>NC_059113.1:17765640-18965640 GCF_020740685.1 Jaculus jaculus
AGCTCAGGCTGGCCTGGACCTTGCTGGCCAGATTTGAAGATGTGATCTTTCAGCTCCAGTCTCCCAAGTTCTTGTATTGAAAGTGTGCCTCTCCCCTGACCCACACCAATGCCTGGTAGAGTGCTTGGAGTGTTTTCCCTCATTAGCAAAGGCTGAGTCTGCCCCAGAAGTGGAAGATAATATTCTCCACCTGGATCTTTTGTTTCCTACTCAGGAGAGACCTTACATTTTGGCTGGTGAAGAAACTTTCTGGAGGTCATCCAGTTAACATGCACTTTGGAGTGGGAGTGGGGGGCTGGCCTTTTTCACTACAGCCTATACCTGAGGAAGCTGAGGCCCTTGGGGACCATGGGAAATGCGACACATTCACCAGCATCACCAGAGGGGAGGCAGTTGGACAAGAACACGATGGAGTATTAATGTGCCCGAGACATCTAAGAGGAATGGCCCTTCTGGATGGCGTGAACAGGGTCACTGTGAGGGCTGCCATTAATGGAGGTGGGATTTGGCCAAGAGATGGAACAGGGAGTCAAAACGGAAAGTCTCACAGGAACAAGGAACATATTGGGTAAAGGTGCCCTGGAGCTGGTGGGTGGGAGATGGAGAGGGGAGAGGTTGGCTGTTGCACCCTGAGACTGGACACCCCAAACCTATAAGGACTCTGGAACAATAGTGACCAGCCCAAGCCCTTAACTCCCCTTGGGAGGTGATGCAGTCTAGCCTTGAAGATCCATCCTTCCCACTTCAATTCCCACAAAATCATTCCAAAAACCCTGGGCCAATCAGAATGTACAGGAGAGAGACTTTGTTTCCCATGGAGCAATTTCAAGGTAGAGATAATTTTGGTCACTTCACATAACTACCACTGGATGGCAACATGCTCCCATTTGGGAGAAGATTCCACACAATTTCAATGACCATCTGTTTATTAACCTGAAAGGGAGTGTCTGGGCAAAACAGGCCCTTGCTTAAATCTTGTATGAGATGGGACTGCCCTTTGGCCTACCACAGAATGTCTGTGTTAATCAGGAAACAGTGCCCAAGGCCTTATAGGCAATCTTTTTTGTTGTTGTTTTGAGATAGGGTTTCACTCTATCCCAGGCGGACCTGGAGTTCACTATGTTGTCTCAGGCTAGCCTTGAACCCACAGCAATCCTCCTACCTCTGCTTCCCAAATGCTGAGATTATTAAAGGTGTGTGCCACCACACCCAGCCTTATTGGCAACATTAAAACTCAAAGTCACATCTGACTCAGGTGCTGACCTCTGTCACACAGTTAAGACAGAAATCAGAAACTGGAAGGCTCTGGGCGGCCAGCTGCGGGGCACAGAGCTAGGTGTCCTGAGTCCTGCGGGAGCCACAGGGGCAAACAGCAGGTACCCGATTGGTTAGATCAGCCAGGGCTTTTGATAGACACACAAGGTACTATGAAACCATGTAACCCCAATGTCTCTCCAAGCCCATTCACGTCCTAAGGAACTAGCAGCGCCACCTAACGCCAGGCTTTAGAAAACCGTTTATATGAACGATCATAAAATGAAAAATAAATAAAATAGAAAAGATGCCTAAATGTTACTCATTACTGAGCACAAATGACAGCATAGATGAATATAGTGTGACTAAAGAAAAAATACACAAGGTAAGTTTTTCACCTTTGAGGTGACACCCTATGGAACACCAACTCTTAGGAATTTTGAGTCTGCACCCTATTTTCCAAAGAATATTTGGAATTGTCAAATCTTTGTTCCACTTAGTCCATGGCCAGTAGTAGATGCTCAGTAGGTGCTCGGTGAACATTGCATACAAAAACCGAAGGAAAGCAGTCAAGATAAGGAGGAGCGGGCTGGAGAAATGGCTTAGCGGTTAAGCGCTTGCCTGTGAAGCCTAAGGACGCCGGTTCGAGGCTCGGTTCCCCAGGTCCCACATTAGCCAGATGCACAAGGGGGCGCACGCATCTGGAGTTCGTTTGCAGAGGCTGGAAGCCCTGGCGCGCCCATTCTCTCTCTCTCTCCCTCTATCTGTCTTTCTCTCTGTGCCTGTCACTCTCAAATAAATAAATAAAAATTTTTAAAAAAAGGGGGGGGGGAGCAACAAACAGGTTCGAGGGAGGCAGCTAAGTGAACACCAGGGGTTTCCCCTCCGGAGTCCACTCGATTTGTCCCTTCCAGGAGTCCGCCCATGTCCTCCCAGACCTTCCTCAGCCTCCTACTTGTTGTAGAGGACAATGTCAGGAATCCAGATCATCTCTGAAGGGACCCGGAGGGAGGTGATGTTGCCAAAATCAGCTGGGTTCCAGCGTAGTTTGTAGTCGTTCCATTCCTGTGTGTGAGGACAGAATGGCTTCAGGTCACTGCTGTAAGCGAGGGGATCTCAGGAACAACCTGGGCTGAGCTGGGGGACTCGGGGTCCCCAGAAACCCCCACCCAACCCCACAGAATAGAAGGGGCTATGATCTAGGAGCTAGGCAAACCGTCTCTGATCACCAGCCTCTCTGTTGCCCTGACTTTAGTAGCCAAAGTCATGGGCACCTCACCTTGGTGCCCCTAGCCCTGCCGCTAGTCCTTATGGGCAACTGTTAGTACCGTCACTCATTTTCAGTGCAGTGGCAGGGAGAGTTGCCTGTGACCTTCAAACTGGGTTCTGGGGGCTTCTTTCCCCAGGCGTTCCAGCAAGGAGGGGGTATTCTGGGCCCCCTCTGCTTCCACCCAACCAGGTTCAACTGAATCACAAAACGCACGCTGTGAGGATAGCTGAATCCCTTCAGGCACGGGGTAGGAGATGAGAGCACCCCACTTTACAGACGAGAAGAGTGAGGTTCCAAGAACTTGAATAACTTTGCTAACCTCTGAGGTTAGACTGGGGCAACAGCGAGAGGGCCTGGGTTCCCACCATTGCAGCTGGTGACTCAGGTGACTCAGCCCATGGGGAAAATTGTGGCGACCTAGGTTCTGGACCTGCCACATAATCGTGGGCCTCTCTGAATGCGCCTTCCCTGCTCCCGTCCCCACTGACGCATCTGTGAAGAGGGTCCTTGTGACCGTCTAACGGCTCCAGGGTGGACAGCGTCAGACTTGATCAGCTCAAAGCCTCCACCCTAAACTGCCTAATTTAGAGGTGAGCAGCTGTCATACAACCCGACACCATCCAGGGCCCAGTGAGGCAGCTGTTATACATGGGATCTCCACAGAGATGACAGGGTCTATTTGAAGGATTCAGGGGTGCCATTCACCACTCTAGTCCAGATGGCTTTCCGCCTGCCAGGCTCTGAGACAGGAACAGTCAGGTACTTGTGGAGCCGGGGCAGGAAGCCAAGGGCAATGGTTAGCTTCTTATCACCATTTTCTTCTGTCACCTCCACTTGGGAGCTTTGAGGCTTGGCATTGTAGGAGGGGCACGGCAAGGAGGGAACACATTCAGGCTCTAGAAAGGTCTGTGTCCCTGAGTCTCCCTCTGAGAGTGACCCATGGGGGAGAGGGTGGGTCATGTGTTCCCTGGCTCTGTTTCCATGGAGAGGTGGGATTCATGTCTCCTCTCCTCACTCCATCTGGGACACTTCACTGTCTAGACCGATAGAATACAGCGGGTTGAGGCCGGGCCAGCTTGGGACCATACGCGACCATCAGCTCCCCCACTTCCTGTCTCTTAGGTTGAGAATCCAACTCCTCTGCTGGAAGAGGCCACAGAGCAAGACCCTGAGAGAGTGAGTGTCTGCAGAAGGCCAGGAGCCAAGCCTTCTAGAACCAACATTTCAGAGCCTTCAAACACCCCTGTCAGGGACGGACACATAAGGGAAGCCATCTTGGGCAGTTCACACCAGATCAGCCACTGCCAGCCAGATACCACCACGTGCCCTAGTGCACACCACACAGAGCAGAGGAAGCCACTCATCTGCACAGCTACACACCTGGCCACGGAAGCCCAGGATGCTATAAATAGACCATTGCTCGAATCCCGTGGGCTTTGGGCTCATGTGTCAGGTAGCACAGACTCTGAGCCTTCCATCAAAGGAGTCTCGGGCTTGGAGCTGGTCACACACGGGTGCCCTCTTGTCAGGCCCAGGGGCACTTCGCTTCCTGTTTGCCTCAGTTATAAAATGGCCGCATGGAATTTCCCATGGAGCTTGGTGACAATTCAGAGGACTGCCCTGAAAGTTATTCTCCAAGGAGCAAGGACTGTGGAGTACCTAATTCCAGGAAAGGTACTCATGGGTGCCAAGGTGTCATTCTCTGCCAGGGGTCTCAGCACCTGGCCATGCAAGGGCCAGCCCTTGAGCAGAAGCAGCCTGCAGTACAAGCAGACGGCTTGCAACAGCAGCAGCAGCAGCCCTGTGAATTCAGCACCTCGATTCTCCATGGGCTCTTGGTAGCCAAGGTCCTGGGGACCACAGCTTCCTGCCCCTCCCGTGGGGGAGGCCTCACCTGCTTCAGCCAGACGTTGGTGGTCATCATTTGGTTCTTCTCATCCTATGGGCAGCAGAGACAGCATAAAAACAGCTGGACTGACAAAGCAGCCTAGGAAAACAGGATTCCTGGGAAGTGCTTTGGGGGCTACCCAGGGACACCCAAGTCCAGCCTCCTGTCATGACTTTGCCATCATTGACAATGAGGGACATGCACAGGCCAGTGGCAGCCTCTAGACGTATGTTCTAGAAGACTGTTAACAACCAGAGGGAAAGCTGGCCTTGAAGGAAAGGACGGTGGCAACCCGGTTCTCTGCGTGCTGTGACTGAGGTAGGCTGTAAGGACTGGCGGGCTAAGGCTGGGCTGAATCTAGGAACAACCCTGGGAGAATGGTCAGGGGGGCTTCGGCGGATCCAAAAGGGGCACGGGGAGCAAGGGCAGGCGTACCACATCGATGAGCTGGGCAATGGACAGTCCAAAGCGCACGATGACCACGTCGGAGGTGTTAGGTACCGGCCGTGCCCAGCGATTGTAGCCCCCAAAGAGGTGTTTGAAGAGGCGGTCCTCAGCCTGGGTGTGGGAGCCTCGCTGGGCCAACACTGTGAGATGGGGAGGGAAGAGGAGAGGAGGTATCTTTGAGAGGCTGAGGGCATACGGTTTGTTTTCCACCTATCATCAAAGTGGAGGCACCCAACCTCACCTAGTATGTTTGTTCATCTATCAGATGGGGACATAAATCCAATCTTGTCTCAAATCCTGGTAAGTATTCCATATAAACAATATACATCAGAGCTTAACGCAGCCCAAGGATGCCACACAACGAGAGCTTGTTGTCAACACCATAGCGACCTTAGGAAAGCTAAGGTAGCATCAGGAGAGAGGGGAAGCTCAGACTTAGAAACCAGAGTCAGCCCAGAACCAAGAAACCCTGAAGGTGGTAGCGATGTGGGGAAGACTTCTGGTCCCCAAGGGGCAAGCTGCAGAGAGAGAGAGAGAGAGAGGGAGAGAGGCTGCTGGGAGCTAGCTGCTGGGGAGCAGGGCTTGCCTTCCCACTCATGCCTCAGACAAACCACTAATGCCACCAGGATAGCCTCTCCCAGGCAGGACACTGCCCTGAGTTTGTCTTAAACCATCCACCGGTCTCTGTCAACTAAGGAGAGCTCTCTAAAAGTGACGCTGGAGTTTCTCGCGTCTCATTCCAGGTGCTCTGCCGCCTGAGCCCGTGGACAGCCACTGCTCAAGATCCAGAGAAACCCCAGCCCTCGGGAGGCAGAGGTAGGAGGATCGCCGTGAGTCTGAGGCCACCCTGAGACTCCATAGTGAATTCCAGATCAGCCTGGGCCACAGTGAGACCCTACCTCAAAATACAAAACAAAACAAACAAACAAACAAATCCGGAGAAAGAGTGGCACCACCTGAGAGAGGAGGCGCAGCCGTGGCTACAGCTGCCACGTGGGCGCCCTGCCCAGGTGCTGGGTGTGAGCGTCCCTTCACCCCCACGACAACCTCGGGAGGTCCGAAGTCCTGGGTGTCTTTTACAGATGAGCAATGCAGCTTGGGCATCCAAGGTGACACGGCTGCTAGTGTCAGAGCTGTGACAGCTCTCCTGCCCCTCTCACCCCTCCTGTGGAACCAGCCAAAGACCTCAGAAGTCCCCAGCAGCCTTGATGATGCAGAGGTGTGTGCCTGTGGGCACACAGGGGTGAGATGAAATCTTAGTGACGATGCCCGTCATGCCCACTCACCTGCTGGCATCACGAGGAGCCACCAGAAGCGGATCCTCATCCGGGACCAGAGAGCAGGATGGGAGGGGCGCATGGCTTCAGAGAAGTATTGTGTTCCTTCCCATAGACCTCCAGGAGCCGGCTTCTGTGACAGCTTGTCTCTCTGCTGTCCCTGAGCAAGCCCAGAAAAGGACCGTTAGGGTCATGCACCAGTGACACGCACGTGTCTGTGTCTCATACTCGAGGCATTTGAAAGTGAGCTAACTAACGGTCCTCAACAGGCCTTCCAGGGGCAAAGGGCTCCTGGGCTGCCCAGACTCACTGTGGAAACAGTTTCCTCCTCTTGGCCAGAGTCAAGCTAAGGCAGGCCTGACCTCCAGGCAGAGGAGAGTCCTGAGCCCCTCCCTCACTTGGGATGGCCGTCTGGGAAAAGGTGGTCATCAGAAGGGTATGGCTGCTAGTGACAATGACCCAAGCATGGAAACAACCAAAGGTCCATCTGTCAAAGAACATCTGAGCAAAAGGCTGGCGTGTCTAAACAATGCAATATGATGGAGCTACCAAAAAGAATGAAGCACATGCCTGCTACTACACAGATGAACCCTGAAACCCTGAAAGTGTGACGACTGAAGGAATCCAGTCCCAGGAAGCCTCACGTCATAGGAGTCTGTTTATGGGGCATCGTCCAGGTCACTTATGTCTATGGAAATGGACACAGAGGAGTGGAAGGCAAGGCGGAGAGGACTGAGAAGAACTGCTGATGATGCCTGGGTTTCCTTTGAGGTAATGAGAAGGTTCTGGAACCACATTGTACTCATGGTTGTACAATTCTGTGATTGTACTAAAATGAACCCAAGTGCGTGCGTGGTGTTTTATTTTTGCACGTTTGATACACATGTGTCAAATATATATACATGTATGTATATGCATGTTCTCATGTATGTGGGTGCACATGTGTGTGCAGGTGCATGTGTGGGGAGGGCCAGAGGTCGATCAGGTGTCTATGTCAGTCACACTCCACCTTATTTGTTAAGACAAGGTCTGTCACTGAACCTAGAGCCCCCTGATTTGGCTAGATTAGCTCGCCAGCAAACCCAGAGGATCAGCTGGTCATTATCTCCCCAGGGATTAGAGGAATTTATTTGGAATTAGAGGGGCATGTGGCCATACCTGGATTTTATGTGGGGGCTGGGGATCTGAACTCATGCTTACCTGGTAAGTGATTTATCAACTGGGCCATCTCTCCAGCCAGAAAGTGCCTGAATTTTTTGATTTTGAAAACTGTTACTGGAAAAAGAAATGAGCACACTCTGGACTACAAGGAAGTAACCACCCTCCCTGTCAAGTGATGAGGGCACACTGAGAGTTGACGTGGGAAGATTTTCAGAGATGACAAGGATGCCAGTATCAATGATTGATGGACCGTTCAAATGTCTCAGAATGGGGAGAGTTGGAGCAAAGCATCATTTTAAGCTAATTGATTTCCCATAGTGTTTGTGACTATAAATCATGTCCCGAGAATGACATATCAAGTGTTGCCTTTAAAAGCTTACATATTCAAACTATCCATTTAAAACATACCTGAAGCCGGGCTTGGTGGTGGCACACACCTTTAATCTCAGCACTCAGAAGGCAGAGGTAGGAGCATGGCTGTGAGTTCAAGGCCAGCCTGAGTTAAAGTGAGGCTCTACCTTAAAAAAAAAAAGTTTAAAAAAGTAAAAAATAAAAATGACTTGATCATGAGAAGAGTAAGGTGATTTCTGCTAAGGGGCTCCTTGTACATATGACCAGGAGCTAAAACACTGCCTTATAGCCCATAGGTCCAGGGTGTCCTTTGGGAGTGCTGAGAATATTCTGGAACTACAATATGGTTATGATTTCACACACATTCTGATGCACAGAATACCAGCCATGATGTATTTTATATCGTGTGCATTTAACCACAACTTCTAAAGAGACCATGAGTAAGAGTGTTATAACAGACCACATACCCAAGGGGGTAAGAATTAAGACAGTAGAGTCATAAAACTGCTCACACCCGGTCCTTGTCCTCTGGTCCCCTCTGCCAGGAGCCCAGTCACCCCAGCAGCCCTCTACCTTTCCCTAGTCCCATCCCACCTCTGCCCCCCGACCCTCACAGCAGCAGAGGACCGCTGCCCTGAGGTGGGTAGACGTGACCTTTAGCCCAGCCACATCACCAACCCTGCTTCGACTTATCCATGAGTGAGAGATATACACTCCCTGCCCTGCCAACCTTCCAAGATAGGCACAGGGAGACAATGGGGCCATCTGTGTGCCCTTTGCACACTCCTGAGCACTGCCGACGATGGCCAGGTACCAGGTGGCTGCTGTGGTGGTCAGGGCACCATGGCCCGGTGGCATTACTCAAGGATGGCTTATGCCAAGTAGGGGAAAGGACAGTGTGGGAGGGTTTTGTGGCAGGGTCAATATGCTGAGGTTTCAGAGATATATTTACTATAACAGGTGGTTCTAGGGTGAGTTTAGGGGACAAAACACCCTGTACATCAGAAGGGTTTTGACTTAAAGATTCCAATGTTGAGATTTATGTTTATTCTTGCCACCTTGGTAGAACCGTGCCCTGGCCACCAGTGCCCTTGCCCTTGCTATGCCCAGCCTCGCTCCACATTTCCTTGCTTTGTCTCTGTCTACTTAAAAGTACCCAGTTCTGTCCTGGACCTCAAATGTCCTGGAGAATACAAGGAAAGACCAATCACTCCCAGAAGCTGGTGGTTCTAGAGAGCTCCCCCAGAATGGGACTCCCCACAGGGGAGTGACTGGGGGCCCTGGCAGTGGGGCGCAGTCACCGCGGATGGCACCATGCTCGGTGACCTCTGGAGAGATTTCTGAGCACACAGGACATGCTGGAACACAACTGCCTGGCAGTAGTGCAACACACACACACACACACATAAGATAATGCCCACCCCCATGATGGTGCATAAGGCTTGTAACACCCACCCAGCCTGAGTCCCACTCAGCAGCAGTTGGGTCTGGGGTCTGTGGCCCTTGCCAGTGCTTCCCCAAGTAGATCACTGCCAAGGGAATGGCCTATCTACCTCATTTGCAGGGAAAGCTGTCATGGCCAACTTACTCTCTGATCTTTCTTCTCTCCATGTCCATGGAGATCACCTGTTATTTCCAGGTTCAGAGATTAGAGGCAATTTTGACTTCATTTGGACACTCTTCTAAATTTCCAAGTTTCCTACCAGAAGCATTACTATTAAAAATTATTGATGGGCTGGAGAGATGGCTTACCAGTTAAGCGCTGTCCTGTGAAACCTAAGAACCCCAGTTCGAGGCTTGATTCCCCAGGACCCATGTTAGCCAGATGCACAAGGGGGCGCACAATCCTGGAGTTCGTTTGCAGTGGCTGGAGGCCCTGGTGTGCCCATTCTCTCTCTCTCTGTCTGCCTCTTTCTCTCTCTGTCTATTGCTCTCAAATAAATAAACAAAAATGAACAAAAAAATTATTGATGCATCTGGTGTGGTGGTGCATGCTCTAAATCTCAGCACTTGGGAAGCAGAAGTAGGAGGATTGCTGTAAGTTTGAGCCCAGTCTGAGACTACGTAGTGAAATCCAGATAAGCCTAGGCTACAGTGAGACCCTACCTCAAAAAAAAAAAAAAAAAGAATTATTAATGCAATGCTTCTTGCTTGCTTCACTTGCCCTCCTCCAGTGGTTGTAGACAGCTGTGATTAGTTTTGTTCTCAACTTTACCAAATCAGGAATGGAGTGAGAGAGTCGCCTTCTTGGCTGGGTCTGTTTCCAGGTGAGATTAATTGAGTGAAGAAGGTGGGCTGTGGTGGTTTGAGGGAGATGCGTCCCCCACAGGCTCATGTGTTTCAGACACTTGGTCCTCAGCTGGGGACAATATGGGCGGTGAAGTCTTGCAGGAGATGTGCTGCTGGGGTAGAGCTCAGGGGCATGATAGTCAGTCACCCCTTGCCAGAGCTAGCTAGCTCAGCTCACAGTCTTCTGCTTCCTGCCAGCTGCTGGGGCAAGACTTTGGTGCTCAGCCTCTGCTCTGCCATGCTTGCTTGCCATGATGGAACTTCCCCTCGAGGCCATAAATCTAAATAAGCCCTTTCCTCCTGTAAGCTGCTTTTCTTCCAGTGTTTATCCCAGCAACAAGAAACTAACAACAGCTGTTATTTTTGCTTTTGGTTTTTTGAGGTAGGGTTTCACTATAGTCCAGGTTGACCTGGAATTCACTGTGCAGTCTCAGGGTGGCCTTGAACTCATGGTGAACCTCCTACCTCTGCCTCCCGAGTGCTGGTATTAAAGATATGCGCCACTACGCCTGGCTTAACAACAGCTATTCTTGTAACATGGAAGCCAATCCAATAAGTCTCTTTTCCTAATATGCATTCATTCTATTGCTTCTGTTCCTCTAGGAAACCCTGACTAATATACCATGTCCCCCACAGATACAGATAAATAAAACGTGGCCCATGAATATAGGGAAAAGACTCCCCAGCCTTAAAAAGGAAGAAGTCACTGACCCACACTACGACCACAGGGAGAACTTTGAGGACACAGTGCCAAGTGAACAAGTCAGGTGCAAAAGGAAAAACATTGGGTGAAGTCCCCAGAGTCTTTGAATTTATGGAGACAGAATCTAAGATCGATAAGGGAGGGGGTGAGGAGTTAGTGTTTATAAAGATCTTTTACATATAAAGATTCAGCCTCATAGATAAACTTGTTTCCTTTGAACTGCAGGGCAGTTCTAGCTGGTAAATTATGGTACGCATATTTTAACCATCATAGTAACAACATCAGCTCTGTTAATCTGAAATGTCCCCGGGGCTGAGACATTGAACTTGCACGTGACACCAAAAACTGGGGCAAAGGTGGCAGAGGCTCTGGAGAAGAGCAAACACCTGTTGTGAGCTCACTCTTCGCCGTGAGACCTGGGAAACCCTGTTAGTTCACTCCTTGGGATGGGGACTGGGAATCCTTATTGTGAGTGCACTCCTTAGAGTGAGGACGACAAGACCTTGCTGTGAGCTCATGCTTTGGCGTGAGGGCTGGATCCTATGTATAGCCCACCATGAGAGAGCCTCCTATGAAAGGTGCTGTGTAGAACAGAGATTCCAGGAGAGATGACAGGGTAAGATCGGGGCTCACCACTGGCTTTAGGGAACAAGGCCAAGGGAAACATTTGCTTTCTTACCTGATTCCTTGTTACGTATTCACTTATCTTTCCACTACCCCATCCTTTTCCCGGGCCTCCAATGTGCCAGGTACTAGGAACAGAGAAATGAGGTACTTGGGGGTCGCAGAAAAACCATTAAAAGGAAGAATTCTTGTCTCATGTAGTCATGCACACCCAAAAAAGAGGCATGATTTATTAATTTAATGTCCTTGCTTGGTTCCAAATTCAACTAAAGAGGCCCCAAATCTCCCTGGGGTTCTCTTCCAGGATTTAAATAATTAATTCCCTCACTTTGGGAAGTCCTTCCCTGAGTCTGCTTCTGTGCACGTTTCAGGAAGAGGCTTGAACTGAGCTAAGCTGAGCTGAGAGACCCTGGAGAAGGTGGCTTTCTCTCACTGTCTGTCCTCCTGGCAAATCCTTTTCTCTCTCTCTCCTATCCTCTCTACCCTTGAACACCTCAAGGGTGCCAAATTTACCTGTGTGTGCCAGTGACTTAAGCATCACATCACATCCACTGTGGTTTCCACCTGGGAGTTTCATTTGCTGGTTAAAATAAAGAGGAGGTGTAAAGTACCATTCCTACAATCACTGTCCCACGGGCACGGAGGCATACTGGTTTGTTTTCATGTTGGAAAACAAGGCCGGTTAAGGGCAAGAAGGAGGATTCCAGGGTTCTCCTTGATGTTCACTCCCAGAAGGTCTTTCTGGGAATGATGCGTGGTGTCACTCCAGGTTTATAAGACACCTTTGACTTCGAGTCACATCACTCCTACAAGAGTGTGAAGACCTGATATGTACTGTACGTAAATTTGAATCTCTGAGGTTAAGCGAACTTAACTGATCTGCTTAAGTCCACGTAGCTTCAAACTGACAAGGCTGGGAATCAAGCTCAGGTCTTCCTCTTCTAGACTGTGATGAGACCGATGCTCTGCTGTGCCACCAATGACAAGGGTAGTTCTGTGAGCAAGTCAGCCAGCACTTGACTGTGCCCTACAAATGCTACATCTGCCGTTTCTAAGCCACTCTCAGAATTGAGGGCTGTAAGAGAAGAGAAGTGTCCATCCCCGAGCCAGGCTCGCCCAGGGTTCTAGAATGTTCCTCCACATACAGATCATTAACTTCTTTCAACCAATATCATGAGTGAACTTTTCAAGGTTATGACCCTATTCACCTTTTAGCTAAGTGTATTACATAGAAAAAAAAAAAGATTTTTTTTTCCCCTCCTAGTGAGATTAAAGATGCAGGCATGCTGAAATCGTATTATTTAGAGATCCAAGGAGAGATGTCCAGGACTATGTGAATGAATGTGCGAATGCGATGCAATTGGCTCCAGAGGATGTCTTCCTGCAAGAGTCCTCAGAGTTACACACTTTGTAATTAACCCAATATGATCATTTTATTAATTTGTCACCGGAAACCAAAGGAGAAATTGTTCCAGGTAATTGACAGTAATTAGAGTAACCTTCTGCCGCTAGTTACAAAGACATTTAAAGTGAAACCTCTCTGGATTCTGATCATAAACATGGGTGGGTTAGCAGTTTTGGGGTGGGGATAGGGATGACAATGAGGTGATTTTCCTGTTTGTCACATCTGAGGAAATGGGGTGTATACAGAGACCCTGGCAAAAACTTTTGAATGTATAAAGTCCTCAGGCATGGGGACCCCTCCCCCACCCTTGCACCCAGTATAGCCACCCTTGCTCCCCTGGGTCCTGGTTCACTCCAAGACAGGGTAATGTGAGACCTCTTCCCTATCCACCTACCTTACTGTAGCTATTTTTCAACTTCTCACCCATCAGACTACACTCTATTCTTTTCAGAAGCACACCTCTCCCCCAAAGCCTGCTTAGATCTGGAAAACAGGAGCCATTCAGAAACCCTACATCCCACACCAAGAGCTAGGACTCCCAGGTCCTAGCCGATACCTTACTATACCCCCCCCAAAAAAAAAACCCTCAATTAGATGAGTATTCTAAGGAAAACTCACTAGAAGTGCTTCCTGGGTGAAGAGCATGCCTGTAGCTTGCATATCTGCTCTACTCAATACCCCGATCATCACAGGAGCTTAACCTCTCAAGGTCGGTGGAATCTTAAAGGTTACATGCGCTACCATTCCAGCACCCTCTCCACTGATTCTGGCCCCCATCACCCCAGGGATGGAGGACTTGCTACCTTCCAAGTCCGTAAATGTCACTAGTGTCTGTTAGTCTTGATTCATTTCAGCATTTAAGAAAAATTTTCCCAATTAATAATCAAATGGGCAAGAGAGAGAATGGTAGGAATAAAGACACAGAAAGAGATTCAGCACCAAAATGCTGCTGCTCCGAGGCTGAAATACCCACAGCAGCTCAGAGGTGTCCCTCGCTCTCATGGTGGGTGCTCCAAAGAGCTCCTGCTGGGACACCCAGGAAACTGAAATTTTCCCGGGAGCAGGTCACTTCCAGCATTCTGCCACAACCGACCCCACCGTCTTCCAAGTCCCTAGAAACTGCTAAAATGCCTCTGAACCCACACCCACCTTCTCCCCCACATGCTCAGCACTCTTAGCATTAGCTGCGAAGCCCCTTGCCTTACCTGGGATCACAGGAGGAGGCAGGCCATTCCGGAATGCAGAGAACTAGCTGGCTTGGCGATACAGGGCAGCTGACAGGCGTCCCCTCAGAAATGAGTGGCAGGTGAAGAACGGAGCTCGGGTCACTTCATTTCATGGTCTAGTAGATGTGAGGACACGAGAGCTTAGGGGGGCACCCTGTTTGGATGAGGGACACTGGCAAGCTTCCTGGGGATGGACGGACAAGTTCTACGGAGCACTCAGTATGCCTGGGGCTGCCCAGCTCCAGGAGCCAGGGAAAAGCTTCAGGCAAGTACCACTGAGGAGAACATCATCATGCTGGAGAGCTGGGCTAAGGGCTTCTGCACGAGAAGCTCAAACCTGGCCCCGGGAAGGACCACTGGCCAGCACACAGACTCACACTCTCACTTTCACACTGTTTCTCTCCCTCTCTCTTTTCTCTCCCCAGCCCCCCACCCGAAGAGGAGGGAAGGGGAGGAGCTATGGCTATTCAGCCTGTGTCCAGCAGGGACAGATGCATCTCTGGCTTCCCTCCGCTCCCTGTTTGGAAAGATCCTGGGCTCCCGGGTCAGATCCCAGTGTCCTGAGTGCACCGCAGGTGAGCCCTCTATAATCCTGGGTCTGTCCATCATAAAGACATAACTTCCAGGAAAATATAAGTAAGCAATGGGCCTCCCAGCCTACAGCTCCCCCCTCTCCTCATCCAGAACCAGCTGCCCCTGGGCTGTTACCTGGTTTGACAGCTGGTCTGTCTGCTCCTTGGTCTCCTTCCTCCCCATCCACAAACTGTCCTCTGTGACTTTTGCTGGAGTATCACGCTAGGGGTTTTGCACTTTGGTGCCTACGATCTCGGTGGCGGCCTCGTTTATTAAGTGTCCCTAAGCTTTCTTATGCCTTTACTGCTCCGTCTGCTATTCCTTCCCCTTATCCCCTAAGCAAGCTGAATTCTCATCCTAATAACTTTGAGGGCTGCCTCCCTGTCAAGCTCCTCACCATCTCAGCTCTCAGACTTTTATAGAACTGAAGGCCCCGAGCAAGGACTTCCAGGTTTGATTTGTGGTCCTGCTTCTTCATGGCTGTGCATTTCAGTGGAGCTAGAAGTGGGGTGACAGTGACGATGGCTACTTTACATGTTTTTCAGTAAAGAGCAGATGAATTAGTATAAACACGGCAAATACTACAGCAGAGGAACTTTCTGTGACCTCTATGTACACACATCCAGCCACGTGTTACATCTACACATGTGCGCACTGCTAGTGTCTTCTCTGAGAATATTAGGAGATACAAAACACAGAAAATTATAAAATGCTCATATTCTCACTATCCCTAGTTATCAAATGTTACAACCATGTTTATATATACAAAAAGGAAGTCATCTGCATGGATTCCCCATCTGGAGACTGGAAGATGAGAGGAAGGAAGGAAGGAAGGAAGGGAGGGAGGGAAGGAGGGAGGAAGGAAGGAAGGAAGGGATGGAGGGGAGGAGGAAGGGAGAGAAGGAATGAAAGAATGAAGGAAGAAGGAAAGAAAGAAAGGAAAGAAGGAAGGAGGGAGGGAGACAGTAGGGAAGGGAAGGACAGACAGAAGTAGGAAAGGGAAGATGGGAATGACAGGGAGGGAGGAAAAGGGTCACAGATTGTGTCCATAAGGATTCTTGGTTGCTAGTAACAAAAATCCATCATTTAGGTTAAGTAGAAAATGATTTTGAAGGGGCAATGGTAGCTCGCAGCAATACTCACAAAGCTGGCGGAACCTGCTTTGGACTACAGGCAGGAACAAGAGAAGCACCAGCCCCTATCTCTATCTCAGCTCAGAGCAGCCCTGTGGCCTGCCTGGCTGGTCCCTCTGCAGAGCAGGACACAAAACCCTGCCATATCACTGGTACTGCTGTCTCTGCGGGCCCTGGAAACCAGCCATTCTTGCTTCTGCTACAGCCACTACTGCCACAACTAATTCTCCTCTGCCTCTGATTCATGTCACTGGCTCCCACACAAAGGTCAGGACAGACGCATCTGATTAGCCATGTGCCCATGAATTAGATGTGAGGAAAGCTGAGAATTTAAAGATGTTGTGTTTGGGGCTTCTATGTGGAAGGGGGACACTATCATCTTCAAGAGGAGATTTCCAAAATATTAAAAAAAAAGAGGGGACATAAATGCTGGGAAGCCCCCAAATTTGTTGCTTTGCTTCCTGGCTGGAACGCACACTCAGCCTTTGGCACGTCATAAAAATAAAGCAAACACAAGCAGCTGCTTGCTCTAAAACTTGAATGCAGAATTCATTCATTTCTTTTTTCTTTCTCTCGAGGTAGGGTCTTGTGCTAGACCAGACTGACCTAGAACTCACTATGCAATCTCAGGGTGTCCTTGAACTCATAGTGATCCCACTACCCTTGCCTTCCGAGTGCTGAGATTAAAGGGGTGTGCCACCATGCCCAGCTGACAGAATTGATTTAGATCAAGTGTGGAGCACACACAGGCATGGGGATAGTGGCCATCAAGGAGGGAGCTCAAACTCACAGATCCCACACAGAGCCAACCAGAGATGCATCAGGATGGGTGAGGAGGAAGAAGAGACCAAGGAGACAGTGTGGGCACAGTCTTTATTGGGGCCTTGATGCATGGACCTCCAAAAGTGGATGTCAGGGGAGATGTAACGTTGACCAATAGTTTGGCCCTGTGGGGAATGGACGCTAAACAGAGAAGTACAGACTTAAGAAAATGTGGAGGAACTCTAACACAGTACAACATTTCCTCAACCGAATATAACTTCCCACCCTGACCCTGGTAGATGGAGCCCCGAGTCGAGCTCCAAGTGCAGCCTATTCAGCATTTCCCATTCTTGCTCTAGTCCTGACACACTGTCATCGATAGGACAAATTCACTAAAAACACAGAAACAAACAAAAAAGCCCACTGCATTCAAAGGGGGCAGAAAATAAAAAATAAGGAAAAAATACAGACTGGCACCATCCTCAGGGTAGAAATACGACATTAAGTTAGACGTTCCTCCATGCCCCTTCTCCAGACTAAGCTTGTACTGTAGGAAAGTCAAGTTGCAACCTGCTCCGAGGAGAAAGGCTTAGTGTGTGATATCGAAGGAATTAATGTGATCAACTTGACAACAAGTGAGAACTTGGAACCCCTGGGCTCTGTAGCTCACTGGTGCTGAGAAGGTGGACATGGGGTTATGGACGTAGCAACAGCAGCAGCTATCTGTAAGTAGAGTCGTTTCATTAAGTTTGCAATGATCTACTGACCGTTTTACAGCACTTACCCACCTTAGGTAGGGCTCGGTAGCGCTCAAGCTTACCACTGCTGTACTGTCCTGGGCTGTCTTTGATGGTGGCCCTCAGAAATATGGCACTAGTGAGGAAGGGGAACTGTGAAGCACTCCACTGTTTCTTCCCTCAGCAGGCTGATGATGATGATAACATATATGATGCCATGTACTGTGAAGTTCCCATTAACTTCCATCACTGTAATAAACTACATAGCATAAACAACATAAGGAAGAAAGGCCCTTTTCAATTCATAATTTCAGAGGATCTAGCCCATAGTTGGTAGGTATGGCTGCTTTTGGACCCGTGGCAAGCCTATGTATCACGATAGGTGCGCGTGGTGGGGGAAAGTGCTCACCTCATGGTAGCTGGCAGGTAAAGAGAAAAGCAGAGAGGGGCCGTGGTTTCAATATCCCCTCCAAGGGCAAACTCAGGTGACCTAACTTCCTTCCTCCTGATAATTCCATCACAGTCCAAGCACCACACAGGGCTTTGAACCTGTGAGGAGCACTTATCCAAGCCACAGCAGGTTCTTAAACTCGAATCTTCACCCTCAAGGCCCGAAGCTCTTCGTTCATGCCCCTGTAATCAGGCCATCTCAAGACCTTGGTAGTGAGAGCTTCTCCAGAGTCCCTTTATATTAGGAGGAAGGCAAGCATACGTGTGAACATCAATTCCGACATTCCTCAAGACTTCCAGCATACAGTACTACTTTCCCCTGCAATATCTTCACTTTGCATGGGCTATGGATTCAGCAATCTGTTATAAACACATGTAGTTATTCAAAAATACAGACTAACCCAGAATCTGTAGAAACCCTGTAAGTCAGCCAAAGTCCCCGTGGAATAGTTTCCTCAAGAACTAATGTCTATATGTATGCAAGAGACTGTACATGTAAATGAGTAGCATCTTGAAGATTTGGGGTGTTTTGTGTCTCCTGGTAACCTGCCTGTGGTTTAAAGGTCCAAGAGGCAGGAAGGGATGATGAGGTGGGTCATGAAGAAATGTCATGGTACATCCTTTGGGCAAGGTGTTACAAGATTTTCAGCTGGAGCAAGAACAATCTCATTAAAGAGAGAGAAAGTGCTACATCTTTCTCGGCCAAGGGAGGCGCCACGGATATCTTCAAGGGAAATTTCTAAGTTCTTGAAGTCTCATTTCTTCTCGGTCAGAGTTGTAATTAAACTGATGCAATAAAAGGCATATCACAGGATTAGAATCTGAGCATGGACTTTAGCCATCTGGACACTAGTCAATTTGTTGTCTGGTATGCATTTCCAAATGTATCTCCAATATATCTTTCCCCCTTTGGTTTTTTAAATAGGGTCTTACTTTAGCCCAGGCTGACCTGGAATTCACTACCTAGTCTCAGGCTGGTCTCAAACTCATAGGAATACTCCTACCTCTGCCCCCAACTGCTGGGATTGAAGGCATGTGCCACCATGCCCAGCTTCTTTCTTTCTTTCTTTCTTTCTTTCTTTCTTTCTTTCTTTCTTTCTTTCTTTCTTTCTTTTTCTCTCTTTTTTTCTTTTGCTTGACAGCTTTAATATATGAACATACTGTAATTACATTTCTTGAAACATTTCCCCTTCACAATGTTAACTATTTTCAGTTGAGAGCACCAGGGAAACACTGAAGGAGGATAAAAATGGGGCTTCTTAGAATTTTTGGCAGAGGTACAGGTTGCCTGACTATACTCCTGGCAGACTGTTGGTTTGCAAATAGGATAATTCTATTGGGAAGTAGACAATGGCCTATGTGTCTAATGAGGGTGCCAAGCATAATGCATCATGGGAGGATCTGGCTTTGGACAAGAGCAGAGGTGGCTGGTCATGTGGTAGGAGAAGGAGGAACAAGAAAACTGGCACCAGTGAGTTAATGACGCCTTGGAAAGCAATGGAAATGTCATGATTGCTTCAGGTTTTCCAGAGAAACAGTTAGTAGAGACCTTGTTTGCCAATAAGTAAGAAAAGAGTCCGGGGACTTAAGAGAAGGGAGCTAATATACAGGCTTCTGGGAGATCAGAGGAGAAGCTATGTTAGAGAAAAACCAATACAGAAATGGTGTGCTGGGAATGGCACAGTCTGGCAATGGGACATTAATATCATGAGTCACTGAAAGGGTCTGGGAGCAAGGATGAGGATCAAGAAGGTCATGTGCCTGCCCCCACCCCACCCAATGGCACAGGGAAGAAGTGAGAAAAGATAGGTAACTTGAGAAGACTGAAGTGGAAGCAGGTTCTTTGGGAGAGAACCAGATGCCATGAGAAGGGAAGTGAGGGAAAGAGAAAGGAAGAAAAAGAAATGAGAGGAGAGGGGCCAAGGAGATGGTTCAGCATTTCTCAGGACCCACAAAAAGCCAGATGCACAAAGTGGTGCATGCATCTGGAGAACATTTTCAGTGGCTTGATTGTCTGGCATGCCCATACTCTCTCTCTCTCTTGCAAATAAATAAGTAAAAATATTTTTAAAAAAAGAAATGAGAGGTTGGAGAGATGGCTTAGTGGTTAAGCGCTTGCCTATGAAGCCTAAGGACCCCGGTTCGAGGCTCGGTTCCCCAGGACCTACTTAGCCAGATGCACAAGGGGGTGCACGCGTCTGGAGTTCATTTGCAGTGGCTGGAAGCCCTGGCGCACACATTCTCAGTCTCTCTCTGCCTCTTTCTCTCTCTCTGTCTGTTGCTCTCAAATAAATAAATAAAATAATCAAAAAAATTAATAAAAAAAAAATGAGAGCAACATAAGAGAATCTGAGAAGAAGAGAGGAGAGAAGAGGAGGAGGTCAAGAATGTAATGGCTTTTACTAAGGATGCGCCCAAAGTTCCAGAAGGTGTGCTGTATTCCAGAAGATTCTAGAAGGCACCGTAAAAAAGGCTTTTGAAGTGGATAAAGAGTAAAGAAGTGCACATGCCAACTGATAACAGAATATCAGTGAGGGCTCTTGGAAGCTGGGGGGAACCAAGTTTGAAATACACACAAGTGTAATGGCCACGGCTAAAATCATAACACAGGACCAGACTTACGAGATGCTGCTACTATAGCTGACTGCTGAGGCCATGGGCTTGCACTGTCTCTGCCAGTACTGCAGCCCCTGAAACTGCCCCTTCCAGAACCTTCTCCTATGCCCCTGTTTGGCTTAACAGCTCCTGTGTAAAGCGTGAGCTGATGCACTCACAGATCTTCACCGTAGACTTGAAACAAGCTGGAAGAAGGAGCCTCTGACATTTAAAAAAGTGTGTGTGCATGTGTGTGTGTGTACACATGCGTGTGTGTGATGTGTGCATGTTCATGTCTGTGAATGTGGTTGTGTACATGTCAGAGCATTGTGGAGATCTGAGGAGACCCTTGAGTGCTGGTCCTTGCCTTCCGTCTTGTTTGAAGCAGGATCCCCTGTTGTTTGCCTCTGCATAGAGCAGACTAGTTGGCCCACAGACTTTGGGATTCTCCTACTGTGCTTGTAGATGCCTGTGCTGTGTGGCTAGCTGCACGTGGGTTCTGGGGATCTGAACTTGGGTCACCGGGTTTGTTCAAGTGGTGCTTTCCCTTCCGAGTATTTACTCAACCCACATCTATGTTTCAAGTGGCTCCTCTACCAATATTGTGGGCTTGAATCTGAAACTAGGTGTTCTTGTTGATAGCCACAGAACTTGGTTTGGGTCATATAAGTAGCACGGGGACCGTTAAGGATGCTAACAACTCAGGTTGTCAGGGAGGGTGAGGGAAGCTGGCCTGGAAATCCTGAAGCCAAGAGCACCATACTATGAGCAGATGGTGCAATTTCGTCGGGGTCACCACTGAACCACCCCAGGGGCTCTGTGTCTACTCAAAACTGGACCAGAGAAACTCCACCTCAGCATTCCTAGAAAAATGTGAGTCTAACCCTCCACGCACCACTGGGAGAAAGTTCCAGCACAAATAGCTTAGGTTGCTTCCAGTTGCCCAGACCCATGCCTGAGTCTCAAGCCAGGTCACTCAAACTGGAAGAGCCCATGGCACATGTCCAGTGTCAGGGGAGCCTGGGACAGGCAGTGTTTGTAGCTTTTGCACTGAGAAGGAACTTGAGATGCGAGGCTCGTCGAAGTCGACAGAAGCTGTTAGAAGAATGTACAAGCCTGAGTGGCAGGTGTCCACTCCAGGGTGGGATTTTTTGCATGTAGGAAGAGGCTGTAGATGCCGAGCTGTCCAACAAGTGACCAATAAGAGAAGTAACCGGTGGCTACAGAAAGTAATCCCAGTATTGTTCTTCTCATTATTACAGAAGCAACTGGCTGCTATTTGAATTCACTATTCCACTAAAACAAAAGCTGCTTGATGGCCCCTATTTTTGTCACGTGCCCTTGCCAATGAATCCCAAGTACATCGAATAGAGCCTTGGCACACAGTAGGCATTTTATTCATATTTGTTGAATGAACTAAATAGATTCACTTTAAAAAGCTTAAAAATACAGAATTTCAGGTAGAATATGGGCTTAGAAAACTCCGAGAGGTAACTTAAATTTGAGCTTGACCAAGAAGTATATACAACAGGACTGTAAATATCTCTTGTCACCCTTCAGAGTAAAGAAGAGATTTAAAACTCAGGCTGGGCCAGGAGTGCTGCACGTTCCTCTAATCCCAGCACTTGGGAGGCAGCGGTAGGGGAATCACTGTGAGTTCAAGGCCACCCTGGGACTATAGAGTGAGCTCCAGGTCAGCCAGGGCTAGTGGGAGACCTTACCTAGAAAACAAAAATATCAGGCTAGGCAACAGAGGCCTTGCAGGAGGTGGGAATGAAAGTAAAGCTAAAACGAAATCTAATGATTGAGGCCCAATAGTGCAGGCCTGTGATCCAAGCCACTTGGGAGGCTGAGGCAAGAGGATTGCAAGTTCAAGGACTGCCTGAGGTTCAGAGCGAGCTCAAGGCCAGCCTGGGCAATTTAGTGAGATTATAGCTCAACATAAAGAGAGAGAGAGAGAGATCTGAGGTGTTGCTCCATGGTAGAGCATGTACCTGACATGTGTGAGTCCCTGATTTGCATTCCAGCATTCCAGAATCTAGGAGCGGCTCTGTACATGTTAGGAATTCAGCCATTGACACCAGGTATCACCTGGGAAATTTCCCTATTACATTAGCCAGGCTTTATGATTTCATTCTGTCACTTAAAACGTGTACAGGGCTGGAGAGATGGCTTAGTGGTTAAGCACTTGCTTGTGAAGCTTAAGGACCCTGGTTCGAGGCTCCATTCCCTAGGACCCACGTTAGCCAGATGCACAAGGGGGCGCACGCATCTGGAGTTCGTTTGCAGTGGCTGGAGGCCCTGGTGCGCCCATTCTCTCTCTCCCTCTCTCTCTCTCTCTCTCTCTGTATTTGCCTCTTTCTCTCTCTGTCACTCTCAAATAAATAAATAAAAATGAACAACAACAACAAAAAAAAAAACAATTAAAAAAATGTTGTACATACTACCAGTAGCAGGCAAGAGGGTTGCTATTTTCACTCCAAGAAGACATCCTGTTCCCATACCCCAGGCTGAGTAAGCTCTTACCAGTCTATGCCTTTAGTAGCGGAAAACACAGAGGAGGTATGGGCCCATACTGGGACCCACGAGAAAGGGCAGAGCGCAGTAAAATGCACCAAATGCCAAGGCACCAAATTCAGTCAAGGCTTCTAATAGGCTGCAAGTCAGAGTTGTCTGTTAGTCAGCAAATGCTCAAAAAGCCCATTTGACAGCCTTACAGTTTCCTCTTCACCAAAGATGATTTCTACTTGAAAGCAAAGTTCACTAATTCTAAGCTTCACATGGTCCTTCTTCTCAAAGGGAGAAGTCCAGTTCTGTCCTCACTTTGGAGATTGTACAGCCATGTAAACTCAACCAGTCAGAATTCAGATGCAGGCAACAGAAACCACCGTCACTGTCTCAAACAGAAAGAGAAAAAGGGATTCAAGGTGGGCGAGCCGGGACCGGCCAAATCTTGGGGAAGAACGGAGGACTCATTTGCCAGCTGAGCCGCTAGGAAAGAACACAGCACCATGGATCTGGAAGCAGCTACCTGGGTCTTCTCATCTGGACACCACTGCAAGGGAGTTCAAAGACGACCCCCCAAAACCAGCCCACTTCTATTCATTTGCTTGGAGATCGCTAGATCAAAGACGGGGCAGAGTCGTGATTTCAGTCAGGGCGGAACAACCTTTCACATGTCTTGTAGCCAAATAGCATATTCATTTAAAATAGGATTAATTCTGATGACACAGGCTTGTCCTGAGCCCTGCTCTTGGGTAGTGAGAACCAAAGATGTGTGTTTAAATTAATGGGGCTGCCTTACAAAGACAGAAGAGCTCCGGTTACCACCACCACAGGCCCCAGCTCCAGGAATCCCAGATGGAGTTTGGAAGTTTTAATGTTTCCAGAAACATAGCTGAGCCAACAGTGTGGAAATCTGATTACAACCCTACCTTGTCTATTTTTAGGCAGTATTGCTTCAGAAAGAATGTACAAAGGGGAAACAGTCCGGATTTATTTCCTCTGAGCCTCAAGAGAGTGAAGTATTCTGACCTGGCAAACGATCACTGGGGGGCTGTATTTTACTCTACACGGAGGCCTGGGGGAGCAGGCAGGGCAGAGGGGCATCTCAACATGACTGGCAGAGCCATGCGTTTATTAGATGTGCCAACCAGGACCCAAACATCGCAGGGAGGAATGCCTGGACGGGTGTCCTTTCTCCCTTGCCCCCTAATGAGTGTGGCTCTCCCTCTATATCTCAGTCCTGCCCCAGGGGGTCAAAGTCTGGAAAATTCTAAGTTAAACAGCAATGAGAAGGAGGGGGGCTTTGAGGCTTCACTTGAGGCTCTGAGAGCTGACACAGACTTGGGCTCAGGAGCCAGGAAGTGACAAAAACCTAACAGTGGACCTCAGCAATGCAGGTTTACTTAGGGCAAAGCCAGGGCAAGAAGGCAGGACCAGGACCCAGGGAAGGCCAGGGGCGGGGCCCTAGTGGAGTGGGCGGGGGCTGGTGGTGGTGGGGCGGGGGCAGGGGGGAAGGGGCGTGGCGGATCCTGGCGGGGCTCCCAAGGGGAGGTCCCCCCGAGGCTGCTGGCTCCAGCCTGGCACCCGGGCCTTGGAGATTGGCATTCGGGAGCCAGGCTGCAGCCGGGCCGCCATGGCGCTGCGCGCGGCCGTCTTCGACCTTGACGGGGTGCTGGCACTGCCCTCGATCGCCGGCGCCCTGGGCCACGCGGAGGAGGCCCTGGCGCTGCCCAGGTAAGGGGACCCAGCCCGGGTCGGTCTCGCTCGGCCCTGGGGAAGCCCCCCGCCGCGCTGCTTGCCAGCCCCGGACTTCTCAGCGGACCCGATTAAAATAACTGTCTGGCCCTAAAATACCCATTGTCCTTCTAAATGCTAAGCAATTAAACCTTCCCAGAGACTCCCAAATTGCCCTCTTACGTTTAAAAAATAAAAGCTTCCAAAAGGGAGAGGACTTACGAAGCTATTTGCTGTTTCATTCTGTCTATACTGGAATAGGTCAGGAAAAAAAAAAATGTACCCTGGAACTTAAGAAAGTCTTGTTGCTGGGCGTGGTGGCGCACGCCTTTAATCCCAGCACTCGGGAGGCAGAGGTAGGAGGATTGCCATGAGTTCGAGGCCACCCTGAGACTCCATAGTGAATTCCAGGGCAGCCTGGGTTACAGTGAGACCCTACCTCGAAAAACCAAAAAAAAAAAAAAAAAAAAGAAAGTCTTGTCCAAATGCACGTGTTACAGGTGTATTCATGGTAATAGAGCATTGCAGAAATAGCCCACAGCCTGGGAAATGGGAAGCTAGAAATCCACTGCTAGTCAATGTGATGTTCAGGATCGGAGGCTGGCTGTTACACGTGCAGGGGAGAGTGGTGTCATCACATTGTAAAATGGGGGGGGGGGCGGGGGTGGAAGCTGTAGGCCGAACAAAAATGTCTGCAAAAATTATATCCAAATCACCCTGGTGTTGGCAGGTGGAATTATAAGTGACTTTCTCTATTTTTTTTAATATCTATTTCTGCTTTTTGAGGTAGGGTCTCACTCTAGTCCAGGCTGATCTGGAATCCACTGTGTAGTCCCAGGGTGGCCTCGAACTCAAGGCGATCCTCCCACCTCTGCCTCCTGAGTGCTGGGATTAAAGGCGTGCACCACCATGCCCAGCCTTAAACTTTTTTTTTAAATAAGCATTTTAAAATTTTTATTTATTTATTTATTTTTGAGAGAGAGAGAGAATGGTCGTGCCAGGGCCTCCAGCTGCTGCAAATGGACTCTAGATGCTTGAGCCATCTTGTGCATCTGGCTTACATGGGTACTAGGGAATCAAACCTGGGTCCTTTGACTCTACAGGCAAGTGCCTTAACCACTAAGCTATCCATCCAGCCCTTTTTAAAAACATGGTTTTTTTGTACTTTCTAGCTTTTAAATTTATAAGTATAGATTCTACAATCGAAAGAAAAGGAGGGCTGGAGAGATGGCTTAGCAGTTAAGGCGCTTGCCTGCAAAGCCTAAGGATCCAGGTTCAATTTCCCAGGTCCCACGTAAACCAGATGCACATGGTGGCACATGCATCTGGAGTTCATTTGCAGAGGCTGGAGGCCCTGGCATGCCCATTCTTTCTCTCTCTCTCACTCTCTCTCTCTGATAAATAAATAAATAAAATTAAAAATCTTATAAAAGAGAAGGAAGTATATTTATTTTTAAAGCTTAGTAAAAGGAGAATAAAAAAAGAGATCGCTCTGCTAAGACCCATGGAAGAGGAAGAATTCATTCATTCCAAAGTACTGGCTGGGGAAGAGCCCAGTGGCAGCTTTGAGTTCTGACATCTGTCCCTGCTAAGGCCTTTCGAATCTTACCACCCTGGGCCAGCAGGCTTTGTCACCTTTAAACTATTCAAATCATGGAAGCGCACCAAACCAAAGGAGGCTCAGAGTTCAGAGCCAGCTCCACCTTCTCAGATGTGGAAACTGAGGCTTAGGAAGGAGGTGCCCTGAATCCAGGTCACATGGTAGTTGGTCCCAGGTGGCCCTGAGACCAGTTTTTCTGTCCCCAGTGTAGACTTCTTCCTCTGGGTCACTGTGACTTTCCATGCTTCTGTTTTTCTGGAAAACACATCAGTCTGTCCAGGGTGAGTAACGATGATATCAATAGCTGAGAGACAAGCTAGCTGCAAAGTCCACCATCTGATTACTCACCCCCCACCTTATGACAGTTTGACAGAGAAGTATATTTGAATGAGGAGAGCCACCTCCCCAGGCATGCAAGCCTGGTACAAGTTGGTTTTGGAGGGAGAAACTGAGTCCAATGAGTTCATGTCTAAGAATCCTTTCATTCCATTTTATTTTATTTGCAAGCAGAGAGGATGCGGAATAAATAGAGAGAGAATGAATATGGGCACACCTGGGCCTCTAGCCACTGTAAATGAACTCCAGATGCATGTGCAGCTTTGTGCATCTGGCTTTCTGTGGATACTGGGGAATCGAACTCAAGCCATTAGGGTTTGTGGGCAAGTACCTAAAGTGCTGAGTCATCTCTCCAGTCCCTGCAAGAATTCTTTTTTTTTTTTTTCTTTTCCCTGAAAGAATCCTTTTTAATAAATGTTATTTCACTTCCTTTTGAACCACCAATTTGATTAAAAAAAGATAAAAAGATTCAGGGCTGGAGAGACGGCTTAGTGGTTAAGGCACTTGCCTGGAAAGGCAAAGGACCCAGGTTTGATTCCCCCAGGACCCACATAAGCCAGGTGCACAAAGTGGCACATGTGTCTGGAGTTCATTTACAGTGGCTGGAGGCCCTGGTGCACCCATTCTTTCTCTCTATCTGTGCCTGTCTGTCTCTCTCTCTCTATCTATCCATCTCTCAAATAAATAAATAAATATGTTTGAAAAGAGGCGCTTCTCTAAAAAAATTAATTAATTTTTAAAAAGATTCAAAAGGAGAGTTAGCTGTGAGGTCTCTTTGTGCCTGTGACTTTATCAGTGTGGAGGTGGACACAGCTCAGTGTTGGAGTGTGCACTTTAAAGACCAGTGGTTGCTGGAGGTAGGCCCCGGTTCACTTCCCAGTTTTGCTCTTTCCTGTTGGGTGGCCTTGCTTAAGCTGTACTCTTAGTTCTTTAGCCTATACGATAAAGCAATGCATTCCTCTGGAAATTTTTGTGTATGTGTGAGGAGAAAGTAGCTAACACGTAAGGTGGATGCTAACATGCAGCTGTGTTCTACCCATCTGCAAAGCGCTGCACTGGGCATGTGCCAGCTAACACCATGTTCACACAGTTGCTTTGTGACCACACTTAGGATTGCTTCCAGTTGACATGGGACAGGCCACCACAAAGCCCAGGGCCTTCATTCACCTTATTACCCATGAGTCCCACAGACCAGTCATGACGGTATTAATTCAGAGGGTGAGATCATAAAGAATTCAGAGAATGTACCAGGGCCTTTCAACATGCTTACCAGAAAGCATAAAAACTCTCACACACACAAATAACTACAGTTTATACAAGTCAAGGTGGTGATGGTGCTGTACAAGGTACAATGTTCTTGGAAAGTTTCTTGTGTGCTTTTCAATGATTTTTAATTTAATTTAATTAGTTAATTTATTTGCTAGCAGAGAGAGAGATAGAGATACAGAGAGAAGACCAACAGAGAGAGAATGGGCATGCCAGGGCCTCTAGCCATTGCAAACAAACTCGAGATGCATGCATTCCCTTGTGCATCTGGCTTACGTGGGTCCTGGGACATTGAACCTGGGTCCTTTGTATTCACAGGCAAATGCCTTACTCGCTAAGCCATCTCTCGAGCCCTCTTGTGTGATTTTCTATAAGAGCTCTCCACTGTTTGCTGCCTTTAGGAAGTGCCCTTAACATTTAGAGTTCATGGTTTTCAATGTGAAGGATGTTCTTAACTCAAATTGCATCTGAATTTTTTTTTTTTCTTTTTGGTTTTTCGAGGTAGGGTCTCACTCTGGTCTAGGCTGACCTGGAATTAACTGTAGTCTCAGGGTGGCCTTGAACTCACGGCAATCCTCCTACCTCTGCCTCCCGAGTGCTGGGATTAAAGGTGTGCGCCACCACGCCCGGCCCATCTGAATTTTTTTAAATACCTGCCTGCTCATGATTTACACATGTAGCAATCCTCTTCCCTTATAGCTATATTTTCCCCTTATTTCCTGTTTTTATTTTTTTGGCCGGGGTGTGAGGTTGAGGTAGGGTCTCACCCTAGACTGGAATTTACTTTGTACTCAAGCTGGTCCCAAACTCAATGATCCTCCTACCTCTGATGGGATTAAAGGCATCCACCACCAGGCCCTGCTCTTTCCTCTTCTTAAATCACCTTTCATTCTCCAGGTAGAAACAATAATTTCTCCTTGATTTTCCAATCTCTTCATGCACTCTAACTATTTAGGCACATGTCACTTGTGAACTCCCTAAGAATAGAAGATTTTAACTTTTTTAAAAAATAATTTTTTACTTTTATTTTATTTTTCTAAAACATTTTATCTTTATTTATAAGAGAGAGAAAGTGGCAAATTAAGAGAGAGACAATGGGTGTGCCAGGGCCTCTAGCTTCTGCAAATGAACTCCAGATGCACATGTGCATCTGGCTTATGTGGGTTCTGGGGAATTGAACCTGGGTCCTGAAGTTTCATAGGCAAGTGCCTTAACCACTAAGCAAACTCTACAGCCCAAAGATTGTCATTTTTTAAAACTTTTTATTTGCGTGTGTGGTGGGATGTATGGGTGGCATGTGCGTCTGTGCAGTTATGTGTACACTCTGCATATGCATGTGGAGGAAACATTGGTTGTTCTCCTCTTTAGTCCTACTCCATTGTATCCCTGAGATGGAGGACAGGGTCACAGGTGTGCAGGGCTGTACTCGGCTTTCTCCGTGTGTTCTGGGATCTGACTCAGGTCCTCATGCTTGCATGGCTAGTGCTCTTACCTGCCGAGCCATTTCACCAGTTCCTCCATTAAAAAAAATATATATATTAGCTTATTTATTTGCACACATGTGTCGCTGTGTATGGGCATACCATGGTCTCTTGCTGAGTGCATCAGGTTTATATGGTTGCTGGGGAATCAAAAACCCAGGCCAGCAGGCTTGGCAAGCAAATGCCCTTAACTGCTGAACTGTCCAGCTCTCCTCCATTTTTCATGTCATAACATATAGCACAATGCCTTGCATACTTAAGGTGCTCAATAAAAGTTTGTTGAGGGCTGGAGGGATTGCTTAGTGGTTAAGGCACTTACCTGCAAAGCCAAAGGACCCAAGTTCAATTCCCCAGGACCCATGTAAGCCAAATGCACAAGGGGGTACATGAGTCTGGAATTTGTTTGCAGTGGCTAGAGGCCCTGGCACACCCATTCTCTCTTTCTCTCTACCTGCCTTTTCTGTATCTTTCTCTCAAATAAATAAATAAAAATAATTTTTTTAAAAAAAAAAAGCTCATTGTGTATTGCTGCATAAAAACTGAAGGGCGGAGCCAGGCGTGGTGGCTCATGCCTTAAATCCCAGCACCCGGGAGGAAGAGGTAGGAGGATCACCATGAGTTCGAGTCCACCCTGAGACTCCATAGTGAATTCCAGGTCAGCCTGGGCTAGAGTGAGACCCTACCTCGAAAAAAAAAAAAGAAAAACACTGAAGGGTGGCCGCTGCAGGGCACAAGGCGTCTTCCCGAGGGCGGGGCCTGGCTGTAATGATGCCTGCACAGCTCTGAGTTTACGACCAACCACTGAGAGGCGCACAGAACACAGGCCGAGCTGATGATGCGGCATCACCCCTTGTCCAGAAACTACTGATGACAAAGGCGTGATGAAGCCATTGCTGATGCTGGAAAGCTGTGAAAAGACACAGATATGAAGTGGATGCCTTTGGATATTTTGCCCAGAATTGACCATTTTACCTGTAGGAGGGTTAGCCTGCTCAAAGATCCTGGGCTATCATCAGGGATGAAATTCCCAAGTTGGCAATAACTGGGCTCTTACTCAGACATGGCCAATAATTGCAACGGGCTTGCCAGTCACAGTTAGTAAGAGCCAAGCAGAGGTGTGTTCCTTTATTAAGACAGATACATTCTTTTATTCTTTGTTGTAATAAACAATGCACTGTTGGCTTTAGTAAGAAAACAGTCCGGGAGGCCAGAAGTCCAAGTTCAAGGTGTCATTAAGGTTGGTCTCTTCCAGGGCCTCTGTCCTTGGCTTGTGGATGGCATCTTCTATGTGACCTCACATGGTCTCTATCCATGTGTGCCTATATCCAGGAAGCCTCTTTTTTGGAGGGGGGCATGTATAGATACATATGCATGGTCATATGTGTGTGTACACATGTGAGAGGGGTTATGCACATGTGTGTATGTGTATTTATATGCACACACAGATGCACATGCATGTGGAAGCCAGAAGTTGACAATGGCTGTCCTCCTTAGTTGTTCTCCACTTGATTTTTTAAAATTTATTTTATTGGTTTATTAGGGAGAGAAATAGGCAGGGAGAGAGAGAAAGAGCAAGCGCCAGGGCCTCCAGCCACTGCAAACAAACTCCAGATGCATGCACCCCCTTGTGCTTACGTGGCTTACGTGGGTCTTGGGGAATCACACCTGCATTCTTTGGCTTTGCAAGCAAGCGCCTTAACCACTAGGCCATCTCTCCAGCCCCTCCACTTGATTGTTCGAGACAAGATCTCTCACTGAGTCTAGAACTTGCCAATTTGGCCAGACTAGCTCGCCAGAGAGTTCTAGGGATTTTCTTGCCTGTACCTCTCAGTGTTGGGATTACAGATGCAAACTGCCACACCCAACATTTTACCTGGGTGCTGGGAACCCAAACTCAGGTTCTCATACTTTCCCCACTGAGCCATCGCCCCAGCCTCCTAAATCACCTTTTTATAAGAATACCATCCACGCTTAGATTAGAACCAAAATCCATGACCTCATTTAACTCCATTGCCACTTTAAAGACCCCATTCTGAAGCGTAGTCATATTGCAGAGCCCTGGGAGTTAGAACCTCACTGTAGTAATTTTGAAAGTGATATTATTTCAGTCCTTAGCACTGGAAATGTGTATTTAAAAAAACAACCCTAGAGATTAAGATAAAATTGAAACTATATGTGCATAATGGATGCCAAAAAAAAAAATGTTCCTTTTGAAGAATGTGAGATAAAGATGTTTCCGTGTGGACAAAGGTCTCATGACCTTGGCTTGCATCTTCCCAGGGCCTGGCAGCATTGCCTGTCTGACATGTTTGTCTGTAGCCTATATGCCACCCTCCCAAAGCCATCACAACTTTGGTGATGTTACCATTTCTCATGTCTTCCAGAGGCTTCCTGGGAGAAGCTACTCAGCAGACAAGTGTGGATGGCCCCAGTGCCCGCCTCATGAGAGGAGAGATCATGTTTTCCCAGGTGAGGGGGTATCCGACAGACCTCATCTCTGCTGTGGTCCATCTCCTGCCCCAACCTTCAACTGCCCGAAAGCAGAGTGTCTTCCTCATCCCCGTGCCCCGTGTGTACCACACCACAACTCACAAAGCCGCCAAGAAGGTCGTACACGTGCAGATGTTTAGGACTGATTTGTGGTCTCTTTGGTCAACCAGAGGAACAGTTCTAAGTCCTGGAAAATTGTGGTGGGGAACTGCACAGACACAGTAGCTGTTTTAGGACAGGGCTGCTAGGGTTGTGGGATGGTTACACTCAGTTGTCAACTTGACAAGAATTTAGAACATAATGGTGTTGCTGGGACAAACCACCTGGCCAGAAGCAACTGAAGGGGAGCATTTTGTCCATATCTTTGGGGGAAACACACATTGTCATTCCTGGTGGGCCTTTTCCCGGGCATGGAGTATTCACGTTTGAATTGAGTGAGTACTGCCAGACCTTCTCCAGGGCTGTGGGCACTGATGACCCCTCGTCCATTCACTTGCACAGTGGGTGCCACTCATGGAAGAAAACTGCAGGCAGCGCTCCAAAGCCTCTGGCATCCGCCTTCCAGAGAATTTCTCTATGCAACAGATCTTTGGCAGAGCGGTGTCAGCAAGGGACATCAACCACCCCATGCTTCAGGCAGCTCTTGCTCTCAAAAAGAAGGGTAAGGGTCCCACATCAGCCATTCCCTGGCCCAACCATACCCCAGCCCCTGGGTGGGTGAGGTCAGAATACAGCTGTGTTTGGAGATTGCAGATCTTCTGGATGGAGAGCCATTCTTAGATCCCATAGCCGGCTTTGCCAAATGGCCCAGACTAGCAACACTAGGATCCCTAGGGACATACTTTTATCTAACAAAGCAGGATGGGAGTTGGGGAGATGGCTCAGCAGGTAAAGTCCTTGCTGTGCAAGTATAAAGACCTGAGTTTGGGTCCCCAGCACCTGTGTAAAAGCCACATGCAGGGCTATGTGTCTTTGATCCCAGCTCCAGGGAGGTGGAGACAGCAGTACCCTTGGGTCTTACTGACTAACCTGCCACCAGATGGCTGAGGCGGGTATTCTGAAACCTAAGTCAGGCAGTAGTATAGGTTAGAAGGAATTCTGGACCTTGCTATACTGCCTTGAGTAGCAAATCACTTGCTCCTCTGTAAAACAGAGAATGTAACACCTGCCCTGCTTACCCTAACAGTGACGAGGAGCCCATGAGCTGAAAAAAGTCAGAATCATCTAGATAAGTACTTAGGAGTGTGGAGTACTTTTCAGAAAGCCTTCAGCCCCACCCCCTCTCAGGACTGTGCCAGGAGGTGACCTTGAGTAAAAAGTGATTCTTTTCCAACCCCCCTGTTGAAAGCTGAGCATACAGGAGTGAACGTACATGAATCGCACCCAGTAGGCTCCGTCCGGGGGGAGTGGGATGTCCAGAGCCTCTCAGAGGGAAGCTCTAGAGCTGACCTGGTCCCTGGCAACTCTGCTCAGGATTTACGACGTGCATCCTTACCAACAACTGGCTGGATGACAGTGCCCAGAGGGGCAGCCTGGCCCAGCTGATGTATAAGCTGAACCCACACTTTGACTTCCTGATCGAGTCGTGTCGCATTGGAATGGTCAAGCCTGAGCCTCAGATCTACAAATTCCTACTGGACACCCTGAAGGCCAGTCCCAATGAGGTGGGTAGACACTTCCTTTCTTGGGGGAAAGAATGTCCCCAGAGAGCCAGGCGTGGTGGCGCACGCCTTTAATCCCAGCAGTAGGGAGAGTTCAAGACCACCCTGAGACTGCGTAGGGAGTTCCAGGTCAGCATGGACTAGAGACCCTACCTCAAACAACCAAAACCAAAAAAAACCAAAAATGTCCCCAGAGATATTGCGGCCTGAGAAAAATTGAGTTTACAGGTTGGGTAATATTTGGGGACAGGCAGGACAGTTCTAGGTCTATTCCTCTCACATCAGAACTTCTCCTAAATGTTTTTTTTGTTTGATTTTCAAGGTACAGTTTCACTGTAGCCCAGGCTGATCTGGAATTCACTATGGAGTCTCAGGGTGGCCTCGAACTCACGGCAGTCCTCCTACCTCTGCCTCCCGAGTGCTGGGATTAAAGGTGTGCGCCACCACGCCCAACCTAAATTTTTTTTTATCCATTATGCACTCTACAGAGGGCCACCAGGCACATGGCCCCTATGTGGCTTTTACAGCGCTTGAGTCAAAATAGTTATCATTGAACGTTGCTGGGAAGGCTGGGGAGATGGCTCAGTTGGTAGAACACTTGCTGCCCAGGCATGAGGACCTTAGTTGGATCCCCAAGCACCCATGTGACTGCTAGGCGTGGCTGTGGGAGCCTACAGTTCCAGGACATGGGACGTGGAGACAGGGAATGCTAGCTAGCTGGTCTAGCTACATTAACAAGCTCTAACTTCACATGCATCCCTGCTCTCATAAGTAAGATAGAGCTGGGCTGGAGAGATGGCTTAGCGGTTAAGCGCTTGTCTGTGAAGCCTAAGGACCCCGGTTCGAGGCTCCTTCCCCAGGATCCACGTTAGCCAGATGCACAAGGGGGTGCATGCGTCTGGAGTTTGTTTTCAGTGGCTGAAGGCCCTGGCGCGCCCGTTCTCTCTGTCTCTATCTGCCTTTTTATCTCTCTGTCACTTTCGAATAAATAAATGAAAAATAAGTAAGGTAGAGAGTGAGAGAGGGAAACGCTCGATAGCTCTTCCAGCCTCCACCTATTTGTGCGTACACACATGCAAAAACAGTAAGAAGCTGTTAGGCCAGGTATCGAAGTGGACTTGTGAAGAAATGGCTAGGAGACTTTGCCAAAAAATAAAAAAACACAAAGCTAGCAAGGGTCACCCCACCAAAGGCTGATGCGGAGTGAGACCCATATCATATTTCACATCCTTCCTATCCAGTCACACTGGTGCTCCTTAAATCCTGTCCTCTTCTGTGTTCATACTGTATTCTGAGATTCCTACACCACAGCCCTGCTCTCACTATAGACATACTGTTCTCTTTAAAACGTGACTGGGGTACTGGAGAGATGGCTTAGTGGTCAAGGAGTTTGCTGGCAAAGCCAAAGGACCCAGGTTTGATTCCCCAGTATCCATGAAAAGCCAGATGCATGAGGTGACACATGCATCTCGAGTCCATTTGCAGTGGCCAGAGGCCCTGGTACGCCCATTCTCTCTCTCTCTCTCAACCCATCTATCTGTCTGTCTGTCTATTTCTTTCTCTCTCTCTCTCAAATAAATAAATATTTTAAAAGGTGATTGGATAAGAGCCCTTTCCTTTACATGTGTTTCTGTGTCTTACTGTCTCAACCTTACCACAAGCTGACCAGGACAAAAACTGCACCCCAGGACCAAGTCCCTTCACCCTCTCAAGGGTGGCTTCGGCTCCTTGAATAAGCATGAGGGCCTTGTTCCAAGTTCAAGTGTCACATGACTGTCAGTCAGCCCTTCACGGCTACCCTCATGAGAGTCCTTTCACAGATTTTCATCCATTTCTACACATCAGTTTTCATGGACGAACTGTAATGCCAGCTTGTAAGGTTTATAACCTGCAGGTCTATGAGGGATGTATGCATTTATTTGTGTGTCTCTCCTTCGTCAGTGAAGTGCTTTAATTTCGAGAGTAAATGGTGCATGGAGAAGAGAAGGACTTGCCATCCCCATGTCATAAAGTGGCCCCTGGTCACATTCCCATGCGTTTCTGCCGTTGTCTTCACGTGACAGCTTTATTGGTTGATGTCCATGCTGTTTGGGTCCAGGTTGTTTTTCTAGATGACATCGGGAGTAATCTGAAGCCAGCCCGTGACTTGGGAATGTCCACCATCCTTGTCCGTGACACGGACACAGCCCTGAGAGAACTGGAGAAAGTCACCGGGACACAGGTAACTTCAGGTCTGAGCAGAGCCTGGCTTCCCACCACTCGGTGTTTGAGGAGAAAACGGGGATGGAGCTGTGCAGCAGGTCACGGTGCTCATTACCTGCAGTGATTGCTGAGGAGCTCTGCGGGGAGCCCGCCATCCTGAACACACCCCATGACTTTCTCTGCTGCCGGGGGTAGAAATTAGACAACCTGATAGCAAGTGTCTACACTCCCTTTGTGACTGTCAGGAAGCTGAATGAAGCCAGAGAGAGACCTTTAAAGCCGCCACAACCTTGCTCTTTAGAACAAATATGGAGACTTCTTTTTCTTTTTTTAATTAATTAATTTATTTATTTAAGAGAGAGAGAGAGATACAGAAATAGGCAAATAGGCAGGTAGAGAGATAGAGAGAATGGGCGCGCCAGGGCCTCCAGCCACTGCAAACCAACTCCAGATGTGTGCGCCCCCTTGTGCGTCTGGCTTAAGCAGGTCCTGGGGAGTCGAACCTGGGTCTTTTGATGTTGCAGGCAAGCACCTTAACTGCTAAGCCATCTCTGCAGCCCCTTCTTTTTCTTTCTTTCTTTTTTTTAGTGTCTTTTTAAATAGTTTATTTTACTTATGTATTTGAGAGAGAGAGAAAGAAAGAAGCAGATAGATAGAAAGAGAGACAATGAGCACGCCAGCGCCTCTAGCCCTGTAAATGAACTCCAGATGTATATGCCGCCTTGTATATCTTGCTAACATGGGTCCTGGGGAATCAAACCTGGGTCCTTTGGCTTTGCAGGCAAGAACCTTAACCACTAAAACCATCTCTCCAGCCAGAGGCTTCTTTTTCTTGTTTTATTTTAAGTTACTTTTTTTTTTTACAAGAAGCTTGGCGGTGGTTGGTGGGGGAGAATGGGTGCACCAGGGCATCTAGCCACTCTAAACAAAGTCCAGATGTGTGCGCCACTTTGGGCATCAGGCTTTACACGGGAACTCAGGTCTCAGGTTCTGTTGGCATGCACCTTAACTGTTGAGCCATTTCTCTGGTCCTTTTGTTGCATAAACAGCATCTTGTTACGTTGCCCAAGCTAACCCTCAACTCTCAGGCCCAAGTGATCTGGGACCATAGCCACCAGTTTCCCCTGCGTGCACAGCGGTTGCTCTGAAGAGTGTGGTCACTTGCTGGGCTGCCCAGGCATACTGTGCAGGTGCCAGCTAACCATTCCCACCTGTCCTTATCCCCTTGGCAATGAGGGAAGCTTTTCACATCTGTCCCTTATGTAGGACTGGGCAGCCTTAATAATGTCCCCGGGCTGTCTGGGGGGGCAGTTTCCGGCATCTCAGATCTGAGGTGCCTGTGTTCATCAGATGGCAGGGGTGGGCATCACCTGCTGACTCCAACTGAACCTGGTAAAGGTCCTGAGTGGCCATTGCCAAGGAATTGAGCTGAGACTGGGGTGTGAGCCGGGGGCTCCAGGCAATGTTTGTGTAGAAGGGCCCGAGGCGGCATCCTGTAGAATGTTTATCAGAACAGCTCTTGCTCTGTGCTCAGAGTTTACCTAGAGTTTATGTAGGCAGCAGCTTATATCAAACTAAGTACACAGGGCTGGAGAGCTGGCTTAGCGGTTAAATGCGCTTGCCTGTGAAGTCTAAGGAGCCTGGTTCTAGGCTCGATTCCCCAGGACCCGCATTAGCCAGATGCATAAAGGGGTGCACACATCTGGAGTTTGTTTGCAGTGGCTGGAGGCCCTGGTGTACCCATTCTCTCTCTCTAGCTGACTCTTTCTCTCTCTGTCTGTTGCTCTCAAACAAATAAATTTTTAAAAAAAAATTAAAAAATAAATAAATAAATAAATGAAAAAATATTTTTTTAAAAAAGTAGACAACAGCTTTTCTATCTCAGGAGCAGGAGACATGTTGGCTAACTTGGGGCCATAGATGAATGCCAGACTGCCCAAACAGCTGGAGAATAGACACATAAACCGCAAACATTGGTCTCAGCATTTCGGGATCAGGCACAGGTGTCCTTCTTCTCAAAGCATAGTGTCAGCAGAATCAAAGTGTTCTGTAAACAAAATGTTTTTCCTCAAAAGGCTAAAAAGCCACCTGCAAGCAGGCTCCCTCCACCCTTTAGAGTAGTGTGACTTTGGTTCCTGTCAGCATGCAGAGAGAAGACACAGGACAGAGCAGATACCCCGCTAGGCTCAGCAGAGGTCCAAGGCTTCTAGCCTTAACTACTTCGTCACAGGGAGCCGTGTCAGTCCGCAAGGGCTGCCAGAGCCAAGCGCCGCAGACAGGGCGGCTCCAGCAATGAGAGTTTGTCACCCATTACTCCAGGAGGCCAGAAGCCCAAGGGCAAGTGCCAGCAGGGCTGGCTTCTCCTGAGGCCTCTCTCCTTGGCTAAGGGATGGCTGTTTCTTCTCTGTTGCTTTACTGTATCTTCCTCTGTGTGGGCCCGTGTCCCAATCTCTTCTTTAAAAAAAAAAATACTGGAAGCTGGGGGTGCTGGTGCACACCTTTAATCCAAGCACTTGGGAGGCAGGGGTAGGAGGATCATCATGAGTATGAGGCCACCCTGGGATTATATAGTGGATTCCAGGTCAGCCGGGGCTAGAGAGAGACCCTACCTTGAACCCCCCTCCCCCAAAAAAAATCCCTGCTGGACTGGAGAAATAGTTTAGTGGTTAAGGCACTTGCCTGTGAAACCTAAAATGCCTAAGGACCCAGTTCGATTCCCTGTACCCATGTAAGACAGATGCACAAGGTGGCACATGCGTCTGAAGTTTGTTTGCAGTGGCTAGAAGCCCTGGAACACCCATTCTCTCTCTTTCTTTCTGTCTTGAATAAATAATTTTTTTAAAAGATATAAAAATATTATATATAGCAGCTTATACACTTTTATCCCCTTGCCCCAACACCGGTTACCCTGGGGGTCCTTTTCAGTGGGGTGATGGTATTCACTGTAGGGTCATGAAGACCTCAGTCAGTCCCAATGGGGTAGAGGTGGGGAGGGAACCACACCTCATGGTATTCCTCCCCACTCTGTAGCTCTTACAACCCCCCCCCACACCTCCACAATGTTTTCTAAGCTATGACAAGCCTGTTGGCAATCTGATTTAGTGCTGAATGCTTGGTAGTCTCTGCATTTCTGCTGTGATAGGTTTTGATTTATCTACGGTATCTGTCGCCATTGCCTTGGAACTGGTTGTCAGCTGAGCACTAAGAGGTGTTCATGTTGCCACTTCCTCAGTAATTCCTCCGGGGCCCTGGCAGATGTGGTAGAGGTGGCACGTCTCTTAGTGGGCAAGTCGGCTATCATCTTATTGATGGATTTGATTCTCCTCCATTTTCCCTGCCTTCTGTAAAATAAAGCAGATTCTTCAAACAAGAGTGAGAGCAACTTGGGTTAAAGGGGGCATGCACATTTGTTTAAGAGACTTTTTGTGGGGGGGTGCACACTCACTTTTCTTCTCGAGAGAGCCGTGAAGGCCTCTTTCTGAAGTCTGAGTTTCCAGACCATGGGATTCCGACCTGGTTCCCAGTACCAGCTATGAGTTCTGTCCAATTGAGTGGACCTCGTGTCTAATCCGTATCTAATCGGAGTACAGTTGGTTTCCCATGGATGCTGCGTGCCACTGTTGCACAAGTGTGGACTTCTTGACCAGCTAGTTGGATTTCATGGTCTGCTGGGATCCCTGCGTATTCATGCTGTTGGTGACTGCTGTCTTCCAGCAATTCCTATAGGACTTTCCAGCACTATGAGGGGCTAGCCAGTTTCCCTTTTGGTTCCAGAATGGTAAAGTTCTGTGACCACAGCCTGTGGCATCTTTGGCGATAGGGTCTTACCTGTTAGCTCTGGCAGTGTTTTGGCAGTGGCCTACATTGTTTTGGGGGACCTCATGGGTCTCACTGTACAACAATTCGCAGTAGGGGGCAGCCCAATTTTGGGCCTGGGATTTACCTTCCCAAGTCCGTGCAATCTCTTCTTATAAAGACACCAGGCATATTATATTAATGGACCATGAATACCAGTGCCATCATTTATCTCTTTAAAGGTCTTATGTAGACTCACATTCTGAGATTCCGGGAGTTAGGGCTTCAGTATATGAATTTCAGGACTATGTCCACACGAAGCCTGGGAGCCATCTGAGAAAGGCCTGTGGGAGACAGAGACAGGGCGGTTGGCAACTCTGAGGCTGAAAGCAAATCTTGCTTCTTCCTGGCTTACATAAGGTTCAGTCAGCAGCAGCAAAGAGTTTTGTACAACAGTTTTGGGGAGGACCTGGGATGACAGAGGACCTACTTCCCCTGAGAGCTGCTGAAGACACTCAGGAGGCCCAGCTGGAAGATGACAAGCTGTGTAAAACCACGTGGGGATTTTCTTGTCCTAGCCAGGAAGACATGTCCTCCCCTCTGCATTGAATTGGGCCAGAACTCAGTCACAGGGCTGCATGGAGCCAGAAGGAGGCTGGGAACTGGGCTCCCGCTGAGCCCCAAAGGGAGGTAGTTTGCCAGAGAGTGCCACTGGGACTCACTCCAGGAGGGGTGGCAGAGGTGGTACCTGAGGTCTTGTGGAAGTCACTCAGAGAAAAGCTCATGGAAGGAGGCTACACTGTCTCTCATTATGCCCCTGTGTCTCTTTCAGCTTCTCACCGAAACTTCACCACCAATCTCCTGCCACCCAAGTGACATGAGCCACGGGTTTGTGACCGTAAAGGTAAGCTAGCTGGGTGCACTTTGCCTAGGGCCCATAGATTGACTTCAGAGTCGTGGGTGAAATAGCAAGCGTCACTGACTTGAGGTCCACGTTCATGCACTCGTTTGACTTGGAAAGAGTGTGATCAAAACTGCTTTACCACCCATCTATTTTTTTTTTTTTTATTTCCTTCCCCCAAATTGAAGAGCTTTGGTGGTGGACCTCTGGGGAGTCCCAGCTGAGCAAACTGTCAGGGCACTGGGGCTTTAATCTCCACCTTTTCCAATCAGAAACCTACATGAAGTTGACGTCAAGTCTCATATTAAAAATAGTAACAGTGAAGCCGGGTGTGGTGGCCCACAACTTTAATCCCAGCACTTGGGAGGCAGAAGTAGGAGGATCACCATGAGTTCGAGGCCAGCCTGAGACTACATAGTGAATTCCAGGTCAGCTTGGACTAGAGTGAAACCCTGCCTTGAAAAACCAAAATAATACTAATAACAATGATAATAATAATAACAGTGGTGGGGCTGCGGCGATAGCTCAGTGAAGTGCTCCCCTCACAGGTATGAGGAACTGAGCTGGAGCCTCAGAACCCACATCAAAATCCTGGGTGTAATGCCATGTGCTTAGAATCCCAGCATTGGGGAAGCAGAGCAAGGAGGATCCCGGGGGCTCACTGGGCAGCCAGTCTAGACTCACTGATGTGTTCCAGGCCAGTGAGGGACTCTCACTGTCTTAAAGAAGGTGGATGGAATTCCTGAGGATGACGCTGCTGGTTGTCCTCTGGCCACACACACACACACACACACACACACGTCCACATACTCACATGCACAGACACATATGCACACGTGCATAAAATAATAATAATAAATTTAAAATAGCAGAAAGATTAGTGTTTCAGAGAGCCAGAGCCTCAGAGGCCCCCAACACCTCATCACTGAAGCAGACCAAAAATGAACCCAACATGGCTCAGGGAAATTTTGCGGAAGAGGGGGCGGAAAGAATGTCAGAGCCACATGTTGGGTCATGATATGCAGAGACATTTATCGTACCAATAACTGTGGGCTAACTCCACAATGCACGACCCATATACCTCAACAAGGAAGGGCCATTGGGGAGGGGTAAGGTCATGGATGAGCCTAATAATGGTACCAAACTGCCTGTATTTGCTGAATAGAAAACTAATAAAAAAAAATTTTTTAAAGAAAATAATTCAAAAAAATAAATAAATAAAATAAAATAATGGAAAGAGACATGGATTTGCCAAACTTCTCAGTGGAGATGAACATAAAGCAAGAGAATCTTTTAGTCGGGACCTATGTTAGAAATGAATGAGGATTGACATCATGTAATTTTTAATGTAAATGCTAAAGTGCTAAAGACAATGGAACATGTTCTGACCGATTGTAGTCCATGAAAGGGTTTGTGAAATGAATGCTTTAATATTCTGTGGAGCGAAATGGCTCATTTTTGAATCACAAATAAAAGTTCAAGGGTGAGGCACCAGCCTGGAGCAGCTTGGAGCCAGGTGGAATGTTCTTTGGGAATTTCTGTCAAGCAACTGGTCGCTCACATGTGCCTCCGTGAGGGTGCTGGAGACACGTGCTGTGGGGAACCAAGACGCCTGAAGCGTGTGATTCTGGTTTGTTGGCCCGGCCCTCACTGCCCGAGTCAGGGTGGGCAAGCGCTGTAACAAAAACCCATCTTGTCACCGACCCCATAGAAGTGCATTTCTCGCCCGCAGCACTGGGCGTTGCAGTCACATGTTCCACAGAGCTGTTCAAGCACCCAGGCGCCTTCTCTTTGCTCCTCCGTGTTTTTCGAGGCCCAGGGCCCTCAGGTACAGATTAGGAAAAGAGGAAGGGTGAGCATGGAGGTGACATGGGCCCTGGGTGAGGCACACATTTCTTCCCAAGTGCGTGCAATCTCTTCTTATAAAGACACCAGGCATATTATATTAATGGACCATGAATACCAGTGCCATCATTTATCTCTTTAAAGGTCTTATATAGACTCACATTCTGAGATTCCGGGAGTTAGGGCTTCAGTATATGAATTTCAGGACTATGTCCACACGAAGTCCATACTCCACATTAATTGGTAAGAAGGGGATGGGTATGTTGAGAAAGTGCCAGTATGGGGCTGGAGAGATGGCTTAGCAGTTAAGCACTTGCCTGTGAAGCCTAAGGAGCCCAGTTCAAGGCTCGATTCCCCAGGACCCACGTTAGCCAGATGCACAAGGGGGCGCACGCGTCTGGAGTTCGTTTGCAGTGGCTGGAAGCCCTGGCGCGCCCATTCTCTCTCTCTCTCTCTCTCTCTCTCTCTCTATCTGCCTCTTTCTCTCTCTGTCACTCTCAAATAAATAAAATAAAATAAAATAAAATAAAATAAAATAAAATAAAATAAAATAAAATAAAAAAAGAAAGTGCCAGTATGTGCCAGGAAGAAGGGAAACATGGAGATGTGGAGACCGTCAGTCTTAGTGATCTGTCTCACCTGTGCAAACTGCAGGACTACGAGTGTAGCAAAGCATAAAAAGGTCACCATTAAGAAGTAAACTTCTGGGCTGGAGAGATGGCTTAGTGGTTAAGCGCTTGCCTGTGAAGCCTAAGGAGCCAGGTTCAAGGCTTGATTCCCCAGGACCCACATTAGTCAGATGCACAAGGGGGCGCATGCGTCTGGAGTTTGTTTGCAGTGGCTGGAGGCCCTGCTGCGCCCATTCTCTCTCTCTCTCTGTCTCTCTATCTCGGTCTCTTTCTCTGTCTGTCACTTTCAAATAAACAAATAAAAATAGACAAAAAATTTTAAAAAAAAATAAGTAAACTTCTGGGCTGGAGAGATGGCTTATTGGTTAAGGCGCTTACCTGCAAAATCAAAGGACCCAGGTTCCATTCCCCAGGCCCCACGTAAAGCCAGATGCACAAGGTAGTACATACGTCCAGTTTGTTTGCAGAGGCTAGAAGCCCTGGCACACCCATTCTCTTTCTCTCTCCCTCTTTCTCTTTCCCACACACTCTCTCCCAAATAAATAAATAAATAAAAATTAAAAAGAAGGGCTGGAGAGATGGCCTAGTGGTTAAGGTGCATGCCTGCGAAGCTGAAGGACCCCGGTTCAATGATCCAGGTCCCATGTAACACAGATGCACATGGTGGCACATGCATCTGGAGTTCGTTTGCAGTGACTAGAGGCCTGGCACGCCCATTCTCTCTCTCTCTAATAAATAAATAAAAATAAAATCTTTTTAAACATAAATAAATAATAAAAAGAAGTAAATAGCTGTTAATCAAAAAATCATGGCATTTTCGACACATCATCCTAAATATTGTGCTTTGCATGAAACCAGCTCCCTTTTGAAAATACTGACAGGAGCTCAGAGTAGTAGACATTGGGCCGGTAGAAAGACACTTTAGAGAGGAAGGCTAAGTTGATTTGGTTTTGTTGACTTCCATCCTCATAATCTTCCTTTCATGTTGGTGAGTTCTGCCTGTTCCATCGTTCATTTCAGTCCGTCTCTTCCCAGCCATCATCACCTAGCATTGGGCATCTTGGATCCATGCCATGTGTGACCAAGCCACCCTCTACAGTGGCCTGTAGAAAAGCCATCTGCACGAGGGTTCCACTGTCACTGCCACTGCCCTGTCTCTCCCACAGCCTGGGGTCCGCCTGCATTTTGTGGAGATGGGCTCAGGCCCTCCGGTGCTCCTCTGCCATGGGTTTCCTGAGACCTGGTTCTCTTGGAGGTACCAGGTAAGGGAAACTGAGGAAAGAACTCCCATAATCAGAGTGAGGACAGTGTACATAGTGCAGCTGGGGTGTGATGGGATCTAAAACCTGATCAGTCTGAGGACAGCCTCCAGATTGTGACCACAAGGCCTCAGCCGTGCTGGGGTACGTGAAGGGCCCTGGTCTCGGGGCGGTACTGGTCTCTAAGGCACCCAGCTATACAATTAGCAAAAAGATTCCTGGAGACTCCCTTCATCGCTTGATAAGAAAATGTTTGTAATGATTATAAATATCTGTGAGGGCTCTGCTGGAAAATGTGTTTGCTTTGATGTGGCTTTGGGACAGCGCACAGAGCTATGAGGTGGGCTCCACCCTACAACATGGGCTCCTTCCAGAGCCATTGATAGCAAGGAGGGAAGGAAGACTGCCAGCAAAGCCCGGCCGTCACGGACTTGGGAAACCGCGCTGCCTGAACTGTTTGCTTTCCAGATCCCTGCTTTAGCCCAGGCGGGTTTTCGGGTGATAGCTATGGATATGAAGGGATACGGAGAGTCATCCTCCCCTCCTGGTGAGTTGACATCCCACAGCTGTCCTGTGTGGTCATGCCTGCTCCTGTGGCGGCTCTCCAGGCCCTCTGAGCTTGCCCAGTTCTGGGCTGAGCAGTGCGCACCTGTAGGATCCAGGTAACACGCAAGCCCGTGCTTACGGGCGCCCCCTGCTGGTCACCATGCATTTTCAGGATAGAATACACCAACCATCTATGGGCATTTCTCACCTACCCAGCTGAAAGGCTGAGCTCATAAAATAACAGCTCCTGGGTTTTCCCTCCCTTCTTCTGGCAACCCCCATGCTGCTTTCTGTCTCTACGCAACTAGATGCTGCCACTGCCCCATTTGGGTCGGAACGTACAGTCTCCGGCCTTTGTGACTGGCCTGTCTCACCTAGTATTGTCCCCTCCAAGTTCATCCGTGTGGGGGTCATACTGAAGGATTTATTTTATTCTTACACTGTGTATATAACCACATTCTACCTCTCCATCTATCCAGCGAACACTTGGGTCGTTGCCTCCATCTCCCAGCTGCTTTGAATAGCAAGGCATGAACATGGATATACAAATGCATACATGTGGCAGGGTGTGGTGGTGCAAACCTTTAGTCCCAGCACTTGGGAGGCAGAGGTAGGAGGGTCGCCATGAGTTCAAGGCCACCCTGAGACTATGTAGTGAATTCCGGGTCAGCCTGGGCTAGAGTGAGACCCTACCTCGAAAAACCAAAGCAAAACAAAATAAAAAACCAACAAATGCATCCATGTTACTCTATTCCCTTCTTTGGGATGCATTCCAAGAAGCAGACATGCTGGGTCCTGTGTTAGTTTGTAGGTTGAATCTTAACCCTGTGACTCTAACCCAAGGATGGCTTATTAGATGGCTCCTGAACCCACAGGCCACTTGGAGGTTTATAAGCATTTACCTGGTTTTTCTTCAATATGTATATATTTTTACTTATTTGAGACAGAGAGAAAAAGAGGCTGGTAGAGAGAGAATGGGCACCCAAGGGGCTCTAGCCGCTGCAAATGCATGCGCCACCTTGTGCGTCTGGCTCTTACGTGGGTACTGGGGATTCAAACCTAGGTTCTTAGGCTTTGCAAGCGAGCATCTTAACCACTAAGCCATCTCTTCAGCCCTGGTGTTTTGTTCTGATCAAGTTTAGAGAGGTCCTCAGCCAAAGCTCTTAAGAGCTCAGGTGTGGAGGCAGGAGCCTGAAGCAGCCAGGCATGAGGACGCAGCCCCTCTAAGGACAGAATGTTCACAGCTGGGCTCCGTGAGGTGAGCCTGCTGCTACCCGCCCCCAGCTGCCACCCCCATGGCCACATCTAGCACGTCTGGCTGCCATGCCTGAAGCCAGCTGACCTAGACTGGGACTTCAGACACTCGGGTGACACCCTCAGGCTCCTTTAGACACTCGGGTGACGCCCTCAGGCCCCTTTAGACACTCGGGTGACGCCCTCAGGCCCCTTGGCCTGTCACGCTGGGAGTGTCAGGTGTGGCTGGTCTTGATGGTGGCAGTGTTGCTCAGCAGCCACTTCTGCCTCCTGGGAGATGTGGAGACAATTTCAGTGAAACACCTAACGTTTGGCCCAAACATCTCGAAAAGTCAGCTTTCCATGTTTAGTCAGCATCCATGTTTGATTTCATTATCAAAATGTTGGATTTGTAATAGCATTAGAACAGTCCTCTGTGAATCTGCTAGGCGAAATTTAGTAACGTAAGTCAACATTCTTACTAGAACACTAGAAAAGATGATCAAGGCTCTCTCAATCACATGAACTAGAGCCACTCTGGATAAATCGAGGTGTACTGTCTTATCTTAATATCTTAATAACACTTATTCTTTCTTAGGAAAACAGAATTTCTTGGAAACACATGATTGACATGCTGTGATTGAAAGATCATATATAAGGCAAAGTTATAGTCAATTCACGATTTAGTGTCAGGATTTAGAATATACACGCAAGCATTTCAGATCTCTTGATAGATTTCCTAACCCTGGAGAGTAGGTTTTGGGTAAAATCCCTTCATCGTAAATGCTCACAGGCTTTGCTTCGCTCTTTGTGAGCTGCATTGTTGCTGTCATGAACTCTCAGGCCCTTTGATCTTTGGCCTTCATAGGTGACTGTTGGGTTCCCTCATAGGTTTTGACATTTATGATCTCTTTTTAAAAAATATTTTGTTTAGGGCTGGAGGGATGGCTTAGCAGTTAAGGTATTTGCCTGCAAAGCCAAAGGACCCAGGTTCGTTCAATTCCCCAGGACGCATGTGAGCCAGATGCACAAGGGGATGCACAAAGCTTCTGGAGTTCGTCTGCAGCGGCTGGAGGCCCTGGTGCACCCATTCTCTCTCTCTCTCTCTCTCTCTCTCTCTCTCTCTCTCTCTCTCTCTCTATCTCTCTGTCTCTCCCTCTCCCTCTTTCTCTGTCAAATAAATAAATAAATAATATTCTGTTTATTTGAGAGAGAGAAGATAGTGAGTGAGAGAGCATATATGGCTGCACCAGAGCCTCCTGCCTCTGCAAATGAACTCTAAACACCTGTGCCCCTTCATGTGTCTGGCTTTACCTGAGTACTGGGGAAATAAATGAACCTGGACTTGCAGACTTTTTAAGCAAGCACCTTTAACCACTTATCCATCCATCTCTCCAGCCCCAACATTTAGGATTTCTTACTTATTGTGTTCTGAAATTATATGCCATTGTATTCAAATAATATTCTATACTTATCTTTCAGTTTGGGGAACTTTTCTTGACTTTTTTCTTTGATTACTTTTTCCTATGCTCCATTTATTTGTCACTGTTTATTTTCCTTTCTGCTTTCTGGTATTGCTGTTATTATTAAAATGTCCCACAGTCTCCAGTGTAATCAAAAAAGACAATGAAATCGTCACCAAGATTCCAAGGATATTTTCTTTTTCTGAGACAAGCCCTTGTCATGTATCTTAGCTGATCTCAAAATCATTATCCCCCGGTCTCTGCACCCCAATTCTCCAGGGGCTTTTCAAGAAACATACATAGAGGAATTCTATAATTCATGTGGAACCACACATGTCCATGAAGAACCAAATAAATCTTGAGAAAAATAAGACAAAGCTTGGAGGCATTTGAAAGTAGATGTCTAGATTTTAAACAGCATTAAAAATTCACAGTAATCAAATGGTGTGATATGAATATTAGGGAAGAGGTTCAGACCAGTGGAACAGACTAGGGAACTCAGAAGTAGATCCGTGCACACACTTTGTCACTGACAAAAGTGCCACAATCACAAGGCATTGAAACAATGGTCTCTTCAAAGATGGTTGTGGAGAACACCCAAAAATAAAATTGCACTTTCATTTTATAGCATGCACAAACTGATTCAAAATAAACTAACAGCATAGGGCTGGAGAGCAAATGCTTAGAGCATTTGCTATTGAGCACAAGGGCCTGAGAGGGCCCCATTTGCCCTGAGTTCAGTTCCTCAGCACCTATGTAAACAGCTGGGTGTGTCCATACATTCCTGTAGCCCTGGTCCTGTGGGGAGCAGGACAGGAGAAAGCCTGGGGCTCAATGGCCAACCAGTCTGACTGAAAGTGGCAGGTCTGGGTTCTGTAAGAGATTCTGTTTCGAAGAAACACATGGATTAGCAATAGAGGAGGACCCCCAACATTCTTCTGTGGTCTCTGCACGTGCATACATGAGGTCCACACATCTGCACACTCACGTGTATAAACCACACACACAGTACATCAACATATACTGCATACACAGACACAAAGGCTAAATAAAACCTTGAGCATAGTAAGTTGGGTAGTTTTGACAAAGATTGATTGTTGATAGATTTAAAATCATGTGATATAAATATCTATTCTTATTTTTAATTGCAGAAATAGAAGAATATGCCATGGAAGTGTTATGTAAGGTAAGAAGACCCGTCCATAATGTCTGGACATCGTTTCCATGCCAAATTTCTCCCTGCCTCCAGCCAGAAGCATAGGTGCCCATTTAACCCTTAAGAAAGCATAATGCACAACATTGGGGTATCAGCTGCAAAGCTGCCAGTCAGGGTTGTTCTCCTGCCTCAGTTCCCAGCTGTACCTCTCGGCCCTCTCCTGTTGTAACTAATCTTGCTCATATCATCACTAAACCCTGCCACGGCCTCACCAGTGACTCTGTGGAGTCCACCCCCATCCCATCATTGTCCACTCACCCGGACCCCACTTACTCCTTTTGGAATGTGTTTGTGAGATCTGTGCATCAGGTTGTTTCAGAAAACTACCCACTTACAAGAAGTTCTATAGTTCAGAGATGTTCCTATCTTCCTACTCTACCCTTTAAATATCATTAGTATATCCACTAGTAGGAATTCACCCAAAAGAATTATTAACCTATACCCACAGAAAACCCAGATACCAGTGTTCAAAGTGGCGCCATCCATAGTAGCTTCTACAAGGAGGTGGTCCAGATATCCATTGCTGATGCAAGGATGAGCACAATGTGGTCGTCCGCACACTGGGACATGCCTCAGCCATGAAGTGTGTGAAGGACTGGAGCATGCTACCACATGGCACGTATCTTGAAGACATGACGCCAAGTGCAAGAAGCCAATTACCAAGACCATGTTCTTTGTAATTCCACTTACACGAAGGGTTCATAACAGGAAAACCCAACAGGCATTAGATCAGTGGTTGCTAAGACACATGGTGAGGGGGAAGTAGAAACAAAAACATTTTTTGATACTGAATAATGCTGATGGCTTCATAGCTCTGTAAATATACTAAAAATCATTGAGTCGTGCACCTTAAAAAGGTTTATTTTTATGGTAGCTGACAGATTCATGATGCTGTTGTTTTTAAAAATCATCACTACAATATTTCAACATAAATTTTTTTTTCTATAAAGTTGGCGGGGATATGGAGAAAGAGGAACCCTTCTACACTGTTGGTGGGAATGCAATCTGGTCCAGCCAACCGGGGAAATCAGTGTGGAGGTTCCTAAAACAGCTAAAGATTGATCTACCATGTGACCCAGCTATAGCACTCCTAGGCATATATCCTAAGGACTTATCTCATCTCTTTAGAAGTACGTGTTCAACCATGTTTATTGCTGCTCAATTTATAATAGCTGGGAAATGGAACCAGCCTAGATTTCCCTCAACTGATGAGTGGATAATGAAGATATAGCACATTTATACAATGGAGTTCTACTCAGCGGTAAAGAAAAGTGAAGTTATGAAATTTGCAGAAAAATGGATGGATCTGGAAAGGATTATACTAAGTGAGGTAACCCAGGCCCAGAAAGCCAAGTGCCACATGTTCTCCCTTATATGTGGATCCTAGCTACAGATGATTGGGCTTCTGTGTGAGAAGGAAAAAATTCAGTAGCAGAGGCCAGTAAGTTAAAAAGGAGATATAAAGGGAAGAGAAAGGAAGGGAGGAGGGTACTTCATAGGTTGGTATTGTATATATGTAAGTAGAATGTTTGAGATGGGGAGGGGATATGATGGAGAATGGAATTTCAAAGGGGCAAGTGGATGGGGAGGGAGGGTATTCACATGGGATATTTTTTATAATCATGGAAAATGTTAATAAAAATTGAGAAAAAAATAAAAAATAGCTCTAATGATTAAAGGTATGTGCCACTAAAAAAATCATCACTACAATATTTCCACATAAAATTTTTTTCCATAAAGCTGGCATTGGCTTTAAAATTTTTCAATTGTGAAGTTACAGAAAAAGAAAACAAGATTCATAACAGCTCATCTTTAAGTGGCCACAAAACCTCTTTCTCAAGCCAGACATGGTGGCGCACACCTTTAATCCCAGCATTTGGGAGGCAGGGGCAGGAGGATTGCCATGAGTTCGAGGCCACTCTGAGACTACATAGTGAATTCCAGGTCAGCCTGAGCTAGAGTGAGACCCTACCTCAAAAAAACAAAACAAAACAAAAAGTCATTTTCTCAACTGTGCCTTCCAAATAAGTTTCAAACCCATTTCTCATACACACACTTCCTGTTTGCATGACAGTTCTTCATGCAGCTGTTAGGTTTTGTAAAACCAAGGCTCACTTTTTTAAAAATTTTTAATTGACAGGTAGTGTTTTTTCTCATGTACAGCATGATGTTTTCAAGTACATATACATTGTAGAATGGTTAAGGTGACAAGCAAGTCCCTGACCTCACACAGTTATCATTTTGATGATGAGAACGCAGAATATAAAACATTATCACTAATGATAGTCCCTTTGCTACACAAGAGCTCTCTTGAGATGCATTCCTCCCTGTTTAACTGAAACTATGTATTCTTGGACCAACCTCACTCCCACCCGCCTCACCTCTGCTCATCTCAACCTCTGGTAACCAATGTTATATACTGTGCTTCATGAAACCAACTATTTTAGAGCCCACATAGGAGAAGAGAGATCATGCAGTATTTATCTTTCTGTGTCTGACTTATTTCATATAGTGTTATGTTTTCTAGGTTTATCCTTGTTGCTGCAGGATGCTATCCTTTTTGTGACTGGCTAGCATTCCTTTGTGTATATGCACCACACTCTCTGTATCCATGCATCCACTGATGGGCACCTAGGCTGACTCCATCTCTTGCTCCTCTGAATAAGCTGTAATAACCATGAGCGTGCAAAAGTCTTACTCTTTTTAGAATGAGTACCTTTATGGGATCCGTGAATTTATTTTCCACACACATGCAGTCAGGATTCCAATCTGAGGATGTTAGATGCAAAATAGTAATATCAGAGCTCAGTAATTTAAGGAGATAAGTTTACAGCCACACAGACCTTCTTCTATGTGTGACCTTGGGTGAGTGGTTTAACATTTAGTGTCCTTCTACTATGTGGGACCTTGGGTTTAAACCTTTGTAGGGCAAGTTCTTGGGTGTAAGATGCAGGGAGTGGTTTAACCCCTACTGACCCTCCACTATGTGAGACCTTGGGTTTAAACCTTTATAGGGCAAGTTCTGGGATGTAAGATGCAGGGAGTGGCTTAACCTCTACTGACCTTCCACTGGGTGTGACCTGGGTAAGTGGCCTAACCTTTGTAGGGCATGTTCTTGGGTGAAACATTCAGTGAGTGGTTGGGGCCACCTGTTTTCCAAGGTCCTACATGTCTGAGAGTATTCATAGCTCGTGGGGTCTGGAGAGAACATTGAACTCACTCCACCCTCTTTGTGAGAAATGAGAAAGAGGTGCCTGTGTGCAGGTCAGCAGGACTGTGTGCCCTGTGGTATTGAGATCCCTCAGCATCCAGGAATTCCTGGAGGAGTGTGTAGACTATAAGGCAGAGATGCTCCTGTACATTTTCCTGAGACAGAACCCATGGTTTCTGTCAGAGACTGCAAGACATCTTAGGGGACAACCTTCAGGAAAGGGTTGGGGGCTCTCATGACATGTTCTGCCTGCTGTCCTTGCCTTTCTTTTTCAAATCAGGTTCTCTGAGGATAGGAGTTTGTTTTCCCTGTTCATGGCTAAACACCAGAACAAGCTAGTGCCTGACACACAGCAGGCTCTAAGTTTCTACCCACCTCACCTTTCTGATTGTGTGTCTATGTGTTTGATTTTAGGAAATGGTAACTTTCCTGGATAAAATGGTAAGTAATTTCTTGGAACTGATTTGTTTAGAGAGTTCTGTGTGAACGTGGGTAATGGCCAGAGAGGTAGACAGCTTTCAGGTGTCAGCTGTTGGTCACGAGTAAAGATGACAAAGGAGCCAAGGATGGCACAGAGTAGGTGTGTTTCATTGTACATTCAAGAAACCATAGGCAAAACCCTCTGTCAGCTCTGATGCAGGGAGAAGAGTCTTAAGTATTAGGGAAGAGAAGCTGGAAAACATACTATCAGCTAATATTCCACAATTCATAAAATGTTAAGCTCCGTCGGGCAAGGTGGCTCACATCTTTAGTCCCAGCACTCAGGAGACTGGGGTAGGAGGATCACTGTGAGTTCGAGGCTGCTGTGGAGCTACTGGGTGAATTCTAGGTGAGTCTGGGCTACAGGGAGACTCTGCCTCAGCAACAACAACAAAAAAGATTTTCTTCTGAAAATTTTCAAGTCAAACATCTTCCTGTTATATCACCAGCAATGTAAGCTTGATGATTAGACATGAACACAAATCACCATGATGACCTACAGGCACTGTCCAAGAGACTGTTCTATTGTGCCCCCTGCCTGTCTACATAAGGCTGGGTTGGAATGAGGACACTGCAGGCTGTGCTGGTGAGAAGGAGTTTGCTAGGTCAGTGACAGTGGAAGGAGAGGGCAGTGTGATTATTAATTGTATGCAAGACAGAAGATTGAGATGACTGACTTCTGGTTCACTGTGCCAGACACGGGAGGAGAGGAGGGGTGACAGTCTTACCTCTGCATGGTCTCTGCTCCGTAGCATTGGGTTTGGAAGTGCTGTGTGTGGTGGGGACATCTAAGTGAGCATGGCCCAATGAGGCTACCCAGTCTTGACCAGGAACTTCTGATTCATGCTGTCGACAGACTGAGAACAGCTCTGCCTGGTGAAAGAGGGCCTTGGTGTTGCAAGTGTCCATCTATGGCCTGGTGAGAATGAGCACATGGGAAGACCCTATACCAGCCGCAGAGGAGATGGGAATATGCCCCTGAGAGTGATCACTGAAGCAGTTGTAGCAGATGTGTCCTTCATGGCCAGTGTCCATTAAGGTGGGAGGGTGCTGGACCAAACTTTGAAATAGTTCCCCATGAGAGGTACAGGAAGGAACAAAGCCAAGAACTTCAGAGCCTAGACAGCCAGGTCCACAAAAGCTTACAAGACGGATGTGGTGACGGAGCTGTCCTTTCTCTGAATCAGGAGGGTGAGCTGCGAGAAACCCCATGCAGCTCTTGCTGAGGAGAACAGGCCTTTGAGAGAGAGGAGGGATAAAGCCTGCCTTCTGGGACATAAAGGGTCCTTTGAGAGGTATAGACCAATGCTAAGGAAGAGAACACAGCAAGGACCTGGGCCAAAAAAGCACCTATGGTGGAGGTGGGGAGGTTATAGCTTCAGAAAGTTTCTCAGCTTGCCAACAAGTGGGCGGTGGGTTGGAGGAGAAAGAGCCTGATTTATGATTTTTTTTTTTTTTTTGAGATAGGGGCCCACTCTAGCTCAGGGCTAACCTGGAATTCACTCTGTAGTCTCAGGCTGGCCTTGAACTCACAGCAACCCTCCTACCTGTGCCTCCCGAGTGCTGGGATTAAAGGTGTGCAACATCATGCCCGGCTGAGATCCTGATTTATTTCAGGTTGTGGGATGTGAGTTGGAATTGTAGCTCCATGACTTATCCTCTGTGAGGCCTGAGGGTGGCCACCTCACTGTCTTTCATTCCATGGGGTCTCTTTCCTTTGTGAAATAAGCATTGTAAGCCATCAGGAGGATTCCAGGCATGGATGTGAACCATAGTCAGTGTTCAGTCAAGGAGAGCTAGTTGTCAGCAGTAACAGTAGAAGAAAGGGAAGAGGAGACAAAAGATGCAATTCATCTTCTTGTGGCTAATTAAGAGAGCAAAGATCCCCCAGAGAGTGAGGGTAGAACTGTAACCAATGAAGGCTAAACTTGGAGAGTGGAGAGGGAAGTTAAACATATGTTAAGAGATAAGGAAGGTGGAAATGAAGCGAAACTGGGCTTTCAGGGAAGATGGGGAGAAAGAAGCAACTCATGGCCACTAACTTTGGTCCTCTAAGGAAATTCAAAAGTCTGGTCACTTGTGACTAGTGGGGGTCAAGGAGGTTTAGAATGGAAGTTGAGGAGCGTAAGCACCTGATAGGAGCTACTGGGGATATGTTGGTGAGTCCTTGGGAATGCCAGGGAGGGATTTGAGCTCCTCATACCTCATTCCAGAAACACATCTACATTGGGTTGCTTCTCATTTCTCTAGGGCATTGCTCAAGCAGTGTTCATTGGCCACGATTGGGCTGGTGTGCTAGTGTGGAACATGGCTTTCTTCTATCCTGAGAGAGTGAGGTAAGCAGCCACACACAGTGAAGGTTTTGTTTTTATTTTTATTTAAAAAAAAAAAAACTGGGCTGGGCGTGGTGGCACATGCCTTTAATCTCAGCACACGGAAGGCAGAGGTGGGAGGATTGCTGTAAGTTTGAGGCCACCCTGAGACTCCATAGTGAATTCCAGGTCAGCCTGGGCTAGAGTGAGACCCTACCTCGAAAAAAAAAAAAAATACTGGGCTTGGGCTGGAAAGATTGCTCAGTGGTTAAAGGTATTTGCTTGCACAGCTTAACGGCCCAGGAACAATTCCCCCATACCCACATAAAGCCAGATGCACAAAGTGGTCCATGTATCTGGAGTTTATTTGCAGCAGTAAGAAGCCCTGGTTTTTGTCTTCTTTCACTCTCTCCCTCATTCCCTCTTTTTGCTTACATATAAATAAACATATATATTAACAAAAAAATACTGGGAGTATATTCCCCTGAGAATTGTTCCCAGGATTTTCTGCCCCAGAAAATTTCTAAAAAAAACACCAGATGCTAGATAAGTTAACCCTTGGCTCTTTTTGGCATACTATGACAGCCTCCCGAGCTCATGCCCCAGGAAAAGGCAGCTCCTGTCCCAATTACTGGCCATGGGACAAATTATTCAGAGCCTGAGTGGCTTGTGGGGATGCAGGAGACTACCGGCTGATTCTGAGGCACATGGGTGAGGAGGTAATGGGTGCTGGAGTCACAGAATTAAGCACCAGGAGAGAAGTCAGCCTGGATCCCGAGTCAGGAAACAGGTGTGGTAGTGTATTTTGTACTTTGGGAGGCCAAGACAGGAGGATTGTGAGTTCAAGGCCAACCTGTGCTATAGAACGAGATGCGATGGGGGTGGGGGGAGAGCATGTGTGCACGTTCATGGCTTTCAGTTCTGCCCTGAAGTTGCATGTGACAAACCATGTCACTCACCACTTAGCCTTGACTACCTCAGCCACAAGGCAGCAATACGAATTCCTGCCCAGATTTATAACCTGAAAATGTACATAAGAGATCTGGTGTCTCATTCATGATCACCAACATGGCTCATGCAGTTATTATTGGGGTATCATCTCAAGGCTCTGTGGGGAGTTCTGATGCCAGAAAACCAGTCATCTGCCACCTAGAGGGTGGGAAGGCCCTTGTGGCTGTACCCCATGAGGACTGGAAAGCCACAGTTAGAGACCTACACAGTCTCCATCCCAGCAGGTTTAATGTCCATCCTCAGCAGCCATCTGTACACCCCAGTTAATCCAGTTACTTTAAAAAAAATTAGATATTTGGGGCTAGAGAGGTGGCTCATAGCTAAAGTGTTTGCTTGCAAAGTCTGACGGCCTGGCTTCAATACCCCAGTTCCCATGTAAAGCCAGACACACAAAGTGGTGCATGCATCTGGAGCTCATTTGCAGTTCCCTTGTGTACCCATTCTCTTTGTCTCTCTTTCTGCCTCCTTCCTTCTGTCTCTCTCAGATAAATAAATAAGATATTTAAAATAGTATGTATTTGCATGCTCCCTTACCACTGCAAATGAATGTCCGTCCTGCTTTATGCAGGTGGCTGGGAACTGAACTGTCAGCCAGCAGGCTTTGCAAGCAAAGGCCTTTCACTGCTGAGCCATCTCACCAGCCCTCTCCCCCCGCCCAGGTACTTTTTGCATGGCTACATTTCAAAGAACAGACCCACCAGAGTGCATTGCTCTGTAGGAGGGTTACCTCAGAGACTTAAGAGAACAAGACATTTCCTAAAATATTTCTGAAGTGTCTGTGCACCCCTTTTCTCTTACTTTCATTTCATTCAAACCGGAAACAAGAGTTCAGTTCTTAAGAATCAGATTCACCAAAAAGTTACTATAGAGGCATATTCCATACTTTAGTAAATGATCCAAAAGGAAACATAGCAACAAATCCATAATGTCTACCTGAAAAGAGGTCAGACAACGTTTTTGACCTCAAAAGTCCTCTCTGGCGCATGTCCACTGTATTGTTATGGTCTGCCCATGTTGGCATCTCTTATTTCTGCAGGGCAGTGGCCAGTTTGAACACACCCTTTGTGCAAGCAAATCCCAAGGTGTCTGCTATGGAGATCATCAAGACCAACCCAAATTTTGATTACCAAGTGTACTTCCAAGAACCAGTAAGTGTTGACCACCGAGAGTGATCATGTTCGCATTATTGCGCTCTCTCTCTCTCTCTCTCTCTCTCTTTATCTCTGCCCCTTTAAGTTACTGTGTTATTCGTCTGAAACTATTTTACTGGCAGGCTTGGGTGCATAGACTACAGAGTGCAGCAGGTCTTCTGTGGGCACAGGGGCATCTCTGTGAAGATCCACTTGGGGTGGGAACAGGCTGTGAGCAGGAGGGGCCAAGGTAGCCTCTTCTGTGAAGCTGTGGGCAGGGCTGAGTGCTCACTTGGAGCAATCCTCCTTGGGCTTTCTTCAAACACCTGGGGTTTCTGCTCACTGAGAACTGAGCTTTGTGTTACTGACACCTAAAATCAGAGAGTCCCATAAACGGGCCCCAAGGGTGAGTACTGTAAGAGTATGGAAGCATTTGAGCCATCAACGTATGTGTGCAAAGATATGATTCAAAGACAGCGCTGGACCTGGGTGATCCCTGTGATGTGATCTCATCACCACCTTTGACAGGAATGCACAGAGAGAAGCCGTGAGTCTCGTGAGCCTCCCTCCTTGATGCAGCCTCTCACCCCTGAGCCACGCAGGCAGGCACCAGGCAAGCTGGACCGTGGGTGTCCTCTGAGCCAATTCTCTGCTTGCCACCTCCCTGGTTTAGCATGCTTCTCCCAAGTGCTGTATTCTCCAGGAAATCTCACCTCCTTTAAGAAGAGCTGGAGAGGGCTGGGGAGATGGCTTAGCAGTCAAAGCACTTGCCTGCAAAGCCAAAGGACCTAGGTTCGATTCCCCAGGAGCCACATAAGCCAAATGCACAAGGTGGCACATGGGTCTGGAATTCGTTTGCAATGGCTGGAGACCTTGACATGCCCACTCTCTCTCTCTCTCTTGCAAATAAACAAAATTTTAAAAAGAAAGAAAAAATAAATAAAATATTTAAAAGAAAGAGCTGGAGAGATGGCTTAGTGGTTAAGGTGATTGCCTGCAAAACCTAAGGACCCATGTTCAACTCTCCAGATGCCACATAAGCCAGACACACAAAGTGACACAAGCTTGCACGTGTGCACAAGGTGGTGCATGTGTCTGGAGTTCGGTTACAGAGGCTGGATGCCATTGTGTGCCAATTCTCTCTCTCTCTCTCTCTCTCTCTCTCTCATAAAAAAAAGAAGCCCCAGTAAAGCTCTTCTTCTACCATCGCCACCAAATAGCTCCACCCCACCTCAGTCACTCAGTCACCTCAGTCCCAGAGCTGCAGACTGGACAACTCCTGCCTCCCCTTGAGGTCAGAGTCTCAGACTGTTCTTGTGGCTTCTTTGGCTGATCCTGGAGTACGGTCGGGGTTGAGCTAGTGTTCCCACAGAGGAAGGTCAAAAGTCACATCTACAAACTCCGGAGTCCTTGCACACTTGCACGGATCACCTTCTCTGCCTCTCTGAACCTTATGCCTCTCGGGAGCTCCGGGCCCGTGCTGCTGGTGCAGGGCAGGAAGAAGTCACTAAGCACCTGTGCTGCTAGGTCTGCGGTTGGGGAGTCCTGATGAAAGTCACGTCAGCTTGTAATTACGGGCCCACCCATTTGTAAGATCCAATTACAATGGGGAATCAATGGTGCCCTGCTACAACGCGATGAATGCCAAAGCAAGAGGTAGACACGGGAGGCTGTAGATTGTAAATAATCAAACAAGGGCATGCTATCATGATTCGTATTTATGGAGAGTAGTCCCTGTTTGGAGAGACCCTCAGAGGCCCTGACAGGGCTTTGCTCTCATACGGACCCCAGGAGAGTGGACCTGGGGAGAGCAAATGGAGGACAAGAGTCGGTAAAAGTCAGAGACAGCACTCTATCTGCCCACCCACATCAAAGCCCATTGTACCGAGAAGGAGAATGGAATAAAGGTGAGGCCTAGAAAGGAGAAGATAAAGTCGAGAATGGTGGTGGCACCTTTACTCCCAGCACTTGGATGCTGAGGTAAGATGATTGCCCTGAGGTCAAGGCCAGCTGGGGATACAGAGGTGAGTTCCAGATCAGCCTGGGCTAGAATGAGACCATACCTCAGAACAAAAAAAGAAAGAAAGAAAGAAAGAAAGAAAGAAAGAAAGAAAGAAAGAAAGAAAGAAGGAAGGAAGGAAGGAAGGAAGGAAGGAAGGAAGGAAGGAAGGAAAAGAAAAGAAAAGAAAAGAAAAGAAAAGAAAAGAAAAGAAAAGAAAAGAAAAGAAAAGAAAAGAAAAGAAAAGAAAAGAAAAGAAAAGAAAAGAAAAGAAAAGAGAAAGAAAAAGAAAAAAGGGACGTCAGAAGAACAACCACTTGTGATCTGGGTATGTGCCGGTGGGGGCCGTCTCACTGTAATGTAAAAGGTGATGATGTGGGAGCTTGGGGGGGGGGGTCTTCGAGAGCGATGGAGTTCTCCTCAGCTCCTGGTTGGGCTGTCACTCAGGGGTGAGGGTGTCAGACATTCATGGTCACACAAAACTTCCACTGAGTCAGTGGCCTCCAGGTTCTTGTCTTTGGAATTTGGACAAATGAAATCCACAGACAAAGAGTAAAGTTTGAGAAATTTTTATGTATATATTTTGTTTGTCATTTATTTATTTATGAGGAAAAGGTAGATAGAAATGAGAGAGAGAGAGACAGAAAGAGAGAATAAGAATGGGCATGCCACGGCCTCTAGCTGCTTCAAATGAACTCCAGATGCATGTGCCACCGTGAACATCTGTTTCTCTCACCTGGCATCCCCTGGTCAGGCCAGCCTATGCATCCCCAGCCGTCTCCCTTCAAGCTGGAACGCCCTTCCTCCAACCCACCCAGCCATGCCCCACTTATCTTCCTCTATCTATGTCTGCTGTTTGCACCCCCAAAAATTCTTTGGCACATTTTAGAGGTGCATAGTATTTGCTATAGGAATTAGTGACTATTAACCCTTTACAAGAAATGTCAGGTGAACTATTTCTGATACTTGAATATATTTGTAATGGCAAACTCCTTCCCTTATGGGGTCACCTCTGCTTTGCAAAAGTTAAGCATCTTAGCGAGGGCATGGTGGCACACACCTTTAATCTCAGCACTCGGAAGGCAGAGGTGGGAGGATTGCTGTGAGTTCAAGGCCAGCCCAGATCAGCCTGAGTTAGAGTAAAACCCTACCTTGAAAAACAAAAAGAAAGTTAAGCAACTTGTGTCTGTTAACATCAAAAGAATGATGAAAAGAAAGGGAAAGGAAGCGGAAGAGAAGTCAGCAGGCATACACCACCATCCCCTCCCATCCCTTGTTCCTATAGCCCAGCATCCAGACCTGAAGTGTGGAGAGCCTCCTGTAGCCTGTAATAGATAAGCAATTACCTGTAATAACCCTCCTGTAAGGCAGAAGAACCTGGTAATTTATCACCACCAAGGTCATGTGTCCCGCCCTTAACAATGGACCTTGGCTGCTCGGTCCTGAGGAAGACAATCCCTGGCGTTCTGTAGGTCTGTAATAAGTTAGACCCACATTGAAGACCTTTCGGTTGAAATTACTGTAGTAAAATCAAACTGCGTGAAGGAAAGAGCTGTGGGCGGAACTTTCCGGTTTCAGCTCTTGTCTGCTCAGATCCCTGGAGCGTTTCTCCTCCTCTAACCTCTGGTCGGGCCCCTCACCCTAAACCTACGCCAGCCCCCTTTTCCTATCCCCTTAGGGGGAATCATGGGAAGTCACGGTCTCAAGGTAGAAATTTGAGAACACATAGAAGCAACATCCACAAACCCATCTCCCAGCGAGAGCCGCTGTTAGCATCGGATCCATTATTGTCATCTTTTTCTGATGTACGATTCAGATTAATGCAATTCTTGTAATTGTGGGCTGTGTGGGACAGAGGCTGGGGCCTTCTGGCTTTTGTTTTTAAATTTTCAATCTGTCAATTTCATTCTATTTTTGGCAATTACATATATGTACATAATGCATTTTAGTCATATTCACCTCCCCCCCAGTACCCTCTTTGTTCCCCTCTTATTCCCACTAAACTCCTTCCCAGCTAATCCCCATCCTTCGTTCCTGGTTGGTTCCTTCCTTCCTTCCTTCCTTCCTTCCTTCCTTCCTTCCTTCCTTCCTTCCTTCCTTCCTTCCTTCCTTCCTTCCCTCCCTCCCTCCCCCCTCCTTCCCTCCCTCCCTCCCTCCCCCCTCCCCCCTCCCTCCCTCCCTCCCCCCTCCCTCCCCCCTCCCTCCTCCCTCCCTCCCTCCTTCCCTCCCCCCTCCCCCCTCCCTCCCTTTCTTCTTTCTTTCCTTCCTTCTTTCTTTCTTTCTTTCTTTCTTTCTTTCTTTCTTTATTTTTTTGTGGCCCACTGAATTAAACTAGGGTTGCTTGCTTGAGCATGGATGGGGGGATATTTTCTGGAGTATGGGCAGTTTACCAGTGTCTTCCCCCTCCCTTAGCAACCAGGGTGCTTCTGGATTTCAGTCAGGTGGGGAAGGGTGCAGCTTCCAGGGTTTCTGAGGGGATCCTTCATGTCGCTTCCTTGATTGTTTTAGGGAGTAGCCGAGGCTGAACTGGAACAGAACCTGACTCGGTCTTTCAAAAACTTATTCAGAACCAGTGATGAGGTGAGTGACAGGGGCTGGGCCATGTGGGCGGGCAGGAGGCTGCTCTGAAGAAAGGGGGTGCTGGGGATGCAGCATGGTCTAGGACTTATCCACGTGGCTTTGGTGTCTGCGACCGACATCTGAGTGGTTGGTAAGCCCTGAATCAACAACGCACTGTGAGGGATACCACCTGTGACATTGGGATTTTCCTATAACAGCCTATGGCTTCTGCGGACAGTATCATCCACCCTCTTGGGTACTACTATTCAAACTATGCCTTTTTAAAAATTACTTTATTTTTGAGAGACAGAGTGAGAGAGAGAGAGAGAGAGAGAGAGAGAGAGAGAGAGAGAGAATGGGCATGCCAGGGCCTTTTCCGCCAGGGCAAATGAACTCCAGACACGTGCGCCCCCTGGTGTGCATGTGCGACATCGTCCGCTTGCATCACTGCATCTAGCCACGTGGGGCCTGCAGAGGTTCGAGCAGGCATTCTTAGGCTTTGCAGGCAAGCGCCTTAACCTCTAAACCATCTCTCCAACCCTCTTTTTTTTTAATTATACATTTTAATTAGCTAACAGAGAAGCAGGTCTCCATACGGCTTTTTCATAACATCTTTAGTTTGCTTAACTCTCTCACTCCCCCTTTCCTCCATCTCTGCCCCGAGCCCCACTGGAATCTTTCCACCCCCAATGCTCCATCTCTTTACTTACATATCTTCTATTCCCTCCTCTTCCAGCCCCCCATCGAGGCTCCTTTCTAGTTTCCTGCATTCTGTTTTATTCCTAGTTATTGTCAGCGTTTACCTCTTACTGTACCTCATGCATGAACTAATCTTCCCCATGTGTGCTGTGTACCGGGAAACCCCGGGACCTACAGTGATACTGCGTTCTATACTTTCCTTGGTTTCCAATGTTTATTCCACAACCCCTACACACACACAGAGAGAGAAAAGGGCTCTGTGTAGTCTGCAGGCATGTCAAGTCAGTGTGAACGGGTTTCCAGGCAGCCCCTCTACATCTACTTCCTTTGCCGTGACATTCTTTCTAACCCTGTTCTTCCCACAGGGTTTCCTCCGAATGCATAAAATCACTGAATCAGGTAAGAGCTCTCCCTGGGAAGGCAGGCAACAGGGCCGAATCAGGAACCCAGGCCTGAGCTCTTAGTTCCCAACAAATGTCCCCATAGGTGAATGGGGCTCACTCCAACCCCAGGCCTGACCAGGCTGCCTCAACTTCCTTTCTAACAGGTAGCTGGATGTCCAGATCTTGAACAGCTCTGGGGACTCTCTGAGTGTGTCCGGGGCAGCCCATCCTCTGTTGATAAGGACCTCAGACCAGGCTAGGAGGTTTCATTACCAGGCCATCCAGAATAGACAAGGCAGGATGCACTGGGCTCCACCCAGGTCCCTGACGTCATCACCCACCCACCCTTCCTCCCCAAGGTTCTGTGCTCCAGTAACTCCCACTCCATCCCATGAAGATCACTGCGGTCTCTGTATCAGTTACTTTCTTGTTGCTGAGACAGAATATTGGACCAGAAAACAGCTTATGGAGGGAAAGGGCTCATTTCATCATAGCGGGTCAGGCACAAGTAGCTGGTCATACTCAGTCCAACAGTAGAAAAAAAAAAAAGTAGAGCAGAGTGAAGAAGCTACTGCTCAGCCAGTGACCTCTCCCCACATTTACGGCAAGTCTCCCACCTCAGTTAACCTAATCAGGATCGTCCCTCACAGGCAGTGATAGGTCCAGTCAGCATAATGAGGGTCTACATACACCAGCTCCTTCTCCTCCCTGAGTTGGATTGAAGTGTGCTCAAATCAGAGCTCATCCCCCATCCCCAACACCAAGCATTGTTCCCACAATCTCTTACTTTTCCCTAGCACTGCATCTTTGCCATTGTGGATTTATATTTTATTAATATTATCACTTCCACTTGTTTGACCCTTGCTCTGTGCAAAGGATATGCAGCTTAGCCCTTTTTAGATGAATTATTTATAATCTCTATATTGGTTAATGTTACATTTATGTTATCATTATGTTCTCTTAATTACGAATGAAGAAAATGGTTGGGTGTGGGGGCGCACACCTTTAATCCCAGCACATGGGAGGCAGAGATAGGAGAATCACCATGAGTTCAAGGCCATCCTGAGACTACATGGTGAATTCCAGGTTATCCTGGGCTACAGTGAGACTCTACCTTGAAAAACCAAAAGAAGAGAGGGGAAAAAAAAAAAGGAAAGAAAAGAAAATGGTTTCAGAGGATTGAGTTGTGGAAAGGGGCTAAGCTGGAGGTGAATTTTCCCTAGAGACCATCCATTCTATTCTGAGAGCATCCTTGCTCACTCCTTCTTTGTCTTTCAGTCATCTGCTCCTTCATTATTTCTCAAGTGTTCTGAGCACCATGAGGCAGGGACTGGAGCCAAAGTACAAGAATCTGTTGTCTGTCCTCAGGTAGTCCAGGGTCTCACGGGGAGGCCAAGCAGCAGCAGAGAGAAAAGCAGATGGGGTGAGCGCAGCAGGTCACCCAAGAACAGCAGGGCAGGAGCGCCAGCTCTCTCATCTGCTCTCTTTCTCCTTTGACATTTGGCATCAAAGTCTCAAGGGTCTTCTACCTTGAGGCTGGTGTGCCTGTTCCATCCAGGCGCCAGTGTAAATGCCCCTGGAGGTCCTGAGGACACATTGCTGGGACATACCTCTGGACACAAGATGGACTGAGAAACCCACAGAAGGGTCTGGGAGGGTGCAGAAGGCAACAGGGTCACAGCCTCCCCACCAGCCCCCACATAGTGTCCTTCCTGGCTAAGAGGCAAACAGCAAGCAAATATGAGAATTCTTGGTCATATGACAAAAAGGACATAAATTTGTCCAGCTGTTTAGCCCAGGTGTAATGGAAGGGAATGCAGGAGGGGGTAAGGCTACAAGAGCTGGGAGGCAGTGAGGTGGGCCTGAAAGTGGCACCTTGGAACCTAGACAGGGCATGTGCCAGGAGAAGGGCATGCTATGGCTTATCCCAAAGCCATGAGGTCTGTGTGGGGCACTGCAGGATGGTGGAATCACAGTGCGATCACAGTGTGGAGCTTCTGAGGAGACAGCCGAGTGTGTGCAAGGAAGAGAGGCTCAGGAAGCCTGCACTCCACGTTCAGGGGGATGCGTGAGGCTTGTGCAGGTGTGTGACCTGAGCTGGGAATGGCAGCCTTGGGACCACCATGCCTGCGAGGGGAAAGCACGTACATGGCTTGTTTTTCAGGGGGGCTCTTTGTGAATGCTCCAGAAGACCCGGGCCTCAGCAAGATGCTTACTGAGGAGGATTTGGAGTTTTATGTACAGCAGTTCAAGAAGACTGGCTTCAGGTAAAGAGAAGGGTGCCCACCACAGTCCCCATGAGCACCATGGTGGCCAGCTTCTGCCTGAATGACCCCAGTGTTAGGAGGCCCACTACCTATGTTGGGCAGCCTAGTTTGGGGTAGCCCAGCTTGCTTGTATTTAAGGATCTCCCCCCAAGGCAGAGGTCTTAGGTTGATTTTAAACCATAAGTTCTCAGAGAATTAGATGGTAGCTCTGTGTTCCTATCATCAGAGAAGTAAAAGAATACACATAAATTAAAAGTGACATGCATTTGGATGCCTTTGCTCCATACTCCAAGGGCCTCTTGTCACTGGGTCTCCAGCTCCTCCCAGAAGCTGCCAGCCTGGTGGCACAGTCCTCTGGACCTGCAGTATGAGTCCAGAATCCCTGTAGACTCTCACCCTCCCTGGCATGGTGGACTCTGAGCAGTGAGGGTCCCTCTGGGGGGATGACAGCGGTTAACCCTTCAATGCTTACCATGTTACTTTCTGATCGGCTCCCCAGAGGTCCCCTAAACTGGTATCGAAACATGCAAAGGAACTGGGAGTGGTACTGCAAAGCCACAGGGCGTAAGGTGAGTGCAGTGTCCTCTGGTTCCACACATGCATGTACACGCACATACCCCATGCCTCACTCACACCACACACAGGCATACCACAGGCACTCACACCACATAGGGCGGAAGGAGAGTGCACTGTCCTCTGGTTCCACACAAATGTACACATACATGCACATACCACAGGCCATATTCGCACATCACACTCACACCACACACACACATTCATACCACAAACACTTATACCACAACACATACACACACTCACACCATAACACCTCACTTACACACACCCATACCACACACAATCACAGCACACACACACATACACACATTCATACACCACACTCACACCACACATTAGGCACATCACACACACTCACCCCCCCACACACTCTGTCACACTACCTCACACCATGCACACACAGGGAGCCACCACCTGACAGGACCCCTGATCAGAGCTGCGTTACACAGACCCACCAGCTTCCTACCTTTCTCTGGGGCTGGACGGGGCCCTGCTTAAGGCTTGCTGTTGGAGCCACTTGCCCATGCCACCCCTGGCATGGGGGCTGGAAGTGCTGGGGATGAGCAGTGCTCTACCCAGGCAAGTGCAGCATCATCTGGGGTAACCTAGGTCTCCTGGCAGCGGACTGAACCAAGGTCACCGATGGGCCAGGTTTCCTCCCAAGGGTGATGTGGATAATGGTGCCCTGACCACGATGGCATGTTGGGTTCTCCCAGCCAGGTGTGGCTTTAACCTTGTTCTGTCACCTTTGATTTTGTCTCTGAGTTTCTTCATCTGTCCAGGAGACCATCTCTAATCTTTAGGTCTAAGAAGGGAACAACTTGACATTCCAAATATTAAAAGTAAAAAATAATAATAAACTGGGACCTGAAAAGATGGCTTAGAGGTTAAGGCACTTGCCTGCAAAGTCTAAGGACCCATGTTCAACTCTCCAGATCCATATAAGCCAGATGTCCCACGTAAGGTGACGCAAAGGCGCAAGGTCGTGCATGTCCACAAGATGGCGCACGTCTGGAGTTCAATTGCAGTGGCTGGAGGCCCTGGAGCACCAATACCACCCCCCCAATAAAAAAAAAGGCCAGTCTGATTTTTGGTTTACCAAGGTAGGGTCTCGCTCTAGCTCAGGCTGACCTGGAATTCACTCTGCAATCTCAGGGTGGTCTTGAACTTAATGACGATCCTCCTACCTCTGCCTCCCAAGTGCTGGGATTAATTGTATTTTTATCCAGAAAAAGAGTGTGGGAACCAGGCTTTTTGTCAGCTCTCTTGGGAGCCCAGTTATTATTATTATTTTTTACTTTATTCCACATAAGTGGATACATTTGCCATGGACCAGTAGGTATGATAGACTATGGTGAACAAAGGAGAGAGGGCCCTTTTCTCCCAAAGAAGGTCTCGGGGTCTTAGGTCATGCAGTGTTGTGGTTAAAAGCAGGTTGGAATCTAAGCCCTGTATGACTCTGAGAAAGCCACTTAGCCAGTGTGACCCTGGGTTGTCCACTCTGCAGTGAGGAGATAGCGGAACAATATCCTGCTCAGAGCTGTGTGAACATCTTACAAGCCTGGAAAAGCTTAACGCACAGAAAACGTTAAGGATGGGACCTGTTGCTGGGGAGACAGTACAGTTGGCGAAGTACTTGCCTTGCAAGAGTGAGGACCCGAGTTTAGATACCCAGCAGCCACGCAAAGGCCAGGCATGGTCGCATGTGCCTGTAATGCCAGAGCTTAGGCAGTAGAGACGGGTGGATCCCCAAGACAAGCAGGCTAGCTAGATTACTTGAACCAGCACGCTCTAGGTTCAGTTAGAGACCCTGTCTCAACCAGTAAGGTGGAGGGTGACTAAGGAAGACATCTAACATCATGTGCACCCATACACACAGACACCCACACACAGATATGCATGCATATCATACACACACACACACACACACACACACACACAAGAATGGGACTTGGCATGGAGTATTTCTTTATCTAATGCTCATTGTCATTATCACCCTGAATCTATCTGTGACTGACAGAACCATCTCATAGACCACATCTATCAAGGAACATAGGGAAATACTGACCAAGGTGCTGGGAAGATGACTCCATCGGTGCTAAGACTGAGCACCTCTTTCTCTACAATCACCTACCAGATCTTCTCAACTCCTCTCCCACCTCCTCTCATACCCATACCTCCAGTATATCCTTTGGCCCAGGACATTCTAGAATCTACAGAGCCCCACAACAGCTTCAATATTAGTTTCCACCACAAAAATTGCTGGGTTCCTGTGGAATAAGATGAGGTATGACATTCTGCAAGTTCCTTAGGAAAGATTGAGGCTGCTGGGAAATGATTAAAAAAAAAATGCCAGATGTAGTGGTTCCTACATGGGGGACTGAGACAGGAGGATGAACTTAGCAAGACAATAAAGAGTAAAGCTAAAGTAAGAAGGGGCTGGGGTTATAGCTCAATGGTAGAACAATTGCCTAGTAGTACAAGGCCTCGGCTTTAGTGTCTGGCACTGGGGATCAAAAAGGAAAATAAAGTGATAAAAATGCTAGAGTAAGAAGAAAGTGAGTAAGTGGAAGACGGTGCTCGCTTACCATGCCTGGAGTGTTGTCAGCACACAGAAGTCATTTCTGTCCCCTCTTGTGGCACACTAGTAACTGACTGCACTTCTCGCCCTCTGGAATCTTGCCTTTTTTTTTTTTTAATAATCAAAAAGAATATTGAGGGCTGAGGAGACGTTTCAGTGGGTAAAGTGCTTGCTTTGCAAATATGAGGACCTATAAATTCAATTTCCAGCACCCACATAAAATGCCAGCCATGGTGGTATGCACCTATAATCCCAGCACTGGGGAGGTGGAGACAGGAGAATCCTTGGAGCTCGCTGACCTTCTAGCCTACTTGGTGAGCTATGAGCCAATGACAGACTCCTTCTCAAAGGAGGTGAATGGTGCTCTTGAAGTTATCCCCCAAGATTGTCCTCTGGCCTTCACAAGCATGTGGACACATGAACCCCACATACATGTACACACACACTCCCTCCTAAAACCGTTGAATTAGTTCCCCAAACACCAGTCATAGAGCAGGCCAACACGCATGTTCTCTTTCTCTCTGCCACAAGCACACACCCCATATACACTAGTCTTTACATTGCTATATCTAACATTCTTAGTATCCAGGAGTAGCCATCTGTCACATCCACACACCTCACATACACTAGTCACTACATTACTAAATTTGACATTCTTTTTTTTGGGGGGGGTGGTTTCGAGGTAGGGTCTCCCTCTGGCCCAGGCTGACCTGGAATTCACTATGTAGTCTCAGAGTGGCCTCGAACTCGTGGCAATCTTCCCAACCTCTGCCTCCCAAGTGCTGGGACTAAAGGCGTGCGCCACCATGCCCAGCTCTGACATTCTTTTTATGAGATAGAGAGAATTGACACACCAGGGCCTCCAGCCACTGCAATCTAACTCCAGACGCATGCACCACCTTGTGTAACCTTGTGTGCTTGCGTCTCCTTGTGCATCTGGTTTACGTGGGATCTGGAGAGTCAAGCATGAGTCTTAGACTTCACAGGCAAGTGTCTTAACCGCTAAGCCATCTCTAAGCCCCTAAATCAAACATTCTTTGAGTGACCAGGTCATTCCAGGATGTGACCATCTCCTTTCTGAAAAGCTTGATAGCAGGGCTGGAGGGATGGCTTAGTGGTTAAGGCACTTGCCTGTGAAGCCTAAGGACCCTGGTTTGATTCTCCAGGTCCCACGTAAGGCAGATGCACAAGGTGGTGCATACATCTGGAGTTCGTTTGCAGTGGCTGGAGGCCCTGGTGTGCCCATTCTCACTCTCTCTCTCTCTATGATAAATAAATAAATATTAATTTATAAAAGGGCCGGAGAGATGGCTTAGCAATGAGTATTTGTCTGTGAAGATTAATGACCTCTGTTTGAGGCTTGATTCCCCAGGACCCATGTTAGCCAGGTGCACAAGGGGATGCATACATCTGGAATTCATTTGCAGTGGCCAGAGGCCCTGGAACACACATTCTCTCTCTCTGTCTGCCTCTTTCTCTGACTGTTGCTCTCAAATAAATAAATAAAGATAAACAAAAAATTAAAATCTATAAAAAAAACTGAAAGAAAAAAATGGTAGCAGAGGCTAGATGCGGTGCAAGAGCAAGGGTCTTCTCAAGGGAGCCAGTAGTGAAGAAAGCCAAAGTCATCCTTGCCCAGGCACCAAGGGCATCAGCGTGGCTGGGTACCAGCGGTCCCTCTTACCCATCATTCTCCCCAGATCATGATCCCAGCGTTGATGGTAACAGCAGAGAAAGACGTTGTACTTCGTCCTGAGATGTCCAACAAGATGGAAACCTGGGTGAGAGAATGGAATGGCTCTGCATGGGGCATGGGGGGGCATCAGGATGTCTCTGGGATACAGTACAGGTGCTGGAGGGAAAAGGTGGCAGTGAGAGACATTCCTGTAGGGCTGGAGAGAGTTGTGGATTGAAGCTCTACCCTAACCTGGCTTTTGTCACTGACATCACTGTCCCCTCCCCTGACTGACACTTCTTTCCCAATACTGATGTAGTCGCATGTTCCTGTCCTAAAAGAAGAGGAGCCTTCTAGATCTAGCCTGTTGGGGTGAGGGCAGAGAGGAAAGTGTCCCCTCCCAGGTGGCCTCCACTGAGAGTCATACTGACCTGAAATCAGGCACATTTGCACTGTACTGCTGACTTTGCTGGGTGGGGTTTTCTTTCAGATCCCCAACCTGAAAAGGGGGCACATCAAGGAATGTGGGCACTGGACACAAATGGAGAAGTAAGGAGATTGGGGGGCAGTTCCCCTGGATAGATTCCCTGGTCACCTTCCCTGAAAGCTTGGCACACTTAATTCTGCCCAGCTCTAATTTGGCCTGGCCCTTCATCTCACATGACTCTACCATAGTGGGACAGTGATTCACACAGGCACCTGCCCTTGTGTCCTTCCAGGCCTGCTGAGGTGAACAAGATCCTCGTTGAGTGGCTGGAGAGCGAACTCAAGAACCCCCCAGTAGTCTCCAAGATCTAAGCTGTTTCGTGTCCCCAGCAGTGTTCATGGGATCATTGGGAAAAGTGGTGTGGCATCTCTACGTGGCCTCACCCACATCTCATAATCAGTAGCATCATTCTTTTGCCCTCCAAAAACAGTGCTTTTCTTTAAATGAAGTTGATCAAACTTGATGTAAGTTTAGATCTATGTGAAATCGTGTATGATTAATCCTCTGGGTGTAGTTTAATCATCTAAGAACAATGCATGTCCTGGCAGGAAGAAATGGGACAGCCCAGTGATGAGTTCTCTTTGACGGACCAACTCCCAGTTTTACAACAAAATGTGAGCCTCATTTTGAAGCACAACATTAGAGACGAGGGATCCTTTATTCAATAAAACCAAGATCAAGGGAGTCCTGCTCTCTGCTCTCCTAGTAAGATGGCAATTTTTCTTAAAAAGGCGTTGCTTTTGAAAAGGTGTTTGTCCTCTGCTCTCAGACCTTGCTATGGCCTCCAGGGAGCCTTCTAGAAGTATATGGTGAGTGCCCTGCAGCAGCCAGACCCAGGGAACGCATGCCCTTCCTTCCTATGCTAAGGAAGCAGAGGGCCAAAAGGAAGTCCAGCTGGGTTATAAAACCTTAAGCCCCACCCCTGTGGTGACCTATTTCCTCTAGCAAGGCTCTAACTCCTAAAGATTCCACTAGCTGGACACTGAGCGTTCAACACATGAGTCTATGGGGGAAATGGCACAGTCAAGCCACAACGATATAATTTTTGTGGCTTTGAAGTGTCATTGCTCAAAGAATGTAATGTATAGCCAGGTTCCAAGACTGAAGTTTAAAACTTAGGTGAAAGTTGCCGGGCATGGTGGGGCACGCCTTTTAATCCCAGCACTGGAGAGGCAGAGGTAGGAGGATCACCGTTGGTTCGAAGCCTCCCTGAGACTCCATAGTGAATTCCAGGTCAGCCTGAGCTAGAGTGAGACCCTACCTCGAAAAACCAAAAAAAAACCAACAACAAAAAAACTTAGGTGAAAGTTTAAAAATTAAGTGAAAACGATCTGGCTTATTTTGGTTGAATAATTTCTTCTTAATCTTCCTTATCTTTTTATCCTGACTCATTAGTCATTGTAGGAGTTGATCTCAAGCGTTGGCTATTGTATCTAATTGGTTGAATGTATGTCTCTCCTTTTGTACCATGAAGGTGTTGCTGATTTATCCTTGAGCCCGAGGGGCTCACCATTGGTAGGCGACTTGGTGTGTTCTCATTAAATATCTGTTGAATAAATCAGAGAATGAATTCATACACAGATGGGTGAGATGGTTAAAAATTCTTGATCTTGGGCTGGAGAGATGGCTTAGCGGTTAAGCACTTGCCTGTGAAGCCTAAGGACCCCGGTTCAAGGCTAGGTTCCCCAGGTCCCACGTTAGCCAGATGCACAAGGGGGCGCACGCGTCTGGAGTTCGTTTGCAGAGGCTGGAAGCCCTGGGGCGCCCATTCTCTCTCTCTCCCTCTATCTGTCTTTCTCTTTGTGTCTGTCACTCTCAAATAAATAAAAATTTAAAAAAAAAATCTTGATCTTGCTGTCCTGCTGGGTGAGAGGGTCAGCCACCTGCATGCCTGCTGTCACTATCTCCAGCCAAGGTGGATCTCTGAAGACAGCCGGCATACCTATTGCTAGAGCCAGATCAGATGACATCTCGATTGTGAGCATCCACAAATCTTCACTAGGATTCGTTGGGTGCATTTCCACAGAACATCAGGGAGTTTCTGCTGCATTAAGCTGAATGCCAATAATCATTTTAATAATCTTGCTGAAGTATTTATGGTTACCATGTATGTTCAATGTTTTCATGTTTGTAAGGTAAGACAGGCTTCTTATGGAAACAAGGTAAGCTGGAAGACCTAATGATGTCTCAATAGGCAACTCAGACAGCCATAATCAGTGCTGAACACACTACAGAGAGTTGCCCAGAGTTCCTGTGACTGGGCTGCCACAGAACAGGACCACACGCTGTGCATTTCCTACTATGCACTACCTAAACTACAAAAGTTTGAAAGCAGACCCACTGTGAGCTGTGTCGTGTGAGCTGGGATTCTGACACCCCCCCCCCCATGCAGATAGTTGTAACCACACAACCCTGGCTCCTCAGAACTGGGCCAGAGGAAAGGCTAAGACTCTGGCTTTCAACATTAGGTCATGTGCCATCTTCCAAGGGAGAGGCATGCCTGCAGGAGGAGAGGCTGAAACGTGCCTGGTTACCCATGTGTGTTATTCTTCAGCATGACGTTCACCAAGACTGTGGTGCAGATCCCATAGAGCCACCATGTAACTGGCCCGTCCCATGATGTCTACATTAATCTGAGCCTGGTCAGACAGCCAGATGGGAAGTAAATCCTCTGATTGAGCTCAAGCACGAACACAATTCTAACCCAGCTCAACAGCCACCCTAATGATAGCCCTGCCTTCAGGTAAGGTTGCTGACACATACGGCCTATAGGTGTCCCACATCTATCCCAAAGTTTAGTCAAATGGTTGTCTTTGCTCAGCAAAACTACAGTGCCTACAGACTAGCAGAATTACAAACCCTGACGAGGAAACTCTGAAGAAACCGTACGGAGGCAACACCACGTGTAATCAAAGCTAATACGTCACGCCTAACCCAACAACTTTAACATCTATTCATGGGACAGAGACACTTCTTACTATAGCAAGCAAGCAAACAAAAATAAACCTCATTTACTTTAGCCATAGATGTATAGATATGTAGATATCAATATAAGGCAATAAATATGAAATACCAAGGAAATATGGAAACCCCAAGGGAGTTGAATAGCTCACCAATAACACAAGCTTCAAATAAAGGGGGAACTTATGAAATCCTGGGAAAGAATTAAACATGATCATCTTGAGGAAACTCAGCAAGGTATGAGATGATATAAACAGAAAAATCAGTGAAATGATGAAAGCAATTCATGATCTGAATGAGAAAATTAACAGATAAGAAGGAGTAAAACAAAACTTACAGCCGAAAAATCACATGAGTTACATAAATGACAGAATTGAGGGCTCCATAGCAGACTAGATGAAGCAAATGAATTTCTGAACTTGAGAATTAGATATTGACAACCCATTTAGAAGTGAAAAAATAAAAAGTAAAAAGCAAATGAAGAATCGGACTGGAGAGCTTGCTCAGTGGTTAAAGCACTTGCCTACAAAGCTTAATGACCTGGGTTTGATTCCCCAGTAGCCACATAAAGCCAGATGCACAAAGTGGCACATGCATTTTGGAGTTTCTTTGCAGTGGCTGGAGGCCCTGACGTGCCCATTCTCTCTATCTATCTTCTGCGTCTCTCTGATTGAAAATAAATAATATTTAAAAGATTAAAAGAATGAAGAAACCCTTTGGGATCTAGATGTCACTGAACCAAGTGTTCTCCTTATGGGAGGTCAAAGAGAGAAGAAAGACATAGAAAGCCTCGTTAGCAGGATCTGAAAACCCCCAAGCCTTTCACAGGATAAGGACTTTCAGATCTCGGAACTCAAAGGATCCCATTAGACTTCACTCAGAGAAGTCCTTTCTGAAGCACAAGTCAGGGACAGGGAATGAATGCTTGGAGCAGCAAGGGGCTGGGGAGGTGGCTTAGTGAGTCAGAGCGCTTGCTGTGGAAGCATGAGGTCCTAGGGCCTGAGATGTCTCGAGTTCACTCCCTAGCACGCGGGTATAAAGCTGGGTATAGCCACGCATGCCTGTAACGCCAGTGCTGAAAAGGGGCAAAGAATGTATCTCTGGAGCTCACTGGTTAACCAGTGGGAATTAAAAAGGGGCAGCTCCATGTTCCCTGAGACTGTTGTAAGGCAGTAAGGCCAGTAAAGCAGAAGAGCATTAGAGGGGAAACTATGTTTAGTTCTGAACTCCACATGTGTACACACAGGGCATGCACATTTGCATATACATGCAGACACCACTCTTGCACACACCACCCTCCTTTCACACGTATGTCAAAAGTTAAAAAGAACACCAAGAGAAGAAATGCTTGGCAGGCCAGACTAGAACAGGATGAAATATCAAGAGTTCTGATAGGAGAATCTCCGAGCCAAGAACACCATACTGAGCAAAGAATATCTTTCAGAAATAGAGAAATCAACTCTCTCAGACAAGCAAACACGGAGGGAACTCATCCCTGGGAGACCAGGATTACAGTAGACTTTAGGCCAACAGCTATCAAGGCTATCATAAACATGCTTCAAATAAAATGGAAGACATCAAAAAGTGCTACTTGAGAAAATAATCACAAATGATAGAAATGATCATCAAAAATTAGAAAATAAGGGCTGGAGAGATGGCTTAGCAGTTAAGCACTTGCTTGTGAAGCCTAAGGACCCTGGTTTGAGGCTCGATTCCCCAGGACCCACGTTAGCCAGATGCACAAGGGGGCACATGTGTCTGGAGTTCGTTTGCAGTGGCTGGAGATGTGCCCATTCTCTCTCACTCTTTCTCTGCCTCTTTCTCTGTCACTTCCAAATAAATAAATAAACATAAAACAAAAAAATTTTAAAAAATTAGAAAACAAGGAAATAGTAATGGGTGAGGGCTGGGAAGATCACCCAGTGATCAAAGGCACTTATTGGCAAAACCTGCTGGCATAGATTCAGTTCCCAAAGACACCACAGGCTGCCATCCCAAGACACCAAGAGACCACACGGGGACCGAGAAGAAAGCCAGTCCTCTCTGGTAAACCCTCCTGGCTCTGCAAAGTGCCGTGGGAGCTACTAAGTGACAGTGGTCACCAAAAGCATGAATAACTGGGAGACCATGTAAACTATGCAGCCTACTAAATGGACAAGAAACACGCACTTGTGCAATAGTAGTGCACAGCTCACGGGGTAACCAACTACCCTTCAATTGGATATGAGACCTGCTCAGTGGGAGAGAGCTCATAACTGGTACTAGGAACCAAGTCAGTGCCTCACAGCTAGAAAACTGACAACCCCCACAGAGAAGCCCCCATTGTTCTCTGGACAAATTGAGTGGGTATCCTCATCAAAATGTCTCTCAAAATTTGGTGCATATCCTACTTAATAAAGTTTGCTCTCACATTTGGTTGGAGAATCTGTGTTATTTTACAGATGGTTGAGGATACCAGGGAGATCCAAGACCCACCAATTCAACAAGAAAAGATAGCTGGGCTGCAGAGATGGCTTAGCAGTTAAGGCATTCGCCTGCAAAGCCAAAGGACCCAGGTTCTATTCCCCAGGCCCCACGTTAGCCAGATGCACAAGGGAGGCACACATCTCAAGTTCGTTTGCAATGGCTGGAGGCCCTGGCATGTCCATTCTCTCTCTCTCTCTCTCAAATAAATAAATAAAATATTTTTAAAAAAGAAAAGATAGCTGACTGTTCACCATGAGAAGTGCCACCTCTACCACATTTACCAAGAGCCAAGAGAAATGACAGAGGAAGCAGAAACATAAATACTGCTCCCAATGCTAGCCTGACAACTGCCTCTAGGAAAATAGCAACAAACACAGAGGTGACCTGAAACATGTTGGAACAGAAATACAGAGGCCACAGAGAACACAACACTAAAAACATTCTGCTAACATGCCCAAGGCTCAGGGACTGTTACAGAAGAGGGAAGATTATAAGAGCCACAGAGTGGATAGAAATATCCTGTGGTACACCCCTCAAAAAACTGACACCCTGACTTCCGGTTAAGATGGTGGCATAGGTACCACGCCAAAGCGGCCTAGGGGCGAAAAAGACCAAAAAAACTCAGCAAGATACACACTTTTACTAAAAAGTGAGGTGTATAGGAAATTGAAGCGGCAGCGGAGAAGTAGAAGAGTTATAGAGCATCCATGAGCCTGCACAGGCGGGAAAGGCGGCTCTGGCAGCTCGGCCAACTGCCGCGGCCGCGGCGCTGCAGAAAGCCGCCAGACTCGGCTCGAGCCGCAGGAAAAGCCAGGTGCGGGATTTTCCCCTCACACCGCGCTCTCCGCAACTCGGAAACGTGAGGGGAGAGCGGCAGCGAGCAGCGGAGGAGCAGACCGCGAGGTAGAAGAACATGTGGAACAGCGAGAGAACCAGAGCAGCCGTGGCTCCCTCCCCTCCCCCACCGCCTGAGCCCAGCTCCGGCGAACAGAGCAGCGGCCCAGGACCCGGCCACGCCAACTTGGGCTGACGGCGGGACCCAAGCAGGAGCAGAGTTCGGAGGCGGCATTAGCGGCTCCAGCACCGGTAGCAGCGGCCCCAGCAGCGGCAGACCCAGGAGTGGCAGCAGCGGCAGACTCGGCAGGAGCGGCTTCGGGGGGAGCGGCGGCGGTGGACACAGCAGCAGCAGCTTCAGCAGCAGTGGTGGCACCAGCAGTGGCAGCTGCAGCGGCTCAGTTTGCCCCGTAGGAGAAGCCAGTGCCCAGCTCCAGAAATCAGAGCAGCAGCCCGACGACCCAAGCAGCAACTTGACTGAGACTGAGATTACCCAGGGTAACTGGGACTGCACCGGGGAGGGGTCTCACTTGGTTGCAAGCTGACTTGGATCCCTCAACAGACCAGAAATCTAAACCTCTTTGTTGATAGAGGATCTGGTCATTATAATGACTACTCTTGCATACATACTTGGGGCTGTTTTTGATTGAATGTGTACAGTGTTTAGTTAAATTTTAGAATCTACCTGTATTTTATTCCACTCAGCCTGCTTGAATACTCCTATAGCAGGGAAACTCAACCCCTAAGAACATCTTTGTAGATACTCTGAGAGTCTTAAGAGCCACACCTAATACCTTAAGGTCCTACCCTGAAAATATATTACATCAAATCAATTGATACAGCTAAGAATACACAGCTAGCTAGAAAATCCAAGCATAAACTTAATCCAAGATGCAAAAATATATACATTATAACACAAGAAACACTAAAAAGCAAGACGATATAAATCCACCTAAAAGTATTAATGCATCAGAAATGTCCTCCAGTGAGAAAGAGTTAGAGGAAATGCCTGAGAAAGAGTTCAAAAGAATAATTATAAATATGTTCAAAGAGGTCAAAGAACACATGAAAACAATCAAAGAAGAAATCAAAGAGGAAATCAAAGGAATCAAAGAAGAGGCAGGACACCAATTTAATGAAATAAAGAAGGCAATACAAGACATAAATAGGGAAATAGAAATAATAAAGAAAAACCAGTCAGAATTACTAGCAATGAAGAACACAGTTAATGAAATAAAAAACTCTGTAGAAAATCTCACCAGTAGGATGGATGAGGGAGAGGACAGAATATCTAAGCTAGAAGACCAGGTGGCAGACCTAATGCAGTCCAACAAAGAGAAAGACAAATTTATAGAAAAGTATGAGTGGGAATTTCAAGATATTCGGGACACTATGAAAAGACCCAATATAAGAATTCAGGGCATAGTAGAAGGAGAAGAACTCCACTCCAGAGGCATAGTAGGCATCTTCAACAAAATCATAGAGGAAAATTTCCCCCAAATTGGGAAAGAGGTGCCAATACAGACACAGGAAGCCTTTAGAACCCCAGCCAGACAAAACCCAGAAAGAACCTCTCCTCGCCATATTATAATCAAACTTCCAAACACACACACCAAAGAAAAAATATTGAAAGCAGTTAGAGAGAAAAATCAAGTTACCTACAAAAGCAAGCCCATCAGGATTACAGCAGATTATTCAACACAAACTTTTAAAGCCAGAAGGGCTTGGAGTGATATATTCCAGGTTCTGAAAGATAACAACTGTCAACCAAGGTTACTTTATCCTGCAAAGTTATCCATTCAAATAGATGGAGAAATAAAGACATTCCATGACAAAAGCAGGTTAAAGGAGTATTTGAAGACAAAACCAGCTCTACAGAAAATACTTGATAGAATCCTCCATGCTGAACAAAAGGAAAAGCACACATATAAGGAACCCAGAAAAAACAAGCTATACTCAAATACCAGTTAACAGAAGAGAGCACAGGTAGAACCAGAAACACACACACACACAAAAATGGCAAACATAAATACACACCTTTCAATAATATCTCTTAATATCAACGGTCTCAATGCCCCAACGAAAAGACATAGCTTTGCAGACTGGGTTAAAAAGCAGGATCCTACAATTTGTTGTCTCCAAGAAACTCACCTTTCTACAAAGGATAGACATTATCTTAGGGTGAAAGTTTGGAAGATGGTGTTTCAAGCAAATGGGCCTAGAAAACAAGCAGGGGTTGCTATCCTAATATCAGACAGGGTAGACTTTAGTCCGACGTTAGTCAAGAAAGATAAGGAAGGTCACTTTATATTGATTAAGGGCACACTCCAACAGGAGGACATTACAATCCTAACCATATATGCACCTAACATGGGGGCTCCCAAATTCGTCAAACAAACACTATTAGAACTAAGGTCACAGATAACACCAAACACAGTGGTGGTGGGTGACTTTAACAACCCACACTCATCAATTGACAGGTCATCCAGGGAAAGAATAAACAGAAAGGCATCTGGACTAAATGAGGTCATAGAAGGAATGGACCTAACAGATATATACAGGACATTTCATCCAAAGGCTGCAGAATATACATTCTTTTCGGCAGTGCATGGAACATTCTCTAAAATAGACCATATATTAGGACACAAAGCAAATCTTAACAAATTCAGGAAAATTGAAATAATTCCTTGCATTCTATCTGACCACAATGGAATTAAACTACAAATCAGTAGCAAGAAAGGCTATAGAGCATACACAAAATCATGGAAACTAAACAATACACTACTAAATGATGAGTGGGTCAATGAAGAAATCAAAAGGGAAATCAAAAAATTTATAGAGTCAAATGATAATGAGAACACAACATACCAAAATCTCTGGGACACAATGAAGGCAGTTCTAAGAGGTAAATTTATAGCCTTAAGTGCCTATATTAAGAAATTGGAAGGGTCGCAAGTAAACGACCTAATGCTTCGCCTTGAAGCCTTGGAAAAAGAAGAACAAGGCAAACCAAAAATTAGTAGACGGGAAGAAATAATAAAGATTAGGGCAGAAATTAATGAAATAGAAACAAAAAGAACAATCCAAAGAATTAATGAAACAAAGAGTTGGTTCTTTGAAAGGATAAACAAGATTGATAAACCCTTAGCAAATCTGACCAAAAGAAAGAGAGAAGAGACACAAATTAATAAAATCAGAGATGAACAAGGTAACATCACAACAGATTCCAGAGAAATTCAAAAAATCATAGGGACATACTATAAAAGCATATACTCCACAAAGTATGAAAATCTGAAAGAAATGGATGATTTCCTTGATCTATATGACCTACCTAAATTAAATCAAAATGAGATTAATCACTTAAATAGACCTATAACAAACATGGAGATCCGAACAGTTATCAATAATCTCCCAACTAAAAAAAGCCCAGGCCCGGATGGATTCACTGCTGAATTTTACCAGACTTTTAAGGAAGAGCTAACACCATTGCTTCTTAAGCTTTTCCAGGAAATAGAAAAAGAAGGAATTCTACCAAACTCCTTCTATGAGGCCAGCATCACCCTGATACCAAAGATAGGACCAAAAAAGAAAATTACAGACCAATCTCCCTCATGAACATAGATGCAAAAATTCTCAACAAAATATTGGCAAACAGAATACAAGAATATATCAAAAAGATCATTCACCCTGACCAAGTAGGTTTTATCCCAGAGATGCAGGGATGGTTCAACATACGCAAATCTATAAATGTAATACATTACATAAACGGGTTGAAGGACAAAAATCACATGATCATCTCATTAGATGCAGAGAAAGCATTTGACAAAATCCAACATCCCTTCATGATAAAAGTCCTACAGAGACTGAGAATAGAAGGAACATATCTCAATATAATAAAGGCTATTTATGACAAGCCTACAGCCAACATATTACTAAATGGGGGAAAACTGGAAGCTTTTCCACTAAAATCAGGAACAAGACAAGGGTGTCCACTGTCCCCACTTTTATTTAATATAGTTTTGGAAGTCTTAGCCATAGCAATAAGGCAAGAGACACACATAAAAGGGATACAAATTGGAAAGGAAGAAATCAAGTTATCATTATTTGCAGATGACATGATTCTATACATAAAGGACCCTAAAGACTCTACTAGCAAGCTGTTAGAGCTGATCAAAACCTACAGCAATGTAGCAGGATACAAAATAAATACACAGAAATCAGTAGCCTTCATATATGCTAACAACAAACACACAGAGGATGAAATCAGAGAATCACTCCCATTCACAATTGCATCAAAAAAAAATAAAGTACCTTGGAATAAACCTAACCAAGGAAGTAAAGAATCTATACAATGAGAACTTTAAGACACTCAAGCGAGAAATTGCAGAAGACACTAGAAAGTGGAGAAACATCCCTTGTTCCTGGATTGGAAGAATCAATATCGTGAAAATGGCAATCTTACCTAAAGCAATCTACACATTTAATGCAATCCCTATCAAAATTCCAAAGGCTTTCTTCATGGAAATAGAAAAAACAATCCAAAATTTCATTTGGAATCACAAAAAACCTCGAATATCTAAAATAATACTGAGCAACAAAAAAGAGGCTGGTGGTATCACCATACCTGATTTTAACCTATACTACAGAGCCATAGTAACAAAAACAGCATGGTACTGGCACAAAAACAGACATGTAGATCAGTGGAACAGAATAGAGGACCCAGATGTAAGCCCAAGTAGCTATAGCCACCTGATATTTGATAAAAATGCCAAAAATACTCATTGGAGAAGAGACAGCCTCTTCAGCAAATGGTGTTTTGAAAACTGGATATATATCTGCAGAAGGATGAAAATAGATTCTTCTCTCTCGCCATGCACAAGAATTAAGTCCAAATGGATTAAAGACCTTAACATCAGACCGGAAACTGTGAAACTGCTAGAGGAAAAAGTAGGGGAAACCCTTCAACATATTGGTCTTGGCAAAGACTTTCTGAACACAACCCCAATTGCTCAGGCAATAAAACCACAGATTAACCACTGGGACCTAATGAAATTACAAAGATTTTGCACTGCAAAGGACACAGTGAAAAAAGCAAAGAGGCAACCTACAGAATGGGAAAAAATCTTTGCCAGCTATATATCTGATAGAGGATTAATATCTAGGATATACAAAGAACTCAAAAAGTTAAATAATAAGGAATCAAGCAAGCCAATCAAAAAATGGGCTATGGAGCTAAATAGAGAGTTCTCAAAGGAAGAAATATGAATGGCATATAAGCATCTAAAAAAATGTTCTACGTCACTAGTCATCAGGGAAATGCAGATTAAAACTACATTGAGATTCCATCTCACTCCTGTCAGATTGGCCACCATCATGAAAACAAATGATCATAAATGTTGGCGGGGATGTGGAAAAAAAGGAAACCTTCTGCACTGCTGGTGGGAATGCAATCTGGTCCAGCCATTGTGGAAAACAGTGTTCCTTAGAAGTACATGCTCAACCATGTTTATTGCTGCTCAATTTATAATAGCTGGGAAATGGAACCAGCCTAGATGTCCCTCAACAGATGAGTGGATAATGAAGATGTGGTACATTTATACAATGGAGTTCTACTCAGCAGTAAAGAAAAATGAAGTTATGAAATTTGCAGAAAAATGGATGGACCTGGAAAGTATTATACTAAGTCAGGTAACCCAGGCCCAGAAAGCCAAGCACCACATGTTCTCTCTCATATGTGGATCCTAGCTACAGATGACTGGGCTTCTGCATGAGAATGAAAATACTTAGTAGCAGAGGCCAGTAAGTTGAAAAGGAGACATAAAGGGAAGAGAAAGGAAGGGAGGAGGATACTTAATAGGTTGATATTGTATATATGTAATTACAATGATAATATAATACAATGTAATATGATGGAGAATGGAATTTCAAATGGGAAAGTGTGGGGGTGGGGAGGGAGGGAATTACCATGGGATATATTTTATAATCATGGAAAATGTTAATAAAAATTAAAAAAAAAAAACTGAGACCCTAACAACCCCACCATGAACACCAAGGACCATAGAGGAGGACCACCAAGGGGCCAGGAGTGAGAGGATATAAGACTATAACATATGTAAAAAAAAATGTACATACATATATATGAAATTTAAAAGTAAGTGTAGGTGTTCCTATAGAAAACCTGGAGTTTTCATACCCTTCTGGTGGGAGTAGGATTAACTCCACAATCTTGAAGAATTCATTTTTTAATTTTTCTTAACTTAATAATTGCAAGCAGAGAAAAGACACACACACGCACACATGGAATGCATGGGTGCACCAGGGCCTCTAGCCACTGAAAACGAACTCCAGATGCATGTGCCACTTTGTGCAACCGGCTTTACCTGGGTACTGGGGAATAGAACAGAGGTTGTTAGGCTTTGCAGACAAGTTGAGCCATCTCTCCAGCCACAATGAAGGATTCTTCTTAGAAAATATTTTTATTTATTTATGTGAAGAGAGAGAGAGCATGGGCACACTAGGGCTTCTTGCTGTTGCAAACAAACTCCAAACGTGTGCATCACTTTATGCATGTGGTTTTGTGTGGTGCTAGGAAATCGAATGAACCCAGGTCTGCAGGCTTGGCAGGCAAGCAGGCATGTTTAACCACTGAGCCATATGCCAACCTTTGAAGAATTCCTTAGATGTACCCACCAGAACACACCCTGTCCTGCAGCGCCCTCCTCCAATGTTCTCCAGACTTATGGAAATTCCTAAATATTACACCAACATATGCATACACAAGACTGTTCACAGCCAAGTACTGTTTATTGTTTTTGTTTTTTTTTTTTTTGGAAAGCAAATGGTAGCATACTACATATGACATAAACCGGTGGGGGAAAATAAAGCAACATTGCAGGAACCCAACTGTAAAGGAATACCAGGGGACTGGATGTCTCTGCAAGAAGTTAATCAAATGGTTGATCTCTGGCTATTTGGTGTAAATGTCAGGAAACAGCCTGGAGGTTTTGGTTGTTTTGTTTTGTTTGTTTGTTTGTTTGTTTGTTTGTTTGTTTGTTTGTTTGAGTTCGAGGGTCTCACTGTAGCTCAGGCTGACCGGGAATTCACTCTGCTTTCTCAGAGTAGCCTTGAACTCATGGCAATCCTCCTACCTCTGTCTCCCGAGTGCTGGGATGAAAGGTGTGTGCACCACCATGCCCGGCTCTGTTTTATTTCTTTATCTGGGTGGTAAATACACTGGTTTGTTCACGTGGATGTCAGGCTGATCGGCAGTGATTGACAGAACACATGTACTTGTGAAACGATATTAACAAATGTAGCATGCATGTCTGTTATTTAGAAATCAAAGTTCACTTAAGAAGCACATGTGAACCTTCCTGATCCTCGGCACGGATCCTGTGTCCCGGAAATGATTCTCCCCACCCTTTCTTTTTCTTTGGCCTCAAATCCAGCATCCTTCAAGACCCAACCTGAGCCTCAGCCCACCTGGCCTGGGGGCGCCCCTCGCGCTCTCAACTGCCCCCCAGCGGGCCAACTGCCATCCCCGGGGCTGGGGTCCGGGACGCCCAGACATGTGGCGCACCCTGCTTCTGCTCGGGGGACTCTGCGAGCTCCCGACGGGCGTGAGTAAGTGAACCCCTGCTCCGACCTCTGCCTCCACGATGCGCTGGGGGTCCCCGAAAAGGCCTGCCCGAGGGGCTTCCAATTCCGCGAGGCCGGGGCACCGCAGGGCTTCGCTTTGACGAGCGAGCGGGCCTTTCCCGCGGGTCCTGGGACCCCAGGAAAGACGGGGGGTGTCTTGGTGTTGAAGTTTCCGTTCAAGCTCTGTACTTCGGAAGGTGCTGCGGGGTAGAGAGAAGCAGGGCAAGAGTTTATTTGCCCCGACAGGACAGTCTGGGTTTTGTCCCAGGATTCCCAGATCCTGCCCACCAGGAGATATCCCTAAATCAATATGCACATTTCTCTTTTAAAACTTGCTATTCTATAAAGACAGGAGAAGTAACAGTATTTGAAAAGGTAGTTGGCATGTTGAATACAGGTGGCGGTGGCTTTGGGTGACGGATAAGGAGGGAAGCAGCATCCTGAGGTGTATTGCTCAAAGAAAACATTTTGCCCCATGCAGATTCTGAGCAACTCCACGTGCAAGTTACGATCCCAGAGAAGATCCGCTCCATTACAAGCGGAGACTACGAATCACAAGTAATTAATTAATCACTGACATTGTTCACGATTTAGGAGTCACCTGAATGTTTTGTTCTCAAGTAGTCTATTTGCCATTTATGATCTTGTACACATGCTAGAATATATACTTATACCTGTATTTTTTAAAATTTATTTAGAAGAGAAAGAGTGAGGACGGGCACACCAGGGCCCCTTGCCACTTCAAGGGAACTCCAGAAGCATTTGCCACCTTGTGCATCCAGTTTTACGTAGGCAATGGGGAACTGAACGTCACCACCAGGCCTTGCAAGGAAGAAGCTTCAATCACTGAGCAATCTCTCTAGGCCCTAATTTTTTTTTAATTATTTATTTATTTATTTATTTATTTATTTGAGAGCGACAGACACAGAGAGAAAGACAGATAGAGGGAGAGAGAGAGAATGGGCGCGCCAGGGCTTCCAGCCTCTGCAAACGAACTCCAGACGCGTTCGCCCCCTTGTGCATCTGGCTAACGTGGGACCTGGGGAACCGAGCCTCGAACCGGGGTCCTTAGGCTTCACAGGCAAGCGCTTAACCGCTAAGCCATCTCTCCAGCCCTAATTTTTTTTTTATTAATTGGAAAAATTATTTGAAAATGAGCCAAGAATAAGAGTGCCTTATGGCAATGGTACCATGGTGCTGGACGGAAAAGTCCCAGATGCCCCTTCCACATCTGTTTACCTCTCTGGTGGATTTTGTTTTGTTTTTCCAGATAGAGTCTCGCTCTAGCCCAGGCTGACCTGGAATTCACTATGTAGTCTCAGGCTGGCCTTGAACTCACAGCAATTCTGTGCCTCCCGAGTGCCAGGATTAAAAGCATGTGCCATGCTTAATGAGCATTTTTGGGGTGGTGGTATGAATACTTTTCCATTTTATCAATATGCTAATGATTAAGACTATTGTTTTTAAGTTGTTTCTGTTCATCATAGTTTGGGGTTATTGTTCTTTTTTTACTCTGAATTAAAAAACTTGTTTTTTCTTTCTTTTTTATACTAAGTTCTGGAATCATTTTTGGAGAAGTAAAATGTGTTTCTTGAAACATCATGCTGTTCCTTTTCATTTGGGTTATAGACGTCTTGGTCACTTCAGTAGAGGCATTTCCTTAGCATCTCTCAAACTTGTCACGCTATAATAGAAATTTAGGCTTATAAATTTTTACACAATTTTAAAAATGAATGCATATCTATTTAGCTCTTTAAATAGGAAAAAGGTTATTTTTTAATCAGAAAATAAACAAGGATCTAGATAGAAGGAAATATTTTCAATCAGGGATCATCATACAATGTTGAATTACAGTAAATGAAGCCATCTTCAATTATTATGTTCATGACAAAGATTGTCTATTTTATTTATGTCTGCATTCCTATTGCCTAGGACATAGTGAGGAACTGAGTCTTTTTGTTTTTTTAATATTTTGTTTATTTATTTTTATTTTTATTTTTTTATTTTTTGGGGTCATTTTTTATTTATTTATTTGAGAGCGACAGACACAGAGAGAAGGACAGATAGAGGGAGAGAGAGAGAATGGGCGCGCCAGGGCTTCCAGCCTCTGCAAACGAACTCCAGACGCATGCGCCCCCTTGTGCATCTGGCTAACGTGGGACCTGGGGAACCGAGCCTCGAACCGGGGTCCTTAGGCTTCACAGGCAAGCGCTTAACCACTAAGCCATCTCTCCAGCCCTATTTTGTTTATTTATTTGTGAGAAGACAGACAGGCGGACAGGCCGACAGACTATGGGTGCACCAGAACCTCTTCCCTCGCAAATCAATTCCAGGAGCCCACTACTTCGTGCATCTGACTTTACATGAACACTGGGGAATTGAACCCAGGTCAATAGGCTTTACAAGCCAGCACCTTTAACCACTGAGCCATCTCCCCAGCCCCTGATAGGACTTGTGAATCAGTGAGGGTGTTTCTAATTCAACAAATACAATAAGCACAATACGCAACAATGAATGCTTAAAATCATCATAATTAATAAAGAACTTAGATGATAAGAGAAGGATATTAAACTTACAGACTGGAAGATTAAAAATTAATTGAATATATCTCATAAAGTGAGAAAAAGCATATTAATATATAGAAGTCAAGATTAGCAATGGAGGGCTGGAGAGATGTATTAATGGGTAAAGGAACTTGCTTGCGTAGCCTGCAGGATCATGTAAAGCCAGATGCACAAGGTGGCGATTGCATCTGGAACTAATTTGCAGTGGCGAAAGGCCCTGGCACACCCATATAGCACCAAGAAAATGAATAATTAACTAAGTGAAGCAAATTAAATTTTATTTTAATTCAGCTCTTTCTGTATATATTTCATGCGTGCAAAGCAATATAACAAGATGAGAGAAAATAACGACCTTAATAAATGGAGGTATATTACATGCTTATGAACTGAAAGGTTCAATAATGAAAAGATAAGTTATCTCTGTAAACTGGCTTATAGATGAAAATTGCCCAGTCAACAGATTTCATTTCCTGTGTGTGTGTGTGTGTGTGTGTTTGGTAGATGTGTATGTTCATGTTTGTGTGTGTGCTCATGTGTGTGAGTATGTGGGGAGGCCAAAGGTCAAGTGTCTTCCTAAGTCACTTTCCACCTGATTCTTTTAGACAGGGACTTTCACTGAACGTGGCACTCACTGTTTGGTTAGACTGGCTTGCTAGTAAGTCTCATGTCTGCTCATGTCTCCACCTTCCCAGAGTTTAAGATTACAGGCATGTGCCACTATGTCCAGCTTGTACATGTATGCTTGGGATCTGAACTCAGGCCACATGCTTGAGTGGCAAGAACATTACTCACTAAGCCATTTCCCTAGCCATAGATATAATTTTTTAATCTTCATATTAATACATCAGCGAGCATTGTATTCAAACTGAGCAGTATCTCTAACTATTACACATTGTGTGCTATTTACTGTGTATACATTTTCTATTAAGTACTCATATTTTGTCCATTTTAAGCATGAGTTTCATGGTGACCTGAATCCTTATTGTTAATACAGTTATTGGATAAAAAGTAATATCTTCTTTTGATTCCATTTCATTGGATAAATTAAGAAATTAACATATAAAAAGTTATAGCAATTGTATTCTTTTTTGTGTTCAAGGTAAGGTTTCACTGTAGCCCATTCTTACCTAGAATCCTGGAAGTCACTACATAGTCTCAGGATTGTCTCAAACTCACAACGATCCTCCTATCTCTGCCTCCCAAGTGCTAGGCTTAAAGGCATGTGCCACCATCCTGGCTGCAATTTTGTTCATGTATTTATTATATTTTTTTATAATGAGAGCCAAGTTTTAACACTAAATTCCATTGAAATCTACATTTTCTCTTTTTGTCGTGTTATTATGGTTTTGAAATGTACCATTAATGTAAAATGTGAGCTTCCGTTTCTGACCACACCCTCCTTCCTTTTGAATGCGCTGCTTGGCCAGGTGTCCTACAACATTATCATTGAAAGGAAAACGTACACCCTGAACCTGGTGCAGAAGTAGGTAACCTTCATGATTTTATTAACAGTCTGTCTGTGATTGCTTATTGCAATTATCCTGAATGTCATTCGTTGCATTGGAAAATTTTCTAGTTATTGGTGATATTTTGAGACAGAGTTTTGTTATGTAGCTTATGACAGCATAAGATTCACAGTCCTGCTCCCTCAGTCTCCACATGCTGCAGTTATAGGTACAAGTCACTGCACTTTATGTTTCATGTATATATATATATTGGGCTTTGAAAAGACCTTTAAGTCTCTTTAATAAATACCTACAACTTGAATTCATAGTGTTTGTTCCTATCCTCTTTATTCCATGTAGCATCTGATTTTTTTGTGGGGGGGGGGAGGAGGGTGAGAGAGTGATAGCCATGAAGTTTCAAAAAGGGTGAATTTGAATAATTTTCTATCTTTCTATTGTTGTGTTTGTGAGGTAGGGTCTGGCTGTAGCCCAGCCTGACCTGGAACTCACTATATAGTCTCAGGATGACCTAGGAGTCACAGTGATCTTTCTATCTCCACCTCCCTAGTGCTGTGATTAAAGGAGTATGCCACCACACCCAGCTTTAATTTTCTATCTTTCTAGAAACATAAACATATCTTGCTTTCAAATTCTCTTACATTCTCTTTTATTCAACTTTTATTTGAAGTATGATGGCAGAGTCTTGGATGGCCTAAGTCAGGCAATTTGTTTGTTTGTTTGTTTTTCCAGTATAGATGCCCTGTCACCATGTATTAAGAATTTAGATTACAAGCCAGGCGAGGTGACATACGCCTTTAATCCCAGCACATGGGAGGCAGAGGTAGGAGAATCGCAGTGAGTTCAAGGCCACCCTGAGACTCCATAGTGAATTCCAGGTCAGCCTGGGCTAGAGTGAAACCCTACCTCAAAACAAAACAAAAAAATAATTTAGATTACAGTAGTGAAACTACAGCTAATGAGTTTTAGGGGAAAAAAAACTTAGCAATAAAAAGAAAAAAATTCAAAACTAAAGTGGCTTTTGTTAACATGCTAAGAATAGACTTCAAACAATAATAAAAGGGAGCTGTGTGTGGTGGCACATGACTTTAATCCCAGCACTCAGGAGGCAGACATAGGAGGATCACCATGAGTTTAAGGCCACTGTAAGTCTACATAGTGAATTCCAGGTCAGCCTGAGCTAGAGTGAGACCTTATCCTGAAAAATCAAATAATAATAATAATAATAATAATAATAATAATAATAATAAAAGGTAGAAGTCTGAATGTGAACTCACCAAAGCAAAACAAAACATGGCATACATCTCCAACAATCCCATAACTCTATAGTTGAAATTCTTTTATACACCTTAAATTCTGGAAACATTTCTTCTATCTAAAATGGATAGCAAGGAAAATGGAAGGAAGATGCCAAATGCTAACTGAATATTACTGCTTTTTAATAATTTGTTTAAAAAAACTTTTATTTATTTGCTTATTTATGGAAAGAAAGAGGAACAGGAGAGAGGAGTGCATGAGTGCATCAGGGCCTCTTGCCATTGCAAATGAACTCCAGATGCATGCACCCCTTTGTGCTTCTGGTTTTACCTGGGTACTGGGGAACTGAACTTGGTCTGGAAGTCTTTGCAAGCAAGAGCCTTTAACCACTGAGCTATCTTCCCAGCTCTCAAATTACTCCTTTCTGCAGAAAAGAAAAACCGTGGTATTTTGCGAGAGTGTGATAAATCAAACACTCAAGACATGGATGACAAATTTACAATCAAAGTACAGGCACTGTTTCTCCATTTACACATTTAGCAACAGATGGGAACCAGGAAAACAGTGCAGTGCCAAGGATGGACACGATGAAGTGTTGTGATTGGCACCAAAGGCCATGAAGCCTCCATTCTTATTTGTTTACTATTTTTTGAGGCGCTATCTCCCTGGGTAAAAGTCCCATGCTGGCTTCCAACTTGTAATCCTCCAGCCTTCACCTCCTGAGTGCAGGACTTGCAGGCATGAATCACCACACTCTCCATTCTTTGGTGTTATTTTAGCCCAGATTCTGTCCTATTTTCTCTCTCTCTCTCTCTCTCTCTCTCTCTCTTTTTTTTTTAGTTTGTCAAGGTAGGGTCCCACTCTAGCCCAGGCTGACCTGGAATTCCCTATGGAGTCTCAGGGTGGCCTCGAACTCCTACTTCTGCCTCCCAAGTGCTGGGATTAAAGGCGTGTGCCACCACACCCAGCTCTGTCCTATTTTCATGGGGTCACATGCTCACTCTTTCAGCTGTGACTTCACTCTATCCTTCAGTTCTGCTTCATAGCTCATTCCCTTTAAAGCAAGGGCAAAGTAATCTATTTTATTTATTGATTGATTTGAGACAGAGAGGGGGCAGATAGAGAATAGGTGCACCAGGGCCTCCAGCCACTGCAAATGAACTCCAGACACATGCTCCACCTTATGCATCTGGCTTACATGGATACTAGGGAATCGAACCTGAATCCTTAGGCTTTACAGGCAAGCACCTTAACTGCTAAGCCATCTCTGCAGCCTAGTAATTTTTTTTGTTTGTTTGTTTTTCGAGGTAGGGTCTCACTCTGACTCAGGCTGACCTGGAATTCACTATGTAGTCTCAGGTGGCCTTGAGCTCATGGCAATCCTCCTACCTCTGCCTCCCGTGTGCTGGGATTAAAGGTGTGCGCCACCACGCCCGGCATAATTTTTTTTATAAACAGCCAAAATGTAAATATTTTAGACTTTATGCTTCAACATGGCCTTTTGTATACTTTTGAGCCCCATTTAGTCTCTTTGAGACCTTGAGCTATACGTGATCTAGGTAGACCTTGAACTTCATATGGCCGGTAGACCCTGAGGTCCATATGATCTCCTGTGGAGCTTGAGTTTCATGTGGTCGGTCTCTTGTGAACTTTGGCCTTGCCTAGTGTCTCGTACACACTGAGACCCATATGTTCCTTGGAGTCTTCTCTGTTCTTTTGTGTCCACTAAACTCTGCTGTTGCGGCAACACCCATAGACCATGAGCAAGTGGACATGACAGGCCATACCACAACACCACTTCAGTTCTTCTTCACTTCCTGTTTCCATAGTAAACGGATATCAAATCTCTAAAGCGCGCTTCCGGACCCGCTGCTGATCACACATATCGTATTAATCTATTCTAATGAACTGCGTGGCGTTAGCCAGTGTGGTAGCACACGCCTGTAATCCCAGTGCTCAGGAAGTAGAGGTTGGAGGATTCCTGTAAGCCCACGGCCAGGCCTGGCTTACACAGGGAACTGCGGTATTATCTTTCTAATAGTGAGCTGTGCTTTATTTATTCTAAGAATGAGCCCTACTTGTTCATTTCCTTTGGATTAGTTAATTCATTGTATTTGTCAACGTTTTATTTGCTGTTCACATTCCTGTGATGATAGTGAAGTCACTGGATTTATACAGTGGAAAAGACTGGTGAAAATTGTTTTTCGCATCAGCAGTAGAGATTGATGGCCCAGTGCTCTCTAATGAACTGCCAGACCTTCCTCTTTGACACCACACCTTTCAACTGTTCATTGTCTCCCCCCGTCTGTGCTATGTTTGTGCGGATTATAAATGAGATTGCACAATATTTTCCTTTCTGTGCCTGGCTTGTTGTACTTAATATAGTGTCTTCTAGGTTCACGCATGTTCTCCATGTGTCGGGGGATCAAATAGGAAGATTAAAACGCTCTGTGTTCTGAGAAATCTTTTTCTGAAAACTTAGCCTGCCTATAATAAGCATGAAAATAATCTTTAAAAAAATAAAGGTGTAAGAAGCATTTTTTTCCCATTAAACACATTGTATCTTTATTTTTACAGACCATTTTTGCCTAAGAACTTTAAAATTTATAGTTACGATAGTGCAGGAATCGTGGAAATTCTTGAACAACAGTTTCAGGTATGTTCTTAATTGCTGTGTTTTGCCTTTGGGGTATATTCCCTATGAACATATTACTTTAAGGTCCATGCACTTCTGGAGTACAAAGGACAGATGTGATGTTTTCTTTTGACATGAATGTAATCATTTCCTTTTGATGATGTGCCCTTGGCCTATTAAACAAGTAGCTACCTATATCAGTTACTTTCTCATAGCTGGGAAAAAAAAATACCTGATAAGCATCAGTTTATGCAAGTGTAGTGGTTTGAACTAGGTGTACCCCTGTAATCTCGTCTGTTTTGAATGTTTGGCTCCCAGCTGATGGCAATTTGTGAGCTGCAAAAGGTGTGTTGTTGGGGACAGGCTTGTGGGTGTTATAGCTTGATTCCCCTTGATAGAATCCAGCTCACTCTCGTGCTGCTGTTTCTACCTTCTGTGATAGAGGTGACACCTACCCTCTGCTCATTCCATACCTTTTCCCTGCCACCATGGAGCTTCCCGTCAAGACTGTAAGCCAAAATAAACTCTTCCTTCCCATAAGCTGCTTTTGGTCAGATGGTTTGTTCCAGCAATGCACAGGTAACTGCATCAGGAAGGATGGGATTTCTTTTGGCTGAAAGTTCCGGAAGGTAAAGTCCATCATGGAGGGAAAATCATGGCAGGAGCTGGAAACCAGCATCGTGTCATCACATCAGCAGGAATGAAGTAAAGGACGTGATGGCTGCTGTTGCTCAGCCACTTCCTCCTTTTTATACAGTCCAGGAACCCCACCCATAAGACAGCACCACCCACAGTTAGGGTGGATTCTCTCACCTCAACTAATCTCATCTAGAAAACTCCGCACATCTATGACCAGAGGTTTGTTTCCGTGGTGATGCTAAATCCTGCCAACGTGGCAACCAGAGATTAGCGATCATACTGCCAAACCAAGTAAGATTGTAACATCTCTAAACTAATTTATTCCATTATAGTGTACATGTATGCGATCATGTGCCTGTGACAATGTGGTTGACTATGTCATGGAATGAAGAACTGTGATTTGGAGCTAGAGAGATGGATTGGTGGTTAAAGGCTTTGGTTTTAAAGCCTGTCAGCCATGGTTTGATTCCCCAGTAACCATGTGTGGTGGTTTGATGCAGGTTCTCCCCCCATAAACTCATGTGTTCTGAATGCTAGGTCCCCAGCTGGTGGCAATTTGGGAATTAGAACCTACAGGAGGCAATGTATTGTTGGGGTGGGCTTATAGTTGTTACAACCAGCTTCTTCTTGTCAGTGTTTGGCACACTCTTCTGCTGTTGTTGTTCACCTGATGAAGCCAGGAAGTAATGTCCACCCTCTGCTCGTGCCATCATTTTCCTTTGCCATCATGGAGCTTCCTCTTGAGTCTATAAGCCAAAATAAACCCCTTCCTCCCATAAACTGCTTTGGGTCAGGATCTTTGTGCAGCAACTTGAAACTAACTGCAACAGTAAAATTGGTACCAAAAAGTGGAATTATTACCGCTAGAAACTACACTGTGTGACTTTGGTCAATTGGAACTGATTTGAGGGAGGAATATGGAAGGATTTGAAACCTTGGCTTAAGAGATGCCTTATAGTGCTGTAAGTACAGTTTGATGGACTATTCTGGTCAGAGATGAAAGACCTGAATGCAGTAAAAACTATAGACTGTGAGGTTTGGCTTCTGAGGGTGAGAAAGAGCTTTGCCTGGACTAGGTTAGAGGCAGTTTGTGTGCAAGGCTTGCTATTATGCTTGTGTTCTGTGAACTTGTGCAGGGTTGCACCGCATAGACATGGACTGGTGTGAGCAGAGGGATATGGCACAGAAAGAAATGAAATCTTTGGGCCAAAACTGCTGCCTATTCAGCTGAAATTGAGAGATTACAATTATTGAAATTGAACCAGCTGATCTGTATTGGGACCACAGGAAGAATGTAGACTCTTTTGAAGGGGTCTGAATGTTCAAGGTGGCACATGCATCTGGAGTTCATTTGCAGTGGCTGGAGGCCCTGACATACACATTCTCTCTCTCTCTCTCTCTCTCTCTCTCTCTCTCTCTCTCTCTCTCTCCTCTCTCCCTCTCTCTCTCCTTCTCTATCTCTCTCTCAAATAAATAAGATATATTTTTTAAAAAGAAAAAAATGATATTTAAAAATTAAAAGTGAACTGATTTGATTCAGGGAAGCTAAATCTGGGAAGAAAGGGGGAATCCAAAGTGTTCTCTGAAATAAGTCCAAAGACAAAATAAGAACACATAACATTTCACAGGTAATTAGGAATATAGCATTTAAAAAATATTTAATTTTTATATATTTAAGAGAGAGAAAGAGACAGATAAGGAAAAAGAGAGAGTGGCCACACCAGAGCCTCTAGCCATTGCAAACAAACTCCAGAAGCATGTGCTGATATGGGACTGGAGAACCAAACCTGGCTCTTTAGACTTCACAGGCAAGTGCCTTAACTGCTAAGCCATCTCTCTAGCCCTTTTTCACCTTTATATGTCATTATAATGGGTCCTGGTTCTCAGAAACCCACGATTTTCCCTTACTGAAGGAGTTTGGTCTTGTTGCCATCAATACCCACCTTCAGTAGGCTCATCCTCTTCCTTTGCTTCTGGAAGCCCTTCCTTGCCCCACTAGACTAGAATCCCATGCTACCGAGCAAGCATTGACCAGTTCCTTTGGCATTTACTTGATCCAGGTTTGATGGACATGCCTCTGCTAGCCTGATGACAGTCTAACCTTGGACATTCTGTAGGCTTTGTGGGGAGGGCTGCAGTATCTTCCTCATCTGATGACTTCTTGGCAACATAACTGGAATGTCCCTCTTACCACTCCCCGTTTTCCTCCACTAGGGTTATAGTTAGCTTCGTGTTGCTGGGACATCCTCACCGCACCACCACACACACACACACACACACACACACACACACACACACACACACACACCAGAAGCAGCTTATAGGAGGAAAGGGTTCATTTCAGGCTCACAGATTCCAGGGAAAGTTCCATCATGGTGGAAGAAACTGGCTCACTTCCAAGGATCCAAGCAGAGAGATTCAACTGCAGCAAGCTGCAAGCCAAACAAGCACAGACCTCCAAATTGCTCTGAACACGCCCTAGGGCTGAACTTAATATCCACCCCCAGTGACACAACACTTCCCCAGCAGGGCTCCACCTGCTGGAGACTCAAGTTGCAAGCTCAATCTTTTTTTTTTCCTTTTATTATTATTATTATTTTCCATAAGGATACATCATGCGTTGGTACACCCTTTTTCCTTGTTCCTGCCCCCATTCCATTGGGGATGCCCCTCAGAGGGGTTGCAGGTATTACCCATGAGGTTGTGGTTTATGTGTTGTGGGAGCCATAATCAGTTATCTTTTTGGGGGGGAGGGGAGGAATGCTTCTAGGCATGTTGTCTCAACCTATAGCTCTTACAATCTTTCCATTCCCTCTTCCGCAAAATTCCCTGAGCCCTAGTGGGTGAGTTTTAAGTCTACTTCAGTGATGAGCTCTCAGGATCCTCTGGACCTCTGCTTTGGTAAGTGTTAAGTATCGTCAGGGTCTGTGTCCTTCACCCTGGCGCTGATTATCAGATTCAGCATGGAAGGGGCACCCTTGCTCGTCTCTCCAGTTCCTCTGTGGATTCAGCTGTGGCTTGGCTGAAGTGCACGGGGTAGTTTATCTACTTGGGTCTTGCTACCTTCTGAAAACACAGATTCTCCAATGGAGAGTGAAGTCAGCATAGCTTAAATGGGATAAACATTATTAGTTTATGGAGAATTTGATGTATGTAAAACCCCTCTTTTAGCCAAAGACAATTGAGAGCTTGACACTGGAGAACGTAACTTTTGCCTCCATAGTATTCTGGTCTAGTTCCCAATTCCAGGTATGGATTCATTTACACTGAGCAGATTTCTTAGCCAATCAGAAAGCTATTGGTTACCCACTGAGGCTGTACGCCACTATTGCACTGGCATGTACATCATGACAGGACGAAATCAATCTTAATGAAAAAAAAAAAAACTGAGTTTTATGGGGCCATACATCAAACTACCACATCGTCCCCTCCGTGTTTTCCTATAATTCCAGCTCCCCGCAGCAATTTAGGCATCTCTTCTCCCACTCCCTGTCCCTTCCTTCCCTGTCATAGCCTCCTGTGCATCCAGGCTCTATGTTCCATTGCTTTTTTTTCTTTCTTTTATTGCATATACATGTGTGCTATAAGTGGTATGGTGTGTGTGTGCGTGTGCATGTACTTGTGTGTGTCCTGTGCAGAAGCCAGAGGAGAATGTCAGGCGTGCTCTATTGCTTCTCTATGTATTTCCTTGAGATAGAGTTTCTCTTCTCCTCCTCTATCTCCCCCCCCTTCTCTCCCTCCCCACTCTCTCTCTTTTTAAAAGCCCTAGTGAGTTTCTGGTCTCCACTACCCACGAAGCGTGCATGGCCACACCCAGCTTTTTACCTGAGCGCTGGAGAATGGAATTCAGCGGGCTCTTGCGCTTTCCCAGCAAGCTCTCTTACTCACTAAGCCATCTCCCCAGCACTCCATTTCTTTCTTCAGTGTGTGTGCGTGCGCGTGCGGGTGTGTTCGTGTGTGTGAGTACAGGCACATGTGCTGCAGCGTTCAGATGAAGACAACTTCAGAGGTCAGTCCTCACCTTCCACCTTGCTGGGGGCAGGGTCTCTTGTTTGCTGTTCCCTACTCCAAGCTAGCTGATCTGCAAGCTCCTGGGGATTCTACCGTCTCCACCTCCCCCCTCACCATGGGCATGCCGGGATTACAGACATGGGCTACCATGTCCAGGTTCATATAGGGTTTAGGGATTCCAACTCAGATTCTTGAATTTGTGTGGCAAATGTGTTAGCCACTGCGCCATCTCCCCAGCCCTCTCTGCTCCATTTTTAAAGCTTCATATTCTCTCAACTTTATATAGTTCAGATGTAACCATTTTTATCAGTGTAATTTTAAGGTTCTCTTAACCCTTGCTTTTGCAGTAAAACCTACCCAGTGTATTTCATGCACTTAAAATGTGTTTCTGTTCTAGTTGGCTTTTACACTCCCTATTTCTCTGCTGAACTTCTGAGTAGAGCCTTCATTGGGCCAATTTTCCTTTATGTTGTTGACCGCTTTTATAGAATGGTTTAGGAAGTATTTTTTTTTTTTTTTAGGGTCTCACTCTAGCCCAGGCTGACCTGGAATTCATGATGCAGTCTCAGGGTGGCCTGGAACTTGCAATGATCCTTCTACCTCTACCTCCCAAGTACTGGGATTAAAGGTGTGTGCCATCATGCCCAGCAAGGTTTAGGCATGATTAATACCAAAATCCTAGGTTATTTCAGGCTGAGTTGCCTTTCTGATTTTTCTTTCTCTTGTGTGCTAATCTTCCCTTTTACTTAAGCATCTAATATACTCTTAATCATACACTAAGCACATTCAGTGATATCTTGTAGCACTTGTGGTTCATTTTTAAAGAGTTTTAAGTCTTACTCTGGAGCTACAGCTCAGTGGTAGAGCCCCTGCCTGGCATGGGCAGGGTCCTCCATCCCCTGATTGTAGACTGACATTCTTCTTGGTTCTTCAGCCATTCTGGTATTAGTTTCTGACATGATTCCTGCGTTAGCACAATTCATGCCCCTGCTCCCATCCCATGGAGCCATCTGTTCCCTGTCATAAAGCCAGTGAAGAAACCTAGGCTGAACTCCAACAATATGTGTTTACTCAGGTGACCCAAGAATGGAAAATAAATAACTTTTTTGCCCATTGGGTATAGTGAAGTCAAAGGTATAAGGCCACAGAAATGAATGGGGAAGACAGCTTGAAAGGAGAGGAATATTCACGTCTTTTCCTGGAATGGGAGATTTCCTAGAAGTCAGACAGCAACCCTTTGTTGCATGTATATGTGTGGGGGGTATGTTTATGCATGTTCGTATGCATGCAGACACATGTGGGTGTACATGCATATGCACAAGTGTGGGTGTGCGTATGGAGGCCAGAGGTTGATGCCAGATTTCTTCCTCTCTCACTTCTCCACCTTACTTTTTTTTTTTAATTTTTATTTATTTATTTGAGAGTGACAGACACAGAGAGAAGGACAGATAGAGGGAGAGAGAGAATGGGCGCGCCAGGGCCTCCAGCCTCTGCAAACAAACTCCAGACGCGTGCGCCCCCTTGTGCATCTGGCTAACGTGGGACCTGGGGAACCGAGCCTCAAACCGGGGTCCTTAGGCTTCACAGGCAAGCATTTAACCGCTAAGCCATCTCTCCAGCCCTCCACCTTACTTTTTAAATATTTTATTTATTCATTTGCAAAGAGACAGATGCAATGGACACACAGTGGCTCTTACCACTGCAACGCATGTGTCACTTGGTGCACATGGCTTTATGTGGGTACTGGAGCATCAAACCCAGACCGTCATACTTTGCAAGCAAATGCCTTAACCACTGGACAGTCTCTCCAGCCCTCTATACCTTCTTTTTATGATACAGGAACTCTCAGTGGACCCATAACTCACCAGTTCAGCTAGACAAGCCAGCCAGCCAGCCCTGGGGATCCTTCTGACTCCACCTCTATAGTTCTAGGATTACTGGCACGTGAACCCCACCTGGGTGTTTGGGGACCTGAACTCAAGTTCTCATGCTTGTAAAGTAGTCACTTTACCCAGTGAGTCACTGTTGCAGTCAGTATCACTTTGACAGCTGAAAACACCCGACCAAGAACAGCTTGTGGGAGAAAAGGGTTCATTTTGGCCTACAGACTTGAGAGGAAGCTCCACAGTGGCAGGGGGAAGTGATGGCATGAGCAGAGGGTGGACATCACCACCTAGCCAGCATCAGGTGGGCAACAGGAACAGGACAGTGAGCCAAACACTGGTAAGGACAAGCTGGATATAACCACAAAAGCCCATCTCCAACAATAAATCACCTTCAGAAGGCTTCAACTCCCAAATTGCCACCAGGTGGGGAGCTAGCGTTCAGAACACTAAGTTTATAGGGGAGACACCTGACTCAAACCACCAGGGCCTTCTTCCCAGCTTGCAATCCCTTTTTGAAACTCTTATGGCCTGCCACTCCCTGTCATGGCTGTTGGCCAGTATGCATGTCAATTAGTATGGGAAATAGATTATAATGAAGCTAGAGATTGTCATGTGCTCAGTCTGGCAGCCATCTTGGATCAGGTTCGTTTCAGTTGGACCCAAATCCCATGAGGAATTTGTGGCCTTTAGGCATTCTGTCCTCAAAGACAAGATTAGAGTGGAGTCAATATTCACCTAGGGCACGGGGGCAGTCCCATTTGGGGTCTCTCTCCCCTACTCAGTCCAAATGTAAATGTAGAGGTTGTTCCTGAGCCCACATATCGGGCTCCTCTGGTACCTCCCTCCCTTCCTGCATGTGGCACCTCCTAGAACCTGGAGCCTCTGAAACCATGGCCACAATCCTCGAGCTGAAGGACACGGGCTTCTGTTGCAGTTTTAGCTGCCTGAGAGGGTCCTTCACATGGAAGAATCCCATATAATGTGAATCTCAGCACATGCAATTTTCTGCTTTCTGGGGTCCAGTGCACTCTCTTTTCTGCTTGCCTTTGTATCTAAAGTTTAAAAATAAAATGTTTCCCAGAGCTTTTAACTGTTATCTGTGTCAGGGTTAAATCTACACACAGCCTTCCACCAGGATGCTCAAAGTAATTTCTCTTTTGGATTCATTTTGTTTATCATACAAAATTAAGTCACAATGTAAAAAAATGAGGACTCTTGAAAATTCTGATTTTTTTATCTTATCCTAATGATCCAGAAAGTCATTTTTAATTTATACCCATACATAAATGTTCTTTATAAAACTATGGAGAATATCATAGATAACTGAGCCAAATGCTCACCTATGTGTCTCATAAAACCCATTTTTTAAACACAGAAAACATGCTTTAAATATCTGAACATAATGTCTTTCACATGAGAGAAACATGTATTTGATTTTTGTCTTTCAGAATTTCTGCTACTACCAAGGACATGTTGAAGGTTATCCAAATTCTTTGGTGATTGTGAGCACGTGTACTGGACTCAGGTTGTAATATACAATCATACAGCAATCATGTGGGATATTGACTTAGAAATAATAATTATTATTATTGTTATTATTATTGGTTTTTTGAGGTAGGGTCTCATTCTAGTTCAGGCTAACCTGGAATCCACTATGTAGTCTCATGGTGGCCTCAAACTCATGGCGATCCTCCTACCTCTGCCTCCCGAGTGCTGGGATTAAAGGTGTGTGCCACCATGCCCGGCAGAAATTATTTTTAACAATAACTTTTACCCTTATACTGAATTGAGATTTTTCTTATACTTGGAAGCTATGAAATCTTAATAACAAGGCAAATTCTCAATCATATTTTTATCCTGTGTCACTCATGAAATCTGTGGATCCTCAGTAACTCAATGACAATTAACTGAGTTATAAAAAATGTGTTATAGTAATATTTACATTACCTTTTACAAATGCATAATTGTATTTTTACCTTTCATAGGGGCTTACTTCAGTTTGGAAATGTTAGTTATGGAATTGAACCTCTGGAGTCTTCGATTGGTTTTGAACATGTGATTTATCAATTAGAGCACAAGAACATAGGTAGTTCCTTATATGCTGAGAAAGAAATTGAATTAAGAAATCTGCCCTACAAGATACAACTTATGCAGGTAAGTGATTGAGTCAGCAATATGGTTATTACCCTACAGCAACAGACATTATACCACCCCCAACACACCATAGACACTCATGAGGGTATGTAGATCAGAAAGTTCATAACTTATAAATCTTAAAACTACTTTTGTAACTTTCTTGTTATATTTTTGTGAATTTCTGTTATGTTGCTAGTGACATCCTCACCTTCTGACTTCATCGATTTACGTGTTTTCATAGCTACAAATATTTCAGTTAAACTGTGGTTCTTTCAAAGAGTATGCTATTATTTTTAACTTGATAATCACATGGACACTTATGCACATGCAGGGATTAAATCTATGATGTTGTCAATTTTGTCTTGTGTGTCCTTTATTCCTTCTTCCTTCATGCCATTTTAATCGGCCAAGTATATTTTTGTTAGTTATGAACATACTTAGTATGGAAGCAACACATGTTAATACCTTCCCTTTCCTCATCCCTGCACCCTTTCTGAAGGGGTCCTCCTCGTTGGGGTCATCGGTCATCCCCGTGGGGATTGTGGGTTGTACATTGTGGGAGCAGCAGTCATCTTTGAGGGTATTTTTATCCTCAAAGAGATATTAAGTGATATATTGTCTTATGCATTTGGCATTTTATTATATGATTATATTGTAAAATCAATACAAAATTCCCTTGCACAACACAGTGATGTTATTGGCCATCTGACCAATGGATGACAAACTATGGCTCTGAAGCCAAAGCTAGCCCAGTCTGTTCATATAGACAAAGCCTTAATGAGCAGGGCAACACTTATACGTGTGGTTGGTTTCTGCTTTCAAAGTTGAAAAACTGTGACAGAGCTGTAAGCATCCTCTGTATCTCTTGCCATTTTTCCTACCTTCTGTTGGAAACTACTCATATATTTTTGTGCCTATTAACTTGCCTTCTCAGGACATTTTAAATCACCAAAAAGGGATCACCAAATATGTTGTCTTTTGTGGCTTCCCCACCCCACCCCTACCCTGCCTGCCAACTAATGATGCGCTCAAAGTTTATCCAGGTGGTAGCATTTATCTGAATGTAAAATCCTATCTTTCAACACTGGGCTCCTTACCAGCAGTGGTAAAACTGGAAATATGTCAGTAGCCCTTCAATTTTGAAGTGGTCTTTGGATTCTTTTTTAGACACAACCAGAACTCTTTCATTTTATAGAGATGCATGTTATCGTGGAAAAACAATTGGTAAGTATATTCTGATTTATTTTTCTTATGTCACTTTTTATTAACAATGCAGGTTTATAAAATTATCCTGTGTTTGTAGAATAAAGTTCTGACAGAAGATAAACAATATCCTTGTTATAGCCAGGTTTTAATGCAGTTTAAATTGCTTGCATTGGTACGAAATACAGATCCCAGTTTCTGTATAATGTTTCTTCTTAGCTTTACACATAATAATGTAAATAAAATAAAGGCTTCATATGTAATAGCTTACGATGACAGATAATTCTAGAATCCCTAAGGTGGGGAGTCACAGTCCTCTCACCCTCAATCATTGCTTCTTGAATGCTCTTAGCAGTATGGCTGTTGGTTCCTTGCTTATTTTTATTTTCTGTCTTTTTAATAATCAATTTTCTAAATTAGCTTTGTTGTTTTATATTTCTTCATCACCCTCCCACACAGTCTTCCTTTCTTTGGGTCTAAAGTTCCTCAACTGGCAGGTGTGGCTAATAGTCAGAGTACATGGTGTATTTTCATTAATATGGTACTTCCTTATCCCTCCCATTGATTATGGATGGTTGGTTCTGCATATTTTGGCTTTTCTGGATCTCTGGTTTGGTTCCTTGTTTAATCATATTATGTCCAGAGAACATACTTTTTTACTTTTAAAATTATTTTAGCTGTATTAAATGTTGCTTTACAATGAACATGTGCTCTATTCTTGGAAATATAGATGTATATCTAAAAGACATTGTATTTTTACAGTATAATCATATTGGTTCTGATGCAGCTATTGTCACTCAAAAAATTTTCCAGCTGATTGGACTGGTGAATGCTGTAAGTGTTTACAGTTAAAATACTTTTGTACTTGCTTCTGTTGCTAACAACTCCATTTGTTCTTTCATGATACTTCCTAAGTATACATATCACACAATGTAGGGAAAGTTAATTGTTTAATTTTTGTAAAACAGGAGTAATGATAATTATGGGTACCTGGGTTAGGTTATTGTAAGTATTAAATAGTTGCTAAGGAGCTTGCTGAAGTGCTGGGATTTTTTTTTTTTTTTTTGAGACAGGGTTTTATGCATCTCAGGCTGGCCTCCAACTTGCTATGTAGCCCAGAATGGCCCTGAGGCTGACCACACTTGGGTTATGTAGCACCGGGGAGCAAACCTAGGGCTTTTTGCATGCCAGTTAAGCACGCTACCAGCTGAGCTCCATCCCCTTACCCAGAGTGCAAACATTTTCAAGTACAATGACTTGGTGGTACCTATAACCTATTGATAGATTTTTTTGTTGTTTATTTTTATTTTTTTTATTTGAGAGCAACAGACAGAGAGAGAAGGAGGCAGAGAGACAGAGAGAGAGAAAATGGGCACACCAGGGTCTCCAGCCACTGCAAATGAATTCCAGATGCATGCACCACCCTGTGCATTTGGCTTATGTGGGTCATGGGGGATTGAGCCTCGAGCCAGGGTCCTTAGGCTTCACAGGCGAGTGCTTAACCACTAAGCCATCTTTCCAGCCCCTATTGATAGATTCTTAAAGACCATTCCAGACTCACAGGTCAGCTGTTTAATGTGTTGTGAGTTCATTTCCATGGCTGTTTTTCCAGGTCCATTTAGACCACACTGACTGAACAGGTTTTCTGTGTGTGTGTTCTTTTTTTAGATTTTTACCTCCTTTAATCTTACAGTAATCCTGTCTTCACTGGAATTTTGGATAGATGAGAATAAGATTGCAACCACTGGAGATGCCAATGAGTTACTGCACAGATTTCTAGAATGGAAACAATCTTACCTGGTGTTGCGGTCACATGATATAGCATTTTTACTTGTGTAAGCATGTTTTGGTGTTACTAAAGCTTAAACAAAGGAAACGTGAGTTCAAGGCAATTTCTGATGATTCACAGGACCTCTTGGGGAAAGGTCTTCTTCCATAATTTTTCTCTGATATTTAATGCTATGTAAATATTATATTTCAGGACACCATATTTATGACATAATGATTGATGCCCCCCCCCATTTCATTGGTCTGTAGTTAAAGGTCACTTCTTCAATTTTGCTTCTGCATGCCTTCTTAACTTAGTGCACCACACCATTAAGGGTGTCTCTCTGTCAGTTACTTTTTCTCTGTTAGGACAAAATACCAGTCCATCATGGAGGGAAATGCACGGCTACAGGAGCTCAAAGCAGCTACTCACATTCAGTCCACAGTGAGGAAGCAGAGAGCAATGAAAGCTGATGCTTAGCCATCTCTCTCCTTTTTACATAGACCTGGACCCCAACCCATGGAATGGTGATGCAAACTAAAGGTGGTTCTTCCCACCTTAATTAACCTAATCAAGATAATCCCTCACGGATGTGCCCAGAGGCTAACTGAATCTACATAATCTCTCACAAGCAATTCTAGGTCCTGTCAAATTGGTAATCAGTATAAACTATCATAGTCCCCATGATACTTTGAATGTATGTCCCCTCAGACATTTTATGAAAGTTACTTGGATCTCCAGCCTCCTAGCTGGAGGAGGTGTCACTGGGGCCGGGGGTGGGGGAAGATCCTGGGGCCCAGCCCTAAAGTGTGTCTGGGGGCAGGTCTGATTTCCAACCCAAAGGCATGCAGAGCAGTCTGAGCTCTGCTGCTTGCCGAGGTTTGTGTTTGCTGCTTTGGGTTTTTACAGGATGTTTGGTTATTTTTCTCTGTTTGGATGTATAGAAGCAGCCTCTTCCATCATTGATGGAACTTCCTTTTGGATCCGTAAGCTTGAAATAAATCCCTTCCTTCCATAAACTGTGTATGGTTTAGTGTCCATCCCAGCAACTGATAAAAACAAAAATTTAATACTAAGAGTGGGGTGGTGTTGCTGAGATGAATCTGATCATGTGGATTTTGGTCTCTCTTGCTCTCTTTCTTCTTTTTTTTTGTGAGGTAGAATTTTGTTCTAGTCTAGGCTGACCTGGAATTTACCATGTAGTCTCAGGGTGACCTTAAACTCATGGTGATCCTCCCACCTCTGCCTCCCAAGTGCTGGCATTAAAGGTGTGCTACCATGCCCAGCTGATTTTGGTCATTTGAAACTTGTATGCTGGAGGAGGAATATGTATGGTTTTGGTACATTGGCCTGCAGAAGCCATAGAGAATGGTAAGCCAAAATTTTGGGGCTATTTTAGTGAGAGTTTGATAACATTAAGAGCAGAGGAAGTTGTGTTGGCTTTGGAACTTTCTAAAGGAAAGGGAAGACAGCAGAAAACTGTGCTGGAACTGAGCTAGTGGCATAAAGGCTGGCTACCTTTTGTTGCCCATGCCTAGAGAGTTTGATCAAGGTTGAATTTGAAAGTAATGGACTTATGTGCTTGGCAGAAGATATAGAACTGAGAGATACAAGATTTAAAGTTGGAAAAATTCAAGCAACTTTCAAATCACTGTCACAGAGTCAGGTTTTGGGTTTCTGAAACTGCTGTTAAGGATGGCTAACTAGTACTCACATTGAAACAACGGAAAGATGCTTGAGCTGATTCCACCCAGGAAAGACTAAAAGGTAGAAATGGAAACTCCTGAAAGGAACCAACTTGAAAAGCAGGTACCTGCTCTTCACGGTCACAATTTATTATTGGTTATTGATTTTGTATTGGTCCAATCTCTCCTTGTTATGCCTTATAGTAGTAGAAATGTTTACTCTGTGCTATTATATGTTGGCAGTATGTAACTTGCTTTGCTTTTATAAGATTTATACTTAAGAAACAGTCTTAAAGTTGGTAAAGACTATGGGGACCATTGAAATTGGAAAGAATACAATTTAATTCATAACATGAGATGATAAGTCATTTGGGAGCCAGGGGCAGAATATTGTAGTTTAAATGTATTCCCCCCCCCCATAAAGTGAGGTGTTTTATTAAAGCTTGTAATTTGAAACTCCAGCCACTTAGCTGGAGGAGGTGTCACTGGGGGGGGGGGGGTTGATCCTGGGGTCCAGCTGTAAGGTGCGTTTTGGCAACAGGTCGAAAGCTTCTTCTGCCATTGGTGGACCTTCCTCCCTGGATCTATAAGCTTGAAATAAACTCTTTCCTACCATAAACTGTGTCTGACTTAGATGCTCATCCTAGCTATGCAGAACTGACTACAGAAGTCCCTAACGATGCATCAAATACTAACAATATGTCTTCAATGGGGCCTATCTGAAGTCTATGAATATAGTCCCTTAGTCTTGTTCTTCACCTTACTATAAAACTTTAACACATAACAAGGAAATGTGAACAGGCTTTGTCTATTATAATATAACATGCACATAATGCAGCTACATGTTTGCCTCTCCTCTATGTAGCCATTTGCTTTTCTGTTATCGCTAATCAGAATAGACACAAAGTACAACAACTATGTATTTTGAAATTTTATGACTTTTGGAATTCTTTCCCATATGTGTATTCACATGACCCTGGCAGGCTAACTGTATCCAACAGTGAAAAGACCCTTGTTCCTGCCATGTCTTTACCTTTGCATAGGCTGCACTTCTTTACCCTTCTTATTTTAAGGAATTTTATTCATCTTGATCCTGATTATTTCAGAAGTTGTATTCATCTTATTCTTAAAAAAAAAAAACAGCACATCAGATGAATCTCCTTTATGACCTACAAAGCCATATGAAAATGCACACCGTGTCATATTTTTTAAGTCTTATGTAAAGATGCAACAACAGCAGGCACACAATAGCCTGTGTCACACCCATGTGAGTGGTGAGATTTATAAGTTTACTAGCAGTGTGCAAAACTAAAGTACGTCTGGTGAAAACTGAGCGGTCATCATGCAAAATCCTATGACTCTGATCCATTTTTTTTCAATGTAAGTTACAGAGAAACATCAAACTACGTTGGGGCCACCTTTCAAGGGAAGATGTGTGATAAGAACTACTCGGGAGGTGTTGCTATGGTACAGTATGCTTTCATCTTCTGGTTAGCATGCAAGATAGGATGGAGTGGTATAAAAGTAAAGATTCACTTTGTTATTTCCATATTAAAGTTTGCATTGTTATAGAAACCTTTGCCCCTGTTGCTGACAGAAATACTCAAGTTTAAAATTAAAACACTTAAATATTTAAATATAAGAAGTGTTATTATTGAATTTACTAAATATAAAAGCTTTATAATATCCTTCCAGTTTCTCCTTTTTAGGAGGTGGTTAAGGGAAGTGACCTGTTTTATTCTTATTCTATGATCTCATCAATTTTCTCATAGTCTTCATAACTAATTGTGTATTTGTTATAAAGTTTAGACTCTCATACGTGTTCTCACTTATGTAGCTAAGATCATTACAAACCAGATTAAAATCAAGCACCTTGAAATGCTTCCTGGGACATAAAGAACAGGAAAACCAATGCCATTGCTGATAAATAATATCAGCTGTAGCTTAGGAAAACCAATGCCGTCGCTGATAAACAATATCAGCTGTAGCTTACTGGAACGTCTTGGAATCCTTGAAACTGGTGTTTGGACACTGGATCATAATGCTGTGCTGGTTCTCACTAGAGTCTTGCCTTCTGTTTAACTCCTGTCTGTAGAGTGTCTGCTGGAGTTTCAGAGAGGTGAGCAGTGCATGGTATTCTCGCTTAGTAAGCCAGGGAAAATGAAGGAATGACTTGGGTGGAAGACAAAAATTGAAAAAGAAGCAGTTTGGAAAACATATATTTATGTGTGTGTGAGGACTTTAACGTACAAACACACTGTAATTTGAGCATATTCTTGTCCCTTCCTCTCCCCCATTCCAATTCCACCAAGTCCCCACCTCTTTCCCAGTAGTTCTTCTATTTTGGTGCCTCATTCTTTTTGTCTTCCTCTGTCATCTGTGTTAAAATGTTCATGTGCTCAGAACTGAGCAAGTCTTGTAGGGGTTTTGATGACCACTGTGGGGTCATGAATGCACTGGTCACTTCAGATCTGAAGGACAATGTCTCAAGGTACACCTTCCCACCCTGTGGCTCTTACATTCTTTCTGCTCCCCCTTCTTCAATGTCCTCTGAGCTTTGGAGGGTGTAATGGAGATGTCTCATTTATGCTGAGCTCTCAACAGCCTCTTATTTTCAGCACTGTGATGAGGTTTTAGTGTCCTTAGTATCCACCTCATCTCCATAGAGAAGCTTCTCTGGCTCGCAGTGGAGAGCAGCACTAAGTTTTCAAGAGAGCTTTTATTTATGTGCAAGTGACTTCCCTATTCTTAAACATTGGACTTTGGAACTTCCTCAACCAGTTGCAGCCCTATGTGCACCAATAATACAACAGTAAAGACTAAACGGAGCAACACTTCCACCGGTTAACACGGCAGAAACAGAACTAGTCTGTCTAAGGCAGGCAGGTCACCAAGGAGGGCTCTGGTGCAGATGACTGGAACACGAGGCAGAGGGCAATGGTCTGAGATGAGAGCAGCACCTGGAGGAGAGCTTGTCCACCCTATTTCCCTTGGATCATCATCACTTGATGTTTCGCTGGGAAAGTCAGGAGCAAGATGGTGAAGGCGAGAGGTACAGCTCCTCCCGTGAACGCTTTGTCACTTCCTCCCCACGGACCTGTACAGTGCTGGCTTGTATGTGTGAACACGACCTGAGTCGCTTTGGGTAGACATGACTTAAATCTAGAAGTCATAAAGATTATGAAAATAAGAGTGAATAACTACTGCAGTAATTTATTTAATGTTTTTCTCTTAACAACAAAAATAGCTATAATCACACAAAGTGTAGGCGAAGGAGAGAGAGGTATATCACTCCTAAACCAGGTCCCCCATGTTCTGTGACAGTGTGAGGAGGGCTGGGACAAGGTAGAAGTGCCAGAGGACAGGCTACCAGGTGTCATGACAGACATAGGACAACAATGAAGAAAAATAAACGTAGTTAAAAATATGTTTAAATAAAGAAGTTAAATAAATTTTAATGAAATTCATTCCAGTTAAAACACTGAGGTGCCAGATAATACATATATTTGTAAAAGCTTGGAAACTTCAAAACAGAATGGAGCCTCTTGGCCATGCTCATCTAAGCAAGCATAGTCCTTGTAGTACAATACTGAACTACCCACGAGGCCAGGAATGGCACAAGAGCGTCCATTGCAACCAAACTGAAGATTGTCCAATTTGGTTATTTCAGACACACTTACACATTAGGAAGCAAAACAGAACATAACTGATCATGTTTGTATGTGAATCTCAAGCCACTATAAGTAAACTGAAATATCATCTGATACTGATTGGTCAATTGACAACATGGAATATTTTTTTTTCAGAATAACAAAACCAGATTATATCACAATGTCAGCAAACAAGGTTAACTGGCTAGGGATAAATCAAAGAGAAAAAATTAACATGGAAAATTACAATGGATTCATTTGTTATTCGTACTGTATTTACTTGAAATTGCATGCTTTCACCTTTACTTGCTCTGTATTTAACTGAAATACAATTTAAAATCATTTTTTACCATCACTTTGTCCTATTAATATATCTTTTAAAAAATAACTAATGTTACTTAGATCAACATGGACCACAGTTATGTGGATAACATCATAGAGGCATCTGCTCTATTTTATTATGTGACTAGTTTTAATAACAACATTTTTCTACCAGCAAACAAAATAACTCCAACATGTGCACATGTACATTTGTGGTCTGTTTTCTGTTTGTTTGTTTCATTTCCAGCACCCCAGAGCTATAAGTCTGGAATCACTTGCAATTGTTTTAGCTCAGTTACTGAGCTTCAGTATGGGTATAGCTTATGATGATGTCACCAAATGCCGGTGCCCGGGCTCCATCTGCATAATGAATCCAGAGGCCATGTAAGAGGCTTGAGTTTATAGTAAGATAATTTGGCATATTTTGTTTAAGAAAAATTGACCTGTTAGAAACTGAATCTGGTGGTACAGGACTATAATCCCAGCTACTCAGGAGGCTGAAGCAAGAGAATCTCAGTTTCAGGCTGGAGAGATTGCTTAATGGGTAGGGCGCTTGCCTGCAAAGCTTAAGGACCTAGGTTTGATTTCCTAGTACCCATGAAAGCCAGATGCACAAGACAGAGCACGCATCTGGAGTTTGTTTGCAGTGGCTGGAGGCCCTGGCACACCCATTCTCATTCTCTCTCTCAATATATTTCAAGGCCTGCCTGAAGTACACAGGGAGTTCAAGGCCAGCCCCAGCAAGTTAATGAGTCTCTGTCTAAAAAAAGAAAAAAAAAAGTGAAAAGAGGGCTGAGGATGTAGGTCAGTGAATAACATTCTCCTGGAATAATCCAAATGATTAGGTTTGATATCAGATTTATTATCTTCAATCTGAATAACATCATATTAACCATAATGGCCATTCAGTTCAGACCCTTGTGATCATAATTGCTTTAAATAATGTTAATATTGAGAATAATAGAAAAATCATAATGAAATAACTATAATCCATTATTTACTTCAAATAGTTGCATCAAATTGTTTCAATCACACATGCCTTCCTTTTAGATTTAAGACAGTGTATATTTTTACTTGGTGTTTTGTGCATTCAGGATAAATGCTACCATAATAGTCCCTCATTTGCTTGGCCTCCCTGGCCAGAGACTGATTTGCATTAATAGAAACCTAAATTACACACTTTATGTGAAAAAAGATTTAAAGTCATTTGTAAATAGCCTCTAAGTGAATATCTGGCCTGTCCCTCAAAACGCCATGATAAAAGAAGTTTATGGTATTTAAATATAACATATCTGGGTATTTCAACATTTAGAACTTATAATAGGAAAAGGAAAAATAAATTTTAAAAAATGGAATGATGTTTAAGATAAAGGTAAACCAAGAGACCGATGTCACCAAAAAGTATATTTAAAAAGCTAGTAACAGGGGCTGGAGAAAAGGCTTAGTGGTTAAGGTGCTTGCCCTGAGAAGCCTAAGGACCCAGGTTCAATTCTCTAGTACTCATGTAAACCAGATGCATGAGATGGCACATGTGTCTGAAGTTCATTTGCAGTGGCTAGAGGCCCTGGCATGTCCATTCTCTCCATATATATATATATATATATATATATATATATATATATATATGGTTCTCTCTCAAATAAATAAGTAAAATTTTTAAATGCTAGTAGAGTTTAATTTAGTTAAAAGGGATTTTAATGTAAGTTACTGCACTGTTGGCTTCCCATGCACAGCAAGTGAGTTTTAGGTGCTACCATGGAATGCTACTAAATTGCATTTCTGAAGGTTTATGGAAACCCTGGTATGATAACGTGAACTTTGTTTTGGTTTTCTTTCCAGCCATTCCAGTGGTGTGAAGGTCTTTAGTAACTGCAGCATGGAAGACTTTGGAAATTTTATTTCAAGTCAAAAGTCTCAGTGTCTTCAGAATCAGCCTCAATTACAGCTGTCTTACAGACAGGCGGCCAAATGCGGTAATGGCCAAGTGGAGCCGGGAGAAATCTGTGACTGTGGACCATCCAAGGTTAGTACTGACCTGGATATGGACCAGAACTGCACCAAAAATGTGAATTCATGGTTACAGTGTTGCACTGAAACTTCGTTGATTGTAGTCATTTTCCTAAGAGGCCTCTCAGAAGGACGGCAGGACGAACTTCACAAGTGAACTGATGTATTGACATAGAGATTCACTAATTGGTAGTTTAGATATACAAGTACTGTTATTTTTTTTATTCAAGGCCTTATTAGTATATAGTTGACAACTAGAGAAATTGTGTATGCTTAGGTTATGCAGTTGATGATTTGATAACTGGTATATGCATGTATTGTGAGATATTACCACCTACAAACTAGTTAGCCTAATTGTAAAATGATATTACATTTAAGTTTTCTTTAAAATATTTTGTTTATTTGTTTAGAGAGGGAGAAAGACAGAGAGATTGGGCACACCAGGGCCTTCAGCCACTGCAGACTCCAGACACACACACCTCCTTGTGCATCTGGCTTACGTGGGTCCTGGGGAATTGAACCTGAGTCCTTAGGCTTTGCAGGCAAATGCCTTAACTAAGCCATCCCTCCAGCCCCAGGTTTGTTTAAGTTTTTTTTTTTAATATTTTTTGTTCATTTTTTATTTATTTATTTGAGAGAGACAGACACAGAGAGAAAGACAGATAGAGGGAGAGAGAGAGAATGGGCGCGCCAGGGCCTCCAGCCACTGCAAACGAACTCCAGACGCGTGCGCCCCCTTGTGCATCTGGCTAACGTGGGACCTGGGGAACCGAGACTCGAACCGGGGTCCTTAGGCTTCACAGGCAAGCACTTAACCGCTAAGCCATCTCTCCAGCCCATGTTTTTATTACTATATGGTCTCACTACGTCAATCAAGCTAGTCTCAAACTCATAGCAATTCTCCTGTTGTAGTCTTCTGAGTGCTGGGATTAAAAGTATGAGCCACCATGCCTGGTTTATGAGCTCTCAGTCCCTCCCTTTCTCTCTCTCTCTCTCTCTCTCTCTCTCTCAGTTCCAAGTATGAAATACAATGGCATAACTACAGCCACGTTGTTGCATATTAGGTTTCAGAATTAGTTCATCTTACATCGCTGAAATTTTGTAGCTCAGGACTAGCATAGCTCCTCTCCTTACACATTCCACAGTAGTCACCCTTCTAATTTTCAGGTCATAAAATCCTATACTAGAGTTGGTTCAGGCTTCTATTCTTTCTCTTGGGCGGGTCCTTTTCTGGCTTGTCTTTTTCACATAAACTTCTTTGTCATTCACAAAGAAAGATGTCTAGCTTTTACTGTGGAATAAGAAAACACGGGGGAAAAAAGAAAGCGCAGGAGGCACATTTGTAGTTTGATGATATTTTAATTCAGATCAATATTAAAGTGAAAATTACTTGAAAGATATGAAACTGAAGCTGTTTTTTTTCCAAGCTACAGAAATATTAGCTAAAGCTGTGGTATTGGAGGAAAGTAGGAAGGGTAAAGATAAAATGAAATAAACTGGATGAGATGTAGAGATAGGATTAAAGGAAAAAGCACTGTGGATGGACATGGCCCTCAGGCAGCAAGAAAACACGGATTCAGGGGACATAGCTCAGCAGTTAAAGGTGCTATTGTCCATATAGTCAACCGTATCCTAGGACACTAAAATACTCACGATCTAAGACTTAGTAGGCGATTAGTACATGTCTGTTGGGTAAGTACATGAGTGAGGGTGTTCAGTCCCATATTCTGTTTGCCAATTTGTAAGGGAAGCCTGTATATGAATGTTATGTGATGCATTGTCACTATGCAAATGTCATACAATGGCAAAGAGCAAAAAGAGGGATTTCATGCATTTGGGCTTGCCTTTCAGAAATGTTCTTATGAGACTCCATGCTGTAATCCTGCCACGTGTGGCCTGAAGCCAGGTTCGGTTTGTGCTAACGGACCATGCTGTGAGAATTGTAAAGTAAGAGCTTCTGCAACTAGCATTCTTTATGAAGATTCTCTCTTGTTTATGTCCTGTCTCATACCTCATCCCATCAGTTTAAGGCAAAAGGTCAAGTATGCAGGGCTGCCAGTGGGGAATGTGATGTCGCAGAGTACTGTAACGGAACATCGGGAGAGTGCCAAGCGAATTTCTTTGTGCTCAACGGGCACCCATGTGGAAAGAACAAGTGGATCTGCATGGATGGAGAGTGTCAGAACGGGGAACAGCAATGTCTGGACTTATTTGGCAGAGGTATTTTAATGATGTGATTTTTTTTTTCCATATGCATTTTCTGGAGACCAAAAACAAGTCTTAGTTTTTGTTTGTTTGTTCATTCTGCTTTATTTTTGCAACTGCGAGTTGAGTTTAGATCCTCAAACATGTTAAGCATGCACTCTTCCAATGACATCCTATTTTTTTTGCATGTATGTGTGTATGTGTGTGGTGCATGTATGTATGCATGTCTGTATGTATGTATGTGTGTAGGTGTGCGTGCATATGTATGCATATGTGTGTATGGAGGCTAGAGGTCAATGCTGGTGCCTCCCTCAGTTGCTCTCTACCTTCTTTATTGAGGTAGGGTCTCTCACTGAACCTGAAGCTCACCAATTAGGCTAGACTTGCTAGATAGTGAACCCAGGGGTCCTCCTGTCTCTGCCTCCCCAGCACTGCAATTACAAGTGAGAGCCACTGCACCTGGCAATTGATGTAGCCATTGGGGATCCAAACTCAGGTCCTTAGGCTCGCATGGTAGAGTGGTTTAAATGTGGGCAAGAGTGATGGGAGGGGCTTAGCAGTTAAAGCACTTGCTTGCAAAGCTAAAGGTTTGATTCCCCAGGACCGACCCATATAAAGCCAGATGCACAAGGTGGCGCATGCACCTGGAGTTCCTTTGCAGTGGCTGGAGGCCTTGGCACACCCATTCTCTCTTTATCTGCCCCCCTCACTTTCAAATAAACCCATAAAAATGAAAATAACTAAATAAAATATTAAATGTGTGGTCCCGTGGACTAGGGCTTGAATCTTGGGTCTCCAGTAGGTGGAGCCCTACTGGGGAAGAACCATGTTACTGGGGGGTCTTGAGCTCAGCCCTCAGGTGTGTGAAGGGCAGTGTGACCTCCCCCTCCTCACACTTGGTGGGGGTTCCCGGATGTGTGGTGACCTCTCTCTGCTCGGATCGATGGAAGTGAGCCGGCTTCTTTCGCTACTGCTGGTGTTCCCTTAGAATTTGTAAGCCTGAAATAAATCCTTTCCTCCCCTAAGCTGCTTCTGGCCAGATGTTTGCACAGTAACAGGAAGGTAATTGCAGCACATGGTAAGCCCTGTACTGAACGAGCCATCTCCTCAGCCCCTACAGCCCTTGAAATGACGGATTGTGTGATTTAAAAGTATTTTTGCAAAAGGCTTTATTGACCAGTAAGCCAATTATTTGTTTAAACAACAGTTTCCTTCTTACCAGGTAATATACATACACTTTTGCATTTTAAATATTTCACCAATGTGGTCTTAAATGAGGCTTTCATGTTCAATTGGTATGACTGTATTTTGCTTAATATATTTTTAATATATTTGCTTAATATATTTTAAACCACTCTAGAATGTTGAGTGTAATCATTACTTAATTTGAATTTCTATACATTTAATGTGACTATGAGTACTTTTGTTGTTGTTGTTTTTAGATTCAGGATTTGGTTCTAGTGAATGTTTTGAAGAGCTTAATTCCAAGAACGATATATCTGGGAACTGTGGTTCTACCAGTGCTGGGTACACAGCCTGTGCACCTGGGTAAATCTTAAGAAATCTACGAATTCCTATAGTCTTGTCTATATGTGAGCAAAACGTCATTGTCCAGGAAGCAAAACCTTGCCGAATCTGATGATAAATGCCATAGGTGCAGAAATAAGCTCTATTTCTACTTCTTATATACACATATGTGTTCGGTATATTTTTGAGAATTTTAATACTTGAGTATAGTATAATTTATCATAATTCCTTCCCACTATCCCTTTGTGCCCCACCTCCCTGCTCTGTTCCACTGAACGCCCTCATCTTTCCAAGTAGTACCTCTTCTATTTTGATCTTGCTCATTCTCCCTCTCCCTTCTTCTTTCTTTAATGCCAGCACATGGGAGGTAGAGGTAGGAGGATCTCTGTGAGTTCCTGGGCTAGAGTGAGAATCTATCTCAAAAACAAAACAAAACAAAAATTAATGACTTTTAGGCTGGGGAGATGGCTCAGCAGCTGAAGGTGCTTGCTTGCTTGTAAAACCTGCCAGCCCAGGTTCAATTTTCTAGTACCCATGGAGAGCCAAACACACAAAACGGTGCATGTGTCCAGAGTTTGTTTGTAGTGGCAGGAGGCCTAGGCACAAGCATTCTCTCTCTCTCCCTCTAACTAACTAACTATTTTTAAATATAAAATAAGTAAATAAATATTTATTTTTTAAAATAAAAATAAAAAAATTAATGATTTTCATTTATCTGTGAATTGTAGTGATTTGAAGTGTGGAAAACTGATATGTAAATATGAAAGTGATATTGTAATTAAAATAGAATATGCCACCATTATCTATGCCAATGTTAGTGGACAAATGTGCGTCAGCGTAGACTTCCCCTCCAATCGCCAAGAAAGCTCGAAGATGTGGGTAGGCGAAGGAACAGTGTGCGGTACCAAAAAGGTAGGTAGCCAGGTGTGGTGGCACATGCATTTAATCCCAGAACTTGGGAGGCTGGAGTAGGAGAATCATCATGAGTTAAAACACCCGAATGAGTTATGATCAGCCTGCGCTACAGTGAAACTCTGCTTTAAAAGGAGGGAGGCTAGAAATATGGTTTAGCAGTTAAGGCATTTGCTTGCAAAACCAAAGGACCCCAGTTCGATTCCGCAGGACCCACGTAAGCCAGATGCACAATGGGGCACATGCATCTGGAGTTCGTTTGCAGTGGCTGGAGACCCTGGCAAGCCCATTCTCTGCCTTTCTCTCTCTCTCTCTCTCTCTCTCTCATAAATAAAGAAAGAAAGAAAAGAAAAGAAAAAAAGGTAGGTAGCCTTCTTCCCCAGTAACTTCCTAAACAGTATGTATAATCTATTCACTCAAAGTTAAAGTGCAGAGTCAACATAGACATTTGGAAAGTAAGCAAAAGGTTGAAATAAAATTTATCACCATGCATACATGATGTCACAATTCATCCTTCATTGGCTATTTTATACTTTTCTTCTGAAAGTGATGCATATTCCCCAAGTCAAGAATCATACCTTCCATTTACTCTTGTTTGGTTACGTCATCTTAACAGATGACGTAGTGAGCACCTGTAACACCATAAATTATATTGGTATAATTATTGTTAAAAAGCAGTTAAAATAGACATCCATCACAGTGATGAAAATAATAAATAATTCACAGAGCCAAGCAAAAATCAGCCCATGACTATGCTTCCCAGCTTCATAAAGCTTCCACTGACTGTCTACATGCACACATGGGTGTCAACCTTCTATAACTTCCTCTAGGTACATGTTTTCATGAAAACACCTCACCCTCTTACCTTTTTTGAGATTTGATCGTTCATTCAATCTGGTACCTTTTTGTCCTTCCATATTTTCCTACTTCCAGAAATATATAAATTCATACTGACATATATGTACGCCAAGAAACTCAAGTCTGAAATTAGTCTCATGCCCAGACTTTAAATCACAAACATGCTCTGGCCCAGTAATAGAATGTAACAAGCCACTTGTTGGATAGTAGCAGGAAAGGCAAGGGGTAATTGACTTGGGAGCCTAAGATATTTTGTTATGAATGAAAAGTAAATAAAATAGCCAGACCTGATGGCTCACACCTGTAGTCTCATCACCTAGGATGCTAAGGCAGAAGGCTCACCAAAAGTTTGAGCTTGAGGCTAGCCTGGGCTATGGAGCAAGTTCCAAGTCAACCTAGGCTAGAGTGAGACCTTTACCTAAAAAAAAATAAATAGGACTAGAAGATTGCTCAATGATTAAAGTTGCTTGTTTGCAAAATCTGGTAGCCCTGGGTTCAATTCCCCAGTAACCATGTAAAGCCAGATGCGTCTGGTATTCATTTGCAGTGGTGGGAGGCCCTGGCGTTCTCCCTCTCTCTTTCTCTCTCGCTCTCGCTCTCTCCTTGCAAGCGAACAATAAATAAGAGCATTCTGGTGGGGTAAGGAAGGGAGGGAGCAAAAGAGCTTTGTACGTCTTTATTGTGCATCATTAGGAATGTACATGTGTTTTGGGCTTCATGGCAGTCTGGTCATCACATCCCATCAGGAGAAGCATACAAGACAAATCTTTCAAGAATGGATAGCTTTACCTCGCATATGCTTTCCAGGCTCACTCACGTCAGAATTCCATTCCTTGTTAGGGGTGAAGAGCAAAGCGGTCCATTGCATCTTCATGACACGTTTTCCCAGTTTGTTGCTTTCCTGGTGAATCGTCGCCTACCTATATGCAATGTCCTCCTCACCTCTTACAGTACTCGTGTTTAAAGTCTTGTGTTAGTTACCTTTCTGTTGCCTCAGACCAAGTACCTGAGAAGATCGGTTCGAGGGAGGAAGAATTTATTTTGGCTTGTGGTTTCTGTAGGTTCAGCCCATGATGTCCCGGCTCTGTGCGTCATGGTGGTGAGAGATCATGTCAGGCTTCTCCTATCTTAGACAGTCTGAAGCAGGCAAGAAGAATGTCTGCACCAGCTGGCTTCCTCCTCCTCTTTCTCCTTTTAATCCATTTTCACTCCCAACCTATGGGATTTTGCTACACCCACATTCAGCGTGAGTCCTCCTCTTCATGGATCTTCTCTGAAAAGGTCTCAAAGACCCACTCAGAAGTATGTTTTACTACTATCCCAGGAGCCTCCAATCCAAGCAAGTTGACAGTCAAGATTAATCATTGCAGGTCTATTTTGTCTGATATTTTCTTCATGCCTGCTCTGTTGTGGTTACTGTTTGCATCAAGTGTCTTAGTCATTTTCAACACACTGGGACTTCAGGTATGTCTTCCAATAGAGCTGGACCATGGTTTATTTTTTGTCTGTTCTTTCAGTACGTGCCATTACATGGAGGAGTTTTATCCAGTACCACTAATGCAATCACTGATAGAGAAGAAGTTGCGTTAATATTTTATTGAAGTGCAATATTTTAAAACGTGTACATTTCAGTCATGAGCAAAGCACACTAATAAGCATATCTATCACGTGAAATATTGATCACTTTCTTCATTTTGCTAATACTCAAAATCTTCTCTTCTAAATAGTGAAATACATGGGCTGGAGAGATGGCTTAGCGGTTAAGCGCTTGCCTGTGAAGCCTAAGGACCCCGGTTCGAGGCTCGATTCCCCAGGACCCATGTTATCCAGATGCACAAGGGGGTACACGTGTCTGGAGTTCATTTGCAGTGGCTAGAGGCCATGGCATGCCCATTGTCTCTCTCTCTTGGTCTGTCTCTCTCAAAGAAATAAACAAAAAATAAAAATAATAAATAGTGAAATACATACTGAGCTGTGGTTAGCTATAGTTGCCCTACACTCCCATAGAGTACCAGCACTCAGTCTTTCCTTCTAACTGGGACAACTGGGCATAGTAACAAATCTTTCTTCATCTTACCCTCTTGTATATTGTCTTCAAACCCTAATAACTATGGTTTTTGTGAAGAAAAAATATATATATATATAATACACACACACACACAATCACATTTCCTCATATTTTATCACATTCCTTTCATCCAGTGATAGCATTTGAGTTGATCCTATCTCTTGGCTGTTACAAATAAAGAGGAAAGTGCAGATGTCTCTCCACATACTTATTTGATTTGTTTGCATAGATACTCAGTAGTTGGATTATTGGGTCCTGTGGTAGTTCCAAATTTTCATTTATTTGCTTATTTATTCATTCATCCATTCACTGTGAGGGATCTTTCTATGGTTTTGCATGATATCTGTACTGGTTCACACTCTCAGCAGTGTGCCCCTGTGCCACACTATGCCATCGTTTGCTCTTTTATGTCTTTTGGATGATTAACAGCCATTTGTGGTGGTTTGGTATAAATGGTCCCATAGCCTCAAGTATTTTTGCTTAAGCGTCCTATTTAGTCTGCAGCCTCAGGAGCCCGGCAGGCAAAGGTGTGCTCAGAGTCAGCTCTGCTGCTGGTGCTGACTGTTGGTTATCTCTCTGCTATGGATGTATGGTGGTTGGTTATCTCTCTGCTATGGATGCATGGTGGAGTGAGCCACCTTCTCTTGCCATGAAGATGCTTCTCTTAGAATCTGTAAGCTTGAAGTAAGCCCTTTCCTCCCATCAGCTGCTTTTGGTCAGGTGTTTATCCCATTACTTAGAGGGTAACTAACTACACCACCATTCGAAGTGGGATAAGATAGTCACTGTGGCCCCTTTCTTTATTTTAGTAAAGTATGGAATGCTTTTAATGAAATGGCACATCTAGATGACATATTGGTTAACTTCTGTGTTTTAGGTTTGCATGAATAAAAGGTGTGTAGCTATTACAAACTTGGGCTATGACTGTACCCCAAGAACCTGCAACTATCATGGTGTAAGTAACAGTTATGTATAACCTCAGAAAGCAAATGCCCAGATTCTGTCTCTCTCCCTCGCTCCCCACCATAAGCCAACTAGGAAAAATCAGCCTGCTCCTACCTGTTTTACCTATTCAAGTAATTTTAATTTTAATAAATTTACCTGTTGTAAATTTACTTGAACATTGATAAATTGAGTTGCACATCTTAGGAGGTGGCTGTCTCTTGCTTCTAGGTATGCAACAACAAAAAGAACTGTCACTGCGACCCCAAATATCTGCCTCCAAACTGCAAATCTCTAGATAACTCATGGCCTGGCGGGAGCATTAACAGTGGCAATCATCGAATGGAAATAATCCCTGGTAAGTGCTCCTAAGAACAGAAATGTAGCTAAAACACCATTATTTTAACTAAAGTTAATAAAATAATAAAATTGGTGTACCAATTTATACTTAAGAGTATGTGTGGGTGGCAAATAAGCAATATGTGGCTGTTTATGCTTTATTTCTAGATGATAATATATCGTAGTATGTGTATATCATGGTACAAAATATATATACTAAGGCTGGAGACATGGCTTAGTGGTTAAGGTGTTTGCCTGAAAAACCAAAGGACCTGGGTTCGATTCCTCAGGTCCCACATAAGCCAGATGCACAGGTGGCACATATGTCTAGAGCTTGTTTGCAGTGGCTGGAAGCCTTGGTGTACCCATTCTCTCTCTCTCTCTCTCTCCCTCTCTCTCTCTCTCTCTCTCTCTCTCTCTCTGTCTGTCTCTCAAATTTAAAAAAAAGGAAATTGAGTAAAGGAAAGGTGGAGGGAAGGCTAATTCAAAATCTAAGAGGATATAGCCAGGTGTGGTGGCGCATACCTTTAATCCCAGCACTCAGGAGGCAGAGATAGGAGGATCACCATGAGTTCAAGGCCACCCTGAGACTCCATAGTGAATTCCAGGTCAGCCTGGGCTACAGTGAGACCCTACCTCAAAAAAAAAAATCTAAGAGGATATAAATAAGTCATATGGAAACCTACTTTTTTGGACAATGAAACACACAGGAGCCATAGATTATTATTAGAAAATTTTCAATGCCAGAGTTGGGATACCTTCCAGGGATTTGTTGGCAGGGAGGTCCCTGATGTCCCCAAAATATTACAGGCCATTGCTGAGGCCCTTGGTTTCCTACCACAAATAGATGGTAAAACCCTATTGCTGAAGATTCCATACTTGGGCTGCAAGGTCACTGAGAAATACTGCTGGAGCTGAGCTGAAAACCTCCTCCATGTAGATCAGCTGACAAAAAGCTGGAAGAAGCCATTCTGCTTGCAGTTCAATGGGAGAAAGAGAAATCACCAGTGGAGATACTCAACAGTGGACACTGCAAGTCTTATATTTGGCCAGCCAGGCCAAATGAGCTAATGGGTGCAGTAGTGGCACATCTGTTATGGGTGAAACCAATGGCCCCCTAATTGGACTGGAGGCCGACTCCATGGGAGGGAATACATCCCTGATACTGAAAATTTACAACAGGGGTAGTCATGAGCCCTAGGGGTGTAACGCCTGCTGCTGTGTAGTTAAATGTATATGCTATGATCACCAACTGCCCAGCAAGCACTTCTCTTAATGTTCATACATATTAATGCTACTCTCACTTTTGGTTAGAGAAGCTTTTCTTTTCAGATGGCAGTAACCTTGGGATGACTTAGAAGGCATCGTGGTGCTGGGAAGAAGTGACAGAGGAGTGCTCAGCACTGAAATATCTCTATCACACCTTCTAAGGCTTAGGGTCCATTGTGGAAGAGGTGGCAGAAAGAATGTAAGAGCCAAAGGAAGGGTAGGACTTACAATGTGCTCCTCCATACACAAATGGTCTGGATATCCATGACCTCACAGTGCCTGACACTACCTACACAAGACTATCATAATAGGAGGAAAAGATCACAACATCAAAACAAAAGAGAGACTGATTGAGAGGGGGAAGGGATATGGTGGAAAGTGAAGTTTCAAAGGGAAAAGTTGGGGGGGCAGCAACGGGAGGGAATTACCATGGGATATTGTTTACAATCATGGAAGTTGTCATTGAAAAAAATATTTAAGAAAAGTTTAAAGAGCAAGCAAACAGAAACCTCTCACACACAAGAAGGCTACTAATAATGTTAATAGGTTAGCCCACAGCAACCTGGACACAGTCCACTAAAGAGAAGCTTGTGTCAAAGAGATTTGTGAGCATGGCCTTGATGGTGTGTTGCTTGATACAGAGACACTAATGTTAAAGGAATTATTCCAACTGTAACTGAACATGAGGAAGATGAGTGCATGGTTTTTACTCTAATCTGCTACTAACAAGAAACAGGCTGACAAAGCCTCCCACTGTGAAAAGTTTCCATTACCTATGGAACAGGAATAGTCAATCAAAGGATAGAACCCGAGAGTCCAGAAGCCAGAGCTGCTCTGATCTGTTGTTGGTTTACAGTTAAGAAAATCTACCACCAAAAATAAATAAGCAAACAAACCAGATAACTATAAGCCCGGATGTTGTCCAAGGTAAGCTGGACCACATTTCTGAAAGGAAGAAATGCCATTTCTTACAAAATGATGGGGAAACGTCTATTAACTCATTGTATGAGAAAACATAAGTCTAACGCCAAATTCGGGCAAGCAAACTAGGAAAGATCCATAAAACAGTCTCCTGAGTAAACCTGCATGCAAAAATCCTCACCATGGTATTATCTCTTAGCACATACTTACCTACAATAAAATGTTAAAAATTCAGACCAGTTGGAGTCTAACCTGAGAATGCAAGATATCTAACATCATAATTCAAAATATCAATACAATATAAGAAAATGGCACAATTATCTCAATACAAAAAGGATCATTTGACTATACTTGACACGTATTTGTGGTTTATTTTGAGACACTACATAACCACTGCTATCCTGGAACTCTCAGTCTTCCTGTCTCTGCCTCCCAAATGCTGGCAATCCAGGTGTGCTCCATCAGGACCAGGCACTTGTCTGGGAAGCTTAAGGACCCAGGACCCATTCCCTAGAAAGCACGTTAGCCAGATGCACAAGGTGGCACATGCATCTGGAGTTTGTTTGAAGTGGCTTCAGGTCCTGGCATGCCAATTTCTCTCCCTCTCTCTCTCTCTCTCTCTCTCTCTCTCTCTGTCTCTCTCTCTCTCTCTCTCTCAAATAATTAAAATATTTTATGAAAAGATAAGTCAATGGGAAGAAAGTCAATCATAAAGATTGCACTGAAGCTACTGGAAATGTCCAGAAGACCAAAAGAACTTCAAACATTCCAATTTCAAGAATTAACAGTCTGTGGGAAATGGATCATGAATCCAAATGTGGGAACTAAAACTAAGCCTTCTAGAAGAAAACATGAACAGTTCTTCCTAACATCATGAAAACAACTATCAAGTCAATAAAAAAGACAATTTAAATTTACCCAAATGTTACTTACATTCCAATTCTATATCATCAGATAGAGACCCCCTCAGGAATAAAAGGGTCTCAAAAACCAAGTCATAGAACAATTATGTATGTGATAGAATAATTTCTTTTTTTGTTTGTTTGTTTGTTTTTTCGAGGTAGGGTCTCACTCTAGCCCAGGCTAAGTAGTCTCAGGATGGCCTCGAACTCACAGTGATCCACCTACCTGACTCCTGAGTGCTGAGATTAAAGGCGTGCGCCACCACGCCTGGCTTAGAATAATTTCTTTTGGGTGATTATGCTGTAAGGTTATCTACAACATATAAAACTGTGTTAATTATGAAATAATTAAATAGATTTAATTATTATTTAATTTTAGTCATAGCAACATACAGAAATCTGCTTAGCTCTATTCCTGGTGATGGTCTTCTAAGCCATGGCATTTTCTCTCCTAGAAAGGCCCTACATTGAGAATACATACCACCCACAGCCTACAAGATGGCCATTTTTCCTGATCATCCCTGTTTACATTATTCTTTGTGTACTGATCGCTATATTGGTGAAAATTCGTTTACAAAGGAGCAAACGGACTACTAAGAAATATCCAAGCGATGAGTATATTGATTTTATATTGAAGTTTTATTGCCTTTGTAATTGTTGGCATAATGATAATTAGCTGTATGATGATAGACGTAATTAGTAGTAATTCAGATTGAATGTCTTCTTTATATGGAAATTTCGTGCTAACAGGTAATGAATAAAACACAGAATTTCTTTTAAAGACCAACAATTATCACTTCTTGGACTCTTGGCTATGACCAAATGTAGTATCTGTTCTTATTAGTTTAAAGGCTAATGATTAAAAACAAATAAAAAGCATCCAACTATTTTAATCTTATAAAAGCTTGGAGCTGGGCGTAGTAGTGTATGCCTTTAATCTCAGCACTAAGAAGGCAGAGGTAGGAGGATTACTGTGAGTTTGAAGCCAGCTTGAGACTACATAGTGAATTCCAGGTCACCCTGGGCTAGAGGAAGATCCTACCTCAAGAAAACCAAAAAATAAAAACAAAAACCTGGGGCCCCTATAGGGGTAAGAGTAAATGTAGGTAGTTATCTACCTCCTTTGATTATTTGATCTTAAATATTAAATGCATATTAAACATTATTACTTTAATTTTTAGTATATTTATATAATTTTCTCCTTTCAAGGCCTCAGCCTGGATCCCACTCTAGCCATGCTGGGCTCAAACTCATAACAGTCCTCCTACTTCAGCCTCCCAAGTGCTAGGACTAAAGGTGTGCGCCACCACACTTGGCCAATATTTCTATATTTTAAAGAATTTTGTGCACTAATTTTGATAAAAGAGGGCAACGAAGTTCAGGAAAGTAGGTTATCCCCTCTTTGCAGTTATTTGGCTTTTAAAACAAATAGAGAGATAGTCAGAGATGGAAAAGATAAAATATTAGTCTAAAATAAGATTACAAGACACATAACACATGGTAGTGCATGCCTACAGTCCCAGCACTTAGAAAGCTAATTGGTGAGGGAGAGTTATGAGCCTGAGACTAGCCCCATTGATAGGAGCTCCAGACCATCCTGATCTACCCTGTCTCAAAAAAAAAATTTTAAAACCAACCAATAAATCAGCCAACTAATCAATTAAAAGACTGAGAGATATAGATGATAACCACAGATAATATACAGGAAAAAAAAAACCCTAGGACATGAAAAATAGAAGCATCAGACTAGGGAGATGGCTCGTCCATTAAAAAGCACTTTCTGTGTAAGTGTGAGGGCCTGAGAGACTGCTCGAGTTTGATTCCCAGGACCACATTAACAGCTGGATGTGGCCACATCTGTCTATAATCCCTGGTTCTGTGGAAAACAGTGTCCCCAGCATTGCTGGAGCTCATGAAAGCACAGCAAGCTTCTGGAATCAGTAAGAGGCCCCAGCTCGAGTGAGCAGGCGCAGAAGAGAGGTGTGTGGAGGGGACCCTGACGTTGTGCTCCAGGCTCCGCCGGCCAGCAGATGGGGCACCACAAGAGCACATATACATTGCATTCACCACCACTCCCCCCAACACACACACACACACACACACACACACACACGGAACATAAAGATAGAAATACCTGAAATATGTGCTACAAGGATGAAAATAAATGTGAAAGTCAGTTTACTTCTCTTCAGGAAAATTGCTCTACAATAATTTCTGACTTTGAATTTCAGATCTATGTCCTTCAGTTTCTTCGAACTCAAATTTATGAAAGTATTTAGCTCCACTCATAAGACAGCTTAAACAGGAAACATTTCATGGCAACATGGTGAAAAGGTCATGTGACACTGCAGAAAGCCTATCAACCCTTCTCAGTCAGCTGATGTTTAGATACATGAGCATCGCTTTCTTGGAGCTGGGGAGAGCATTCATGACCCAAGCTTGAGTAACCCAGTTCAGGCCCCACACCTCAGATGAGAAGCTGGAAGCCGAGGTGGGGTGTCAGTCATGCCGGCACCACGGACAGTGACATGGGAGGCTGCAGACACAGGAGAATTTCCTGGAAGCTCACAGGGAGCTGAGCCATGAGCAATAACTGCAGAGAGAGACCGAGATAGAGAGAAACCCTGCCTCAAAAACAGTTGTTCTCTGACCTCGGTACGCACACGCCATGGCATGCACACACCCACATTCACACAGATGCACAATATGTACATACACTCACATGCACAAAATAAAAACTCGATATATATATATGTGATATCGGAAAAATGATCATCAAATAACTGTAGGGGGCAAAGCAAGCTAGTAAATTTAATAGAAATAAGTGAGGCTGAAGATGAATAGCAAAAAGGTTTAAAAGATACTTAGCCAATAACATTCTGAATTTGAAAATGACCTGAGTCTGTTTTCCATTAGCTATATGACCCTGGCCCTTTGCTCATGTTTGAGAAAACAGAGCAGAACATTATTAGTCCTCATTCCTGGGTGACAGGTGTCCTCAGAGGCAGAGTATCTCCGAATGACGATTGCATCCAGCAAGTTAGTAGGGACCTGCAATGTTTTGATACTGATAGATGGTAAACATTTTGAAAAAAAATATAATTCTAAGGGGTTATCCATATTTTTTTAATTTATATAGTCAACTTGAAAGTGAAAGTGAACACAAAGAGTAATTGGACAAGATTCTTCAATATCACGGTAAGTTGCAAATAATTTAAGGGGGAGGGGATTATATTGCCTAGATAGAAAAAATATAGGTAATGATAGTCCTATAGCTGTATGCAATACAAATGACTCAAGGATATTTCCAGTGCTATAATTTATATAGTAGATATGAGAGAGTTATAAGTGATATTTTGCAAGAGCCAGGCTTGGTGACACATGCCTGCAACCTTAGCATTTGTGAGGTGTAGGCAAGAGGCTTGGAAATTCAAAGTAGTCCTTGACTGCATAGTGAGGCCAGCGTGGCCTACATAATACCCAGTCTCAAAAAATTGTTTTGCACCAGACATGATGGTGCACGCCTTTAATCCCCACACTCAGGAGGCAGAGATAGGAGGATAGCTGTGACTTTGAGGCTAGCCTCAGGCTACATAGTGAATTCCAAGTCAGCTTGAGCTAGAGCAAGACCCTACCTTGAAAAGAAAAATTGGGGCTGGAGGGATGGCTTAGCAGTTAAGGTGCTTGCCTGCAAATCCAAAGGACCCAGGTTCGATTCCCCAGGATCCACGTTAGCCAGATGCACAAGGGGGCGCATGCATCTGGAGTTCATTTGCAGTGGCTGGGGACCCTGGTGCACCTATTCTCTCTCTCTCTCTCTCTCTCTCTCTCTTTGTCAAATAAATAAATAAATAAAAATACAATATTTAAAAGAAGAAAAAAGTTGTTTGCAATGCTGTTTTTATTGCTTTCTCTATGTTTAATCCTTCAGAATTTTGTGGGTTCAAGATGTTGGCTAATGGTAAATAACATGCTTGAGGTCTCGTTGTTAGTAATGGAGGGTCTCCTGTGATCCTTGTTGCATCAGGTATCATTTAACCTGTCAGTCCTCCCGGTGACTTTTTTCTCCTTTATTTATTCTTTCAGAGCAGTTATCTACAATGGACAGAAAAAAAAAGTGGAAAAGAAAAAAATATGCATTATCTGATTTCCTGGAAGTCAAACCTGCATATTGTCGTTTCCATCTGGCCAGAAATTTATATATTTCCTTATATGTATGAAGCATATGTTCGAGTTCATTCCATAAATAATTTATTTGTAAGAAACATACAATTATGAGTTTTATAATTACATTTTCTTGCCTGTCACTCTCTTTCTGGTAGCCAGTAGGCATGATATGGAAATGGTGAACACAGTCAAAAGCCTATGGTTAGGGAGGAAACTATTATTGTTCTACTAAATGGGCACATGCCCATCAAACTGCCTTCTAAGCATTTATGTTTATGCCCATATGCTGTTTAGTTTAGCTGTTGGCAGTGGTTAAAGCAAAGGCGGACAACTTGTCGAAGTCCTGAGAATGACTGTTGGGTGCTCAAACGAGTAGGACCCTCCCTGTGAGGCTCACGGAGCATCAGAGAAGTGGGTGTAAGAATGGAAGAGCCAGGCTGGAGAGATGGCTTAGCGGTTAAGCGCTTGCCTGTGAAGCCTAAGGACCCCGGTTCGAGGCTCGTTCCCCAGGTCCCACGTTAGCCAGATGCACAAGGGAGCGCACGCGTCTGGAGTTCGTTTGCAGAGGCTGGAAGCCCTGGCGCGCCCATTCTCTCTCCCCCCCTCTATCTGTCTTTCTCTCTGTGTCTGTCGCTCTCAAATTAATTAATTAATTAATTAATTAATTTTAAAAAAAAAAGAATGCAAGAGCCGAAGTGGGGGACGGATGCTGTGAGACACTGTCTTCCGGACACGGAGCGGCCGCCGTGGTTATCTGCACAAGCTCTGCTCAGGATTGAACCTGTCAATATTCCATCTTGAATTTGAGAATGTTGGGTTCACAAGGCCCTAACCCTCCCTGAGGCGCTGTCACCAGCTAATGGTGGCTGAAGGGAGGAGGAACAGGAGGCATTTTCTTCAGTGGTGTAACCACTGGTAAATTGCCCATACTTTGGTAAATAACGCCCCCCCCCCACACCGATGCAAGCAATCCTAATTAAACTCAGTGGGTCAGTAAAAATAAAAGACATGAAAGTATGATGGGAACTAGTTGGGGAAAAGAAGGAGCTCATTGGGAATGGGGATGGAGCACAGAAAATTAAAGGGGTGAATATGATCAAGATACATTACATACAGTCATGAAATTATCAAAAAATATTTACAAGAAAAAATGATGTGGCTCGGTCTTGCTTGCAGGAAACCTAAACACTTATGTTAAGAAAAAATTTGGGGGGCTGGAGAGATTGCTTAATGGTTAAGGCACTTGTCTGCAAAGCCTAAGGACGCAATCTGGGTTCTCCAGTATCCACATAAACCAGCTGCACAAGGTGGAGCATGCATCTGGAGTTTGTTTGCAGTAGCTGGAGGCCCTGCCATGCCCATTCTCCCTCTGTCTGCTTCTTTCTCTCTTCCTTAAATAAATTAATTAAAATTTTTTTAAAAAAAATTAGGGGACTGGAGAAATGGCTCAGCTGTTAAACGCACTTATTTTCAAAGCCTGCTGGCCTGGATTTGATTCCCCAGTGTGCATGTAAAGCCGGATGCACAAGGTGGTGCGTGTGTCTGGGGTCTGTTTGCAATGGCAGGAGTTCCTGGTGCACCCACACTTAATTTTTTTTTCTGTCTGTCTCTTTCTCTGCCCTTGTCTCTACCTCTCTCACACATAAATAATAAATACATAAATAAGGAGAAAATTTTGAAGCCAGTCTACTTTTTGTTAAAAGTAAGAAATAGCCAAGTGCACACCTTTAATCCCAGCACTCAGAAGGCCGAGATAGGAGGATTGCTATGAGTTTGGGGCCAGACCCTGAGACTACATAGTGAATTTCAGGTCAGCCTGGGCTAGAATGAGACCCTATGTGGTGGCTTGGTTCAGGTGTCCCCCATAAACTTAGGAGTTCTGAATGCTAGGTTCCCAGCTGATGAAAACTTGGGAATTAACACCTCCAGGAGGCAGTGTATTGTTGGGGGCGGGCTTATGGGTGTTACAGCCAGCTTCCCCATGCCAGTGTTTGGCACACTCCCCTGTTGCTATGGTCCACCCTCTGCTCATGCCATCATTTTCTCCTGCCATCATGGAGCTTCCCCTTTAGCCTATAAGCCAAAATAAACCTCTTTTTTCCCCACAAGTTGCACTTGGTTGGGTGATTTCTACCAAAAATGCAAACCTGACTGCAACACGGTACCTCAAAAAAAAAAAAAAAAAAAAAAAAAAAGCTAGGTAAATGTAGAAATGAATTAAGAATGGAAAACAAAGGAAGTTTTTTGAAAATAAAGCTAAAATTATTTACTTGAAAAGTATGTGTGTGAGACATATCAGTGAGTCTGTTTAAGAACCCGTTTATGGGCTGGGAAGATTGCTTAGTGGTTAAGGCTCTTGCCTGCAAAGCCTAAGGCCCCATGTCCAACTCTCTTAGTCCCCCATAATAAGCCAGATCTGTTATACCAAGGATGTGATGCAATGTATACACCAGGAATACATGTTTAGAGAATTCTGGATCCACTAATTGCTTTGCTAAATACAATATTCTTGATTGGAATTTCTTTTCTTTGGCATTTTGAATGTATCATCCCATTCCCTTTTAACCACTTTGTTTCTGCTAAGAGATCTGCTCTGACTCCCACTGGGTGTTTCTGTTGTTTATTTTTGTTTGGTTTTAATTTGATGTTTTTTATGCCTAGCTACTTTCAGGGTTCTTTATTTGTCTTTGATTTTTAGTAGTGTCTTGGAAAACTCCTCTTTGAGCTGAAATTGGGCTGTGACCTCTCACCTTCTTGTACTTGGATGTTGTCATATTTCCTTTGATTTGGGAAGTTTTCATATTTGCTTAATTATGCTTTTTAGATCCTTTTTCTCTCATCGCCTTCAGATACTCCTAATATGCAGAAATTTGTTTGCTGGAAGCTGTCCCCTCAGTTGACGGGCTTCATTGGTTCCGTGTCACACCTTTGCAGTTTTGTTCCTCTAGTTGGATGGTTTCGTATCTCCTGTCGTCATGGTCACAGCTGGGATCAAATTTGCTGCTGAAGGCTTCCATTGAGTTTTTCTGTTGGGTTATTGCATCTTTATATCTAGAATTTTTATTTGTGCTTTGATTTGCTTGATGCTATTTCCTTGTCAGACTTCATGACATGTATGCCCAATAATCATGGCTGTGTGTGTGTGTGTGTGTGTGTGTGTGTGTGTGTGTGTGTGTGTGTATTCTCTTGGAGTCTCATGAACTTTGTGAAAAGGTTTATTCTTTAAATTCTTTGCCAGTTGTTCCAAGCATCTTCAGACCTTCTTCACCCATGACTGGAGCTTCTTTTGTGTCCTTTGGTGGTGCCACGTTTCTGTGACCTGCTCAGTTCTCGTGTCCTCACAGTTGAAGGCGATGATTGTCTCAATAATAATGACTTTTACTGATTGCAGTGATTCTCAAGCTTTTTGGTCCCAGGTATCCTGCACACTCTTGAGAATTATCAAGGACTTTGGGGAGCCTTAGTCACTGTGGGTTACAGCGAGGGACACTCGACGATAGTGGAAGCTGAAATTTAAAATACTTACTAACTGAACACGAATCATGTATGTGGGCAAGTATGAGGCAAGTTTACCATAACAGTAACCACATCCTTCTCCTAAACAACACAGTGACCAATCTGTTGGGAACCTGGGACTCTTCCTCCCTCCCTGACACACACACACACACACACACACACACACACACACACACTTGCTCCTAGCTGCACATTCATCCACCACACACAATGAACTCATTGGTCCCTCCCCTTCCTATTACTTGTGACCAATACCTACTCAAATATGTTCTTCGTCAGATCCAGGATGCAAACAGTGGGGGACCATCCAGCCTGACCTGGTTTGGGAGTACATGTGCAATGAGACAGACTATATCTTTTTAAAAAAATTTTTTTTGTTCATTTTTATTTACTTATTTGAGAGTGACAGAGAGAGAAAGAGGCAGAGAGAGAGAGAATGGGTGCACCAAGACCTCCAGCCACTGCAAACGAACTCCAGATGCATGCACCTTGTGCATCTGGCTAACATGGGTCCCAGGGAATGGAGCCTCAAACCGGTGTCCTTAGGCTTCACAGGCAAGCGCTTAACCACTAAGCCATCTCTCCAGCCCCAGACTGTATCTTGTAAGAGAACTTTTAGTGAAAAACTCCTATTGGCCATGTCATGGCCATGAATAACTGACTGAATATGCAATGAAAATGAGATGCATCATTGGAAAGAACATGTGCAGTAGAGAAAAAAATGTTATGGAACCCAGACGTGTCAATCAAACAATGTGGCAACCCCAACTATGCCCCCAGCAACAGATTTGGTCTCCCCTAGAAATGATATAAAGAGAAGCCACAGACCACTTCCTGGGGCTCATGAGTTCTCTCCACTGAGTGGCCCACTGCACCTCTGGCAGTGTGTTCAAGCCATTACTATCATTTTGTCCCTAATAAACTGTCTTTCTGCTTAACTACTTGTGTGTGCTTTTCTCAGTTCTTTGAGTAAGACAGCAAGAACCCGAAAACACTCAGACACCAGAAGTAACAAATAACATATGGTAATATGCTGTTTGTAAACTATGTTTTCTGATGGAAAAAAAAAAGAAAGAAACACAGACAGACAGCAAGGATCATAGCATTGTTTTCAAAATGAGTGCTTGTTCTCCACAGGCTAGCCCTGGACAGACTAAAGGCCAGTTTCACCAGTGTTCATGTTGGGGAGGCCATGAGTCTCTTGAGCCTTATTACAGGCATAGATGAGGGCTACTTAGGGCTACTTATAGCAGCAATATCAGATGGTCTCATCTCAGCAGGGATTATGACCACCCCATAGCTGCACAGATGGAGCTTCCTGTTTCTTGATCTTCACTCCCTATATACACCCCTAAGACCACCTGACCACATGCACACAGACAGCACAGGGGGTGGCTGAGATCTCAGGTGAGGGTCTGATGGTCTCCCCAGCCCCTCCTTCTATGCGGGAAGGTCAACAGACACGATCTTGTGGGCCTTCTGGTCAAGCTGTCAGCAGTTGTTTTACTCAGGGCTGCATCACACAAACTCTAGTAAACTCAGATGTACGGTTATGAGAGCAGAAAGGTATAGAAGTTAAAGTGGTCACGTGGTTACAAAAATGGTTTTGTTTTTTCCTCCTGGATCTCTTAAAAGGGTCTCTGGCGTCCCCAAAAGTCTCCAGATCACATCTGAGAAACTATTGCTTTTCTTTTTAAGTTTGTATTAATGTACCTCAGGAGATAGAAAGAAGCCGTGGTTTTATAATGTTTTTTATCAAACCACATTTAGCTCAGTTTAGTTTGTTTAAAAATATGATAAAATACACATACCATTTGCTCCTTGTCTTAGCTCATTTTGCATTGTTATCGATCACAAGGTACTTGAAATTGAGTGCCTTATACCAGAAAGCTTGTTCAGCTCACGGTCTGGAGGCCAAAGCAGGTGACCACATTGAGCAAGAGCCTCCTGCTGCATCAGAAGAGGTGGGTCAATGAAGAGATGGAGGAGAAAGGAAGAAGGAGAGAGGGAGAAGAAGAGGAAATGAAGGGGTAGTGAAGGATGGAAGGAGAGAGGAAAAGGGAAGGGGAAGAAGAAAGAGAGGACAAGAAGGAGGGAAAGGAAATAAGATGCCAGGAAGGGGCAAGCTACCAGGCTTGCACTTTCCTAATTCCTGCCGTTGTGTGAACTGAGGCGCCGCACTGAGACCAGCACGAATCCCATCACGAAGGTAGCCATGGCCCCACCACTTCTCACTGGGCCCACGTGCTTAAGGTCCCATCACCTTTCAACACAGTCATGGTGGTGGCTGTCGCAGGAAACCTTTCCCTGGGGAGACTCAGACACACGTCTTCACCCCAAACATGGTTCAGATGGCAGACCAAAGCATGATTACAGCAATACTACTTCGGTGAACGAATGAGTTTATTGGGGGGAGTCACTTACAGAGCATAAGGAGGGGTTACTTATAGGAATATGGGGCCCCAAAAGCAGCCACGGTGATGGCGATTCCTGTGCCAGAGTTACTCCTTGGATGCTCCTCCCACAGCCTCAGGAGGAGGGCTTACTTACAGAGCCTCGGGACCGCAGAGCAGCCGCACCATGGAGAAGTCTCATCCCACCCTGAATGACAGCTTCCCTGTGGCCACTTCTAGAAGCTCCTGGTCCCTGTCCAAGTACGAGATGGCAGAGCAGCACCTCAGCAGGGCTCACTGTATCGGGGTTACCTCACAGATGCTCCTCTCTCGGTCTTGGGGTGAGGGATTACTTACTGAGCATGGGGACTCCAGAGACACCACCTCAGCGGAGCTCATTGGAACTCCTTATTCCTAGATCTTATGTATGTGTGTGTAAACACACACACACACACACACACACACACTCTATCATGGTTCCCCCTTGGGCCACTGGATCTGGTGTGTTACTGCACACAGCTAGTGCAGAGGGCACCTAGATCCTGGGCTAGGGGGGTAGGGGGCCCTGACAATGCTCCCTGGCGAGTTGGCCCTGCTGCTTTAGATAAAGCTGGCAATAGTCATTTACACATCCACGGGTGGACCTTGGTCTCATCTACAATTTTTTTTTTTTGAGTGACACTATGCCAAGTGAGTCTTGTCTTCACAATTTAGTGGAACTTTTCTTTTCAGGTGAGCAAACAGACTCTGAGAGCGACGTGGCCAAACCCGATATGTGATTGAGTCATGCTATCGACCAAGGCTTGTTTGACTCCAAAGCCCACATCGCCTCCTGCCAAGCCATGCTGTGAGGGAGTGCAGACTTTATTTTGTACACTGTGGGATCCAAGGGGAAAACAGAGGAAGATAAGGTAAGTTCAAAGTCCTGATGGAAACCGTGACCTTAGGAGAGATGCTTACTAATTGTAGCCCTATTAAGAACAAAGCTTTTTTCTCAAAGTTTGCTAATGTCAGTTTGGGGAAATCAGAACACCTGTTGTAGCAGCTGAGTTTTATCTGTATCAGGTTTGGGGTGGAGGATTGTATAGCGCTAAGCTCTCTGGTAGGTAAGCGCTAGATCTTCATAGTAGTGGTTTGGCTACATAAAGGTACCCAGAAACAGATTGGAATAAGTCTCAGTGCAGACCTGGGCTAGGGGCAAACCATCCGCAGGGCTTCCTGCCGGCCTGCCTGCTATGGATGTGTGGGAGAAGCCAGTGCACAAAGCAGATTCTTACCTCCGGCCCGTGGTTTCATCACCTGCACAAGGTTGGTGTCCAGGACAATTTTCAAACAAATGATGGCTTCAACTGTAAGCTGAATTGAGGGGACTAAATACCCCCTCTTTCCTACTTCTCTCTTCCTACCCAAGTCCCCCTCTGACCAAGAAGAGTTGTCTTGGGGTGTTTCCTGATAGTCAAGGCTCATACCCCGATGGAAGTCTCCAAAGCACACCTGCTACCCTCATGTGCTGGGGCAAGGCTTAGATAAGCTCTGCCTTTACATCCAACTCACGGGATCTCCTTTGCCCAGAGTTTACTCTCTCATCCCACAAGCTTGCCTAGTCTGATGGGCACAAAAAAAATGACTTATTTCCTCTGTCTGTTCCTTAACACTAGGCTCAGGAGTGGTCCCTATCCAGTTGAACACACAGGACATGTAAAAATGTAGCCTCATTGGGGCTGGAGAGATAGCTTAGCTGTTAAGGCACTTGCCTGCGAAGCCTAACGAAGGACTCAGGTTTGACTCCCCAGATTCCAGGTAAGCCAGAAGCATGTGGTGGCCCATGCATCTGGAGTTTGTTTGAAGTGGCTGGAGGCCCTGGTATGCCCATTCTTTCTGTCTGTCTGTCTCTCTCTCTCATACACACACACATACACATAAATATATATTTAAAAGAATACAGCCTTGTCTTTGTAAATTAGAGCGAGGTGACCTCCTCTGGCACAGACCCCAAGCCCAAACTCTTATCTTCTCCCTTCCCGGCCCTCACCTTTACTCCATTCTCCTTGTCGGCATGATGGACTTTCATGTGGGTGGACAGATTTATTGACCCATGCGCTGTCTCTAACTATTACTGACTTGGCCTCCATTCACTCTTCTGGGGCTCATAGGAAAGCAAAGTCCTGTCGGGGCCTCAGAGAGTCCCCGCAAACACCAGCATGCACCCCCGAGCCCCGTAACAGCAGCTGCTCCTGGGATGGGGCCAGCTCTCCCTAAATAGGAATTGTGACGGAGATTGACCCACAGGCCAAGCAGGCTCTCATCCATCACTTACAGTCGACAGCCTCCCGTGGCTGTTTCTTGCCTTGGCATTCATCACATTACAGATGGGTGCCATTGATTCTCTGTCGTAACCAAATCTTAAAAACAGGCAAGCCTGTACTTAACAAGCCAATACAGTTTCCATCAAAAATCTGCAACCACAGAGTCAGCAGTATGGGGTGATCAATGCTACCCCTTCTTCCCTGCTCTCAAGGCACGGATCCAGACCTCTCAAGAGGGGTACAGGAGCAAGGAGGGTGCCCTCTCCAAGCATACAAGGACTCAGGACTGTGGGTCACTGGACAACTATGTACATGTGGCTAATGTTTTTATTTTTAAAATATTTTATTTTGGGCTGGAGAGATGGCTTAGCGGTTAAGCGCTTGCCTGTGAAGCCTAAGGACCCCGGTTCGAGGCTCGGTTCCCCAGGTCCCACGTTAGCCAGATGCACAAGGGGGCGCACGCGTCTGGAGTTCGTTTGCAGAGGCTGGAAGCCCTGGCGTGCCCATTCTCTCTCTCTCCCTCTATCTGTCTTTCTCTCTGTGTCTGTCACTCTCAAATAAATAAATAAAAATTTAAAAATATATATTTTATTTTGTCGTTTATTTGAGAGAGAAAGAAAAAAAAAACAGGCAGAGAGAGAGAGATAGAAAGAGAGAGAGAATCGGCATGCCAGGGCCTGCAGCCACTGCAAACAAACTCCAGATGCATGTACCACCTTGTTCATCTGGCTTACATGGGTCCTGGTGAGTTGAACCTGGGTCCTTTGGCTTTGCAGGCAAGTGCCTTAACCACTAAGCCATCTCTCCAGCCCTAAAGTCTGTATTTTAAATGTCCACCACAGGCACCTATGTTGAAGGTTTAGTCCCCACATTGGGAGGTAGTGGCACCTATTGGGATGTCTTCCAGTCACTGAGGGGCAACGCCACTGGAGGAAACAGTGGAACCCTGGCCCCCGCTACCTCACTTTCGCTTCCTGGCCTGAAGTAAGTGACTTTGCTGCACACTTCCATCATGGGCTAGGTCACTGCAGGACCCAAACCCAAGGGGTCAGTGCATCATGGCCTGCCACCTCCAAAACTGAGAGCCAAAATGAACCTTTCTTTTTTTTAATTGATCCTACTATTTGTTAGTGATGGAAAACTAATGCAAAGTGGCTTTGGGCTCCTCCCAGCTGGGAACATAGGCTTAGCTTCTCCTCTGCCCCAGGGCAAGTATTAGGTTCTTCCGAGAGAAAACTTCCTGTCCTCAAGGTAGAGCATTATTTTTCTCACTAGGAGCATGGCTACGGCACCTATACCAAAGGGTAGGTTAACCAGAGAAGGGTATACCTTGTTTATTTAATCCAAACTTTGTGTAACAAGGGAACTTTAAGACACAGAGACCTAAAGGCCCAAGGGAAGTGATCTTCATGCTTAGGTTCAATACAGAGCAGACAGAAGGGTGAAAGGACGGAATCCGGCCAGGCCTGTCTCTCTGGAGTCTTCTGATCTCTCTGTGAGGGTTCCATTCCTCCCAGGTATGGGGGAGGGCCCTCTGGAATGAGGGGGGCATCTTCAAGGGAGAAAGGGGAGCCATCTTTTGAGATTTCCAGCTGGCTTTAGGAGAGCAGAGTTCTGGTGTCTATCACTGGCTCGGCGAAGGGAATGTGGTTTCCGTGTCTCATTTGTAGGTAGAAAACAGGGCAGTAGACCATCAGACACACATTACTTTTGAGCCATCTGTTCATGTAAAAACACAGTCTTGGGGCTGGAGAGATGGCTTAGTGGTTAAGCACTCGCCTATGAAGCCTATGGACCCCAGTTCAAGGCTCGGTTCCCCAGGTCCCACGTTAGCCAGATGCGCAAGGGGGCGCACGTGTGTGGAGTTCGTTTGCAGTGGCTGGAGGCCCTGGCGCGCCCATTCTCTCTCTTTGCCTCTTTCTTTTTGTCTGTCACTCTCAAAAAAATGAATAAAAATTTTAAAAAACAAACACAGTCTTCACCTTAAAGCAAACAAGAGATACTTTACCCCGGAGCCAAATATGAGTGACCATGGCTGGGCAAGGTACTCTATGTTTTAATATAGTAACAGAACAACAACAGAAAAAAACCCTCAAGGCATGTTGGTGAAACCCTGAGGTATGTGTTTGACAGCCTCTGCTGTAGGCCCCATGACAGCCTTACTTAGCCTTTGGGTGGGTGGAAGCTGGAGGTATGTTTGTTCATCCCAAAAGAAGTCACCTAAACTGGGCATGGTGGTGCACGCCTTTAATCCCAGCACTCGGGAGGCAGAGGTAGGATTGCCATGAGTTTGGGGCCACCCTGGGACTATATTGTGAATTCCATGTCAGCCTGGCCTACAGCAAGACCCTACGTCAAAAAAAAAAAAAAAAAGAATTCACATAGTAGTCAGGTCACACACAGAGATGGACAATAAATGGCTATTTAGGGGCTAAAGATAGTCCAAGAGGATTTTGGCTCCTAACCTACAGCATTCCATCTCTCCACAATTACTGATGTTCTAATCAATCAGCCTTGTAGAACGTTTAACACAGATGCAGCTCTTTAAAAAATATTTATTTATTTGTTTATCTATTTGAGAGGGAGACAAAGAAAGAGAGGAAGAGGCAGATCAAGGGACAATAAACACACCAGGGCCTCCAGCCACTGCAATCGAACTCCAGAAGCATGCGCCCCCTTGTGCATCTGGCTTAGGCGGGTCCTGGGGAATCAAATCTGGGTCCTTAGGGTTCACAGGCAAGCACATTAACTGCTAAGCCATCTCTCCTGCCCTGGTGCAGCTTTTTTTTTTTTAACTCAATTTTTTTTTTTTTTTTTTTTTGGTTTGTTCGAGGTAGGGTCTCACTCTGGTCCAGGCTGAACTGGAATTAACTCTGTAGTCTCAGGGTGGCCTTGAACTCATGGCAATCCTCCTACCTCTGCCTCCCGAGTGCTGGGATTAAAGGCGTGCGCCACCACGCCCGGCTTAACTCAATTTTTATTGGCAATTTTTATACATATATGTAATGAATGTTGATCATAATCCCCTAATTACCTTCTCTCGTCCATTCTTCCCCATTCCCTTTCCACTGAACTCCTTCTTTCCAGCTAGTCCCTCTCCTACATTTGATCTATTTTATTTGCTATCCTCTACCATCCACGGTGGGATTGCTAATGGGCCCAGTATTGTGCAGGTCTTGTGCAGGTAAGCAATGCGACACTCACTCCATATCTGGAAGACGTGATCCCACAGCGGCCCTCCTCATCCCCTGCCTGTTGTGTCCCCACCTGCTCTTCCACAGCGTTCCCTCCGCTTGGCTGGAGGAGATGCATCTCACTGCAGCACTGAACACTCACTTATTCTCAGTGCTCTGTTGAGTTTTAAACCCAGTAGTCACTGCCAGCTGCCAAACAACGCTTCTCTACCCAAAGGTGAAAGCAGCACTAATCTGTGGACATAAATGCAAATATTTAGAAGGTAATTTGCTGAATACAACATATCCATTTAGCCAAACTGCAGTGGTAATTACCCTCCCAGGACCTTCCCAGCCATAAATTTTTTTTTGGGGGGGGTGGTCTCGAGGTAGGATCTGACTCTGGCCCAGGCTGACCTGGAATTTACTCTGTAGTCTCAGGGCAGCCTCGAACTCACAGCGATGATCCTCTTACCTCTGCCTCCCGAGTGCTGGGATTAAAGGCGTGTGCCACCATGCCCAGGTCCAGCCATAAATTTTTGACCAGGCAGCAAGAATTCCCTCCCATGGAGTAGGCCTCAAATCAAATCAGAGAGCAGTTGGTTACCCACAAAATAGTCAGGCTACTCTTAGAAGTGGCTTTTCTCAAGAGAACTTCAGGTCAAATTTCCAGTGTCCTTCAGTTAAAAGGGGCTTAGCATGACAAGGGCCATACTTGGATGTGCTGTGTCCTGAGCCTCGGTGGTTTTTAACTCAATTTATAAAGTAATGTCCTTGTTTTAAAAGTTCCTAAGAACCTAAGTCTTGTTTTTCTGAAAGAGTTCAGTTTCCCCCTGATGTTGGTACTGAAGTGAAATAGCAAACACAGCATGTAGTGTGACTATTCGAGTTTCTGTCAAAATTTCAAAGACACAAACAATTCTTTGTTTATGCAATTCAAAGAAAAAGGATTTCTGGGCTGGAGGAGATGGTTTAGTGGTTAAGGCGCTTACCTGCAATGCCTAAGGACCCAGGTTCAGTTCCCTAGTACCATTTCAAGCCAGTTGCACAAAATAGCACATGCATCTGGAGTTCATTTGCAGTGGCCGGAGGCCCTGGTATGTCCATTCTCTCTTTCTGCGCCCCTCTCTCTCTCTCTCTCTCTCTCTCTCTCTTTCTCTCTCTCTCTCTCTCTCTCTCTTTCTCAAATAAATAAAAAAGGAAAAGGATTTCTGAGAAAGCCCCACATGGTGTAACTATTGCAATTTGCCTTGGCAGTGATGTGGGGGCCATCTGTTTATGGTATCTATTCATTATGTTGGATTCAGATGGAAATTAACTCTAATTGTCATGAGATATGAGCCTCATTCCTACCTCATGCTGAGTGTCAAAGAACTTCAAGCTACAACATGTTGTAAGAGAATGGGCTTCCTGGGTGAGACCAGGAAGTGATATTCCAATGTTATCAGTCCTTAGGGTCAAAGCCTGGGCTCTGGCAGTCCTAACAAGCTATGTTCTGCTACCCGACCTCAATAGGCCAACTAAAGAGATAGGAAATTGTAAAAAGCAGAGAAAGGAAATTGATCCAATGGGGCCACATTGAGAAGAGGAACAAATAGCAAGGCCCAGTGACCCCTTGAGTCCATATTCTGGGTACTGACATGAGGGTTCAGCTTAAATAGAAGGCAAGAGGTATGCATGAGTTCAGGTCACGATGACCAGATTTCCTCCAGAAGCATGTGCTGGAGACAAGGTCCTCCTCTGGCTGACACCATTATAGGGAGGATCTGGGTCTGAAGGGCCCCTGCTGAGATCTCCAGGTCCTTGCACCCTGTAACAAAGGACTGGATCAGGGACAAACGGTACTAATAGAAGCAGAGGCAGTTTACTCAGAAAGAGAAGGCACCAACACTCCAGAGAATGGAAGTGGGCTAGAGAGCTGGGCCAGATTCCAAAGCTCAAAAGTCCTGTGCCAGGAGAGCCCTAGTCCTGTATAGGTCACTCAGCATCCTAAGATCACTGGGCTTTTCAGGTGCTTGCTGACACTGCATCTCTCTCTCTCTCTCTCTCTCTCTCTCTCTCTCATTCTCTCCTTCTCTCTCCCCCTCCCCTCCCCTACTTCCATAGCATCAGGACTTCAGCTTTTCCCTTCCCCTGCATGAGATTGCTAAGGACATTCCAATTCCTTGGGGGTCCCTTGTATTAATATCCTGATAGCCAAAGGGAAGGGCACAAAATTCTCTCCTTAAAATATTTTCACTCCTGCCAGGACGGATACACATAAACCAGAAAGCATTAATATCCTTCCATATTGCACAGTGGTGTTCCAAAGAACGGGTTCAGTTATAGAGTGTTAATGGGATTTGTAGGATTTCATTCTCGTCGCTTAGCAAGTCTGGGCAGGAAGGGAAAGAAGAAATACCAGCACTTCAGTGACCTCTGGACCATCAGTATTGATCTCCTTGTCAACAAATGTTTGAAAAAAATTAAGACTCAGTGGTTATTGAACCAGCTGAGACCTTCAGACAGGAAGAAATAAACAATAAGCCCTTGCCCTCAATCACACAATGGTGACAACCCACATTAAAATTGATGGATGCAAATCCATTTTGCTGACTTTTATTTCTTTCCGTGTAATTTTATTTGATTTTTCAATATAGGAAATTTATGCCACTAATGCAACTGCTCCGGTTGGGGTGGAAGTGTCTCACTGTGGGGCAACAGCCAGAAAGCCTCTGCTTCCACCTGGGCTCTGCGACCTTGGGCAGAGGAGGCAGGGGTCCATGAACAGATCCTATCTGCTACATCACTTGAGCCCATACCATGGAGCTAGGCTCAGAGGGCCCAAAATTCAACACAAGGAGGGGAGTTGGATCTAACCATAGCTGAAAGGGACCAGAAGACAAGGTTGGCCTGAAGCTACAGGAACAAGGTTTGAAGGGGAAAATGCATAACCAGACTTAAAGGAGAAAAGCCTGGGCTCTTAACGCCCCTAAAAGCTAGGCTGGAACACCTGGACCCAATATGTCACTTTAACAGACGAGTTACGGTATAAAGCAGAGAGAAGAGATTGGTTCAATGAGGCCACTGGTATTTCCCTAGATATATTTATATATGTATATATAAATATATATTCTGTGAGAAACTCTACCTGAATCCAGGCATAATGGCACACACCTTTAATCCTGGCACTTGGGAGGGAGAAGAAGGAGGATCACTGAAAGTTTGATGCCAACCTAAGACTTCATAGTAAATTCCAAGTCAGCCTGAGCTAGAGTGAGACCCTACCTTGAAAACAACCAACCAAATAAACTCTGCCTGTCTCTTCTAATATGTTTTGCGTATTTCTTCTGAATTTGTTCATGGAAATGACAAGGACCAGGGGAGCAGAGGGGAAGTCAGGGAGATCCTCTAGAAGCCGCTCTCCTTGGCTTGAAGATGGCTGCCACTCCCCGACCCCGTGTCTCCCCATGGTCTCTCTTGGCATGCATCCGTCCTCTAATCTCCTCTTATGAGAACACCAGTCCCTTTGATTAGGGCTCATCTTAATGACCTTCTCTTACCCTGATCACCTCTGTAAAGTCCCAGAATGCCAGAGACTTGTTGCTGGTTAGAATTATCAGACTTGAAGATTTGTCACTGGCTAGAGTTGCTGGACTTGAAGCTACAGAGTTTGATATTTGCCCTGGTTGTTTTAAATCTTGTATTGGTTGAATGTTTCTTTGCTATGCCCAATGCCATCTTTTGCAGTGTGAATATTTATTCTGTGCCATTATGGGTTTTTTTTTTTGAGGTTATTTTTTGGTATTATGGCTCAGTTAAAAGATCTTGGACCATGGGGATGTATGAACATCATTGGAATTGATAAAAAGTATGGGGACTTTTAAAGTCAGACTGAATGCATTGTATTTTACATCATGTATGGATATCAGTTTATGGGGGCCAGGGGCGGAATGTGGTGGTTTGATTCAGGTATCCCCCATAAACTTAGGTGTTCTGAATGCTAGGTTCCCAGCTGATGGATATTTGGGAATTAATGCCTCCTGGAGGGAGTGTATTGTTGGGGGCGGGCTTAAGGGCTTTATAGCCAGTTTCCCCATGCCAGTGTTTGGCATACCCTCCTGTTGATGTGGTCCACCTTCTGTTGGCCAGGGGGTGATGCCCACCCTCTGCTCATGCCATCATTTTCTCCTGCCATCGTGGAGCTTCCCCTCAAGCCTGTAAGCCAAAATAAATCTCTTTTTCCCAGAAGCTGCTCTTGGTTGGGTGATTTCTACCAGCAATGCGAACCAGACTGCAACAGCATATATCCGTGCTCTAATCTCCTCTTATGAGAACACCAGTCCCTTTGATTAGGGCTCATCTGAATGACCTTCTCTTACCCTGATCACCTCTATAAAGTCCCAGCCTCCCACATCTGGTCCCATTCTGAAGTCCTGAGGGTGGGGCTGCCACACATAAGTTTTTCCCCCACGGTTAGCTCTGTTCCGTGGCCCTGAGCACCACGGGCTCCTCCTCAGCCCCTGGAGCTCCCTTCTCTGCCAATGAACTACTCAAAAGATTTATAAACTCACCTCCACCAGCCAGTTTACTCATGGGGGTACACGGCCACCACCACTGGTTCACAGTGTGTCATTTGCAGATGGGGGGAAGGAACCCCGCACATCTTGATAGAAATCCTGGTTTGATATGTGTGAGGGGGAAACACAGGTATGCCTCTGACCCCTGGAAAATCTTTTCCTGTACAGGTCTTACTCTCCACCCTGTCTTCCAGCCCAGCTACCCTCCCTCCAGAACCCACAGGGGGTGCTCGGAGCTCCCCCAGAGCCTGCCTTTTGGAAGTATCTGTCAAAATCAAGGTGCTCAGTGACTTTTTTAATGGATTTGACATAGGAATGTGCATAAGGCCTGGGGTCTGCGCCAGGCTGTCCACAGTGGCCCAGAGGAGCCTGCCACCAGCAAGCTCACCACTGGGAGGCAGAGGCACTGCTCTTGTCCCAGGCAAGATTGTCCTCGGGAAGCCACTGGAATCTGGATGTTGATCTTGAGAACTAAGCCAAACTATCTCACTTGATTGTGGTGGCCACTGAGGTTCCCAGAAGGTATCTGGCAGGCGTGGGTTAGGAACTCAGGAGCATCTACCCTAAGGCTGGGCTCTTCCGTGAGGAAGGGCTTTGGAAGAAGACAACACCCAAGCTGTCCTCACCCCAATAGCACGCACCTTGTTGTCTTTCTTATCATCGGGGGGAGCAACTGGGTCTGTCCATCACCCAGGTCTGAAATGATCTCCCACAGCTTGGGGCTTCAGCATGCCGTCTGCCATGTGGGACCCTCCCTGAAGCCAGATACACTGGCAATCCTTACGGTGAACCCTGAAATGCCCCCACACCACAGCCTCAGTGACCCCTGGTGTTCACAACCCAGTTGTGAGGCTCTTGTAGGAAGGGAGGACTTGGGTTTAGAATCATAGGCTGGACTCAGTGCGGTAGCTTCTAAGAGCAAAAGTAACCCTTGCTGAAATTCTGTGTTCGCCCTTCCTGCCAGTGAGGGGCTCCCAGGCAGGGGGTGGAGCTTGATCATGTTTGCACACACAGCCTCAGTCCTGTGGGGGAGGAGCTGTCCACTGTCCGCCACCGTTCACCTGCCTTTACCTAAAGCCCCTTGGTGGGAGCAGCTACACGTTGCATTCGGCTCGGTTCTGCCTGAGCCATCCTAGCACCCAGGTTGCCCGGGAGCTGCCAGGGCTTCATTGCTGAAGAGAGCCAGTCTCAGCCAGCCACTGACGACTAGAACCATGGTAAGGTCCTGCAGTGTGGCCAGTCAGTCCAGCCAGCCAGGTCCAAGCTGAGCCTGTCGGAGCGCAGAGTGGGAAAGCGGAATCAGGTCAAAGCTGGGGCTGTGGGGAAGGCCATGGGGACCCACCTGAACTGGGCCTGGGGAAGTGTTGGGGTGCTGGAAGAGTTCTGGGAGAGAAAGAGCTAGGCATATAGCTTGATATGTGAACTTGAAGAAGTTCCTTTACTTCTCTGAGCCTCAGTCTGGGCAGCTATAAACAGGAGTATTATCACGTATCTCGTGTCGTGATTGTAAAGTCTGAGACATGACAAAGGTCCCTGCGCAGTGCCTGGCTGCACAGTGTTGTCCAATGAACTGGAGAGTTGTCCCCAGGCTGGATGCTGGGAAGACCTTGCTGCCACGGCGCCCCTCAGACATGTCTCTTCCCTGTGGATGGGAAGGCGAGGGCCAGTCCCCACGCCGCCCCCAGCACCAGCATCCTGCTCGCATCTGGCGCTCCTTCTGCCCAACTCTCAGTGAGACATCAGAGCAGGGACAGGCCTGCCTGAGCCCCTCACTGAGGCTCCATCCACATGCGTGTCCTCATCCAGATTTCCCACACCATCTGCCCAGAAGAGGTCACGAGACAACAGGCGGCTCCAAGCGTGGCTGCCAGCTTCAGAGCGCACAGTGCTGTTTGATCTCCCGGACGGCCCTTCCATTGGCACGGGGCGGGGGGTAGTGATGTGACAGGGACACACTGAGGACAGAATAACTGCTTGCTTGCTAAGACCTGGCTTTTTTCCTGGCACAGGTCCATGGTCACAAAGGGTACCAGTTCCAAAATTGGGCAAAGACCTATGGCTGCTGCCCTGAGATGTACTTCCAGCCCACATCCGTGGAGGAGGTCAGAGAGGTAAGTGTCCATCCTCACCATGCCCAGGTGCCAGGCTCTGAAGCCCATAGCCCTGATGCTGAATTGGAGGCTGGAGATGGGACTGCCTGTACTAAGAGCCCATTGTGGCCGCAAGCGGCTGGCTGAGTGCCAACTGATGAGGCAAGAAACATGCATAGCTTTTGCCCCTCCCCAGCTCCAGGTCGAGCTGCAGCTGTGTGTGCCTGCTGTAATTTCTCATGCCCACCTGAAACCTGCGCAGCAATGTGCCAAGGACCGTCAGCCTGGCATTTGCCACTCAGACCTCTACCATAAGCTGCATGCTCACACCTGTACACATTCATATGAACATCCAAGCAGACTCATGGAGGTGTGTGCACACACATGCAAATGCAAGCATGAAGGAATGTATACATGCTTGCACATTGCACACACATGCCTGTAGGCCTATGTACACACAACCCACACACACATGCATGAAGGCCTGTGCATATACACATAATGCACGAAGGCCTGTGCACACATATACACACATGCGTACAATCACGCAAGTTTCTGCACATGCACACACGCACATTCATGCTTGGAGACCCTCACACCCAGGATGGCTTTTAGAGAAGAATGGGGGGTGTTGCTGAGAAGGGGCAGCAGGAGTTTTAAGAAGGGAGGAGAATGTCCTGAGGCTGTCAGGCTGGATGGGAGGTCAGAAGACAGAGCAGCTTTGATGGGACAGGGGGCCTTGAGGGAGGATGCTGGAGGTGTGTTGTCAGCGTAGCTGGCTGAGCTGTGGTGGCCCATGGAACTGCAAGGTACCAACAGGCTGAGGGCATCCAGACAGTTAGCAGAATCCAGTAGAAATAGAAATAGAAATAGCTCATGTGGCCAAGTAGCTTGAGGAACATGGTGTGACATGACGTGTCAGTCCTCATAGCCTAGGCTACACTGAATGCCTGGGGAGCGGGCCGAGCAGGTAGTGAAGACCAACATTTGCCAGCCTGTTTCCAATCGCTGATGGGCCCTTTTGTAAGAGGGGGAAGATTCAGACAGAGCCAAGTGCAGGATGGAACCTTTGCGATGTGCCTTGGAAGCCCGGGTTCTGTGACACAGAGTCGAGGGTGTTCGAGCAGAGACGTGATAGGAAAGTGAGCGGATTCACTGAAGGGACATCGTGTGTGTGTGTATTCATCCACTGATCATTAGCTTCTATCTACCTGTGCTGGACCTGGGAAAGGTCAAAGTCAGCCTCCGTCTGTGTTTTCTTTATATATATGTATATGTATGTGTGTGTGTGTGTGTGTGTGTGTGTGTGTACATATACATTTGAGAAAGAGAAAGGGAGGGAGAGAGAGAATGGGCACATCAGACCCTCCAGCCACTGCAAACAAACTCCAGATGCATGTGCTCCCTTGTGCACCTGGCTTATATGGATACTGGAGAATCAAACCGGGATCCTTTGGTTTTGCAGGCAAACGCTTTAACGACTAAGCCATTTCTCCAACCCTCCATCTGTGTTTTCAAGGAGCCTTTCTTGTAGCATGAGGGCAGGCTGGAGGTCCAATAAGACACGTGGGTTTTATCCTCACGGTACTGGGCACCCTTGGAAGGTTTTGTGTTGCAGAAGAAAGCAATGGGGATGCCTTTAAAAAGATTCAAGCTAGGGCTAAAGAGATGCCTTAGCCATTAAGATGCTTGACTGTGAACCCTAAGAAGACGTGCTCAGATCACCAGGTCCCATGCATAGCCAGGCGCAAAAGTGATGCAAGTGTGCAATTTTGCACATGAGCACCAGGGGGCGCACGTGTCTGGAGTTCATTCACAGCTGCTGAAAGGCCCTGGGGCGCCCATTCTCTCTGTCTCTGCCCCTTTCTCCCTCTCTCTCTCAAATAAATAAATGCTTATGCCACCACACCCTATCTGTCCAAGTTAAAAAAAAAAAAAAAAGCTTCAAGCTAGGGCTGGCGATGTACCTTAGTTGGCAGAAATCATGAAACCCAGGTTTAATCCTCACTATGTCGTGGCCTATCATCTCGACACTCAGGAAATGGATGCCAGAGGTTCACAAGTTCAAGGTCATCCTTGGCTACATAGTGAATCTGAGGCCAGCCTAGGATATATTAGAGCCAATATTTAAAAAAAAAATTCAAGCTGGTCATATATGGTGTCTGAAGTCTATAAACTCAGTGGTTGGGAGGCTGAGGCAGGCAGATGACATGTTTGAGAACTGGATGGACTACTGTCTCAAAAAACACCATAAAGGAAAAACAAAAGCCTAAATTTGTGTGAGTGGAACGGAACCAGAGCCACAGACTACAAGGACCACGGTTCTCTGTCCCAGCTCACCTCCGGGGCCATCCTGGGAGCTCTCTTTCTGAAGGTGCCACCTGGGTCGCCTGAGCCCCCTGCAGGCCGGGTCAGGGCCCTGCAAGGCACTCTGGCTTCCTCTCTGAGAAGGTCTTGACTGGCACTGTTTTGGCAGGTGCTGACCCTAGCCCGGCAGCAGAACAAGAGGGTGAAGGTAGTGGGTGGTGGCCACTCACCCTCCGACATCGCCTGTACGGATGGCTTCATGATCCACTTGGGCAAGATGAACCGGGTCCTCCAGGTACCAGAGCCCTTGGCGTACCCCCTCTGCTGACCCCCCCATGCTGAACAGCCTCCCCAAACCCCAAGACAGAAAGCCCCTGGCCTCTCACTCAGTCCTTAGCCTCTCCCTGCCCTGTCAAGGGTGTCTGTGAGCTCTCTTCCCCAGAGACTTTCCTAGCCTCACTCCAGCCACTTGTCAGCTCTACATGGCCTTCATGGCTACAGAAAGGATGTGACTCCTCTCCCACCTCAGCCTGCTCTCCCCCTTACTAGAACAAGAGTGGTCAACCAGTCTCCAAAGGGGAGGTTCACAAAGACTAATTCAAAAGAACCCAAAGTGGCATTGAGCTGGGTTGATAAATAGAGAAAATGAACATGAGAGCTGGGGAGTTGGGTCAGTGGTGAAAGGTGCTTGCTTTCAAAGCCTGCCAGCCCAGGTTCAATTCCCTGTCACTCATGGAAAGCCCAGTACACAAAGTGTGTATGCTTCTGGAGTTTGTTTGCAGCAGCTAGAGGTCTGCCCATTCTCAATCTCCCTCTCTCAAATAAATAAAAATATTTTTACTTAAAAAAAAATGAAGGGGGCTGGGGAGATGGCTTAGCGGTTAAGCGCTTGCCTATGAAGCCTAAGGACCCCGGTTCGAGGCTCGGTTCCCCAGGTCCCACGTTAGCCAGATGCACAAGGGGGCGCACGCGTCTGGAGTTCGTTTGCAGAGGCTGGAAGCCCTGGCACGCCCATTCTCTCTTTCTCCCTCTATCTGTCTTTCTCTCTGTGTCTGTCGCTCTCAAATAAATAAATAAATAAATTAAAAAAAAATGAAGGGCTGGAGAGATGGCTTAGCAGTTAAGCGCTTGCCTGTGAAGCCTAAGGACCCCGGTTCGAGGCTCGTTCCCCAGGTCCCACGTTAGCCAGATGCACAAGGGGGCGCACACGTCTGGAGTTCGTTTGCAGAGGCTGGAAGCCCTGGCACGCCCATTTTCTCTCTCCCTCTATCTGTCTTTCTCTCTGTGTCTGTCGCTCTCAAATAAATAAATAAATAAATTTTTTTAAAAAATGAAGATGAGCCAGGCATGGTGGCACATGTCTTTAATCCCAGCACTTGGGAGGCAGAGGTGGGAGGATTGCCATGAGTTCAGGCCACCCTGAGACTATGCAGTGAATTCCAGGTCAGCCTGGGCTAGAACAAGACACTACCTTAAAAAAGAGACGGGGAGAGAGAGAGAAAGGGAGGAGCCAGGACTAGCCTAGGGTCACATAGCAACACAGTAGAAAAGCTGCACCCAGATCTAGGACAGACACCAACTCCTTACTGTCCCTGTGGTTCAGCTGACACCCCCTACCTGCAAGCCACGGGAGTGACGGATAGGTGGGCTACAGGCTAGGACCCCCCCCCCCCTGTTTGCTTGGGCCAGCTCCCTTGAGCTGTGAGTCTCACCAGACACTCTCTCCTCCCCCAACCAGCCGGCACGGATACGGGTTTTTGTCTTCCATGGCCTCATTTGCTCAGGCTGAAGTCTCTACCTCTTAGACACATTAGCTACGGCACTGATTAGTTCTGATTGCTAATTAGTGAGGACTGGGCTCCCCAGCAATTGATTTTTCCTGAGCTCTGTGACCTGGGTCAATGGAAGAGCCAGCGCTTTGCAGCCAGATGGAGGTGGATTCTCATCTCAGTTCTGCCACCGTCTGTGTGACCTTGGGCGAGTGCCTTCAAGTCCCTGGATCTCCGTGAAATGCACACGCTTCCTGTTCCCTGCTCTGAGGGGCTCGAGACATAGACCCCTGGCGGTTTGGCAGACACCAAGCATCAGGCAATAGTGTCACACATATGTCATCCCAGCACCTGTCAGGAGGATTGTACATTTGAGGCCAGCCTAAACTACATTGTGAGACTTGTCTCAAAAAAAAAAAAAAAAAAATTCAAAAGCTCCAGCATTCATGGGCTCAGTAGCTCTGCTGTTATTGGAGTTTGGGTCACAGCATGTGCCCTGGTAGCCTTACCAAGCCAGGTTTAGCTAGCCATCCTTGATAAGCCAGCTAAAAGCCAAATTAATAGTGAAAGCAGAAAAAGATTTATCCAATGCGGTCACACTGAGAAGGACAAAGAGATGCCTCATGTCCTGACATGACGTTTAGGTTCAAGTAGAGGGCCAGAAATGTGCTTAGCTAAGCTGTCCTAGTCCAGACATGGTCCTGTCCATCACCATCTGGGCCTTCTCCTGCAAGGTGGTCTGACAAGTTGTCAGCACTGTATAAAATCTCTTTCTAGGAGACAAGTTTTCCCCGAGGCTGGCACCGCACTCCAGTCTGTTCCTTTTCCTTCTTCCAGCAGGAGAAAATTTTCCTGGGGAAAATTCCAATCCCTGAGGTCCATTGTTTCCATAGTCTGATAGCCAAAGGGAAGGGTACGGTGTCTCTGTGGAGGCAGGTGACAGTGTCCCTGTAGACTGAGGGGCTGACTGCTCAAGCCGATCACAGGCTGGGAGGAAGGGCTGAGCGTGTCTGGCTCTTGCAGGTGGACAAGGAGAAGCAGCAGGTCACGGTGGAGGCCGGCATCCTCCTAGCTGAGCTGCATCCGCAGCTGGACAAGCATGGCCTGGCCCTATCCAAGTAAGAGCCCCTCCGCAGTCCCAGCTGGGCCAGAACTGCCCACTGACCCCACCCTGTCCCGGCCCTCAAACTCCAGCATCCAGCAAGAGACAAAGAGCTGCACTTCTCGGGGTGCACCCTTCTCCTCAGAGCCCTGTCCTTTCCCTGGAATGCCTGTCTCCTCAACACCCGCCCCCCCCGCCCCGCCCCATGGGCCCAGGCCCTGTTGTGTGGGAATAGAAGAATCAGATCCCAGGGGAGCAGAGCACTAAGCACTGGGCTTGAACATGGCTGAGACAGTCACAGATTGTCTTTCCAAAACCCTGCAGTGCACAACGCCGGTGATTACACCATGTTGCTGTCAGGTTCGCATTGCTGGCAGAAGTCACCCGACCAAGAGCAGCTTGTGGGGAAAGAAAAGGTTTCTTTTGGCTTACAGACTCGAGGGGAAGCTCCATGATGACAGGGGGCAACAATGGCATGAGCTGAGGGTGGACATCACCCCCTGGCCAACATCAGGTGGACAACAGGACCAAACACTGGCAAGGAGACACTGGCTGTAATACCCATAAACCTGCCCCCAACAATACACTGCCTCCAGGAGGCGCTAATTCCCAAATCTCCATCAGCTGGGAACCTAGCATTCAGAACACCTAAGTTTATGGGGGACACCTGAATCAAACCACCACACACCACAAGGACATCAAAATAAGCACAGGGATGACAGAGCCACAGGTCTTTGGGCACGTCCATTGGTGGCACTGTTTATATAGCCATCCCTCTCTCCAAAGGGAGTATCAGTGATTGTTCCCATTTCGTATCAGTAGTTTCCATCAACGCAGTGGTGAGGGCTGGAGAGATGGCCCAGTGGTTAAGAGCATTTCCTGTGCAAGCGTGAGGGCCTGAGGAGGCCTAAGTGACCCCTTAAGTTGAATCCCCCAAACCCACATAAACAGCTGGTGCTGGCCATGTTTGTCTGTAACCCCAGTCCCATGGCTAAGCAAAGACTGAAGAATCTGGAACTTGAAAAGAAAAAAAAAAAAAAGATGCAAGCTCAGGGATTAGCAAGAGTCTCATGTTCAAATAAGGAAAGCAATTAGCACACAATTTAATCCCAACACCATGAGGTAGGAGGATCACCCTGAGTTCCAGGCCACCCTGAGACTAATTAATGAATTCCAGGTCAGCCTGGACCAGAGTGAAACCCTACCTCAAAAAAAAAAAAAAAAATCTGGGCATGGTGGCACACACCTTTAATCTCAGCACTCGGGAGAAAGAGGGAGGAGGATCGCTGTGAGTTCGAGGCCACCCTGAGACTACATAGTGAATTCCAGGTCAGCCTGGGCTAGAGAAAGACCCTATCTTGAAAAACAAAACAAAACAAAAAGAAAAGAAGGAAAGCAATGGTGTGAGATGGGGGACACCTGATGTTCTGCCCTGGCCACCCAAGGGAGCGCACCCTGCCTCCCTCTCAGGGCAGCACATTTCAGCAAGGGCACGCTCACACACACACACACACACACACACACACACACACACACACACACTGCATTACACACAGGTACCCAAGATTTAAAAAAAATCAGATAAAAAAGAGTAAATCTCAAAAAAAAAAAAAAGAACAAGAGTGCATCTCTAGCTGTACATCTCAACCAAGAAACAGCAATGACAGAGGTTTTGAACATTCATTTAGCGACCTAACTGCAGCTGGAAATTGCCCATGGTAGCCTGTGGTGGCCCCGTGGTGGCCAGCAGGCCTCGGCCTTCCTAGCAAAAGCCTCCAGGCATCTCAGTTCCTTTGCAGTCTGGAAACCATTGCCCTCGCCTGTCTAAAAGCCAGGGCAACTGGGATATTTGTGCTTAGGTCCCGGGGAAGCAAAAACGAATAAAACCCAGACCCTACCTGCAAGAAACTTCAACAACGGGCAGGCCAGTGGGAGACCGGTGAGCTCAGACAGGGACTGTATCGTGGTCCTGCCCTGGCCCGCCCCCTCCTTAGTCTTTGCCCGTGACAGTGGGAATCTGACCAGATCCCAGGTGGCAGGGCTAATGGACACCCCAAGAAGAGGAAGGGGAGAAAAGAGGACCTGGGGCCCAGAGGACAGCATGAGCCAAGGGACAGAACCGTTACTTCTTAGCTCCGGGGCCTGAAGCATCTCTGTACTTGTTTGTGAGGGGTCTCTGTCCTTCCCTGGGGACCCAATCCTCTTCCTCAAATGAGTGCATTCATGCCAGAGGGGCCCCCTGAACTCACGGCTCCATGTATACTGGAAGACAGCCTACCCCAGTCAGGGGTCACATGGAGGCTGAAGATTCACTCCTCTTTCCCTTAAAGAATCATGATGATGCCTATTTAAAAATGAGGAAACTGGGCTAGAGAGATGATTTCGTGGTTAAGGTGCTTGCCTGCAGAGCCAAAAAGGACCCAGGTTCAGTTCCCAGTACCCAAGTAAAGTCAGCTGCACAAGGTGGCGCATGTATCTGGAGTTCATTTGCAGTGTCTAAAGGCTGCTGGCACACCCATTCTTTCTCTCTATATGCCTCTTTCTCTCTCTCTCTCTCTCTCTCTCTCTCATAAATAAATAAATTTTAAAATGAGGAAGCTAAGGTCTGAGGCAAAAGGGCTTCCCAAAGTCAAAGTGAGTTGGGTAGGAGAGCCCAAGGCCAGAACTAAGGCAGGACAGCAACCTGGGGGGGGGTCATCCTGGATGCAAATCCTGCTTCTACCTCGTTCAAAGTGTGGGTGAAGTTCACTGACCTCAGAGCCTCAGAGACCTGTCTAGAAAACGAGTGTATAAAATAAGAAGGCCTGGAGGGCCAGACGCATGAAATATGCTCACGTAATCGTGTTGAGCGGTGTGAGCTCTCACTCATTTTTCTGGTCTTGTTGTGCCAGTGCCTTGACCCATGGACTTTGGACATGACCTTGCCTCCGCTCCTCCTCACTGCCTCTACTCTCAGGAGACAATGCCTCACATCCCTTTCTATGAATCGCTCTCCCTCACTGGACCACTTACTTAGCCTTCCTGCCCCTCATGGACATGAGAAGCTACAATGTGGTTTGATTGACTCAGCAGCCTCTCTGCGGGTGTAAGTAATGTTGCAATGAACATCTTCATGAGTGTGCCTTTCACTTGCTAGAGTAGTCTCCTGGGGCAGTTCCCAGCCCCTCGTTGAACAATGTGGTATTTTTGGGCTGGAGAGATGGCTTAGTGGTTAAGCGCTTGCCTGTGAAGCCTAAGGACCCCGGTTCGAGGCTCGGTTCCCCAGGTCCCACGTTAGCCAGATGCACAAGGGGGCGCATGCGTCCAGAGTTCCTTTGCAATGGCTGGAGGCCCTGGAGCGCCCATTCTTTCTCTCTCTCTCTCTTATTCTCTTTCTCTCTGCCTATTTCTCTGTCTGTCGCTCTCAAAAAAATAAATTTAAAAAAAAAACAATGTGGTATTTTCATAAGAGGAAATACCACCAATGAGCCTAAGTCTGATAGACAGAGAGACAGAAGTAGACTGAAAAGAAGGAGGTGGGTAAGCAAAGATTTGGCATTGCTCAGCTCTCTCTCCTCCTCTTCCTGTTCAGCCTGGGGGCAGTGTCTGAAGTGACAGCAGCTGGTGTCATTGGGTCTGGAACACACAACACTGGGATCAAGCATGGCATCCTGGCCACCCAGGTAAGTACACTGCACCCATGGGTGGGGTTGGCCCCGCTCCTCGTGGGCCTTAGAGACTTGGAGTCACCCACCACCCAGGAGCGGCATTTCCTTCTCTGGACCTCATCAAGCCCGAGAGAGCCCTAGGCTTGGTGATGCCATCTGCATCAGCTACTCTCCTCACTGCCGTGAACAGGTGCCCGAGAAGGAGCAGCTGAAGGGAGGGAAGGTTCATTTTGCCTTACAGTTTTTGGTTTTTTTTAAATTTTATTTATTTATTTATTTGAGAGCAACAGACACAGAGAGAAAGACACATAGAGGGAGAGAGAGAGAGAATGGGCACGCCAGGGCTTCCAGTCTCTGCAAACGAACTCCAGACGCGTGCGCCCCCTTGTGCATCTGGCTAACGTGGGACCTGGGGAACCAAGCCTCGAACCAGGGTCCTTAGGCTTCACAGCATGCACTTAACTGCTACGCCATCTCTCCAGCCCTGCCTTACAGTTTTGAGGGGATACATTCCATCCTGGAGAGGAACATGGCACTGGGTGCAGGTGGCTGGCTGGTCACATTGCCTCCCCAGTCAGGAAGCCGAGAGTGAGCCTGGTTTTCCAACTCAAAGCCAGAGAGTAAAAGCACTTCCTCCACCAAGGCTCTGCCTCCCAAAGCCTCCGTAACCTTCTCAGAAACGTACCACCTGCTGGGGTCCAAGCATCCCGACGCATGACATTTCACATTCAAACCACAGTACCATCCCAAGAGGCCTGCCTCCACCCCCGCAGCCTCTTCGGCACCATGTGGCAAATGGCAGGCGGGACAAGGTGTGCTGTGACCAGTTGATGGGCAGGGAGGGGGGCGGGACTATCCAGTGCAGTAAATGGAGGCAGAGGCTAGAATGGGTGTGGAGCAAAGCCTGTCTTATCTCAGACAAAAGGCACATCTTCGGGCTGAAGAGATGACTTGGCAGTTAAGGCGCTTGCTTGCACAGGCTAAGGACCCATGTTTGACTCTCTAGATCCCCCACAAGCCAGATGCACAAGGTGAGGCAGTGTGCACAAGATTGCGCGTGTGCACAAGGGGTGCATGCCTCCAGAGTTCAATTGCACTGGCTGGAGGCACTGATGCACCAGTTTTTTCTCTCTCTCTCTCTGTCTCTCTCTCTCTCATGAAAAAGCATATCTTCAATTATACTTGATGAGCATCTAGTTTGGGCAACTGGTTAAAAGCACCAGTTTGGGGCTCAGCCTGGATCACAACCTAGACCCACCACTCACAAGGTGTGTGCATGGTGGGAGACTTCCCGGGTTCTGGGGACGCTGTTGTCAAAATCCTCAGCTACGATGAAGACTATGGAGTATGATCATGAAAGTGCCTGTCTCATGGTGCCTGGCCACATGGCGGTTCAGAGAGCCTTTCACCCCCCCCCCATCCTGTGTGAGGAGGGGCCTGATGTCCCGGCTGCTGGAATTGTCCATGGACATTGCCATCTCTTCCTCAAATCTTCTCCGAAGGGAGCCCAATAGTAAACAGGAGTGGAGATGACCTGGGAGTCACACCCCCCCCAAAGCTTGACCCCAGTCCTAGTCCCCTACCCAGGACTGTTGCCCAACTTGTCACTACACAATGATCCAGAGTATGAACTTCATTTGAGGTGGCTATGCATCAAAATGCACAGAGAATTTACTGGCCGCTTTTCTTGGGAGCTCACGTGGGCAGCCCCGGAATCCGAAAGGTGTGCCTGCTGTTTGGTTTTCAGACAGTGTGGTGCTGGCAAGTTTGTGAGTCACTCCGTGGCTGTGGCAGAGTATCTGGGAAGGTCATCGTCAAGAAGCAAAGGTTGATTCCGGCCCACGGTTTCAGGGTTTCAGTCCGTGGTCAGCTGGCTCCATTGCTTTTTAGGCTTGTGACAAGACAGAAACATCATGTCACAAAGGCATGGTGAAGGAAAGCTGTGTGACAATCAGGAAGTAGAGAAAGAGAAGACAGATCCAGGGACAAAAACCTATCCTTCCAGAGCACCACCCCAGTGACTTATTTCCCCCAATTAGGCTGGACTTCTTCATTTCCTCTACCATCAGCCAGGTGTGGATCCTGTGGATGATCCACTGATGAGCTTAAGTCAATCACAGTTCAATCAACTCCATCAAAACCCATCAAACTGGCAACAAGATTTCAACACCTGAGCCTCTGGGAGATGTTTCAGATTGAAACCATAACCCCACAAAGCAAAGGGAGGGGACCTTAAGCATTGGCATCGGCAGAGGTGACTAAGCATGGTCTCTCATCTGACCCTCATCACACCTCTGGAAGCACTTATTGCTACTATCCCTCAAGGCCACGCAAGTATAGTTCCCACCCTCCCCAGGTCTTTTTAAAATATTTTAGGGCTGGAGAGATGGCTTAGCAGTTAAGCGCTTGCCTGTGAAGCCTAAGGACCCCGGTTCAAGGCTCGGTTCCCCAGGTCCCACGTTAGCCAGATGCACAAGGGGGCGCATGCATCTGGAGTTCGTTTGCAGAGGCTGGAAGCCCTGGCGCGACCATTCTCTCTCTCTCTCCCTCTATCTGTCTTTCTCCCTGTGTCTGTCGCTCTCAAATAAATAAATAAAAAATGAACAAAAAAATTTAAAAAAAAATATTTTAGGTAGCTATTTGAGAGAGGAGGGTGAAGTATATAGGCATGCCAGGGCTTCTTGCTGCTGTAAATGAACTCTAGATGCATGTACCACATTGTGCATCTGCCTTGACATGGGCACTGGGAAATCAAACCCAGGCCCGCAGACTTTGCAAGCAAGCACCGTTAACTGCTGAGCCAGCTAGCCCTGCCAACCGTCATAGGTGTCTAGCTCATGGGCAAGCTCTTACTTGAGTCTCAGGAGTTCAAACAGAGCATGCCTTTTGTTTAAAAAAAAAAAAAATGGTGTCTCTCCATGCCCCGTTTCTGCCAGCTTCTCTGCTCTGCTCTTCGGTCACCGTTAATCAGAATTAGTTCAGCTGTTACTGTCCCCTTGTGCTGAGCAACTACACGTGTCAGAAGCAATTTCCATCCACATTAGCAGGTAGCGGAGCGTAGAGAAGGACTTCAGCAGCCATGAGAGAGGTTCCCTCCAGAAGTGGGGCGCATGGGAACAGATGCTGAACTTCACCACCAGCTTCTGACTGAGAACCCCAGTACTTGCAAAGACCCAAAGTTTCTGATTGGGTGTGGCTGGTCAAGAGGATGCAATTCCCCCGAGGAGGGAGTCCCTGATGGAGAGAACGACATCACGTGACTGGGTGTCACTCAGGAACAGTGAATGCAGCAAGGCTGCAGGAACCCTTCTACAGGGCGGGTTGGGACAGTGGAACTGGCCACAGAGAATGTGCATGCACACACACACGCGCACACACACACACATTGCCTCACCAAGTACCCTTCCTTAGGAACTGTGCCCAGAGCGCCTCCAAGCAGGTGAGGCTCACTGTGAGTTCACAGAATGGGTGAAGGTAAGTCAAGTGCAACAGGGTCCCAGGTGACCTTGCTGCAGTCAGCTTCTCCTTGCTGGAACAAACATCCAACCAGACATAGCTTATGGGAGGGGAAGGTGTATTTCAGGTTTACAAATTCCAGGGTAACACCATCCATCATGGAAGAAGCTGGCTCACGTCTATAGATCCAAGTAGAGAGACAACATTAAACATCCAGCAAACACCAACAAGCACAAAACCTCCAGAGCGCCAACTTCTCTCCACACACCTTAGGGCTGGACTCAAGATCTGCCCCCAAACACACCTTACGGCTGGACTCTGATTCGACTCCAGTGACATGCCTTTGTAGCAGAGATATGCCTGCTAGGGGCTCAATTTTAATAAAACACCTGAGTCTATGGGGGTGGGGGGGGGGCATACATTCAAACTACCACAGACTTCAGGTGACAATAAGCTCTCCTCTGCTGAAGTCTGATGTCTAACCAGACCCAGCCTCCCTTTCCCCACACGTTTCTCTCCCCACCCCCAACTGCCCTCGGATAGTGACAGTGTACCTTGCTAGGGAACCCCTACTGGCTCTTGTGAATGGGAGCTACCTGGGATTTATACTAAGGACAAGCCAGGGAGTGAGGATGGGTGAGAAGGCTCTGAGGTGAGACAGTGACTGAGTGGGCTCTCAAGTGTGACACTTCTCCCTCTGCCAGGTGGTGGCTCTGACCCTGATGACAGCTGATGGGACCATTCTGGAATGTTCCAAGTCCATCAACCCAGAGGTGTTCCAGGCTGCAAGGGTGCACCTGGGCTGTCTCGGTGTCATCCTCACTGTCACACTGCAGTGCGTGCCCCAGTTTCACCTGCTGGAGACATCTTTCCCCTCAACCCTGAAGGAGGTACTGGCCCCTTGCTCAACACTGTCCAGCCTGAAAAGACTAATGGAAGACCATGGACAACCCCCATGGGTCTTTGGGTCACCTGAAGAAGGGGATCTCACCACCCCTTTCTTGGCCCAAGGGAGACATTGCTCAGAAGCTTGGTAGGTTCTAAAGCCCAAGGGAACTGCAAGCGTGGTTGGCAGATCAGCCTAAAAGGCAATAGAGAGCTTCCATAAAAACAAGCATGGGCTTCCCAATCTTGTAGACCCCTGACTGTCCTGAGCGAAGGACATACCAGGATCCTCTGTACCATGGAAGGCACTCTGGTCTTAGAGCTGGGCTTCCAGCACTAGTTAAAAAGCCCTGTCTCCAAACATGATTATATTCTGAGAACTAGAATTTAGGGTAGCAGCCTAGGAATTTGGGGATGCAGATGAGCGCCTGACAGAAGCATTCAGCTACCTAAGCATTGATCATGAGAATGTTACCCAGAGAGTGGGGCTTCGGGGAGACCAGAAGAAACCTTTGAGGACAAGGCATTTGCAGAATGAGAAATTTGCTGTTGCAAATTTCTGACCAAAAGTGGTCTATGGGAGGAAGGGTTGATTTCAGCTTACAATCTCAAGGGGAAGTTTCATCATAGTGGAAAAAGCATGGCAGAACATGAAACGGGCTCAAATCTTATCACAGCAGCTTGGAAGGAACAGCAAGAGTCAGCTGGCTGTCAGTAAGGTCAGATCCCAGTGACACACCTCCTCCAGCAAGGCTCCACAGTTCTCAAAAATTGCCACCAGCTGGTGACCAAGTATTCAAAATACATGAGCCTGTGGGGAACACTTCATTACAGTCACTATAAGGCTGTTGAGGGGCCAAAAGGAGACGGAGAGGTTGGCTAGGTAAGAATGAAGATAGAAATGAGAAGGTGGGGTTCCGGAAGAATTGGTGCTGGGCATTCATACTGGAGGGCTCCATCACATCCAGTGCAGCAGGGAATCAGGGATCGATAACAAGCAACAGATGGATCACAGCAGGCCATTGCTGAAAGCAGCTGCAGAGGAGGGCCAGCAGGTTAGAAAGTGAAAGACCATTGCAGGCGAGGGAGGAGTGGGTGGCAGGGACGCTTTTCATCAGAGAGTGATTGTACTCCTGAAAGCTTCGTGATGGAGTCTCTTGTCTTGCCTCTCAACTTAGCCATAACGTACTAATGCTTAAGCTGGAGAATTTGGCCCAGAGATAAAGGGGTTGCTTCTTCTTACTGGAGGACCGACATTGTCCCCCGTGCTCCTATTAGGATAAGATCTGGGTGTATGGACAGTCTCCTGACACCTGGCCAGTCATCTCTGCTCCTCTGTTGATGCAGCTGAGTGGGACTGAGACCACTTACAGCCAAGTACCATGTCTGTTGACCCATGAGCTTAGGCTGCCACTCCCAACCCAACATGCACACAAGCCCACATATGTGCACGCTTATTGGCAAGCATACCAGGTGCACATGCACACTTACGTGAATGCCCACATTCAAGCATACACACACACACACATGCATGCTTATGCATATACAAGCACAAGGTACATATGCATACTCACATGCTTGCACACACACGTGATCACACAGATCTGCATGTATGTTCACATATGTACACATATCCACATACAAGGTCAGTGGGCTGTGTCCAGAGTTCAAAATGTTAACCTCAGCTCATCTTAACGTGGAGACTTCTGTCCTAGATGTGACAGCCCTGAAAACACAAAGTGAATAGTAAGCAGTGGCTTGTGTTCCTGTCAAAAGGTTCCACTTGCTTTGATTTTGAAAGGCTGAGATGACCCATGAAAAATATCAATTGCCACCTTCCCCTAAGAGGCAAAATAGGGGCTGGAGAGATGGCTCAGTGGCCAAGAGTACTTCCGGTGGAAGCATGAAGGTTGAAGGAAGCCTGAGAGACTGCTTGAATTCAACACCCAGGACCCAAATAGCTATGCATGGACACATGGACACACACACCAGAGAAAGCAAAATAGACAGATATGCATATATGTGAATGCATTCACATGCACAAAATTACACCATCAAAATTCTCAGCAAGAGGGGGCTGGAGAGATGGCTTAGCGGTTAAGCCATTTGCCTGCAAAGCCAAAAGATCCCTGTTCAACTCTCCAGGCCCCACATAAGCCAGATGCACAAGGCGGTACATGCATCTGAAGTTCGTCTGCAGTGGCTAGAGGCCCTGGTGTGTCCATTCTCAATCTCTCTCTCTCTCTCTCTCTCTCTCTCTCTCTCTCTCTCAAATAAGTAAATAAAATATTTTTTGAAAATTCTTTTGGCCTGGAGAGATGGCTTAGCAGTTGAGAGCTTGCCTGTGAAGACTAAGGACCCCAGTTCGAGGCTCAATTCCTCAAGACCGGCATTAGCCAGATGCACAGGGGGGCGCACGCATCTGGAGTTTGTTTACAGTGGCTGGAGGTCCTGGCACGCCCATTCTCTCTCTCTCTCTCCCTCTCTCTGCCTCTTTATTTCTCTGTCGTTCTCAAGTAAAAATAAACAAAAAAGAATTTTAAAAAATCCTCTGCAAGGTGGAGGAGAGGGGCTCTGAGGAGCGCTGCTGCCTCTGGCAGCCTTGATCACAGTCCTCTAGCTCTGTGGCCTCGGCTTTGAAGTCTCTTAAAAGTGAGATTTGCCAGGAGTGGTGGTGCACACCTTTGATCCCGTCAATCAGGAGGCAGAAGTAGGAGGGTTGCATGGATCATGGCAAGAAGAGTTTGACAGTATAATGTTTATGTCAGGGTGACCAGGAAGCAGAGAAAAGGTAATACAGGAAGTGACCAGAGTCAGAGGTATACACCCAAGTTACCTATTTGTCCCAACTACGCCTCATCTCTTACCTTTCATCACCTCCCAATAATGCCACCACATTTTAAATCCATAAAGATATCCAACCACTGATTAAGTCGGCACCTTCATGATTTACTTATCTCTTGGGCGATGCCCTCAGAGATGCCCCCAGAGCTGTGCGTCACTGACCTTCTAGGTGTTTCTCAATTCCATCAAGTTGACAATGAAGATCACACATCCCACCTCCCCCCCCCTCCCCTTGATCCAGGTCCTCGACAACTTGGACAGCCATCTGAAGAAATCAGAATACTTCCGTTTCCTCTGGTTTCCACACAGTGAGAATGTCAGCATCATCTACCAAGATCACACCAACAAGGTACATACAGTGCATGCCAATCCCCGAACAGCATCCTGGCATATGTCTCTCCAGCCTCATCATACCCACAGCCTGGACCCCTTGCACCAGGGTGGCTGACACATCATGCTGGTAGATAATGAGATGGGAGTATCACCGAGCATTAGAAGAGATCCAGACAGGTCAGGGGGGGCAGAAGGAAGAAGAAGGTGACCAGGTGAAGTGCAGTGTGTCTAAGAGAAAGCCTGAACACAGGGGTGGGAGAGAAGAGAGAAGTACAGGTAGGACCAGGTGGGAGAAATCTGAGCCCCAGATGGCTAGCTGGGTCTCAGAAACTCTTACATCCACCTCTCCACGCCCAGGCATTCAGTGGAAGAGACAAATAGTTTCATTCCCCCACCCATATTTCCTCGAGCAAACAGGTCGCTTCTCAGCAGAAGAAACCAAAGCAATCACTTATGATGAATGTTAATGGTTCCCTGAATCTTGCTATGCGTAAGGGGGAAGGATAAGGTTCATAAAGTGTGGCTTACTGGACACGTAGCTCGTAGAATCTCAAAAAAGAGGGACAGGATTATGAAAAATAAGTGAGTAAACACATAAATAGAGGAATAATCGTGAAATGAACTAGGCGGGTCATGGAAATTGGCTTTGCCAGGGAGAAATAAGGCTTCCAGTTGTCCTGGCATGTGGGTCATTCCTTTTTCCTTCCTCCTCCCCACCCTGAAGCCAGTCGTGGGGCATGCAACCTTCTGAAGGTAGCTCAGCCCTTGATGCCTCACTGACGACCAAGCCTTCCTTCCAGGCCCCCTCTTCTTCCACCAGCTGGTTTTGGGACTATGCCATTGGATTCTACCTACTGGAGTTCCTGCTCTGGACCAGGTAGGCATGCAACAAGGACCTTCATCTCCATCTGCCATAACCTGTTAGGATGTAGTCCATAAGGGGAACAATAGCCCCTCCTTTACGTGTGTGATTCGGTCTGTCTTCTGGGTCCAGGGCAATGGTTTTCACCCTGGCCACACATCCGAATCACCTGGAGAGCTTGAGGTTAATATAAAGAGCCATAAAAGTCACTGAAAAGATTTGAAGGGGCGTTTTCAAATGAACCATGCAGCTGCTATGGTGCCATGGACTGAAAGGGGATGGAGGGAGTGGTGACATGACTCCACAGGAATGGTGCCTACGAGGAGGTGGGCAATTGAGAGGGGAAACTTGGCCAGGAGTGGATGGGTTGCTGGATGGATGGAAGGATGGGTGGGTGAGGGGTGGGTGGGTGGATGGATGGATGAGTGATGGATGGATGATGGATGGGTGGGTGGGTGGAAGGGTGGGTGGATAGATGGATGGATGGGTGATGGATGGGTAGGTGGGTGGATGGATGGATGGATGGATGGATGGATGGATGGATGGATGGATGGGTGATGGATGGATAAATGGATGAATGATGGATGGGTGGGTGGGTGGATGGATGGATGGATGGATGGATGGATATGGATGGATGGATGGGTTGGTGAGTGTGTGGATCAGCAGATGGGTAGGCAAACGGATTCCAGGTGCATCAATTTTGTCATTTCTGTGACAAACTACCTGAGTATGGTGGTTTGATTCAGATGTCCCCCGTAAACTTAGGTGGTCTGGACGCTAGGTTCCCCAGCTGATGGCAATTGGAAATTAAAGCCTTCTGGAGGTGGTGTATTGTTAGGGCAGGCTTCTGGGTGTTATAGCCAGTTTCCCCTTGCCAGCGTTTGGCACACTCTCCTGTTTCTGTTGTCCACCTTGCTTGGACCAGGAGGTGATATCCACCCTCTGTTCATGCCATCATTTTCCCTGACATTGTGGAGCTTCCTCTCGAGCCTAGAAGCCAAAATCAACCTCTGTCCCCACAAGAGACTCTTGGTTGGGTGATTTCTACCAGCAATGCAGACCTGACTACAACACTGAGCAAATCAGCTTCAAGGGGAAAAGATTTATTTTGGCTCAAGGTTTTCAGAGGTTTAGGCCCATGGCTACTTGGCTCCTCTGCTGTGGGCCACAGTGAGGCCGAGTCACGATGTAGAGGGGAGCAGAGCTGCTTGCCTCACGGCAGCCAGAAAGCAGAGAGAAAGGGAGAGAAATGAAGGGTCTGAGGATGATAGAGCATTCAAAACCACACCCCCAGTGACCCTGACTTCCCGCAACAAGCCCCTGCCTCCTAACAGCCCCCATGTCTATGATCTAATTAATGAGTTAACCTCATGATAAGGTAAGCACCCTCATGAGCCAATTACCTTTTTAAAACTCCACCAACTGGGGACAGGGCCATGAATTCCTAAGAGCACTTGTGTGGACACTTCATACCCAAACCCCTGCACCATCTATATCTAGATGGTGGAAAGGTCCAGACCAGGGATAAATAGATAGCAGGAGAGTCCGGGGATAGACTAGATACTTGATCCCTTGATCAAAGTCTACCTGGGGCTAACTCTTCAGTCACTTACTGGTGACTACTGAGACTACAGATAAAGTCCCCAACAGTGCACAGGCAGGAGTAACAGGCATAACACTGCCACTGACTAAGGACCACATGGAGCATGTCACCACCCAGGTCATTTGTTCTGGGTCATCCTTCCAACAGTAGAAGACAAGAAAGAGGGATGTTCCCCAATGTCTCTGACATTGACGTGTCGCCTCTTCCCAGAAGTCTTCAAGCCAGTTGAAGAGTCTCTTCTCTGGCTCCCATATCAGGGGTGAGGCCCTGGTCCCGTGATAACTCAGCCCCGTGCCATCACCCAGCTGGCACATATCAAAGGCTGGTCCCCTGTGCCCTCGGCCCCGCCCCCCGCAGCACCTTCCTGCCATGCCTCGTGGGCTGGATCAACCGCTTCTTCTTCTGGCTGCTGTTCACGCGCAAGAAGGAGAACAGCCACCTCAGCCACAAGATCTTCACCTATGAGTGTCGCTTCAAGCAGCATGTCCAGGACTGGGCGATCCCCAGGTAGGCCCCTCCAGAGCTCCGACTCCCCAGCCCTGTATATCCCCACAGGACTCCGGACCATGGAGGAGGGTCCCGGGCAGACTCTTCCTGACTAAAGTCTGGGTCCTATCTCGGGGGACTGCATGCAGGGAGAAGACCAAGGAGGCCCTGATGGAGCTGAAAGCCATGCTAGAGAACCACCCCAAGGTGGTGGCCCACTATCCTGTGGAGGTGCGCTTCGCCCGTGGAGATGACATCCTGCTGAGTCCCTGCTTCCAGAGGGACAGCTGCTACATGAATATCATCATGTACAGGTGACAGGCTCCCTGCCAAGTCAGGGCTGGGGACCTAGAGGGACTCCTATCCTCCAGTCCAGAATGCCAGCTCTGATGCTGCCTTCCGTAGAGGGACGCTGGAGACTCTATCTCATTTCTTTGAGTTCCTGCAACGCTTCCTCCCTGTAGACTGTTGGGACGTACACCATTTATATTCTGTGTCTGGCCTACATCACCATAATACGGATCTTACTAATGAGTTAATATTAATCAGGAAGACCTGCCATTTGAGAAGCGGACAGAAGCGTCATAGGGTGGCCTGTGTACTCTAGCTCATGGGTGTCCGTGCTTGTCAATAATTCTCACAGCCTGCAACGCTGTGATGTGAAGGATTCCAAGGCTGAGATTCAATTCAGCGGGAGGGAAGATCGTGCTTGATTTGGGGTGTCTGTGTGGATGTAGTCTCCCATCCTGTTGGCTCTGCCAGGCACAGCGCTGAACCCCCACCCAAGGCTGCCTTCTCGTTTCTCTCACCAAACAGGATGAGGTGGCCAAAGAAGTTTGCCATTCCTAAAGTTTCTCCTTTTTTAATGTTTTTTAAAATTTTTATTTATTTGAGAGAGCAAGAGAGAAACAGGCAGAGAGAGACAAAGAATGGGCGTGTGAGGGCCTCCAGCCACTGCTAATGAACTCCAGATGCATGCACCACCTTGTGCATCTGGCTTACGTAGGTCCTGGAGAGTTGAACTGGGGTCCTTTGGCTTTGCAGGCAGACGCCTTAACCACGAAGCCATCTCTCCAGCCCTCATTTCTCAAGTTTCTTGCGGAGATGTATCTTGCATCCGACTCCCCTCTCCTGCCCACACCTAGCCCGGCCCTTTTCTGCCTCTTTAACCGTGCTATCCCTGACCACACTGACTTAGTGGTTAAGGCACTTGCCTGTGAAGCCTAAGAATGCCTGTTGGAGTCTCCAGGTCCCGTGAAAGCCAGATGCACAGTGATGTAAGCACGCAATGTTTCACATGTGCACAAGGGGGCGCCACCTCTGGAGTTCATTCGCAGTGGCTGAAGGCCCTGGCATGCCCATATTCTCTCTCCCCACCCCCCCTTTTTCTCTCTCTCCCTCTTTTTCCCTCTCTCCCCCTTTTCCTCTCTTTCAAAAAAAATTTACTAATTTTAAAAAATGGCATGGCTCCTGGGATGGGAGGGTTCTAAAGAGCCACAATAGAGTTTCTGAAGGATGTGTTTAGGGGATGGTAGTTTATTTCATACAAGGACACAATGGTGAGACTCACATGTCAGCTGTCTGTTTACACAGCTTCTCCTTCCTTATGAATTAAAATTCAGAAGTGAGAGTCTACTGCCATGTATCTCTGTGTGTTTGAAAGGTCAGAAATGAAGTCAGGCTTCCTAGATCAGTCAGCCTGACGTGGCAGAGGGAGGACCGGCTAGAGTCAGGCGTTAAGCTATACAACCATCCCTGGCAGACACGACGAATTCACCTGGGGATTCCTGGGAACTGGCCAAAGGAGTGTGTATGTGTGTGTGAGAGAGAGAGAGAGAGGGAGGGAGGGAGGGAGGTTTCTTAACAATGGGGTCACATTCTGATAAATGCATGCTTAGCAATTTCGTCACAGTGAAACACCATCCAGTGCCCTGGCACATACCTAGATGGTACCTTTCTGCACAGAGAGCTGTTGCTAGGCTACACACCTGGGCAACACCACGTCACTACTATGGGCAACTGTACCACATTGGTAGGTATCCACATATCTGACTTATCTAAAGAGAAAAAGAGGCCATAAAGATCTGGGGCCGTAGGAGTTACTCAGTTCCATTATCTTCAGGGTCTGTCTTGGACCGAGATTACTTCAACCCACCATGTTGTCCAGGTAACAATTGAATAATATATGTGGGGGACACACAGTCTGGATCCATAGGGCACCAGAGTGAACAGACACCCTCAGGGGCTGGTCCTTGCTATTCTGCCCCAGAGACAGACAGACAGAGAGAGAGAGACTGTCTCATGCCAAGTGAGAACACTCATGGAGAAGGTAGGTGCCTAACAACTCTGGGTGGGAGAGCACATGGCCAGGCTAGCTCACCTCCTGTCCCCCACCCCCCACCCCCACCCCAGGCCCTATGGCAAAGATGTCCCACGGCTGGATTACTGGCTGGCCTACGAGACCATCATGAAGAAGTTCGGGGGCAGACCCCACTGGGCCAAGGTAAGACTTACAGGTAGAGTCAGGCCCCTCTCCAATAGTCAGGAACCTACTATCTATCTGGTCTGTACCAGGGGGTCCCTCTCACCCCTGTTCCTCTGCGCCCCCAAGCCCAGTTGAGCAGGATGAAAGCCACAGTGACTTCACTCCCAGACCCCGTCCCCTCCTGGGCTCAGACCGTCCCTGCAGGTGTTTGTAGAAATGTTTCCTCTTTCATTTTATTTTTCTGACTCCCATAGGGATCTGTGAGCTGGATAAGGCAGGCATCAGTGTGTCCATTTAACACGTCAGAAAGTGGGACCCCTTGTAGATCCCAGAGCTTTCTCCCTCCATATTGTCACGCTACCAGTGCTGATGGGATGGGGATCCTGGTGCCACACTCTGCCCCTCTGGTGGGACTGCCCACGCCCCTGGCCCCTCTTCTCTCAGTTTGAGGGTTCTGCATCGTGTGGATCTGTAAAAGACAGGGGACTGTTTGTCCTACCCTTGGGTTCAGGGACTCCAGGCACCTGGGCCACATCTCTGCTTGACCTCCCAGCTCTGAGAAGAAGAGATTCATTCATTGCTTCTGGTTGCCTTCACAGGCCCACAACTGCACCAGGAAAGACTTTGAGAAAATGTACCCTGCCTTCCCAAAGTTCTGTGCCATCCGCGAGAAGCTGGACCCCACTGGGATGTTCTTGAACCCCTATCTGGAGAAGGTGTTCTACTGAAACAAGCTTCCCCCCCCCACATACACACAACTGTCCCACATCCACCACCCAGTGGGGACAGACCTCCTCTCCCCACCCCACGGGAATGAGCAGGGCTCTGGGTGGAGCCTCTGCTCCCTTCCCCATCGGTCATTCTCACCTCACCTCTTGCAGCCTGGCACCTTGTCCGTGAGCCCCGCCATATCTTACAATCACCACATCTTTGCCCATGAGAAGAGGGGGACAATAGTCTGCTCAGAGGTTAAGTTCGACCTACCACCATATGTGACATGAAATCCCCCAGGCCTACAACTTCAGCACTGCCCCCCCCCACTTCAGAAGGGACACCTTGACAAAGGTTTAGGTACAGATGTGACATGGGCCATGTTCTGCTCTCCTTTACCCCTGAGGGTCTTTCTGACACTCAGAGGCTGCCTGCCCGTCCTGAGGGATGCCCTCTTCCAGCTGGGTCTGCCCTGCCTTCTGAGTGGCAGGGCCTGACCCTCACAGTGTCCCGTCACATTCTGAGGATGTTCAGGATGGAATTCTCCTCGCTCTCTTCTCAATAAAGGCCAACAGTTGACATGCCATGTGTCCCTGCCCCTTCACCTCCAAAAGCCGCACTGCCTCCCTGGCTTTTTCCTGGGATAATGTCTCCAGCTTCCTTCTCAGTTTCAATTTGCTCGTAGCCTTCGTGGAGCATTCCTTGGAGAAGTGCCATGTCCCAAGGGCTTTACAAGAAGGGAAAGACCCCGAAGAGAGGCTGGAGATGGGGCTCCATGGGAAACTGCACTTGCTGTGCACATATGAAGGCCTGAGAGGGCCTGAGTTCGATCCCTGGCACCCACATCAAAAGCTGGGCATGGCCACGCACACCTGCAACCGCAACCCTAGGGGTGGGGTGAAAGGCGGGCAAGAGACTGGAGAATCGCTCGTTCTTGCCAGCGTCTTGGTTCTTGCCAGCTGGTTCTTGGCAGCTCCGGTTCAGAGATTCCATCTCAAGGAAACAACATGGAAGAGCAATAGTGAAGGACACCTGACACCCTTCTCTAGCCTCCACTGGCATGGGTACAAAGTGCACACACGTCTCTACCAACACCACACCATCCACAGTACACACACACACACACACACACACACACACACACGGAGCCTGAAGATATTTTCTCTTTTCTTGACACATTTATATTTTAATTCTGGGTCTCATAGGAGATAAGTATGCAAAACTATGTAGAGGACTCTCATACTTTACTAACTGTGGTGGTTTGATTCAGGTGTCCCCCATAAACTTATGTATTCTGAACGTTAGGTTCCCAGCTGATGGGGATTTGGGAATTAACACCTCCTGGAGGCAGTGTACTGGGTGCGGGTTTGTGGGTGTTATAGCCAGTGTCCCCTTGCCAGTGTCTGGCACACTCTCCTTTTGCTGTTGGCCATCTGATATTGGCAAGGAGGTGATGTCCACCCTCTGCTCATGCCATTATTTTCCCCTGCCATCATGGAGCTTCCCCTTGAGTCTGTAAGACAAAATACACACACACACCCCACACACACACGAGCTGCTCTTAGTCAGGGGTTTTCTGCCAGCAATGCGAACCTGATTGCAACACTAACAGACAGAAAAATCAGATCAACAAAGGGACAAAGGACTTTGACAGACATTTCTCTAAGCTACACAGCTGACTTTACAATAAACCCATGAGAAGATACCCAGCATCACTACTTATTAGGGAATGGCAAGCTAAGCCATGAAGGTATGCCACTTGGCCCTGTTGGGATCAATGTTAACAATGACAGAATTATTCGAAACAGGGCCTGTGTGGTGGTGAGGATGTGGGGAGACTGGATGGAACCTTGTGCTCTGCTGGTGGGAAGACAAAACAGTACAGATGCTATGGAGAATGGCATGAGCCCCAAAGGAAGGAAAATCGAGCCTTGTAGAGGTTCCTCCACATTCCTGGCAGTGTCCATCCCAGAAGTCATTGTACCCACGGACGGGGGAGTGGGTGAACGAAGCCTGGTCTAAGCATGCAGTGACATAGTGCGGCGTCTTAAAGGGAAGGAAATTCTGACGTGTGTATAACATGGATAAGCCGCCAAGGTACCGCACCGCAGTGATGCATCTGCATGATTCCATTTCAGTGATGTGTCTAGAGAAGTCACATCCACAGATAAAACAGAACAGGGGTTCCCGTGAGCTGCAAGAGGACTCTGGGAAAGATGGACATGTTGTGGGCTTGCATGGTAGTGTGTGTATAGCAAGACCTTTAGGTCATGGAGCCGTGCATATTAAAATAGCTAAAAGGTGGGGGATGGAGAGATGGTTCAGTGGTCAAAAGCACTTTCTGTACAGGCCTGAGGGCCTGAAAAGAATCACTCAAGGTTGACCCCCCAGGACATACATAAGCAGCTGGGTGTGATCATGCATGTAACTCCAGTCCCCCAGTGGAGTGCAGAACAGAGAATCACAAGGCTCAAGAACAATGAAGACAAGCTTCAGGATCAGCAAGAGATCCTGGTTCAAGTAAGAGCTGGAGGACGAGAGGTAGAATGGGACACCCCATGTTCCCCTCCAGCCACTGCAGGCCAGTCACACCTTACCTCAGGTGAGCTGAGTGCATAGGGTGAATATACCACACACACCACATCACACACACACACACACACACACACACACACACACACACACACACAAAAAGAGCTGATGGTGGGGCTGGAGAGATGGCTTAGCGGTTAAGGCACATGCTTATGAAGCCTAAGTACCCAGGTTCAATTCTCCAGGTCCCACATAAGCCAGATGCACATGATGGCCCATGTATCTGGAGTTCATAGAGGCCCTGGTGTGCCCATTCTCCCTCTCTCCTCTCTCTCTCTCTCTCTCTCTCTCTCTTTATTAAATAAATAAATGAAAATAAAATCTTTAAATAAAACTGATGGTAAGTTTTATATTCTGTGCTTTTGAACCTCAATAAAATGAAGACCTTTATACTCTACTTCAGATAACAGGGTGCTACATAGCACAAAGGGAGAATATGATGTGGTATTGGAACTTCAGGTCTTTGAGAAGGAAGCTGAAGTTGGTTGGGGATCCACCCCATCTCATGTCATGCACCTTAGGGTTAGGTGCTAGCTTTCTTTTTGTTTTAAAAAGCTCCTCACGTGGCTGACCCCACTGCTGACTCTAGGGTTCCCTGGAGCCCCTTCTCTCCATCCTCTTCCCTCTGCCCCAGGGCACAGTGGCCTAGGTTTGCGGGTCACTGGGTGCCTCTCCACCCATAACAGAAGTTCTAACTTGAGGAACTGGAAGGATTTAGGCAGGACACCAAGGTGGCTGGAGATATAGCTGGGGATATAGACTGGCCTCTTTTTTTTTTAACGTATGTTTGAGAAAGAGAGATGGAATATGGGCAGGCCAGGGCCTCCAGCCACCGCAATGGAACTCTAGACGCATGCGCCCCCTTGTGCACATGTGCAGCCCTTTCACACTTGCATCACGTGTGCCTGGCTTACATGGGACCTGGAGAGTTGAACATGAGACCTTAGGTTTTACAGGCAAGCACCTTAACTGCCAAGCCATCTCTCCAGCCCGAGGACTAGCTTTGACTGGAGTGAGCACCCAGACACTGGTCACGGCCTATTTCCCCTGGGTGCTGTCGGTAATAAATAATGGCAGCAGACAGGCAGACCGTGGTGCCTCGCTTCTCTCTTTCTCCTTGCCAAGCCTGCGCCCTACATCTGGTGGACCAGAATGGGTCAGAGCTGCTGTTGGACCTTCAGAGAGTGACCCTGGAGCAGGAGGAGATGAACAAACTCTGCCAGGCGCCATGGAACAACGGCGTAGTCCACGGGGGATATGACCAGCAGAGGTTAAGCCGGATCGTTGTTTCAGCGGCGCAATGGCAAACAGCTCAGTACGAGCCCTGTGTGTACGTGTGTGTGTGTGTGTGTGTGTACGTGTGATCCACGTGGCCTGGCATTTGCTGCCACACTGGCGGGTTTAGTGATCGCTGGTTCCGTGACTGAACTCTGACCACCTGGGGCATTTTTGAATCATCCCCTGGGCTGTGTTATCTAGCCCTGGATTGACCAAGCTCCTTTATTGAGGATGGAAAATACCTGACAAGGCTGGGTCTATGCTGGACACGGGACCGGGAGCCCTGGTCTGCTTGAACTCGGAATCTGGCCGTGGGACTACAAGCGGAGCCTGTCATTTTTACAACTACATCACACACCGTGGTCTCTCGAAATCTTAGCCTGGTGCTTAACTGTGAATAGCCAGCTTGTTGTGGAGTGAGATGGGAAACCCTGTGTTCTAGCTCACTGGGGATCTGTCACATTGATCATATCTCCAGAAAACCCTGTGATTTTTTTTTTTTTTTTTTTTTTTTTTTGATACTGGGGAGTGAACCTAGCGTCTTGTGCATGTCAGGCAAGCGCTCTGCCAACCAAGCTATATCCCCAGCCACCTTGGTGTCCTGCCCAAATCCTTCCAGTTCCTCAAGTTAGAACTTCTGTTATGGGTGGAGAGGCACCCAGTGGCCCGCAAACCTAGGCCACTGTGCCCTGGGGCAGAGGGAAGAGGATGGAGAGAAGGGGCTCCAGGGAACCCTAGAGTCAGCAGTGGGGTCAGCCATGTGGGGAACTTTTAAAGTGGGTTCATGAAGAACTCTCAAATGGATGTAAATGACTCTTGGAATCTAGCAGCACAATGACGGAAATGAGAAAAAAAACAAACAACAACAAAAAAAACACCTCAAACGTACTAAATGACATTAATGGAGTATGTAAACAAATCCCCTGACCTCACAGCCCTAATTAGTGCATAAAATTAGGAGAAATGTACTGAGTTTTCCCTGACGTTGCTTTATAGAAATTCCAAAAGCCTAACTTTAGACGCAAACTGACACTTGACTTGTATTGTAGATGTGTTGCATGGATAGTTCACGAACTGGTGCCTCAAAACAGACCCAAGAATGTTCTCAGCCGTGGAGGCACACGTGGACTATGATACAAACCTGGCGTGTAGCCAGGTGGTGTTTGTTTTCCATTTGCAGTACTTTTGATGGACAGAATTCTATAATTAGAGAACATTAACAAAAGACAAGCTTGACCTGAAGTCCGTGGAGAACTGTACAATGGGTAGTTGGCGTCACCTACTGGCAGCATTAGGAACTGCAGCTCGGCTGCATTTCAGAACAGGGATTAATGTGGAAACACCTGAGCAGAGAAATAAACGTGTGTAGTCCCGGAAAGACAAGATTATTTTGTGTCTAGTTAATAGCAAATAAGGCTGGTACTAAAACCCAAAAATATGGTCTGGAAGTACAGTGGGAAGATAATTGTATGGCCTAGAAGGAGCCCCAAGATCCCACGTTGTTACAGTGGAAAAGAAATGTCTCATTTGGTCTTCTGCCAACTAGTTTCCATAAGGAAGCCATCAATTATCGTGCCCATGTGCCCAGTTATCACCCCCGCTCTGCCCCAGTTTTCAATGTATTGCTTCCAGAGATTACTCTTGCCCTTGCCAGAACACGTGAACAGTGTTCGGATGGGAAGGAAAGGACTCACATGTTAAGAATTTACCTGGACTGGGTAGATGGCTTAGTGGTTAAGCGCTTGCCTGTGAAGCCTAAGGACCCCGGTTCGAGGCTCGACTCCCCAGGACCCACATTAGCCAGATGCACAAGGGGGCGCACGCATCTGGAGTTCGTTTGCAGTGGCTGGAAGCCCTGGCGTGCCCATTCTCTCTCCCTCTATCTGCCTCTTTCTCTCTCTGTCACTCTCAAGTAAATAAATAATAATAATAAAAATTTACCTCAAGGGATGGCTCTGTGGTTAAGGTGCCTGCAAAGGACCTGGGTTCAAGTCTCAAGTACCCACATGAAGCCAGATGCACAAGGTGGTGCATATTCCTGGAGTTTGTTTGCAATGGCTAAAGGTTCTCTTTACACACACACACACACACACACACACACACACACGCCTCTTTTCTCTCTCTCATAAATAAATATTTTAAAAAATGATTTACCTCAGTGGCTTGTTGGAACACTTAATCCCCCTAAAAGCCAGGAATTCTCAAAGTTGGTCAGCTGTTGTCAAATGTGATCCCTATGCTATCTCAGTTTTTATTTGTTTCCTTCTTCATACGAAATGAATGCACGCAGGCAGGTGGCAGGAAAGCCACGCACGAAGACAGTACACAGATCACAAGCCAGATTTATTGAATTAGTTGCACAAGAAAGCAGTTCTTCTCAAGGGCAGCGAATGCAGGCGTTAGAGCGCAGACTCCAGAGGGAGGAGAGGCCAGTGGGGGTGGGACCGGAGGACGTGCGGAGCTCTCTGGGGGCTGTGGCTATCTCGAGGAGCTGGCGAGTCACACTCCAAGGCCCCCCCGCATATGGAAAAGTAATGCTCATGTCTCATTCCACTCTGAAAGAAAAAGGGGAGCAGTGGAGAGAGGAACCAATATTTCCCGCAAGCCAGCCACCAATCCCCCACGCTCTTGACACCGAGGAGAAACATTCCCCAATAAATTTCCTGGGGCTTGCCTAACTTTAGCTCATCCTTGGGTTCTAGCCACGGGAATGGCAATCTTGTCTGTCCAGGCTCCACGTTGTCCCTTGGATGGGCTTCTGGAGACTTGCGGGATTGGGGCTGGGGGACTGGGGGGGGGGGGTCACCCAAAGGCTGCCTGCTCACCGGTTCTTCCTGCGGTATTCCTGAAGGGCTTTCTCTGCCACTATGTCCATGAATGCAGGATTGTCCTTGGAGAATTCCTCTGGGAGGACCACTGTGATGGGGTCGGAGTCAAAGAGCTTCACGACCACCTCAGTGACCCGGGAGGGGGTGTCTGAGTCCGAAGAATGGGTCGTCACCTAGGCAGAACGAAGGAAGTGATGGGAAAGCAAGGGCATTTGGAACTTCTCTCCATCCTTCAAGAAACTCCTCACAGCCGAATTGTTGCTCGCTACTGATCTAGACATCTAGGTAGCTCGGCAAAAAAAATTCCAATTCACAGGCATTTGGAGACACAAATTCCACTTACAAATGGCCAGCTCAGAAAGCAAACATGATTTCAAAACATTTTCTTTTTTTTGTATGTGTGCATGCATGTCCATGTATGTGCAAATGCACATGTGCATGAGTGTGCAGGCATGTATATGCGTGTGCATAGGGAGGCCAGAGGACAACCTTGGGGGTCATTCTGCCAGGGACACCGTCCACCTTTTTTTTTTTTTGAAACAAGGTTGCTCATTGGCTTGGAGTTCACCAATTGGTTGGCCAGCAAGCCCCAGTGATCCACCTGTATGTACCTCCTCAGGACTGGGATTGTAAGCATACGCACTGTGCCCAGCTTTTTTTTTTTAATATGTGGGTCCCGGGCATCAAATTCAGGTCCTCACACATGCACAGCAAGCATTTTACCAACGGCACTATCCCCAGTCCCCAGGGTTTTGTTTTTTTCCCTTTTGTTGTTGGCGATTTTTATTTATTTATTTATATTTTTATTTATTTATTTATTTTTGAGAGAGACAGAGAAAGAGGAAGAGAGAGGAAGAGAAAACGGGCATATGAGGTCCTCCAGCTACTGCAAATGAATTCCTGACATGTGCACCACCATGTGCATCTGGCTTAACGTGGATTCTGGGGAACCAAGCCTGGGTCTTTCAGCTTCGCAGGCAGGTGCCTTAGCCACTAAGCCGTCAAGCACTCTGGCCCCATTGTTGATATATATATATATATATATATATATATATATATATATATTTTTTTTTTTTTTTGAGTCAGGGTCTCACTTTGCAGCCCAGGCTGTTTTATTTTTTTTTAATTTGTAGCCTAGGCTGGCCTCAAACTCGCCATCCTCCTACCTCAGCTTCTTAAGCATTGGGATGGCAGACATATACCACCACAACTGGCCCAGATGTTTTCTTTGTACAACTGTTGGCTGTGGTTTAAAGGAATCTAGAAAACAGGGAGGATGACTCCAAGCGCTAGAAAAAATGTTCTCCTGGGCAGATGACAATGCATGAAGTCATGGAGCATTCTGTGTGGCACAAGGCAGCAAGTCTGCTTTGAGAAAGGGGCCAGCCCCTGCAGCCAGGCAGGTGGGACAATGACCCAGGGGAATTGTCTGAAAAATCCCCATTCTTGGGCAAGCTGAGGAACCTCTGGCTTCCTTCATCTGAGACGTGAGGCTATGCAAACGAGCTGGCTAGTTGGTGAAGTGTCTATGCTGTGACGTGCAAATGATTTTCATACCTCCTGCCAGATGATAAGAGCCAAGTCAAGGGCTGGAGAGATGGATGAGCGATTAAGGCGCTGGCCTGTGAAGCCTCAGGACCCAGGTTTGACTCTCCAAACCCCACATAAGCCAGGTGCACAAAGGTGAGGCAAGTGCAAGGTCGCGCAAGCCCACTAGGTGGCGCAAGTCTGGCGTTCAATGACTTAGGTTCCTGGTGCACCAATTCTCTCTCTCTCTCCTCTCACTATCTCTCTAAAATTAAAATCAATGAACAAATCAAAGAACCAAGTCAAAAGCCTAAGTAGCCCTGTGCGATCCCTTTGTCCCACTGCACCCCCAAGGAGGCGCACATCACCTCCAGAACACACTGTGGGCCCCCTAGAGTTGGTGGGTGCCTGGGACCCAGCTCACCGTGGACACCCGAAGATAGTAGTCGTCCTCGCCCTGCGTGAGGTTAGCGAGCTGTGACACCCAGCTGAACTGCTCGTTGAGCTGCTCCAGCAGGGAGGAGGTGTTGAGCATCTTCCTCTGGAAGGACTGAAGGAGCTCGTTGTACTGCTGCGTCAGCTTCTCTGCCATCTGCAGGGAGTCGTTGAGCTCCCGCCGCAGCTGGACCTGAGCCGGGTTGTTGGCCGAGCAGTCTGCCCGGAGAAGGAAGGCACAGAAGGGCCAGGTGTGACAAGACAAGAAGGCGTTGCAAAGCAGACCCCATGGCCAGAACCTGAGACAGCGCTACCCTAGCTGGAGGTCCACTACCAACAACCATGGTAGCCAACAATAGATTCCCCCCCCTACACACACACACACCCCAGAATGTGACTCGAACCACCGCTTCCTTTATCTGGGAAGTCTTGCTTTGGAAAAAGTATATATATTATATTATATATAATTATACATTATATGTATATATATTATATTATATATATTACATATTATATTCAATTCTATATTGTATGTATATATACATATATATGTATCACTATCTCTCTAAAATTAAAAATCAATAAATAAATCAAAGAACCAAGTCAAAAGCCTAAGTAGCCCTGTGTGATCCCTTTGTCCCACTGCACCCCCGAGGAGGCGCACATCACCTCCAGAACACACTGTGGGCCCCCTAGAGTTGGTGGGTATATATATATATAGGCTGCAGCAAACTGTGTGTGAAGAACATGACTGACTGATCTATGGGCACCAGACCAGAATGTCCTTGGCGACTGGCTCATTGACCACACTTTGAGGACCACTGATGACAAATGCTCCGTGTCCCCAGCCCTCAGACCTGAAGCTCCTCTTAGTGTCTTAGCTCCTCCCAGGAATTCCTTTCTGGGCAGGGGTAGCATCACTCACTTGTGTGGCACCCACTGTGTACCAGACACTACCCAGAGAGGACCAGTACTCACTGATGTGCTGCCTACTGTGTGCCAGACACACGTCAGGTGCTCTGGATGCCTCTTGTCTCTAACAGCGTGCTTGGTTTTAACCAGCACCAGTACTTCGATCTTATTAATTAAACAGGTGCCCAGATGAAACTTGCCTAAATCCATACAAGAAACCAGTCTCCTAAACTCGGGCTCCTCCTACTGTGGCCTGACTGTGGAACATTTTGCAAGCTTGTCTTCAGAGTGTACTTGCAGGGTCAGCAATTCTGATCCTGAGAACCTCAGCAGAAGATCTGGCCAAGGCCCTAGGCCACAAGGCACAGCTTCGTGGTGGCTGGGGATTGGTCTTTGCCTGTCCTGCACACCCATGCTGCCCACGCTGGCCATGACTCACATTCGTGAGGAAAGTGGGAAAAATGGAATCATTCCTCCTGACTCTGGAATGCACTGCAGAGGTATAAGAGGTGGAGAGAATCCATTTTCTCATTTTATTCTATTACATTTCATTTTGAGACAGGGTTTCATGTAGCCCAGGCTGGCTTCAGATTCATTATTTGCTGAAGGTCTTCTGCCTCTACCTCCAGTATGCTAGCATTGCAGGCATGAGCCACCATGTCCACATTTATGCCAGGCTGCGGATCAAACCCAGAGTATTGTGCGTGACAAGCAAAACCTCTACCAGCTGAGCTACACTCCAGCTCAAACTCCACATTGTTCTTCCCCTAAATTATTTTTTAAATATCTAGGAGGGTCCATATCAAGATTAAGTCAGTCAAGGGAAAGGAGAGTTTTATCAGCCTCGGGAGGTGACTGCAAAAAAAAAAAAAATATATATATATATATATTATATAAATATATAAATACATAAATATATATAAATATATAAATACATAAATATATATATATATATATGATAAAATGTCATATGGGACAAGAAACAGGCTTAGTGATATGAAGCCAGGTAAGAAGAAAAATCTGTGATGGATGTCTTTAATACTCTTACCAGGAAGTAACCAAAACTAAGGAAAATCCTCTAGGGCCCAAAGGTGTCCAGTCTGTGGCCCACGCAGGCCCCACTCAACCCTGGGTGGTTACAAATGTGGCCCAGTACAAAACTGTAAAGTTACTAAAACATTATGAGGTGGCATGGTTCCTATGGTGGCTTGATTCAGGTTCTGAATGCAAGGTTCCTAGCTGGTGAAGATTTAGGACTTAGCACCTCCTGGAGGCCGTGCATTGCTGGGAGCGGGCTTCTGGGCGTTACAGCCAGTGTTCCCTTGCCAATGTTTGGCACACTCTCCTGTTCCTGTTGTCCACCTTATGTTGGCCAGGGGGTGATGTCCACCCTCTGCTCTTGCCATCTTTTCCCCCTGCCATGATGAAGCTTCCCATAGAGTCTGTAAGCCAAAATAAACCCTTTTTTTTCTCAAAAGCTGCTCTTGGTCATGCGATTTCTGCCAGCAATGCAAACTTGACGACAGTTCTCAAGCAAGAACAGTTCAGATGATGTCACGCAGCAATGTCAAAAGGTTGTGGGCACTCCCACCCTTCATTGGGAGTGCAATCTAGAATAGTTTTTCAACCTGGGACACTACTGACCCCTAGGGAACATATGGAAAGTTCTGAGGACATTTTTGCTTGTTGCAGTGGAAGGAGGGTCACTCTTGGCATCTGGTGGTTGGAGGCCAGAGATGTCGCTTCAGCTGATCACAATGCGCAGGACATCGGTCCACCCCTACTCTGCCACTAGCAGCTCTGATATTGAGACGTCCCAGGCTAGACGTCCTAGGCAGAGGCTGCACATGCAGTTGCAAGTCTTAAGTCACAGGCACTAAGTCCACAGCCACCCTGTCACTTAGGGTATTCTGTGAGATTTTTATGATGAAAGCCAACAGGCATGGTTAGGTGCTCCACTAGAAGTTTATATCACAGCTTCTGAAGATACTAATATTTATTGTGTACCGGTTTTGAAAATCACAGAGTGATGCTGACAATATTTAACCAAACTCTTAAAACACTAACCCAGTGGGTTAAGTAAGAACAAAGTCGCAGATCGATAAGCTATCTACAGGGAGGGAGGTTAACTCTTTCTGAGCAAGGACTGCTATCTATCAGGAGCTAGTCCAAAAGCCTTTCTAGGGTCTAGAGAGATGGCTCAACGGTTAAGGCGCGTGGCTGCAAAGCCTAAGGACCCTGGTTTTGATTCCCCACTATCCACATAAAGCCAGATGCACAAGGTAGTGTGTGTGTCTGGAATTTGTTTATTTACAGTGTGGCTAGAGGCCCATTCATTCTCTCTCTGTCTCTCATAAAGAAGTAAATAAATAAGAACTTTCCTAGCTGTGCAGGGGGAATTTTTTTTTTTTTTTTTTTTTGATACAGAGTCTCATGTGTCTCAGGCTGACTACATAGCCGAGGAAAACTCTGAATTCCAGCTCCTCACGCATCTACCTTCCCAGTACTGTGAACACAGTTATGTTCAGCCATATCCAGTTTCACACAGTGCTGGGGAGTGAACCCAGGTCTTTTGGCATGCTAGACAAGCACTCTGCCAACTGAGCTATCTCCCTGGCCCCTCAAAGGAGAGGGGATTTAACCAACAGAAAAGAATGAGAATGACTATTTTGTTACTGTTACTGTTATCGTTGATAAGACAGGGTCTCACTATGTAACCGAGGCTTGCATGGGCACCACTTGGAGGGAAATATTTCTTTTGCTTAAGGAATTCTGCCAAAACACTAAGTACAGCTGCCACACTGATGAAGCACAGGGCTCCCCGGGGGACACCCCAGAGTGCTGTCAAAGAACATAGCTCAAAGCCCAGCTTGCCCACATGAGGAGTCTTGTCATCTTAAATAAGCCACCTAGCCTTTTCCTCTGCAAGATGGGACATGAGGGCTGGGGAAATGGCTTAGTGGTTAAGGCATTTGCCTGTGAAGCCTAAGGACCACGGTTTGATTCCCCAGGACTCATGTAAGCCAGATACACAAGGGAGTTCATTTGTAGTGGCTAGAGGTCTGGTGTGCCCATCTCCCCCCCCCCCACCCTCTCTCTCTCTCTCAGATAAATAAATAAAACTACATGTTAAAACAGATGAGATATGAACTACACCTAACTCATAAGGTCATGCTGAAGAAATGAGAAAAAGGCTGTAAAGGTACCTGGCACGTGGGGAGGGCTAGCTAAACAAGATACATGCAGTCTAAAATTTCATAATCCGCAGTGAAGGAGTGTGAGCACACCTATTGTGCCCAGCACCAAGGACAAGAGTAGCTGGGAAAATCAAAGGAGAGTACTGTACCCAAATACCCTGGTGGCACCGACCACAGCTCGCCTGTTTACCATGGGTCAGCAGGATGGTGGGTAGTTTAGATGGTCTCTTAGCTCAGGAACAACCTGCATCTGAGCTTGATTGTCGGTACCAGGGGTATAGCTCAGTAGTGACAGAGCATCAGCCTATGATGCACTGAGGTCTATCCCCTGACACCAAAATCTAAGTTGAGGACTCCAGGATGAGCCAGGGTGAGACCCCGCTTGGGGACCACAGCTCAGAGGCACAGAGCTGGACTCTGAATAAAGGCAGTGCTGGTAAGGCAATGGGGACATAGGGACACAGATGACCATAAGGGTAGTTTGAAGACTGGTCCCCCAACTCACCCACAGACAAGATCTCCTGGCACTTGTCACACTGGTTCTTCATTCTCAGGCACCCGGTGGAGTTGTGGCGGATCTCCTTACACACGGTGCGGTCATTGTCATCTTCTGGAGATGTGTGAGGAGAGAGAGAGGCAGGCTGAGCGATTCAGAAGTGAGCACCGCAAATCGCACAGAACCCTTCCACACTTCTGCTCAGCCCTGCGGTCCGGGCAGACTGCAACTTGATTGTTTACTTTCAGATGCGGGGCTCCCTGTGGACATAGCCTCCGCTCCTATGTCCATCTGACAAGGCCTCTCCTGCCACATGCCCTCAGCTGTGTGCCCTTCACAGTCATAATCCATTTGGGTTTATATTCTCCTTGGCTCATGGCTCTTTATCGAGCTGGTCAGAAAGTCCTGCAAGGCAGGGGCACATCCTCCTTAGAGCTTCCTGACACCACAGAGCTCCCCTAGACCACGGGAGGCCCTCCTATATTTCCAATACAAAGAGAAACCCTGGCACCAGGAAACCCACACCACACAGGACATGGTGTTAGGAAGCAAAGCGTTAATGAAGAAAACCGCTCCTCAAATACAACTGGCTTCTCAAGTCCATGTGGCATTTCCTTCTTTCAAAAATTGCACATTGAACTGGGCATGGTGTCACACACCTTTAATCTCAGCATTTGGAAGGCCAGGGTAGGAGGATCGCTGTCAGTTCGAGGACAGCCTGAGACTACATAGTGAACTCCAGGTCAGCCTGAGCTACAGTGAGTACTTACCTTGGGGAAAAAAAAAAATGCACATTGACAACCATCTTGAACCACACCCTAGGACCACAGCCATGACCTAAGGTCACCCTTCCTTAAGTTCAGACACAGGCTGTGCTACGGTTTGCTGCCTAACCCCTATGATTTCCCACGGGAATGGGGCTCTGATCCTGCGGGAGGAGCACTCAGGTTACACCAAACCCTAGGTTACCTGCAAAACATGCAGGCTCCACGCTCTGCAGAACTAGACTGCCCTGATCTCATGTCACTTGCAAAACCTTGGACACATTCCTTTACTCCTGCCCTGGCTCCTTTCCTCTTCAAATGGGAGACAATTACCCTCGCAGGGTTGCCAGGAACATGGCAATGGCACATTCTGAGCCAGCATAGTCCTAGCACCTGACAGATTCCCATCCCTTCATGGGACAAGAAAAGAGAAAATACCCTCTTTCTGACCTCTGATGGAATCCAGGTTCGGGAACTGGAAGGCCGGGCTGTGAAATGGGGCGTCCATGGCCTGCTGAGCCTGATGGATCATATCGAAGAAAGGCTGGAACATGTCATGGAAGCTTGGCGGACCGAAGTGAGAGAGAGGCATGAGGCTACGGACCAAGCGGGACTTGGGATAGAGGAAGTGATGCCTCCGGTAAGGAAAACCAAAGGAAGAGAGGTAGTGGGTGTCCTGGGGCTCATGGGTGAAGAACCGGTCCTGGAACAGGGCGTCCATGATGCTGGACGCCCGGGTGAATCTGTCTTGCATGGCGTCCAGCACGTGACTCTGTTGCCGGTCACTCTCCAGCAGGGAGTCGATGCGGTCCCCATTCATCCAGAAGTAGAAGGGCGAGCTCTGGTTCAGGAATTCCTCCAGCTGGGACGCACAAAAGCCTGGTCAAGAGGCGCCCATCCAGATGGTGGCCTCCTGTCTGCGTGAGGTCCAGGGGAGCCAGCCCCCCAACCCTCTTGCAGCAGAGTATCCTGCTGGGCTACATCCCAGATCACCCATCTGTCAGGAGTGTGCTCCTGCATCTTCCTCCACGCCAAATGGGACTTTGAAGACTTAGGTAAACCTCAAAGGCCATGAGATTTTCAAATCCCACCCCTTCCGGTGAGTTCTCTGGCATCTTTAGCCACTGAAGTCACCACTCGCCTAGTTAGCTGTTCAGCCTTCATGGAACAGCAAGCTTTCCTGAGGACCAATCAAGTAAAGCCCACAAGTAAGCAAAGAATCAGTCTTAATATGCTAAAAATTCTTCATTCCTTCTGCGTCAGTAGGTGCAGGGTTCTGCCGTACCATGAGGCCATTTGTAGTGTTATCCGGCTAATTCATGCTGGATAAAGGTCCTCTGAGAGATGGTTAATAAATATGTGATGGGCATACTTGTGGTGATTGCTTATGTCTGCTCTCACGTCAGACATCACCAATCAATAATGGCACAGGGAGGGCACCGTAGCCAGGCAGCACTAGTCGATTGCAACTGCCACGTGCTTCTCTTTCCCCACCAGGCCCTCCGCATGCCCCGATCCCCCCCTCACCTGGCGGCCAACCAGGCCCGAGCCGCTTCTGCACACACGTGCGTAGAACTTCATGCAGGTCTGCTTCAGGCAGGGCTTACACTCTTCCCAGAGAGCCATCATGGTCTCGTTGCAGACTTCCGGGAAGGCCTTCAGCTTCATCTCAGAATCCCTGGTCTCATCTAGGGCGTCCTTCAGGGAGACGCAAGGCCAGCTGAGCCACACAGAGCACGGCTTCTCTCCTCCCAAGTCCTCCGCCCCTGTAAAGCCTCCCCATGGTCTGTGCGCTGTGCACATTTGCACCTCTGCTCCAGCCCATGCTTTCCCTCCTCCTTCCTGGAGCGCTCTCCCTGCCTGACTTCAAGGCCCAGCTGTTCCCCGGGGCTTCCCTAATCTCTCTGACTTAACTTCTCTGATAGTGTCTACCCAAGGATCTGCCTCTCCCTTGTAACTTGTCTCCTATTCTCAACCTCTACTGGTTAAAATTCATTCCAAAGCAGGCCAGAGGCTCCCTGCATCTCACTTTTCTATTGTAATTCTGGTGCGCACAGCAAACCAGCAAGCGACCAAAACCAAAATCATGTCAACCGTCCAGCTCACTAACATGTCCCTGACCCAATAATTGTCCCAAGGAGGTCTCGATATAAAGAAAAAAGATCTTAAGCCTAAAGATCTAATATGCAATTACAGTGAGTATATATGGAAATATATATGTGTGTGTAGTATGTATATATATATATTCTGGTATATATGTATATATGTATCAAAATTAACCTAGATGCTCAAAAGTAGATAACAAGTTTAATTAACTGTGGTACAGCAGTCCTCTTTTATCTGTGGTCTCAGCTATCCATGGCCAACTACATCTTAAAAATATTATTCTAAGACAATGAGGAATTCAAATATTAGAGAGAGAAACCATAGTTGTATAACTTTCATTGCAATATACTGTTTAATTGCTCTACTATATTATTGTTCATGTTTTACTTACATAATGTATAACTTAAACTTTATTATACATATATATGAAAACATATTATCTACAGACTATATTTGCAGGCATCTGCTGGGAGCCTCTGAGGGTTAAGTGGTTAAGAGAGATGGCTTACTGGTTAAGGCGCTTGCCTGCAGAGCCTAAGAACTCATGTTCAAATCCCTAGGTCCCATGTAGCCAGACACAAGTGATGCCAGCATGCAATATTACACATGCGCACAAGGGGAAGCACACATCTAGAGTTAGCTCATAGTGGCTGAAAGGCCCTAGCACAACCAGTCATTCTTTCTCTCTCTCTCTCTCTCTCTCTCTCTCTCTCTCTCTCTCTCTTTCTCCCTCTCTCCGTCTCTCTCTCAACAATAAAACTTAAAAGAGGGTATGACTGTATTTGCAAAGGATAGATTACAAGGATTTCATAATGACTACAATAATGCAATAAGCATTTTTGTGTTAAAAATTCACAGTTTGGGGAGGCGGGAAGGGGCTTATCAGTTAAAGGTGCTTGCTTACAAAGCCCATTCCCCAGTACCCACATAAAGCCAGATGCACACAGTGGGGCATACATCTGGAGTGGGTTTGCAGTGTCTAGAAACCCCGATTAGCTGATACATACACTCTCTTCCAAATAAGTAAATAAAAATAGTAAAATAATAATAATAATAGTAATAACAGTTTAGAATATAGCCATTATTTTGGGTTTTTTTTTTTAGAAAAACATAGAGATAAGAGTGGTAAAATACAGCTCAGATGTTGAGTGATCTCCCCTCCTGAGTCCTGCCACCCCCTATTGAGCCTAATTTGGAGCCTGTTACATGGCCAAAGTTTAGAAAAATCTATTGAAATGAATCTGGGCATCAGGCACCGAGCCAGGCTTAGAACAAAACCAGATCCAAGATCTCACTCCCTGAGGCTTTCAAAAGCAAATATATTTTCCCTTCTTCTCAGTACAGACCAATATCAGCTGACAGCCCCGGGAGTACCCACACTGCAAGTCTCCATGGCAACCCAGCAAGGCACCTGCCCAGCAAGAACCCTCCCTTCCTTCCAGCAGAGAAGACCTGGCCCTCTGTACTCATCACTCCTTCCCACCTCTTTCTTCTTCTTGGCTTCCTCCAAGGTGTTGAGCAGGGTCTTGCGCTCTGCATTTGTTTTCTCTATAAGAGTCTTTATCTGTTTCACCCCCTGGACAGCATTCTGAATTTCCTTATTGATGTACTTACTCCCCTGGTTAGACATTTCTGCAAGGGAAAAGAAGGAGGTTAGCATGAGGTGAGAGGAAGAAATGGTGCTAAGGAGACAGCCCCAGAGCTGGTGGGAATGTCAGAAAGGCTGTTCAGGGGCTGTCAAGTCTGGAACCTTCCCCTTCCCCAACACTACCCTGGTACCATCCCATATGACCCCTGCCTTGTCCCTGTGTCCCATTACAGGACTCCTGGTGGCCTCGACCCTATGACTCCCAAGCACAAATCACAGGAGAAGCATGAGAAAGGGAGCCCGACCTGGGAACCAGGAGGACAGAGAAGTTGTAAACAGGAAAACAAAAATGCAATGGGAAACCCTTATGCATCAAAATATAATAGCAACCAATTAATGTAAATATTTATTAAAATGTTGAGTCAGAAAATTATATATGTATCTATGGTAAAAATCTGTTAATCTGGATGCAAATCTCTCTGGCATTTAGTTTCGGCCAACACTGGTACTTCTTTGTTCCAATATGCAGGGCCAGGTGACGGGGACAAGAAGATGAATGAATAGCACCAGTCTCCATGGAGACTGTTACCACGGCACAGCACCAGGTGACCGAGGCAATGATACATCATGTCACTGAAGTACCACTTGCCTGGTACTTATCCTGTGCTAAATGCCATACCCCACACACATCACATACGTTTAATCTTCCACCCCCAGCACTATCACCATCCAATAGGAAAGAGAATGGGGGAGAGAAAGTGTTGGGTCAAGGCTGCAGAGCTTCAATTAGGTAGGATGAGTAAGTCCTGGAGGTGAGGGGTGCAAATGGCACCCACACTTAGTAGCACCATGTTTGGCACTTGAAGTTTGTTTTGAGAGTTCATACCACAAAAGAATTAACAATAAGGGCTGGAGGGATGGCTTAGCAGTTAAGGCCTTAGCCTGCAAAGCCAAAGGACCCTGGTTCGATTCCCCAGGACCCACGTTAGCTAGATGCACAAGGGGGCACACATGTCTGGAGTTCGTTTGCAGTGGCTGGAGGCCCTGGTGCACCCATTCTCTCTCTCTCTCTGTCAAATAAATATATTAATTTTTTTAAAGAATTTAAAATAAGGAGTCACTATGTGAAGTGATGGATACGCTAATTGCACACAGCAGTGGCGATCATTTCATGGCACATATCAACACCAAACCACTGGGTTGTGCATCCCACTGCCTTGTATTGTACTCCTCAGTTGTATCTTAGTAAAGCCGGGGTCAGGGAGAAGCAGGGTGATGAGATCAAGAGAGCAACCCTGGGTTTACTGCTAGAGCAAAGGGCAGACTCACACCCAGGCCAAACTGAGACATCTGGTTTGTTAACGGTGACCCCACGGAACTGGTCAGCTAAGAGCGGGAGGTTGGTAAGGGAGAGCAGGAGAGGGGAGGAGAGAGAATGGTTTCTGGAAAGGCCACGGAAGAGTGGGCACTGGACAGCTATACTTCCCCCTCCCTGCCTTGTGAGCAAAGACTGTGGAAACTGGTTTCCAGGAGGACAGGTGAGGGTATAGAGGTAAGAGCTGTGGACATCACAAAAGGGAGCCTCACAAAGGTTCAAATGACACAGCTTTGGAAGGAGGCACACACACACCAGGTGAAGGGACAAGGAAGAAATGTATGAATGAAACACAGCAGATAGAGGAGCTTGGGCCATGTAGACCAATGGCCAGACGTCACCTGACCACCAAGAGCCTAAGCAAGGAGCTGGGGCTCAGAGACTCAAAGACCCAGGACTCAAGATGGAAACGGCCTTCAAGACATGGGACTAAGTTTGGATGGGTGGCCCTGCCCTGGGTGCCACGACCTCCACCCAAGGGACAGCATGCTTGGTCTACTTGCCCTGGAGCTCATTGTCGGAGACCACCCGATCTCCCAGGACCCGCGCGTGCTCCAAGGTCAGCAGCAGCCCCACGCACAGGATCAGCGTCTTCATTCTGAAATCCTAGTGGGCCTCTGTTTGAAGAGAACAACAGAATGTCATGGTAACACCCGGGCCTCCTGCAAATTTCCTCACAAGCCTGCTGCAGCATCTGTTGTCCATCCTGGGACTTGGGAACACATGGCCTTCAGCTGTCCCCTCAGCTGACCATGGCTTCAGTTTACCCTTGAGGAACGTAGGAGACAAGATGAAAACTGTAAATGACAGGCTGGAGAGATGGCTTAGTGGTTAAAGGCACTTGCCTGCAAAGCCAAAGGACCCAGGTTCGACTCCCCAGGACCCACGTTAGCCAGATGCACAAGGGGGCACGTGGATCTGGAGTTCATTTGCAGTGGCTAGAAGCCCTGGCACGCCCATTCTCTCTCTCACTCTCTCTATCTCTCTGTCTCTCTCTCTTCCTTTTTCTCTCCCTCTCTCTCAAATAAATAAAAAATATAAAATAAATTTTAAAAAAAACTGTCAATGAAACCTTCAAAAGAAAGTGAAGGCAGTGGTCCACATGGAGAACTCAAGGCCCCTGGAGTCCTAGGAGCCGGGCTGTATCTAAACCAGACCCCTTCTTTCCATCCAAGCTGTCACCAAAGCTGTCTCTGCCTCAGAAGAACATGTGAGTTTCCTGCATCCAGACCTCCTTGTCCCCAGAACGCAACTAGCATGCCAAGTATTGAAAATATCTCTCTTTGATCCCTCGACCATCTGCTTTCCTGTCCTGTCTGAGTGGGCCTGCGCCTGCACCCAGGGCAGACATTACCAATCAATCACAGCCCCACACTCCCCTCAGAGCCCTGGTGTGCTTTTCAAGAGTCTGGGGCTGTATCATCCATCCCCCTTTGGTTGGCACAAGAAAGTAAATCCACTTGCCATGCCTGGGTGAGACTTGGGCTGGGCTGCATGTGCACTCAGAGGTATTGATTGGGAGCAGGGTAAGGAAAGGAGAACCGCAGAGAGGGCAGAGCCGGGGAGGGGGAAAGGGCAGAGTCAGGGATTAACAGTGAGCAGCCACAAAAGCCCTTTCAGAGGAACGTGTCTATTGGCTCTGTCACACTCCTTTCACATGTCTGTTCCCTCTCAGCCTGCACTGGTGTGCCCCTGCCACTACTGGGCCGGCTGCCCTAAGCCAGGGGACGCGGGCCACAGTCCTAGTCTTACACAATGGGTCCTTTCCCAGAAGCTGGACTGGTTATATAAAACAGACAACACCCCCTCTGCACCCCTAACACTTGCCCAGAACTGCTTATCTGGGCTTAACCATTTCCCATAGCAGGAATAGGGAGGGGGTCCCCCCTCTTCCTGAAATAGCTCTCAGCCAGCAGGCCCATCTAGACCTAGTGGGTAGATCATTAAAAAGGAGGGCCTCTGCCAAGACGTAATTAGACACACAGAGCAAAGAATGTGTGTAAGAGAAGAGACGGCACCTTCACCATGCTGGGTGGGTGGTTGAACACGCAAGATTTTGGGCCCACCAAGAAGGTTCTGGTCTCACAAGCTTGTTTCCAGCTGCTCACTGGGGCCTGAATTGCCACAGTCAGTGACAGAAACTTTGTCTCCAGAGATGGAGCCAAAGAATCACCACTAGGGGGAGAAGCCCCCAAGCACAAAGGCTTCTGGGAAAATCACTCAAGATGCTGGGAAATGAGTTGGACCAGAAGACATTGTTGGGCTCTGCAGAGCAGGGATAGGTCAGCCAAGGCAGTTCTCTGGATAAAGGGGGATGGAGGTCAAGATGAGCTGAGTCTGGGGGTCTGGAGAACCATCAGGCTCCAAGCTGCGAAAGGGGCCCTGCTTCCCCTCGACTTCTACAAGGATGCCAAAGCCCAGAGACAGGTGTGACTCCCAAGGCTGAGTGTAAGCAGGTGACAGCTTCAGGATAGAACCCAACCCTCCCTTTCAAGTGTTCTTTCCTGGACACTGAGTGACTTAAAATCTCTGAGTCTCGGATTCATTTGTAAAATGGACCTGCGACGGGACCTTGGAGAGACGTTGTATCCTGTAAACTCAAGAGTCTTGCATAACAGCAGTAAATTCTGACTGCTTTAAAACCCAACCAAGGACCTAACACGGGCATGGCAGCATCTATCTGGTATGCCTAGAGAGGAGGGCAGAGGGCCTGAACCCATCACAGAGGCCACTGGAGTCTCCTGACTCTGGCTTTGCCTAAGTGAAATTATGGCTTCTTTGTAAAGCTCTCCCGGCTTCCTACAGCTAATGCCAAGGCTAATTCTGGGCCAAGATAGGCTCTTCCTACAGGCTTTCTGGTGCCCTGGATGCTGCTGGCCAAGGACAGCTGCAGAGCACTCCCATGCCTCGGTGGCAGTCCTGGACTGGCCCGCTCCCCTCACCTCCTGGGAGCTGGCCCACACACCTGGCTGCCACCTGCCCCCAGTGGACTGAGCCAGAAGCGGAGGACCTCCTTTGCCCAGTGTTATGCTGTAGCCTCTTGCCTGTGGCACGATTCCATGCATTTTTTTTTTCCAAGTCAAATCCGGCTTAGTGGTTAAGGCATTTGCCTGAGAAGCCTAAAGATCCCACTTCGATTCCCCAGGACCCATGTAAGCCAGATGCCCAAGAAGGCGCATGCATTTGGAGTTCATTTGCAGTGGCTGGAGAGCCCTGGTGTGCCCTTTCTGTCTTTCTCTCTGCCTCTGCCTCTTCCTCTCTCTCTCTCTCTCTCAAATAAATAAATAAAATATTTTTTAAAAAGTCAAATCCTTTACAGCCCCATCTTCAAATATCCTTTAAAGGCCTTCATCCGTGACTGTCAATATTCCGCAGACTAACCTTCTCAGGTTACAAGTCTCATAGGTTGGGCATATACTGTCGTGGTCACCCGGTACGCTGTCTTAAATTGCTAATTTCTCCCTTTTAAACAGATGTTATCATCATTTAAAAAAAAAATTGTTGTGTTTTATTGGGTCGAGAAATTCTAGAAGGCCAAGAGGTTTCATTGCTCGTGCCAACTCTGACAGTTTAACGTTGCAGTGGGGAACCTCTAAGCCCTCTGCAGGCCTCAAGATGGCTATAAAATGAGAAAGTGACATCGGAAGTCGGGGATGAAGCCCTGCCTTGTGCACGTTAGGAGGCAGCACATACTTGAATGCACAACATCGTATTTATTGACAACGCACTCTCCCTAGAACTGGAAGAAAGGAGCAAATACGATGACTCATGCTTGCCAGGCGCAACCGCGGGGCGATCCGGAGAGCCCCATCCATCCGCCCCGTCACGGGGGAGAGCTGCGGTCCCGCCGCCACCCGCGCCCCCTGCAATGCGCGCGGGTCTCCAAGCCTGTTTCATCACTTGTGCACAAGGAGGATTTTTACACCCGGCCGGATTTACAGCCTGCGCTCGTGATCCGAGCTAATGAGCGTGGCGACTTCTCAGCCAGCGCCAAGCTCCCTGAAAGTCCGCCCCTTCCCCGCCTACCCCCGTCAGCTACCTGGTGATGGGGACCCAGCCACCTCCGGCCCAGGGTTCCCCCCTCCGACTGCTTCGTTTCTCCCAATCTGACAGCTGCCCCTGCCCACCCATCGCGCCCGGTGCGGCTCTGCTCGCGGTGGGGAAGATGGGAGACACATCTCACCGATCAGCGCTGCGGGCTCCGGTGCGCTCCTCCTGGCGACGCGGGGTGGTAGGCACAGGGAGGCGTCCTATTTATAGTGCCAGGCTCGTGTACACCCCCTTTGGGGCTGGCTGCAAACCTGCGTGACTCACGCCCAGAGAATGCTGGGGAATGCACCAGGAGTTTTCTGGAAGCAGGAAGGGGGTGGGCAGTGCAGCACCCGGCGGGGGGCACCGGGGGGCGCATCGGCACCGCAAATGGCCCACAGCGACCCTGTTACTGAAGGCCTCTGGAGAGGAGAGCTTTGGGTCCTCTCCCTCCACTCCAGTGGAGGGGTCCACTCCAAAATACAATCTTAGGGTCCTCCAGCCCTAAGATGTGCATTCACTGAACATCACACTGAGCAGGTGGTTTCTGGGCGGCAGGAAAAACAAATGGTTTAAGAATAAGGACGAAAATACATTGGAGGACCTGGAGGTGACCCTAGCTCTGAGATCCACAGAGCTTAAACAATGTACCCATGTACTTCAGACCCACCCAAGCAGAGAGGACTCCGTGGGTGAGAGACACAAGAACCTCATGACTGATTTAAAACTCTGTCTGGCTCAGACTTGACATGCTGAATTTTTTTTTTAATTTTTTATTATTTTTACTTAGTTGGGAGAGAAAGAGAGAATAGGCACACCAGGGCCTCCAGCCACTGCAAAAATACTCCAGACGCATGTGCCATCTTGTGCATCTGGCTTATGTGAGTCCTGGGGAATCAAACTTGGGTCCTTCGGCTTGGCAGGAAAATGTCTTGAGTGCTAAGCCACCCTTCCAGCCTGCTCAATGGTTCTCGAACACCAGATCTGGCAAGTCAGTCTTGTTTTGTGCTGGGCTTTGTGGATCAAATAGTTGCATCTGGGGCCAGGGGGGTTGAGTCGCCCCCGGCTGCTGTCTGCCTAGAGCAGGAATGTCTCTGGACACAGGCATCTGTGCCAAGGAGAGGAAAGTCTAGAAGTCCTGGGCTTTTCACTCTGAACACCAGGATACTTGAGTTCCAAGAAACAGGACAAGAACCTGGCATTACTCTCATGTTGATGGAGAGCGGGGACGGGGTGGGAGGCAGGCAGCGTGGTTTATGGCAGCAGACTTTGAAAACCATGAAGAAGACACAGGACCTGAAGGAGAAATGTATGACCCCATCTCACTTTCCTCTTCATGTCTATAGAGACATGCACACAAAGACTAGTTTCTGCCTGCCCAGCGCTGAGGGTTACTCAGACCCCATTCTAGCCTGCTGGAAGCCCCTTGGCCTAGAAAAAAGTGGGGATCCATTGACTCCCTCAGTGGGGATCCATTGACTCACTGACTGACTCGGTGATGTCGGACCAAACATTTGCCCCCTGGGGCCTTAGTTTCTTCTATCTGGACGAGGATGAATCTGCAATGTGTCATCTCAGAAGCCTCCTTCCATCTAACCTGATGCAGTGCCAAGTTCAGGAAGATTGTCAGCCCAGGAAGCAAACATGCAACAAAAACTTGGAGCAATATATTTTTTTCCCCCAAGAGGCTTCCCTTTGTTCCCCTTTGAAAAAAAAAAATACGGTGAATTATCAGTAACAGCTACATGGTCCATAGAAACCAGCTCCCTTGTATCATTTCTGTTCCGGAGCTCCCCTGGGACTGGAAACAGGAGGTGCAGATCTGTGGTAGTTATAAGAATCAGACTTGTAAAAGCCAGGCAGAGATTCGCCTTCGTCAGCTGAAGTAGATGGGTGGGAAAAGGAAGAAAAGATTTGGAAGAGAATGGCATGATTCACCAGCCATAGCTGCGATTAGTTACTTTGTGACTTCAGTTTCCAAGCAAACAAGGTTTGGAAGATTAAACTTTAAGAAAGAAATACAAATTATGAAAGCACCATAGTCCACCACTGGGTTTCTAGGGAGATTGCAGAAATCACGTGGCTCAGCCCCCACATACTTTTCTCCCTTCCTACTCTCACCCAGGCCTCCTTACCAGCTGGTTGTCCACTGTGCATCTATTTGAATGCCATCAATAGTGAGAGCTCACTAACCGCCTGTGGTAGTTTGAGTAGATGGCCCCCAGTATATTCAGTTTTTTATTGTTTGTAATTTGCATCTGCAGCCACCTGGCTGGAGGCAGTGTCCCTGGGTGGATCTTAAGGTGTGGTGGTGGGTTTCAATCTAAAGATATGCAAAGTGTGCCCAGCAGGAGTTCCTGAAGTTTGCTGTGTGGCTTTTGGCTTTTTGGCTTGTGCTTCTCTCTATCTGCTTGGGCCTGTGAAGGCAGGCCAGCTTCTTCTGCCATTATGGAACTTCCCCTGGATTTGTAAGCTTCAATAAATCCTTTCCTCCATAACTGCCTGGTCTGGAAGTTCATCTCAGCAAACCTGAAGCTGTCTACTACACCCCCACACACACTCCCAAAAAATAAAAAGTTCTCTGTTAATACTTAGGACATCTTTGCTAAGGTCCAGTATGACTCCCATAAAGGCTAGCTTCCAACTAGGTTCCAGCCCCAAGAAACACACCGAGAAATCAACCAGTATCTCTGCAAAGACCTTCTGGTGTTCAAAGGCAATTCCTTCTGCTTCTCCCAGGGGCCTCGGGTCCCTCACTACTCATCATGTGCAGATTCTCCCATCGTGTAGCCTCCTGACTTCGCCCCTCTTGGAATCTCGGAGTTCATCAGTGGCTCTGCCATGCTAAGGGTGAATGGACCATGAAGAACAGAATGGTAGTATCTACTTCCTGGCCCTAAGCAATCCAGATCAGCTGTGAGCCTGATGCTGAGTCACGTGCTGACTCGCAGAATCATTCAGCTTTTCAGCAGGGGCTGCCGCTGTTACATTGCTCCATGACGGACACTTACAGCTCCATTAGAGCTTCTCTTGGAAGTCATGGTGGGGTGGGGGGGAAAGGGGGTACTGGGGGCAAGTAAAAACCGTTGTGCTTGGGCTGGAGAGATGGTTTAGCTGTTAAGTGCTTGCCTGTGAAGCCTAAGGACTCCAGTTCGAGGCTCAATTCCCCAGGACCCACGTTAGCCAGATGCACAAGGGGGCGCATGCATCTGGAATTCATTTGCAGTGGCTGGAGGCCCTGGCGCACCCATTCTCTCTCTCTCTCTCTCTCTCTGCCTCTTTCTCTGGCTGTCACTCTCAAATAAATAAATAAAACTACATAAAAGTTTTTTAATTATTAAGAAAAGAACGTTGTGCTTATGTGGTTTTCTCTTTTTCTACCTAGTCTCTCTTTTTTTGGAGTGCATAGCATGTGCGGTGCGTGTGTGAAAGGTGTGTATGCCCATGTGTGTGCATGCGGGTGTGCACTGTGCACACCTGGCCAGAGGCCAAAGAGTATCGAGTATGCTTCTCTATGACTCCTTCATGTTTTCTTGAAAGAAAGTCTCTCTCTGAGCCCAAACCTGCTGGTTTTGGTCAGAACGGCTGACCAGTGAGATGCAATTATCCTATCTTGACACCCCCCCAGGTCCCCCACACACAGAGAATTGGAGTTCAAGGTAAGCATGCATAGCCATGCTCAACTTTTTACATGGGCGCTAGGGATCGAACTCAGGACCTCATGTTTGTGATGCAAGCAATCCTACCCACTAAGCCATCTCCATAGCCTCCTGTTTATGTCTTATCTTACCTATGTGTGTGTCGTGTGCAGATTGTAGATGCGTGTTCATAAGCTCATACGTGGAGGGGTTGCTGTGTTTTGGGGTAGATATGACTGTAGAGGATGTCAAGTATCTTCCTCTCCCCCTTATTGGTGTCTTTTTTTTTTTTTTTTTTTTTTGAGACAGTGTCTCTCACTGAACCTGGAACTCACCAATTTGGTTAAAAAAGCTAGCCAGCAAGCCGTGTGTGAGATCCCCCATCTTCACCTCCCCAATTCTGGGATCCCAAGTGCACAGCACTACACGCATCACGTTCACATGGGTGTCCGGACTCAGGTTCTCCTGCTTGTATGACAAGGACGTTACTGCTGAGCTATCTCTCCAGCCCCTGTTTATATTATTAAGATTCGCCCAACATCTCTGGTTGCCCAAAATTCTTTAGGTCTGATTTATTCCTTGGTGTCCTTGTTGTCCACCCTACAAACCCTGCCTTTACCCAGATTCACACCACCAGGGGCACCTCTGCCACCTCCTGTCTCCTGAAATGAACTAGAAATAGACAGGAGCAGAATCTTGTGGCACACTACGACCCATTCTCTAGACTGTAGTTGTTTAAGGGGCACATTCAGTCCATCAGAGGCCCATGATGAAATCATAGAGAATAAAATCATGTACAAGTAAATAGGCCCACAATTCATGCAGAAGTGTCCCAAGTCCTCTCTGAGCATCCCCAAAAGTCCAGAAACATTCCATCGTCTTCCTGTACAAGATCTTCTGGTGAGAAGGGTTGAAGGTGCTAATTTTGAGATGCTTATCACGTGTCCAGAAGTAGACACATGTCTCTTAAATTAGCATCATTACTCACGTTGTGGATGGGCTGCATGATTTTTAATTCACTTCAAAAACTGGTCAATTCCAGCCTTTAAATGTTAAGTTAATGATACGTGAAAAAATACCAATCTGCTTCAAGCCACCACTAGAATCTAACCATTCTGTCAGCTCTGCAGCTCTCTATGAAGTTGGCAATGGGCTATCCAATGGACTCACCCGGACATCTCTAAAAATTACCAATAGCCAAGTCATTCCCCAGAGGTCATGATGAGTCAATCTGGTGAAATATCTGGGCTCATAAAACTCTCCAAGTAAAAGCAGCCATAAAGGAGCATGGCTTTTGCGTTAGACTGCTGACATGCACTCTGCCCTGTACGATCTTCTCTGCCCTGGTGCCATTGTTAGAGTATGTGTTAGCACGGAAAGCATTGGAGAGGGAGGCTCAAAGTGAGGCGGGTCACCTTGAAATCATCTCAGCTCTTACGGGGCCTTAGCTCAGGAGTCAGGGCACTGGACCATCTATGGTCACTATTGTAGTCAGCTCTACGTTGCTGGGATGGACATCTAACCAGACATAGTTTATGGGAGGAAGGCGTTTCTTTTAAGCTTATAGATCCAAGGGAAGCGTCATCAATGGTGGAATATGTTGGCTCCCTTTCACAATCTGAGCAAAGAATCAACCAACAGACAGTGCCCCAAACGTGAACAGCCAGAGCTCAAGCCATTCTCTGCACACCTCAGGGCTGGAACTCAGATCCACCCTCAAGCACACCTTAGGACTGGATCCTGGGGCCCCTCCTCCAGTGACACCTCCTCTAGCAAGCTGCTGAAGATTTAAGCAGGAAGCTTAATCTTAATTAAAAGTACTTGAGCCAGGCGTGGTACGCATGCCTTTAATTCCAGCACTTGGGAGGCAGAGGTAGAAGGATGGCCTTAAATTCAAGGCCACCCTGAGACTCCATAGTGAATTCCAGGTCAGCTGGGCTAGAGTGAGACCCTACCTCGAAAAAGCAAACAAACAAACAAACAAAAAAGTACTGGAGGCTATGGAGTACATACATTCACATTCAAACCACCAGAGTCAGCATGAACTCAAAGGATGAAAATCATGGCCCATGAAGGGTAAGTTTTTACAAAAGAGAAGTCATATTTATAGAGGAAAAATAAAGCAAATTTATTAAGAATAAAAGATTAGAACTCCCAGGGAATGGGAGGGTGCCCCAAGATAGAGGGGTTTCCCCTGTATGACTGTTATCTTGGGAGTTTATTAGGCTTTCTAGTCAGGGAAAAAAAGTTGATCTTTAAAATGACCAGACTGAGATATGGAGACATGTATCCCTAACCTAATCATTAATCCTCATGAAGTGTCCATGTGTCTCCTTTCCAATCAGGGAATGATGGTGCTCTGTCCCTTCTCTGTGATTGGGGCGGGCATTGAGGTGCAAACACCTCCAAACACCAATGGAACAGCTGGACACAAGCTACTTGGTCGTGAAGGTGCTGTGTAGGCAAAATAGAATCAAGGACAAAAGGTAGAGCTGTCATTTAGGGTACTTGTCTACACATTCCTTTAACCATAAAGTTTTTGTTTTGTCTGTCACGAGTCCAGGACAGACCCTGCTGCTGTTTCAATTTTTTCTTCTTCCCCACAAGTAAGTCCTTGGACTCCAGGAAAATCTGCCAGAGGGCTGGAGAGGTGGCTCAGTGGTTAAAGGCACTTGTTTGCAAAGCCTGATGGCCTGGACTCGATTTCCACATAAAGCCAAATTCGCAAAGTGGCACATGCATCTGAAGTTCATTTGTGGTGCCAAGAGACTCTGGCATGCCCATTCCCTCCCTCTTTCTCTCTCTCCAAATAAATAAATGAAAATGTTACAAAAATAAACCTTGCAGAGACTCTGTGGCCAGCAGAGTGTCTCAGAAGCAAGGAAAGCAGGAGAGGATACATACAGAGAGCCAGGTTCTCTATACAATAACCCTGGAATCGCAGCTTTAGAAGCAGAGCTGACAGTTGCTCAGGTCCCTGGACTAACTGCACAGCAAGTTTCTTTTCTCCTATTCTACTCAGAAGGAAGCCTGGCAGGTTTTTGTTCACTCTGAGCTGCAGTCCTCACAGTGTCCTTCCTACAGCTGCCTCCTTACAACTTGTTTGTCCTACATCCTATTCCTAAATCAATATCTCATAACCTTGCCCTCTGTTCTGTAAAGCAGCTCTTCAGATTTCTGAGATTCAAATTACATTTGTCCTTACATGCATTTTCTTATTCAGATCCGTCAAGCCCCTTCTCCAGACACCTCCCTCTCTTTCTCTGCCCCAGTGATACATCATTTTGTCTTTATCATGTATGTCTGGCTTTCAGACCAAACACGGAACACCAGCTTGGCTGGCTGGGGGGGACAGCAGCAAACCCTCTGCACTTGTGATTTCACATGTCTTGCTCACTTTTACATGATCTTGTGAAAGACTGTGCTTGTCACACTGGTTTTAGCTGACCTGATGGACAGGCTATGGTCCTGGGAGTACCACAAAGACACAGATGTGCTGACTCCAGGTTCCCTCAGAGACTTAAGATGAGTATGAAGTGACTAATTGATCCTCCTGTCTTTATCTGTCTTATTTCCAATTCCTCTCCATACCTCATGGTTCTAAGGTAATATGTGTCTATGTGCATACATTTTTTTTTGTTTTATTTTTTGAGTTAGGGTCTCACTCTAGCCCAGGCTGACCTGGAATTCACTCTGTAGTCTCAGGGTGGCCTCAAACTCACAGCAATCGTCCTACCTCTGCCTCCCAAGTGCTGGGATTTAAAGGCGTGCGCCACCACGCCCGGCTCTATGTGCATAAATTTATGTTTAGAATGTGTATATTTGCAAACAAGTACATAAGTCAATGATAGATTATTTTTTTCCTTTTCTCTTCTGTTTTTTTATTTTATTTATTATTATTATTGTTATTATTATTTTGGTTTTTTTTGAGGTAGAGGTTCTCTCTAGCCCAGCCTGTCCTGGAATTTATTATGTAGTTTCAGAATGGCCTCAAACTCACTGTGGTATTCCTACCTCTGCCTCCTGAGTGCTGGGATTAAAGGCTTGCACCACCATGCCCAGGCTTCTTCTGTTTTGTTTTGTTTTGTTTTGTTTTGTTTTGTTTTGTTTTGTTTTGTTTTTTCAAGGCAGGTGCCACATAGGGTCAGTTTGCTGTAGTTAAATACCCACTCTCCATATTTTTGTCATACATTTTTCCCTACATACACACGCATGCACAAGAACACATACACAGGGGAGAGCAGGGATCCAGAAACAAGAGGTGGAGGGCATGGCCCCCCTGCACAGAGAAGAAGGAAAAGAGAGAAAGAAAGGGGGAAGGAAGGAAGGAAAGGAAAGAGAGAAAGATCTAGTGTGTATTGAAGGAAATGAGAGAGAGAGAGATCCATTGAGTACTGACTAGCACTCTAGACTCTGAAAGAAAGGAAATTGCCTACCTTAATCTCTTTGTATGTTTCCTGTTTTCAAGTATTTGCTTTTAAATAAAATTTCCTTTTCTGTGGCTTGTCTGTCCATATCATGTAATTATTTCATTGAATTATTCATCTGTCAGTTTATAAAAGCTCTTTGAGTAAACAAAGAAAGTAATCTTTGTGTGCTATAGTTTTTTTTTCAGCAGGTTATCATTTGTTTGATTTTGATTATGGGCTTTCTCAAACTTTTATGCAATTTGTTTATCGTTTTCTTTATAGTTTCTAGGTTTTGTGCCTTGTTTAAGAAGTTCTTTCTCTTTCTTAAAAGACTAACAGCTGTTCTCATTTTCATCTAGATTTATATTATGTTAACATTTATATTTGAATATATAACCAAAATGAAATACATATGTGATGTGTGTGTGTGTGTGTGTGTGTGCACGCATGTGTGAGGGGGGTAAGATAGTGATCTAGCTTCATTTTCTTCCAGATAAATGACCTGATATGTCAACAAGATTATCAGAGAAACCATTCTATTCAAGCCAAGTTGAAATGCCACTTTTCCATACATGAAGTTTCTCAAACTCGGATTTATATTAGGACTTTCCTAGCATTCCATTGATTGCTTTTTTAATTTTTACTTTTATTTATTTGCAAGCAGAGAGAGAGCTACAGAGAAGAGAGACAGACAAGAGAAAATGAACATGCCAGGGCCTCCAACCAGTGCAAATGAACTCCAGATGCATGTGCCACTTTGTGCAAACGGCTTTATGTGGACACTGAAAAATCGAATTTGGGCTGTTAGGCTTTTCAGGCAAATGCCACTAAGCCATCTCTCCATCCCCTCCTTTGATTTCTTTTTTGTTTATTTGGTTGCTTTTTGTTTTTCCAGGTAAGGTTTTGCTCTGACCTAGGTTGACCTGGAATTCACTATGTAGTCTCAGAGTGGCCTCGAGCTCATGGTGAACTTCTTCCTACTTCTGCTTCCCAAGTGCTGGGATTAAAGGCGTGTGCCCCATGCCTGACTGATTTATTTATGTGCAAGATAGTGTTAAAATTGCATAGCTTTAAAATAATGTTTGATGTTAAGAAGATGATCTCCCTCATGCTTTAAGTTCAATGTCATTTGTTTATTCTTAGACATTAATTCTTCAGTATGCACTTAAAATTAATGTATTGCTGTTAAAAAAAAATGGTACTGTAATTATGATTGCATTGCATTTACATTTTAGTTTTAGAGGCACTTATGTTTTTATATTCTTTTTTCCTATTTAGTAGTGTAACATGTGTCTGTAGGTAATTTAAACTATTATTCTTTATTAACCTTCTTTAGTTACCATACAAAACAATAGGTTTCATTATGACATTTTCACACATATTGCTCTTATTCTTCTCTTCATTAGTCTTCCCAGTCTGCTTCCTCCTCTCTTTTTTGTTTGTTTATTTGTTTTTGGATTGTCGAGGTAGGGTCTCCCTCTAGCCCAGGCAGACCTGGAATTCACTATGTAGTCTCAGGCAGGCCTCAAACTCACAGCGATCCTCCTACCTCTGCCTCCTGAGTTCTGGAATTAAAGGCATGCGCCACCATACCAGGCTCCTCCTCTCTCTCTTTTTTTTTAATATATCAACCTGTATATAATTTGAAAATATCTAATAGTTTAAAAACACCAATACAGCCCTTTTCCTTGATGTATTTCTTGTCCATTTCCTCCAGCCGCCATCTTCCAATCCTCCAGTCCAGGAAAATTATTACTTTTAAAAAGAAATTAAAAGGCTAGGCATTGTGGCACACGCCTTTAATCCCAGCAGTTGGGAGGAGGTAGCAGTAGGAGACTGAGAGTTCAAGGTCACTCTGAGACAACATGGTGACCTTCAGGTCAGTCTGTGCTAGAGCAAGACCCTACTTCAAAAAATAAAAATAAAAACTTTTTTTTTTCAATTTATTTGCAAGGAGAGAGAGAGAGGGAATGAAGAAGGGAGAGAGAGAATGAGAGAGGGAATGAGCACACCAGGGTCTCGAGGCACTAGAAACGAACTCCAGAAGCATGTTTCACTTTGTATTTCTGGCTTTAGATGGGTACTAGGGAACTGATCCCAGATCATCAGGATCTACAAGCAAGCACCTTTAACCACTGAGAAATCTCTCCAGCCCAAATTATTACTTTTATATGAAAACAAATAGTTTTGAGGTGTTATGACATGCAACTTTATTTCATTTTTAAAAATAAAATAAAAACCAAAGAGATGCTGGGTAATAGGAACCAAAAGAGAGCAGTTATGAAATATGAAAGTCCGGGGGGAGGCTGGGGAGATGGCTTAGTGGTTAAGCGCTTGCCTGTGAAGCCTAAGAACCCCGGTTTGAGGCTCGATTCCCCAGGACCCACGTTAGCCAGATGCACAAGGGGGCGCACGCGTCTGGAGTTCGTTTGCAGTGGCTGGAGGCCCTGGCGCGCCCATTCTCTCATAAATAAATAAAAATAAACAAAAAAATTTTTAAAAAAAGAAAGTCCGCGGGGGGGGGGGGAAGGCTGAAATGTGCAACACAGGACAAACCAAGGGACAAGAGATTCGACAAGGATCTGCTGATTAGGTTTGGAATGGTTTGCTCTGTGTCACCTTGGCTAGGCTCCAGGCTCCAGGTTTTTGATCCAACCCTAATCTAGGTGTTTCCATGTAGACAGGTTTTTAGATGGTAGTAATACTTAAGCCACAGGCTCTTAGTAAAGCACATGGCCCTCTACAATCTGGTGAGCCTCATCTATCTGCTGTAGGCTCTAAGAAACCAAGGTTGGAGGTGCTCTGAGCAACCTTGAACTCCAGACAAGCTTTGGACTTGACTGATGCATCAGTTGTCCCCTGGGGTTCCAGCCTGCTGGCCTGTCTTGCAAAGTTTGGGCTTGCAGCACCCACTGTGATATGAGGCAATTCCTTAAGTTTTCTGTTCCTATGGGTATTCTAGAAATAGATGCAGAAAGGGATGTATGTGGTGACTAATAACGTGTGTATAAATACACAAGGCCTTTCTTGTCCATGGTTTTGCTTTCCACGGTTGCGGCTCCCTGTGGTCCGAACACGTTAGGTGGAAAGTTCTAGAAATAAACAATCTATAAGTTGCAAATTGCAGGCAGTTCTTGGTCGTATGATGAAATCTCCTACCGCCCTGCTCTGTACCTCCTAGGATGTGAATCGCCCCTTTGTCCAGCACATCTGTGATGGACATGCTGGCCACCTGTCAGCACACACAATACAGTAAGATATTCAGACAGAGGGGCTGTTGGCAGGTAAGGGTTGCCAGCAGAGGGGGCAACATGCTCTTCAGTGGTGTAGCCACTGGGAAGTTGTCCATGTACCAATTAATATGCCCATCCTCGCTCAGGAACATAACTCTCATTAAACTCTGTGAGTCACAAAAAAATAAAAGAAACAAAAGTAAGTCAAAGGACATGGAAGTAGGAGGGGACAAGCTGTAAAGAAGGGATGCAGTGGGAGCAAGAAGGGGGGAAAAGATAAAGGGAGGAAAGTGTGATCAGGACACATCATACACATGTATGAAATTGTCAAAAATAAATCAAAAAAAATATTTGGGAAGAAACTGACCATAGTCACATTACTTTAGATATAGTGTGTTATAATTATTCCATTTTATTAGGCTTATCATCTTTAATTTTACCTAATTTATACGCTCTTTCACTGGCTAGCATATATAAGAATAAATGAAAAGCCGGGCGTGGTGGCGCACGCCTTTAATCCCAGCACTCGGGAGGCAGAGGTAGGAGGATTGCCATGAGTTCGAAGCCACCCTGAGACTCCATAGTGAATTCCAGGTCAGCCTGGGCTAGAGTGAGACCCTACCTTGAAAAACCACAAAAAAAAAAAAGAATAAATGATATTCTAGGGTTCCATGCTACCTCTTCTTTAGGTATCCATTGAGAGGTCTTGGGACATATTCCCTGAAACTAAAGGAAGACAGCTGTACATGTCTGCTACTGATTTTGTTTCTGTGCAAAGCTCTGACCCTTAACTGTTGAACCATCTCCCCAGCCCTGTACAGAGCTCTGAGTAACGGCATTTGACTGTGTTAATTTCCCAGCATGTATGTGGCTGCAGGTTTGGAAAAGGCTCTTCTATTTGGCAGCTTTCCAGCACCGAGGCAGGCAGTGCCTTCTAAGGAGTCTGGATGGGAGACAATAGGTAGAAGGGGAAAGTGGAAATGCTGCCAGAAGAGATAGTGAAGAAAGTGTGCCGGAGGGAGGTGATAGGTGAGAGGCAGAGCAATGGAACATGCAGGAAGAGGGAGGGGTTTTCTAGGTCTCAGGAAGCACATGGGAGTGAGGGGAGAGTTTGAAAGCTTTGAAAGCAGGAGTTTGGGGAAACCAGGACATACTGAGCAAATGGTGAGAGTGTTCAAGAACCGCTGAGATGGGCTCTCCCCCTTCGCGGATGTGTGGATCCCTGGGTCATTAGTGCGGTGCTTTGAGTGTAAAATGCCGCCTCCCCCCATGATTTGTGACTAAGCCTCAGATTCCATCCCCAGCTGAAGGAGTTTTGGGAGGTAGAGCCTCGCTGGAGGAGGTGTGTCACTGGTGACAGGCTTTGAGGTTTATCAGCCCAGCCCTACTGAGTGTTTACCAGCCAGCTCTCACCCTGCTGCTGATGTATGAAGACGTGAGCCAGTTGCCTGCTCTTCCATGCCTTCTCCACCATGATGAAACATCTCCCTGAAGCTGTACGCCTGAAATAAACCCTGTCCTCCCATAAGCTACTTCCAGGCAGATATTATGCCCAACAACAAAAAGGTAACTGCTACAGGGCTGAAGGTATGGCTTAGCAGTTAAGGCATTTGTTTGCAAAGCCAAAGGACGCAGGTTTGATTCCCCAGGACCCACGTTAGCCAGATGCACAAGGGGGTGCACATGTCTGGAGTTCGTTTGCAGTGGCTGGAGGTCCTGGCATGCCCATTCTCTCTCTCTCTCTCTCTCTCTCTCTCTCTCTCTCTCTCTCTCTCTCTCTCTCTCTCTGTGTGTGTGTGTGTGTGTGTGTGTGTGTGTGTGTGTGTGTGTGTGTGTCAATCTCTTTCTCCATCAAATAAATAAATAAAAATTAAAATTTTTTTTTAAAAGTTAACTGCTACAATTAGTGATCCCAATTATTCTACTTTGAAGGGTCTCTGTCCTTTAGCCATTTAGTTTGACTTACAACTTAAGGGTGTGTGCGTGTGCGTGTGTGTGTGTCTGTGTGTGTGTGTGTTGCCATCCACTGCCCATCACAGCTGGAGGTGAAGACAATATTAATTAGTCTCTTGGTTCCTCTCCATCGACTGCCACCTCCACCTCTGTCCTGATCCCCAAGCTCTCATCCTCTCCCAATGGCTGTATATCCTAGACTCTTTGTGGGAGGCATTCCAGAATTCCAGTTGACCCCAGGCCCACCACTCTGGTTATGGGTAGAAGGTGCCTGAACTTGCCGCTGAGAGTGATCACGCAAAGGCTAGCATGACTTCTTCATCCCACTTCCGCCCCGCGCCCCGCTCTGTAACAAGGCCTTGCTGCTCTTCCTCGTCTCTTCACTCTGAACCTTCTCAGGCGTTTCAGTCCCGTCCTCCAGCTCTTTGCTGCCACTGCACAAAGCTGGGCCCTTTGCTTTTGGACTTGAATGCATCCTCTGCCCTTGAGCCTGGCCCTTGCTCTGCTCTGCTCAGCCAGAGGCCATCTACAGCCAGACACCAGCAGATTTCAGGACAGTGGATGCACTTTCAGGATCAAAGCAAGGGCCATGGTGTGGATATCCTAAGACCCAGAGAGGAGAGAGGGGCCTCACCTCCTCACACCAGGCTGGGGCCCTTTCCTCCACCAGCTACAGAAACAGCAGGCACAATCAAGGTTCATTTTTGTTTTCTGTGTCCACAAATATCTGAGCACTTTTCATGACAGGCTGTGTCTGAGCATACAAGCAATGGATTTACCCCCCATGGTTCTAATCCCAACATCTCCACTATGATGGTTTGAATGCAAAATGTCCCTGGTGGCTTCATGTATTTTGAATATTTGGTCCCCAGCTGGTGGCAACTTTGGAAAGTTGTGCAGTCTTTGGGAGGGGAAGCCTTGCTGGAGCACGTTTGTCATTGGGGACAGGCCTTGAGGTTTATTATTCTAGTCCTTAGAGTTCAGAGTTAACTCACTCTGAGACTCCTTCCTTCCTACCGCTGGGACAAGATATGATGCTCTGGCTGCCTGTTCTGTCATGAGTCCTGTGACGAAACTTCCTCTTGAAAGGTCAACTGAAATAAGTAAGCCTTTCCCTCCCATAAGCTGCTGCTAATGGAGTCTTTGTCCCAGCAACAAGTTCTGCTGCTACATCCACTTATTAGTGAGCTTCCTTGGAATCTCCTCTTGGAGAAAAGAAAACAATGTTTGTTTGTTGTTTTTCCACAAGGCTACTGGCAAGCTTAACCATCACTTGTCAACTTGACAAGATGTAGAAACACCGAGGTGACAAATTTCCATGTGATTCTGTGACAGTGTTTCCAGAGAGGTTTGAATGAAGTGGGAAGACCCACCTTGAACATAGGTGGCATCATTCCATAGACGGATCAAAAAGGGAAGAAAAAGCCGGGCATGGTGGCGCTTGTCTTTAATCCCAGTATTCGGGATGTGGAGGTAGGAGGATCGCTGTGAGTCCGAGGCCATTCTGAGAATACAGAGTGAATTCCAGGTCAGCCTGGGCTAGAGTGAGACCCTTCCTCAAAAAACCAAAGGGAAAAAAAAGGGGAAGAAGAAAAGAGGAAGTGCCACCTAGCTAAAGTTTTGTTGTTGTTGTTGTTTTGTTTTTAATTAAAAGAATATAAAGGGCGGGCTGGAGAGATGGCTTAGCGGTTAAGTGCTTGCCTGTGAAGCCTAAGGACCCCGGTTCAAGGCTCGGTTTCCCGGGTCCCACGTTAGCCAGATGCACAAGGGGGCGCACGCGTCTGGAGTTCGTTTGCAGAGGCTGGAAGCCCTGGCGCGCCCATTCTCTCTCTCTCCCTCTATCTGTCTTTCTCTCTGTGTCTGTCGCTCTCAAATAAATAAATAAAAAATTTTTAAAAATTATAAAAAAAAAGAATATAAAGGGGGCTGGAGAGATGGCTTAGCAGTTAAGGCATATGCCTGCAAAGCCTAAGGACCCAGGTTTGATTCTCCAGGTCCCACATAAGCCAGATGAACAAGGTGGCATATGCGTCTGGAGTTCGTTTGCAGTGGCTAGAGGCCCCAGCGCACCCATTCTCACTCTCTGTATCTCTCTCTGTCTCTTTGTCTCAAATAAATAAATAGATAAATAAAATGTTTTTGTTTAAAAAAAGAAGAAAAGAGGAAGTAATCTGAGCATAGGCTCCTTTCTCCCTCTTTCCCTCGCGCTCTGTGTCTCCCTCACTTCCTAAGTGCAGATGCCATGTGACCAGCAACCTCACATGCCTGCAACCATAGCTGTGATGGACGGCAGGCTCAAACCGTGAACCAAAACAAACCTTTCCTCCCTCAAGTTGCTTTTGTTGGATATTTTGTCACGGCAAGGAGACAAAAATACACAGAGGTTCCAACAAGTTTCTATGCAGGTGATTTTTTTTTTAATTAATTTATTTATTTGAGAGCTACAGACACAGAGAGAAAGACAGATAGAGGGAGACAGAGAGAATAGGCGCGCCAGGGCCTCCAGCCTCTGCAAACGAACTCCAGACGCGTGCGCCCCCTTGTGCATCTGGCTAACGTGGGACCTGGGGAACCGAGCCTCGAACCGGGGTCCTTAGGCTTCACAGGCAAGTGCTTAACCGCTAAGCCATCTCTCCAGCCCCTATGCAGGTGATTGACAAGATGAAGTTTCCTTTGATTGAAATGAGTATTTCCTTGGTACTTACAAAGCAGCCCTGTAACCCAGGCTGTGGTGGTTTGAATGAGATGTCCCCCAGAGTCTCATTTGTGGTGAATACTTGATCCCCAGCTGGTGGCAGTTTGGGAGGTGGCACCTTGCTGGAGGAGGTGTGTTTCTGGGGGAGAGTTTTGGGGTGTTATAATCCAGCTCCCTCTTCTCAGAGCAAGCTCACTCTTCCTGCTACACCCACAGCTGCTGTGGCAAGACGTGATGCCCGGCCATGCTTTCCCCTGTCATGATTTAACTTCTTGAAACTATAACCTGAAATAAACCCTTTCCTCCCATAAGCTGCTTTGGGTGGGGTCTTTTGTCCCAGGAACGGGAAGTTAACTACTACCTATGTCAAGAACCTTAGAAGTGCAGGTTCACGTGGTCAAATCAGATACAAAGCCATAAAGTACGCCATGATCATTTCCAGGCAAGCAGTATCCTCTCAGAACCTCAGTCTCCTCATCTGTGAAATGGGAGGCACAGTTTCTGGCCTCCATCCTTTTTGAGGTTGTGTGAGGTTCTGCCGAGATAATGGGGAGAAAGCACGTTGTTTACTAAAGGCTTGTCTGGCCAAGGTGAGACAGAGTGCAGAGAGATGAGCTGCTGGGAGCCCCTCACTGAGCATTGCCCCTTCTGATCCACTGGGGTTTGTGAATGACTGCGGCTGTCCTTGAGCCAAGAGAAAAGAAAATCTCTCTTCCCCTTGGCCCTCAGTCCTTTACCAGGCTTAAAGGGGTGGAAATGGAGGGTCAAGGGTGGGGAGTAGAGACTATAGCCCTCAGAAGAGACCAGGCTAGGCTGCCCCCCACCCCCGCTCTGTGGCCCCTGCTTCTCCTGGTCGTAAACACTCATCACACATGTATGTTGTGGCTTGCTTAATTGTTGGCATCTTCTCCATGCTGACCTTTGACCTTTGTGTCCCCAGAGCTTAGGGCAGGGCCTGGGAGCTGGTGTTCCATAAACGTCTGTTCCATTAATGAGGAATCACAGTGGAGGGGCATTTGTGACAACAGTCACAGCACCTAGTCCTTTGCTTCCCCTCCATGGTTGACAGCAGAGGCCTCGCCAGCAAGTAGCAGGAGGTGGGACCGCTGGGAGACCCAGTTGTGAGACAAGATGTGCATGGCCCAAGTCACTCAGCTCCCCAGTTTCAAGGCTAACCAATGGTCCAGATCTGCAGGGGGCTGGCTGGGTGGGGATGTCTCTCTGGGACTTGCAGTTAGGGGTGTAACGGGGGGGGGGGGGGAATCCCAGCAACACCGGGACAGAGAGCATCCTTGCTCCTCCTGTGCTGAAATCCGGGGGTCCCTGTGCCCGCCTCCCGCCCCGAGGCGGTCCCAAGCCAGGCAAGTCCACCAGCGCGGGTGGCAGAGTCCTCCTCGGGCTGCGCCTCCCAATCGTGGTCTCCACAAAGGGGCCCGGGACCGCCCGCCCGCCCGCCCGCCGCGGTCGTTTTGAAATTTAAAAAAGAAAAAAAAAAAAAGAAAAATACCGAGGAAGTTGATCTGGGCCGGGTCCCAAGCGGTGACGCCGAGGGGGAGGCGCGGGAGGGAGGGAGGAGGAGGAAGGCGGGAGGGAAGGAGGGATGCGAGCGAGGCCCGGAGCGAGGGCGCGGGGCGCGGGCCGGCCGCACAGCTTCGCCCGGCTCCAGGGGCAGCGCGGCGGCGGTGGCCGTGGCCGTGGCGGCGGCGGCGGCGGCGGGGCGTCCCCAGGCGGTGACCCCGCGGACCCTCCCCCTCGGCCCGCCGCCTCCGCAGCCGCGCGCCCCGCACGACTCGCCGCCCGGGCGCCCTGGTCTGTGGCCCGGGGCAGCGCGCCCGGCTCCCCGCTCGCCAGTCCCGCGCCCGGACGCCCCCAGCTCCCGCCCACCCCGCAGAAGGGACCATGAAAGGTAAGCGGACCCCCCTGTCCTCCCCCGCGGGGGGGGGGGGGACACTGACACCCCACACTGCAGCCTGGACGCGGCGGGGCTCGGGTGCCGGTCGGGGGGGGGGGGGGGGAAACTTTGGCAGGAATGCTGGGTGGGCCTTCTGCCCTTTGGGCTGTTCTGAGCAGGGTCCTGGAAGAAGGGGTGGGGGTAGGGGGAGGATAGGAGGAACCCTAAAGTCAAGGAGGACCATCCCACACGCCCCCTTGCAGTCCTGGCCTCACCTTCCTTGATCTCCCCTCAAAGCGAATTGAAAGACCTTTGGCAGTGTGGATCCCAATCAGCTGCCCATCCCAGGGGGCTCAGCCCGGGGGGGAGACCCCCCCCCCAGTCGCTACCCAGGCCTAGGCATCTCCTCCACCGAGCCCCTTCCACACACACACACACACCCCGACCCTGACATGCCAGTCAGAACCGCAGCTGGGCCCTGTCCCTCCCAACCTTTTGAACCCAGCCCTGACCTCTGACCTTGGGGGAACCCCAAGGGCCAGAACTTAGCTCCCTCCGGTTAGCGATCACCAGGGTGGCCTTGGGATAGAGATAAGAACCAGTCTTGCTCCCAACTGACTGCTCCAGGCTCTTCTGAGCCTCTTGGAGAGTATGCTCGGTCTTCCAGCTCATCCTGGGTTTGGAGTGATGGATGTCACATGGACGGACGACAGAGTTCTACTGGGGTTTTTGGTATCCGCCCCCCAGGGCCTTTCAGTGGTCCCACTTAGCAGCTAGGCGGATGCACGCGTCCCTAGCAGTGAGAGCCTCACGCCACTGTGACTTACGGAAAGGACCTGCGGGGATGGTGGGCGACACTAAATCATCACAAGCTCAGGTGTTGTTGCTCAGGAAGGTTGTGGGGTTGCTGGGGGAAGTGGGGGGGGGGGGGGAAGCTCCTACCTCTCAAGCCTTCAGTCAGAGCAGTCGTTTGTCCCCTTGTCACATAAAAGGGGAGGGTGGAGGGAGGTGTATGGGGGTGTAGAGCTAAGCATGCACTGGCAGCCCTGAGTTCAGTTCCCAGCACCGCATGGACTGGAAGGGGTGGTTACCTGTCTGTAACCAGCAGCCAGGAGGTAAAGAAGGCAGGAGGATCAGGAATCCAGTACCATCCTTAGCTACGTACTGAGTCCAAGGTTAGGCTGGGCAACTATGTCAAAAAATAATAAATAAATAAATAAAAAGACAGATAAGGGTCAGAAGCTTTATGAATAAAGGTATCCATGCACAAACTTCTGAGCTTCCAGAGGCCCAAAGAGGTAGGACTGGTTTTGTGGATGTGCCGCCTACTTAGAATCCCATAAGACAGCCCCCCTTTAAAAAAAAAAAAAAAAACACTTGGTTTAAAGTTCTGCTGATGCTGTCTAGAAAATTCTTCATCTTTTTTTTTTAACAAGACCTCCCCCACCTCTTCATTTGGTACTGGGTCTGAAATATTCTGTAGCTAGTCCCTATGGAGAAGTGACCTGTTTATGACTCCCTGTGAGTCAAGGGGTCTAAAGCTTAGTGCTCTTGAGTATCCCTGCCTTTCTCTTTCCTTCCCTCTGGTCTCTGGCCCCCTTCTGCCTCTGCTTCCTGAGGGCCACACCAGGTCTTGGACTGCCTGGACTGTGCCAAGCGGTTATAATCAACCCCTGGGAGTTTCCTTGGCAGGAGGAGAGGAGCCTCGCCCACTGGGCTCCCGCTCCCAGCTGCCACATCCCTGGAGCGCTCCCCTCCCATCTATAGTTTTGGGGGAAGGTCATTTCCCAAAGGCTCCATAAAGTTCTCAGGGCACAGCTTGCCACAGTGTCTGGGCTACAGGCGTCCCCCGACCTTGCCTATGGTACTAGGATGCTGCACATTCTCCCCGTGGTGGTTTCAGCTCCACCAACATTCCAGACAAAGGCGGAAGAGAAAATGCAGAGGGAAGGGCAAGGCTGCAAGCCTGTGATTTGGAGAAGAAAAGATTCAACGGAGTGTCTTGAGGAGCTCCCCCGCCACCCCCCATGAGGAGCCCATGCTGGTGGGGACACTGTGATTGCCAGAAGGAAACCCCACCCTGCCGACAAACCTCCTTCCTTGCTCCAAACCACATACCACCTTCCAGGTAGCACAGGCCCCAGGGCAGCTATTTGGTAACCCCCAGTGATCTCTGGTGACACCCTAGGGACAGGGTGCAGAGCTGCCAGGCAAGGGGAAAGTTCCTCCCCAGTATGCATCCCTCCCCAGCAGCCGGAACCAGCTGGCCCTACCTGAGATGGAAAGGGCAGACAGCAAATATTTGGCCTTCCGGATGTGTGGAGTGTGAAGGGCTTTTCTCACCCAAGTGGAAAAAGCAAAGTGCTCCTCAGAGCATGGGTGGAAGACCTTCCAAAGAAGCTCTTCCCCAAGGGGTGGGGGCTGGCTTTGTAGGCTCTTCCAGAGGCCACACAAGTCTCCCAATTACATCTGCTGACAAAAGATCATGGTCACCCCTCCCCGCACCCCCTGGCTCAAAACAAACATGGTGATGTGGTATCTTATTCAGGAAGGGGGTCACTGATGGGCACAGTACTTAAATAAGAAAACATATCTGTTGAACCGTGCAGCCCACCCTCCACTGGGCACCAGGGCCCACTCTGCCAGCCAAGCTGTTTCCACGCTGGGCCCCTCCTGCCTGAGCAGCTGGCCAGGCCTCCCAGGTAGCCAGGTCTTTTGATGTAAGCTGGCACCCGGTCCCTCTCACATGTAACCCTAGGAGCACACGGCTGTGACCAGCCCCTTAGTGACAAGCCCATCTCGCAGCTTCTCACTGGATTGCCACCTGTGAAATAGTTTCCTAGTCACCTTCAGTGACAAGGTCTTGACAGGGGAGCCCTCCCAAGTACCCCAGAAGCAGCCTGGTTGGCAACAGAGATGCCAGAGTTGAAACTCAAACTTCAAAGATACCTGATTTGAGGGTCAGAGACATAGCTGTGGTCTTGGTTCTGGCATCTCACCTCTCAGGGACCCCTCTACTTCTGGGTGGTCCCTGAGGTTCAGGAGGCCGGGGTCTCAGTACCACTTGGGGAGCAGAAGTGACTCAGTGGAGGGTGGTGGGAAGCCTTCGGTGTGAGCGTCTGTGTGATGCGTGCTCAGAGGCTTGTTGGGAGCAAGGCAGAGCCCCACTCCACCATTCCCAATACCAAAGGAACAAGATGGGCCAGCAGGTTCAGAGAGGAGTCTGGAGCAAACACCTAGCAAAGGGCGGGGAGGGGGCTGGAGAGGTGGCTTAGCGGTTAAGGCATTTGCTGGCAAAGCCAAAGGATTCAGGTTCAATTCCCCAGGACCCACATAAAGCTGGATGCACAAGGTAGCAAATGCATCTGGAGTTCGTTTGCAGTGGCTGGAGGCCCTGGTGCGCCCATTCTCTTTTTCTCTATCTGCCTCTTCCTCTCTCTCTCTGTGTGTCTCTCTCTTTCTCTCTAATAAATATTTTTAAGGGGGCTGTGGAAATTGCTTAGTGGTTAAGACCTTTGCCTGAGAAGCCTAAGGACCCAAGTTCAATTCTCCAGGTCCCACATAAGCCAGATGCACAAGGGGGTGCATGCATCTGGAGTTCATTTGCAGTGGCTGGAGAACCTGGCACGCCCATTCTCTCTTTCTCTGTGCTTCTTCCTTCCTTCCTTCCTCCCTTTCTTCCTTTCTTTCTCTCTCTCTCTCTCAAATAAATAAATAATACATTAAAAAATAAATATTTTTAAAAGGAAAGGGAGGGGCAAAAAAGAGTTGGAAAAACATAGCACTATGATCTACACCTGATCCTCCCCAAAAGGCCAAGAAACAATAGCACTGCGATCCAAAGCCTGCTTCCCAGCTTGCTTGGGGACGGTTGTGTTCATTCATGAGCTGGCAAGCCACCATCCAAGCCCCTCATCCCAGCCCCATGCCTCTGAGCATTGAAAACAGCCTGGACAAGAAAACAAGGAGTGGCTGGTGGCTCAGTCCACAAAGTGTTTGCCATGAGAGCACGAAGACCTAAGTTCAGCTCCCTAGACGCCTGGCGCGTTCCCGTCAACCCCAGCGCTCACGAGGTGGAGACAGGACTGCCGAGAGGAAAGCTGGCTAGTTAACCTAGCCAAATTGCTGGGTTCCAGGCTCAGCGAAAAAAACCTGTCTCAGAAAATAAGATGGAAAGTGACTTGAGGGAGACCCCTGCCATTAGCTGCCGGCCTCCACCCCCACACATGCACTCACACACACACATATGCATCCCCATATGAACGTGCATACCTACTGTATACATACACATATGCACAAGAGGAAGGGACGGAGCGAGAGAAAGGAAAGAAAACAGAAAAGAAAGAAAACCAAGAGCTGATGACCAAAAAAAAAAAAAAGAAAGAAAGAGAGAGAGAGAGAAAGAAAGAAGTCACCAAATGGTCCTGGAGGCCCCAAGGGTGCAGGTATTAGAGAATGCCTTCACTGAGACATCCCCACACACATGCACTAAAAAAACTAAAATAAAGCCAGGTGCAGCGGCGCATGCCTTTAATCCCAGCACTCGGAAGGCAGAGGTAAGAGGATCGCCGTGAGTTCAAGGCCACCCTGAGACTACATAGTGAATTCCAGGTCAGCCTGAGCTAAAGTGAAACCCGACTCAAATAAATAAATAAATAATAAAAAGTTCACCCTGCTGCCCATCTGGGATCATTTGAAGAGCAGAGTCACATTCCAGAACTTGTTTGTGAGAAAGGGAAAGGTGCCCTGCCTTGCGATGGGCATTGGTGGAATGCTGGGCCGATTCCATGGACGGGCAGCTGCTCTGAGTGTTAGAACTGGCTCCCAGGGCAGCATGATGGGCCATGACACTCGTAGATACACACCACCTGGGTTTAATTGTGTTATATGTGTGTATGTGTCCAGAACCCTGAGGTCAGCCCAGTCCTGGCACAAACCAGGTTTTTATCTCCAGGGCAAAGTTACTGGACTCCCAAGGAGCTTGGTGCCCTCGTTCAGGTAGCCTGGATGAGCCCACAGGGTGGTACCAGAGCATGAGCTTCAACGGGTGTTTCTGTCTGCCCATGCCCTGGTACTCATGATGTGTGCTTGTTACATACAACTGAATGCCCCCACTGAGCACAGATTCTTTAAGCAAGAATCACACCGCAGTCTCCTCAAAGTCTATTACAGGCATTAAGTAAAGATGTTTGCTTTTATGTATGTGAAGTTTATTGATTGGATGCCATATGTCAGGGTTCTCACGTCTACAGATGTCTAGCAGCTGAGCAAGATACAAAGAAAAGCTCAGACACCGCTCTTTCTCTCAAGGAGCTGGCCCTTGGCTAGGACACAAGATGTGTGCTCCTAAATCAGTTTTACGGTGGCAAGTGTCATAAGAGAGGTTTCAAGGAGAGAGCGTGAGGCAAAATCAGTTCTTCTCTTAGCTCTCTACCTTTGCTGCTCTACTTCTGGATGTTCTGTGGCCTCAGACATGGGCTTCTGCTTCTCACTGGTACCCTCCCAAACACTCTTTCCATTCTCCTTTGTGGGACATTTAGCAAGAGAGATGAGGCCACACTTCCCTGAGCTCCTGGCCCACATTACCTGCAGTCACCATCTTTAAGCCAAGATTCCAAGCCCCTTCTTCACAGTTCAGATGGAGTGCTTTAATATTATTACTATTATTATATTTTTGGTTTTTTGATGTGGGGTCTCACTCTAGCCCAGGCTGACCTGGAATTCACTATGGAGTCTCAGGGCAGCCTCGAACTCATGGTGATTCTCCTACCTCTGCCTCCCGAGGGCTGGGATTAAAGGCATGCACCACCATGCCCAGCTTTTTATTATTATTATTATTAACAATCATATTTTCAGACAATAAACCATGATAATTCCCTCCCCTCCCTCATTCTCCTCTTCACAAATCCACACTCCATCATATCTCCTCCCTCTCTCCATTAGTTTCTCTTTTATTTTTATGTCATCATCTCTCCCTCCTATTATGAGGGTTTGTGAAGGCATTGCTAGGCACTGCGAGGTCATGGATATCAAGGTCAATTTCTGTCTGGAAGAGTGCATTGTAAGCAGCCCTACCCTTCCTTTGGTTCTTACATTCTTTCTGCCACCTCTTCCACAAAGGACCCTGAGCCTTGGAAGGTCCGGTAGAAATGTCTCTGTGCTGAGCACTCCTCCGTCACATCTTCTCAACACTATGGTGACTTTTGGGTCATCCCCAGTGGTCACCGCCATCTGAAAAGTGAAGCTTCTCTAACCAAAAGTGAGAGCGGCATTAATATATGGGTATAAACATTAATTAAAATGCTTAACAGGGAAGTTTGGTGAGCATCATATCTGCATTTATTTAGCCAGACAAGAGCAAGCATTATACCAGATGGAGTACTTTTTAACCTGTCCCAAATGCAAGCTGGACATCTGAGATGTCCTCCATCCTTTCCAGCCAGCACATAGAGAAGACCTATGGCTACAATGAACCTTCACTGGCTGCCTAGCTCTTTGGAAGGTTCCAAGAAGGAGCATGGAGGCAAAAGGGATGTTCATTCAAAGTCTGGGGTCAGCGTGCCAAGCTGTTCCAAGCCCACAAGGATGTCTCCTCAAACCTGCTTACTTCTGCTGGATGAGAGTAAGATGCAGAGATGTTAACGGAACCAGTAGAAGAGAAAGGAGTTGTAACTCAAGGGGATGGTCTTTTCTGAACTGTGCCCACTGCGTAGATGGGGTAGTTTCCACGGTTCCGAGGAAACAAGCTGAGTGCTGACCGGCACCCTGCCCGGGAGAGAGAGAGCTGGAGACTCCAGGGCCTGAGGCTAACCCTGGGTGAGGCTGCACTTGGGGTTCGGGATGGATTCCAGGTGGGTGGAGGGCAGGTGTGAAGTTTTAGTACAGCAGAGGTCAGGAAGTACATTGGGGACAGGGACCAAGGCCGAGCCAGGCGTCATGCTCGTGGAACACAACAAGCCTCCTGTCCCAGAGGATGTGTGGGCTGAGCTGTGGCCACCGCAACCATGAGACCTGCAGCTTCCACAAAGGAGTTTCACCCTAAGTGTGCCTCCATTCCTGTGGATGGCAGGAGAAGGGCAAAGAAAGAATGCAGCTGAATGTTGACACTACCCAGAATAGCATTCCCAGCATAGGCACCTCTGAATGCCAATTCCATACGATCAATAGGTACCTGTTTTCCCAGATTAGCAGCAAGTTCCATGGACAAATAAGTCTGCGAAGCAGAAACATGTTTTTTTTATGTTTATTATTATTAACAAGCTGTTTCATGTGGACACGGCATGTGTTGGTACCCTCTTTTCCCTCAACCCTGTTCCCATTCGGTTGGGGATGCTCCTCAGTGGGGTGGCAGGTATTCCCCATGGAGTTGTGATTTATGTGTTGTGGGAGCAGAGGTCAGTTATTGGGGGGGGGGGTCGAATGCCTCAAGGCATGATGTCTCAACCTGTGGCTCTTACAATCTTTCTGCCAACTTCTTCCACAAAATTCCCTGAGCTGTGGTGGGTGTGTTTAAAGTCTACTTCAGTGATGAGCTCTGAGGAGCCTCTGGATCTCTGCTTTGGTGGGTGTTGAGTGTCCTCAGGGTCTGTCTCCTACACCCTGGTGCTGATTATCAGGTTCAGCATGGAAGCAGCGCTCTTGCTCTTCTCCCTGTTCCTCTGTAAATTCAGGTGTGGTTTGGCTGAAGTGCAAGGGGTAGTTTATCTTCCCCAGTCTTGCTACCTTTAGGACCAGGGAACAGGGATCTGGCCTATTTTTTTTTTTGTTTTGTTTTTTTGTTTTTCGGTAAGGTCTCACTCTAGCTCAGGCTAACCTGGAATTCACTATGTAGTCTCAGGGTCTCAGGGTGGCCCTGAACTCAGAGCAATCCTCCTACTTCTGCCTCCTGAGTGCTGGGATTAAAGGGGTATGCCACCATGCCCAGCTTTTTTTATTTTTTATTTTTTTATTTTTGAGGTAGGGCTTCACTCAAGCCCAAGCTGACCAGGAATTCAGTATGTAGTCTCAGGCTGACCTCGAACTCACAGCAATTTTCCTACCTCTGCCACCCCAGGGCTGGGATTAAAGGTGTGCGCCACCATGCCCAACTCTAAACATATATTTTAATGGGCTTCTCTTTTTTGTTTTCCAAGACTTTTTGAAATATTTACCAAGAGCTGTTTTTCCACAAAGAATATTTTGGAACTCTTGTTCTATTGGACATGCTCTGATAAAATGATTTTCTTGGAAGTTAGAAATTGGTCCTGAGGGTAATGGGAGTTGGGACGCGGTAATAGATGGTAATGTAACCGGAGATGGATAGAAAAAAAAAGCACGGACCCAGTGGCTGTTACCTTAATCCAACATTTCTAAGGGTTGGAGAGATGACTTAGTGGTTAAGGCATTTACCTGCAAAACCAAAGGATCCCGGCTTGATTCTCCAGGACCCACATTAGCCAGATGCACAAGGGGGCGAATGCATCTGTAGTTCATTTGCAGTGGCTGGAGGCTCTGGCGTGCCCATTTCTCTCTCTCAAAAAAAAAAAAAAAAAATTCTCGTTGCATTTTCCCAGCAGCTCTGGCATGTGGAGGTGGAGGGCACAGCCACTCTCTTACACACAGGAAGAGGAAACCCATGGAAGGGGGTTGAGAGTCCCAGGAGAGGGAGCATGGACTTCAAACAGTGAAAACTATAACGCGTCGGGGTAGGACAGACTGGAGGGGACAAAATGAATCAGCAAACTGCTGGCTCACACCTCTCCCATCCCACTGAGCTCCAGGAACCAGAAGAGAGATTGTGCATCTTCTGCTGAGTCTCGTGCAGAAGTGATAGGGGTAGCTGCTGGGTGAAGTGAAAAGCTCCCGCTCCCGTCTCAAGTAGAGCTTCAACCCCGGAGAAGCTGTTTAGAAATGGGGTCAGTATTTAGGATTGTTACAGTGCCCGAGATTGCTCCTGGCATTTATGGGACAAGACTGGAATGCAAAATGTCTGTGCAGGGTCTATAAATGCAGTGTAATAAAAAAATGTGTGACCTAAAAAAAAAAAATGTGTGACCTAAAATGCCAACAGTGCCCCAGTGAGAATAACTAAGGGCAGGAAAGGGAGGGATGTTTTTAGGGAAAGGAGGACTTGGGATATAAGGAGAATTTACCCTCAACTTCTGTGGCTCCCAGGAACATAGACAGAGGAAATACAGGGAGAGCCCAGAGAGAGGAGGCAAGGACTAGGAGAGAAGACTGCCCAAGAGGACCAATCATAGATTTTTAAATTATTATCATCTGTGTATGTATGTGTGCATGATATGCACGTATGATGTGGAAGGGGGTATGCACACATGCCACGGGGCATGTGTGGAGGTCACAGGACGCCTCAAGCTGTTGGTCCACTCATTCTACCTTGTTTGTGACAGGGTCTTTCTTGTTGTCTTGCAGCTGAGAAGGTTAAACTAGTTAGCCTGAAAGCTTGGGGAGTCTCCCACCTCCCATTGCCATGTGCATGTTGGAATTACAGAATTATGGACTACTGTGACATGTGGCTTTGTATGGGTACTGGGGGGTTCTGAACCCTAGTTGGTGGGCTTGTGGAGCGAGCACCTTGAACCACTGAACCAACTCCCCAACCCCCTAGATGGAGTTTTCAGAACAAACGAGCTAGAAGTAAGTACGAGAGGGGAGAGGAAGCTGAGGGTGGTCACTGACTGAAGAGGGGTTCTCAAAGGAAAGGCCCCGCTTCTTCGGAGCTGAGAGGGCAGAAGATTCCCACCAGACTACAGACGAACCCACAAAGGAAGCCGTGGAGAGGGGCCGTGGCAAGAGAATTCTAATGAAAACAATTCTACAAGCTTAATTACAGCGTTCTCCAACCTTAAACTACGGTTGTGCTGCAACTTTAAATATAGCGTTGGCTCCTGAGAGGGCTCCCTGATCTTTACTTTTCCTGCCCCAATTGGCTGTTTGGAAAACTCACTGTGAACTCGGCTGAAGATAATCATCAAAATATGTTCCTTGGAGTGCCCAAAGAAAGACCTTTTATTCAATTCCTCGAATCCACCCACCTCCACTTTCTGACTTGCAGTTCCAGAAAAATGAAGGATGAATCAACTATACATTTTTAGTCAATCAAAAGAAAGAAAGCATGCCTTGGTGACCACAGCTGGGTTAGCAGTTGGTTAGCAGGTTCAGGGTGTTTCACACCCGCAGAGGGAGAGGTTGAACCTGGTTCAACCCCCAAAAGGGTCAGGATCCACCACAGCCAGGTGCCAAGATGTTTACCTTTCAACCAAATGTTCTACCTAGTTCTTAGGAGCAAAGGCTTAAAACAAAAATAAGGACTTCCTCTTTTCTAGCCATCCCTCCAATATTCCAGTTGGAACATGGCCTCAGGTATGAGGCGAACAGAGGCCCTTTCAAATCTCCAATGCTTGCTGCTACTTAAACGGATCTGGATGACAACACTGGCCTTTAAAGGCCAATTGATTTTTTTTTTTCCCAAGCACACTCACTGCCTACAGTTTCTGCTATATGATAAGATAGAGGGAGCCTGGATATGTCTTCATTAGGAAGTTTGTGAGGCTGGCTAGCACGTGTGTATGTGTGTGTGGGGGGGTGCACGCACGTGCGTGTGTGCAGAGAATGAGACAGGATATATGCACATGTCTGTGCTCTTGTGGTGCCCCATGAGCTCACCTGAAGTGGGGTGCACTCACCTGTGGTGGCTGGAACTGAAATTTGGGTGTCTCCCTCCATTGCTCTTTTGCCTTTTCTTTCTATTATTAATTTTTAATTTCAAGGAGATAGGGAGGGAGAGAAAGAGACAGAGACAGACAGAGAGAGAGAGAATGAATATGGACATTCCAGGACCTCTTGCCACTGGAAATGAATTCCAGGTGCATGACCACTTTGTGCTTCTGGCTTTACGTGGGTACTGGAGAATTGAACCCCAGCTGTTGGGCTTTTCAAGCAAGCCACTTTAGCCACTGAGCCATCTTTCCAACCCCCAGCATTTCTTGTTTGAGCTGGAGTATCTTACTCATCACTGAGCTTGTCATTTTTTTTTTCATAAACTCTGATACTCTATGGGATTGGTGTTACAGATACATGTAGCCATGCCCATCTGTTTATCTTGGTTGTAGAGATTCAAATTCAGGGTGTCCTCGAGCCCCCTCAGGCTTCTATGCTTATGTGGGATGTACATTTAACTTGCTAACCTACGGGGCTGGGACCCTTCATAGTCACATCTCAGATCCCTTATGGCCTCAGGACAAGAAACAAGGGAGGCAGCATAGGGGTCCCAGAGCCTTAGGTGTTGACCCTATCTCAATTCCTAGACTAAAGGCTGTCCCAAGGATGTCCCCACAGAGGGGCTTCACAAAGGTCCAGGCAAACCTTGTCTTCTCCAGGGTTCTCTTCCAAGACCAGCTCTTCCTGGCTTTGATCCTGAAATCAGCCAAAAGAGGATGAGAGAGAATGCATGTGTCTGCAAATCCAAGGCTTTGTGGCCTTCCTGGAAGCCGAGCCTCTCTCCAGACACCTGCATCCTGTTACAGCCAGGCGCTTCCCTGCCCTGTTCCAGACACTCAGAGACTCCAATGTTTTGCACTCAGGTGCTGCATAACATTCAGCAAGCCCAAAGTCTTAAATCTTATGGGTGTTCATGCATGACACAGGCATGAGCCAGAGCCTCATCTCAGAGGGACATAGAAATAAATAAAGGCCAGATTCTAAGAAAATGAACTGGTATAACAATGGCAACAACACCTACAACCTCTCCTCTGACCCCTGCGCCTCCCCCGCCCAGCCCAAGCAGGAGCCCTTTCAGCTCTATTAAAGAATACGACATCCCTTGTCTAGCCCTAGGGAGAAGAAGGAAGCAGAACCTACATTTGGCTGCCTCCCTTGTCCCTCAACACGTTCATTTCTTGGCAGTCCAAATCTTAGGCCTCTGGCTGGGGAGATAGTTCTGTAGGTAAAATGCTTACACATTGCAAGCATAAGGACCTGAGTTCAAACCCTGTAACATACATAAAAATGTTAGGCATAGCCAGGCGTGGTGGCGCATGCCTTCCATCCCATCACTTGGGAGGCAGAAGTAGGAGGATCACCGAGAGTTTGAGGCCACCCTGAGACTACGTAGTGAATTCCAGGTCAGCCAGAGCTAGAGTGAGACCCTGCCTCGAAAACAGCAACAACAAATGGTGAGCATGCCCTTGCAATCCCAGTGCTGGGGAAGCAATGGTAGGAGGATTCCTGGAGCTTGTTGACCAGCCAGTGCAGTCTAATTAGTAAGCTCCAAGCCAACAAGAGATCAGGGTGGCCTCGGGTGGACAAGGGTGTACAAAAAATGGTGGACAAGCTGGGTGTGGTGGCACATGCCTTTAATCCCAGCACTTGGGAGGTAGAGGTAGGAGGATCGCTGTGAGTTCAAGGCCACCCTGAGACTACATAGTGAATTCCAGATCAGCCTGGGCCAGAGTGAGACCCTGCCTCGGGAAAAAAAAAAAAAAAAGATGGACAATGTTCCAGAAGGTGACTCTCACACAAACACACACTTGTGCACACACACTTACACAAATAAAATCACCCTTAGGCATCATTTGCCTCAGCTGCTTGAAACCTTTACGAACCCTGGGCATCAACCCTCCCTAGCCATAGAGAACTCTAAGAATAAACCAGATGTGAATCATTTTTTAATTAAAATGAGCTTGTGATCTGATGGGAATATAACCACTCTGCAATATGTTTTTATATTAAAGTTCTCAATGTAAATTTTAAACAATGAGCTTGTGGGACTGGAAAGATTGCTAAGTGATTAAAACCACTAGCTTGCAAAGCCTGATGGCCTAGGTTCAATTCCCCAGTACCCATGTAAAACCAGATGCACAAAGAGGCTCATGGGTCTGGAGTTTGTTTGTAATAGTAGGAGACCCTAGCAGCCAATTTCTCTTTCCTTCTTCTTCTTTTAATTCTTTTCTCTCTCTCTCCTCCTCAAATATTTTTTAAAACACAGAAATTTAAACAACAACAACAAAAAAAAATGAGCTTATGCTGAGCGTGGTGGCACATGCCTTTAATCCCAGCATTCGGGAGGCAGAAGTAGAAGGACAGCTATGAGTTCAAGGCCACCCTGAGACTGCACAGTGAATTCCAGGTCAGCCTGAGTTAGAGTGAGACCCTACCTCAAAAAACCAAAAACAAAAACACAACAACAAAAAAAAGAGCTTTTAATTAAAACAGCAGTAGATATCTAGGTCTTCTCCAAGAGTCAGCAAGCTGCCTTTTCTGACACCTACTGTGACATCAGCCCTGGGCCGACCAGGACCTGAAGGAAAGTTGTCCCAGCACCTACCTGGAGGAGGTGACAAGGTCATGAGAGGTGTGACACATAACCAGATATCAGGTCTCAGTGGAAGGGTCCTGCCCCAGCCCCATGGCTCTCCTGAGCTGAGATGGGCAACTCTACAGACTCACAGTATGGGCGCCACTCCACATTTTTGGACAAAGAACCCCTAAGCAGCTAGTGGTCACTTAACATCCCTGAGCCCTTGTCACATGATGGGAGGTGGGAGTGATTCTGACTTGGAAGCCCCTTTCTCACTCTCAGCCTTCTGAGGGCCAGGGCAACCAACACGAAGTGAGATAGTCCAGAAGGCTGGACAGTAGGAAGATGAAGGAAAATTCTTCTCCCATCTCGGTGGACCCCACGTGGCCCAGCACCAGGGAGGAGACCAGGTTCCCATCCAATCCGTCATCCTCTGATCACTCACAACTCTGTCTTCCACCAGACCTTTCTCATTCTTCCCGTCTGTATGTTCATCTGGCCGGAACTGGCTCTGTGAGATGGGGACGCACTGGGTTTGTGCTCACAAAGGTTTGGCTTGAGAAAAGCCCACATAAGCTTTGGATTATCTTCTCGTTAACGTGAGCAAGGCTAAGGCGGCGCGTTGCTGTGGCTTTCCGGCAATAGGTGAATGAGCCCCCGGGCGTGGATGAACAGGAAGTCCAGGGATTAGGAAGAGGAGAAGCCCACTTTGGGGTCCAGGGAGTGCTGTGAGTTATGGAGCTGAGATGTCATCACAGGGAAGAGGGCCAAACACAAATGAACCCCTGGTCTAGAAAGAGCCGAGCTCCGGGCTGGCAGCTGTGGCTTCCTCTCCAGTGGGCCACTCCTTGCAGATCCGGAAGGTGGTCATCATTAACTCCCACTTGCTAATGACAGGCAATTTAAGGGGCTCTCACTGGGGGAAGCAAGGTTATGACAAGGCGGCACATTCTGGGAGGGGGTGTTTGCTGAAGGCTGGTGTCCTCGGAGCTTGATTTAAGTCATCCCAGATTCCTTGCGAGGGTTGTAAACAGTAAAGTGATGAAATTGACTCTGGAGCCAGAACAGGGAGGAGGCCCTGTCACGAGGGGAGGCCGAAAAGCAACACCAAAGGGTGGGGAAAAATGAGGGACAGGGACAGAAAGGCGCCTCTGCTCTCAGGAAGGGAAGGGGGATCTCCCTGCAGGGGTTCCCAGGGAGTGGTCTGACTGCCCATCGCACAGTGTGCTATTGCAGAGTTCATGGGGGGGGGGCTGTGAAATGAGAGGCCCTGGGCTAGCCAGTGAGTGAGGTTTGGGTCAGATAAGCAGAGAAGACCCAAGGAATTCCAGTCTGCCTTGCCCAAAGCATTGGCTTATGGGCAAGAGGTCATCAACCTGTAGCTTCCTGGGCAAACTGTCTTTGTGAACAGTCGGTAGGTGAATCACAGCCCAAGTAAGGCTGAAAAGGTTGATTGCTAAGGAACTGTGTATAAAGGATGTGTGGTACCCCACATACCATGTTTCTCATCCCTCCTTTCTTTCTCTCACTCTGTCAGTCTTCCCCAAAACACCCATGCCCTCACTCACCCAGGGGCATTCACACCCACATGCTATCACCAGCAAGAAGCCACCTGGAGCCTGTTGCCGTGGAGGGGAAAAGCCAGGATTCAGAAAACTTTCATACTCGCTAGCTCTGTGACTTTAGCCAGACATGAATAACCTCACCATGTAGCTGTCCCAGCAAGGGAGGTGATATTCTAAAGAGAAACACATGTGCTATTCCCTTTGGCTTACAGACTACTCAAACAATGGACCTCAGGGGATTGGAATTTCCAGGGAGTCTCATGCTAGTAACAGCTAAAACTTGGTGCCAGCCAGAGGGGGAGCTTACTCTCTGGAAAGACTCCATCCTTCTGACCACCTGTCAGACCACCTTGCAGGAGAGACTGGAGAGGAGACAATGATGGGACAGTGATGACAAGGGTCACACCTTGACCAGGATTGCTCAGTGACACACACCGTTTGTCTTGCATTTAAACCTAAGCCTCATGTCAGGACCCCGAAGGTGGACTTAGTAGGGGAGGTCACTAGACCTCTTTACTTGTTCACACACAGAGAGACGGTGGGGGAGGAGAAAGAGAGAGTTTCCTCACATGTCAAATCCTGAGACTAATTTTTGCCTGCTTCTCTTTCTCTCATGCTACTTGTAGAGATCAGAGAGGCCAGTGGAGGTGGAAGTACTTCCTAAGTCCCAACCTCAGCCTCCCTTAGCGCAGTACCTCTGGAAGTAAGCTGTAACCTTGATCTTGAGATCCTCAGGTGGCTCCGGGTCCAGAAGCACATATGCAAAGTCACTCAGAGGCTCATTTGGCATCAGGATTGTTGAGCTCTTCTCCCGGTCAGCCACTGTGCTAGATGGTCACAGTCACTGCACTCTGTGAGGGGAGAAACCAGAGCCCTGGAAGCGCATACAGTGAGGAATTTACTCAGTGACACTTGATGACACTTGAGTGATGATGCTGAGCGGAACAGTGGTGACGGTTCACCTGGGGTCCGCCTCGGACCCCGCCCCAGTGAAGGTAGTCAGTGCTGCCTTCACTGAGCAGGAGTTCTTGCCTTCTTTGCGCCTTAGTGGCCCAGATGATCGCAGAGGTCACAGCACAGCGTTTTGGGAAATGAGGTCACAGGTGCCACAAGGGCCCCAGGCTGCAACCCAAGATGGCTATTGGTCAATGTCCAGAGCCCTTCAGGTCCTGCCTGCTCAGTCCTGTGCCCGGTCCTTCTCATTTCTACCCACCCATCTCATAGGTAGAAGAAATGCTTCTCAGAACTTTGTAGAACCTTTGCTCCTTACCCTCAGTGGTGGTCAGCGTTAATGTTTTTCGCACGCACATACGTGTGCGTGTTATGCATACATGTGTTTGTGTTCATATGTATGGGAGCACACTTGTGTGTGCTCGTGCACTTGTGTGTCCAGAGACCAAAGGACTACCTTGGGTGTTATCCCCAGGAATCCCATCTATTCTTTTTTAAAATTTTTTGTTTATTTTTATTTATTTACTTAAAAGTGACAGAGAGAATGGGTGCACACCAGGGCCTCCAGCCACTGCAAACGAACTCCAGATGCATGTGCCAACTTGTGCATCTGGCTTACATGGGTCCTGGGGAATCAAACCTCAAACAGGGTCCTTGGATTTCACTGGCAAGCGCTTAACCGCTAAGCCATCTACATCCAGCCCCCACCTACTTTTTGAAAGAGGATCTCTCATTGCCCTTGACCTTACCAATTAGGCTAGACTAACTACCCAGTGAACTCTAGGGATCCTCCTGTCTCTACCTCACCAGTGCTAGGATTATAGGAGCACACCACCATGTTGGGCTTTATATATATATATTTTTTTTTAATTTTTAATTTATTTATTTGAGAGCGACAGACACAGAGAGAAAGACAGATAGAGGGAGAGAGAGAGAATGGGCGCGCCAGGGCTTCCAGCCTCTGCAAACGAACTCCAGACACGTGCACCCCCTTGTGCATCTGGCTAACGTAGGACCTGGGGAACCGAGCCTCGAACCGGGGTCCTTAGGCTCCACAGGCAAGCGCTTAACCGCTAAGCCATCTCTCCAGCCCCATATTGGGCTTTTTTATGTGGTTACTGGGGACTGAACTCAAGTCCTTGTGCTTGCAAGACAAGTACTTTACCCACTGAACCATCTCTGCATCCTTGAGTTCAAATCTGGGCTTCCCCACTTACACTCTTTGTGTTGTTAGGCAACAGTCTTAACTCCCGTGGTGCTCAGTCTGTCCATAAAAGTGATATTTGAGACTGAAAAGTTTATAGGGTTACTGTGAAGACTGCCTTGAGGCCAGGCCCAGCACCTTATCAAAGTTCTAAACGAAGCAGAGGAAAGCGAACTTGGAGCTTCTGCTTCTAGCATCATCTCAGGCTTTAGAATTTAGGTCTTAGATCACTGACAAACATTGCTAAATGCATAACTAGCGTTGGAAGAAAATGGAAGTCCCTAAGAACCAAACAAAGCAATCAAAAAAAAAAAAAAAAGAGGGCTGGAGAGATGGCTTAGCAGGTAAGTGCTTGCCTGTGAAGCCTAAGGACCCCAGTTCGAGGCTCGGTTCCCCAGGACCCGCGTTAGCCAGATGCACAAGGGGGCTCATGCGTCTGCAGTTGGTTTGTAGTGGTTGGAGATCCTGGTGTGCCCATTCTCTCTCTCCCTATCTGCCTCTTTCTCTCTGTGTCTATCACTCTCAAATAAATGAATAAAAATAACAAAAAAAAATTAAACAAAGAAAAAGAATAACTAACTGTGTAGTGCCCCATTGTGAGCACATGCCACAACATATCTAACCAATCCACTTTGCACATTTAGCTAGTCTCCAATGTTTGGAGTCATAAATAATCATACAAGAACTAGCTTTGTCAGATGTATTTATGATGTTTGAGGTGTGTGTTGGAGATTAAAGTCACAGAAGTATGACTTCAGGGTAAATGCCATGTCAAACTCCCCTCCAAAAATCATGGGTCATATTTTTCAATCCCCTCCATGACAGCCCTGACCACAAGCACGTTGCTAAACCTCTGAATTTTCCCTCTACGATGGTGAAAGCTGAATATCTTTTCATCTGCTTAAGGGATACCTTATGCATCTTTACATAATTTATTCAGGTCTTTGGGCCATTTTTTTTTGTAGGACTTTTGGTCCTTCCTTCATTTTTTTGAATTTATAAAAAGCTCTTTACATATGTGATATTTTAGCTTCCTTTCCATGATATGTGTTATGAGAATTTTCCTTATTTTATTTTGCTTATGATGCTTTTTTTTCTTTTTTTGTTTCTTTTTGAGGTAGGGGGTCTCACTCTAGCCCAGGCTGACCTGGAATCACTATGTAGTCTCAGAGTGGCCTCAAACTCACAGCGATCCTCCTACCTCTGCCTCCCGAGTGCTGGGGGATTAGAGGTGTGTACCATCTCGCCCGGCTGATGGGTGGGTTTTTTTTCCCCAGGTAAAAGTGTTTTCACTTCATTGCCATATAGTTAGGCTTATCTCTCTTTTATTCTCTAGATTTGGAAATGAAGTTTAAATAAAACCTCTAGTAAGGACAAGTGGAAGTTCCTCTGACCATGGAGAAGGTCCCTCTAAAGGAGATACTGATACTCCAGCCCCTTCCTCTTTCTCTCTTTGCTTATGGCCCATGATATAAACAGTTTTGCCACATGGTCCCACCATGAAATGCTACCTCACCACAGGCTCCAAAACAATGGCGACAACTAGTCATAGACTGTAAATCCCAGGACTGTGAGCCAAAACAAACCTTTTCCCTTAAGTTGATGATCACAGGTACCTTGTCACAGTAACAGAAAAGTGATGAATACACAAAGGCCCCAACATTTTTGTCAGCTTGTCAGGATATAGTGATGTACAGGGTGATCAGCCATTACAAGTGGGCAATTTTAAATTCTGACAAATGCATGCGGTGGTGGTAACATAAAATATTTCCACCACCCCCAAATTCTTCCCATTGTTTTCCAACTTCTGGCCCCTTGCTACTGTAGACATCCCTTCTATCTCCTGTTTTTGCCTCTTCTGGGATTTCAGCTACATGGAATCCCACAGCATGTAATCTTTGTGTCTGCCTTCTGCGTATAATGGTTTTGTAATTCATCCACGTCGCTCACGCACCAGCCTTGTGCGTGTGTTGGAGAATGAGAAGACATGGAGCTGGAGCAAACAGCCAGCTCTCCTGTTCTTTTTGCTCCGCCCCCAGGGATCTGAACTGCTGACAGCGCAGCAGGTGGACCTCTGTGTCTTTCCAGCTCAGGTTGATGAGGAGACAAGAGATGGGTGGGACATCCCTGCAACTCAACTTCCTACGTCTCACCTTTGCCCCCCCACACCCCCCCACACACACTTTTCTTAGCCACATCAGGTCACCTGGACCTCAGGGCCTCAGGTAGACGTGAGATGTAGGGATTGGAACCACATAAGAAGCTGGAGAAGGATGGATGTGGCCTGGAGGTTTGACAGCCCTGGATCTGTTGCAGCGAGATCAGCGGGCAGCGACGGGGATACACTGTGCATTACCGAAGAGGAACTGGCGGGCGAAGACGAAGACATGCCATCCTTCCCATGTACGCAGGAGGGTAAGGGCTCAAGGGGATCCCCGTCTCCTCTCTGGTCTAAAGTGCTCCCTATTCCCTCTGCCAGGCCGATAGATGGTCTATCCCACTATATGGCTTCAAAATCCTGGTTTTCATTTCAATATTGTCTCCCGAAGAATGAAAAGGGGAGCTGTGTGGCCCTACTGTGCTAAGTGCCATCTGTCTGCAGGATCTGTGTCAGGGAGCCCTATCCTCTCCCCCAGGGCCTGTGCCCTTCCTTATCTCCCACGCCACCCAAACTGCTATTGGACCAGGCCCCACAGGGGCACTTGGTATAGGGTACAGTTACCTCTACTTTGGCCATGCGTTGTTCTCACCCAGCAATGACCAAGGGCAACCCTTAGAAATTCAGATTTAACTGGGTATGGCATTTGAGCCAGGTGCCAGGATTTTTGTTCGTTTGTTTTTCAAGGTAGGGTTTCACTCTAGCTCAGGCTGACCTGGAATTCACTATGTAGTCTCAGGGTGGCCTCGAACTCCACCGGGCTGGGATTAAAGGCATGTGTCACCACGCCCAGCGAGGATTTTTGATCACTTCTGGAATTTATCATGTGCTGATAAGTTGAGACCATCTTGGGACTTTCACAATCAGGGCCACCTGAATTCCCGTGGGGCACTGATTACCTGTCAGAGTCTCCAGGAACATCTAACCCCCTCCTCCCTCCATGCCAGGAGCAAGACTGCTGCGGCATAATTATCTGTTGTTTTTCAGGCGAACCATTAGTCACTTGTGGAGGCTGGTGACCCACCTCCTGGCATGCTTGGAACTGGGGGATTCTCCAGCTGTGGGACTTCAGGTGTCCAAACAAGTGTGTTGTTTGGTTCCTAGTAAGGAATTCCTGTGGCTGGAGAGTTTCAGCGTGGCAGCCCAGAAGATCCTGGGACAACTGGGATACACTGGTCACTCAGTGGGGCAGCCAGGCTGCCCATGCAGTAACTTCATCTGTCCACTCTATGAGCTGAACACTGCAGAGAGGAAACAATGATATCAGTGGGGATGGGGTCCTTTGAAGACTCTGGCTCTGTCTCCTCTATTCCAGAACATTCTAGGGCCTAAGAAAGGGAATAGGACAAGTAGAGAATGAAGGTGGAGCACTTCCCTGGTTTGAAATGTGACCAGGCAGGCCACAGCAGGAACATGGACCTGATTCTTCCACTACATCCTTAGCCTCTACCCCCTTCCTTTCCCCCACAGGCCAGCCAGGGCCCCGCTGCAGCCGCTGCCAAAAGAACCTGTCTCTGCACACATCGGTGCGGATTCTGTACCTCTTCCTGGCTCTGCTCTTGGTAGCTGTGGCTGTGCTGGCCTCGCTGGGTAAGTCAAGGACTCCCCAACCCTGGCTGCAGGGAAGCGACTGTTTTAAGATTCCGGCGTTAACAATACCCCTGCAAAGGAAACCACTCAGCATCCATAATCCATGATCCCTACCAACATCTTTCTCGCTAGGATATCTTAGTGGCTCATCTCCACTGGGAAGGCTGGCTTCTAATCTCTGCTTAAGAATTAGCTGTGTGGTAGCCAGACCTGGTGGTGCATGCCTTTAATCCCAGCACTCGGGAGGCAGAGGTAGGAGGATCGCTGTGAGTTCGAGGCCACCCTGAGACTACATAGTGAATTCCAGGTCAACCTGGACTAGGTGAGACCCTACCTTGGGAAAAGAAAAAATGAATTAGCTGTGTGGACTAAAGAGATGGCTCAGAGGTTAAGGCACTTGCCTGCGAAGCCTAAGGACCCAGGTTCAATTTCCCAGTACCCTGACATATAAGCTAGATGCACAAGGTGGTGCATGCATCTGGAACTCATTTGCAGTGGCTAGAGGCCCTGGTGCACTCATATTCTCCCTCTATCTCTCCCCCCACCAATAAATAAATAAAAATAATTTTTAAAAAAAGCAGAAAAGGGCTGGAGGGATAGCTTAATAGTTAAAGCATTTGCTTGCTAAACCAAAGGACCCAGGTTTGATTCCCTAGGGCCCACATTAGTAGCCAGATTCAAGCATAAGGGGATGCATGCATCTGGGGTTTGTTTGCAGTGGCTGAAGGCCCTGGTGCGCCCATTCTCTCTCTCTCTCTCTCTTTCTCTGTCAAATAAATAAATAAATAAAATATTTTTGAAAAACAATAAAATTAACAACAATAAAAGAATTAGCTATGTGGACTGCTCAGATGGCTCAGAGGTTAAGGTGCTTGCCTGCAAAGCTGAATGACCTGGGTTCAGTTCCCCAGTACCCACATAAAGCCAGATGCACAAAGTAGTGCATGCATCTGGAATTCATTTGCAGCAGCTTAAGGCAGGGAGGGGTTATGTGGCTTACAGTTTGAGGACATACATTTCGTCATGGCAGAAGGCATGGCCGCTGGAGTGTGAGGTGGCTGGTCACGTGTGAAATCCAGCCAGGAAGTACAGAGCAGATGGGAACTGGGAGCAGGCTATAGCCCTCCACTGACTCACTTCCTCTGCAAGGCTCTACGGAGTTTTACAACCTTCCAAAACGGTGCCACTGACTAGGGAACCAAGTGTTCAAACACATGAGCTTATTATGGGGGGTGGGCATTTCACATCCAAAACATCATGCTGTTTGTAAGTGAGGGAAATGTCTAAACAAGTCAATACATAATTGCCCAGTACGAAATACACAGAGAACAGGGTGAATTCCCTGGTATGAGTGCTTGGCTATTGGTTTGGAAGTCGACTTCACTGAAACCTTGAAGTAGGGATGGGCATGATGAGGTCCTCTCTCCATCTGTTCCTCCATCTATCCGTGGGCTCTATCAGCATTTGATTGCTCCTATGTCCTCTTGACAGTGCTGGGATAACTGTTCTCATGAGACCAGAAATCCCAAATCATTTGAAGTCATCAAAGTTCAGAGCCCTTAAGAGCCGCAGAAGTCACCAGCTCCACATTTCCATTTTATTTTATTTTATGTTTAATTCCTGCCAACTTCCATTACCATACTTTTCATTTTATAGATGACTCCATTCAGCTCTGGGAAGGTTAACGGACTTGCCCAAAGTCATCCAATAAACAATATCCATTTGGTTCTAGAAGCTGGGTCTAGACACAGCTCTGGGTAATGCTAATTCTATCCCACCACATTTGGCCTTCAGAGAATCTCCCTACACCGTCCTGCCACTGCTCATGCTGGAGACATCACAGTGCCCCGTGTCACTGAGGTGTGCTTTAAGGCCTAGCCAGCATGACACCTCTAATCGGATTCTAGTCTACCGTGAGGTATAAGCTGGAATAAGCTTTTCTAGAAGACATCCTGAGCCAAGGATTCCCAAGATAGTCACATTCTTTGACTCAAATTCTATTGGCATTTATTCTGAGAATATCATGAGCACACAGCCATCACATGTAAGGATTATTTCTATGATGAGTATTAGTAATATTTACGTATTCAAATTTTATTTATAAGATTAGGAGAGTAGATGCATTAATTGTCCCCCAAAATAGAGGATTTCTATGTCACTGCTACACAGCACACGTAGAACATGATGCAGATAGCAAAAGAAATAAGTCTCCTAGGAAGAGTGAACAGTTTCAGTTGCAAGGCAGATGGTTAAAAAAAAAAAATGCCAGGCTGGAGAAATGGCATAGCAGTTAAGGTGTTTGCCTGCAAAGCCAAAGGACTCAGGTTCAATTCCCCAGGACCCACATAAACCAGATGCACAAGGGGTCACACGTATCTGGAGTTCGTTTGCAGTGGCTGGAGGCCCTGGAGCTTCCATTCTCTCTCTCTCAAATAAATAAGTAAAAATAATGTTTAAAAATAGTTTAAAAATGCCTTCTCACCAATGATGGCTGCTTTTAAACCAAGAATCTATCCCCAGCGTGACTCTGTTTCCCTCCAGTTTTCAGGAAGGTGGACTCTCTGTCAGAAGACATCTCCTTGGCCCAGTCCATTTATGATAAGAAACTCATGTCGATACAGGAAAATCTTCAAGGACTGGGTAAGGGCTGCTGTTGGGATATGACAATAACTATGAAGTAAGGCCAGCACTCATAGGTGTGGGGCAGGAACCCCCATACCATGCTTTCTGTGGATAGACAGCCTTCACCCACTCTCTACACACAAGATCAGGATATCCATGGCTCCCTGCTTCCCTCCCCAGTGGAATACCATATATCCAAAGAGGGCTGCAACTTTGAGATACACCCAGGACTGGTTGGGGGTTCCACATGGGGTATACATCTACTCAGAGTCCATCGACTCCATTTCATAAATATGCCCATGCATATCTTTTGAGAAAGTGAGAATGGGCATCAGGGCCTCCCGCTGCTACAAAGAACTCCAGATGCATTTGCCACTTTACGTGTCTGTCACAAAGTCTGCCACTTGATAACAGGTATTTGGTAAGCCACTCTCTGTGCCTCATTCCTTGTGAATCACAAAGAGAAAACCCCTGGGTCACCTTCCCTACAAGTATATTGTGAGGGTCAGAAGTGCTTTGGAGTCAGCCCTCACAGGACACCGAGGGAGGAGCACGTCCCAGCTAATCCTGGCAGGATGAGCTCCATTGAAGTGGTGTCTCAGGAGTCTCCATGCTCTGTAAGCCCTCAACCCAAGACCGAGGGAAGAGCATCCCTGGGGTACTCCTGACACATAGTTTTGTTAAGTACTTTGGAGAAATGTTCTTTCAAAAAATGGGCACAGAAGGTTCTCAGACACATCAGAACATTTACCAAGTCCTGTTCTTGAGAATGCAGACATGGGCTGGAGAAATAATCCAAAGTCCTGCATCTCAGACAATAAAGATGAAATTCCATGAGGATAACAAGACTTTTCCGGGAATTTCACAGCCAGATTTAGGAAAGGAAGCAGAGCCAGGAAGCCACTTGTCAGCTTCTTATGCCAGGGATATTTTATCTCAGGTGGCACCATTGTCCCATGGCTGGTTGGTTGGTTGGTTGGTTTTTTTAATTCAGAACATTTTCTCCTTTTTCGCCTTAAGACCCCAAAGCCCTGAACAACTGCTCCATCTGTCGTGAGGCTGGGCAGCTAGGGCAGGAGATCAGGAAGCTGCAGGAGGAGCTGGAAGGCCTTCAGAAGATGTTGCTGTCCCAGGAGGCCCAGCTGGAGCAGACCTCCCAGGCTCATGAGCTGCTCTCCACCACCAGCAGTCAGATCTCCCAGGAGATGGGCAGCTGTTCTTTCTCCGTCCACCAGGTCAACCAGTCTCTGGGGATGTTCCTGGCACAGGTGAGGGGCTGGCAGGCCACCACCGTGGGCCTGGACCTCTCTCTGAAGGACCTCACCCAGGAGTGTTATGATGTCAGAGCTGCTGTGCATCAGATCAACTTCACTGTGGGCCAGACCACGGACTGGATCCACGGGATTCAGCGGAAGACAGACGAGGAGACCCTGACCCTACAGAAGATGGTAACTGATTGGCAGAACTACACCCGGCTCTTCGGGGGCCTGCGCAGCACTTCCGCCAAGACTGGAGAAGTGGTCAAGAACATCCAGGCCACCCTGGGGGCCTCCTCGCAGCGCATCAGCCAGAACTCCGAGAGCATGCATGACCTGGTGCTGCAGGTCATGGGCTTGCAGCTGCAGCTGGACAATATCTCCTCCTTCCTGGATGACCACGAGGAGAACATGCATGACCTCCAGTACCATACCCGCTATGCCCAGAATCGCACCGTGGAGAGGTTCGAGTCACTGGAGGGCCGCATGGCTTCTCACGAGATTGAAATCGGCACCATCTTCACCAACATCAATGCCACCGACAACCACGTGCACAGCATGCTGAAGTACCTGGACGACGTGCGGCTGTCCTGCACGTTGGGCTTCCACACGCACGCCGAGGAGCTCTACTACCTGAACAAGTCCGTCTCCCTCATGCTGGGCACCACCGACCTGCTCCGGGAGCGCTTCAGTCTGCTCAGTGCCCGGCTGGACTTCAACGTCCGCAACCTCTCCATGATCATGGAGGAGATGAAGGCCGTGGACACGCAGCATGGGGAAATCCTGCGCAATGTCACCATCCTGAGAGGTGAGAGCGAGGGGAGGCAGGGTGGCCACCCAGCTCCATGGGGCACCTTGCCAGATACAGGAGGAGCTGGTTTTAGAGAAAACTCCTAGAGGACTAACACAAGCCTATAAAAATAAAAACTGCCCAGGACAAGGACAAAAAGAAATGTCCTTGAGAGCTGGGCATGGGCATTCCATCTGTAATCCCAGCTTTCAGGAGGCTGAGGCAGGAGAATTCCCATGAGTTCAAGGCCAGCCTAGGCTATATAGTGAGTTCTAAGCCAACCTGGGATACATAGTGAAACCCTGTCAAGAAAAAAAGAGCAGAAAGAAATGGAAGGAAGGAGAGAGGGAAGAAGGAAAGAAGAAAGGGAGGCAAGAAGGGAAGGAGGAAGAAAAGAAGAAAGGAAGGAAGGAAGGAAGGAAGGAAGGAAGGAAGGAAGGAAGGAAGGAAAGGAAAGGAGGAAGGGAGGGATGGAGGGACGGAGGAAGGGAGGGAGGGCAAACTATGTCAGTCCTTGAAAATCACTTTGTGAAGGTCTAATGGCCCCTCTGAATCCATCACTCTGGTGCACTTTTTCACCCTTTCATCCTCCACCTAGGTGCTCTTGAATTTCTCAGAATTCTCCAGGGAAATGGAACCAATAGTATATAGATGCTAGATAGCTAGATAGACAGTCAGATGAACATCATGAGGAATTAGCTCATGTAATTCTGAATGCTGGTAAGTCCCAAGTTGAGGAGATGCCAGGAAGGAATGGGTCCTCTTGCCCAAGGGAGGGGCAGCGCTTTGTTTTACTTGGGTTTTCAACAGCTTGCATGAAGCTCACCCAACTGAGGGGGCGATCTGACTTTCTCAGTCTACTGGTGTTAACATCAATCTCATCCATAATTACCCTTACAGAATTACCCATACTGAGTTTTACATTTAGGTGTAGCAAATATGTAGACATAGCAGACAGCTTCAGGTCCCTGGAATGGACCTCCAAACCAGGCACAGCTTATGGGAGGAACAGCATTTATCTGAAGCTCACAGATCCAGGGGATGTTCCCTAATGGCAGAAGTTGCCTCCCTGCCCCCCTTCACTGATGCAAGCAGAGAGAGAGAGAGAGATAGAGAGAAACCACCAACACCATAAGCAAGCATGCTTCAGGAACAGGAGGCAGGACTCCAGCAAAGATCCCCAGCATTTTGCTTGTCTTTGGTTGGAATTCAGATCAACCTTAGGGCTGGACCCTGGAATCCACCCACAGTGCCATTCCTTCAGCCAGGTGGCTGGAGATCTAAATTTACAAGCTTTAATAAACTCTTGTATCTATTGGGGGACATCCATCCAAACTACCACACTAGGTAACCCATGACCTAATAAAATTGATACAGAACATTCTCCAGCACAAATCTAGCCCTTCTCAGCTTGATGCCCATACACATTCCCTTGACCACCATTCTGAATCTCCAAATAATGATAATAACGAAGTCATAGCTGTTACCACTATGACACAACCAAAATATACCAACACTTTTCCCTAGTATAAGAAAGCACTTGAACATTTCATCCCAGCACCCGGGAGGCAGAGGTAGGAGGATCGCCATGAGTTTGAGGCCACCCTGAGACTACATAGTGAATTCCAGGTCAGTCTGAGCTGGAGTGAAATCCTACCTTAAAAAAAAAAAAAAAAAGAAAGAAAGAAAGAAACAGGAAAGTACTTAAACAATTTTTACTCCTTTCCCATATAGCTCAAATACTATGATATAAAGTCAACGTACATGCTTTAAGGGCTAGGTGATGGAATAAGGAAGGAGAGGAAAGATTAAGTTATACATACGCGTAGATGTATTCATTAAAAGGCAAGGAGGGGGCAAGTGAGGCGGCTTGGTCAGGAAGAGTGCTTGCTGCACAAACCTGAGGACCTGAGCTTAGTCTTCAAGCCCTCACGTAGAGCTTCACGTGACTGCGTATTCCTGTAACCCCCAGTGCTGAGCAGGGTGGAGACAGGAGGATCATGGGGACTGCCTGGCCAACCAGTCTAACTGAGAAAATGGCACAAGCTTCACGTTCAGTAAAAGACGTTGTAACTGAGTAGCTGTAAAAGGGCAGATGAGAGTGCCCCACGCCATCCTCTGGCCTCCACACATGTGTACATAGCCCACATGTGCACACACACATAAGGAGGCAATGGATGCTTGTGACAACAGCAGTCCTTGTTTTTGTAACTGGTCTGTGGTCACAGCTAGCGTTGATAACTACTTTCCTCTACTACCCGTTCCAAATTTCCTCTGCCCTCAGCAAGCACCCCGGTGAGTCATGGTTGTTTACCTGTTAGATTGATCCAAGACCATTTCTGAAGGCTCCTGGCCATTAATATTCATGCCTGGCTCGGGTTATGGAGGCTTCCCACTGACCTTAACCACAGGGTATGGCCTTGCTAAGGGTCACTCTGAGAGAACTTCTATGCTCTGGATATGCTCCTCCTTACCTCGCTGTGGAGTAGTGATCCAATTTACCTTTAGTACTTAGGACTCGTTACCCAAACCAGCAGAGTACTTCCCCTCTTTTCCTTATTGATTCAGAGCCACAAGCAGCCCCAAATGACCAAAGGCAGTGTTAACTTCTGGCTCAGCTAAATCATTGCCTCTTGGTGGGAGCACTTTTCCTCTTGGAACTTTTTTTTTAATTGAGAGAGAGATAGAGGAAGAGAGAGAATTGGAGCAGCACGGTCTCAGCCACTGCAATCTAACCCTACTCGCTTGCGCCACCTAGTGGGCATGTGCGACCTTGCGCTTGCCTCACCTTCGTGTGTCTGGCTTAAGGTGGGATCTGGAGAGTCAAACATGGGTTCTTAGGCTTTGCAGGCAGGCGCCTTAACCGCTAAGCCATCTCTCCAGCAGTCATCCCCTTGGAACTTTTAACTCATTGGAGCATGAGCAGGAATAAGAAGCCAGCATTTTATTGCTGGGTCACTAGGTAAGAGTGGGTGGAGCCTCCCTACTACGTCCATTTCGTCCCTGAACCTATGAATCCCTGCTAACAGCAAACAGCACCATACACTGTGCCTGTTCAGAGCACACACGGCCTTCTGGAGAACCTTGCCTCAGCGCTGCAATGGATTATTGCCACATCAGTATAAGCAAGTCTCCAAAAGGCCATTCAAGCCGTTTGTTTCGGGATAGTGAGGAAAGTGGTAAGACCAGGGAATTCCAAGAACACGGGTCTGTTACCACACGTCTTTTGCATGAATTCCTGGGCCAGAAGCAATACTGTATGGAGTGTTATTGACAATCTAGCAGGCATCGGAGTAGCCTATGAGTGGCAGTTTTGATAGACGTTTTGCATGCCAGGAAGACTATCTATCCATCTATCCTGGTAAAAATAAAAATAAAAATAAAGATGCTGCTCTTTCCATGATGAAAGTGGTCCAACATAATCAACCTGTGAAGTTGGGTGGCCAGTGACCCTGGGGAATGGTGCCATATCAGATTAGCTTGGTCGGCCTTGGCTGAGCCAACACAAAATCTCCATCCTGTCATTTTGGAGACTTTGTTCATGAGTCCTTTGGGCTGTAAGAGGGGTGGCTGAGTAAACAGACTGACTGCTGTCCATAGACCCAGTAACCTTATCCACTTGGTTACTAAAGTCCTCTGCTGAGGTAAGTCACCCTTCAGTGGGTATTTACTTAGAACGCAAACATCTTCATAGTTTTGCCCCTTCAGAGAGATATGTCTACATACCTCTTCCTCCAATTTCCTTGTGATCAGTCTTCCAGTCATATTCCTTCCAAGGCCCTCTCCGTCCAGCATAACAATTGGCCAGATTCCGTGAATCATGTACAATCACTTGTCCAGTCACTTCTCCTTCCATGGACAGTCAGGTGCCCTGCCCGAACATCAGTCTGTGGGAGGGCTTCCCTTCCCCACCACCCTTCTGATGTCCCAGAAGGGGGCTGTGCTGCTCAGCTATCCCATTTGGGGAGATGCCTATTCACACTACAGAACCATCATAAACAGGCCCAGATGTTCTCTTGGTTTTTTTTTTTGTTTTGTTTTGTTTTTTTTTTTCACATGCAGTCACGAGAAACACTCCATGAGGTGACAGGCACAGACAGAAAGAGAAAGGCAATGTAGTAGGAATGGGGACCATGGGCACTTGGGCCACTTCTTCATGGCATTGTGCCTGCAGGACCTATTCACGCTTGATCGCATATAGAGTCACTGTGACATGGAGGTTCCAGAAGCCGCAAGGGAGAAAGAGAAGAGCCCATAGTTATGTGACTTACTGTGTTATATTGTTAATTGCACTACTTCCTTTTATTGTCATTAATCTCCTACTGTGCTTTGTGAATTATTTTTTAACTTTATTATTTATCTATCTATTTATTTGACAGAGAGAGGGAAAGAGGGAATGGGCTTGCCAGAGCCTCCAGCTATTGCAAATGAACTCCAGACGCATGCACCACCTTGTACATCTGGCTTTCGTGGGTCCTGGGGAATCGAACCAAAGTCCTTTGGTTTTGGAGGCAAATGCCTTAACCACTAAGCCATCTCTCCAGCCCATGAGTTTCTTTCTCATTGCTGTGATAAAATAACTGACACAAAGCAGCTTAAGGAAGGAAAGGGTTTATTCTGGTTTATAGTTTTGTGTTGTTTTTTTTTTTTAATTTGAGAGAGAGAGAGAGAGAGAGAGAGAGAGAGAGAGAGGGAGAGATGCAGGGAGAGAGAGAAAATTGGCATGCCAGGGCCTTGAGCCGCTGCAAACAAACTCCAGATGCATGTGCCCCCTTGTGTGCATGGGATATGTTACATACTTGCATCACTGTGTATCTGGCTTACCTGGGACCTGGAAATTCAAACATAAGTCCTTAGGCTTTGCAGGCAAGCGCCTTAACCACTAAGCCATCTCTCCAGCCCTGGTTTATAATTTTGAGGAGACATATTGGGAAGGGCATGGCAGTTGGCACATGAAGCAGACCTGGTCTCATTGTATGCAGAATCAGAAAGAAAGGATGAACAGGAAGGTCCAAGGTTGGCTATAAAACCTCAAGGCTCGCCCCAGTGACCCACTTCCTCCAGTAAGGGTACAAGCTCCACTGTTTTCCCAAGCAGCCACACTGACTAGGGACCAAGGAAACATGAGCCTATGGGGATCATTTCACATTCAAACCATAACAGGTACCCAACTTTCTCATAAGTATATATAGATTAAAAATAAAAAAAAAACATGGGATTTGCTTTTGTCTGTGGTTTCCAGGAATCTATGGGAGTCCTTAGACCATATTCTCTGCAGAAAAGAGGGGACTTCTGGAGTAGAAAGGAACATATTGGTGTCTCCACCTCCTAAAAAAGTAATCTGAGCAGGGCATGGTGGCACACACCTTTAATTCCAGCACTTGGGAGGCAGAGGTAGGAATATCGCTGTGAGTCTGAGATCACCCTGAGAATACAGAGTGAATTCCAGGTCAGCCTGGGTTGAGGTGAGACCTTACCTCAAGAAACCAAAAACAAAACAAAAAAGTAACCTGAGGGCTGGAGGGATGGCTTAGCAGCTAAAGCATTTGCACGCAAAGCCGAAGGGCCCAGGTTCAATTCCCCAGGACCCACATTAGCCAGATGCACAAGGGGGTGCACGTGTCTGGAGTTCTTTTGCAGTGGCTAGAGGCCCTGGAGTGCCCATTCTCTCTCTGTCTCTCTCTCATTCCCTCTTTCTCTGTCAAATAAATAAATAAATAAAATTATATATTTATATGACCTGAGACAAGGTGACTAAGGAGTAAGTGCTGATCACTTTTTAAACTCCTTGCCCCTCACCATAGTTCTTAGATGCACGTATCCACTATCCACCCAGAAAAGAAGATGCTGAGAGTATAAGCTTACAGAGACCCAGAAGATATGTCAGCCTAGGTCCTGCTTCACCACTGGGCATGGGGCAGGGAGGGGGAGAAATGGAAACAGGCCCAGGAACAGTCACAGCCGGACGTCTTAGTGATTGACTTGGGCTGCTGGTCTGATCCTGGCTGAGTTCTCATCAGGGGGCCTCATCTTAGATTGAGAACAAGGTGGGCTACCAGTTTCAGCACATGTGACCAATGGTTCACCTGCATGTTTCTTCTGCCCCAGGGCTCTTTCATATTAAAAAAAAAAAGTTAACCTAGATTGGTGGATTCGTATGAAGGAGATTATGTTTGCTTATTGTTATATTTTTATGTTTGTAATGAAGCCAAATAAGAGGTATTTCCATGGAAACCTTCCAGCTGTATTTCATCTAAAATACGCATGTGTGTGGCCTCTAAAGTGCAATTGTAAGTTGTGTTTGTTGGGCAACATTCCTCCTGGTAGTTCTTGTATCTGACAATGTATGCCCCACCCTAAAAAAGGCGCTGGTCCCTCATCCCTTCACACCCAGAAGGTGCAGGGCTCTGCCTGTGGAGTGGTGGTGAGTCTCCCCACTGGCAAGGCTACAGCCCTGGCTGGAATATGGGGAGAGACGACAGTAGCCACAGGCAGTGTGGAAAGTGTCAAGTGCCTATTGAGGAAAAGGAGGTTGGTTTCTAATTTGCTCTGGGGCTTTAGGCAAAATTGCCTCTTCTCTCTGACCTCTGCTTTGTCATCTGAAATGACTGGTTAGGACAGCTGGTCTTCAAGGCTTCCCTGAGCTCCATTAACTAAACAGATGGCCTGTAGTGCTTCCGTGGTAGAAATATAAGAATTGGAGACAAACAAAACATCACTACTCATTAGCTGAATGACTTGGGGCAGCACTCTTGGTCCCTTTCAGGTCTGTCTCCTCACCCACAAATAGGAATATTAATACCTGCCCTGACTATACCCCATGGGGTAGTTGTGGGGATCAGTGATAACAGTGATGTGAACCAAAAACAAATAAACTATAAAAGGACATCCTAGTATAAGGGGTAATTACAAAACAAAATTTATTTTTTTTAATCTGCCTCTCTCTGTCTCTGTCTCTTTCTCTCGCTCTGTATGACCCCTGCATATGCTTATTCAGATATGTACGTGCAGGCTCGTGCTTGCCACAGTGCACATGTGGAGGTCACGGGACAACCTCTAGTGACAGTCCTTGCCTTCTACTTTGTGTGAGGCAGGGTCCCTTGTTGTTCACCACTGTGTGTGCCAGGATAGTGGGCCTACAGGCTTCCAGAAGATTGTCCTGTCTCTCCTGCCTTGTCCCTGTAGGAGTGCTTGCGTTGCAGATGCCAGCTACCACGTCCAACTTCATGAGGAATCGTCTGAACTTAGGTCCTCACACGTGTGTGGCAAGCACTGAGCCGTCTCCTGAGCCCATGAAGCAAAATTTCTTGATGGCATAGGTCCCTCGTCCTACTCAAAATTCCAAACAGCATCCATGGCCCCTGGAAACTCAAGAAGCGTGTGTTCAATGCACAAATAAATGAAGGCCCAAAGGACAGAAGCCAAGGGAGAGCACACTTGTTTCTTAAACGGCACTCCATCAGACTCCCACACAGTAGCAGTTACCTTCTCACTGCTGGGACAAAGCATCCAACCCAGAAGCAGCTTATAGAAGGAAAGGGTTTGGGGCTGGAGACATGGCTTAGTGGTTAAGGCACTTGCCTGCAAAGCCAGAGGACCTTGGTTCGATTCCCCAGGACCCCTGTGAGCCAGATGCACAATGTGGCGCTCGCATCTGGAGTTCAGTTGCAGTGGCCGAAGACCCTGGCAAGCCCATTCTCTCTCTCTCTCCCCTTCACTCTCTTCCTATGCTTCATTCTCTCTGTCAAATAAATAAAAATAAAATATTTAAAAAGGAAGGAAAGGGTTTGGTTCAGGCTTACAGTTTCAAGGGAGAGTTTGATCTGTGGTCACCCATGACAAAAGCATGCAGAGCAGAGGGTGGGCATCACATCCTGTCACAACAGTTGGAAAGTAGTGGCAAGAGCGAGCTATCTCTGGAAATGGGGCGCTTGGGGTGTAACACCCTAAGGCTCACCCCAAGTGACATGGCACCCCTAGCAAGGCTTCACCTCCCGAATTGCCACCAGCCTGGGGGGATTGAGTACGAGGCTCAATCACAAATATGAGGCTAATGAGGGAAATTTTACATTCAAACGACCAATATACCCAAAGGGTTGAGGAATCAACAGGAAAGCAGAGTTGTCCCATCTTTCTGTTGAGGCATGGCAGCCAAGTGGGCAGGTGGAAATGGAAGGGCCCAGAATCTGTGAACTCCATTTCTGCCTCCCAAGTTTTATAAAGCTGCTGAGAGCTCTCCCTGGTGCCTTAGCCTCAGAGCTGCAGGCTTCGGTGGGTCTTCTCAGTCTTCCTGGCCAGGCTGATTACTACCCATGGTGCCTTAGGAGGGAAACCAGAAGATGCTGTCTGAGACTGGCATCAAGGAGCTTCTTCTGGGATCTCAGCCCTTAGTGATACTCCAGAGCCATCACAAACCTGTGTTTTGGCTTTTCTCCAACAGTTCTGTTGCTATTGGTGGGTGTTTTGGGTTGTAAATTAGTCCATTCTAGGCAGACGTACCAGTCCATTAGCATTTTTCTTTTTATTTATTTATTTATTTCAGAGAGACAGACAAAGAGAAGAGGGAGAGAGAGAATGGGCACACCAGAGCCTAAAGTCATTGCAAATGAACTCCAGACTCATGTGCCACCTTCTGCATTTAGCCTTATGTGGATATGGTGGATTCAACCTGGGTCCTTAGGCTTTGCGGGCAAGTGCCTTGACTGCTAAGCCATCTCTCCAGCCCCATTAGCATTTTCCAATGATCCTCTGATGACTATAGCCAAGACTAAGAATTCTAAGAGCAGGTCAATAGGATCATGGAACAGAGAGAACCCAAGGCCAACTTCCCAACATGCCAACGCCAGAGATAACACTCCACCTTGGGGCCTCTGAGGTTCATGTCATTGCACCAGCCATTGGGCCATTCCCAATAGCACTCCTTCTATTTCTAATCCCTTCTACGCTGGTAAACCACGAGCCTCTGAGAATGAAAGGCATTGTGATCTCTTCTGCCAATGGCCCACCTCACCAGGGATGGGCAAGGGTCGTTGTCTTGAGAAACTGAGTATTCCTGGCCACCACTGTGCCTCCATCTTCCCCTGAATGCAGACCACAGATCCACCCACTCTACTTATCTCAGACATGCAGTCAGTTGTGGCTGGACAGTAATGGGCCCAGGAGCCTAATTATAGCCCACGTCTTCCTAAGTAATGATGGGCCTCCCTAGGACTCCTCACCTCAGCTCTCACGGCTAATGTTTGCTTCTAGGTCTGAGAAATCTCTCCTCTGTTCAGGGCAGCCGTGACCTTCCCCTCCTTTGCCCTATACCCTGCCTACATCAGTGTCTTATTACTAACATGTCAGTGGCACCCTGTCCTATAGAAAACCTTGATCAGCCTCCACCTACCTTCCATTTCCTGGTGCTAACTGAAGGCAAGACAGACAGAGCCCCACTCTAGTAAGGGGGGACTGGCTATCGCATCCCAATGCCAGCTCCCAGGAGCAAGGCCCCACCTCCCATACTGCCACCGGCTGGGGACAAAGTATTCAGAGAACATGAGTTTATTGGGGACATCTGACTCAAACCACCACAGTGACCTGCTTCCACTTGATCTCTACCCACTGGGGCGCCACATCTGGATTCTCAGCAATGGGGTCAGTGGTGGGTGGACATGCCAGGAGTGTGTGTAAAGTGGGATCTTCTCCCAGGATCCTCTCTACACTCATGTTTGAGGCAGTGAAGTAGACAATGTGACCCAAACGGATGCTTCTGTCCAGACGTCCACCAGAACATGTGGGCACTTGGTCCTCCTTCTTTTTTCTTTCCACTGCTGGAATAGAGACCCTAGATACAGCCCTGGTGGCTGCTCCCTGGGGCCAAGAGGAAAAGTCTCCAAGACAATGGTGGTCTTGAGAAAAGCAGGTCCCAGAGAGAAAGTGAGGGCCATCAGCTGGCCTGGGTGCAGGGCATGAACTCCTCATTATGAGGGGACGCCTCAAGCTGGAGATGAGGAGTGTGGCCAGTTCCACTCAGAGGTCAAGAGCAAAGAGAGGTTGGGGGGGGGGCTGGGCCAGTTCCTGGGCATGTGGGGACAGAGAGCCTCTATTCCAGGGAGGGTAGAAGATGAGCCTCAAAGAAGCTTCCAAGAAGAAACAGGGACAGAAGCTGGGGGGGGGGGGAAGTGACCACCCAGTCAGAGAAGAGGAGGGCAGTTCAGCAGAGGGAACTGGGGAGCTATAGGGGTACTTGGAAATTGCTAAGTGCTGCTCCCTTCTGTGAAGCTGTATTAAGCACAGGCTGCTTGCGCATATAAGTGCAACTCGGCTGCATACATCAATTAGGTGAAGTGCAGCTCTCCCTTCGACACGGCGCTCTGGGACGGAAAGGCACTTGCTCAGCGCTGTCGTGCCGCCCGCACAGCCTCACGGGGCCTCTCCACTGCTGAATGCCCCTGCTTGCTTCTCCAAACCTCAGCCAGTCCAGGTGCCAGGAGCAGAATGAGGACAGACACTGTGGCTTTGCCAGTTCCCAGTGACGCCTGCCAGGCTGGGGGAGGCGAGGCCTGTGTGGGGCATCAGCCTGAGCCTGGGCTCCTCTGGTGGCTGTGCTGCGAGGGGGGATCTCTGGAGACCACAGCCAAGGTCCTGTCTCTGGGTTTCTCGGGGGCCAGGTTTCTGCCATCATCCGCCAGCTGCGGCCCCCAGCCACCTCAAAGGCAGACAGCTTCTCAGCCCCTCTGCTGGCGTGCCACGTGAGCCCTGAGGCAGAGCCACAGGCCATGGCAGAAGCAGACTGGGAGGTTTTTATTGGCTCTGATGGGGCTGGCTGGCCGGGCTCTGGTTTAAAGCTTAGGTCATAATAGAGGGTGATATTCACTAACTCTGTTCCACCTAGAACCACGCAGTGGAGGCAGCGGCAGTGGGGCGCATGGGGGCAAAAGGTCACATTAGCCAGAATGAGGGGGTCCTGGATCCACAGAACTGTATTCTGGCAACTCGGGGGTAGGGGGACAATGCTGTCAGTTCCTGGCACATAGCATCCCTTTCTTCAAGAGGCCTGCAGGCTTGTAGTCGTCACTCAAATCCCATTTCACTTCACCTCTCTGGGCCTCAGTTGAAAGAACTGGACGAAATCCTACCTAACTCAAAACATTGGACGCTGTGCTGGGAAGATGGCTCGGTGGTTACAGATGCTTTCTTTACCCACCAGTACCCATGTAAATCCAGATGTACAAAGTGGCACATGCATCTGGTGGCCCATTCCACTCTCCCCTTCTCCAGGCTTCCAAAAAGAAAAGCTTAAAACACTCCAGTACAAAGTCTGACATAGCAAATGAGTTCTCACAGAGTCCTGGGTATAGGCTCCCAGGACAGCTCTGGGATTCACAGTTCCCAGCAACCCTACCTGCTGACCTCCCCACAGACCTCAGAAGAAAGTCAGGCGTGCATGGTGTTTTGCCTCGCAGTAGCAGGAGTCCTTGCTGTCCTCAGCTCCCGTGCTCACGAGGCTGACCCTGTCCCCCACACCCTGACCGTGGTGCATGCCACCTCTGCGCGTCTGCAGGGTTGGAACAACTCTAAGAAGCAGTGACACTCAGGCCTACACAGATGGAAGGACGTGAGCCCGGCCCACTGATGGCATGGGCTCCACCTCACCAGAGTTGGTGCTTGGGGAACTCCCCTTTTCAAGCTTACCCTGACCTCTCCTGACCGCATGCCGAGCTCTGCGCCTGGTGCTTGGATGTGAGATGACGTAGCCTTCACTGTCTTCATCTGTGGTCTAGCAGAGTCCACCAGATATGCATCCAGCATTGCCCTGGGATTCTCTTTCTATGTCTCAATGAAAGACTCAGACTCAAGAGCTCAGAGAGGAGACTGGAGGGGCCGGGCGTGGTGGCGCACATCTTTAATCCCAGCACTCGGGAGGCAGAGGTAGGAGGATCACTGAGTTCAAGCCACCCTGGGACTAGAGTGAGTTCCAGGTCAGCCTGAGCTAGAGTGAGACCCTACCTTGAAAAAAATCAGAGACAGTCAGACAGACAGGAGTGGTCAACATGGGCTCCTTAGAGAGAAGACCTTTTCTCTGGGATGTCTCTGTGAGCCCGCATCATGCTGGGTTACACTTGCTTCTGGTGCCATGCTTTCTTGGCTTTTTCTTTTTCTTTTTTTCTTTTGGTTTCTCAAGGTAGAGTCTCACTCCAACTCAGGCTGACCTGAAATTCTCTGTGTATTCTCAGGGTAGCCTCGAACTCACGGTGATCCTCCTACCTCTGCCTCCCAAGTGCTGGGATTAAAGGTGTGCACCTCCACACCCAGCTGGCTTTTTCTTTTTTTCAATATTTTGTTTTATTGATTTGAGAGAGAGAAAGAGAAAGAGGGAAAGAGAGAGAGAGAGAGAGAATGTGTGTGCCAGGGCCTCTAGCCACTGCAAATGAACTCCAGACGCATGTACCCCCTTGTGCATCTTGCTTACGTGGGTACTGGTGAGTCGAACTGGGTCCTTTGTCTTTTCAGGCAAGTGCCTTAACCACTAAACCATCTCTCTTTCTTGGCTTTTTCAAACTATATGTTCTGTGACTCCCCATCCCTGTTCCCAGGTAAATGGTGAGGTCACCTGGGTGGGGCAGGAAGTGAGAATGGCAGACAGAAAAGCCCACACGGAGATGTAGGGGGTTAAACAGCCTGCACAGCAAGATGGACCCTCCTGGATGACCTTGGCATTTTCCCAGCACGGTCCAGCTCGCAGCCCTGTTGCCGGTGTGTGCAGCTTACAGGCATGCCTGGAAGTCAAAATCAGGAGAGACAGCAATGGGCCAGGCTGGATGCGGGACGCTGTCGTGCGCTGTCACGCGCTGATGCTGTATGGCCGCAGGGTCTCTGAGAGGTTGTGACTCTCAGACCTGCTATTCTTTTCCTTGTTCCACCAATGGTAAAGCCATCGCCTAGAGTCTAGAGGTAGCATCCCTGGGCTGGGCTTCTATCTGACTTCCGGCTACTGCTGTGTCCTCTCTGTTTACAGGAAACCTCATGAGTGACCCGTCTCCTCTTCTCTTCCACGCTAGGTGTTCCCGGCCCTCCAGGACCAAGAGGACTCAAAGGAGATGTGGGCGCGAAAGGTCCTGTGGGTGGCAAAGGACCTAAAGGAGATCCTGGCGGCCTGGGTCCCCCGGGACCCCAAGGTCCTCAGGGGCAGCCTGGAGAGCCTGGACCTGTCGGGGAAAGAGGTCCAATTGGCCCCCGAGGCTTCCCAGGCCTCAAAGGCTCAAAGGGCAGCTTTGGCACTGGAGGGCCAAGGGGACAGCCAGGCCTCAAAGGGGACATTGGGCCCCCAGGGCCAGAAGGCCCCCCAGGGTCTCCAGGGCCCTCAGGACCTCAGGGAAAGCCAGGGATTGCTGGGAAGACAGGGTCGCCAGGCCAACGGGGGGCCATGGGGCCTAAGGGTGAACCAGGCATCCAGGGTCCCCCTGGTCTGCCTGGGCCCCCAGGCCCACCAGGAAGCCATACTCCCTACTGAGACAGGTCCCCTGCCGGATGATGCCATTCAGGTGGGGAAAGAGGCTCAGAGAAAGCATTCAGAAGCCCGCCTACAGTCAATGGTGGGCTTTTGACTCAGATATGGGGGTGTCTCCCAGAGCTGACCCTGTAGCCTTGGGCTCCCCAACAGTGACTGTACCATAGGAAAGTAGCCTCCTTGCACACGTGTGTATACACACACACACACACACACATGCACGCACACACCCCTGCTCGCCAGGGATCCAAGTGAGTTTCCCTGGCCAGGCAGGAGGAGAGAGAAGAAGAAACGCACTCTCCTGTGACCAAGCCTGCCAGGGAAGTGGCTACCTCTGGAAGATCTTAAATCTCTCTCAGATTGGTGACTCGCTCCTCTCTCTCCAGTGATTCAATGTCCATACAAGCCAGAAGTTTCCTATGGCTCCCCCTCGTTGAAAAGACCCAAGGAAATCTTTGTGTGTGCTGTATTAAAGCCCCTTGGACGAGCCTCTCCTGGCAGTCACGGGAACAGAGTCACGGCGGGGGGCGGGGGGGGGGGGCTGCTGCCTCTGCCCTTTCTGGGGACAGTGGGAACCGATCCTGGATGGTATTCTCAGGCCTCGGGCATTGTGCCCCTGACAAGTTTCATTAGTGTTTGTTTGGTTTTTTTTTTTTTTAATTTTTATTTTACATGTTCAAAAAAATTCCCGGCATCCGTCTTGCCTCAGCATCTCAGGAGTGATCTGGAAGAAATCCAGGCAGGTATTTCATCTGCATGGTGAGACCCTGCAGCCCTGGGACGTTCTGTCTGTCTGTCTGTCTGTCTGTCTGCTACCTGCTCCCAGGAATGCTGCAGGGCTGGAAGTAGAAGCACGAGGTGGGCATGCAGGTTCTCTACACGAAGCTGCCCACCTTGACTGGTATACTGTGTTGTTAGTGGGTTTCACGGTGGTGGCCAGGGAGGACCCATCCTTGATATCAGGGTGGCTGTCACCTGCTTCTGACTATCTTCCTGCCTAGAGCCACCCATAGACCTTATATGACCCCAGGATGGCTGTAGTCCTTTCTGCATGAATAACAAGCCGGATGAGACGGGAGAAGAGCCTGGACATCTGTAAGAGGTTCCTTTGATGTCACCTCCCACCGCCCGCCCCCCATGAACCCCCTGCCTGTGCCAGCAGAAGGAGCACTGGGAAGAAGGTCTCTACTGGCCTGCCTCAATATAAAGCGGCCCCCACCTTTTTGTGCCCTGCCTTAGAAACCTGCCACCTTCCTCCTCAACATGGATGTGCAACTGGCTTGCACTACCCACCTCCCCCCATGCCATGTAACTGTCATGTCTACATATGATATCATGTGACCATAATATTACTGACCCAGTAAAGAGCTGTTTCCAGTGTCTTCTGGTCTTTCTACCCAACCTAAGGGCATGAGCCTTCCGAGGGCTTTGCTTCCTATTGACCTTGGAAGGGGAATCAGTGTGGAGGGTCCTGCACTTAGGCGTTTAGGCCTAATGCCCTGGACCCTCATTCTAGAAGTGCCGAGCTCTGCTAAAGCTGAATGCTATAGACCTTTAGCTAAACCAAGAGTGGAAAACAGGACTGGCCAAGGTCCTTGGAGTTACAGCTTTAGCTCCCCACTGTGGTCTCTGAGACAAGCAGATAGAACCGTCAAGGAGGAGGCGACCAGAGTGGATCTGCCCCAAGGGGCCTAACTCCATAGGACCTGTAAGAACAGAAGTTATATGGGTTCCTTGGAAATTTTCCAGAGCCCATTCCAGCCTGAAATTTATGGCAGAATAATCATTGGCTGTTAAAGCAAGGTTGGCACAAAGTCTGGAGCACTGATTTGCACTGTTGTGTGTGGGGTGGTGAAGGGGGTGGGGGAGTGGGTGAAGTGCTTGGTAGAGGAAGTAAATAAAAAAGTATAAGAACTGGGAAGGGAATGAACGAGGCCACACCTCCAACCATCAGTGCGGCACAAGGTCCTTCGCCCTGTGCTACCTGTGATAAGTGGGGCACTGAGTTCCAGGCTTGGAGTGCATGGGGGTGAAACTTAAATCCCACCTGGTCACCTCTTCTAGGGGACAGGGACATGGTGAGAGCTGAGCATGAAACAGGCCAGGACCAGGAGGAAGGAGTCCTTGGGGACACGTATCAGTGATGAGGCTAAGACAGGTCCAGAAAGGTGCTACTCGGGTGGTGGCCTAACGATGACAGGAAGGGTGTGACAGAGGAGTCCGCTCACAGTTTGGATTCACAAGCAAACTTGCAGAGAACTCTGACGCTGGATGTCAAGCTACTGGTGGGGGAAGAGTTAGGGCAGGCTCTGGGGCCAGGAAGAGCGAGAGTAAGAGACCAGCCAGTGTCCTGGAGTCCGAGTAACTGAAACCAGAGGGAAAGAAGGGAGCAGGGACGTGTGGCAAAACGAGACACAGAGCAGGAGTGACTCTAAGGTAGGTGACGGTGAGATCTGGTCAGCACTACAGAACGGAACAGTGTTGCGTGACTTCCTGGGAAGCGTCATGTTACTTGCTCTTTTTTGGTGTGTGTGCGTGTGTGTACACTGTATATACACACGTATGTGCAGACGCCCCATGCACATGTGTGAGGAGGCCAGAGGAGAACACCAGGGTTTCCCTATCTCTCTTCTTTCTTATTTCCATAAGAAAGAGTCTGTTGTGGTGACTTTTGTGTTGCTGGGACAAGACACCCAACCAAAAGCAGCTGGTGGGAGGAAAGGGTTTATTTTGGCTTACAATGCCAAGGGAAAGCTTTACGATGGCATGGGAAGCCTGGCATGCGTGGAGGCTGGGCATCACAATCTGCCACAGCAAGTGGAAGACAGCAGTAAGACAGTGAGCTGAACAATGTTCTCTCTGCATTTGTTCACCCTACCCTTGAGAGCGTTTTCCTCCACAAAGTTCCCTTTGCTCATTTCCCACTGTTACTCTTGAGAATGCCATGTTTTACCTGGTAATAAACTCTACCTACCTTGTATACCAAAAAAAAGAAAGAAAGAAAGAAAGAAAGAAAGAAAGAAAGAAAGAAAGAAAGAAAGAAAGAAAGAAAGAGAGTGAGCTGAGCTCTAGCTATCACACCTCAAAGCTGCCCCGAGGAACACACTTCCTCCAACAAAATCCACTTCCCAAGTTGCCACTAGCTTCAGACCAAGCATTCAGAACGCATGAGTTTATGGGAAACATGTGATTCAAACCACCAGACTTTCTCAATAAACCTGGCTTTTCAGTTACACTGGCTGACCAGTAATGTCTTTTCTTTGCCTCCCTCTGCACTGAATTTTCAGGCATACAGAATCACGCCAGGTTTTGTTTTGTTTTTATCTGGGTGCTGGGAATCGATCTCTGGTCCCCGAGCTTATACAGTAAACATTCTTACCCACTGAGTCAGGTCCACAGTTGTGGGAAGTGGATTTATTTCTTTATACTCCAGATAGAGAAGGCAACTCCACCCCAGGCTAGCGTGGTGAACCAATGACTTTAACTGTGCTTATTTACAGGAACATGGGCAGTTTATGGGAAGCTATGTGGAGGAAAAGCCTCCTGGTCCTCAGCAATTGTTAATCAATTATATGTCCTCAGGGGAGGTCTCATACACCTCACAGACCCTGGGAGGTGCCCATTCCACCCCACTTGCACAAGGAAATGTTAGTGGGTTCAGCCTTGTGAAGGTCCCATGTGAGTAATAGTACATGCACTGATTTCAAGATGTCCACAGCTACATTATGGTCGGAGGACAGAGTTCCGCACACCAGACAACAGCACAATGGCAGCCAAACCCACCCACGGCTCCATCCAACAGCAACTGAGGCCTCCCTGAAATCCACAGTGGAGCAGCTCCATCCCTACTTTAGATGTGTGAACTATGGTTTGGACCAATTCACTAGCTTTCCAAAGTCCCAGGCATAATGACTTTTTTTTTTTTACTTGCCCATGTCGAAATAGCCTCAAGTAAGTTGCTTAACCACCCGATGCTTGTTTCCTCCCATGAGGTTCCTGGGAGGATGCTCTGGCCGGTGGCCCAGTGGCTTAGTCTGCTCAGCTGCCACTAGAAAACACCACAAATTGCATGGCTCACACAATAGAAATTTATTTTCTCACAGTCATAGAGGCTGGGAAGTCCAAAATCGAGGTACTGGTTCCTGCAGCTCTGCAAGTGACCACTCTCATGCTGTGTCCTCAGTGTGTTCATAGATGAGGACTATGACCTATCCAATTAGGGATAGCCCTGTGGCCTCATTTACTCTTCACTGCCTCCTGGAGACCTCAGCTCCAGACAGTTACACTGGAGCCAGGGCATCTATATTTGAGTCACTGGGCGATAGCATTCCGTCACAGATCGGGCAATGGTTCAGCTCCCCACAGACATCAGCCATTGTTGGTGTGCCGCTCATTCCCCGGATGCTGAGCTGCATGCATGCATGTTATGCATACTTGTTTAAGCATGTTCGTGCATGTGTGTGCACATGTGTGCTTGCAGGTAGAGGCCAGAAGACAATCTCAGGTGACAACAGCAGGAATGCCACCCACCTCTTCTTTAGACAAGGTCCCTCACTGGCTTGAAGCCCACCAATTAAGCTCCAGTGGCTGGTCAGCGAGCCCCAGGGATATCCCTGTGTCCAACTCCCAGCATCAGAATCATAAGCACATGCCACCATGCCTGGAATTTTTTTTTTTTAGTTTGAGAGAGAGAGAGACAGAGACAGAATTGGCACGCCAGGGTCCCAGCCACTGCATTTGAACTCCAGACGCTTGCCCCACCTAGTGGGCATGTGCAACCTTACGCTGGCCTCAACTTTTTTTTTTTTTTAAATTTTATTTATTTATTTGAGAGTGACAGACACAGAGAGAAAGACAGAGGGAGAGAGAGAGAATGAGACGCGTGCGCCCCTTGTGCATCTGGCTAACGTGGGACCTGGGGAGCCGAGCCTCGAACCGGCTTAGGCTTCACAGGCAGTGCTTAACCGCTAAGCCATCTCTCCAGCCCTGGCCTCAACTTTTTGCATCTGGCTTACATGAGATCTGGGGAGTCGAACATGGGTCCTTAGGCTTCACAGGCAAGAACCTTAACCACTAAGCCATCTCTCCAGCCCTTCCATTTTTTTTTGTTTTTTTAAGGTAGGGTCTCACTCTAGCCCAGACTGACCTAGAATTCACTACGTAGTCTCAGGGTGGCTTTGAACTCACAGCGATCCCCTTACCTCTGCCTCCTGAGCTCTGAGATTAAAGACGTCCTCTGCCACACCCAGCTACAGACCTTCTTTTATTAAATTTTTCAATTTTATTTTGACTTTTTAATTTTTAATTTTTTTTTAATTTTTTAAAAAATTTTTTTTTACTTATTTATTTGAGAGCGACAGACACAGAGAGAAAGACAGATAGAGGGAGAGAGAGAATGGGCGCGCCAGGGCTTCCAGCCTCTGCAAACGAACTCCAGATGCGTGCGCCCCCTTGTGCATCTGGCTAACGTGGCACCTGGGGAACCGAGCCTCGAACTGGGGTCCTTAGGCTTCACAGGCAAGCGCTTAACCGCTATGCCATCTCTCCAGCCCAATTTTTTTATTTTTAAAGAGAATGAGAGGGAGAGAGAATGAAACGCAAAGAGAGATGCCTAGCGTTTCTACACGGATGCGGGACTCAAACTCAGGTCCTTCTGCTCGTGAGGCAAGCACTTCACTGACCAAGATGCTGAGCTTGAACTCACTGAGCTCTCAGCACTCTGCTGTGCAGATGAGGGGTCAGAGCAGGAGCCCTGCTCACTCCTGTCCCCAAATGACTTCCTGCACTTTGAGAGCCCGGGAATCGGCAAGTTCAACAACCCCTTTGCTCCTCCCTGCCTCCCATCCCCGTCCCTCTATTCCATATTATCCCACAGTCCTTCACAGTAGCTGGGCGTTTTTAGGTACTGATGAAATTCCAAAGAGCTGACAGTGGGGCAAATGGGACAAAAGGGTGGGCACTTCAGACTATAAATACTGGAGCAAACCTGCAGCTCAATATGGCCATAAATCTTGTTGAAGCCACGGCCCTGGACCATAGCCATTGAGCACCTCTAAAAAAGACCAGGCCTGCATGCTCACATTATCCCAGGAACCTCACCCTCTTTTCCTGCAAGACAAGACAGGGGTGGTCAAACTTGCTGCCCTTCCTATAGCTCCTCTCCCCACGCCAGGGCTGAGCTGGCAATTTCTGCTGCACCACCCCTGGATCCACCTGTCAAAACAGAGCCACAGTACATGCAAGTAGGAGCTAAAAAACATGATCTGACCACACTGAACTTTCCATCAAGGTTAGGCTGGGAAAAGCTGCCAAAAGCTGTCCATTCCCAAAAGCCTCATCCCACTGTTGCCTGAGCAGCCTTTTTGGGGACTGTTTAACCTGCACAGGTACTTTGCTTATCTGACCCTCACCTGTCCAGTCCTTTTGTTTTCTTTTTTTAAAAAAATATTTATTTATTTATGAGCCGGGCATGGTGGTGCACGCCTTTAATCCCAGCACTCAGGAAGCAGAGGTAGGAGGATCTCCATGAATTCGAGGCCACCCTGAGGCTACATAGTGAATTCCAAGTCAAGAATAAAATACAGGGCTGGAGAGATGGCTTAGCAGTTAAGCACTTGCCTGTGAAGCCTAAGGACCCCGGTTCGAGGCTCGATTCTCCAGGACCCATGTTAGCCAGATGCACAAGGGAATGGACGCATTTGGAGTTCATTTGCAGTGGCTGGAGGCCCTGGCGTGCCCATTCTCTCTCTCTCTCTCTCTCTCTCTCTCTCTCTCTCTCTCTCTCTCTCTGTCATTCTCAAATAAATAAATAAAAATGAACAAAAATAAATAAATAAAATATATACATATATTTATTTATGTACTTATTTATTTTGAGAGAGAGAGAAAGAGTGGGTGTGCCAGTGACTCTAGTCACTGCAAACAAACTCCAGATGCCATGTGCCACCTTGTGCATCTGGCTTATGTGGGTACCGGGGAATCAAACCTGAGTCCTTAGGCTTCTCAGGCAAGCATACCCTAAGCCATCTCTCTAGCCAGCCCCTCCTTTTGTTGTTTTTTCAAAGTTGGGTCTCGCTCTAGTCCAGGCTGACCTGGAATTCACTATGTAGTTTCAGGATGGCCTTGAACTCAAGGTGATCCTCCTACCTCTGCCATCCAAGTGCTGGGATTAAAGGAGTGCGCCACCACACCCGGCTGGCCAGTTTGTTTTGTTTTGGTTTGTTTTTGAACTTCCAAATTCAAAGTCTCTGCTTGATGTGGCAGGAGGTGTATAAAGGCCTGTGTAATGCTTCCCAATGGAGACCACCTTGCAGGGTTCAACAACCCGAAGCCCAAAGAAATGCAGACTACATATAATAATAAAAAATATTTTTTTTAAAAAAAGAAAGGAGCTGCCTTTAGGTCCCAGAGCAAGCTAGTGACAAAGCTATGACCAGGTGCCAAGTAAAGTGGTAATATTCCCTCTAATTTCAACTGCTCGTGCCACATGCCAAGAGCGAGAATAAGCAGGAGCTGCGCACAGGACAGCGCCTCTTTCTGTAGGAGGTGGAGGCTTCTGACAGGAAGCCACGTGCCCACCCGCAGCTGAACCGTCACCCTTCGTGTGGCCTTTTCCAGAAGCCCAACGTTACTAAAATGGACACCCTACTCCATCCTTTGAGTGAGAAGTTTGGACAAAATATTAGAACCTCTCATGGCGCTTCTTCTAAGATGTGTCATGCTTTCTCCTCACATCATCAGCACTGGCGTGAAGTCAGCCAAAAGGTCTGGTGTGAACAAGAAGATGAGTTGAAAATGGATTTCCACTTACTATTCGTAACTGTGAACATCACTGTAAGGGCTGATTGGGCTTTGAAGTATGAGTGAATAATGGCCTGCTCTTGGCTGTACATGCCTGCAACCCCAGCCCTGAGGTGGAGGGGAGAGATGTGGGGGATCACTGGGGCACCCAGTCAAACAGTCTAACACCCCCCACAAAAAAAAAATCAATGAGAAGCTCCAGGTTCAGTGTGAGAATCTGTCTTAGAGAAACAGGGAGGAAGATTGACAGAGAAAGTCACCTGACATCTTCTTCTGGCCTCTGTATGTGTTTACAGGGCACACACGCCTACACCAAACACGTGCATACCTCACACATGACACATACATACTACACACACATACACACACACCAATAAAAAGGAAATGCATAAAGCATTGGAGCCAAGTGTGTCTGATTGGAAAGTCCTGTCTCAATATAATATGAAATAATAACATAAACTATGTTCTCCAGGATATGAGACTAAGACTTCAAGGCTCTGGTTTCTGGCACCAGTAGTTGATCTTAAAAGCATGTGTGTAGAGTTGGGGAGATGGCTCAGTGGTTAAAGGCAAATCCTGCCAGCCGAGGTCCAATCCCCCAGTACTTTTTTTTAAATATTTTTTCATTCATTAGTTATTTATTTATTTGAGAGCGACAGACAGAGAGAAAGACAGATAGAGGGAGAGAGAGAGAATGGGCGCGCCAGGGCTTCCAGCCACTGCAAACGAACTCCAGACGCGTGCGCCCCCTTGTGCATCTGGCTAACGTGGGACCTGGGGAACCGAGCCTCGAACTAGGGTCCTTAGGCTTCACAGGCGAGCACTTAACCGCTAAGCCATCTCTCCAGCCCTCCCCAGTACTTTTATAAAGACTGATGTACAAAGTGGCATATGCACCTGGAGTTTGTCTGCAGCACCAAAAGACCTCAGTGTGCCCTATTTTCTCTCCATCCCTCTTTCTCTCCCTCTCTCCCTCTCTCTCTCTCTCTCCTTGCAAACAAATAAATAAATGAACTTTTAAAAAATGTATGTGCTTTATTTAATATATGTAAATTATATATTATCAAACGGATATTTTCCTCACAGGAAGAATTACAATTAAAAACACTTCGCATGTCAAGCGCTTGTGAGGATTTTCCTGGTAGCAGCATAAATTTGAAGAACCTCTTTGGAAAACTGTTTGGCTTCTTACAAAAGTAAACACACACCTACTTATGACTCAGCATTTCCACTCATGGTATTTACCCAAAAGAAATAAGAACATGTTCCACAAAAAGACTTGTACAAAAACATTCACTGCGGCTTTTATGGTAATTGCCAAAAACACTGGAAACAGCCCACATATGCATCAACAGAAGAATGAGTAAGTAAGCATGGAGTTGAAATCCTATGAAGGAGGAGGATAAAGTACAGGAGGAGGAGGAGGAATATAATTAAGGAGGAGAGGAAAGCAAAAAGAGAGAGAGAAAGAGAGAAAACAATTCATAGCAAAATATAAGCAAGAGCACAAAAAAATGAAAAATAAAATACTATCACAAAGCAAAGAAAAAATAAATAAATAACACAAAATCAAAAAAAGAAAAGCCGGGCTGGAGAGATGGCTTAGTGGTTAAGCGCTTGCCCGTGAAGCCTAAGGGCCCCAGTTCGAGGCTCGGTTCCCCAGGTCCCACGTTAGCCAGATGCACAGGGGGGCGCACACGTCTGGAGTTCGTTTGCAGAGGCTGGAAGCCCTGGCGCACCCATTCTCTCTCTTTCTCTCTACCTGTCTTTCTCTCTGTGTCTGTTGCTCTCAAAAAAACAAATTAAAAATTTTAAAAAAAAAAGAAGAAAAGCCAGCATTTGGGAGACATAGGTAGGAGAATCGTCTTGAGTGTGAGGCCACCCTGAGAGTTCATAGTGAATCCCAGGTAAGCCTGGACCAGAGTGAGGCCCTACCTCGAAAAAAAAGAAAAGAAAATATACACAAAAGAGTACAAGTAAGATGATTCCATTTATGTTAAGTTTTAGAGAAGGCAAAACTATGCTGTGATATGGAAATGAGAACAGTATTGCCTGTGGGTGAGCAGAGGAGACTGAAGTAGAAAATGATTCCTATGTTGACAGACATACGATTGACACAGGTATGCATATGTTGAACTCAGCAAAGTAAAACCAATGCAGAGTGTGAGGTGTGAGTTAAAACTCACTGTTTAAAAAAAAATCACAAAAATAAGCGTTTGGGGGAATTGCTCGATGGTTAAAGGTGCTTGCTTGCAAAGCTTGGCTGCCCGGGGTTTGATTTCCCACTATCCACCTAAGGCCAGATGCATGACGTGGGGCATGTGTCTGGAGTGACAAGAAAGAGGCCCTGGTGTGCCCATATTTTCTCTCTCTCCCTGCAAATAAATAAAAATATTTTAAAGAAGTCATATAAATTCACTTCTAAAACTCATGAGTTATAATAGGAATTGGCTTAATTACTATAGAATATTTTTTTTAATTTTTTATTTATTTATTTGAGAGCGACAGACACAGAGAGAAAGACAGATAGAGGGAGAGAGAGAGAACGGGCGCGCCAGCGCTTCCAGCCTCTGCAAACGAACTCCAGACGCGTGCGCCCCCTTGTGCATCTGGCTAACGTGGGACCTGGGGAACCGAGCCTCGAACTGGGGTCCTTAGGCTTCACAGGCAAGCGCTTAACCGCTAAACCATCTCTCCAGCCCACTATAGAATATTTTTCAAACTATTTTAGAATGAAAAGATTATATAGTAGAACTTTAGAAATATGGCTGAAGCAGGACGTGGTGAGAAAAACAATAGCCTTAAATATTTATTCTAGACAAAGAAGAAAGGCTAAAATGAATGAGCTAAGTGCCTAGTTTAAGTACAGAGAATTACAGGTCACTGCCGAGGCTCTTGGTTTCCCACCAGGAATAGATGGTAAGACCCTATTGCTGAAGACTACACATCTTTGGGCTGCAAGATCACTGAGAAATCCTGCTGGAGCTGAGCTGAAAACCTCCTCTGTGTAGACCAGCTGTCAGAAAAAGCTATACTGCATGCAGTTCCATGGGAGAGAGAGAAATCACCGGGGGAGCTAGACAACAGCGGACACTGCAAGACTTAAATTTGGCCAGTCAGACCAAATGAGCCATCGGGTGCAGTAGTGGCGTGTCTGTTATAAAGGAAACTAACTGCCCTCTAATTGGACTGGAGGCCTGCTCCATGGGAGGGAATACATCCCTGATACTGAATACCTATGACAGGGGTAGTCATGAGCCCTAGGGGTGTAACGTCTGCTGCTGTCTGGCTAAATGTATATACTATGCTCACGAAACTGCCCGGTAAGCACTTCTTTTAATGTTCATATGCATATATTAATGTTACTCTCACTTTTTAAAAATAAACTTTGTTTATTTTTATTTATTTATTTGAGAGCAACAGACAGAGAAAGAGGCAGAGAGAGAGAGAGAATGGGCATGCCAGGGCCTCCAGCCATTGCAAATGAACTCCAGATGCATGCGCCCCCTTGTGCATCTGGCTAACATGGGTCCTGGGGAATCGAGCCTCAAACTGACATCCTTAGGCTTCACTGGCAAACACTTAACTGCTAAGCCATATCTCCAGCCCATTACTTTCACTTTTAGTTAGAGAAGCTTCTTTTTTTCAGATGGCAATGACCTCAGGATGACTCAGAAAGCATCATGGTGCTGAGAAGAAGTGACAGAGGAGTGCTTAGCACTGAAATATCTCTATCACACCTTCCAAGGCTCAGGGTCTATTGTGGAAGAGGTGGCCGAAAGAATGTAAGAGCCAAAGGAAGGGTAGGACTCCTTACAACATGCTCCTCTAGACACAAAATGGCCTGCATATCCATGACCTCACAGTGCCTAACACTACCTACACAAGACCATCATAATAGGAGGAAAAGATGATGACATCAAAATAAAAGAAACTGATTGAGAGGGGGAGGGGATGTGATGGAGAGTGGAGTTACAAAAGGGAAAGCGGGGAGGGGGGATTACCATGGTTTATTGTCTATAATTGTGTAAATTGTCAATAAAAAATATAGTTTCAGCCAGGCTTGGTGGCACACGCCTTTAATCCCAGCACTCGGGAGGCAGAGGTAGTTAGGATCGCCATGAGTTCGAAGCCACCCTGAGACTACATAGTGAATTCCAGGTCAGCCTGGGCCAGAGTGAGGCACTACCTCGAAAAACCAAAAACTAACTAACTAAATAAATAAATAATTTAAAAATATATTTTCAAAAATAAAAAGGAAATAGAGAGGGGCTCAGTGGTTAAGTGTGTCTCCTGCACAAGCATGAGGGCGTGAGGGGTCTGAAGCTGCCAGAGTTTAAATCTCCGGATCCCACATGAACAGCGGGACATGGCCATGCGTGCCGGCAGCCCCAGCCCCGCAAAGGGAAGCAGAGCCGAAGCCTATGGAACACGGCAAGCCCTGGTATCAGTAAGAGACTTCAGCTCAGAAATGAGGGCAGGACGAAGAACAATGGAGCAGGGTACCCAACGTTCTGCTCGGGTCACTGCAGGTGAGTACCCGCACCAGAGGCAAGGGCATGGGGAACCTCAAGGTCACATACACATGCGTACACCACACACACACACACACACACACACACACACACACACACACACACACACACAGCAGTATAAGGTGCACCGGAACACACCCAAACAAAGTAGAAAGAAGGAGCTAATAGAGCATAGAGATTAATAAAATGGGAAGAACAGTTAGAATGGAGAAGATAAAGTCAGACTATGGAAACTGACCCAGCCTATGCAATATGGATCAAGCAAAGTTCATAATGGGCTGGAGGGATGGCTTACCGGTTAAGGCATTTGCCTACAAGGCCAAAGGACCCAGGTTCGATTTCCCCAGGACCCACATTAGCCAGATGCACAAGGGGGTGCGCACATCTGGAGTTCATTTGCAGTGGCTGGAGGCCCTGGGGCACCCATTCTCTCTCTCTCTCTCCCTCTTTCTCTGACAAATAAATAAATAAATAAGAAAAGTTCATAAAAGTGTAAGCAGAGAATACTTGCATGGACAAGGTAACGACATTAAGAGGAAATATTATGAAACACTGACGCCATCCACTGAAAACTTAGATGGGACAAGCAAGCCCACAGGAAACTACGAGTCACCCTGCTGACTCAAGAAGCACAAGGCCTGAAGAGTCCGGAACCATGCAAGAAAAGGAATCAGTGGTTCAATATGTTCCCTCAAGAAAAACAGCAGCCCATGCAGGAAGACTGACAGGCACGCTCCACCCAAACACCCAAAGACCAAGTTGCAGCCCAACACAAACTCTTCCAGAGAACAGAAAGAGCAGGAAGCACTTTCCTGCCATTCAATGGTGGTAGAAATCCCATTTTCCCAAGCCCAGAATAGAAAACAGGTACAGATGCATGCATTTGGTAGAATAGACATCTAGACACAATTTTTACAAATTTTATCAAATTAAAAGTTAAAAGTGGGGCTGGAGAGATGGTTTAGCAAGAAGACTAAGGACCCTGGTTCAATTCCCCAGGACCCACGTTAGCCAGATGCACAAGGGGGCACATGCTTCTGGAGTTTGTTTGCAGTGGCTGGAGGCCCTGGTACGCCCATCCTCTCTTTCCCTCTGCCTCTTCCTCTCTCTCTCTCTCTCTCTCTCTCTCAAATAAATTTTTTTTTAAAGTTAAAAGGGAATGACCAGGGCTGGGGAAATGGCTTAGATGTTAATGCATTTGCCTGTGAAGCCTAAGGACCCCTGGGTCAATTCTCCAGGACCCAAGTAAGCCAGATGCACAGGGGACACATGTGTCTGGAGGTCATTTGCAGAGGCTGTGTGTGCCCATTCTCTCTTTCTCTGCCTCTTCCTTTCTCCCTCTCTCTCTCAAATAAATAAAGAAATAAAATGTGTTTGTTTGTTTGTTTGTTTTTTTAAAAAGGAATGTCCAGACCTAATATTTACCAAAAGGCCCAGAAGATATAACTTTCACAAAGACAGTGAATTCAAAATGCCTCTCCAGGAAAAGAAAATAAGGTGTAACTTCCTGATGGGATACAATAGAAGATGTATGACCTGAGTCATTGAAGAGAGACTGACAGGAAGAGAGAGAGCGTGTGTGTGAGTGAATTAACACAAGACAAAATCAAGATTCTGAATTTATCTTCCAGCTTACAGGCAACAGATCAAAAGAGAGAAATATGCTAAACAACATCTTCATGATATTAAGGTGTTAGCTAGTCAAACCCTGAATGAACCAGTTTCTCCAACTAATAAATGATATAATAGACAAAACAGTAGAGAGAATATTATAAATTAAAACATATTTAGAGGGCTGGAGAGATGGCTTAGCAGTTAAGGTATTTGCCTGCAAAGCCAGAGGACCAACATTCAACTCCCCTGGGCCCACGTAAGCCAGATGCACAAGGAGGTGTATGTGTCTGGAGTTCATTTGCAGGGCCTGGAGGCCCTGATGTGCCCCTTCTCTATCTGCCTCTTTTCTCTCTCTCTCTCTCTCTCTCTCTCTCTCTCTCTCTCTCTCTCTCTCTCTCTCTCAAATAAATAAATAATATTAAAACATATTTAGAGTTAATGTTCAAAAAAGTTGATTGATGGCTAGAAAGATGGCTTAGCAGTTAAGGTGCTTGCCTGCAAAGCCAAAGGACCTTGGTTCTATTCCCCAGGACCCACATAAGCCAGATGCACAAGGTGGCGCATGCATCTGGAATTCATTTGCAATGGCTAGAAGCCCTTGCGTACCCATTCTCTCTCTCTCTCTCTCTCTCTCTCTCCCTGCCTCTTCTCCTCTCTCAAATAAACAAATAACAACAAAATGTTTTTTTAAAAAGTTGATTGAAAGGAAAGGGCATAAAAAGACAACAGCAAATATAATGTGTGGCCTGTGCTTGGATCTTTTTAAATATATAAATACATCATACATATATATATATATATATATATATATATATATATATATATATATATGAAAGAGAGGAACAGAGTATATGTGTGCCAGGGCTTCCTGCCACTGCAAACAAACTCTAGACACATATGCCCCTATGTGTATCTGGCTTTATGTAGGTACTGAGGAATCAAGCCCAGACAGTCAGGCTTTGCAAGCAAGTGCCTTTAACCCCGAGTCATCTCTTCAGCCCTGTGTTTGGATCTTAATTCAAAACAAATCAACTTGTAAAAGTATTTTTGAGAAAAAAAAATCATATAAAATTGAACAGATTTGTTACTAAACTATATGAAAAGTAATGTTAAGTGTCATGATAGATTGTAATTATGTTTTCCAGGCTCAACCGAGGCACACAGAGGCCACCAGTGCCGCTACAGAAGGGGCCAGATGACATCTCGGTCTTCCGGTAGCTGAACTGGGCAGCAGGATCACGTGTGTTCATTTGGCTGCCATGCAAAATGCAAGAGTGAGGGCCTCACACAGGCCCGCACCAAGGTTTTGTAGAGATGCTGAGGGCAGAGTGGGTGGCAGGGCCCTGAGAGACCACCGAGTGAATGTGAAGGTTAAGCTTAGCTTGCAGAGGAGACCCCAGTTTGCTGGAGATCCCGGGACCATGGGATATCTGCCAAGAAAAGCTATAGGCGTGGAGTGAGGCTGGCCCAAGAGAGAGGCTCTGTGTACTGCATACTGCCGCAGCAGAGCTGGAGGGACAGCGTCACCCATGGCTGTAGAACCCAGGTGATGACACCAAGAGCCCTGTAAGCCTCAATCTTTCTCTGGTTTAGTCTTTTCTTGTTATGCCTCTATTCCTCTCTTTTGGACTGAGAAGGTTTATGCTATTGTACGTGAGAAGTACCGTAGCAGTTATGTCCTCATTGCTGGAATAAAACACCCAACCTGAAGCATTTGTATGGGAGGAAAAGATTTGGTTCAGGCTGATAGTTTCCAGGGGAAGCTTCATCGTGGTGGTGAAAACATGGCAACTGGTTCACATTAGATGCCATCAGGAGAGAGAGAGAGAGAGAGAGAAAGCAGTCTGAGTGAGCTAGCTCTGAACACACACTAAGCTGGACTAAGAACCCCAAGGTCTGCCCCCAGTGATGGACTTCCTCCAGCAAGGCCACCTCCCAAAGACACTGCCAGCTGTGGACCAAGTAGAAGGCTTAATCACAAACACCTGAGGATATAGGAGACATGTTATATTCAAACCACCACAAGTATGTAACCTGTTTTTGTTTTTTGTTTTGTTTTTGCTGTTGTTGTTTTCACAGAGGCTCACAGATCAGTTTGTCTAAAGTCTCAGAACTGACTTTACACTTCAGACTTTTTAAATTTTTTATTTATTTTTTTTTGGTTTTTCAAGGTAGAGTCTCACTTTAGCTCAGGCTGACCTGTAATTCACTATGTAGTCTCAGGGTGGCTTCAAACTCACAGTGATCCCCCTACCTCTGCCTCCCAAGTGCTGGGATTAAAGGCATGCGCCACCGTGCCTGGCTGCACTTCAGACTTTTTTATGAGAAAGAATTGGTGCACCAGGACCTCCAGCCACTGCAGTCAAACTCTTGTGTGCATGTGCAACCTTACACAATTCCATCACCTTGTGCATGTGGCTTACGTGGGACCTAGAGGGTTGAACATGGGTCCTTAGACTTCGCAGCAAAGTGCCTTAAATGCTAAGCCATCTCTTCAAGCCCAGACATCAGACTGTTATTTTGGTTTTCTAAGGTAGGGTCTCACTCTAGCTCAGGCTGACCTGGACTTCACTATGTATTCTCAGGGTGGCCTCGAACTCTCAGCGATCCTCCTACCTCTGCCTCCGAGTGCTAGGATTAAAGGCATGTGCCACCACGCCCAGCTGAGACATCAGACTTTTGAACATTGTTCTCAACTGTTAAAGACTGTGGAGGAGATATGGAGAGATTGCTTAGCAGTTAAGGCACATGCCTTCAAAGCCTAAGGACCCAGGTTTGATTCTTCAGGTCCCACAAAAGCCAGATGCACATGGTAGCTCATGTGTCTGGAGTTTATTTGCAGTGGCTAGAGGCCCTGGCATGCCTATTCTCTCTCTCTCTCTCTCTCTCTCATAAATAAAAATAAATCTTTAAACAAAAAAGACTAAGGAGAATTGTTAAATTAGACTGAATGCATTTAGTGATGTGTGATGAACATGAGTTTTTGAGTGCCAGGAGGGAAATATTGTTATTTAAAAGTGATGTGTTTGGCTATCAAGTTGACCTAGTGCGAACTTGTGATGGTTAATCTTAATTTGTCAACCTGAATGGATTTGAACTCACCTAGGAGACACAACTTTGAGCATGTTGATGAGGGAATTTCCAGGAAAGTTTAACTGAAGAGGGAAGACCCACCCTGAATGTGGGGCAGAGTCCTGGCTTAAATAGAAAGGGGGAAAGGAGTAAGGCAGCTGAACATCAGCATTCATTTCTCTCTACTTCCTGACTATGAGCTGTTACCAGCTGCCTCACGCTCCATCCTGCCGTGTGCCTTCCCCGCCATGATAGACTGACTGCCCCTCAGACTGCGAGCCAAGGCAGCTCGTCCCCTGAAGTCGATTTTGTCATAGCAGTGAGAAAAGCAACCAGTACCTCCTGGGAAGACATATTTTTGTTTCTGGACCTTTTGTGTCCTCTTTCTTTCTGCTTCCTGGCAACCATGCAGGAAGAAGATTCCCTCTACCATGCCCTTTCCACACTGCCTTGCCACAGCCCAGAAACACAGACAGGTGACCATGACCTGACACCTCTGAAAACGTAAGCCAAAATAAATCTTTCCTTCCTTAAATTGTTTGTGTCAGATATCATGTCACAGTGACCAAAAAAAAAAAAAAAAAAAAAAAAAAAACACAAAAAACTAACTAATGTAATCCCAGAGGTAAAATGACGTGATGTCTGGGGTTTGCTTCAAAACACTTAGTGGGGCAAACTAACATTGGCAAGACATTAATAATTGCAAAACTAGTACATGGAGATCCTTTCCCTTGTCTGGCTTTGTATGTGTTTAAAGTTTTCTGTAATAAAACCTCCAAAGATAAAAACAATGATGAGGACAATAATAGCAACAACGTGTTATTTTATTTTTATTTATTTATTTTTTTTCTGAGGTAGGGTCTCACTCTAGCTCAGGCTGACCTGGAATTCACTGTGTAGTCTCAGGGTGTCCTTGAACTCAAGGCGATCCTCCTACCTCTGCCTCCCAAGTGCTGGGATAAAGGTGTGCGCCACCACGCCCGGCTCCAATGTGTTATTTTAGGAAGCAAGAAGGGGCCCTCCCTTCCTTTGCCATCATAAGGCTTCTCGGGGCTTGCAGGCTGCAAACACATAAAAACTGTCTCTAATCTATGGCTTGTGGTTGTCATACATCTTCCTTCCAGAAGTCCTTTCCTCTTGATTGCTCAAACTCATTTCAAAGGTTACCAATAGCAGACAATAGTATTGAGGTATTGGTTTACCAAGTGCTGGATCCCTCTCTTCAGGTAACAACATCCCGATTCTTGTGTGGATAAACACTTTTAATAATGTGATGTGGTTCACACAGGGCTGATGTCACCACCCACATCCTCTCAGAGGTGGGCAAGTGATTCAGGTCTTCCAATGATAATATCTCAGTGATTGCAGGAAGGGGCATTTTGCCGAGGCTGGATGGATTATTCCCAAGAGCATCAGATCTTAGACTTGTGCTGGAAGTATTAGAAAATAAGCAGTTTTCTTTCAACTGGATTGGTAGTAAGAGGGCTAAAGCCTGGAGTTCTTGTGGCCATTGTTTCAATATATAAGAAGATCCTGCCCAGGAAAGAGGCCACCATGAGAGAGTAGAGACATGGATGCTTGGGCCTATTGGAGTCCCTGAGTACAACCATTATCTCCAAACCAGTCCACACCGTCAGTCCTCCAGCACATTAATTAATACAGGAGCCCTTTTCTAGAGAAGAGAGAGAGAGAGAGACAAAGAGATGAAGCAGAGGGAAAAAGAAAGATGATGATGATAAAATGAGAAAGAAAATGATAGACAGACAGACAAATAAGGGATGGAAGAAGAGGGACACTATGATCTCTTTAAGTATAGGACAATAGGCCTGCCTGCTATCAGTGGCCTATTCAACAGTGAAAGGGGAGTCCTATCAATTTTGATAAAGATTAAAAAATAAATGGCGAGGGGCGTCCAGGAGCCAGCGACCTGCTACATGAGATTTTTCTTGTCTCTTGTTTTCTACAATGTTGTGCTAGTTCAGTTAACACACTTTGTGTGTGTGTGTGTGTGTGTGTGTGTGTGTGTGTGTGTGTGTGTGTGTTGGGTGGGGGGTGGTTTCTAGGTATGGTCTTGTTCTAGACCAGGTTGATCTGAAATTCACTATGTAGTCTCAGGCTGGCCTTGAACTCATAGCCATCCTCTTACCTCTGCCTCCCAAATGCTGGGATTAAAGGCATGTATGCCACTATACCCATCTCTTTTTTTTTTTTTAACATCCTTTATTTTTCAATTTGTCTTTCACTAGAAACTGAGTGCTTCTGGCTTCCATATGATTCCATACCCATCACTCAGGGGTTCTCGTATCCTTTTGTTAGTGACTTTCACGTTACTGCCACAAAATACCTGACAGAAACCACTGAGGGGAGGAAAGACTTACTTTGGCTCACAGTGTCAGAGGGTTTCCGTCCATCGGGGCATGGCAGAGCAGCTCAGAGCCTGGCGATGCGCTCATGTGGTAGAGACTGTTCACATCACCAGGAAATCAGAGAGAGTGGCAGGAACCAAGGACTACGTGTAACCTTCAAAAACCTTTCCCTAATGACCAACTTCTTTCTGCCACTAAGCCCCACCTCCAAAACGTTCCACAGCCTCCCCAAATTAGCACCACCAGCTGGTAGTGAGCATTCCAAAAGGGAGCCTGTATAGGACATTTCAGGTTCAGACCTTAACAGCCTTCTCGCGGTCCAGTCCCTCCCTTCCACAGCAACTCAGGGGAGATTTATTTCTCCCCTCTTCCCTTCTAGAACCTCGAGATGAACAAGGCTGCAGCCTGGGACAGGGGACAGGGTGAAACCGTAACCCTGGCGTCTGGGTGTCAGTCTCAGCTCTGACCTGCTGGACAACGTTCTAAGAGTCACCGGGATGGGAGGGTAATGGCACCTTCCTGCGGGGCTGTTGAGGGATTTAAATGAGGTAACACACGTGAGCACCCTTCCTGATACATTCTGGTATTCTTACTGTTTCCATCTGCGGTGCTGCTCTCCATTCGGCACCCAGTTTGTATTTTATTTATCTGTTTCTTGATTCGCTTTTAGCACAAATCACATCATTTCTATTCTAAAGCCTTTCCAATAAAATTTCCCATCCCACTTGGAATAAAATCTCTGCAAGGCTCCAGGCTATGGCTGCTGGCTCCTCCCACCCTCCTGGTCCTTCAGCTCCTCCCTTGCTCTCTGGACACATCACCTTCCTGGTCTTCCTCCTGTGGGCCTGGCAGGTTCCACTCTTTGGAAATATGTGGGTACCAATCTTCCCTGTGATGTGTGGATCACCAACTCCTTTCCACCCTCAGAACCCTCTTCAAAAGTCACCTGCCAAGAGGTGGGGAGATGGCTCCACGGGAAAAGTGCTTGCCACTCAAGAACAAGGGCTTGAGTTCAGATTCCTGGCACCCACATGGGATGGTTCACCAGGTAAAATGGGTGTGGTTGCATGTACCTATAACCCCAGTACTGGGGAGGCTGAAATAGGCAATGCCTGAGGCTCATTCGTTAGTTAGTCTAGCCAATTCAGTGAGCTCTAGGTTCACCAAGAGACCCTTGTCTCAAAGAAAAAGGTCAATGGGCTGGAGAGATGGCTTAGCAGTTAAGCGCTTGCCTGTGAAGCCTAAGTACCCCGGTTCGAGGCTCGGTTCCCCAGGTCCCATGTTAGCCAGATGCACAAGGGGGCGCACGCGTCTGGAGTTCGTTTGCAGAGGCTGGAAGCCCTGGCGCGCCCATTCTCTCTCTCTCCCTCTGTCTTTCTCTCTGTGTCTGTTGCTCTCAAATAAATAAATAAAAAATTTTTTAAAAATTAAAAAAAAAAGAAAAAGGTCAAGAGTGACTGAAGAAGTGTCACACTTCACACACATGTGCACAAGTGTGCACGCGCACACACGCACACACATAGCCTTGTGTGAGTTGAAGCAGACCAGATACAAGCTGGGCTAACGGTCTCAGGGCAGCTTTCTGTTTCCCTGTTGACCACGTATGCCACTCAGCAGGGCATTATCCCTCAGTGTCAGAGTCAAATTCAGTCCTCTGCTCAATGCCGCTTTTGCCACACTTGGCAGGGACCTTCCCTTGCCCAGTCTCATCCACTTATACACTTGCCTCTGCCCTGGAGATGCAGAGAAAACCCATGGTCAAGGAAGGGAGTCACTTCTTAGCTGTCTGCTTGCTAGGGATTTGGGGTCCTGTGAGCATCACCTAGCCACTCACCTCACTGTGCTTAAAGTTTCCCCAAGATAATCATTCTTGCTCCCTACCACTATTGAAGATCCTAACATCAGCTGGCCATATCCCCTTCTCAGAAGCCTGGAACCCCTTTCCTTGAGATCGGCAAAACCAGCATCAGCAGAGCTGAGGTCCCTCCTCGAACATCTGGGTCTCAGCTCCAAGGACCCCTCCTTGGTGTTTCTGAGTTCTGACAATCCAGTCTCTCTTTCCCTTTGTTCCTCCGGCCTGGAGCGGCTTCCTATAGTTGCTGCCTCTATAACTCTGCATGGTTCTCTCCTGGCCTCTTCCGGTGGAAAACCTCATCTTTATCAAATGTTCTCTCTCTCTTTTTTTTTTTATTTAGTTTTTCGAGATAGGGTCTCACTCAAGCTCAGGCTGACCTGGAATTCACTAGGTACTCTCAGGGTGGCCTCAAACTCAAGGCAATCCTCCTACCTCTGCCTCCTGAGTGCTGGGATTAAAGGCGTGCACCACCACGCCCGGCTTCAAGTGTTCTCTCTTGAGTACATAGTGTAGTCTCTGGCCGATTCTAGATGGTTCAGCAACCCAGAGGGTGAAGACGAGAAATCAGACCATTCTGCCAAGCCTGAGGCCAGGAGAGCCAGGGGATGTTCAGGTCAGAGCACGTGGAGATATCATCAGGGATCTTGCTGACTTCTTTGAGGTACGGAGGGGAGTGAGGACTAGGGCAGGATGATGGTGGGTCCAAGAAACTCATTCACCCACAAATATGTGTTACATACTTCCTGTATGTCAAAGCATTCTAATTAAAAAGGATAGGGCTGGATTTAGGAGCCTTTCTTCCTACTTATAATTGGTGACCTGTGTGTGTTTTGTCATATAATTGCTCCCATCTGTGGGAGGGAATGTGTGGCACTCATGACTAGTGGTCAGTGGTGACTATCAATGGGGAAAGGGGATAAAGGGGACAGAAAGGATACAAATGAATGGGGGGGGCATGGCTTTAGAGACCCAGAGAGAAGACAGAGGTACCTGTTATTGGATACAACGAGGACCATACAGGAGCATTACGAATTCATGCATTTGACTTAGTGTTTTTGAGACTTGCTTAGGAAATGAAGTATTACTGCCTGCAATGTACATTTTTAAAATAGATCACGGAAGACCATGCAGACACCTGCCAGGGGATGCATTATCTTACCTCTCTACCTGGAAGAAAGTTGCAGAAGTATTGGGTTCATAGTTATTTTTAAATGTACATGTTTCTCTACTTCTGCAAATATACATCTCATTAATTTAAAACAACAAATAAGCCGGGCATGGCGCACGCCTTTAATCCCAGCACTCGGGAGGCAGAGGTAGGAGGATCGCCGTGAGTTCGAGGCCACCCTGAGACTATATACTTAATTCCAGGTCAGCCTGGGCCAGAGTGAGACCCTACCTCAAAAAACAAAGACAACAACAACAAAAAAAAAGTGTGGTGGCACACGCCTTTAATCCCAACACTCGGGAGGTGGAGGTAGGAGGATCACTGTGAGTTTGAAGCCACCCAGGTCAGCCTGGGCTAGAGAGCGAGACTCGACCTTGAAAAACCAAGACAAATAAACAAACAAAACCACAACAAATGAGTGTGAATCTGTGTTTAAAAAGGCTTTGTGTCACAGACCTCAAGACACCTCCTCAGATGCTGGAATTCTATCAGAAATACTTGGGCTGGGAAGATGGTTCAGCAGGTAAAGGCACTTGTTTGCAAAGTCTGGCAGCCCAGGTTTGATTCCCCAGTACCCACATAAAGCCAGATGCACAAAGGGTGCATGTAACTGAAATTCATAGACAAAAAGTCATGGTGTGCTCATTCTCTCCCCCTCCTCCTCCTTCTTCTTTCTCTCCCTCTCTCTCTCTCCCTATCTCCTTCCCTCCATCCCTCCATCCCTCCTCACAAACATTTTTTTAACATTTTAATAAATATTTTTAAAATATTTTTTAATATTTAATATGACCATGTATCCAGAGCAAGTTAACCAGAAGGGGCCCTGCAACTCAGAAGCAGGGTCATGAAGAGAGATTTGATGAATCCATTCCAGAAATGTCCAATGGAATTGGAGCCACCCTCTGGGACCAAGGTCTCTGATGACAACCAAAAGGTGGGCTTGTGAGGACCAGCGGGAAGCCCTCCAATGCCTCAGCACCCAGCACGTTAAGAGAGACTGGGTTTGCACCTGGCGGGGCTGGGAGCCCCTGGGACAAGGAAGTGAAAGGAGAGCTGCTGATGAAATGCCTGATTGTTCTGTGACCCTTCCCAGCTAAGCCAGTGCCCCAGTGCCCCAGCGTGACACTGAGGCAGAGCACTGGGCTGTGACTCATTGTCCCTCATAATCCTCCCATGACCACAGACAAGGACTTCAGGTGGGGAGAACAGGATTCGCAAGGCTTGTGTTTGGAAACAACTGTCCTATTGTGTTCCAGATGTAGGAGTAGGGTCCTGTGTTGCAGCCGGGTCACCCCAGGGTCTCAGAGCCTCACAAAAGCTGGTGGCGTAGGACCTGACAGGGCTGTGCTGTCTTGGACCTGCTGAAACTGAGACCCAGCAGAGGACCCTAGACCCACAGCTAAAACCAATTCCGTAACAGAAAGCTAGCTTCATTATTTACCATGAGTACTGCATTCTGAGAAGCCAAATGCTTGTATCTGTATTCTTATTTTGTTTGAGTCTGTTTACTTATTTGAGAGAGAGAGAGAGAAAGAGAGAGAGGCAGATAGAGAGAGAGAATGGGAATGAATGGGAATGCCAGGGCCTCCAGCTACTGCAAACGAACTCCAGGCACATGTACCACCCTGTGCATCTGGCTTATGTGGCTCCTGAGGAATCAAACCTGTGTCGTTTGGCTCTGGAGGCAAGTGCCTTAACTGCTAACTCATCTCTCTCCAGCCCCCTACCTGCTTTGAGACAGGGTCTCTTGCCATGCTATAAACACACTGCCAGACTGCAAATGTAAAACTAGCTGACCTATGAGCATCACATTCTTCTGGCTTCATTGTTGTAGGAATCCCAGATGCATGCTCCATTTTGCATCCAGATTTCCATGAGCGCGATTAAAACAAAAATCAGAAAAGCCAGGCATGGTGGCGCATGCCTTTAATCCCAGCACTCAGGAGGCAGAGGTAAGAGGATTACCATGAGTTCAAGGCCACCCTGAGACTACATAGTGAATTCCGGGTCAGCCTGAGCTAGAGACCTCTAACCTGAAAAAAACAAACAAAAAATCAGATAATTCTCTCTGTACTGATAAGGAATAAACTCCAAAAACATAATTAAAAACTAAATTTGGGGGACAGGAGAAATTGCTCAGTCTTTAAGGTACTTGCCTGCAAAGCCTAACAACCTGCATTTGATTCCCCAGTACCCACATAAAGCCAGATGCACAAAGTGGCATGTGCATATGGAGTTCATTTGCAGTGCTTTTAGACCCTGGCACACCCATATTCATTTTCCTCTCTCTGTATTCATATGTGTGTGTGTGTTTTAAAACCAGATGGGTGAGGTGGCACATGCACTCGGGAGGCAGAGGTAGGAGGATTACCATGAGTTCAAGGCCACCCTGAGACTACATAGTGAATTCTAGGTCAGCCTGGGCTAGATGTGAGACACTGCCACAAGGGGGGGAAAAATTTTTTTTTTTCTAAAACAGTAAGGTCCAAAAGAATGTGGACAGTAGGCTTCTTCGTAGAAGCTTTTACATGCTGAGACCACCTGTTTGAAACTCCAAGCCTAGTCCTAGAAAGCCTCTGGAAAACTTGGGAACAGAAGTAGGAGGGGAACTGACCTTTACCTGCATGTTTTGCCCCTCTACATCTTTATGACATATATGAAGCAAACATTTTTTTTAATTTTAAAAATATTTTTTTAAAAAGTTAAGAAAGCAGGCTTCCTTTCTAAAACAGAGAATTTTCACATTTAATCCGGACTGAGGACAGCTTGGGAATCCATCAGCTGAAACTGCCTCCTTGCCTCTGCCAATCTGACGTCATGACGTCATACGTCGTTGAATCCACTTGCACAGCGCGCTGACATTTCCACCTGTCTGATCTCATGACTCATGCTGGCAGCTGCGCTCCTTGTTTTGCGCTCTGTCCACATGGAAGCTGCTTTCTGGGAAGTTCGTTGCTCCATTTAGCGTGCCCTCCCCATGCATATATATATATATATATATATGAACATTTTTTCATAACTAAGCATGTACTAGGTGCTCCTGGATATTCTAGTGAGAGTGCGTGCAAAATTTCAAAGGGGGCTGGAGAGATGGCGTAGCGGTTAAGCACTTGCCTGTGAAGCCTATGGACTCCGGTTCGAGGCTCGGTTCCCCAGGTCCCACGTTAGCCAGATGCACAAGGGGGCGCACGCGTCTGGAGTTCGTTTGCAGAGGCTGGAAGCCCTGGCGCGCCCATTCTCTCTCTTTCCCTCTACCTGTCTTTCTCTCTGTGTCTGTCGCTCTCAAATAAATAAATAAAATTTAAAAAAAAAATTTCAAAGGGAGGAAATTGACAGAATGGGGTTTGAGGGTGAGCAGGGGGAGAGAACATTTACTCAGCACCGACTCTGGGTCCAAGCCCTAAGTTATACCCGTTACATAAGTCTCACTGCATCCTCATTATTTCTCTCTGAAGTAAGGTTTCTTACATTCCTCCTTCAGAAAGAAGAGTGGGCATCAATGAGATAAAAGCAACTAGCCCAAGACCGCAGTGCTAGAAACCAAGAGGGAAAGGGTTCAAAGTAACGTTTCTCTACCTCAAATTGGGACTCTTCACAATATAATACTTTCTCCCAAGAAAGAATTTGCTAAGAAATATGATCTTAGGGCATGTAGCTCCCCGCGTCAGGAGGACAGAAGGAAGCATGAGAACTCTATGGGGAAGCACTCTCATCCAGCTTTGCTTAATCGGAAATGGAGGACCTCAGGGGCTCCTTTATTGTAACAGCCCACTCAAAACCCAAGTGCTTCCGGAGGATTTGTGATCACACACGACAGAATTTACCTAGGGAGCGGAGATTGAAGTAATCACATAATGCAGAAAGGAAATTAAAGAGTTCACAAGGTCCAGGGATTAAGGATGAGGTCAGGGGAAGAACAGAGCCCTCAGGTGATGTAAAGGTCAGGTATAAGGCCAGGAATACAGAGACGCTTACGGGAACCCCGGGGGGGGGGGGGGGGGGGGGGAGAGCACGCTAAATGGAGCAAAGAACTTCCCAGAAAGCAGCTTCCATGTGGACAGAGCGCAAAACAAGGAGTGCAGCTGCCAGCATGAGTCATGAGATCAGACAGGTGGAAATGTCAGCGCGCTGTGCAAGTGGATTCAACGACGCATGACGTCATGACGTCAGATTGGCAGAGGCAAGGAGGCAGTTTCAGCTGATGGATTCCCAAGCTGTCCTCAGTCCGGATTAAATGTGAAAATTCGCTGTTTTAGAAAGGAAGCCTGCTTTCTTGACTTTTTTAAAAAATATTTTTAAAATTAAAAAATGGATATATATGTTTCTACCCAAGAAGGAAAAATATGCTTTAAAACAAAATAATGTAAAAAGAGGAAAATCAAGTGTGGAAAAAGGAAGGAATAAGCAGATAGCTAAAAAATAGACACCGGGCTGGAGAAATGGCTTAGTGGTTAAGTGCTTGCCTGTGAAGCCTAAGGACCCCAGTTCAATGCTCGGTTCCCCAGGTCCCACGTTAGCCAGATGCACAAGGGGGCGCACGCGTCTGGAGTTCGTTTGCAGAGGCTGGAAGCCCTGGTGCGCCCATTCTCTCTCTCCCTCTATCTGTCTTTCTCTCTGTGTCTGTCGCTCTCAAATAAATAAATAAATAATTTTTTAAAAATTATATAAAAAAAAAGAATAGACACCAGTGAAGTACAACTAAAAATTCAAATGACTAATAAGCCAACAGGAAGAGTGAAAGGGAATATTCAATACTGGGTTAACCCATGAGAAGGCAAAAAAGAGACATCAGGAGAATAAAAAGCAGAACAAACCAATGGAAATCAAATACAAAGTGGTAGAATTAATTCCTCGGTTACATTAAGTGGCCAAGGACCAAACACTGTAATTTAAATTCAGAGACTGCTCTGTGTGTGTGTACGTGTGTGTGTTTTAAAAATCCACTTGATGCTGTCTGCATTAAGTACACTTTAAATGCAAGGATAGATTGAAAGTAACAGATGGATGGCAAAGGATATACCATGGAAATAGCATGCACACAAAATTGGCAACAGTAATAGGTAAAGTAGACTTCAAACTAAAACTATTTTAAGAGACAAAGGAGGATGTTTCAAAAATGACTAAAAAGGCAAGTAGAAGGCACACCAATGCTATCTAAGAATAAACTTAACAACAGAACTACAAAATTCATAAAGCAAAGATGATAGAACCAAAGAAGTGGGCAACCCTACCATGGTGGCTTGAATGTAAATGTCCTTCATAGCTTCAGGTATTTTTTTTAAATATTTTTTTTATTTATTTGAGAGAAAGAAGCAGAGAGAGAGAAAGAGCATGCCAGGGCCTCCAGCTGCTGCAAATGAACTCCAGGCTCATGTGCCACCTTGTGCATCTGGCTTAAGTGGGTCTTGGGGAATTGAACCTAGGTCCTTTGGCTTTTCAGGCAAGGGCCTTCACTGCTAAGCCATCTCTCCAGCCCACTTCAGGTAGTTTTTTTAAACTTTTTTTTTTAATTTTTATTTATTTATTTGAGAGCGACAGACACAGAGAGAAAGACAGATAGAGGGAGAGAGAGAGAATGGGCGCGCCAGGGCTTCCAGCCTCTGCAAACGAACTCCAGACGCGTGCGCCCCCTTGTGCATCTGGCTAACGTGGGACCTGGGGAACCGAGCCTCGAACCAGGGTCCTTAGGCTTCACGGGCAAGCGCTTAACCGCTAAGCCATCTGTCCAGCCCTATTTTTTTTTTTTTAATTAGGCTTCCTACTTAGTCTCCAGCAAGCATAGCCCTGCTGGAGAAGGTGTGTCACTGGGAGACAGATCTTGAGTCTAATCTGAGGTGTGTTCAGAGCCAGCTTGTGCTCTGGCTGCTGCCTCTCTGCTATAGATGTATGCTGAAATGAGATAGCGTCTTCTGCCATGACGAAGCTTCCCCTGAAAACTGTAAGCCAGGAACAAACCCTTGCCTCCCATCATCTGCTTGGCCAGGGTTTATCCCAGCAACTAGAAGGATACCACAATACCAGCATAGTGGGATATGTCATCACTCTTCATCAGTAACAGATGGAATAATGGGCATAGAAAATCTGTAAGTATGCCAAAGATATGAATCAACCTGAACTAAGTAATGTATCTATTATATTGAACTAACATATACTAGTTGCGCTAATTATAATTACAAAACACTATCTTAAGCAACAGCATAAGACAGAATATAATTTGGGTCATAACTTGTTTCAATAGACATCTATATATTGGTATCATATAAAACATATTCTTTTTGCGGTGGAGGGGGGTAGGTAGGGTCTCACTCTCTGGCCCAGGATGACCTGGAATTCGCTATGTAATCTCAGGGTGGCCTTGAACCCAGTGATCCACCTACCTCTGCCTCCTGAGTGCTGGGATTAAAGGCATGCACCACCATGCCCAGCTCGGATACATTCTTTTTAAAAAGGATTTTTGTTTATTTGTACTTATTTATTTGAGAGTGACAGACAGAGAGAAAGAGGCAAATAGAGAGAGAATGGGCGCGCCAGGGCCTCCAGCCACTGCATACAAACTCCAGATGCATGCACCCCCTTGTGCATCTGGCTAAAGTGGGTCCTGGGGAATGGAGCCTCCACCCGGGATCCTTAGGCTTCACAGGCAAGTGCTTACCTGCTAAACCATCTCTCCAGCCCTCGAATATATTCTTATAACTGAATGCAATTACAAGTCAGTGAAGACAAGATAGCTAGAAAATCTCCAAATCATATAATTCAGCATACTACTACTGTCATAACACCTGAGCCAAAGAAGTAACCATAAAGATATTTAGAAGGCATTTATAAGGAACAATAACGAAACACAGTATATATGAACATGTAAGATACAACTAAAGTTGTTTAAAGAAAATACCCACAGCCTTTAATGCCTATATGAGAGATTAAGAAAGGTTAAAGTCATCTTTAAATAACTAGACATGGGCTGGAGAGATGGCTTAGCGGCTAAGCGCTTGCCTGTGAAACCTAAGGACCCTGGTTCGAGGCTCGATTCCCCAGGACCCACGTTAGCCATGTGCTCAAGGGGGTGCACGCATCTGGAGTTGGTTTGCAGTGGCTGGAGACCCTGGCGCGTGAATTCTCTCTCTCTCTCTTTCTCTCTCTGCCTCTTCCTCTCTCTGTCTGTCTCTCTTAAATAAATAAACAAAAATAAATAAAAAATAAAATAACTAGACACTGGGGCTGGGAAGATGGCTCAGCAGTTAAAAGCACTTGCTTGCAAACCTGCTGACTTGAGTTTAGTTCCCCAGCAACAGGCCAGAGTTCAGCTAGTCTGGTGTTTGCAGTGACAAGAGACTTTGTCTCAAGGAACTTAAAAGAAGGGCACAAACACCTCGAGATTGTCCTCTGACATACATGGTACACAATACTTATGCATGCATAAACACAAATAATTACAGGCCTTCAAAAGAAACTAGACACAAGCCCAGCATGGCGGTTCACACCCGTAATATTAATACCTGGGAGGCTCAAGTAGGAGGATCAGGAACTCAAGGTCAGCCTCATCTAGATAGCAAGTTTGAGACCAGTCTGGGCTACATGAGGGCCGCTGGGAATGAAGGAAGGAAAGGAGAGAGAAGGATGGACAGAGAGAAGAACAGGGGAGGAAGGAGAGGAAAGGAGATAAAGAAACACTGAAAAACCAATTGAGGGCTGGAGAGATGGCTTAGTGGTTAAGGCACTTGCCTGCAAAGCCAAAGGACCCAGGTTTGACTCCCTAGGACCCAGGTAAGCCAGATGCACATTGGGGGGGCGCATGCATCTGGAGTTCGTTTGCAGTGGCTGGAGGCCCTGGAGCATCCATTTTCTCTCTCTCTCTCTCTCTCTCTCTCTCTCTCTCTCTCTCTCTCTCTCTCCCTATTTCTGTATCTCTCTCTCTCAAGTAAATAAATAAAAATAAAATATTAAAAAATGAATTGAATAAAAGAGAACAAATACAATGTGTAAATGAAAGGTGACTATCACATAGATAATACAGCCATTAAGAAGAAAATAATAAATTATTATGAATAATTTTATGCCAATACTGTTTGGTAATATATATGAAATGGACAAATTTCTTGAATAATACAACTTACCAAAACTAATTCAAGTAGAAAAAAGTATCAGAATAGTCCTATCTTTTAAGGAAATTTTATTTTTTTAATTTTATTTATTTATTTGAGAGAAAGAAAGATGGAGAGAGGGAGAGAAAGAGAGAGAGAATGGGCACTCCAGGGCCTCCAGCCACTGCAAATGAACTTCAGATGCATGTGTCCCCTTGTGCATCTGGACTCCATGGGTCCTGGAGAATCGAACTGGGATCCTTTGGCTTTGTAGGCAAATGCCTTAACTGCTAAGCCATCTCTCCAGCCCTGGAAATTTTATTGTTAACTAAAATAAAGTTTCTACAAGCCAGGCATGGTAGTGCATGCCTTTAATCCCAGCACTTAGGAGGCAGAAGTCGGAGGATCACCATAAATTCAAGGCCACCCTGAGGCTACATGGTGAATTCCAGGTCAGCCTGCACTAGAGTGAAACCCTACCTCAAAAAAAAAAAAAAAAGTTTCTACAAAGAGAATGCCAGTCTCCAATGTTTTCACAGATGCATGCTATAAAACATCTATGGATGATGTAATACTGTTCTTATGCAAACTCAAAAAACAGAAGAGGAAGGTAATCCCTACTCATATGGCCCTTTATAAGGTCAGTGTAAGTCAGATAATAAAGTGAGACAAGGGCATTACAATAAAGAAAATTACAGACAAATTACCTTCATGAACTTAGGAATAAAATGTCTTAAATGGTACAATTAATAGTATTAATAACTTGAATCCAATAATCTTAAAAAACACAATAACATATTAGTACCAAGTGGGGCTTGCTCTAGTAATGTCATATTACTTTAACACTTGAAAAAAATTATTATAAGTCACCACTTTAGCAGAACAACGAAAGAAAAATCATTTGACAAAATTCCATACCCTTTCATGATTTTAAAAAGCAAGTTATGGATTATATGCCTGATACTGAAAACTTAAAACAGGGTAGTCATGAGCCCTAGGGGTGTAACATCGGCTGATGTCTGGAAAAATGTATATACTATGCTTACCAAACTGCCCAGTAAGCACTTCTCTTAATATTCATACCCTTATATTAATGCTACTCTCACTTTGGGTAGAGAATCTTCTCTTTTCAGATGGCAGTGACCTTGGGAAGACTCAGAAGGTATCATAGTGCTAGAAAGAAGTGACTGGAGTACTGAGTAACATCTCAATCACACCTTCCAAGGCTCAGGGTCTAATGCGGAAGAGGTGGTGGAAAGAATGTAAGAGCCAAAGGAAGGGTAGGACTCCTTACAACATGTTCCTCCAGACACAAAATGGCCTGGATATCCATAAGCTCGCAGTGCCTGACACTACCTACACAAGACCATCATAAGAGGAGGAAAAGATCGTGACATCAAAATAAAAGAGAGACTGACTGAGATGGGGAGGGGATATGATGGAGAATGGAGTTTCAAAGGGGAAAGTGGGGGAAGGGAGGGAGGGTATTACCATGGGACATTTTTTATAATCATGGAAAATGTTAATAAAAATTGAGAAAAAAAAAAGAAAAGGAGCAGGATGATGGAAAGGATGGTACCAACATGTGCTGTTTACATACTAAATGTGTCGATAAGTAATAAAAATAAATTCAAAAAAGAAAGAACATAAATATGGGAATATGTATGTATGTATCATGCCAATGAACTACTATTCATCCACAAAAGAATAAAATTTTGTCATTTGCAACAACAAAAAAAGTAAGTTATGTCTGAACTGGACATGGTGGTGCACATCTTTAATCTCAGCATTCAGGAGGCAGAGGTAGGAGGATTGCTGTGAGTTTGAGGCCACCCTGAAACTACAGAGTGAATTCCAGGTCAATCTAGGCCTGAGCAAGACTCTACCTCAAAAAAAAAAAAAAAAAAAAAGAAAGGAAGAAAGAAAGAAAGAAAAAGAAGAAGCAAATTATGGGCTGGGAAACTGTTCAATGGTCAAAAGCACTTGCTTGCAAAGCTGGCTGGCCTGAGTTCAATTCCCTAATACTATGTAAAGCCAGAGACACAAATAGCAGCTGCATATGGAGTTAATTTGCAGTGGGAGGAGGCCCTGGTGGGCCCATTCCCGCCCCCTCTCTCAATCTCTCTCTCAAATAAATACAGATATTTTTAAAAGAAAATTATAAGTAGAAGGAAATTTGTTCAACTTCAGCATTTATATATCTTAAAAATTGATAGCTAAACTTGCCGTGGTGACACATGCCTTTAATCCCAGCACTCAGGAGGCAGAGGTAGGAGGACTGTGTAGCAAGTTTGAGGCCAGCCTGAGACTACATAGTGAATTGTAGGTCAGCCTGGGCTAGAGCGAGATCCTACCTTGAAAAAAAAAAATTGACAGCTAATAACATACATACATAGTTCTGTTGGTTGGTTTGTCTGTTTTCTCAAAGTAGGGTCTCGCTCTAGCCCAGGCTGACCTGGAACTCCAGATGATCCTCCTACCTCAACCTCCCAAGTGTGAATGCTGGGATTAAAGCATGCACCACCATGTCTGGCTCTCATATATTCAATGATTAAGACAGTAAATATTTTTCTCTGAACTCAGGAGTAAGGTAAGGCTTCCATCTCTCTACACTTCCACTCAATATTTTACTGGTCAGGCATTTTGTCCCAGCAACAATGCAAGTAACTAATACAGCTGTCAACGTCAAATGTTGGTGAGGGTGTGACAGAAGGAAGTAACAGGAACTATCACAGGCTGAGGGTGAGACTGTAAGGTGGCAAAACCCTTGTGGAAAAGTCAGGCAACTTCCTATAAATTTGATCATATACTTAACCTGTAATCTATTAAGTCTAGTTCTACACAAGAAAAAATGAAAACGTTTATCCACACTGAAACTTATCTATGATAGTCATCACAGCATTATGCATAATAGCTAAAACATGGGAAATAGTGTAGTGTTTCTTAAAAGATGAATAGATAAATTGTGGTAAATCCATATTCCCAGTTTAAAAAATAAAAGGGAGGCCACACGCCTTTAAGCCCACATTTGTGAGGCTGAAGTAGGAGGCTCACCGTGAGTTCAAGGCTACCCTAAGACTACATACATAGTGAATTCCAGGTCAGCCTGGGCTAGAGTGACACCCTACCTTGAAAAAAAAAACAAAACAAAAAAAAAAGCCGGGGAGGGAGGGACAAAATACTGATACAGGCCACTTTGGTTTCAAACTACTTTGTGCTGACCAAAGATGACCTTGAACTTCTGACCCTCCTGTCCCCACCACTGGTTCTTTTACCACCAGGTATGGATTGTACTTGCTAAGCAAAGCACTCAACAAGCTGAGCTACATCCTCAGTCCCTGGGATGAGCACACTTAAGCAAACTTCTAAACGCTGTTAGGGGCTGGGGCGATGGCTCAGTGGGTAAGAGTACTTGCCATGCAAGAATGAGGACTTGGGTTCAATTCCCAGCGCCCACCCAAAAAAGCCAGGCACAGCCACACGTGCCTGTGAGCCCAGTGCTAAGTGGGGCGAAGACAGAAGAATCTCTGGGTTCACGGGTCAGCGTGTCTGACTGAAAAAACTGACAGCTCCGGGCTCCCTGAGGGTCTCCACCTCAGGGGAACAAAGCAGGAGGGGGACTGAGGAGGACACACGACGCTCTCCGCTGGCCCCCTGCGCGCATGTACATGAGGCGTGCACATCTGCATACATACATGCACACAACATGCACACACCACACACATATGCACAACAGAAAAACCTGTTGAGCAAAGAATACATACAAATACAAATTTGAAAAACCACGCTGAGGCCTGGGTGTGGTGGCACACGCCTTTAATCGCAGCACTCAGGAGGCAGAGGTAGGAGGATCAATGTGAGTTCGAGGCCAGCCTGAGTCTACGGAGTGAATTCCAGGTCAGCCTGGGCTACAGGGAGACCTTACCTCAGGAAACATTAAAACCAAACAAAGCAAAAAACCACGTTGAGCAAAGAAAATCAGTTAAGATGAGTACAGACTGATTCCATGGGGTGAGGGGGGATAGAACAGGTTCAATGCACACATAGCTGCAGAAACCACAGAAGCAGTGGTGTAGGATGGGATGGGAAGGGACCCAAAAAGGACTAGGAAAGTGTGTGGGGGGGGGTTGATGTAAATATTTTGATTGGTGTATCAGTTACATGGTTATATACATTTATCAAAATCCGCTGCAGTGTGTGCATTGTGTGTTGTATAAACTATACGTCTATACAATCTTAAAAATCTGGAGCTGGAAAGATGCAGTTAAGCACTTGCGTGTGAAGCCTAAGGACCCCGGTTCAAGGCTCGATTCCCCCCAGAACCCATGTAAGCAAGGTGGTGCATGCGTCTGGAGTTCGTTCACAGTGAGTGGCTGGAGGCCCTGGTGCGCCCATTCTCTCTCTCTCTCTCCCTCTCTCTCTCTCTCTAATAAATAAATAAATAAACAAAAATTTGAAAAATCCATCAATTCCTGCCCACAAGCCCATTCACAGCTCCCTTCCAAGAGCTGCTTCTGCCTCACTCCCTTCCCAGGCCTGGGCACACTCCATGACACATGGCATTGCTCATCTGCCCTTTCCACACCAGGAGCCGCTTGGGGCTCACACTCCAGTGCCCACCTATCCAAGTTCACTCCGAGCTAAGGGATACCTGGGGCTTCTTGATATGGGACACACTCCGTAGCAAAATTTAGAGAGTCGCAAGCAAACTGGAGGACTGGTGGCCCCTCATACCGCTTACCTCCAGGCTTCCTTGCTTAGCACCCTATCGGGCCTGTGATGTAGGTTCAGTATCACCTGTGCTCAGCAAACGTGTGCTGAGGGCCTTGACAGACCTCGCAGCTCTACTTTGGTGGTCAGTGCTAACTGGCCGGGGACAAGGAAACCCGAGGTGGTAGCCCACCCAGCCACAGACATGGAGCTCACTGGGGTCCAACTCGGGGTTCCAGTCTCTTACCTGGATGTGAGGTGTTCTGGAAGGTACATGAACAGCTCATCTTGTCCCTATTTAAATTGTATGGAGCGCTGGGCATGGTGGCTCACGCCTTAAATCTCAGCACTTGGGAGGCAGAGGTAGGAGGATCGCATGAGTTCAAAGCCACCATGAGACTACATAGTGACTTCCAGGTCAGCCTGGGCTAGAGTGAGACCCTACCTCGAAAAATCAAAAAAAATAATAATAAATAAATAAATAAAAATAAAACTGTATGGAATGGCCAAAGTCTTCCAGAGAACTCCATCTCCAAGAAGACCCCCTCCCCTTGCCAGTCTCGTTTCCAGTGAGGTCATCCAACCCCCTCACAGGGGCCCATAGCTCCCTTTCTCTCCACAACTCCCAAACCCGCTGCCCTGCCTGGCATCAGTGCTGACCTTCCGGGCCAGTCTGCTAGGAGAGAGCAAGTAAGTAAACAAAAACAGCCTTCAGCTCTGCCAGCCGGCCCTGGGTAGAAAAATAATCAGTGGGAGGGAAGGCCCAAAGCCCGAGGGTGACCCTGCCACCCTTCTGAGGGACCTTGGGCCTCTGTCCTCCCTGTCCCATCCCCCAGGGCCTCCTTTGTCAGCTCTCATTCTCCCCGGGGAGAGGGACCAGGAACAATGGCTGGCACTGTGTCTGGCCAGGGAACTGCTTGCTTGACCGGATTTCGGCTCCTGGGTTTGGAAGCTGGGAGCCAAAGTGGCCTCCAGAAACTGTTTTCTTTCCATCCGTGCGCCCAGCACGCTATTCTCCTATCTCTGCCATCACCACTTTTTGGGTAGGAAAGGCAGTTTTGTCTCCTTCCCGCAATGGCGCTGTGGCCTTTCTCCTCCAGGCCTGCCCAGGCTCTGGGGTCTGTCGGTCCCCACTGCCTCTTTGTATGCCCATCTCACCAGGCAGCTCCCACACGGTGTTTTTCCCACTTGCAGCTCTACCTCCTCCGGCGCTGCCAGGCCCCAAAGCGCCAGCCAGCTGGCATTCACATGAAAGCCTTCCTGCCCCGCATGGAGCTGAGCGCCTCAAGGTTGCCCATGCCCACAACCCTACAGCCCTGCCCCTCAGCACAGGACCACGGAAACTTGGCCGTGAGGCTTCAGGGGGGAAATATATATATATATACACACACACATACATACATATATATCACTCCCCGCCCAGCCCGCCAGCCAGGTGGAAGGGCATATCTGCAGGGCACAAGGAGCCCTGCCTGTGAGCCCTTCTCACATCATGAGCTGACACCTGTGCTGCGGGCCACCCTAGGGACAAGAAGACTGCTGGGGCAGCCCTTGGGTGTCTGTTGGTTCAGGTGGACTGGGGGCCAGGGGTGCTGAGGGAGCAGGATGCTGCGATTTCCAGGACATTGCAGAAATAATGAAAACTCAAGGTGGAGAAGATGGCTTAGCAGTTAAGGCATTTGCCTACAAAGCCAAATGATCCTGGTTAGGGTTACCAGGGTCCATGCAAGCCAGATGCACAAGGGGGCGCATGCCTCTGGAGTTCGTTTGCAGTGGCTGGAGGCACTGATGTGCCCACTCTCTCCTTATCTCCCTCTGTCTCTCTCCCTCCCTCCCTCTTTCTCTCTCTCAAATAAATAAATAAAATATTTAAGGAAAAAAAAAAGAAATAATGAAAACTGAGCCGTCCGGGGTGAGGCCTGGGATGGGCGGGGAAGGCTGGGTGCGCCCAGGATGCAGTTCTGATTCTCCAAGTGGTGGCAAAAGACAAGAGGTTGCAGCTTCCTTGAGAGGAAGATCTGGTCTTGTCAGCTTGGGATGGGCCTGGTTACCAGGTGGCACTGCCAGGTCTGTTTCCAGTACAGCCCGGGCAAACTGAGACCCCGAGAACTGTGTGAGTTGCTCAAGATAACAAGAGCTTTTCAAAGTGAGGCCTCAACTACAAACTCGGGACTTTTGACATCCCAAGAATCGCCTGTGAGGTTTGTGGGCTGTTTCAAGCAGGGTCACAGGCAGCCAAGGCTGGTTTCGAATTAGCTGTGTGGCCCATGATGATCTTGAACTGCTCATCATCCTCCTGCCTCTGCCTCCCAATTGCTGGGAGCACAGGTGTGGGCCACCATACCTAGCTAGCTAGGAAATCTTAAAGTGCATAGAAATTTGGAAGGATATATGTCACAGTGCCAATACGTGATGAACGCCCTCATGATTTTGTTCTTTTGTTTTGTTTTTCCAGGCAGGGTATCACTTTGCCCAGACCTGTGCTAAACCTGGTCACTCCCGGAGAGAAGAGAAGAGAAGAGAGAATACAGAACGAATATGAATAGTCTCCTCGCAGATTTTTAGGGTTCGGCGCTGGCCTCTCAAAATCAGAATAAATATTATTACCCCACTCACTTTCCCTTGGTCAATTAAAGCCCCTCGGCTAGGCTGGGCTGGAGGGAAGCTTCCTGAACTAGGGTTTCCCGCTGAGAAATAGTCAATAAGAACATTTATCAAGGGCTGGAGAGATGGCTTAGCAGTTAAGCGCTTGCCTGTGAAGCCTAAGGACCCCGGTTCAAGACTCGATTCCCCAGGACCCACATTAGCCAGATGCACAAGGGGGCGTACACGTCTGGAGTTTGTTTGCAGTGGCTGGAGGCCCTGGCGCGCCCATTCTCTCTCTCTCTGACTCTTTCTCTCTCTGTCGCACTCAAATAAATAAGAATAAACAAACAAACAAAAAAAAAAAAACATTTACCAAGCTTCTATGTGGGGTTTGGTTTTATGTCTGTTTCTGGATTGATCTCTGTCTCCCACACAGGGATGGGGTATGGGGAGGGGGTCGTGGAGCTAGGAGACAACTTGGCAACTCTAACCTGAAGCGCCCTTGGCCTTGTTCAAGTGTCCCTTTTCTTGTCCCTCCCCCAAGAAAGGACAAAGTGGCTGAGGGCTGCCAGCACCCTGCAGGGTCATCAGCCCATCCTTGGTGACATCATGTTTTCTAAGTGGATGTTTGCTTCAGAAGCTGCAGAACCATTTCAACTTCCAGGCCAATGTCCTCCCCAGAGGGCGGCCTGGCAGAGCATGGCCAAAACAGAGCACACAGCCCTGCTCGTTCAGGGAGCAGTTTAGTGAGGGCCTAACTAGTGAGTGCCTTCCTCACACTTTCCACCTCGTGTCCCCACAAAACTCCTCACAGTCTGGGCTTCTCAGAGTTGACAGGGGCAGAGAAAATGAGGGAGTCAAAATAGCCTGACAGGCAAAGGAGGTGACCACCCCCCCCCACCTCCATCACCTGTCTCCCTTCCAGAGCTGGCTGGTTTGGCTGACAGGAATTTTCTACTAGACCTTGGCCGACTCAGGCAAGACGTCGGAGATCAAGGCTGATAGTTAAAGTACCCCAAGGGCCCAGGGAATTTAATCTTCTTTGAGCCAAGAGAGCCAAAGTCAACACCTCTGAGCCACAGGCCAGGGGCCAGGAAATCAAGTGTGACTCCACAGATGGAGGTGCTCCATCACCAAACAGGCCTCTAGGCTCGGGAGCCACAGGGCGGCCCTAGGGTCAGATCCCAGCTGGGTGACCTTAGGTTATTTATTTGACCCCTCCCAGCCTCTGTCTTTGAACCTGAATACGGGACTCTGATGATTTATTCATATATTCAATTTTCAACAAATATTCCTTGAGTCTGTTGGATACTGGGCTAGGCACTTGGGGATACAACAGTAATCAAATTATTGTCCCTGTTGTCCCTGAAGTGAAGGAGCGTGTGGCTTACTGAGGACAAGATTTCTAAAATAGCGGAAGTCAGCCCTGGGGATCAACACTGGGCAATGCAAGAGCACAGTATGATCCTGGGCCCAGAAGAATCTTTGCAGAAGTGCCATCTAAGCTGAGACATGCAGGATGGGTGAGAATTCCAGGGAAGGAAAAAGAAAAGGCAATGTATGAAGAAAGCTGGTGGGCTGCAGAGATGGCTTAATGGTCAAGGCGCATGCCTGCGAAGCCTGAGGACCCAGGTTCAATTCTCCAGGTCCCACATAAGCCAGATGCACATGGTGGTGCACGTGTCTGGCAGTTCGTTTGCAGTGGCTGGAGGCCCTGGTGTGCCCATTCTCACTCACTCTCTGTCTCTCTCTCCCTCTCTCTGTCTCTAGTAAATAAATAAAAATAAGAATGTCTAAAAAAAAAAAAGAAAAGAAAGCTGGTGCTGAGAGTACAGATCCCTGGAGGAAAGGGACTGGCTTGGTACATTGAGAGACTCAGCTTGTGCCCTGGGGACCAGTGTGGGAGGTGAAGTGTAAGCCTGAGCATGGAGGCCTCCTGGGCCACTGAGGAACTCAACCTTGCCTGTGGCGGTACTCTTCAGTGGGTGGTTTCCTGGAAGGGGGGATAACATGGCAAGATCTGTATGTTGCAAGATACAGAATTGATTGGAAGAGAAAAGTAAAGAGATGATTAGAAGGACTGAACCAAGCAAAAGATAACCTGAGGGCCGGAGACATGGCTTAATGGTTAAGGTGCTTGCCTGCAAAGCCAAAGAACCCAGGTTAGATTCCCCAGGACCCACATATCCCAGATGCACAAGGTGCCACATGCATCTGGAGTTCTGTTTGCAGCGGCTGACTGGTGTGCCCATTCCCTCCCTCCCTCTCTCTCTCTCTCTCTCTCTCTCTCTCTCTCTCTCTCTCTCTCTCTCTCTCTTCCTCTCAAGTAAATGAATAAAAATAAAATATTTTTAAAAAGAGAATAACTTGAGCTGGAAGGACAGAAGAGAAGCGAGGGCAAGGAGGAAGGAAGGGGACAAAAGGGAGAGAAGATAAAGCAGAAGAAACAATAGAACTTTAACAGGAGTAGGAGGAACGTGCTACTTCTGGAATGATATCTCTGAGAAAAGAGCCAGTGCACTTCACAGAGCCAGAACGAGGCCCAGAACAGGAGGGTACCAGGTAGGAAAGAGGGCAGAGTGAGACACAGGAAGAAAATGAGGACACAAGATGGAAATCTATTCACCTCAAAGCTCTAATAGTCAGATGCCTGCTCCTTGTAGGAGACAGAGTTCATCTTCAGGAGGAAAAGAACAAACGATGTTGTGAATCCAGGGCTCCAAGCACCCAATAGTGAGGGAGGGATTTAGGATTAAAAAGGTTCAGCAAATATACAAACCAGAAATATAGCTATTTGTCCTCAAGTATTCTGTATTGTGTAACATTGCATGTGCTATATATTTTTACAAGCCTGGAAGCGCAGTAGGTTTGTTTATTCCCAAATCATCACAAACAGGTGAGTAATGCTCATAGGCTGATGTTACAGCAGCTATAATGTGGCCAGGCAATGGGGATTCTCAGCTCCATTATAACTTTTCAATACTACTGTCATATATGTGGTCCATTGTTGCCCAAAATGGTGTTATGAGGCACACCACTCTACTAGTTTTGAAGGGGACTCTCCCCAAAAAGGTGACTTCCAAAGCCATCTCTCAGTCACTCCAAAGTGATAAGCAATTTAGAGCTGCCAGTCCACTTCGTTAAACATTTATTTATTTACTTGAGAGAGAGAGAAGCAGAGAGAAAATGAGTGTGCTAGGGTTTCTAGCCACTGCAAGAAATGAACTCCAGGTGTATATGCGCCACCTGTGCATCTGACTTCATGTGGGTACTGGGGAAGCAATCCCGGTTAGGCTTTGCAGGCAGGTGCCCTAACCACTGAGCAATCTCTCCAGCCCAGCTTTTTAAAATATATATTTTTTGCTCATGTGTGTGTATGCGTAGTGTGATGTGCATGTATGTGATGTACGTATCCTTGAGGCATCCCCATGTGCTTGCTTACGGCGGAGGTCACTTGCATGCGGTGGCTGGAGTGGAATGTCAGAGCGCCCCACTCCATCACTCTTCTACCTGGTCTTGTTTTGAGCCAGAATCTCTTTTAACTGGTTCCAGAGGTTTAGGGGCTCCCGTGATTCTCAGGTCTCTGCTCCCCTGTGGGTTACAGGCACTTGTGGCCACAGCCAGGTATTTAAGTGGGATCTGGAGATTTGAACTCAGGCAGTCTCAAGTGCCCTCCTGCTTTCTCAGGAAGGGCACTTAACCACTGAGCTATCATCTCTCCAGCCCCATATTAACTTTTATAATTTCTCATTCTTAAACAGACTACCAATTATGTTCAAAAACATATCAGAGCGACAAAACAAGAAGCTTCTATGGAAAAAGGAACGATCACTTAACAAGAAAGAGTTCCTATGAATTAATAGGTAAAGTGAAGCACTCAATAGGAAAGTTAGAAGATAATCTTGATTATATCTTCCAGAAGCAAAGCAAACATAAAAATGAGAGAGGAGAGATAACAAAGTTAGGAAATCAATAAATAGGTTCAATAATTAACTAAAAGAAATTTCAAAAAGATAAAAAAGTGGAAAATAAGTCACTGAATAAATAATATAAGAAAAATTATTGGAACTAAAAAGTACACATCACCATGTGCCAAGAGCTGGCACACAGAATTTTGAAAAAGCCTAGATGTCGGAGTTTGATCATAGAGTCCCAGAACACCAAGCAAGAAGGAAAAGAAAGCTTCCAAAAATAGAACAAGGAAAAATACAAACAAAGGAGTAAGCACATCTCAAAAATATGAGAAAGGAGCCGGGCGTGGTGGCGCATGCCTTTAATCCCAGCACTCGGGAGGCAGAGGTAGGAGGATTGCTGTGAGTTTGAGGCCACCGTGAGACTCCATAGTGAATTCCAGGTCAGCCTGGGCTAGAGTAATACCCTACCTCGAAAAACCAAAAAAAATATATATATATATATATACATACATACACACACACACACACGTGTACACACACACACACACAGATGATAAAAAATTGTTTTTAATCTGCATGTCTATTCCCAGTTAATCTATCATTACTCAGTTCAAGAAGAACCCAAGAGACATGTTTCCTAGAGAAGCAAAGACACAGAAACTTCCCGTTCCCAGCGACTTAGGAAACGATGGCAAAATGGCTGCCAGCAAAACAGAAGTCATATATTGCAGGGAATGTGGCTGAGACTCAGAGGCATGCTAAAGAGAAGTCTTAGAGGACGCTTACCAGCAAACCTAGTAAGTAACCATCCCAGACTGGAGAAGAACTGGAGTTCTGAAAGGAAAATCTAAAGAGAAGTCATAGTAGATTATGTGATAGATCTTCTTCTGAAAAGACGCATGGAAAATGATTCAAGTTCAAAAATAGGCAGGCCATGGTGGTTCACACCTTTTGTCCCAGCACTCAGGAGGCAGAGGTAGGAGAATAGCTGTGAGTTCAAAGTCACTCTGAGATTGTACAGTGAATTCCAGGTCAGCCTAAGCTAGAGTGAGACCCTGAGAACAAACAAAAACTAGGCAATTATGGGCTGAAGAGATGGCTTAGTGGTTAAGGTGCTTGCCTGCAAAGCCTAAGGACCCAGGATAACATGGGGACTTTGACAAGGAAAGGTTTCTGGACCACACAAAAGAACGGGGTAATTTGGGCCCTCAGCTGGGGTGGGGGGGTGGAATACCAACTAGGCCAGGACTAGAAAGATGTCTCTGGCCTCATGGCTACAGTGCTGTGGCCTTCACACACTCACCTGGGCTTCCCTCCCTCAGTAGACTCATTTAGATTCCAGGGCTTCCAACCACACATCTTTCCAGATAGCTGTAATTCAACACGAGGGAAGGGGAGGGACTGGGAAGGAGGACAAGGCTCAAAGCCTCATGGAAGCCAGTTCAGATTCACCTGTCCACCTTCAAATTCCCCAGAACTCTGAGGAACAATGGGCCTCCTTTGCCAAGCTATCAGCTGCCTGCCTTCCCAAGATGCCCTCCTGTGCTCAGGGCATGGGCACTGGCCTGGGGCTAGAGCCAGGAGATGCAGCTGTCATTTTTCCTGACCCAGCCCAGGGAGATCCTATGTGTAGCCAACTCTGATTCATACATTGCTTCATTTGGCCAGATCTCACCCACGCTTCCTGCTCCCTTCTTGTCACAGGCTGCCCTCCCTGTAGGTGGCTAATAATACATTGGCCTGGGCTATTCTGCCCCAGGATCCAAGTGTCAGCGTCCCCAGTTCAACAGATTGGATTGGTTTACAGCAAACACTGGTTGCAAAGAATCAAAGAGTGAGTTCTCTTATGCTTGAATAATTTGCCCATACACCCACTCCCTATATTCTTATAGTTTGGGGCCAAGAAAAATCCTCTTCAGGAGAAGGAATTGAAACTGAAAACAGTATCATCTTACACTTACATACCATTTTATATCTGAACCCTTTTTTGCGTGCATTATTTCACATACTTGACCCTCACTGTCACCCTTAAAGCGTGTTATTGAAGTCTCTGAGTCTAAGACCCACCCTGCTCTGCCCATCTCATCAGCTTCTCTTTCTTCTGCTGAGAGAATAAGGGAGGTTGACTGCAAAGGAGACACCAGTTATACATGAAAGATAATCTGCTGCTCCTCGGAAGCAGCCCGAGCCTGGATAAGGAAGACACTGGTTCTGGAGCAACAGAGGCAGAAATCAACAGGACATACTGGCTTTCACAACATGTAGAAATATGTATTATAAAAAGCCAGGCATTGTGGCGCACGCCTTTAATCCCAGCACTCGGGAGGCAGGGGTAGGAGGATCACTGTGAATTCAAGGGCAGCCTGAGACTACATAGTGAATTTCAGGTCAGCCTGAGCTAGAGTGAAACCCTGCCTTGAAAAAAAGAAAATTATATATAGTTATTTATTTATCACTATAGGCTCATTCTGTTTCTCCCTTTCTATATTTACAACATCCTTGCCCAGTGGCTAGACATCTGCCTCCCGATATTTGTAATGTTTTAGATCATTTTTTGGCCACCACCTCCCTTGGTGTCACATAGCTGCCTGTTGCTTCTGTCTGATGGTTCACTCCCACCCTTCTGGGGCCCTGACTTCCCTCACTGAGTTGCTGGGTTTTACATTCCATGAAGATACCCTCACCATCACACTCACGTTCAGAATTCAGTTCTAGTATTCTTCCTCTATGGAGGCGTCTCCTGCCTGCTCATACCCTGAACCCTAGGCTGAGCAATCCACTCTTCCCCGGGGAGATCCTCTCATGCCCTGGGCTATCTTGTCCCCAACCTCCTTACTGCATGAACTTTTCCCTGGAGATGAACAAACATCTGCTCACCCCAGCTAGAGCACCAATGACACCCAAGAAATGATTCCAGGGCTGAACAGATGGCTTAGCGGTTAAGGCATTTGCCTGCAAAGCCAAAGGACCTCGATTCAATTCCCCAGGACCCACGTAAACCAGATGCACAAAGAGGACCATGCATCTGGAGTTCATTTGCAGTGGCTGGAGGCCCTGGTGTGCTCATTCTCTCCTTCTCTCTCTCTCTCTCCTCTCTCCCTGTCTTCTTTCTCACTAATAAATAATAAAATAGTTTTTTAGAAAAGGAACAATTCCACCTGTGCCTAGCTTGATTCAGGTCACCTACAGGAGCATGGGCATCTTGTGACCGGCTACACCACCAAAGACAATTCCTCTCTCCTAGCAACCATGAACTGTCTAGATATCCTTGGGGAGCCCCACCCCCATGAGGAAGCATTAATGGGCCTCATCGTGTGTCACAGCCGTAGAGAGTTCAAGAGGGCAACAGCCATGTCATGCCCAGAGGACAGTGCACCACAACACCCCAGCACGTAGAGCTATCTTACACAGCCTCACCTCCCGGATTTAGGACTTAATAATTGTTCAAGAAGAAAAAAGTTAGAAAGGGAAGAAATATAGTGCCTTTTTTTAAAAAATTTTTTAAATTTATTTATTTGAGAGTGACAGACACAGAGAGTAAGACAGATAGAGGGAGAGAGAGAGAATGGGCGCACCAGGGCCTCCAGCCTCTGCAAACAAACTCCAGACGTGTGCGCCCCCTTGTGCATCTGGCTAACGTGGGTCCTGGGGAAGCGAGCCTCGAACCGGGGTCCTTAGGCTTCACAGGCAAGCGCTTAACCGCTAAGCCATCTCTCCAGCCCTGTTTTTAACAAAGAGAAAGTACTTCTTAAATGTGTGTGTGTGTGTGTGTGTGTGTGTATTTCTAGTTCATATTTAGAAGGTGTACACAAGTTTGCCTATATAAGTTTGGTTATATATTTTAAACTTAAAAATTTATTTATTTATACATGTATGTGCGTGCATGCCAGCTTCTCTTTTTCGTGTGTGAGAGAGACAGAGACAGAGAGAGAATGGGTACGCCAAGGTCTTTTGTTACAAACAAACTCCAGACATATGTGCTATCTTGTGCATCTGGCTTTTCGTGGGTGCTGGGGAACTGAACTTGGGCCTGCAGGCTTTGCAAGCAAGTGTCTTTAACTGCTGAGCCATCTCTCCAGCCCCTGATTATAAATACGGATCTCTTGCTTCTAAAGCTAAACATCGTGGTTCCTAACAATATCAGTGCTCAGTTGCTCTATCATTCTGCAGTTTCAATCGTTTTAGAAGAGCAACACTGAAGCCATTGCAAACAATTTGATTGGTGACAATATCCCTCTAAGGATGGACAGACAAGTTACTATGTTTGTAGGCAATTGAAAATCATCACTTTTGGGCTGGAGAGATGGTTCAGTGGTTAAAGGTCTCTGTTTGTGAAGCCTGGCAGCCTGGGTTTGATTCCCCAGCACCACATAAAGCCAGATGTACAAAGTGGTGCATGCATCGGGAGTTCATTTGTAGTGGCAGGAGGCCCTGGTGCACCCATACCCTTTGTGTCAAATAAATATTTTAATGATTTTTTATTTTTATTTATTAGAGAGAGAGAGAAGGTGAGAGAAAGTGTGAGAATAGGCAGACCAGGGCCTCTAGCCACTGCAAACGAACTCCAGATGCATGTGCCACCATGTGCATCTGGCTTATGGGAGACCTGGAGAATCGAACCTGGGTCCTTAGGCTTCGCAGGCATGCGCCTTAACCGCTAAGCCATCTCTCCAGCCCCAAATATTTTAAATCATCACTCTCTTGTAGTTATACTACCAGTTCAAAAATGAAACTGTGACTGTTAGCTTCATTCTTCTTTGGAATGTTAGGGATGATTGCAAGAAGAAAGAGGACATGAGTAAGGCAATAGATTTTAGAGGAAGGAGCCTTTGGAACTAGTAAGGGTGGGTGGTGTGAAAGTTCTGAAGCACAGAGGGAAGGATCGTGGAAGGCATCCAAGTGGACTGGTAAGCTGCAAAAGCAGACCAGCCCCTGGAGAGGAGCTTGGTAACGTCTTCCAGTGCTTACAGCTTACCCTGGTCCAGTGTGATGGAAACTTGATGTAATTGTCAACTTGACTGGTTCTAGAATCACCTAGCATGGCTGGAGAGATGGCTTATCTGGTAAGATACTTTCCTGCAAAGCCAAAGGACCCAGGTTCAATTACCTAGGATCCACATAAAGCCAGATGCACAAGGTGGCACATATGTCTGGAGTTTGTTTGCAGCAGTTAGGGGCTCTGGTGTGCCCATTTTCTTTCTTTCTCTTTCTCTCTCTTTCAAATAAATAAATAAAAATAACCCAGGCATGGTGGCGCACGCCTTTAATCCCAGCACTGGGGAGGCAGAGGTAGGAGGACTGCCATGAGTTCGAGGCCACACTGAATTTCAGGTCAGCCTGAGCTAGAGTGAGACCCTGCCTCTTAAAAAACAAACAAACAAATAAATGAATGAAATAAAAACATAGAATCATCTAGGAAACAAATCTCTGGGCATGCCTTTGAGGGGTTTTGTAGACTAGGTTTAATTGATGTGAGAAGACACACCCTAAATATGGGTGTCACCATTCTGTGTGTGTGTATGGGGGGGTGTCCTGAACTGAAGAAAGTGAGTTGTAGCCAGCATCACAACTCCACACAGAGAAGCATCTCTTTTCTCTTGGCTGTGACTGCTGGGGAAATTCAAAACTCACCAAAGTGCTGAAAGGAAGTGACAGCTGAGTGTACCTGCATATGTGTGCACCCCCACATACAAACAGGCACACACACACACACACACACACACACACAGAAGGCAGCTTGAGCTGGGAATAGAGTTTAATGGTAGAGTGATTGCTAAACATGCGCAAGAACCTAGGGTTAGTCCCCAGGGCCACACAGCTTAATAAATTTATCAAAATTATAATATAATACATCTCTCCCTTTAATCCAGTAGTCCCTGTCCTGATAACTTATCACACAGATTTCAATGTGCATGTACAAAATGACTTTATATATAGGGTTATCCATTCCAGCTTCCCGACAATAAATTCAAGTGCCCACCTAGGTGGAACTCTTAAAAACAATGCCACAGGACTGGAGAGATGGCTTAGATGTTAAGGTGTTCACCTGCGAAGCCAAAGGACCCAGGTTCGATTCCCCAGGACCCACATAAGCCAGATGCACAAGGGGCACATTCGTCTGGAGTTCATTTGCAGAGGCTGGAGGCCCTGGTGTGCCTATTCTCTCTGTGTCTGTCTCTCTTCTCTCTCTCTCTTGCTCTCTGCTTGGAAATAAATAAATAAATAAATTTTTTAAATAAAAAAAAAATGGTAATCTATAAACAGAATACTCTTAAAAAAATAACAAAAACCCCCCAGAATACTCTTATTTTTAAAGGAATGAGGAAGCTTTTTATTTTCTAACAGGAATATCTCCAGGGCATATTAATGAATAATCACGGTGCAGAACAGTATCTGCGTGTGTGGTAGGTACTAGCTAGCCATCTACCAACATGTTTCCTGTTTTCTCCTGGCCACAGCTCAGAATCAATGTTTAACCTCTTTTGTAATAGGACTGGTTATTGATTGAGTTTTGATCCAAAGGATGTAAATAAAAGGATAATTCCAGTGGCCACAAGTGGCCAGTAATGGTAAACCACACACAAAATGGCATCAGAGCAGATAACAGGGGAAGTCTAGTGGCTGGCTACATGCCTGGACTGAAGAAATAAACACACTGACAGTAACAGGGACCTTTCCACTGACAGAGAAGACGGTGTAAACATGAGAAGAGAGGAAGCGGGCATGGGCCTGTAGGGCTGGGAGGATGAAGTTGAGTTACTAAAGGGCTTACCAGGGAAACACAAAGACCTCAGTTCCTATCCCAGGCATCCATGCCAATGCCAGATATGGTGGTGTGTGCCTGCAATCCCAGTGCCCCGAGAGGCAAAAGCAGAAGACCCTCAGGGCAAGGTGTTTAGCTAGACTAGCCAAACTGGTGAGCACTCTGGGATCAACTGAGAGATCTTGTCTTGATAAATAAAGTGGAAGCCGGGTGTGGTGGCATATGCCTTTAATCCCAGCACTTGGGAGGCAGAGGTAGGAGGATCACTACGAGTTCAATGCCACCCTGATGCTATGTAGTGAATTCCAGGCCAGCCTGAGCTACAGTGAGACCCTACCTCAAAAAGGAAAGACACCCAATATCAATGATAGCCTCCACACATGCTCCCACACACAGAGAAACATGTGTATACACAAAATTAAACATTAAATAATAAGCCTATGATATTAATTGGAGTTGAAAGTTGTGGTCAAACCTGTGGTTTAACAGAAAAAGAGAAGTGGGGAGAGAGAAAAAGAGAGAGAGAGAGAGAGAGAGAGAGAGAGAGAGAGAGAGAAGAGAAGAGAAGACCAAAGCGCCTGTGGAAATTAGCACAGCTGGGTCTGACCTAGTGTTAATTAAATATCTCTGGGTATTAAATGATTTAGGAGTCCATGGAGAAATGACTGACTCCAGGACTGGGACAGGAAATACAAGATGAGCCTGGATTTGATTTTTTTTTTTTTTTTTTTTGGTATCAAGAAATAAATGTTCACCGGACGTGGTGGTGCACGCCTTTAATCCCAGCACTCTAGAGGCAAAGGGAGGAGGATCGCCATGAGTTCCAGGCCACCCTAAAAGCAACATAGTGAATTCCAGGTCAGCCTGAGCTAGAATGAGACCTTGCCTCAAAAAACACAAAAACAAAACAAAACAACAAAAGGAAATAAATGTTCAAATAATAACAAGAATATGTGGACAAGGCATAGTGGCTAACCAGGAAGGGCTCTCACAGATTAAATATGGCACAATGGGGCTGGAGAGATGGCTTAGTGGTTAAGCACTTGCCTATGAAGCCTAAGGATCCTGGTTTGAGGCTCGATTCCCCAGGACCCACGTTAGCCAGATGCACAAGGGGGTGCACGCATCTGGAGTTCGTTTGCAGTGGCTGGAAGCCCTGGCGCGCCCATTTTCATTCTCTCTCTCTCTCTCTCCCTCTCTGCCTTTCTGTCTGTCAAATAAGTAAATCAATAAAATATTTTTTAAAAATAAAAGTAATATTTAAAAAATTAAATGAGAAAATACAGAAAGAAGCAATACATACATTTTAAAGAACATTCATTACAACATACACATTTTTAATGCTTTATTTTTATTTATTTATTTGAAAGAGAGGGAGAATGTATGTGTGTGTGTTTGTACCAGGGCCTCCAGCTGCAGTAAACAAACTCCAGAAGCATACATCATCTTGTGTATCTGGCTTACATGGGTCCTGGGCATTGAACCTGGGTCCCTTGGCTTTGCAAGCAAGTGCCTTAACTACTAAGCCATCTATCCAGCCCAACAGTATATTTTGTTTAACAATGTTATTTATTTGCAAGCAGAGAGAGATAGAAGAGACAGAGAGAATGGGCATGCCAGCGCCTCCAGCTGCTGCAAACAGACTCCAGATGCATGAGCCACTTCGTGCATCTGGTTTTATGTCAGTGCTGGGGAATCAAACTTGGATCATAAGGCTCTGCAGGCAAGCACCTTAACCACTTAGCTATCTCTCCAGTTCTCATCACAGTATATTACTGATTGTTCTATTTTAGTGGTTACTACAATTAATCTTTTACTGTGTCTAGTATGAATTAAATTCAATCATAAGTATAGGCATGTAGGAAGAAGCATACTACATTGTGGATGGGGTTTAAAGCGCTTGCCAGGTTTTGAATTGTCCTTTAGTGCGGGTGAATTTTGATACTTGGTTTTGAGTATCTCAATTGCTATACAGACGGCTGGAATCTCTCTATAATCAGTGTGTACTGCCACCTTGTAAGTTTGCCATGAAACGAAATGGTCATAAATGCTACGTCCAAATGTATAGGTGGCTTATAAGCATTATACTAAAGACAGTTATTAAATGAATATTAGATTGTGGTTGCTATTTCAATTCAAAAGTCAGTGCCTGGTTTTGAAGGTGTCACCTGTCTGTTGCGTGCCACTGAAGAGACACTCTGTGCAGATGGATGAGCTCCTGTTCATGAACTCCCCCCTCCAGGGGCCAATGCTCTTATTAAAGTGAAGTTGGGGCTGGAGAGATAGCTTAGTGGTTAAGATGTTTGTCTGCGAAGCCAAAGGACCCAGGTTTGATTCCCCAGGACCCATGTTAGCCAGGTGCACAAGGTGGCGCATGTGTCTGGAGTTTGTTTACAGTGGTTGAAGGCCTTGGTGCTACCTTTCTCTCTCTCTCTCTCTCCCTCCCCTCTCTTTCTCTCTCCCTCACCCTCAACAGGCTGCACCAGCTCCCCAGACCTCATTGTCACCCTCTGTGACAGTGTTTATCAACTGTCAACTTGACAGGATTGAGAATCACTGGTAGAGGATCATCTAGATTAGGTTCGCCTCTGGACAAGCCTGCGAGGGAGGCTCTGAATTAGGTTTAGGTGGAAGACCCACTTCAACTGTGGGCGGCACTATCCAAAAAGGAGAGGGAGGGCTGGCTGAGCAGCAGCATGCCTCTCTCCGCTTCCTCACTGTGAACTGACTGTGACCAGCTGCCTCGGGCTCCTGTCGCCATACCTTCCCAGAACTGTAATCTGAAAACTCTTCCTCTCTTAAACCGGGTGTGGCGGCGCACGCCTTTAATCCCAGCACTCGGGAGGCAGAAGTAGGAGGATTGCCGAGAGTTCGAGGACACCCTGAGACTACGTTATGAATTCCAGGTCAGCCTGAGCCAGAGTGAGACCCTACCTCAAAAAAAAAAAAAAAAAACTTTTCCTCTCTTAAACTGATTTGTGTCAGTTATTTTGTCTCAGCAAGGTGAGGGTAACTGACACACCCTCCTTCATGCATCCATTCACTCAGGGCCTTCTCCTTCCTGCAGGACCCACCCACCTCTCAACAGAACACCCCCCCCCACCCAAGTCACTTTTCCCACAATACTCCCATCTTTTGATATCTGATTTCCTTCCTGTGGGGAAGATTCCCAAGCTGATTTGACACTGCACTCCCAAAGGCCTAAACTCATTTAGGTTTACCCCTTAGCTATTACATCTGCAGCCTGAACTATCCTGTTCTAGGTGGAGAAAGTGATTTTTCTATGCCAAGTGTGCCAATTACAAATCCTTCTAACTCTGCGACCTCCTTTAGGCACATTTGGATTCATGTCTCAACAGTATGCTTTTTAATCACACCAACCATCTCAAGCTTCCCCCTCATCCCTAGATCCTTAATCCCATGCCCACTGCAAATTTATCAGAAATAATCAGACCTACCAGTTCCTTGAGCTTTGCCCCCAACTCCAGTATGCCCTCCAAGGCTCAGGGCCTATTGGGGAAGAGGTGGCAGAAGGCATGTACGAACCAAAGGAAGGGGAGGAGTGCTTTGCAACACAGACATTGGCCATAGTATTCACGACCTCATAGTGGCTGATGCTACCCACAGAAAACCTGAAGAAGGGGGAAAATGATGACATCAAAATAGAAGACTAGCCAGGCGTGGTGGCCCATGCCTTTAATCCCAGCACTCAGGAGGCAGAGGTAGGAGGATCATTGTTAGTTCAAGGCCAGACTGAGACTACATAGGGATTTCCAGGTCAGCCTGGACTAGAGAGAGAGAGACTACCTGAAAACAAACGAACAAAAACAAGGAGACTAGTCGGAAAGAAGGGATTCAGTGGAGGGGGATTTGGGAGAGGAAAAGGGAGAGTGGTGAAGAGGGGATTATGGTCATAATACACTGTCTATATGTTTGAAGGTTATCAAGGAAAAGGGGTTTTGTTGTTGTTGTTTTAAGCTTTGTTTCCAGTCCCTTCTCTGTAGTAAAGCCTACTCCTGTCCTGGCCCACGCGAAGGGCACCCCAGGTACTTAAAACTTGTGGAGAGAGATCTTCTCTCAATTGCTCCTTTGTGAACCTCGCAGAAATCATGGAAAGCAAGACCAGAGACCTAAAGCTGTGGTTCTGGTTTTCCAGCAGTCAAGTTTTATATACATGCTCTCTCAGCCTCCTTTCCTTTTTGCTTTTATTTATTTGTGAGGAAGAGAGAGGTGAGAATGGGCGCACCAGGGCCTCTTGCCAATGCAAAAGAACAGAAATGTGTGTCACTTTGTGCATCTTACTTTATATGAGGTTGCTGGGGAATCGAGCCTGGGCCATCAGACTTTGTAAGCAAGTGCCTTTAACCATTGAGCCACCTCCCCAGCCCCCCAATTTTTTGTTTTTAAATCAATACCTGGGATTCATTCAGGAGGTTCAGATGCTATGTACCCTGCATTTCTACTATTTCAATGGCAGAGCTTGGAGACACCACTGTTGCTTATTTCTCAGACACCAGCTCTGCGGGATGTTCTGCAAGATTCTGTGTCCCCTCCCAACCACCCCCAGGACTACAATATGGATTCAAACTGACCTCCTGAGACAGAAGCCAAGACCGGGCTTATTCTCTGCTGCCCCCTGCTGGCCCTTCCCTCCATCTCTTATTTACATAGGACAGTGTTGGTTTCCGTAAGGATGATACAATTCTAGAAAACTTCTGTCACCCATAGATCTATCCGGTAGCTTTTCGTAAGTCCCAGAAAAAAGAAAAATCAAAAATTCCCAGATGGTAAGAGCTGGAAGAGAGGGCACAGCCTAACAAGATCCCTCACACTGAAAGGTCAAGGACAATGCATGGCCCACAGACGAGCCTTGTTTGACTCACGCAAGCAGAAGAGTTTTGAGCCAACATATACAAGCTTGGAAATTTACCTAGAGTTCCAGATTTGCAATATTACAAAACAGAGAGCAAGACCTGGTGCCGACATCCTTCAGTCTTCCAGTTATGAAATACCCCAGTGCAACTCTTGCCAAGAGACAGCAAACCAGTCACCCTGAAAGCCATATAAGGAATGACACCTCAAAAAAGAAAAAAAAAAGATCCACACAGAAATGACTCCGCAGGCCTACGAGCAAGCCTCTCAACCCTCCCACTGCCCAGGCTGATCAGGGGCCTCCAAGAACTTGTGGTGAGCCTGGGCTGGGGGAGGTATGAGTCCGAAGGAAAGACAGGCCTCCCTGGTCCTGCACAGGGCTCATCTCTAGCACGGTCTCCCATAGAGACCCATTCTGCTTCTCGCCTGGGGAACCACACATGCAGGAAGCTAGCTAGAGCTGCCCACAGTGGTGGGGTAAAGTGGCAATGGTTGCAACTGGCCCTGTTTGGCAAGTGGAATTTCCCTTCGGTCAAAGGGAAGCAGAAGGAGAAAGCTGGGTTTCGGGAGACAGCTGCGTGGGACTTTCTGGAAAGGGCAGCCCGCCAAAGCAAGTGGACTCAAGCCACAGAGATGCTACGGAAAGGTGGCCAAGGGCAGCTGGGAAGCACATTCCTGGATCGGGGGAACTGTGGCCCTGAGGACAGTTTCAGGGAGCCACAGGACCACACAGAAAGATCCATGAAGAACCAGCACAGGGACACTTGTCTCTTGGGGACACCAATAGTCACAAAGACTTTCCCCAGCCCTTACCCTCTACTGGAGCACCCAGCTGCTGGGTGCTCACTGGTCCTCCTTGAGCCCACTCTCTTTTTACCCTCTCCCAGTTGCAGGACCTGGTGGTTGGGAGAGGCAGTGTCAAGGCGAAACCTGAACTGGGGGTAGTGATATTTTACATTATATGTAGGGCTGGCGTTTTGGTTTAAACGAGATGAGTTTTTTTTTCACATTGTCAAATGAATTATTCTTGAAAGAAATGTGATTGGAAAGTCGTGGAATCTGATCTCTTCCTCCAGGAAGTCCTCAAAGGGTGGAAAAGAGAAACCAGAGCATTACTGAAAGTGACTGGCTGGGAAAAGCCATTGCCTTTTTCCTGTCAAGTTCAGCCCCTCCCATGTGCCCATTACTTAGCAGCTCCTGGTAAAACTTGATTGCTCAGTGACAACAGACTGTCTGCGCTGATACAGCTGCGACATTAGAATAGCGAACTGCTCCCCAGTCCCTTGTCGTCCCCACTGCTCAAGTGTGGGCCACCTCTCCTGTCTTTTTGCGTCACCTACGGTGCTCTGCAGCACTGGGATTCATAGTTCCCGTTGTCACCCTATTCCTCGCTTCCCAGTGGACAAACGGAGGCCCAGAGGGGACAAGTCACTCATAATGCCACACAGAGTGGCAGAGCTGTATCCAAAGTCCATGCCCTTGAATGGAAAGTCTAGGAGTATCCCACAGTACTGAGCCCTATGGTCATTTCTTTCCATCACCATGATACCTTCTGAGAGAATCTTCTCTTTTCAGATTGCAGTGACCTTGGGACGACTCACAAGGCAATATCTGTATCACACCTTCCAAGGCTCAGGGTCTAATGCAGAAGACGTGGCAGAAAGGATGTAAAGCCAAAGGAAGGGCAGGACTCCATACAACATGCTCCCTCCAGACACAAAATGGCCTGGATATCCATGGCCTCACAGTGCCTGACACTACCTGCATAAGACCATCATAAGAGGAGGAAAAGATCAAGTCATCAAAAGTAAAAGAGACACTGATTGAGAGGGGGAGGGGATATGATGGAGAGTGGAGTTTCAAAGGGGAAAGTGGGGGAAGGGAGGGTAGGGTATTACCATGGGGTATTTTTTATAATCATGGAAGTTGTTAATAAAAACATTTAAAAAAAAATGTTCACAACCAGCAGATCAACCTTTATCACCTGGAAGACTCCAGTGCTCAGGAGTTCATCTTCTCTGTGAAGAGAATTGCTGAGGCAGAAATCAAAACACAAGCAGGGGCCTGGCCAGTGAAACCTCCTTGGACAGGACGTGAAGTGCAGGCCATTGGTCTAATTTTACAGCAGTAGCTGCAGGATAGGCTTGATGTGGGAAGGAAACACAATACTGACCGGAGAATTCCTTCTTTTTCCCAGCCTTAAAGACCAGGTTTGAGAGCTAAAGAAAGCCACACAGATTTCCCATGAGCAATTATTTCCCATGACTGCCATTCCTTGGCTGGTCACAAAGGCATAAAATGTTAACTCATGCCAATCGGAGCATGCCAAGGGCAAGGACCTGCTGTGATTCACCCAGCTATGGTGCAGATGCATGGCCATGGGCACCAAGGTGAAAACTTGGGAGTTCCTTTAATAATTTCTATAAGCTGTCTAACACGTGAGACAGATGTGTGTATACTTTATTGATATGCATGTGTATACACTCATCTCTCGATTTTTCTGCATGAAAATTTGGTTTCAAACTACATCCCCTTTTAGTTTGGTCAAATAGTCTATCCCAGATTCCTAGTAGTTAAAAACAAAGTATGTGGATCTGGCTTGGTGGCACACGCCTTTAATCCCAGCACTTGGGAGGCAGAGGTAGGAGGATCGCCATGAGTTCAAGGCCACCCTGAGACTACATAGTGAGCTCCAGGTCAGCCTGGGCTACAGTGAGACCCTACCTCACACACACACACACACACACACACACACACACACACACACAAAACCCTATATGGGTGTTGCCTTAACTAGAGAGAAAAATCACCCACACATTTAAAAATTCAAATGCTCTTTTGGAGTTGGGAGAAGCACCCTAGGCCCTCTCTATGGACACTAAGTAACATGAGCTTGAGTGTTACACTTCATGGCGAAGGGGTGAAACTGCAGTCAACAGAACTGCCGGCCCACAGCCCTGTCATCCAGGGATCTCCTTCCAGGAATGCTTCGCTCTTGTAGTTGCGTCCAGGATGCTACGGGTATGCTTTGTCTCCTAGAAGCTGGGTCCCATGTGGTGCTACAGAAATGATAGAAAGGGACCGTGAATGGATTCTCAAGTCTCCCAGGAGTTAGTTCACTAATACTGGGCTTTATAAAACAAGGTCACCCATGTACTTGAACTCGGGTGCAGAGAGCCATTTCCCCTTCCATTTCTCCATGTGGTGATTCAACCATAAGGGCCCTCACCAAGGCGCTGGCACCAGAATCATGACTCAACTAAACCTTTCTGCATAAAAGTACCCCACCTTAAGTATTTTGTTTCAGCAAAGCAAAACAAGAGAAAACTTCAGGCAGAATTTTGGGAAGGTAGGGCATCAAATGGACAGCTCCAAATGCTGGTGCTCAACCACCCTGGCCTTTTAGCTCCAGGTTCTCCCAGTCTTCTCCCTAGGATTCCTGGGTGATGTACCCTTCCCCGCTCAAGTGCTCAACTCCTCCTCCCGCTGAACAGCGGAAGTGACTGAAGAGCACCGTTCACCACATGGAACCTAGGAACCCCCTTCTCCCTACTTGCCTACACTTGGTTCCCCTGCCTCATCAATGTGGGGGACAGTCATCGAGGGAAATCCCACAGATACCCACGGCTCTACTCAAAACAATAAGCTTTTGTCATATTTTATAGGCCGCTTTTCCAGGACACACTGCGTGTACCCGCAGTGGGCATCATCTCGTCGTTGAAATCACAGAATGCTCATGAAAGCGTGTTTTGCCTACTGGGCTCCCATGTGCCCAGCAGAGAAGAGCTGTTAAGTGCAGCCTGCAAGGAAACTTGCTCGGGCAATAGCCGCGCAGTCCTTTCCTGAGTCGCAGCATGCACTGGGGTTAAGGTGGGTTGAGACTGACATTTAGTCTGGAATTTAGGCCTTTAATTTTATACTTCTGATTATACTTGGCTCCGTTTTATAGTCTACTTTGAAATCAAAAGGTCACCCACCCACTTTAATATAATCAATTGGAATACGAGGGCTTCGTTAGTCCCGGGTGGCACATCAAAGGAAAAGCAGGCTCCAGGATCACAGCCCAGGAGGAACTGGGAAGTCAGTCCATTTTGCCACGCTTTGAAGCTTCCCCATTGAACGGTTCCAGGTGAGAAAACAGAGCAAGCTAGGGAGATGGTTCAGTGGTTAAAGGTGCTTGCTTGCAGAAAACCAGGAGCCTCCCCCTTCTCACACAATAGGATGGCTTTGGTCTTAAGCTGGAGGAGCTCTCCCTCTCCAATCTTGTTCTAAGGGTGGCTCATACCTCATTTCTTGGGGGCACGAGGTATAGCATCACTGGCACAGAATAATTACGGGGCTCCCTAGGACCTACACTTCCAAAAGGAGTCAGTGGGTGTGGTGGTGGTGGTGTGGTGGTGAGCATACCTCCTGCCTTCCAAAAGGAGTAAATGCGATACAACAAAACACAGAAAGGGGCAGGGGGATGACTCACACCTATAACTCCAGCACTCGGGAGGGTAAGGCAGGCAGACCACCCTGGCTTCAGGGCCAGCCTGGTCTACATAGGAAGTTCAGGGCAGCCTGGGCTAGGGTGAGACACTGTTGCAAAAAAAGAAAAAAAAAACACAAAAAGATACTGAAGGGATTCAACTAAAGCCATCACCTAGTCTGTTAATGTCAAAACTTTGATATTTTGGTAGTTTCCAGTATCTTTTCCAACACTGTATCAAACTTCCGTGCTCTAGGATCCTGACTTTAGACCAAATATATATGTATGTGTATGCATGTATGTGTGTGTGTATGTATACACACACACAGACACACACAAGAAATGAGAGATCTAGGACTATCTGGATATGACAGCAGCAGTTTGTAAACTTAATGAACTCAGAAAGCAACCCTCCTGTCCACACAAAGCAGAGTCAGAAACTAGAAGGATCGCAAGGGGACTTGGAGCCACACAGAAGCCCCAGGATGCACGAACCTGATCAAAGGCATAGCTCATAAAAGCAGGAACACTTTGGAATATTCTTATCAAATGCTTAGGACACATGCCAATAGCAGCAAATGTGACGACTTTGGTCCCAACAATCTGTGGGCAGTGAACTTGTATGCATGTACTCAAAAAGAAAGGTCCTTGCTTTCCCAGGGGAACAAGGGAGCTAGGAATAACTCCCAAGTAGAGAGGGAACCATCAGCACAGAAGAACCAGAGAGGGAGAGAGCCGGGCATTAACTCAGAGAATACACAGGCCTGGACATTCTAAGCCAGTATAAGCTGAGTTCTGACCACTCACATGATGGAGACATCTCCAGTGCATCCAATCTGAGGCAGCAGAGTCCTGCAGAGGCAGACGCAGACAATACTGGGGAACAAAGTCTCCCATCTGAGGTGCTTTAAGGCCAAGAATGACTGACAAAGGAGTATCTAGTGATGGACAGGAGTGCTGAAGGGTTACACAGCTCAGCCTCCGTTCACACTCCACTAAGAGTGTGTCTGAGAAAGACATCCACTCTAACCCTGTGGGCAACTGAGGGAAGAGAGGCATCAATCAAAGGAGGGGTTTATTCTATAGGATCTGCTCATGGAGCCTACAGAGAACTGGAGTTGTAGCCCAAGAGGTACAGCACTTACCTCTACCGCACAGGGCCCTGAATTCACAGAATGAGCCCATGATAAATGAGGTTTTCGTTGGTGGTGGCTGTTTTTTTTTTTTTTTTGAGACAGGGTCTCATGCACACCAGGCTGCCCTTGAACTTGCTATATAGCCAAGGATGACTCCTGACTCTGCCTCCCAAGTGCTTTGATTATGCTATGCTAGAGAACTGAGTCTAGGACCTCATAGATGTGGGGCAAGTATTCTACCAGCCTGATGAATTTTACAATAAGATAATCCTCAAAACCAGTTGGGCATGGAGGCTGCCTAACAAGGAAATTCAAAGAATTCATTTATCAATAGCTTTCAGATAAAAAAAAATGATACTTTATTATAATTTTTCATTGCAGAACTCTGGTCTAAATATCAGACACACAATTACTGTTCTCTGGTGCTGGCTTCCATAACCCTCAACATTTAGCCAATGACGTACATTCTTCAGGGAATTTTCCAGTTCAATTTCATACACCAACCTGGAATAAAAGGGAACACGAACCTGCTCTGCCCACACTTCCAAAGTGCTGTGACACCGAGCATACTCGCTGGAGGAGGCGTTCTCTAGGCTAGAGTAACAGCCCCGGGAGCAATACGGTTGTGCTAAACTACCAATCTTCAGGTTTTGTTCTTTCTCTCCCAGTTACACTTGTCCCTCCTCACAGGGTCCCTTCTCGTTATAACTGAATGTATCTTCTGGTAGCAGGCAGATCATGTGTTTCACAGGAAGTTACCTATTAGCCTACAACTCCAGGGACAGTTCAAAATAAATATTACCTCAAGGGAAGGAGGCAAATTACTTGCCTGGCTAGAGAAAGGCTTCTGTCTAAAATCATCATTAATGTGGACTTTATTACTCACAATATGCAGACAGCACCCCTTGTCTCCCTCCACAATGAAAAATGACTCCAGAACCTAGAAAGTGGCCTGGGTCACAGTACTCAGGTAATAGCTGACCCATGGCCCCAACTTGATTAAGATCAAGTCTTTCTTTCAATATGACCTACTAGGAGGGAGGCTCTTGCTCTGAGAGGCTGTAAGAGCTGAGCCAGGTGAGGCTCAGACACTAACAAGACACTGAGGAGGGAATGTGAGTATGAAAGTCGACAATTCTTTAAAAACGCCACTATCATCTTCCAAACCTATATGCTTTTTTTTTTTCCCTAGTCAGGAAATCAGGGACAGAATCTTGTCCCGTATTACCCATCAACACACTGTCTTATTTCAGGAGGACAAAGAACATCTTATGACATCGGTTGTTAGGGACAAGATGGCTCATTCTAAAGTCCATCCCAAGAGCAAAGGCAGTCAGTTTTTGTGAGGTACTTAGACACATTCTGCCAAAAATATTCTTGCTTTCCTAAAGTTGTACCCTGTCTTCAAGTTCAACTATATTATACACAATATCTGTTCCTTTTCTGTCAGCAAAAAGAATGATTTGTTTAAACTCCACAATGAATGTCTGTGTAGAATGAAGGCAGGATTTTGCTTGGTTGTTTCCTGTAATTCAGAGTACAGATGAAATCGGAAGGTCTGCAGCTGTCTATGCTGTCACATCTAGCCGAGGTCCTTTCTCCTTTCACATGAATTCATCGGAGTCATTGCCATCCTGCAGGAGACAAACATGTGGAACCATAACAGCCTTGAAAATAAGCAAGCCAGAATTTTACATCTACAATTATATGTTAAGTGCCCGGCCTCCTCCTCATTCCTAACTGCTGGGTTCGGAGAGTAAGAAGTAAAATAATTAAGCTCACACATCACTCCTCCATCACTGTCAGCTCCTGGGACTGTCTGGGGAGAGTGGCCAAAGTCTCTGCAGTGTCACTGAGTGACCTGACTCAAAGCAACAAATCACCGTGAGTCCCAAATTAAAACGTAAGGCCACCCAATCTAGCAGAGGGTAACAAGAGTGGCCATTAAAAAAAAAAATACCTGTGTAAGAACAGTGAAAATCTACTCATTTTAGCATGAATCCCAGATATATATATATATATATATATATATATATATATATATATATATATATATATAACTTATTTGACAGAGAGAGAAAGACAGCTCGAGAAAGAATGGGCATGCCAGCACCTCTAGCCACTGCAAATGAACTCCAGACACATGTGCTACTTTGTGTATCTGGCTTTATGTGTATACTGGGGAATTGAAAACCTGGATCCTTTGGCTTTGCTGGCAATTGCCTTAACCAGTAAATTATCTCTCCAGTCCAAATCCCAGACTTTTAAAAGACAACTAACTGGGAGATGAGGTATATGGTAATAGGCCTCACCATCATAACTTTACTCTCCTACATATTGCACATTACATTGGATACCTTGAATATCACCAAAAAATTGATCCTTCGACAAATTTACTGAACAGTGTCTCAATACCTTTATAATAATGTTGTTACTATGCAAAAACACACAGCCTAAATTCCAATATTTTAAGCCTCATGGTTGTCAGATGTTTTTTGCCTTTTTTTTTTTTTTAAACAGAAGCCACTCAGACTACATTTGCCCCCTCTAACTCTCGCAGGGGAGAGAAGAACGCTCATCAATGGCTAAGGGCAGTTGTACCAAACAACCCCCAGGACCAGCTTCATGCTCAGGAGAGAACATGGCACTCCTCCTTGTGGTTTCCAGGACTCTATAGTCAGAGAAACTTCTCTAGTAAGAAACTGCAGAAATGATCCCTTAAAGTATAGTCTTTTTTTGCCTTTTGTTAAAAAAAAAAATTAGGGATGGAGAGATAGATGGCTTAGTGGTTTAGGAACTTGCCTGCAAAGCCAAAGGACGCAAATTTGATTCTCCAAGACCCACATGCCAGATGTACAAAGTAGCGCATGCATTTGGAGTTCATTTGCAGTGTGACCATTCTCATTCTCTCTTTCAAATAAATAAATATTTTTTTAAAGTTTTTATTTATTTATTAGAGAGAGGGGGAGAGAATGGGTGTGTCAGCACCTCCTGCCACTGCAAATGAACTCCAGATGCATGTGTCACCTTGCGCGTGTGGCTTACGTGGGTTCTGGGGAGGCAAACCTGGGTCCTTCAGCTTCACAGGCAAGTGCCTTAACCACTAAGCCATTCCTCCAGCCCGCTTTCTGCCTTTTTAATAGTCAATGTCCTGAAGAAGTCAAATATGGGCTAGTTACCAAGTTAGCCAGCTTACGTAGTTTTTGATTAAGAAAACCTCTCACAGTGGCATACAAGGTAATGGGGCCAATCTTACTACCAGGCTTTCAAACAAGTCCTGAGGACCTTGCACAAAGGTGGGCCTCTGGGGCTCTTTCCCAACACTCCAGGACAGTGCTGCCTCTGCTACAATGGCGTGGCAACACCATCACCTGGCACTGCATTAGTTTCATCTTCTATCTCTTGTTGCTTAACACCAGCACAGAAATGGGGTGACACTCAGTCGTATGAGACTCTTCACCTCCCTAACAGCCTTTCTTAGAGCTTGGAAACGTAGGCATGGGCAGGAAACAGTAGTTTCTCTAAGTCTCCGTATCTCCGGCTCCATTCAGCCGCTCGTTCGTGTTTGCGTTCTATCCAGGCACCAGGGCTGACTGCCCCAGAGTCCCAAATTGCCACAGCAGCACCAGAGATGGCTGAAAGAGTCAGCACACATGGTCCACTGCCAGTTTCCTTCCCAGCCACTGAGGATGAGCACCTCTACAAGGCCAGCTGGGCTGGTGACCACGAAAGTTCACTCCTCCCATGGAGCTGTGAACTGGACGTGTTGGGTCCCCACCTGCCTGAGAGTCTGCGTTCTGGGAAAACAGAAGTATTTATACACACATATGTAATTTTCCAACTCAACACTGGCTTCTTGTCACCCAGTAATAAAGTTATGGGCAAAAAAATGTTAAAAGTAATGGTTGAGTAAGGCATGGTGGCTTACGCCTATAATCAGAAGGCTAAGGTAGAGGATCACTGGAGTTCAAAGCCACACAAACCCAGGCTAAAATTTAAGAGGGCCCAAAACAATTATGCTAAGTAGAAGAGAAAGAATTCACATTAAAATCAACTTCTGAGTGAGACTGACATTCTTTCTGATAAACTTACATAGTCATATCTTACATAAACATGAGCCTTTAAGCGAAAATCAGGTGAATACACTGCCAAACTTGATTGTAAAAGAACAGAAAATGTTCTAAGGAAAACTAAAACCTATCCTTCTGAAGTGGAGGAAGACTCACATACAGCAGTAGCAAGTAACACAGGGAAAGAAGGGAAAAAGGCAGGTGATATTTTGTCTACAAACAACATTGCCGACTTGGAACTCTTTCCTTTTTTTTTTTTTTTTTTTTTTTTTTAATGAGAGAGAGAATTGGCACGCCAGGGCCTCCAGCCACAGTTGAACTCCAGAAGCATGCATCTGACTAATGTGGTATCTGGAGAGTCGAACATGGGTCCTTAGGCTTCACAGGCAAGTACCATATCTGCTAAGCCATCTCTCCAGCCCAATTTAGAATTCTTAAAAACTGTCACTAGCCAGGCGTGGTGGCGCAGCCTTTAATCCCAGCACTTGGGAAGCAGAGGTAGGAGGATCACTGTGAGTTCAAGGCCACCCTAAGGCTACATAGTGAATTCCAGGTCAGCCTGGACTAGAGCAAAACCCTACCTAAAAAAAATAATAATAAAAAAAAATTAAAAAAACCCTGTTACTAACAAGACAGGGTTTGTGTCTATATGAACATGAACATGCCTGGCCTTCTGTGTCTGGGTATATCTGGAGATTCAACCAACCACAGAGAGAAAGCATTTTTAAAAACCATCTATGCGCATCTGGAGTTCGTTTGAAGTGGCTAGAGGCCCTGGTATACCCATATTCATTCATTCTCTCTCTCTTTCAGTAATAAATAATAAAAAAAACATCTGGCTCTTCCTGTCAGCAGCCTGAGGTGACCTGTGAAAATGGTTTGCCACTCTCTTGACCCAGGAAACCCTACAAAGTCATGCAAATCAAGGGGTTCAATCTTCGTGTTCACTTTAAGAACAACCATGAAACTGCCCCCAGGCCATCAAGGGTATGCATATCTGAAAAGCCACCAAACACCTGAAAGGTGTCACTTTAAAGAGGCAGTGTGTGCCACTCTGGCAATACAATGGTGGAGTTGGTAGGTGTGTCCAGGCTAAACAGTGGGGCTGGACCCAGGGTCGGTGGCCCAAAAACAGGGCTGAATTTCTGCTGCATGTGCTTAAGAATGCAGAAAGTAATGCTGAATGTAAAGACGTGGATCCTCTGGTCATTTAACATATCCAGGTGAACCAAGTACCCAAGATGTGCCGCTGTACTTCCAGAGCTCACAGTCGGATTAACCCCCTGGCACACTGAGATGACCCTCCCTGAAAAGGAAGATTGTTCCTAAGCCAGAAGAGAAGGTTGCACAGAAGAAAAAGATATACCAGAAAAAAACTGAAGAAACAAAAACTTAAGGCATGGGAGTAAATTCAGCATAAAAATAAATGGAAATAAAAGTAAAATAAATAACCAGCCGGACATGGTGGCACATACCTTTAATCCCAGCACTCAAGAGGCAGAGGTAGGAGGGTCACAGAGAATTCAAGGTCACCCTGAGACTACATAGTGCATTCCAGGTCAGCCTGAGCTAGAGTGAGACCAAAATAAAACCAAAATAAAAAACCAAAATAAAAAGTAAAATAAATAAACTATCTGACCATCTGTACAGAACACACAGACTTTTTTCTTGTCGTCATTCCCTATAGTACAATTATTATACAGCATTTACATTTATATAAGTAATCTAAGGAATAAAAGATATAGGAAGATATACTCAAGTTATATACAAATACAGATTTTAATATTCATGGGGTCTTTAAACCAACACCCCAGAGAAATCAAGAGACACTGGTATGTGTGTGTGTTTCAACTCTAGAACATCATCCAAACTTTACAAATCCACATAGCTAAGGCCACAACCTGATGCCCAGGCCAGATTCCTGGTAGAAAGTAGTTTCTGAATGATAGAAAACTTTTGTAAGTAGCAATAAGCTCAGCAGAGTGGAATATTAGATGATTTATGATTATATTAGAATTGGAGTATGTTAAAGACTTGGGGTAAACTATGACACTGTTCTGAGTTTCAAGAAATCTAAAAATAATTTGCAGAGGCATTAAATACATCTCATCTTTGGATCCTTATACTGTGCAAGGGAATGGCTTCCAGACTCTATGTAGAACCCAAAAGCAGCAGGATCAACTGATCATTCTTTGAAGCTTCCAAACCCATGAGTCAAATAAAGCTTTCTTCTGAGGTATTATCTCAGGTATTTTGATATGGTAACAGAAAGATGACTAACACATAGAATATTAATTTATACTACACTTCACAGTAGTAAAGGTATGTGACAATCTTCTTGCATGAGGTGAGTTATTTAAAAACCAACACAAGAGGGCTGGAGAGATGGCTTAGCGGTCAAGCGCTTGCCTGTGAAGCCTAAGGACCCCGGTTTGAGGCTTGGTTCCCCAGGTCCCACATTAGCCAGATGCACAAGGGGGCGCATGCATCTGGAGTTCATTTGCAGTGGCTAGAAGCCCTGGCGTGCCCATTCTCTCTCTCCCTCTATCTGTCTTTCTCTCTGAGTCTGTCACTCTCAAATAAATAAAAAACCAACACAAGAGAACATCTGTAGGAAAAAAGAAATTGACTACTGGGATACAACCCAAGTGTACTAGGTGTCAATCACTGTGGGAAATACAACACTATAGTGGCCAGTAACTAAGTTATTACAAAGTCTCAGTGAACTACTGTAAGGCACAACATTAGAGCAAATACCTTGACCATACCTGATTTGAAGACATATTCTCTACTTTCATTAGTGATGAATAGCTCCTAGAAGAAAAGAAAAATATTAAAATTAGGCTATATGGAGTCCATTGCTGGTGAGCACCCCAGCTGAAGGATCACCCAACCGTAACCAACCTTAGGTACAAGTAACGCATTACCTTTCTTTAGGTCACACTTCCTCTGGGTGCTCTCCTGTCAAACCAGCTGCCTCTACATCTTTTCAGAGGCCTCAAAGGCATTTTCAGATTGTTAGTCTAGATCCAACTGAAGTTTGTTCCCTACTGAAATTAATTTGGTTTCTTTTCACTGTTCCCTAGTCAGAAAGTGGCATCACTGTCCATTTTGCCTCAAACCAGAAACCTAGGACTCGTTAAAAAAATTTTTTTTAAATTTATTTGCAAGTAGAGAAAGGGGGACGGGGAGCAGTAGGGAGAAATGGGCACACCAGGGCCTTCTGCCACTGCTAATGAACTCCAGATACCAGCACCATCCTGTGCATCTGGCTCTACATGGGTACTGGGGATCTAAACCCAGGTCATCAGGCTTTGCAGGCAAGTGCCTTTGACCACTGAGCCATTTCTCCAGCCCCTAATTAATATCCCCCCCTTTCAGTCCAAGTTACCATCAAATCAAAGCCTATCATTTTACTATGAATTTACCTCTTATTGGCATACACCTCTCTGCCTCCCAGTCACCACCAGAGTCCGGGTTACATCTTCTGTGATGTGGACCACTGCCAATCACTTCTTAACTGGCCTATTCACGCCCTTTCTGTCTTCCTTTGCAATCACATGAGCAAAGTGAGCTTTCCACACCACCGGCACCAAATCAGGTATGGTGGCTTCAGCCTATAAGCCCAATATTCAAGAGGAAGGATGAGTCAGAAGGATTACTACAAGTTGGAGGCCAGTCTGGACTACATTGAGACCCTATCTCAAAAAGGAAAAATCTAGGGCTGGAGAGATCTCAGAGTGGTTAAGGCACTTGCCTGAAAAAGCCAAAGGACCCAGGTTCAGTTCCCCAGGATCCACATAAGTCAGATGCACAAGGTGGTGCATGTGTCAGGAGTTCCTTTGCAGCAATTAGACGTCCTAGCATGCCTGTTCATTCTCTCTCTCAAATAAATATTTTTTTTATAAAATCTAAATCAATCAATAGCCTCATCAGCCAGTCCTGAGACATGATGCCATCAGTTTCTTAGGATGAAGACAGACAGACACATAAAGCCTGGCTTCATGGACTGGCTCCATCGTGAATCTTCTCCTCCCTCTGCTGCAGACGCCTAAGACACTGGTCCTGTTTTTCCCTTGCTTCATATATAGGAAGGCTGCTAATGCATTTATTCTCAACTCTTTTAACTAGTTAACTGAGTTTTGATGTCAGCTGATAGAATTACTGTATCAGGGAAGATTCCAGTTGCTCATTCATAATATAAATAACTCAATACATATGCAAAACACTATCATGGTCAAGAGACCATAGGATGCACAAGTATTGTCATGAACAAGAGTTGTGGCACAGAGAAAATTCCTGACAGTTCTAGAAGGGAGTAGAAGGTCAGGTGTGGTGTCATGTGCCTATCAGACCACCTACTCAGAGGCTGAGGCAAGAAGATCATGAGTCCAAGGATAACCTGGACAAGTTAGCGAGACTGTCTCACTTTAAAAGGGCTGCAGATATAGCTTGGTGGTAGAGCACTGGTCTAGCACAAGTCCATGGGGTTAATCCTCAAAAAAAAAAAAAAAAAAAAAATAGGGCTGGAGAGATGGCTTAGCAGTTAAGCGCTTGCCTGTGAAGCCTAAGGACCCCAGTTCGAGGCTTGGCTCCCCAGGACCCACATTAGCCAGATACACAAGGCAGCGCACGCATCTGGAGTTCATTTGCAATGGCTGGAGGCCCTGGTGTACCCATTCTCTCTCTCTCTCTCCCTCTTTCTCTCTGTGTCTGTTGCTCTCAAATAAATAAATAAAAATAAAATATTTTTTAAAATTATTACATTTAAAAATAAATAAATAAAGGCAGTAGTATATGAGATAAATAACAGGAGGTATAGGCAAAACAATCATTGTTCTGAGATTAGATGCTTTAAAAATATTTTATTTATTTATTTGAAAGAGGCAGATACATATATGTATGTACACACACACACACACACACACACACACACACAGATAGACAGAGACAGAGACTGGACATGCAAAGCCTCCAGTCACTACAAATGAACTCCAGACGTATGTGCCACCTTGTGCATCTGGGTTTACATGGGTACTGGGGAATCAAACTTGGCTTTGGAGGCAAATGCTTTACCCACTGGGCAATCTATCCAGCCCAAGATTAGATGCTTTAAATCAATGAGCTCACACTCACCTCTTCGATATGCCACCACTGAACTCACCTCTTATCTTCCCATCATACCCCACAGAATTTGTAAAGCCTCCTTGTGGACTAAGGGAAATAGTTAAAGTCACTACAATGTACTTAACTTTTCATTCTTTTACTTGCTCATGTAAGATCCTAACTGACCTTGCTTCAATGGCAACATGGCAGAGAGTGAACTTCAGAACTACAGACAAGTCTGGATTTCTGCTCGGCCATTTGTCAGCTATGGCCAGCCACATAATAATCACCTCGCTAAAGTAATCTGCCTGAAAACCAAGTTCATGCCAAATGTTTAAACTGATGATACAGTTACCTGTGACTTAACATTTTACTTAGTTTTTCACCTCAGTTATATTCCAACTCTGATCTCCCAGACTCACAGTTAAGTATACCTACTTCAGTTAGCCATAGTCCTCACCCTTTGTCATGGCTGCCTCTATCTCGGATATGTTATTCACCCATCCTCTATTAACTATATTCCCCTGGCTATTGCTTCTCTCCACATCGTGGGTTTGATTTTCATAGCAACAGGTGTGTGGTATGATAACACAAAAAGCGAAACAAGAAAACACAAGAAAGAAAAAGAAGAAGGAAGGAAGGAAGCAAGCACAAGATTAGCATGGTGGCACATGCCTTTAACCCCACCACTCAGGAGGCTGAGGTAGGAGGATCACTATGAGTTCAAGGCTACCCTGAGACCACATAGTGAATTCCAGGTCAGCCTGGGCTAGAGCAACAACCTATCTCAAAAAAACAAAGACAAAAAAATTAAAAAAGAAAACACAAGATTAAAATAAAGCAAGTATTAGGAACAGAATCTAATATCTTGGTTAGAAGATTCAAGGATAGCTATTAAAAGTTATATTAGGGCTGAGTGTGGTGGTGCACACTTTTAATACCAGCACTTGGGAAGCAGAGTTTGAGACTACATAGTGAATTCCAGGTCAGCCTGGGCTAGAGCAAGATCCTATCTTAAAAAAAAAAGAAAGAAAAGAAAAAGAGAAAGCCAGGCATGGCGTCACATGCCTTTAATCCCAGCACTTGATACAGAGGTAGGAGCATCACCATGAGTTCGAGGCCACCCTGAGACTACAGAGTGAATTCCAGGTCAGAATTCTAGAATTCTGCTAGAATGAGACCCTACCTCAAAAAAACAAAACATAAAAAATAAAATAAACAAATAAAATGTCAAAAGCTTAGAGCCAGCTGTTGGAATGTCACCAAAACTGTAGGAAATAGCATGCAAACTGCAGCCCTGGATATGCTGAGCAATCTTTGATAGAGCACAGTACCCCATCCTTCACTGCAGGCTGCTTCGCGCTCCACCCTCCACAGCATGTGATGGAAAGCTGCTAATGTGCACATGATCAACAGAAATAAACACAAAATGGTTTTGGTTTCCTGAAGCCCATGATGATTAGGGTAAAGTACAAACGACCGGTGACGAAGTGAAAACGAGGCTGGTTATATCAGCTTCTAGATATTTTACTCACTTAGGCAGGATTTTCTTCCAGAGTTCACATGAATATTTTAAATGTTTTGATACTCTGAAAACAAGCCTACAAGATAGGAAATGTTTAAAATGTTTGCAGATTTTCAAGCTAATAAAGCCATACTAAAACCCCCAAATTTTAATAACTTGTAGCTTCAGTACAAAAAGTGGTCACTTCCAAGTAAACTGTAACATCTATAATGACTTGAGTCTTACTGGATAAGCCCTCAGGAAAACTTGCACTGAGCAGAGGGTAGCAGAGCACAGTAACGCATGAACCTGAGAACCAGACCAAGTCTGATGGGGCCATGCAACACAGTGAGCTGCTTACTTGCTTCTCAGACGCAGTTTCCTCCTCTACAAAATACAGTCTGACATCTGCCAGATAAATGAGAAAAATGCAGTGAAGCACTTATAAGTAGTCCAGCGTTTGGCAGATGGCAACTATTCAATTCTTCCTGGTTAAATAAGTAAACTAAGTGACATGCTCCTAATATACAACATCCATGTCTCAAACTGAAAATTATGTTAGAGCTGTAAAAGGGCACAAAAAAGCCTGTTTTCCATTTTCTCCACTCTAAGCTAAAAGCAAAACAGAATTAACTGCCATAAGTCTGGCCTCTCTTAGAATTACCACATTAATTACCACAGTGCTTTTCTTTCATTCACAAAAGCAAGCAGACTCAACTGCAGAACGTATCATGTGTACAAACCTATCTATCTGTCTTGTGGTAGTAGAATGGAACTGAGGATGGCGTTTTCAGAGCTGTTCATTGGGATGTTCTATTTCATTTTGTATTTTTGTTCAAGGTAAGGTCTCATTCCAGTCCAGGCTGACCTGGAACTCACTCTGTGGCCCCAGGCTGGCCTCAAACTCACACTGATCCTCTTACCTCTGCCTCCTGAGCACTGGGATTAAAGGCATGTGCCACCATGCCCAGTGGGATGTTCTATTTTAAAAGCAGCTAGTCTTCCTGTTTATACAAGAACCCCAAAGGCATACAAGCAGGTGTATAGTGAATGAACAATTGTACATGTTCGTAATAGCTGCTCTGACTCAACAAGATTTCTAAAAACTCAGGGTATCCCAAGGAAGCTGGGTTAGGGCATGAAGACCACTGACTTCTCACCCTATAGCATTCCCAAAGGCAGCATGTGTCAACCATACCTCCCCCTCTCCCTTTTTGATATGTCACAAGTAGTATTTATGAAAAGGCTAGAAGCTCTATGACTACAAGATATAGGAGCAATTTCCCTTGGTTAAAGAAAACAAGAGGGGGCTGGAGACATAACTCAACAGTAGAAATGTTGTCTAGCATACATGAGTCCCTGGGTTCAACCCCAGGCACCACAAAAAGAAGAGAACATAAAAGAGAGAGGGGAAAAAGAAGAAGGAAAGAGGAAAGGAAAAAATAAAAGAGGGGCTGGGAAGATAGCTCAGTAGTTAAAGATACTTGCTTGCAAAGCCTAACTGCCTGGGTTCAATGCCCCAGTACCCACATAAAGCCCGATGCACAAAGTGGCGCCTGTGTCTGGAGTTTGTCTGCAGTGGAGCAAGAGGCCCTGGCACGCCCGGTTTCCCTCTCTCTCTCTTTCTGTCTCCTCGAAAATAAAATATTCAAAAACAGAAAGAAAGAAAAAAGAAGAGAGAAGAGAAAGAAAAAAGAAAGCAAGGACCAAGTGTGGTGGCACCCACCTTTAATCCCAGCACTCAGGAGAGTGAGGTGGGAGGATCACTGTGGGTTTGAGGCCAGCCTGAGACTACCCAGTGAATTCCAGGTCAGCCTGGGCTAGAGTGAGACCCTATCTTAGAAAAAGAAAGAAAGAAAGAAAGAGAGCTCAGTGTAAGAGTGCATGCCTGTAATCAGCACTCCAGGGGAGCGTGCAGGAGGCCACCACTTTGAGGCTAGCTTGGGCTATACAGTGAGACTCTGTCTCACAAAAGCTAAAACATGCACTGGAAAGAGATGGCTCAGCAATTAAAGCACTTGCCTGCAGAGCCTAACAACCTGAGTTCAAATTCCCAATACCCACATAAAGCCAGATACACAAAGTGTTACATGCATCTGGAGTCTGTTTGCAGCAGCTGGGGGACCTGCCATGCTAATTTTCTCTGTCTGCCCCTCTTCTCTCTTTCTCTGCTTGCAAATAAATAAACAAAAACTTTCTTTTTAAAAAAAAAACCAGCTAAAACAAATGAACAAATTGAAAATAAAAAAGAAACAAATAAGTAAACAAGGGGTCTGTTCAAGTCCAGTACCCCATTACTTATACGGTCCCAATGTGGTAGACAGGATGACTCTCCCCACCATAACCTCCCCTACCTACAGGACATCCCCACCCTCCTCTCAGAACCACACTGGTACAAGTGGTACCACAGACGGGGGTGACTATACAGCTGGGTCCAGTCCAGTCGCGTGGCTCCGCAAGACCAGAGGGCAGCAGTCAGAGGCAGCTGTGATGATGGCTTTGCAGATAGAAGAAGGGATCCTGACCCAGTCTCTAGAAGCTGGAGAAGAGATTCTCTTCTAAAACCTCCAGAACCCCTGCCCCATGCCTTTCTTTTACAATAGTTTGAATCTCCTTGCACTTCCGTAGGGCTATGAGGTAGTAAGGTGTTTTCAAAATGGCCTGGATACCCATGAGCTCACAGGGCCTGGCACTACCTACACAAGACCCTCATAATAGGAGGAAAAGATGATGACATCAAAATAAAAAGGAGACTGACTGGGAGGGGGAGGGGATATGATGGAGAGTGGAGTTGAGAAGGGGAAAGTGAAGGGGTTGGGAATTTTCATGGTTTATTGTCTATAATTATGGAAGTTGACCATTAAAAAATGATAGTAAGCTGGGTGTGGTGGCACACGCCTTTAATCCCAGCACTCGGGAGGCAGAGGTAGGAGGATCGCCATGAGTTTGAGGCCACCCTGAGACTCCATAGTGAATTCCAGGTCAGCCTGAGCTAGAGTGAGACCCTACCTCGAAAAACCAAAAAAAAAAAAAAAAAAAAAAGATAGTAAGGTGTTTTAAGCAATCAAGTCTGAGGCAATTTTTTATATAAGCAACAAAAAACTGAGAGTGTCTTTATACATGCATTTCAAAAATCTAACTGTATTTTTAAAAAATACTTATTTATTTGAGAGGGACCAGGTACACCAGGGCCTACTGACACTGCAGACAAACTCAACTCATGCACCACCACATACATCTGGCTTACGTGGGTTCTGAGGAATTGAACTGGGGTCCTTAGGCTTCACAGGCAAGTGGCTTAACCATTAAGCCATTTTTCCAGTCCCCTGAATGTATTTTAACTGTTATTTTAAAATGTTGGATATTGGAGCAGGCCACATTGATTATTTTAAACTTTCAAAGGTAGAAAATGTGTTTTAAAACAACTTTGATAGTTACTTACAGAGTAACTTGGTCATAGCCTCAGTCACTAGAGCTAAAACAACTCTGCCTCTTTCTCTCAAAACTAAATAATAATAATAACATGTTCAAATCATACAGCCAATCAGTATTAAACACTTGTCACGGTGTCTTTTCCTTTCCCCAAGATCTTTATAAACCAAGCTCTAAGAAAACCCTATGCCAGCTTATCCCAGGAAACTAGCTATCTTTTTTTTTTCTTCATTTTTGGAAATGAGCTATTTTATTTCATTCACATATCCTATACCAGGATAATTCAGCATGGTTTAGGATGATTAAGCATGTCAAGACAAATGCCTTAAAAAAAAAAAAAAAAAAAAACTCGGGCTGGAGAGATGGCTTAGTGATTAAGGCACTTGTCTGCAAAGTCAAAGAACCCAGGTTCGATTCCCCACGGCACACATAAGCCAGACACACCAGGTGGCACATGAGTCTGGACTTCGAATACAGTGGTGAAAGGCCTTGGTGTGCCCATATTCTCATTCTCATTCTCTCTCTCTCTCTCTCTCTCTCTCTCTCCCTTTCCCTCTCCCTCTCCCTCTCCCCCCCTCTCTCTCTCTCTGTAATAAATAATAAATAAACTCACTTGTAAAACCAAAAAAAAAAAAAGCTGGGTGTGGTGGCACACATCATTAATCTCAGCACTTGAGAGGTAAAGGTAGAAGAATCGCTGTGAGACAGAGATCACCCTGAGACTACATAGTGAATTCCAGGTCAGCCTGGGCTAGAGTAAAACTCTACCTCACAAAAAAACAAACAAACAAAAAAAAACCCCACAAACCTCACTTGGACTGGAGAGGTGGCTCAGCAGTGAAAAGTACTTGTTTGCAGCAAAGCCTGTTGCCCTCGGTTCAATTCCCCAGTACCCAGATAAAGTCAGCCACACTAAGTACTGTGTCTGGAGTTCATTTGCAGTGGCAGGAGGCCCTGGTGTGCTCAAACTCACTATCTTTGTCAAGAAAGAAAAGAAAGAAAAGAAAGAAAAGAAAGAAAAGAAAGAAAAGAAAGAAAACAAAAGAAAAGAAAGAAAGGAAGGAAGGAAGGAAGGAAGGAAGGAAGGAAGGAAGGAAGAAAGGAAGAAAGGAAGAAAGGAAGAAAGGAAGAGAAAAAGAGAGGGAGGGAGGGAGGGAGGGAGGAAAGGAAGGAAGGAGGAAAGAAGGAAGGAGAAAAGAAGGAAGGAAAGAAAGAAGGAAGGAAGCAAGAAGGAAAGAAAGAGGTTCATTTGCAGTGGCTAGAGGCCCTGGCCCACCCATTCTCTCTCTCTCTCTCTCTCCTTGCAAATGAATAACTAAAATATAAAAGGGTGATATATTCATTTGAATCAAATATAGGTAATAGAAGTAAGATTTAAAAAAAGACTTTTCCAGTTGAATGTTTGCAAATTTTAAAAAACTGAAATAGTGTAATAGTATACTATGCTATACAGAACAGATAATTAGAAAGTAAAGCAAATGATAAGACTGAGTTTTGATATTAAGTTTATAGTCACATTCTCTTTCATTATATCATTCAGAAATTCCTATGTACTTACAATGCCTCTCAAATCTGGATGGTCTATTTGCCATTTGTATACACACATACATGCATACATACTGGACCCTGGGAAATTGCAGGGGCATTTTGTCTTTCCTCTCTCCCGGAGCTTGTATGATAGTACCTGTCTGTGTCAGGAAAGACAGCTATAACCTGAAGGTGCTTTGCATGAAACAGCATTTCTAATCTTTCATATGCAGCTCAACACATTAATTAAAACTTCATAGGGCTAGAGAGATGGCTTAGTGGTTAAGGCGCTTGCCTGCAAAGCCTAAGAACCCATGTTTGACTCTCCAAATCCTATGTAAGCCAGATGTACAAAGGTGAGGCAAGCGCGAGGTTGCACATGCCCACTAGGCGGTACAAGTGTCTGGAGTTCAACTGCAGTGGCTGAGACCCTGGTGTGTCAATTCTCTCTCTCTCTCTCTCTAAAATAAAGGAAAAAAAAACTTTTCCCCCTCCCCCATGTTAGTCATGAGTAAATCCAATCTCAGGGGAATATCAGCTTGAAAATAATAAACAGTAGACTTCTTTATTATGAAAACACCAACAATTATTAATTTCCAAGGAAAAGTCTTTCTCCTTCAATAAAGCTAACTCTCACTAGCAATTTCTACACCAAAATTCACTACAGTTTAGGTATTATATATTGTATTTTTCTAATTATGTTAATATGTTAACTAAAACATAACATTAGTAAAACATCAAAATTTTATGGCAACTGTTAAAAAGACTCACTCAAGGTCCTGAGAATGTTGCGTGTCCTTCTTAAAGAAAACCCATCACCAGAACGAGCGAGCACAATCATGTGGTCAATTTACCATCATACCTAAGTTCATCCATTTCCTTCTTCTTCTTCATTTCTTCTTTTTCTTTCCTTTTCATTTCCTGAATTTGGGCTTTTTTCTCATTCCTCTCTTCACGGTCTCTCCCTTCTTTCTCTGCTGCTAGGTCTGGGAACCTCTCCAATTTGGTCTTTTCTAGTCGGTTCAAGATCTCATTCACTTTCTTTTCCACAGTCACAATCTTCACCTTTCAGAAAGACATGGGAAAAAGTCCTCAGTCTTTACTCTAATGGTTCCTCCCAGAAGAAGGGAAAGGCCTCCCAAGGATTTAGTAGCCCAGCTTAACCCCTTAGGAAACACATCACACTTGGCCCTCAGCTAGGCCAGTGCCAGGCAGGACAGGAAGGCATCTGCTCAGTGTTAGGCTCTGCTTCCTGTGGTGGTACAAACACTTACATCCTTCTGTCTGTGAAAGCCTATCTGCCCCACGTCCATGTCAGCTGTTTTCTTCAGGTTAGACCACGGCGTATATACCACATTTACGTTGTTCATCTTGCAGCCTGCCAAGAGAGACTGTCTTCAACACACAGGCAGAACCAAACTGAGCAATGCACCCCTCCCCCATAGCAAACAGCCTTCATCCAATCTGGGAGAGAGCTCCTGCTATTTCAGAGCACAAAGGCCAATGGAGAAAGATGACATTAAACCAAATGAAAACCAAAGTATTACATGGAAAGCAGGGGTCCCAGATTATCTTTCAGGGACTTCTGAACACTCTGTAAAATTAAATGTAAATCTTATCATTTACTTATTTTTCAGCAGAAAAGGAACAAATAAGCTCCCTAGGTTTTCAAAGAACTCCCCTAGTCAGTCATGGTTAAGCAATAATACACAGCCATGGCCTGCGTCCCACAGACCCAGACTCTACTCTGGCAATACGGGAGACTAGCTGTGCCACTCTGGGAAGCCCCCTTGGCTCTCTGAATCTCACCTAACATATGAGAAAATTGACTAGTTGGGAAGGACTTTTTTTGTTTTGTTTAATAGTGAAACTCTTAACTTAAAAAAAAAAAGGCATAAAGAATAAAAAGATGATCACAGTTGAAATGCTCAGGATGAAAGGAGTGGTGGTTACCAGACTCTCTTCCTTGGCCCCTCCCACCCCTACCTCCAACCCCAGCAGCCTCCCTGGCAGCTGAGAATGACAAGTGACTTTCTGGTCCGCTTTACCGCCCTTTCTTATTAGTTGGTTGGAGTGTGTTACTTGATTCCCTATGTATACCAAGAAAGCTGGTGAATGCCATTTTGCCAAGCTGTCAAAGTTACCACGCCCCAAATGGAGCAAATGGCATTGTGTGTGCCTGCCTGGAGGACACAAGATGTCTCTTCTGCAGCATGCCTGCTCAAGCATGAGCACCAGACCTCTATGCAAGGTGCTGCAGACACAGCTGCACCGACCCTCTGCTGCTCTCTGCCCTTCAAGTCAAGCTCTTCACAAGCAATGCACCTCCACTTAAGTAAATATACCACAGCTGGGCGTGGTGGCACAGGCACTCGGAAGGCAGAGGCAGGAGGGCTGTTGTAAGTTCAAAGCCAGCCTGAGACTACAGAGTGAATTCCAGGTCAGCCTGGGGTAGAGCAAGAACCAACCTTGAAAAACCAAAAAAAAAAAAAAAAAAAAGGAAATAAGCTGCAGCATAATCCCAGATGGAAAGTTACAAAGGAACAATAGCAAGACAACAACTGGTCAAGCATACTTAGGGACTGTGTATCAGGTAACAGTACTCTATCTGTGCGAAGTATCTGAGTTTGGTCACTGGAATTCAGTTGCTTAAGACAAGGTCCTTGTTCTCAGGAGATACATATTGAAGGGTTGCATTATCTACAGTTTCCCTTCAGATAGTTCAGCTAAAAACAGTCCATGGTGAGTAAGAAGATACAGGAAGCAGACACAAAAGATAAAGATTAGTGAACCTAGTGCCTGGAATAGAGAAGCTGTACTTTTTTTTCCCCTTGAAACTTTGGAAATTCTTTTCTAAGTAAGTTTTTTGTTTGCTTTTAAATCATAAAGTGCAAGGTGTTGTGTGGGATACAAGTATGGACTAGGCAACTGGCTGTGCTTCCCAAGACACAAAAGGAGAAGTATGTGGACAACTTCAGTTACAAGGAGAAGACATCAAAGGGTGTTGGGAAAGTAGAGGTGAGGTGCGGAGTTAGTTCAAAGAAAGCAGGGGCCCCTCAGAGCGGGAGAAGGAAAGGTGGAATTCCGTGGTTAGTGAGGAAGACTATAGAGACAAGATGGCTCATTCAAATCCAGCTTCTCCTACACTAGGCAAGTTCTTTAATCTTTATTTATTTACTTACTTACTTTTTTATTTATTTGAGAGAGAAACAGAGGCAGAGAGAGAAAATGGGCACACCAGGGCCTCTAGCTACTGCAAATGAACTCCAGATGCATGTACCACTTTGTGCATCTGGCTGATGAGGGTACTGGGGAACTGAGCCTGGGTCCTTAGGCAAGTGTCTTAACCGCTAAGCCATCTCTCCAGTCTAAGTTCTTTAATCTTTTTAAAGCTCCGTTCTTTCATTCATAAAATGAAAATGGTAATATCTAACTATTCAGGACTGTTAGATGAAATTATTTGTGAAAGTCTGAACATAGGCCAGGCATGTCATTAATACTACTACCGCTAACTGCAAGTGCAGTGAACACACTGAACCTTAGGCTGGGATCTGCTCATGTGATGACCGAGGAGGAAATTCTGACAGCACAGGGAGCAACACACAAAGGTGCGCGGTCAGAAGACGGCAAACACATTTCAGCTGGAGTGTGAGGAGTGTGAAGTCTGCAGTCAGACCAGAGGTGCTTACACACAAGCTTAAGAAACCTGGACTGAGGGATGGGAGTGTAGCTCAGTGGTAAAGCACTTGTCTAGCATGTAGGAAGCCCTAAATTCAATCCTCAGTACTGAAAAAAAAGAAAAGAAAAGAAGAAATCTGGACTAAGCCATCAGGTAAGGGGAGTGACAGACCATCTAAGCTTTTAAAAAGTTTAACCGGGCAGGATTCACCAGGTGACACAGAACAGGCTGGCCTGTAATTCTGACCCGGAACAGACTGCTCAGACAGACTTGATCCCCATTCCCGTGGTGCTGAGCTAGGAGGAAAACCGCACAGTGTGCTAGTGGAGCGAGTGTCCTCTGCGTCCCTGCAGAGCCACCTTCTCTACTCCTCAGTGGCACCCTCTGCCAGAGTAAGACCTGGGCTTAGTGGGGTGATCACCACGCTTCCCTCCTGTTTCCTCTAAAATGTATCAACTTTAATGACATTAAGAAGAAAGACACGGAGACAAGAATAAGGCATCCAAATCTCTTTGAACACAGGCACATCGGCTAGCCAGGGCACGAGAAAGAACACAAGTGGGCACACCAGAGGCAGTGTCAATGCAGAACAAAGAGGAGGATGGGCAAACCCAGAAGCTATACATTGTTACTAGAAAAACTTCAGTGCCAGGGGTGGGATATCGTCTAGTGAGTTGTTGGCCAGGGAGGCCCCTGATACCCCAAAACATTAGAGACTATTGTCAAGGCTCTTAGTTGCCCACCAGAACTAGATGGTAAAACTTTATTGATGAAGACCCCATGTGCTTGGGCTGCAGCTCACTGAGATATCAAGCTGGAAACCATCTCCCTGTTTACTAGCTGTCAGAAAGCTGGAAAGGCTATGCTGCAAACAGTCCTTTGGGAGAGAGAAGTCAACCACTGTGTTAAACAGCAGTGGACACTGCAAGCCTGAAGACTGGCCAGTCAGGTCAAATGTACCAACTGGTACAATAGTGGAATGTCTGTTATGGGTGAAAACAACTGCTCTCTAATTGGACTACAGGCCTGCTCCACAGGAGGGAATACTTGCCTGGTACCGAAAGCCTGTGTCTGGGGAGGTCATGAGCCGAGGGGAGTAATGCCTGCGGCTGCATGGCTAAATGCGTGTATTATGCCCACCAAACTGCCCTATAAACACTTTTTTGATGTCTATAATGCTAATGGTTAGAGAAGCTTCTCTTTTCAGATGGCCATGACCACTAGGATGACCCAAAAGGCACAATAATGCCAAGAAGAAGTGACAGAAGAGTGTCGAGCACGGAAACATCTCTGTCACACCCTCCAAGGCTCAGGGTCCACTGTGGAAGAGATTGCTGAAAGAATGTAAGAGGCAAAGGAAGGATAGGGCTGCTTACAAGACTGTCTTCCAGAAATAAAATGGTTGTGGTATTCATGACCTCACCGTTGACATGACCTAATCAAGAGCTACACAATAGGAGGGAAAAATGGTGACATCAGTCGGGCATGGTGGCGCACACCTTTAAATCCCAGCACTTAGGAGGCAGAGGTAGGAGGATTGCCATGAGTTTGAGGCCACCCTAAGACTACATAGTGAATTCTAGGTCAGAACTAGAGTGAGACCCTACCTCGAAAAACCAAAAAACAAACAACAACAACAACAACAACAAAAAAAATGATGACATCGAAATGGAAGACAGACTAATTGGAAAGAAGAGACTGAAAGGAGGGTGGCTTTTGGAGGAGGAAACCGGAGGTAGTGGGAATTATCACAGCTTTACTGTCTATACTTATGGAAGCGGTCGATAAAAAGTGAAAAAAATAAAAAGGAGGATGTTTGCTACATTTTTTAATCTCACTATCTGGAGATCTAAGTCAGTACATTCTACACATAACAATAATGCCACCAACTCATAACCGCTGTTGATTTACGGAGTTGAAACCTGGCGGTTCCATAAGGCAAAATTTCCACTTTCTTTGCCTATATTCCAGACTTGTTATTAAGGTTGCCTGAGTTAAGACTGAGGAGATCAGTCTAAGTGACAAGGAAGAGGGACTGCTGCCCAGTTCTTGTCCTGTAATCAACAAACCCTGGGACCTATAATCAGCTATGTGTCTGCTCCATGTTTATTTTCCACACTGTTATTTCTTTCCAACCTTCTGGATCATTCTTCAACTTCATACCTCTACCCTATTATATCTATTAGTGCAATCATTCTTAGTAGTGCAGCATCTCCCAGCTCCCCTTCATACCAACCACTGTCTTTGTGGTCCTTCCTATTAGATTAAGTCTTATCTAGTAGAAGCAAGCTCTGGGGAGAGGACTGACTGCACACCTTCACAACTCAAATGAAGAAACAAGTATGTAAGAGGAGGAGAAAAGAAAAAGAAAAAGAAAGATTGGATGACTCTAGTAGTGCAAATCTGTTAACTTCAGCACTGAGCTTGAGGCCGGCCTAGGTTTCTCAGTGCGTTTCAGGCAAGTTTAGGTCATATAGTGGGACTCTGGTTCCAAAGAAACCAAAGCAAACAAAAATCCCCTTCTAATTTTAGAATCTAATGACAAATCAACAGCAAGTTTTCTACAGTGTAACCCATTGCAGACATGAGAAAGCGCATCCTGACTTTGAAAACAGTGCAAGGAAACTGACCTTGAATGCTGTTGGCCTTCACAAGGTGGGCACAGTCCATCAGCACCTCCTTTGGAATGTCCTCAATCTTCTCTCCCTGCAACACAGAAGAAATCCAATGGTCCACTCCATTGGTGCTGGTGGCCCCTAGCATACTCCAAGTACCTGCTGCCTTAGCTGCTAAGGACAGGCTTGTTACAAGCAGGGCATTCAGTTTTATTACAGAATATTGAAAAATGAAGTAGGTTTATGGTGTCCATCATGGGGATGTTTATGTAAACTAAGAGAAGGAACTACCATAAATCATTATGCTTAGTAAATTTAAATATCTATAATTATGTTGAAGATATTGGCTATAATTCAATTATATCTCAGGAATTTTTGTTCTTCTCATTCACTTCAGGGAACCATGTGAGGAAATGGTGCCTATTTTTGACATCCAGAAGGCTTCTTGGCTGGGGGGCCTACAACCTTCCCCTCAAAGAGATGACCTGGAGTTCTAGATCTCCAACATCTCATGGGCCAACCGACCTCAGCCAGAATCAGGAAAAATCTCCTGTGCTGGATTGCCACCTGCCTCAGTGAGGCAGAATTACATGAGTCTGTGAAAAAGGAACAGTGGAGAGTCTGCTACTGCTCACTGAGCTGAGTGGGAGACAAAACAGAAGGGCAGGAGACACACCTGAACTGGCAGGACAAGGCAGTGCTGGCAGCTGGGGAAATGTACTACAGTCCCTTCAGAGTCTCAGACTTTCTGTAATGGTTTTTCTGGGTAGGCAGAAGACATCTCTTCATTTATTAGCTTTTAGAGTTTTGAGCATATTTATTACTTTGAGTAATTAATTGCAGAAAAAGAATAAATAGCAGCACATGATGCTGACTGCTAATGAAAACATCATGCTATGGTTAAATTCAGTTACCTTATGTAAACGAAGGTATACATGAGCCGAAGACAGTTTGTCCACATGAAACCTACGAAGAATGAAAACCAGTTTTAGCAAGAAGTATAAGACAACCTCTCCTAGGGTACTCACATTAAAGTATCCCATTCCAAGGAAGTTCACTGGGAGCCTAGAACATGCTAGACACCGCGGGGAGCATAAAACAGCCGCCAGCACCCAGGGCTGGCCAGCAACATGGACAGCAAGACAAACACTGAGAGTTATGCAGCTGTGCGGGGACAAGTGCCAAGATGAGAAAGATTAAAAAAATGAAATGTCCTGAGAAGGGTGATTTTTCAAGTGATAAAAAGGTCTATCAGTGACCAAAGGCTTCATGGAAGACTGGAGATTTGGCTGACCCCAGACTACAGTTCAGGGCACAAAGGAAAAAAAAAAAATTGAAAAGAATTTCAAGTGAAAAGGGGATAAAGGGCTGGAGAGATGGCTTAGCGGTTAAGCGCTTGCCTGTGAAACCTAAGGACCCTGGTTCGAGGCTCGATTCCCCAGGACCCACGTTAGCCAGATGCACAAGGGGGCGCACGCGTCTGGAGTTCGTTTGCAGAGGCTGGAAGCCCTGGAGTGCCCATTCTCTCTCTCTATCTGCCTCTTCCTCTCTCTGTCTGTCACAAACAAACAAACAAACAAATAAATCCTGGAGCTCCTCCTTTTAAAAAAAGGGGGGAGGAATGAAGAAACCAGTGAAAGTCCCATGGTGCCAGCCTGGGAGATTTACAGGAGCCCAGTTCAGAGAAAAGACAAGGCTTAGGCTTGGAACATCCATCCAGGTGTCCATCAAAAGGAGTGACAAGTTCAAAGTCAAGTGAGAAAAGCAAGGTAAGCCCTGAAGTCACTTTACATAATTCTTCATTCAATGGGCCAGACTAGTAATTCCTCTGGCCTATATTCAAACAATAACATTTTTTTTACTTTTTGCCAGGTATGGTGGAGCACACCTTTAATCCCAGCACTGGGGAGGCAGAAGTAGGAGGATCACTATGAGTCAAGGTCACCCTGAGAATATATAGTAAATTCCAGGTCAGCCTGGGATAGAGTGAGACTCTACCTCCAAAAAGCACCCCCTCCTCCAAAAAAATGACTTTTCATTAGGACTTTTATAATCCATCAATTTAATGGAATCTTTTAAATTCAATGCAGCATTTCCCATGCTTACAAGTCACCACATGAAGCTTTCTGCACCCCCTCACGGGTCTAGAATTCCAGCATCACATACAGAACAAAGTAATTCATGATTGACACTTTGTGATGTTAACTTTAGTCTTTACTTTCCAGACTAACAATGTTCAGTAAAACCAAAGGAAGCTACATAGGGTGGGAATTGTCTGTAATTGATTTCAAGAAGTTGAGGCAGGAGTATCACAAGTTGGAGGCCTGCCTGGGCCACTTAATGAGATTTTGTCTCAAAAACAAACAAACAACAACAACAACAAAAACCTAAGGTGGCACCTATGTGTGTGTATATACATATATATATATTTTTTTATTTTATTTATTCATTTATTTTGGTTTTTCGAGGTAGGTTTTCACTCTAGTCCAGGCTGACCTGGAATTCACCATGTAATCTCAGGGTGGCCTCAAACTCAAGGCAATTCTCCTATCTCTGCCTCCCGAGTGCTGGGGTTAAAGTGGCTTACCATTATATATTTTGGTAGATATTTTCTTAGTATTAATGCGTATTTTAGTTGTCAAAATAGCCACAGGTTTATACTTGGTATAAGATACAGACACATATGGTTCTACAGAGGCTAAGATGATGCTGTTTCTAATGCCCTCCTTCCAAGTAGTGAAATCTCTTGCTATTTACTTTGGATAGAGAAAAGTATTGGGCATTTTGGGCAAACAATCGGCATTGACTTTTTAGGTTTTATTCTTAATCATTGCTGATGGCCAGAAATAGACGTGACATCATATTTGATTCATGCTTTTCCAAAGTGTTCATTTACTCATTTACATTCCCATGTAACATTCATCTTAATTACAACCTTTAGCTGGGCATTTTTCTGCCCATAAAACTCCACATTTTTAATGTATTTTTTGTAAATCTACGAAGTATGTGTCTCAATATCCTTTCAGAACCTTAGCGCAAACACCACACGAGGAACTAAGCTCCACTGAGGACACCTGCTGCTCCGACACCTGCCTGCTTTGAGAAGGTCCTGTAGCATGGCGACTCTCTACTACACCGCTAACAGCCAGATCGACTGCATTCTCAGTTTTGTTCAAGGTCTCTGATGTGAAATTCTACAAATAGTGGCCAGGTGTGGTGGTGCACACCTTTAATTGGAGGGCAGAGGTAGGAATCACTGTGAGTTCGAGGCCAGTCTGGAACTACAGAGTAAGTTCCAGATCAATGTGGGCTAGAGTGAGACCCTACTTCAAAAAAAAAAGCAAAAATTCCACTAACAGGAATACCTAAATAATTCAATATATAGCTAATAAATTCATATCTATGTAAACAAAGCAGCAGACTCACATGGGAGCACCCTAGCCAGTATTCGGAAACACTGAGTTTGCAAATAATAGGTCCATCACTACCTATAAAGGAATGGACAGAAGCATGAGGTTTTAAAATGCCAAAACCCTTCTTTTAAAAAGCCCCTCCCAAATTGCCCCAAGTTTAAATTATGCCATTTGACCCTCTTGTCCTTGTCATGCTCCCATCCCTGCTCAATCCCCATCTCCTTTACTCAAGGCAGAGGTTCTAGTTTCTGCCGACAGGGCCACAGCCACCTGAGGATGCAGAGACAGGGCCCCAGAGCTGAGCTGCACAGCTTCTTCCAGCAGGGATGTGAGCACAGCAAAGATGCTCCATCTCACTTGTACGCACGTAAAATCCATTTATACCCAGTGGTGCAATAGCGGCACGCCAACTGCTCTCTAACAGGCCTGCAGGCCCACTCCTTGGGAAGGAACACACTCCTGCTACTGAAACCTAGTCAAAAACCTATGGCTGAAGAGGTCAAGAGCCCTAGGGGTGTAATGCCTGCAGTTGTCTGGCTAAATGCATACATTATGCTCACCAAACAGCCCTGTAAGCACTTAAAAAAAAAAAGATTTTATTGATTTTATTCATTTGAGAGAGAGAGAGGGGAAGAAGCAGAAAGAGAGAGAACGGGTGTGCCAGGGCCTCCACTCTGTAAGCACTTTTCTTAATGTTCATACCCATATGTTAATGCTATTCTCACTTTGGGTTAGAGAAGCTCCTCTATTCAGATGGCAGTGACCACTGGGATGACTCAAAAGGCACATAGTACTGAGAAGAAGTGACAGAGGAGTGCTCAGCACTGAAATATCTCTATCATACCTTCCAAGGCTCAGGGTCCACTGCGGAAGAGGTGGCGGAAAGAATGTAAGACTAGCCAAAGCAAGAGTAAGACTGCTTACAATGCAATCCTTCAGACACAACTTGGCCTTGATAACCACAACCTCACAGTGCCTAGTGCTACCTATCTAAGACCTTCATAATTAGAAGGAAAAGAAGATGAGAGGGGATATGATGAAGAGTGGATTTGTAAAGGGGAAAGTAGGGGAGGGGAGGGAATTATCATAGTTTGTCTATAATTATAGAAGTTGTCATTAATTTTTTTAACAAAAAAAATTATTTCAAGGCTATAGAGAATGCTCAGTGGTTAATAGTGCTTGCATGCATAGCCTGAAGGTCCGGGTCCAATTTCCCAGTAACCATGTAAAATCAGATGCACAAGGTGGCATATTGGGTCTAGAGTTCATTTGCAGTGGCAAGAAACTTTGGCGCTCTCATTCTCTCTCTCACCCTCTCTCTTTCTCTCTGTTTGCAGATAAATATTTTTTAATTTACTTATTTCTAATCTCATCTAATCCTAGAGAAATTCTTTGCTGAAAGGAGCCTTAGATGGTTCACTAGGATAAGCCCAGATTTTCAAACAAAGAGGTAAAGTCCCAGAAGCTTCGTCAGAGAGAAGCAGGTTAAACCTCTGCCCTGGAATGCAGACCAACTGAGAATTGCTTCTTGGCAATCCCTGGAAGACTGCCAGGACTGACTGCATGTGAACCAGAACCAGCCTGTGGTTTGGGGCTATTCCAGCTCCCATCAGTTCTCAAATAGCTTCTGAAAGTAAAGGCTGCCATGCTGAAATACAGTCATTAACCCCCAGGCTACTGACAACTATCAAGATGGATCTCCAGGTATCTACAGACACCAACTTGGCAAATTCCAACCTTAGCAACACTAAAAACTCACACACAATTTACACTCAAACACAATACCAGGTGTGGGATTTAATTGGAGATTTCTCTTTTTTTAATTTTTATTTACTTGCAAAGTGTGTGTGTGTGTGTGTGTCTGTCTGTCTGTCTGTCTGTCTTGCCACTGCAAATGTACTCCAGTTAGGCACTGAGGAATCGAACCTGGGTAAGCAAGGACCTTTAACTGCTCAGCCATTTCTACAACCCTAAATTAGACATTTTTTTTCCTACCTACAAAATAAGTCCTTAGGTGAAGCTGGGAGTGGTGGCACACACCTTTAATCTCAGCACTTGGGAGGCAGAGATAGGAGGATCATTGTGAGTTTAAGGCCAGCCTGAAACTACATAGTGAGTTCCAGATAAGCCTGGGCTAGAGCGAGACCCTACCTCAAACAAACAAACAAAATAAAATAAAATAAATTGTGGTGGTGCATGCCTTTAATCCCAGCACTCAGGAGGCAGAAGTGGGAGGACTGCTGTGAGTTGGAGGCCAACCTGAGACTAGGTCAGCCTGGGCTAGAGCAAGACTCTACCTCTATCTCAAAAAAACAAAACAAGGGGCTGGAGAGATGGCTTAGCGGTTAAGCACTTGCCTGTGAAGCCTAAGGACCCTGGTTCGAGGCTCGATTCCCCAGGACCCACGTTAGCCAGATGCACAAGGGGGCGCAGGTGTCTGGAGTTTGTTTGCAGTGGCTGGAGGCCCTAGCACGCCCATTCTTTCTCCCTCTCTCTATCTGCCTCTTTCTCTGTCTGTCATTCTCAAATAAGTAAATAAAAAATAAAAATAAAAAACCCACCACCAACAAAACTATGTTTATAAGTTGTGATAAAAAGACTTTCGTGGTGTATCACAATATGTAACCTTTTCTATATTGGTGTTTGTGACTCAAACCTGTATGTGAAAATGTACAGCAAAGCAGAGCGAGATGACTCACACCTGTTATCCCAGCTCTTGGGAGGCTGAGGCCTCAGGATGAGTGTCACATGTTAAGGCCAAGCTAGACTACATAGTGAGTGAGCTCAAGGACAGTCTGGGCTACAGAGTGAGATCCTGTTTTAAAAATGAAAAGGATACACATAGAGCACAAAACCTGCTAATAGGTACAGACCCTCTCAGTAGAACATGGGACCTTTGGGACAGGAACAATAGAAACCATTCCAGCTGGGCTGACAGTTTGCTCCGGGGAGAGGTAAGAAAGCCATTACTGGGAGGAAGCATTCGGTAGGGACCACTTTCTAAAAGCATAGAGAACTAGTCCATTATGAAATGAATTCATTGATTGAACACATAGAAATTCTCCTGCCTCAGCTTCTCAAGTGCTGAGCTACATGCTAGGACCTATGCTCAGTACTGGGGACACAGTAGTTCACAAAAAAGATGGATCATTGTCCAAAGGCTTATAGTCTAGGGCCTCTGGAAAGGTGGCTGCACCCAACTGACAAGTGTTCAGCAGTGTGAAGTGCCCCTGAGATAAGAGAGCACTACGCAGAGTCGGCCTTGACGCCACATTTGCATTCAGAGGCTATAACACGTGCTATGACAGATTTTTGTTTTAAAGCCTTTAAAATTCCTCATGTTTCTGAATCCTCCGTGTGGAAACTGGAGAGAAGGAAAAACATGCCCACTGGAGTCACGACATCCCTTCAATTCCAGGCAGGTGGAGGCCCAAGCAGAGGTCCTTCAGGGAGCCCCTGCACATAGGTGGGGTTCTGAGCAAAGCCACAATTAGGGGCAGCTGAAGCTAGCCTCTGTCCAGCATTTCCACTGTCAAATGCTCAATGCTGTGTGCATTTCAGCTCTTCTGAAAAGTGGCCCTCTAAACTCTATCACTCTAGGGAATTAAGGGGATCTGTTCCATAACTGGAGGAAAATAGGTCTACAGAGAGTTTCACCAACAGCATGGAAAGTTGCTGTTGTGAGGACAAGGGGGAAGAAATGACCCACAGCCAGAAGAGTGGAATACCTTGTGGGGAGAAAGAAGCAATGATTAAGGAGCTAAGACCAGTGAGACCCAGAGATCCAATAGCAACCAGGAAAGGCCTGCTCAGTTCCTCACTTGAGAAATGGGCATAATATCAACACTCATCTCACAGGTTGTTGAGAAATTACATGTGTTAACACTGGATAGTATTTGGCATAAGTTGAGTATTTGAAAAATGTTCTATCACACCCAATTACATAGAACCTGTGAACCTATCATCTCCAGGGCCAACATTAATAGGGGCCATTGGGAGTTAGGGAGACAATGTGCCACTCAACAGGTAGGACTAGGATACAGAAGAGTAATTCTGAGAGACAGAGCAAGAGGTAGACGGTGAAGGTGAAAAGAAAGCAGCTGAGGGAGAGAGACAGGAGACAGCCCACACACTCCTCAAAAGGCCTGGCCATAGGTGGCTATGGGTATGACGGCACCCCTCTTTGACCCCAGCTCCTAGGAGGCAGAGGTAGGAGGATGACTGAGAGTTCAAGGCCAGCCTGGGACTACAGAGCGGGTTGCAGGTCAGCCTGGGCTAGAGTGAGACCCTACCTTGGAAGAAAAAAAAAAGGATAAAAAGGCCGGCCTGGGTCACAGTGGTGGAAAAATGAAGGGGACAGGAGGCTATGTGCCACAAACACAGACGCCATGCTCAAGTTCTAGTTCTAATCACTGGGAGCAGATAAAGGTATGGAAATCTGAGTAATGCAAAATCAAAACCATGACTTACCAAATATCTTCAGGCCAACCATACTTTATCAGATCTTCATCTACAGCAAAATAAAGAAAAACAAAAAGAAATTAAGAAAAACTATCCATAGAGATATACCAGGACTTATTAGTTGGAAAGGGGAGACATATCCTCTACTTCTTTCTTCCTTTTTTTTTTTTTTAAATCAGTATTTATTGCAGCACTATTCACAATAGCTAAGTTATAGAACCAACAACAGAAGAATGAATAAATAAAATATGGTATCTATATACAAAGGAATTATTTTAGCCATGAAGTCATTTGCAGGAAAATGGGTGCAACTAGAGATAATCAAGAATTAAACCAATCTCAGACAAATATGTCTTCTTTCATTTATTATTCCTAGATTTTATCTATCTTGTATGTACAAAATATATATGGGGCTGGGGAGATGGCTCAGAGATGAAAGGCACTCGCTTGCAAAGCTTGCTGCCCTGGGTTCAATCCCCAACACCAACATAAAGCCAGGTATGCAGAAGTGGCCCATGTGTCTGGGGTATGTTTGCAGTGGCAAGATGCCCTGGCACAGCATACCCATTCTTTCCTCTCTCCTCACAAATAAATAAAAATATATGCGTACATCATGAAACAAAACTGTCTAGGGGACTAATGGGAGGTGAGGGGATGAGAAAAGGGAGGTCAGGAGGTTGAGGGGAAATGCACTCAACATAAAATATATACATGTACAAAAAGTTATTTTAAAAAAGGTGGGGGGGCTGGCGGGGAGGCGAAGGCTCAGCAGTTAAAGGCATGTGTGTGCAGAGCTGCCAGCACAGGCTTACATCCTCAGCCACCCACGTAAGCCAGATGCAAAAGAGGGCACAAGTGTCTGGTTGTCTGCTCACAGTGGCAAGAGACCGTGGCACATCCATACATGTGCACACATACACATGCACACACGTGCACCACACATGTACAAATACATAAAGGTTTTTTAAAGCAAAGCAAACAAGGCAATTACTACCATGTTCCAACATAATAGAACAGAGTAAAAATTACAGAGAAAAACTAATTGATTTATAAAGAAGCAGTCAGGCCCTACCAGGAAGAAGGAACTATATTTTAGTACCGAGAAATAACCCTTGGTGCTGGGATTTGATACGCAATGTAAACAAAGCCCATCTTCCTTCTTTTTACCTAATCTTCTGTCACAAAGACGTCCCAACATCAATGCATGAGACCAGCTTGATGGCTCAAGCCTGTAATCCCAGCACTGCAAAGGCTGAGGTCTGAGACCAGCCTAGGTTACAGGGTGAGTGACCCCCCCACCTTCAAAACAGAAACAGACAATTCAATAGATGTCCAAACAATTAGGAGATTTAAATCACTCTAAAGATAAGATTTGTGTTTATACTAGTAACTGGCTTTTTGTCTCTCTAGAGAAATATCGTACTAACAAACAAATGAGAACATGGGTGTATTTAGCAAAAAAATAAAAATGAAACCATTCTAAGCATCTCTGACTTTGCCTTGGGGGTGGGAAGGGCATGGTGAGCAGACATTGAGCCGTGTCTCCGAGTGTTTGCTGCCCTCCAGAGCTAATGAAAACTGTACTGGATTCGAGAGCACTGACAGGAGTTTGACCTATTTTGATGTCCATAACTGGGGATTGTGACTAGAAAAGAGAAGACATCAGGTTAGAGTTGGGAAAGCACTTCTGAAAGTCACCGAGGCCCTCTGGGTTACTTTCTTGAGAAGTTCTGCTGGGCTCAACAAACGTGCTGCTGGCGTGCAGGCCACACAGTTCTGAGACCTCCTCAATACTGCCTGGCTATGGGGCAGGGGTGCCAGCAGAAGCCAGTTGCTTCCTCTGCCAGGGTCAGGGAGGTCAGGCCCTATCACCGTGGGAGAAGGTTCCCCGCCCAGGGCAGAACTAGGTAGAAGCCTAGTAATGGCTGTGTAACTAAAGAGCCTGTCATAAATGAAGGGCGGGGACAGCGGTTGCCAAGGCTCTGGGGCTCTCTCTTTCAGCAAGAGGCAGCGCGTCCCTATTTATGCCATGTTCCTAGTACTTGTCATGTTTCGACGACACTACCATAGTCCAGGGTTTCTCCTCGGCGGGCACCTCTTGTGGCTGTTGGCCCAGGCCACTTCAACTCTGGAGCTGGCTGGAAAGCCAGTAGGGTTAACTCTAAAGCCCTGGGAACTGACCCAGCTCTGGTCAGATCTCCCACCCAAATCTTCTCATGGGCCGGCACTATCATCAGACCCTGAGGATTTTGATTCCTGGAACCCTCTGCTCCTTTCCAGATGAACACCCTGCCACACTGGGCTCACAGCAGGGACCTGCCACTTGAGCCAGATCAGTTCTTGGTTCCTCATCAGGATCTGCACAACAAGGTGACTCACCCTGGGGGATTCCCAGAAATCATTTTGAGGCTAAATGATATTAAAAATCAGGCCTCCAATTTGCCTCTTCAGTTTGAAAATATTAATCTTCAGGGAATCAAAAGTAAGATCCAGACTTCTGGTCATGATCAGGCAATAGATCACCAGGCATTTGGAATGCATGTTCCACCTCTAAAGAGTCCTAGTTCAAAAGCAACAGTTTGATTCACCCCTGAACTTGAAGAAAGATCTAGCTCAGCATGGGAGGGGGTGCCAAGGCTGTGGCTGGATCACCAAAACAATTTGTAAAAGCTCATCTGAAGACGCATGCGTGGCAGGGTGGTGATGATCAGAGTGTGAATTCGAACAGCCTGCCTCTGTGATCCCAGAACTCAGGTGAGCCTTCAGAGCCCCCTGAGCGAGTCCAACCTTCTTAGGTCCAGCTGGAGACCTGGACTCGAACCCAACCACCTCCTGAGTTGGTTCAGACACTGCCACCTCAGCAAGACGCCCCAGGCAGGCTCCCACAGCTCCTTGATGAGGCTGAATCTCCAATGCAGCAGAAGGCTGCAGCTCAGCATACACTTGCTTCTGAGAGCTTGCACAACCTGCACTTCCGGAGGTACGCGGGCCATCTCCAAGTAGGTGGGGGGCTCAGCACTCCAGCTGACCCCTGCGCAGGGAAACACGCGGATTTGAGATGACTGTAACCCCAGAGACAGGTAAGGAGGCTCAGCCTTCTCCCAGCCAGCAGCAGGCCCCAGTTCCATCCTCAGAGAGTCCTGAGGAGGTAGAGCCTCCACCACGCCAATAAGAGCTCCCATCTCAGCCTTCAGAGCCCCCTGGCACCCTTGAAAGTTCTGGAAGCCAGCTGGGAGCTCCAGGTCTGCCTGAGGAACCCTCTCAAGAAGTCAGGCCTCTATTGAAAGAGGATTCAGCTCTAGATTTGGAAAATGTAGTTGAAACTTTACCAACAACAGTTCAAACTCCCAGCCAGGATCAATATAATTTTCCCAACATTTATAGCTAAGCCTGCCGACTTGGAAATTACCATAACATCAGAGCCTACGAAGGAGACTGACTCTTCCCTGGTCCAGCAGGAGCCCCCTGCTCTGCGTCCAGGTCCTCCCCTGGAAGGTGAACCTTCTCTCAGCCAGAAGCAGGAGTCGGATCAGCCTTCTGAGTCAACTTGAGAGGTTGAACCTTCTGGAAGCCACCTGGAGTCCCCAGATCAGTCACCAGAGGATGCTGAGGAGGGAGACTCAGATTCTGAAAGGCAGCTGGAAGCTGCAGCTCTGCCTGCAGGCAAGCCCCCAGTTGAACCAGAGGCTCCAGTTTAAACTCCAGAATCCCCTGTGGAGAGTCAACATGACTACCACCAATATAATTTGCCCAATGCTACAGTTAGGCCTGTGGATGTGGCTCTTACCATAACATCAGAAACTACCACTGAGGGCAAATCTTTTTCCAGCCCAATAGGAGACCCCAGCTGAGCCTCCAAAGGAACCTAAGGAACTAGAACCTTCTCCAGCCCAGGAGGAGCCTATCTCCCTGCCTGCAGAGAATGGTTTTGAACTTCCACCAAACCACCAAGTGCTTTCAGATGAGTATTCGCTATCCTCCCAGGGAACAGTGTTCTTTCTTCTGACAGCATGGAATTTTCTCTTCAAGATCTGGAAGCAACGTTCAGAGGTCAACATTCAGAGTTGCCTCACAGCACAGTTAAACATGCGGATGTGGAGATTACCATAACCCCAGAGCCCACTATGGAGGCTGGAGTTCCAGGTCAGCAGGAGGACCTTGCTCAGCCTGTAGTTCCCACCAGGCAAGCTGGATTCTCTCCAGTCCAGCATGACTTCTCTTCTCAGCCTCCAGACTTTCCTATAGCTGAATATTCTCCAGTCCAGCAAGACTGCATATTACTACCAAGTGAGCCCCCTAAAGGGGTAGATCCTTCAGCTCAGGAGATCCAAAGTATGCCTCTGGGTTCTACTGTGGAAGCGCAGCCTTCCACATCTCAGTCTGTAGAAGCCCCTGAGAATCTGGAGCCATCTCCATTGTCACAGCCCAGCCCAGACTTCACAGCCATCTCTGAGGTGGAACCTGCTCCAACCCAGCTGCTAGTCCTGCCTGAGCTCCTAGAGCCACCTCCAACACACTAAGGCATGACGGTTCCAACACTGGGTCAGGATCAGGCTCTCTCTACCATCAGCCAGTGTCACATCTCAGCCTTTGGACCTCAAACTCACCCTAAGTTCAGAGCCTACTCAAGAGGCTCAACATTCTACAGCCCTAACAAATACAACTTCCACTCCAGTGCACCCTGTGGCAACACCTCCAGACCAGGGGCAGGATCAATACCCAAATCTGCTTAAAGTTACTCTTTGACCTTTAGATCTGGAACTTTCCGTAACTGAGGGATCCAATATTTCTCCAACCCTAGAGGAGACCCTCACTGAGCCTCCACAGCCACATACGAAGATTATAGCCCAAGCACCAGCATTGAATGAGTTTGCACATGCAATGTCAGGGCAGGATCAGACTCAAGCTTCCAGTGTCCTCCACAGTCCCAACCTCTGGGAAAGACACTTGGTGTAACTCCGGAATCCCAGATAGAGGCAGAATGGCAGCCCTGACCACAGCTATAGCTCCTCCTCGAAAGAACCCTGAGGTGGTGTCTCCAGACCAGACTCACGCAAACACAAATGATATCATAATTCAGATGTTATGTGTGGAACATTCCAAAACTCCACAGGCTGCTACTGTGGTTCAACAGTCTCCATCTATGAAGAAAGCTCCAGATCAGCCTCCAGAGCCACCTAAAGAAACTGTAGTTCAATCGCCAGTTCTAGCATCAAGTCAGGGTCAAACTCAGAGCCCAGTGTCACCAACCCCACAGGCTGCACGATCTGAGGCCCCAAAGACTTACAGCTCCTCCTCCAAAGCCCTCCGAGGTGACGTCCACAGAGCAGGGTCAGACTCAAAGTCCAAACCCAGGTGAGGTCACTGATCCTCCTTTGGACATGGGAACTATGACTGAGTATTCTAGACGTTCCCAAAGTGAATTTACTGCGTCAAAGCATCAAACTGTGACCACAGGCACCAACATATGTGAGCTCTATACATGCCAAAATGTGACACTGCTGAGTGTTGGTCTCAGCCCTGAGCAGAAGCTCCACCAAGTGCCTGTGCGGGGGCCCAACAGCTGCAATGGCACCTTCGTCATCTTGTGAGAACCGCCTTTCCTTCCTTGTGCTCCGCCTTCCGCCTGGCCTTGGTTTTAGGCAGGCGCCGCCACACCAGATCTAGGATCTCATTAGCAGCCATGTCCATAGTGACTTAGAGAGGAACACAAGTAGAAAACTCCAGCACAACCTAGGATGAAGTGAGAAGGGGTTGAGTCTGCTGATGGGAGCGGAAAGAAATCCCTAGGATCTCTGCAGAGGAAGGGACGGGTGCAGAGCCAAAAAGAGAAAAAAGGAATAGGAGTCCACGGGTCCCACAGTGGATGAAGATGGGCGTGGCGGTGGAGTCCCAGTGGAAACACCAGCCAGGTGGGACAGGCAGCTTGAGGGAGAGTTCGGCTTTTGGCATTTTCTTTGGTGAGCTCAAAGCATCCAGAAGGCTCTGGTTGGGTGGAGATATCCGCTAGGCAGAGGAGTGGGCTTATCTGTTCATGTCCACACAGATGTGTATTAACTTGAACAGCAACGTCTTCCATGAGCAAAATTTTCACTGATTTCTCCATTAATCAGTCCATTAAATTATCTTCTTCCTGGACAAGTCACTCTAAATAGCAGTGAGTAAGACTTTACCATGTGGCTGTTACTAAGTTCAAATTCATTTCTGGGCACTGCAAGGCATGGGAAACTTCCTGGTTTGGTTTGACTGAGGTCAGGATTCAAAGACTTTTTACCTGTAGGAATCTTGCCTTGTTGAACAACTTATATCCTTCCTTTTTTTAGTGGCAAACTTTCACAAGCAGGACTTCCAGTAACAAAATTGTGTTCATTTTCTGAGTTTTGTGATGGTTTATAGTTTTTGTGGAAGAAACCAGTAAATGTAAGATGCAAATGAGCTGACAAAGCGATGAGATTCTTGCTCTCCTCATTTTCTCTACTTTTGATATTATCAACTTTAATGCTTTCCTTTTGATGTTTGTTCTGCAGTTTCGATGAAATGAGTAAGCAAGAGTTCTGTGCAAAAATATCGGTGCTATGAGATTTCGCGTTGGAAAAACTCTATAGATCTGTGTTGGTTTCTCAAAGGCCTGCAGGAAGGGCTCCTGCTCAGTCTGCACGTGCTCCCTTTTGGCTTCTTCACTGGTCACACGGTGGCCCCGCCGCCGCTGAAGAGGAGGCCGAGTAACTGCTGCCCGCAGCCGTTGCTGTGGCCCCCCGAGCCCCCGAAACCGCCACGGCCTCCGACCCCGCGCGGGCACGAGCCGCCCCTCCCCCACCGCCGCGCGTTCCTGCTCCTCGCTCCCCTCCTCTCCCCTCCCCTCCCCGCCAAGCCAAACCAAGCCGCGGGTGCCCCCCAAGTGAGCGCCCCCCACACCAAGGGGGAAGGAGGAGAGGGGAGAGGAGTGAAAGGAGTGAACTTCTCCCCTTTAGCAGAGAAAAGGGTGAGGGAAACATTGAGCTTGAAAATACAGAAAAATAACTTTTACAAGTGGATGATATATGCTGTATCATTTTAACACATCTAATCCAAAGCTCAAAGATATTTCTACTCAGTTAATAAAGCTAACACTGGAAAAAATCACAGCAGCTGAGAAGTTAGCTGAAAACTCCAGGGAACTGACTCATTTATAGTACTTAAATGTTAAAGCAGTCTTGCAAAAACTTTATAACGATTTTTGGGCTGAAGGGATGGCTTAATGGTTAAGGTGCTTGCCTGCAAAGCCAAAGGACCCAGGTTTGATTCCCCAGGACCCACGTAAACCAGATGCATAAGGTGGCACATGCATCTGGAGTTCATTTGCAGCAGTTGGAGGACCTGGAGCGCCATTCTCTCCCCCAACCTCCACTGCCTCTTTCTAATAAGTAAAAATAAAAAATGACTTTTAACACTATATATGTGGTAGATAAAATAAAAATTTCAAAACTTCTTTGGAAACAATGATGACAGGAAGGTTATATCAGGATTAAGTATTTAAGTATTAAACACCAATTTAAGAACTGTAAGGTAAAAAGATTCATTCATATGTGATTATTTAAAATATACCCAAGGAAATACAGTATACATAACTTGAAAGAAAAGCATATACAGTGAGGTGTGGTGGCGTACGCCTTTAATCCCAGCATTTGGAAGGCAGGGGTAGGATGATGGCTAGGAGTTGGAGGACACCCTGAGACTACAGAGTAAGTTCCAGGACAGACTGGGATAGAGTGAGACCCTCCCTTGGGGGGGGGGGAAGTATATAGAAATTTTGGGTGAAGGCATTTTTGGCAACTGCAGACACCAAGAATTTTCTGGAGGACTTTCCGCTACTTTAAATAAACAGCTGATCAAATACTCAACAGGAACAAGTACACCCACAAAAGGAGGAACTGGGGAGATAGCTCAGGGGTTAAAGCACTTTCTTGCACTCTGTTGGCCCAGGTCTGTCCCAGGTTCAAATCCCCAGTACCCAAATCAAGCAGATATGCATACACACACACACACACACGTTAAAAAAAAAAAAGCAGGAGCACTGGAGATGGCTTAGCTTGCCTACAAAGCCTAAAGATCCATGTTTGACTCCAGAGCCAACATAAGGCAGGTGCACAAGGTGATGCAAGTGTGCAGGGTTGCACATGTGTACAAGGTAGCACATGCATCTGGAGTTCGATTACAGTGGCTGGAGTCCCTGGCTCTCTCTCTCTCTCTCTCTCTTGCTTTAAAAAAAAAAAAAGCTGGGGCTGGAGGGATGGCTTAGCAGTTAAGGCATTTGCCTGCAAAGCCAAAGGACCCAGGTTTGATTCCCTAGGACCCATGTTACCCAGACGCACAAGGGGGTGCATGCGTCTGGAGAGGCCCTGGGGTACCCATTCTCTCTCTCTCTCTCTCTCTCTCTCTCTCTCTCTCCCTCTCCCTCTCCCTCTCCCTCTCCCTCTCCCCCCTCTCTCCCTTCCTCCCTCCCTCCCTCTCTGCCAAATAAGTAAAACAATAAAAAAAAAATTTTAAGCCAGTCTGTTGAACTTGCCTCAAAAAAATAATTTTAAAAAACAAAACAGCTTTAATCCCAGCACTAGGGAGGCAGAGGTAGGAGGTTCACCACGAGTTTGAGGACACCCTGAGACTGCATAGTGAATTCCAGGTCAGCCTGGGCCAGAGTGAGACCCTACCTCCAGGGGGGGGGGGCGGGGGGGGGGGAACAGGATACCATTTTTCCGTGTGCTACACATAGCTCCCTGATGCCACCTGGTGGTCATGAAAAGTAAATCCACTTAAAATTCCATTTAAGTTTCTATCCAGTATTTGTGTGATGTTGCCACAATTAGAAATACATGGGGTATACCATGAGTACTCCCAACTGGAGGCTTTAAAATGTTGCAGGCTTTCCTACAAGGCCAACAGGAAAAGACATACCTTCACATAACTCCAAAGGTTCCTGAGGAGAAAATGGTTCTATACATACACAACGAGCGCCACTCCAAAAGGATCAAGACACCGACCACCCAGGCTCACGCTGCAAACAGGAAGCCTACATCTGAGTTTTGTTTCCTACCACAGACATGTCAAGGATACCACCATCTACTTTACCCTGTTCCATGAACACTTCCCAGCTTGGTGCCCCAATCACATTCTCCTCTCAGACCCTCTACGTCTACAGCATATGCTAGCAATGGTTTCATCTTGTGCATGTTTTTAAGTAGGTTTTATTTTTTCAGAGCAGTTTTAGGTCCACAACAAAACTGACAAACACTTCTTGGGTGAGTCCACCTGAACACCATGACAGCTGGACCCCAAGCCTTCCTGTTTCGATATGTCCACACAGGTAAGTCCTCAGTGGAGAGTAAAGTAACACTGGCGAAGGAGACATGGAGGAATGTCACTAGCACAGCTATGAGGTCAGAACCGCCGTCAGCCCACCTGCGTGAACCCGAAACAGGGCGGGCCTTCACTGTAAGAGTCACATATAGCCGCTTGCCTGTGGGTGCTTCCAAGTTACTGAACCCTCGCTCCACCCTGACACAGAAGAAAAACAGGCAGGCAGCCGGCTTGCATTCCTATCTCCTACAGACCACTGTGACTCTTGTTGCTGTGGTTCACTGTTAAGCACAGCGTGAGGAGAGGGTGTCCCTTCCTCCACAATCGCGGGAGGATGCTGGGGAGTGACAAATATTACCGTCACAATTTATGCATTACTAGAAGATCTGAAGCTGGAGTATTAAGATTTGAACACTTTTCCACCATAGGATCACACCTGAAGTGAGTGCTATAAAAAAATGCTACAAAAAGTTGCTTCAAATGTCTGAGTTGTTTTATTTATATATTTATTTATTGTTTCTCTCTTCATGAGGCTATAATAGTCATGCTTATACCAATTCTACTTCATGGTAACCAGTCGGAGTCTTATTTCATTACTGAAAATGTTTCATATTAAAGAATGATACCTGTTTCTTTTACTGAGGATAAACTATCAAGTGCAAACCACTGTCAATGTCTAACTACACCTGTAGCAGACAGCGATGGCTTCCGGAAGAGAAACAGAGTAGCGCCAGAAGAGTAGATAGGTTCCAGAAAGAGAAAGGGGGCTGGGAGCATGGCTCAGAGGTTAAAGGCACTTACATGCAAAGCCTGCTGGCCCACATTTGATTCCTCAGTATCCATGTAAAGCCAGAGGCACAAAGTGAATCACTCATTCTCTCTCTCATCCTCTCTGCTCACAAATAAATAAATAAACAAACATACACACACACACACACACACACACACACACACACATTGGTTTTTCAAGGTAGGGTTTTACTCTAGTCCAGACTGACCTGGAATTCACTCTGTATTCTCAGAGTGAACTCAAACTCACTGTGATCCTCCTACCTCTGGAGATTAAGTGCTGGGATTAAAGGTGTGCGCCACCACACCTGGCTTAAATAAAATTATTTTATAAAGAGAAAGGGGATGGGGGCTGGAGAGATGGCCCAGTAGTTCAAGGTGCTTATAAAACCTAATGGCCCACATTCGATTCCCCAGTACCATATAAAATATAAAGTATCCATATGTCTGGAGTTTGTTTGCAGTGGCAGGAAGCCCTAGTGTGTCCATTCTCTTTCTCTGCTTGAAAATAATAAAAATATCCTTAAAAATTAAAAAAAAAAAAAAAGATGGGCGTAGTGGTACATGCCTTTAATTCCAGGACTGGGGAGATTAAAGTAAGAGGATCAGTGTGAATTCAAGGCCAGCCTGAGACTACACAACTACATAGTGAATTACAGGTTAGGCTGGGCTAGAACAAGACCTTACCCTGAAAAAAACAAAAAACAAACCAAAAAAAGAGCTAGGCATGGTGGCACACGTCTTTAATCCCAGCACTTGGAGGCAGAGGTAGGAAGATCGCCATTGACTTTGAGGCCACTCTGAGACCCCATAGTGAATTCCAGGTCAACCTGGGCTAGAGTAACACCCTACCCCAAAAAAACCAAAAACAAGAAAAAAAAAAGTTTAAAGACAGATAACTGTGTAAGCTGCCCACCCTTAAACTACTAAGTGGAGGCATGCAGCCCTGGAGGGCCGTGTTCCCACAGGGGCAGGAAGGGGATCTGGGGTTCAGGAAGCTCCAGGGGGACTACCTGCCCACATGGGACAAGCACTCTACACAGGCCCCTTTCTTTCACCTGTACAACTCCCAAATGCCTCTTTTTACATCTGAAAAAAAAAAAATCTAAGGTTTAAAAAGGCAAATAACTATGGCTGGTTTGCTAATGAACTGAGACTGTCCTTAGTTCAAAGCTGGCTTTCCCAGAAGAGCAGCTGGGCTCTGCAAGCTCTGGGAACAACGCTGCCACGTTCTCCAAGCATCTTCTGACTTGACACTCTGAGGACCAGCGCTGCACAAACTCAGGCTCTCGCGTTAAAGAAGGTCAACTTGAGTCTGGGTGTTAGGCTCACACTTGTAATCCCAGAACTCCAGAGGCTGAAGCAGGGCTGCTGTGAGCTTGTGCCCAGCCTGGGCTACATGAAACTCTGTCTCAAAGCACCAGGTTTAAAACATGCACATGTACCTAACTCATGGAAGTGGATGAAAACTCACACCCTGTGCAACCTAAAGAAAGCTGATCTTACAGAAGTAGAGGTTACTAGAGGCCGGGAAGTCACAGGAGAGGCTGGTCAACTGGTAAAATATAAGTTAGACAGGAGGAGTAAGCTCTGGTATTCTACTGCACATCAGGATGGATACAGTTAATACTGTGCACTTCAGAGTAGCCAGAAGATGTGATTTTTCCATGATCCCACTGCAAAGGAAGGATAAGTATTTGAGGTGATGGACATGCTATGAATCGCAGTTTGAGCACTGTACCGTGTATATGCATAGCAAAGCAACACTGTACCCCCCAGAATATGGGCAACTGTCCAGTGAATTTTTTAAATTAATCACCATTTTTAATAGAAAATTTTAAAAAATTAAGAATAAGAGTACACATCCAACAAAAGGAGCATAATACTTACCTGCTTGAAATTTCAAAATCAAATGCTTTTGTACACTTACTTTCATATTTATCCTTTCCCATGTAAATAGTGTAAGTAGATGAATTAACTAAGACAAAACAAAAATGAAAAGGTAATTAGTTAACTTCACACACACACACAAATGGCTTAATAGGAAAAACAAGTGACAAATACTTAGATTAAGGGTTGCAAATCATGGTCCACAGGCCTGATTTTTACCATTTTAAACCACAACAGAGACTACGCCTTCAAGACTGTATGTTTCAACAAACCAAGCATACTTAATAGTTGGCCCCAGAAGAAGTTGTCTATAGGGCTGGAGAGACGGCTCAGCAGTTAAGGCACTTGCCTGCAAAGCCTAATGTCCCAGGTTTAATTTCCTAGTACCCATGTAAAGCCAGATGCACAAAGTGGCGCAAGTGTCTGAAATTTATTTGTAGTGGCAGGAGGCCCTGGTGCACCCATTCTCTTTTATCTGCCTCTTTCTCTCTCAACAAATAAAAATATTTAAGAAAAAGAAATTGTCAATCAATCCTTACTTATTCAATGGCTGCTTTCTTACTTTCTTAGGGACACCATTCAATGGCAATTTCCATTTCAGTCCTGTAATTTGCTTTCTTCAATAGTACCAAAACAAAACCCCCAAATGATAGCAGTAAAAAGATCCACTGTATAAACTTAAAAAAACAGATTCCTGCCGGGTGTGATGGTGCACACCTTTAATCCTAGCACTCAGGAGGCAGAAGTAGGAGGACTGCTGTGAGTTTGGGGCCACCCTGAAACTAAATCCAGGTCAGCCTGGGCTAGAGACCCTACCCTGAAACCCTCCCCCACCTCACCCCACCCCCAACAAAACACAGGTTCCTGGGCTGGAGAGATGGCTCAGTGGTAAAGGTACTTGCCTACAAAGCCTAAAAAGCCCTGGACTAGATTCCATTGCCCACGCAAAGTGAGATACATAGAATGGCATATTCATTTGGAGTTCACTTGCAGCTAATGGAGGCCTGGTGAGCCCATTTTCCTTGTCTTTCTTTGCTTACAAATAAATAATTTTTTTAAAGTTCCTGGAATGGAAAGATGGTTCAGCAGTTAAAGGCTCTAGCTTGCAAAGCCTGCTGGCAGGGTTCAATCTCCTAGCACTGTTTGCAGCAGGAAGACCGCAGTGTACACACACACACACACACACACACACACACAGAGGGGGGGGGGCTAATTTTTAAAACAGACTGGAGATGGCTCAGCAGCTAAAGGCACTTGCTTGAAGATCTGGGTTCGACTCCCCAGCGCCTATGTAAAGCCAGCTGTACAAAGTGGTGCATGAATATGGAGTTTGTTTGCAGTAGTGGGAGGCCCTGGTGCGCCCATACTTACTCTTTCTGCCTCTATCTCTCTCTCACACTCAAATAAATACATAAATATTAGGGGAGGGGATAAAAACAGGTTGGTATACTTGGCTAACTTATTATGCATAACTTCACCTAGTTAATATTAGATATATTTCACTGTGTTATACTAATAGGATACCTATTTTATTCAGGGAAACCACAACTCTCATACTTTTTCAGAAACAGTGATTCTCAGCCAGGCATAGTAGTGCATGCCTCTTTAACCCCAGTACTCGGAGGCTGAGGTAGGAGGAGTGCTGTGAGTATGAGGCCATCCTACGACTACAGAATGAATTCCAGGTTAGCCCGGGCTAGAGTGAGACCCTACCTAGAAAAACCAAAACCAAAAACAACAACAAAAACAGTGATTCTCTCCAGGTGTGGTGGTACACACCTTTAATCCCAGCACTTGCAAGGCTTATGTAAGAGGATCACCATAAATTGGAGTCCAGCCTGGGCTACAGAGTGAGTTCCAGGTCAGCCTGGGCTAGTGAGACCCTGCTTAAAAACCAACCCCCCCCCAAAAAACTCAGTGATTCTAATTTATATGCCAATCATCCAAATATGCCACACCCAGCTCTACCTATGTGTTTTTTAAAAAAATATTATTTATTTGTAAGCAAAGAGAAAGAGATGGAGAATGAGAAGACCAGGACCTCTTACCACTGTAAACAAACTCCAGATTCACGTGCTACTTTGTGCATCTGGCTCTACATGGGTACTGGGATTTGAACCTGGGCCATCAGGCTTTGCAAGCAAGTGCTTTCTTTTTTAAATTTTTTCGAGGTAGGGTCTCACTCTAGCTCAGGCTGACCTGGAATTCACTCTGTAGTTTCATACTGGTCTTGAACTCATAGTGTACCACCTACTTCTACCTCCCGAGGACTGGTATTAAAGATGTGCACTACCATGCCTGGCTCCAGAATGTGTTTTTTTTGTTGTTGTTGTTTTGTTTTCCAGCATGTGTTTTTAAGCTGGATACAGTGGCTCATGCCTATAATCACAGCACTCAGGAGGCAGAGGTAGAAAGATCACCATGAGTTCGAGGCCACCCTGAGACTACATGGTGAGTTGCAGGTCAACCTGGACTAGAGTGAAACCCTACCTCAAAATACCAAAAAATAAAGAAATAAACAGAGAGGGGGGGGGGGGGGAGGGAGGGAGGGAGGGAGGGAGGGAGGGAGGGAGGGAGGGGAGTGTTTGTGAGTTTTAGGGGCTGGAGAGATGTTTCAGTGGATAAGAGAACTTCCTGTGCAAGCATGAGGTTCTGAATTCAATCCCTAGCACTCAAGTAAAAAGTTGGGCATAGCTGAATGCCTGATAACGCCAGCACTGCGCGTGCGTGCGCACACACACACACACACACACACACACACACACACACCAAAAAAGGATTTGATTTTACAAGCCTTCCAGATGATTTTAATGTGAAGTCAGGACTAAGAACTTGAAACTATCACTTGGTGCTAGGTTGTCAAACTAGCATACCAAAATTCCCTGACTCCAGCTGGATCTGAATATGGGAATGGGTCTTCAGTCTACAAAGCATGATGCCTGGTAGATGGGATCAGAGTTGGCTGGATACTCTGTTACTGAACAGACCCACGTATGGCAATGCATGGTGGCAAGGGTCTGTAACCCTAGCACTACAGAGGTAGAGGAAGGTCAGGAGTTCAAGGTCATCCTCTGCTCCATATCACTGTCTCAAAAATATCAAAACCAGGCTGGAGAGCTGGCATAGTGGTTAAGGCGCTTGCTGTGAAGCCTAAGGACCCACGTTTGATTCTCCAGATCCCACGTAAACCAGATGCACATGGTGGCACATGCATCTGGAGCTTGTTTGCAGTGGATGGAAGCCCTGGTATGCCCATGCTCTCTCCCCCTCTCTAATAAATAATATTTTTAATAAATAAATTTTTAAAAGATGCTTGTTTATTTAAAAAAATATATATCAAAACCAAAATCAAAGAAAAATGATGTCAAAAGACCAGGGAACAAGACTCATCTAAACTTTTTTCCCCCACGTATTTGTGAAGAAAAAGTGTGAGAATGGGTACACCAGATTCTTTTGCCACTGCAAGTGAACTCTAGATGTTAAGAGCCACGTTGTGTATTTGGCTCTGCATGGGTATTGGTGAATTAAACCCAGGCCACCAAGCTTTGCAAGTAAGTGCCTTTAAGCACTGAGCTATCTTCCCAGCTCATATAATTTTTAAAAATTTTTTTATTTATTATTATTTATTTGAGAGTGACAGACAGAGAAAGAGGCAGATAGAGAGAGAATGGGTGCACCAGGGCCTCCAGCCACTGCAAACAAACTCCACACATGTGCGCCCCCTTGTGCATCTGGCTAACGTGGGTCTTGGGGAATTGAGCCTCAAACTGGGGTCCTTAGGCTTCACAGGCAAGCACATAAATGCTAAGCCATCTCTCCAGCCCTCATATAAATTCTTAAAGTAGAGACTACCTATTCATTTAGTAATGGAAAACTGGAGCTGGGTGTGGTGGCACATGTCTTTAATCCCAGCACTTGGGAGGCAAAGGTAGGAGAGTTGCTGTGAGTTCGAGGCCACCCTGAGACTCCATAGTGAATTCCAGGTCAGCCTGGGCTAGAGCAAGACCTTACCTCCTAAAAACAAATAAACAACAACAAAAGTAATGGGAAACTTTTTTGTATTTGTGTATGTATGTGTAGGTGGGTGAGAATGTGGAGGGCAGAGGATAACTTCAAGAGTCAGTCCTCACCTTCCACTTTGAACCAAGTTCTCTTGTTCAATGATTATGTCGTGTTCACTGGTTAGTTGGTCCATGAGCTTGTGGGGGTTTCTCCTGTATCCACCTCTCACCTCACCACAGGCTCTACACTGAGGACACAAGACAAAGAGCGCCTGTGCTCCAGGTTTACACTGTAGCTCAGACAGACAGCATTTAATAATACTGGTAAGAGCAGCGCTCTTAAAGGCAGGTGTGATACTTAAATGTGGACAACTTCATCAAATTAGGAATCAGGTAACCGACATGACTCTTGGGCTGGTCTTTGAGGGCTTTCTTTAAGGAGTGATGGAGGGAGGGAGACATTCCCCCAGAGTGTGTGGCCCTTGTAGAGCTGCACTATACCTCCAAGAGAACAGAGAGCTTTCTGTGGTACTCTCTGGTGTGTGCATCTACCCTGTTGCTGCTATTCTTTGTGGACACTGGAACCCAGCTTCATCTTATTTCCAACATGGACTGAAGAACAGTGGCTCCCCAGGAATCCTCCAAGCCTTCCGTGCAAAACAGGCGCTGCTATGACATCAGCCTCGAGGTCTGAGCTGCTACGGAGTGCTCAGATTTGGGACTGCACAGTCCCTCTCCTGTAAGCTATTCTAATAAATCCCCTTTATAATACATACTCATTTTATCATTTTCTGTTCCTCCAGAGAATCATGACGAATACAGCATGCTAAGAGGGTGCTGAAAAATGTGTACTTTAACATCTTGATGTGGAAGCTAGGTTAGGAAAGGCGGTTTGGATAAGGTAAGTCAGAGGTCTCTGAACAGAGTAAGAGTTAACTGGAGGGTGATTCTGGACTAAAAGAACACTAGAGACGAGATGGAGCATTTCCTGAGAACTAGAAGGCCCCCTTTCTTTGCCCGTCAAAAATAATGCTTAAGTATTATCATATGTCAACAAGGGACGTCAATGCTGCCCAATGAGCTCGGGAGTATCAACATTCCAGATTTTTTTTTTTTTGGATTTCCATTTCTAGAACGGTGAGGTGCACTTCCGGCGACAGACAGTTGCTGGCAGGTGTCTGCTTTGTCCAAGTGGGTCATTACCAGGCTTTGGCCACAATAAAGGCCGCAAAACGAGGTGGGGGGGGGAACATGAGCTGGGTGTGAAGGAACCCTCAGACTGCCCGATTCCGGGAAGGTCAGGAGGTCTTTTGGACTGCAGGATGAAAACGACTCCCGGAGGTCAGCACGGCCGGGACGCTGCTCCACGGCGCCCGCCAGGCCCTGACGAGGGGCCCTCACGGGGACGCCCGGGCAGCCGCAGCGACCCACGCGCAGGGAGGGCCCGCGGGCGCTGGAAGCGGCGCCCAGGACGAGGCGCACCGTGCACCTCGGGGGGCTTCCCGCGTCGGAGCCCGCAGCGGGCAGGGACCGCGGAGGCCCGGCGTCCACTCACCGCTGCTGCTGGTGAAGTAGAACACCATGATCCTGGTGGCGGTGAGGAGGCTGCGGCGCCGCGCAGCAGCACTCAAATCCCCAAGCTTAGGACAAACCACCAGCGCGGACACAGCCTGCTTCCCGGAACTCCTCCGCGCACTTCCGTCGACGTCGGATGGCGTCACAACGCCGGCCTGTGGGCGCCATCTTTACTCCTGGCAAGGTGAAGCGCGTTAGCCCGGGCGGGTGACCTATGACGTCAAAGACTGAGCCCACGCTATTGGCGGTAAGAAATTATAGCGGGAGATCCAAGTTTGAGGCCATAGGAAAAAAATGCTATGGGCAGACATTTATTTCTTTCTTTATTTTTTATATCTATCTGTCTATTTATTTATTTTCAGAACCAATATTTAGTGGGCAATTATATCTTGAGGGTTGTTTATTGCTTTTATGTGTCTTCTCAACCTCCTACAGGTTCTTGGGAGCAGGAATTGCCTTTTTTCATAGCTAGAGTTCGTCGCGATCATCACATTACTTAACAATAATAGGAGCACACTGCATTTTAAATGAACTCATATTTTCCCACTATTTGTCAGAGACATTGTTGTTTGTTTTGTTTTGAGGCAGGGTCTCAGTCTAGCCCAGGCTGACCTGGAATGCATTCTGCAGTCTCAGGCTGGACTAGAACTCAGAACAATCTTCCTTCCTACCTCTGTCCCCCTCGTGCTGAGATTAAAGACGTGCAGCACCCACGTCTAGCTAACAATTTTTTTTTTCTTGACCAACTTAGTCAAATTTCAAATTCTTTTTTTTTTTTTTCTTTTTTGTTGTGGTTTTTTGAGGTGGGGTCTCACTCTAGCCCAGACTAACCTGGAATTCACTATGGAGTCTCAGGGTGGCCTCGAACTCAAGGCGATCCTCCTACCTCTGCCTCCCAAGTGCTAGGATTAAAGGCATGTGCCACCACGCCCAGCAAGTTTCAAATTCTTGTGCTGGCCCATCTAGGCACTTCCTTGTAAAATCTGGTTTTAAGAACATTTAACTAAGTCCATTTAGCAAGAGAGTCCATTTTTTCCCATATCCTCAATATCTGATCAGGCTTCTCATTGGCCACCATCCTCCAGACAACTTCTTATCATCTTGGCCTGTCTTCAGCAAGAGCACTGTCAGGTCAGATTGGCTATAATAATCCTTACCCCCAATTTTTCTATCTCCTGACCTCTACTGTCTAAAAGTTCTCCCTAGGGCTGAAGAGATGGCTTAGATGTTAAGTGCTTAAGCCTAAGGACCCCAATCCAAGGCTCCATTCCCCAGGACCCATGTTAGCCAGATGCACAAGTTGGCACACACATCTGGAGTTCATTTGGAGTGGCTGGAGGCCCTGGCGTGCCCATTCTCTCTCTCTCTGTCTTTCGCTCATAAATAAATAAAAGTACTCCCTAACCTGCACTGTATTTCAGGTTGAACCCCATCTTTCTTCCCCACTGTGTTTTTTGCAGTGTTTCTGAGTAAATACTTCCCTGGCATGCTTTAACGAGAATAATGTAATATTTTTTTTCTTTTCTTTTCTTTCTTTTTTTTTTTGGTTTCTCACTCTAGCTCAGGCTGACCTGGAATTTACTATGTAATCTCAGGGTGGCCTCACGGTGATCCTCCTACCTCCACCTCCCGGAGTGCTAGGATTAAAGGCGTGCACCACCACACCTGGCTTCTAGTATATTTTTTTCTTGAACATATTTTCATTCCAGCTCCATTACTTGTAAGATACATATTCATTCAGTTTTCTGGATTTCATTTCATCTCCCAAATGAGGTGAAAATAAACTGGCTAATAGGATATTTTGTGAAGATTAAATACGTTGATATTCATTAAGGGTATATATAGAACATTATGGACACTCAAGTAAGTAGTTAATGATATTCTTTAAGGACATGAAGAGCCAGATGTACCCATTCTCTCTCTCTCTTCTATTTCTCTCTGGTTTCAAATAAATACATAATTATTTTTATTTATTTATTTGAGAGAGAGAGAGGGAGGGAGAATATGTGGGCTCCAGGGCCTGTAGCCACTTCAAATGAACTTCAGAGGCACAAGCCACCTTGTGCATCTGGCTTAGATACATAGGGCACTGGGAATCCAGCCTGGGTCGTTAGGCTTTGCAGATAAACTCCTTAATCCCTAAACCATCTCTCCAGCATAATAAATAAAAATATTTTAAAAAATAAATTGCTGAAACCTGATATCAACTAGTTTCCCCCATTCTGTTCCTTTTTACATTACAAAATCCTCTTCTTTTGGGTGTGGTGGTGTTGGTCTGAAACCTCAGCACTGAGTAAAGTAGAGGCAGCATCAGACTTTCAGCTCTAGGCCAGGACCTCCCCTCCCCACTCATGCACCCAGGGCCACAGTCTACTTTAAACTATTCCATTACCCAATGGGACTTTTATTCCATTATTTAGAATGGAAGTTAACCCATTCATGAGTCATGAATAGTAGCCAAAAGGCTTATAAGTTTGTTTTTAGTGTTTGTCACTTCATTCTATGAAGTAAAGTGCGTCACTTAAGTAAATTCATTTAGAATTAAAAATGTGGCCAGGCGTGGTGGCGCACGCCTTTATTCCCAGCACTCGGGTGGCAGAGGTAGGAGGATCACTGTGAGTTCAAGGCCACCCTGAGATTACGTAGTGAATTACAGGTCAACCTGGGCTACAGTGAGACCCTACCTCGAAAACAAAATAGGAATCATATATTATTTACTTCATAATTTGAATGGTGACACATAGGAGTAGATGAAATAAAATTTGTAAAAGCATCGAAGAATGCGTTGAACTCAGGCAAATGTTCTTCCCTTGATTTAATTCGAAGTGAGATAAGAGCTTGAAGTATTACTAATTTTTTTAAGGTGGAACAAACAAATTTAAAATGTCAAAAATAAATGCCTCTACTGTCTTGGAATGATGACAGAGCCCTCATATGCCAAATAGCCTCAGAAATTGACCAAGCGTTCTGCTGATAGGAAAACTACAATTCCCAGAATGCACCTCAGCGAGGTTCAAGGAAGAAGCAGGGTGAAAGGAGGCTTGGTTTTCCTGAGGAGAAAAAACCTTTTGCCCCAGGGCGGGAGAATCTAGGAGCTTGCCCCTTAGGGGGGGCGGGGCAAACTGTAAGTGAAGAACCAATCACTGAGCCAGCGCCTGTGAAAGCGCAGGGCAGCGACCAATCAGAATACGGCAGTGTTTGTCTCAAGTGGCGCGCGCTATTTTGAATACGCCCGCGGGGCGCCTGGCGCTTCTGAGGAGACGGAGCTAGGGCAGTGCGGGGCGGACGGGGGAAGGCTCCCGGGCGCTGGTCGCGGCTGCGGGCGGGAGCCGAGCGTCGCGGGAAGCCGTGGACGCGGAGGTGAGTGTGTCTTGAGGGAAAAGCCGTAGGCTGGAGCCCGAAGCCACGGGAAGTAAGTTTCCCTCGCTCGGCTCCGGCGGGGTGCGGGCGGTTCTGCTGGGCCCGCGCGCGCCTGCCTTCGCCCCCGAGCTGGGTGCCGAGAGCGAGGAGGTGCGGGCCGTCGGGAATTCCGCGGAAAACTCTGCCGTCCTGGGTAGGCTTTTTTTCAAGCTTTTCCAGCTTGAAGCGTGTGCGGGACCCTGCCTCCTGCCCTCGGCTACTACTGTGCTCCCTCGGTCTCCCTCCAGCTCAGGATCCTCCTGCCTCGGCCTCCCATCCAATTAAACCACATCTGGCTCATTTGCTTAAAAACATGTTTTACTTACGTGCGTGCATGAGAGAGAGAGAGAAAAATATGTATATGAATAGGAATGGCTGCCGGATGTGGTGGCGCAGGTCGGTAGGATATTGCTGAAGAGGCGGAGGCAGGAGGATCAGGAATGGGCGTGCAATTTGCCACTGGAAAAGAATGACCGAAACAGGCAGCACCTTTTTTTCGGGGGGTGGGGGCGGTTTCGACGTAGGGTCTCGCTCTAGCCCAGGCTGATCCTGGAATTCACTATGTAGTCTCGAACTCACGGAGATACTCCTACCTCGGCCTCCCAAGGGCTGGGAGTAGGCATGCACAACTACACCCCTGCCAGTCCGCAGAGAAACTGAACTCTAGGCTGATAGGCTTTGCAAGTGTCATTAAGCCCTGAGCCGGCTCCCCAGCCCTACTTTGTGCTGTTCCCAGCGCCCTGAAGGGTTTTGCTGTAGCCTAGGCTGACCTGGAATTCACTGTGTAGTACCAGTCTGCTCTCAAACTCACAGTGATCGTCCTACCACTGCCTCTCAAGTTCTGGGATTAAAGGTGTGAGCCACCTTGCCCAGTCACACTTTTAAAATTTTAAATAACATTAAGTAATTTTAAGTAAATTTCTGAAGGCGAGTATAGTGGCTACATAAGTTTGAGGCCACACTTTTTTCTTTGAGTATGTTATGTACCACCACTTATCTGAAAACTTTGTAGGCTTTTACATAAAATTTGGGACTGGGAATATGACTCAGAAGTTAAAGGCACCTGCTTGCAAAGCCAGCTGGTCAGAGTTCAATTCCCAAGCTTTCCACCAAAGCTGGACCAAAAAGTGGCCCCAGGGCCTGGTGTTAGTTTATTGTACTGCAAGAGGCCAGATACACAAATAAATAAATAACTGGGGCTTCAGATTTGATTCCCCAATACCTACATAAAGCCAGGTGCAAAGTGGAACATGCTTCTGGAGTTCATTTGCAGTGGTAAGTGGTCCTAGTGTGCCCCTTCTGTCTGTCCATCTGCCTTGCAAATAAATTTTAAAAAGGAAAAAAATGGGGCTGGAGAGATGTGGTAGTTACTTGCAGAGCCTGCCTGGGTTTGATTTCACAGTACCCACTTAAAACTAGATCCATAGGGCTGGAGAGATGGCTTAGCGGTTAAGCGCTTGCCTGTGAAGCCTAAGGACCCCGGTTCGAGGCTCGATTCCCCAGGTCCCACGTTAGCCAGATGCACAAGGGGGCGCACGCGTCTGGAGTTCGTTTGCAGAGGCTGGAAGCCCTGGCGCGCCCATTCTCTCTCTCTCCCTCTCTCTGTCCTTCTCTCTGTGTCTGTCGCTCTCAAATAAATAAATAAAAATTTAAAAAAAAAAAAAAAACTAGATCCATAGACTGGTGTGTGTGGCTGGAGTTTGTTTGCAGCTGGCATGCTCCTATTCTCATATTCATTCTGTCATAAATAAATGAAAAATTGAAGTTTTAAAAATAAATTATAAGGGCTGGGCATGGTGGCCAGCCTCGGGCTACCGAGTGAGTTCCAGGTCAGTTTGACTAAAGTGAGACCCTGCTTTGAAAAACTAATTTTGGCATTGTGGTTTTTCTATCCATTTGATGAATTAGGTTATTTATTACTGACCTATTGCTTTTAGGAATTCACTTTTAAAAGATGGCAACTTTTACTCCAAGGAAGAGGAAGCAACATTTATTGAATGGTGATAGGTAAGTCTTAGGCTATGCATATAAACTCTTTAAAAAAAAATCCATCTTGTGGTGTTCTCTTTTATTTCTTAGAATTTCCACTCTTGTATGAAGTTTTTCCATGTGGTGATTATATATATTTATTTTTTCTTTTTAATTTTATTTTGCGGCAGGGGTGGGGGTTGAGGTAGGATCTTGCTGTAGCCCAGGCTTACCTGCAGTTTACTATGTAGTCCCAGGCTGGCCTAACAGCTATCCTCCTATTTCTGCCTCTCAAGTGCTGGGATTAAAGTTGTGTGTCACCATGCCAGACACAGTAAGCTTTTATAATAAATTATTTAGTCCTTTTGGAGGAATGAAAGAGCTATTTGCTATGGCTGGGAAGTATGTCAAATCTTTTTTACTTCCTTTTCTCCACTCATTTCTGTAATATTTAGCATAGTATTTTGCATAGAGCAAATGTTCATCTCTACTAAGCAATGGTAGAAAGTCTATGCCCAATGATTCCTTTGATTTGCAGTTTCACTTTTCAAGGATTTAATTACCTGCAGTTTACTGTGGTCTGAAAATATTAAATGAAAAATATGAATACAGGAGCCAGGCTTGGTGGCACATGCCTTTAATCCCAGCACTTGAAAGGCTGAGGTAGGAGGACTGCATTGAGTTCAGAGACAGTGTAAGACTACATAGTGAATTCAGGTTCAGCTTGAGCTAGAGCAACACCCTACCTCAAAAAAACAAAAACAAAACAAACAAAAAAAGCAAGTACAATGAAGGTAAGACATTTGAGAGAAAGGAAGACTACATTCACATTACTTTTCAAAAAAAAAAAAACAACTTTAAAAAAAAAAAAAACCTTTTAAAAAAATTTATTTGAGAGAGAGGGAGAGAGAGAATCGGCATACCAGAGCCTTCAGCTGCTACAAATGAACTCCAGATGCATGTTCCACCTTGTGAATCTGGCTTATGTGGGTCTGGAAAATTGAACCTAGGTCCTTTGGCTTTTCAGTCAAGTACGTTAATTCCTCTAGCGCCATTCACATTACTTTTATAACAGTTCATTATTATAATTCTATTTTGTTCTTGTTTTATTGCTGATAATTTTTTGAGTCTTAATTTATAAAATAAATTTTATCATAGAAATGAGTTATATATATATATATATATATACATATATATACACGCACACATATAAACATACATATATACACACTATATATACATAATTTGGTACTATCTGTAATTTTCAGCATCCACTTGAGGGTCTTTGAATGTAACCCCCTGTGGATTAAGGAGAGACTATAGTACCCCATACTTACTGCACTGTCATGCCAGAGATGCAAATTACTTCCTAAGTAAGTTTATTACAGAAAATTAATCATAGGGAACTTTTGTAGCCTGTTGAAATATATAAGTAAAAGGTGTATATGGCTTAGACATAGAAAATGTTTTGAAATACTCTAGATGTAGGTTAGAGCTTCTTTGTAAGCACTGTTCATTTTCATAAACATTATTTTTAGGTTCTTTTATAAAGATATTTCAATGCTTTGATAAATACAGAGTTTGAGAATTCAATCATTAAAAATTACTACATAGCCAGGTGTGGACACTTTAATCCCAGCAGAGAAGCAGAGATAGGAGGATCACTGGGAGTTCAAGGCCACCCTGAGACTACATATTAAATTCCAGATCATCCTGGGCTACAGTGAGACCGTACCTCAAAACCAAAGAAAAAAAAAACCTACCACATAATACTTGTTTGGTGGAGGATGATGTATTATTTTGATATGAGCTATAGTAAGACATTTACTAGTAGTTCTACTAAATAAACTTTGAAGTAAAATTATGAACTTATCAAGAGACTTTGTTTCTTTTTATAGCTTATCAGAGAGTCCATCAAAGAAATTAATTTTGAACACGTGTCAAAACAGTGAAAAAATGGAAGAAAAGCATTGCTGTCAACAAGGCTATTTCACTTCAAGCCCACTCAAAACGACTAAAAACAATAGATTGTCTTCTGTCAGTCATAGCTCACCATTTAAATCTGCTATGTCTACCGTATCTTTTTATAATAAGGATAAGTGGTACCTCAATCCATTGGAGAGGAAACTGATAAGAGAGAGTAGATCCACTTGCTTAACAACTAATAATGAAGAGAAATCTTCCATTATAACAGAAAAACTGCAGAGAAAGCTACTCTGTACCAAGAAAAGAAACAAAAAGCCACAGAGGAGTTTAGCTGCCAAAAGTCATCCAAGATATAAGCATATCAAGCCCATGTCAAGAAATTCTAAAAATTCCAAACAAAATCGAATTCCCTATAAGCCAATTACAGACAAAGAGAATAGTTGTTACCCCGCTGAAAATAATCTGAATATTCCTCGGGTGCTAAGCCAAAAAACCAAGCCACAAGTTACACTTCAGGGTGGAGCAGCATTTTTTGTTAGTAGAAAAAAAATCCCTTTAAAAAAGTCATCTCTGGAAGATAAGCCATCACTGGGACACATGCAGAAAAATAATTCAGAAGTGTCTGAAGATGCTGATAAAGAGGCTGTACATGAAAAATCTTTTGTTGAGCAGCAAGTGTCAAAGTGCTTGTTACTAGAAGAGAATTTAAATATTCAGCGACTCAGTGCAAGAAGTAAAAATGAAGAGAAATCAATAAAGGTAAAAAAAAAAACCTTAGATATATTACTTAAAAACAGCTGGCTACATAATAAAACTTCATTGTAGAGTATATATACATAAAAAAACAGAAAAAACAAAACTTAAAAAAAAAAAACACTTTACAGTTTGGAGGGCTGCTTTTACAAAGCCAAAAGTGCTAAACATTCAAAGGTGTTTTGGGCTTTAGGGATGGGGGGTTGTATAAGAATAGCTTTGCTTTTTGGTTTTTCAAGGCAGGGTCTCACTCTCCCAGGCTGACCTGGAATTCACTATAAATTCTCAGGGTGGCCTTGAACACACAGTAATCCTCCTACTTCTGCCTTCCAAGTGCTGGGATTAAAAGCATATGCTACCACACCCAGTTAGAATAGTTTTTGTTCATTTGTTTTAGCTCATACAATGTGACCAGAAATTTTAGTAAAACTGTAGTCCCAGTCCCTGGAACTGATGACTGTACATAATACTCATTGAACTTCTGTTTCTTTTGTACACTGTTTTCACAGTTGCTGTTCTTGTTCATTTGATCTTGAGTATGCCAACACAGCTAGCCTGAAATATTGTGCTGAAATATGACACAAGCTATATTCAGTTCAGTTTTTTCCTGCTCACATTTCTTTAAACCACACATTTAAAACGTTATCATTTCAGTGTATTCAATGTAAAAATTATTAACCAGATATTTTCTCTTTTTGTACAAAATGTGTTTGAAATCTGTTTTACACTTACAATATATCTGAATTCATTCTAGCCATATTTCAAATTCTCATTAGCTACATGTGGCCGGAGGCTGACATATTAAACTGTATGAGTGTGCAGCTTCTATCTTGTCTGTAATATAGATCAGAGAAAAGTCTTTTTTTTTTTTTCCTGTTAAACATTGCCAGGTGTACTATCATGGGAGACATGTTTTTGCTGGCTAGGCTGTGGCAATCTAATACAAGTAATTGTTACTATGTTTATACGAAAGAATACCCTTTGGGGGCTTGAGAGATGGCTCATCAGTTAAAGGCATTTGCTTGCAAAAGAACTCCCTTGTCTTTAATGGTATTTGTTTATTTATTTGAAGAGGAGTATGAGTGAGCTAGGGGCCCTTGCCATTGCAAATGAATACCATATACATGCATCATTTTGTGCATCTGGCTTTACATGGGTACTGGCGTGTCAAACCTGGATCAGCAGGCTTTGCAAGCAAGCACCTTTATCCATGAACCATCTCCCCAACCCATCTTGATAGGAATTTTAGTTATATGGAAATGTAAATGTGTCAGTGCTGTATGGAAATGTATACTTTATGCCCATGTATTTTACTATATGTAAATTTACCTTGGTTTAAAACAATTTAGGGGAGCTGGAGAAGATGACTTAGTAGTCATGGCTTTTGCCTGTGAAGCTTAAGGACCCAGGTTCGATTCCCCAGAATCCATATGGGCCAGATGCATATGGTGACACATGTATCTGGAGTTCATTTGCAGTGGCTAGAGACCCTGGAGTGTCCATTCTTCCCTTCCCCCCATTAACAAATAAATAATAAATAACAAAATAAAAATTTAGGGTACATCTCCAACTAAAATGAAGTCTCAATCCAGCAAAATAAACAAGTTTAGTTTCACAATCTCCCAATTTCTCTGATCAATTTAGTAATGAAAATACAACCTCCACATTGTAAATAGTCTCTGAACTACCATTTTCTATCTTTATTTTCTGAATTTCCCTTCAAGGGGCTAGGCATTCAGTTCTATCTCTATTAAGTAGTGTGAGAAGTGAGGCTATTATGCATCTTAAATTTATAGAATTAGGCTTTCCTCTCTCAAGATTTTGTTAAATACCTACCATTAGTAAGGGGGGTAAACAGGTTTTTCCCACCTCTTCTGAGTTATCTTGGTATTGACTAGGAGTGTAGTGAGGAGGGTTTTGTTCTTTCTTTCTCTCCAAGCAGGAAGATTAGTAGTAAATTAGTAACGTTTGTCAAAGTTTGTTTTTCTACTTCCTGCTCCAAAAAAAAAAAAAAGAAAATGAGACCCTTTATGGGAGAAAACCCTCCACTGATTCCCAAAATGTTACTTTTCTGTCTTTGGATTTTTATTTTTTTAAGATCATGATGAATATTGTCCCTTTCCAGTTTGGTATGAGAAAGTTTTTTTATTTTATCATCTTTACTTTTTCTGAGATTATTTTATTATTATAAAAGAAATGATCTATAACTTTAATTCGGTCAATTTAAAAATTATTTTTATTTGCTTATATGCAAGAGAAACAGAGTGGACTTCTGCCACTGCAAATGAACTCCAGATGTGTGCACCACTTTATGCATCTGATTTTATGTGGGTATTGGGGAATTGAACCCAGGCCATTGATCTTTGCAAGCAAGTGCCTTTAGCCACTAAGCCATCACTCCAGCCCTATTCTGTACTTTGCATTGTGCTCTTTTATAAGATGATTTACATTTACTAGCAGAGGGAATTTTCCTAAAGGCCTGAAAATTGATTTAAAATTCACATTATGCAGTATAATTTAATGTACTATTTTAGAAACATCCGTTGAGATTCATTCACAAAATAGAAACTAAGTAAGAGTTAATGGATTTCCTTTATGGTTTTAATTTAACCTGTTCATTTTCAGGACTCATCAGATGCAGAAGTTTCAAATAATTTTCCTTCCGAGAAATTGCTTGATGGGAAAAAGATGAGTAAGTAAGAGAAAACTCACATGTATAGTTAGTATGAAATTCATATACAATATTTTCTAGGTTGTTTTTAAAGCTAGTGTGCCTATCAGTATCTTTCTTGTGGTCAAGCAGTACAGTATGTTTTGAAAAGCAGGATATGAAATTTTAAGTTAAAACGCTAGACAGAAAAATCTTAATTCATAATTGATCTCTGGCTGTGGCCAAATTACCTAAGTTCTCTAGAGTTAGATATTCTCATTTTTAAAATCCTACTTGCACAAGATAATAGGAAGGAGTCAAGCAATTTATGTTACTATATTTGTGATTAAAGCCCAGTTATGAGCAGAATTTGCTAAGCAATAAAAGTGACATTGAAATTGAGCTTTGGAAATCATGAGATTGTTGTTTGGACCTATTTAGCTTGTTGATCTAGGAAGAGATTCCTAAAGGTTACACCTGGCAAATAGGATTGGGTTTTTTATATATTTATTTATTTATTTATTTATTTATTTATTTGAGAGCGACAGACACAGAGAGAAAGACAGATAGAGGGAGAGAGAGAGAGAATGGACGCGCCAGGGCTTCCAGCCTCTGCAAACGAACTCCAGACGTGTGCGCCCCCTTGTACCTCTGGCTAACATGGGACCTGGGGAACCAAGCCTCGAACCTGGGTCCTTAGGCTTCACAGGCAAGCGCTTAACTGCTAAGCCATCTCTCCAGCCCAAATAGGATTGTTTTGAGGACAACCTGGGCTATAGAGTGAGGTCCAGGTCAGTCTTAGCTAGACTGAGGCCCTGCCTCAAAAGAAAGAAAAGAAAAAAAGAAAGAAAAAATCCTAAAGGGTTAATCTTAATTTTTAAAATTCCTCTGAGTTGTGAAATTATTAATTTATAGTGTCATTGTTTAATAAAGCTGTATATATTAAAGCTATGAATATGTAAAGAGGTTAGTTAACATTTTCCAATCAGATTCTTGAGATTTTACCCCCTTATTTGTATCTGTAGTTTTGGAAATGAATTAAAATCTAAAAATAGACATCTTGACTATTGTAAGAAACTGAAGATTGTGGAAAGAACAAAAAATAAAATAAAAGCATAATCTGGAATAATAACCCTTAGAGTATCTAATAGTATATAGAATTACTTGTAATTCTGAAATATTTACTGACTGCTAACTAAATACATTATTGGTTTTTTTTTAAATACATTATTACCAATATTTACTGACTGCTAACTAAATACATACTAAGCAGTGCTAAAAGCGTAATAATGGGCTGGAGAGATGGCTCAGTGTTTAAGGCACTTGCCTGCAAAGTCTAACAACCCTGGTTTGATTCTCTAGCACCCACATAGAGCCAGATGCACAAAGTAGTGTGTGTATCTGGAGTTTGTTTGCAATGGCTAAAGACCCCAGGATACCCATTCTCTTTCTCTCTTCTTCTCATCTTCTCTCCTTACAAATAAATAAATTTTAAAAATGGGATAGTATATGTTATAAATTTCAAGTGGGTTGTGCTCCCACCACTGAGATAATGGAGTATATTAAAATATGGTTTCTTTTTGCAATGGTAATACATTTCTTTTCAAATGAATTCATTCAAGCACATAGTCTTAAGTTTAAAGGAAAATATTTAATGAATAAAATGAAACAGATGCAACAAAGATAATGGCATGAACATATACAAATGACTGAAGTTTATTACTGAGTAGCTACAGTATATCATTTAGTTCTTCATAGTCCTAGGGAGTAGGTTCTATTCTCTTTTTGTGAGAATTAAATTTAAGTAATTTACTCAGGCAGTATATCATTTAGTTCTTCATAGTCCTAGGGAGTAGGTTCTGTTATGCTCTTTTTGTGAGAATTAAATTTAAGTAATTTACTCAGGCCCGTTAAGGCTCACCTACCTTGGTCTTGTTTTTAGAAGATGAGCTTTAATTATTTTTCACTGCAAAATTAATATTTTTTAAACAAATAGTCCACTTAGTATTTTCTTAAATTATGCTGCTGTTTTAACTTTGACCTTTAAAAAGTAAGCTTCTTACTTTTCTATACTTTTAGATTTATAGAAAAGTTATTAAACAATTCTGAGAATTATATATACCCCTCAACTTATTTCTTCCACTATTAGCATATTTCATTACTACTACCTTTGTAAAAGCTTAGACACTAGCAATAATATATTACTGTTAACTGCTTCCTAGACTTTGAGTTATACATTAATATAGACATATCTCTAGTTGTTTCTGTGTGTATTCCTTTTCACAAGTTCATGTTAGTGTGTCTAACTGAGTACCACAGGATTTATTCTGCCCTTCTATATGGTACATTTTGATTAATGATTCATTGTGGGTTAACTTTTCCATAAAGTGTTAGTATGTATAATTTTTTTAAATATAAATGCCTATTGTGCTAACACAGTTTACTGAAGACTGGTATTTGAACTACTTGTATCTACATGCCAATACAGTAATGTGTTTAGTTATAGTTAAGGCTTGTATTCAGGTGATGCGGATGTTTTGGCTTATTAACCATTGAAGTCTTCTAGTTTCAAGTTTAGATTTTACTTGGTAATATACCTATTGCTGTTTTTTACCCCTTGCCAGTTTCTTCCAAGTCCATTGTCTATCCCATCTTCAGTGTATCTTCAGTCAGTACAAAAAGGTAGGAAATGTTCTTGCTTTAATGCCCAGATTTTATTAACTACATGGATTCCTTTTTCTCTTACAAGGCAACTTAATTTGGAGAACAGTTTTTCTTCACCACTCTGGGGAATGGGAAATAATATTGAAAGTAAAAGTCAGGTGTGGTGGTGTATGCCCTTAATCCCAGCACTAGAGAGGGTGAAGTAGGAGGTTCCCTGAGTTCAAGGCCAGCCTGGCCCAAAATTTGACCTTGCCTCACAAAAAAAAGGGGGCGGGGAGATGTCTAGTGTCTTATTCAGCCCTATGGAGTATGAATGAGACAATGAGGCAGGAAGATCACTTGAGCCCAAATGTTTGAGTCCAGCGACCAGAATGAGGAGAAGGCAGCCTCATCTCCAAAGAAAAGCCTGGCATTTTTAATGGAATAGTATATTCCCTGAAAAACATATTTAGTGAAATTGTGGTTTTAGTTGGATATGTGTTATGTGTGTAGTCATGAAAAAATAAGCCATATTTCTTGCTATATGTTTGTTACATTAGTTGGAAATCACTTTCAGACAAATACTAAGGCTTGACTTAAAAGCATTAGATAGTAATTGTCTGCACTTCTAATTTAGAGTAGTTTTTCCTTGCCTATTTACTTTTACTTGTAAATCTTGCATTCCTTTTATGCAAGAGTCTTTATTTATTTATTTATTTACTTACTTACTTCCTTACTTATTGGTTTTTCTAGGTAGGGTCTCATTTTAGCCCGGGCTGATCTGGAATTCACTATGGAGTCTCAGGGTGGCCTCGAAATCACAGCTGGGATTAAAGGCCTGTGCCACCACGCCCAGCTTGCAAGAGTCCTTTTATGCAAAGACAAGGGCTACAAATAGAAATGCCTTACAATCAGGCAGGCTGGGTGTAGCCTGGGAACAGCTGGAGCCTGCTTGCGGCATTTAAGAGGACAAATGTCATTTGACTCCAACCAGTCAGAAGATTCTTCAAACGAATAAAAGTCTTAGTGACTTTTTAGTGTCACTTACGATATTGGAAATACAGTTTTGTAAATTTTTTTTATTTTTCAAGGTAGGGTCTCACTCTAGCTCAGGCTTACCTGGAATTCACTATGTAGTTCCAGACTGGCCTTGAATTCACGAGGGATCCTTTTACCTGTGCCTCCTGTGTGTTGGAATTAAAGGCTTATGCCACTACACTCAGCTGTAAATACACATTTTCAAGTAAACTCTAGATTTTAAAATATGTTTTTAATGATATGTGGGACAGCCAACTATATCTACTCGACCAAAATATTTGTGTTCTTAAAAATTTAAAGTATGAGGGCGCTACTTGAACTTACTAGCATCAAGTATAAAGTTGCTGGTGACTCTGGTTGCCTTGGGTCTGCGATGCTCAACAGTAAAGTCTACTTTACTATTGTGGAATAATAGGGATTTCTTTAAATGGATAAATATTATCCTAGGATTCGCTTTATCAGGTTAAAATAAAATAAGCCTTAGGACAACTTTTTCAGAGTAGTTACCTTCCAAAGTGATTCTCTATGTAATTGTATCTGATGCCATAAATTATGGAAAGTTCCTTGCATTGAACAGCACAGTTTGAGTCTAGACACTGGAATGCACTAGTTGAAGAAATTACTATCTTGTTGATGTGTAAGTACTTACAGTTTTTGTATTTCAGATCTCTAGTGGAAGAGCAGTCTCCTGTGGGTTCTGTCACATGTACTAACTTCTTGAAACAATCCAATGTACAGAAAATTGTGAATACCAGAGATTCAAATAAAGAAACAAAAGACCAGTTCTTCATTGTGAGTAAATTCAAAACAAAGCACCTCCTTTGTGTGGCTTTCACATGCAGAATATGCAATCAGACATTTGTCTCAGCATTGTTAAATATTCTAAGTTGTAAATTGACACTTTTGTTGGGTAGTTAGCCAAGGGACTGTTAAGCTGGTTGTTAGGCAATGTTAATATTTTAGTAGGATTCCAATGAATGATTCGTTTTAGGTAAGAATAATTACTTTTCAACCAAAAGTTTAATGGAATTAACTACATTAAATTAGAACTTGGTTTGACCAATTGGACATGGACTGAATCCTTTTCTATGCTGTCTGAGAGTTAAAAATGATTTTGACCTCCTGCAGTTTCCTAAGTGGCTGGGATTGCAATCCTGTACCACCAGGCCCAGCTATTAAAAATTATAAAACAATGATAAAAATGGGAGACATGGTCTGAAAACCTAAAATATTTACTTCTGGCTTTTTACAGTACTCTGGAGGCAGAAGTAGAAGGCTCACCCTGATACTACATAGTGAATTCCAGGACAGCCTGGGCTAGAGTGAGAACCTACCTTAAAAAAAAAAACTTTGCCTCAATAGTTGAGATCTACAAATCCTATTCTCTTATGAAGCATTGCTTGCCGGGCATGGTGGCGCACGCCTTTAATCCCAGCACTTGGGAGGTAGAGGTAGGAGGATTGCCGTGAGTTCGAGGCCACCCTGAGACTTCATAGTGAATTCCAGGTCAGCCTGGGCTAGAGTGAGACCCTTACTTGAAAAACCAAAAAAGAAAAAAAAAAAAAGAAGCATTGCTTTATGCTCCTGATAATACCAGGCTTTGAGTTGTCCAATTGGAATACAGAGGCTGGCAATTAATCTTTTTTATCTGTAAAATCAGAATCAAAACTGGATCACTTGGCATTTCAGGCAAGTGCCTTAACCTCTAAGCCATTTCTTCAGCGCCCCCCCCCCTTTTTTTTTTTAAATGAGAGAACGAGAATTGACATGCCAGGTCCTCCAGCCACTGTAGTCAAACTCCAGACACATGGGAAACCTTGTGTGCATGTGGCTTATGTGGGATCTGGAGAGTTGAACATGGGTCCTTAGGCTTCACAGGCAAGTGTCAGCCACTAAGCTCTCTTTCCAGCCCAGGTTTTTTTTAAATTATTATTTTGTATACTGTCCATTTAGAGAGAAAACTCATTATTTTCATTAATTTATTGCTTTTGTAGTTCTCCTCATTCCATTTCATTTGAGAGTGATGAAGAGAATATAGTAACCACCTTCATTGAGTAGTTCACTTATGCAAGCCTAAAAGAAAAATAAGGACAACTGGGAATGGATGATTGCATGAACCTAATTTCAAGCTTTTTGGGGTAATATTGACATGACTCTCATGTTTGTGTGTGTTCTTTAATCACAGGATGCAGGTCAGAAACATTTTGGGACGACTATGTGTAAGTCTTGTGGCATGATCTATACTGCCTCCAGCCCTGAAGATGAAATGCAACATGCTCACTATCACCACAGATTTCTGGAGGGAATTAAATATGTGGTAAGTCAAAGAGTCTTTCAAGCTGGGTGTGGTGGCACACTCTTTAGACCTAACACTCTAGTCCTTGCACTCAGGAGGACAAAGTTGGAGGATCACCCTGAGTTCAAGGCCAGCCTGGGGGCTGCAGGGAGACCTTGCCTAAAAAAAGGTGGGGGGGGGTGCAATCCATGTGCCAGCACCCATACTGTGAGTTCAAGGCCACCTTGAATTCCTGAATTGTGAATTCAGAGCAGCCTGGACTAGAGCAAGACACTACCTCAAAAAAAAAAAAAAAAAGTCTTTTGTTGTAGCTGGGTGTGGTGTGCATACCTTTAATCCCAGTACTTGAGAGGCAGAGGTAGGAGGATCACTGACTTGGGAGGCCACCCTGAAACTACATAGTGAGTTGCAGGTCAGCCTGAGCTAGAGTGAGACTCTGCCTTTAAAAAAAAAAAAAATTAGCTATTGAAAAGTCTAAATACCTACAAATATTTCATTGCCATTAAAAGTTTCCTTGTCCTTAAAACTAAAGGTGTAATCTAAACAGAAGAAGCACTATGAGTTGAAGATTAATCTAAGGTATATAGTAAGTTCCAAGCCAGTCTAGGCTACAGAATGGAACCTTGTCTCAAGAAAACAAAACAGCCACATGTGGTGGTTCATACCTTGAATCCTGTTACTCAGAGGCAGGAGGATTGCTGTGAGGTCAACGCTACCCTGAAAATGCAAAGTGAATTCCAGGTCACCTTGGGCTAGAGTTAGACCCTACCTTGAAAAAGCAACAAAAGAAAAAGTAAAACAGATGATTGATTAATTAATTGATTGATAGCTCCGACCCTGACCCCTAAATTTATTTATTTATTTATTTATTTATTTATTTATTTATTTATTTATTTATTTATAGGTAGTCTTGCTCTAGCCCAGGCTGACCTGGGATTCACTATGTAGTCTCAGGGTGACCTCAAGCTCTACCTCTGAGTAATTAAAGATATGTACCACCAATACCTGGCTTCCAAATACTTGATTCTCAGTCAGTTCCACCAGATTTTGCTATTGTCTTCAACTTTGCTTATTTGGTTGGTTATGTTGCCTAGAGTGACCATTTTCTCCGTGATGACTGAAATCATATCAAGTTAGAAAACCCTTTCCAGGTGTCATATCCCTTCGTTCGTTAAAGCACTGCTACAGATTGATTCTAAAGCCCTAAGACAGCCTGTGGTTTGTAATCAAGTATAGGGGACAGAAATGTAAGGATGATACTCATGCACACAGGTTACAGCACATACACCGATAAGGTTCACGGATGGAAACCATTAAGTAGAGAATTAACTTAGTGCAATTAGTGGGCTCTCTGGATCTGTATCCCTATTGTGTTTTATGCCATGCTTAGGAATAAGCACATGGACCCACTGAGGGTGAAATGTAAGGATAAGAGTTTCTGTACCCTTCCTGCAGAGCTAATTCAGGTTAACTGGGTCAGATCTGTGCTGAGCTGCTGAAAGGAGAAGGCATTTGGGCCTTGTGACTGCCTGGGTTTGTCACTCCTTAGTCCAGTTGTACCCTTTTTGTAAACTTCTCTTGGAACAGCCTACTTGCCCACATGCCTACCTCAAGTAGTTCAACATTTCTTTATTTATGAACCTATAAAGGGGCTTTATTTGACTTTGCTTACACATGTGTCTCATATTAAGTCTTATTTCAGGGCACCTGGTTTTGTGACCTTTATATATTCTGCCTTATTATTTTAATTGGATTTCATCTTTTTTTTTTTTTTTTTTGTCAGCCATTATAGTCCTTTCACTGCCTCCAGACCAAGCTTCTAGTTTTGTTGTTGTTGTTGTTTATAAATTAACACCTCCAACCATCCTTTTGGCAGGGCTGGAAAAGAGAACGTGTGGTAGCAGAGTTTTGGGATGGAAAGATTGTGTTGGTTCTGCCACGTGATCCAAGCTATGCTCTCAGAAAGGTATGGACTCTTATCTTTGATTCTTATTCTTCCTTTACCCCAAAGAAAACAGCCTATGTTGAATTGTACACTTTCTTCCTGATAAATAAGCCACCTTGATGAGTGCTTGAGGGTAGTAACTAGTGGTTTATATAAAATAAGCATAGAAAATAAATAATGTTTTTTAAAGGGCTGGAGAGATGGCTTAGCACTTAAGGTGCTAGACTATGGAACCTAAAGAACCTAAGTTCCATTCTTCCTTACCCATGTAAGCCACAGGCACAAGGTGGTCATTGCCTTTAATTCCAGCACTCAAGAGACAGGCAGAAGGATCACTATGAATTTGAGGCCCACCTGGAACTACAGAGTAAGTTAGTTAGTTCCAGGTCAGCCTGGGCTAGAGTTAGACCCTTACCTCAAAGGAAAATAAAATAAAATTACAAGACAAATAAAAGTGTCTTTGTTAGAGATTATATAAACCACCTATAGCTCATTTATATCTTCATCTTCCACTGTGGAGGATAAACTAAGCTTTTCAGGTTTGGAAAATTATTGGTCCAATCTATTTCTTATATTGGTGTTGCCTGTATTTCTTGAATTGAGTGTATAGCCCACAAGAACAATAAATACGGCTAAAACAAATATATTTTGGTGCCTCCTAACTTATCACCCCTAGGATTTTAAATTTCACTAAAAGTCTTCTTTAGGTTTTAATTTTATTATGAACTTTTGCTATATGAACAATGGTCGCATTCCCCTGTGTTATGCTCCTCTGTTCTCTCCTGACCTCCAGATCTCCATTCCATTGAGAGTCCTCTTCAATGGGGCAGGGTTGCAGAGTGCCTCAGGATAACTCCTTCTCACTCTGTAGCTCATACAGTATTTCTGCTCCCTCTTACACCATGTTTCCTGAGCCTTGGCAGGTGTTTTAGTGTTAAGCTGTCTCCAACTTCTTGGTTTCTGCTTTGATGAGTTATGAGCGTCCTCAGTGTCTATTGCCATCTCCCTGGGGCGGGTTTCTAGGTTAGCAGTGAAAGCAGCACTTAGGTTTAAATTGCCACTTCCAGGCTGCAGTAATGGCTCCGTGGTTAAAGGCACTTGTTTGCAAAGCCTAATGGCCTGGGTTTAATTCTCCAGGACCTACATAAATCCAGATGCATAACAGTAGCACATGTATGTGGAGTTGGTTTACAGTTGGCAAGAGGCCCCAGTGTGCCCATTACCTGTCATTCCTGGTAGGCAGTGGTTATCTTGTCTTATTTTATTGACTGATCTTGTTTCACTCCCTGGTTTTCACTGCCTTCTGTAAAACAAATAAACGAAAAGAAACAGATATTTCTAACTAATAGTGAGGTTATCATGGATTAAGGGGTATAAATATAATTAGTTAAGAGGCATTTTGATGAGTGTAACCACTCTTCTGGGCTAAAGACTAGTGGGAGCTTCTCTCTGGAATATATGATCATCGTTAAAATAGATTTTTTAAGCCCTATGTCCTAAGTACCAGATACATGTGTCAACCCTGAAATAATTGCATTTGTGTAAATTTAGGAAATACAGATAAAAAGAAGCTAATTGATGGTACTCATGTCTTGTGGAAATATATTTTGTTTTTCTTGTGCTTTTTAAAACCATTTATGTTTTGTTCCTTTTAACATCATTAGGTTGAAGATGTCCAAGAACTTGTTGATCATGAATTGGGGTTCCAGAAAGTTGTTCCTAAATGTTCAAACAAAACCAAAACTTTTCTCTTTATATCTGATGAAAAAAGGGTAGTTGGATGTTTAATTGCAGAGCCCATCAAACAGGTATAGTTTGTCTCTTACATTACTGGCATAGCATGTGAGAAAAATAAAGTAGTAGCAAGAAGGCTTAGGAAGCATCTAAGACTTCCATTAATGACTTTTCTATTAAAATATCCTTGACTACAACTGAATTCATTTACATTATATTTGGTATTTTACCTTATATAAGCAGAATAAGTCAGTCTTATGTTCATGTACTCTATTTCAATACCTGGAACTATAAAAATATGATTTTACATAAAGTCTGTAAATACAGTTATTGAACATACAGATTAGTGGATATACTTGACAAAATAGTCATTATACATTCCTTAATTAGAAATCTTCTTTAGATACTGTTGCAGTCAGGTTCGCATTGCTGGTAGAAATCACCCAACCAAGAGCAGCTTCTGGGGAAAAGAGGTTTATTTTGGCTTACAGGCTCGAGGGGAAGCTCTACGAGGGCAGAGAAAAACGACAGCATGAGCAGAAGGTGGACATCATTCCCTGGTCAACATCAGGTGGACAATAGCAACAGGAGAGTGTGCCAAACTGCATGGGGAAACTGGCTGTAACACTGATAAGCCTGCCCTCCAAAATACACTACCTCCTGGAGGCTCTAATCCTCAAATCGTCATGAACTGGGAACCTAGCATTCAGAACACCTAAGTTTATGGGGGACACCTGAATCAAACTGCCACAGATACTAATTAGCAGTGTTTTAAAGAAAAGTTTCCCTTAGAAACTTTTTAAAGAACTCAAAGAAAAGCAGTTTGCACAAAGTGGCACATCTGTCAAGTAAACAAACAATCAAATGCATACCCATTAGTGCAGGTCTATTATTAAAAAAAATGACAGTACCAAATGTTAGCAAGGATTCAGGGAAACTAGTTATAACACGTAGTGGAAATATAAAATGTTGTAGCTGCTCTGGAGAAAGTTTGATACTTTCCAAAAAATATGAACATATAGTTACCTTATTACCCTGTGGTCATATTCTAGAGAGATGAAAGAAAACAAATCCAAACCAAAACCTGTACACATTGTCTCGGAATCAAGGCTGGCAGTTTGTTCAAACTGTTGTTTTCAAAGAGGAGCCTGAAGAAACCTGTTTCTATGGTCTGTTGGCTATTTCAGAAACGTGAAAATGTAATGGTCAATTCATTAGAAAGAAACATCTGACTAGAGGAAACAAAAAACTGTACACAGTGTATATAGCAACTTTATTTGAAGTAGCTAACCCTGCAAACAATTATAGTGACCTTCACTATTAGAGTACTTACAAAAGCGATGGTACAGCCATGCAGTGGAATACTACTACTTACAAAAATAAAAAAGGAACTTGGGGCTGGAAAGATGGCTTAGCAGTTCAGGTGCTTGCCTGTGAAGCCTAAGGACCCAGGTTTGATTCCCGAGTACCCATGTAAGCCAGCTGCATTAGGTGGCACACATGACTACAGTTTGTTTGCAGTAGCTAGAGATGCACCCATTCTCTCTTTTTTCTCTCTCTCAAATAAATATATATATTTTTTAAAGGAACAGGTGGATGGTTCTTAAGGGTAGTGTGTAGCATGAAACACAGCCAATTTTATATATTTTATACATGCTGTATTAAATAATGCTGCCAGGGATTGGGGGAGGTAATTCCTGAGGGGGATGGTAGAGAGAAAGCAGAAGACTGTAATGATGTATGTCTTGATGGTAGTTGTGTCTAAGTGCATTCAAGACGCATATGATGTAATGTCAACAATAGTACATACATTCTACTAATGTTCATTTCTTGGTTTACATATTTTAATATAGTTTTGTAAGATGTAACCATCAAAGAAATTGTGTAAAAAACATGTCTTGGGGCTGGAGAGATGGCATCAGTGCTTGCTTGCAAAGCTTGATGGCCCAGATTCAGTTCCTCAGTACCCATATAAAGTCACATGCATAACGTGGTGCACACATCTGAAGTTCATTTGTAGCAACTGGAGGCTTTGATGCACCCATACACACACGCTCTCTCATAGGTGATAGTTAGATGACAGATAGATAGAGATGATAGAAAGAAAATACTAGTTTTATGCCGCTTTTTCTTTGCATGTTTTGTGTGTGTGTCTGTGTGATTTTAGATAGGGTCTCAATCCAGGCTGATGTGGAATTCACTATATAGTTTCAGGGTAGCTACAAACTCACTTTGATCCTTCCACCTTGGCCTCCTAAGTGCGTGCACCATTATGCCTGGCAAGAATTTTTATTTTTGTGGAATCGATTGATAGGTTTTGTTTAAGGGTTGTTTCTTGGAAATATGAACTCTTTTGTGTTTTTAGCTGTAAGTTCTCCTATATCACTGCAGGCCTTTCGTGTCCTGTCTGAACCAGCTGCACCAGAATCCTCAAGCTCTAAAGAATGTTCTAGAGCTTGGCAATGTTCAGATGTACCAGAACCTGCCATCTGTGGGATAAGTAGAATATGGGTTTTCAGACTGAAAAGAAGAAAACGCATTGCGAGACGACTGGTAGATACTGTCAGGTAAGAAACAGGTAGATGCAGGCCTTGAACCGTGGATTGTTTAGTTTTCCCAGAAACTTTCGTGGCTCATGAGCCAACAGGAAGGACATTGGTAAAACACTCTGGATAAATACTGTCAAACTCAGGCTAAGGCAGATGTTGGCATTGGAAGAAAATAACTTCTTAACATATTAGCCCTGGCTACCCTTGAAATGTGATTCTCTTGCCTCTGCCTGACAAGTGCTAGAATTCCAGGCATTTACCACCATGCCTGGCTCAGTGTATAATTCTTAAGTGCAGAATATTTTCAGTTTCAGAACTGTCAGTCCGCCCCGGAAGAGCAGGTATTGGGATAGCAAAAGCATCTCTCATGACATCCAGGAAGTGAAGAAAGGGAAATACAGGAAGGAGGTAGGCAAGATTTAGCTCCCAAGTACATGGCTCAAGTGACCTATGTCCTCTAATGGAGTCCCATCTACTTTCTGTAAAAATATTTAAGCCAGGTGTGGTGGTGCACACCGTTAATCCCAGCACTGGAAAGGCAGAGGTTAGGAGGATCACCATGAGTTCGAGGGTACCCTGAGACTACATAGTTAACTTCAGGTCAGCCTGGGCTAGAGTGAAACTCTACCTCAAAACATCCAAAAAAAGGCCAGGCGTGGTGGCAAACGGCTTTAATCCCAGCATTTGTGAGGCAGAGTTAGGCGGATTGCTGTGAGTTTGAGGCCAGCCTGATACTACAGAGTGAATTCCAGGTCAGCCTGGGCTAGAGTGAGACCCTACCTAGAAAAAAAAAAAAAAAAATTTCTCTGTTTTGAATTTTTATTTCTTTGAGAGACAGAATGGGTGTGCCAGGGCCTTCAGCCACTGTAAACAAACTCTAGACACATGCATGGAATCAAACCTGGGTCCTTTGCAGGCAAACACCTTTACTGCTAAGCCATCTCTGCAGCCCTTTAAGAACATTTTTTGAGCTGGGTGTGATGGTGCACACCTTTACCTCCAACACTTCAGAGGCAGAGGTAGGAGGATTGCCATCAGTTTGAGGCCACCCTGAGACTACATAGTGAATTCCAGGTCAGCCTGGGCTAGAGCATGGCACTACCTCAAAAAAACAAAAAAAAGAAAAATTTCTTGACAATTTCCACATATATGCATAACTTATTTTTAAACACCCACCTACTTTTATTACTTCCTAATGCCATATTGTAAATCCAGCAAAAGATAAATCGGAATGCTCATAATCTAGTGTGTCCAGACATCATACACAGAGTTGTGCTGTACTAGGTCATCTAGAGCTTCATTAAATTGACATGACCATCATAAAAAGTATAGACAGGGGCTAAGAAAAAATGGCCCAGTCGTTAAAGGTGTTTGCGTGCACTGCCTGCTGGCCTGAGTTTTATTCTTAAACTGCCCACGTAAGACAGACATAAAATAGTAGTATCTAGTGTTCATTTGCAAAGGCAAGAGGCCCTGGCACACCCACACCCACACACACACACAAGCAGATAACTGTAAACAAATGAATAATTTTTAAAGCATAGTCAGTTATAGAGTATCCTTCAATGTTGGCCCCTTTAAAATAAAGTTTGTGGTTAAAATTGGTGGTAGGGGAGCCAGACATGGTGCACTGTAATCCCAGCACTTGGGTGGCCGAGGCAGGAGGATCACTGTTGGTTTGAAGCCAGTCTGGGACTACATAGTTAAATTTTAGGTCAGCCTACTTGGAGGGAGGAGAGAGAATGGTAGTAGAGACTGCCTGTGATTTCACATACCTATACTGGCAGTATCTGTGAGGTAGAGAGAAGAGGTGTCATATGTTCAAGTATAACCTAGACTACATAGTGAAACCTTTTCCCAAAAACAAAAGGCACTCTGTAGACTGAGGGAGGGAGGAATGCTGTTTGAAGCCAGCCTGAGACTACATAGTGAATCCAGGCCTGGGCTAAAGCAAGACCCTACCTCAAAACAAAAATAAATAAATAAATAAATAAATATAACTTAAAAACAACAAAAAGGACCGGGCATGGTGGCACATGCCTTTAATCCCAGCACTTGGGAGGCAGAGGTAGGAGGATCATCATGAGTTTTAGTCTACCCTGAGATTACATAGTGAATTCTACATCAGCCTGGGTTAGAGTGAGACCCTACCTTGAAACCCACCCCCCCACACACACACACACAAAAAAAGTCCTGGCTTAGCAGTTAAGGCACTTGCCTGTGAAGCTGCCCCAAAAGGACCTCAGTTCAATTCCCCAGGACCCACATAAGCCAGATGCACAAGGTAGCACATGTATAAGACTGGTGATGGTCAATTCCATCATCTGTGCCTTCTAATTTTCAACACCTCTTACTAGCTGCTTACTTTTTTTTTTTTTTTCTTTAATTCAGAACTGGTTGTGATCTCGAGTTCTCTCATCTGTGAGATGATATCATTAGGTTCTTATCACTAAAATCCCAAGCATTTTCTAACAAAAAAATAATGATTTTAGTCAGGAGTATTTCTTTAAATTGTGTTCAGGTTTAATCAGAATGTTGATAGTCTCTTCCTCTTTTTTAGGAATTGCTTCATGTTTGGTTGCTTTCTCAGCACTAATGAAATAGCATTTTCTGACCCGACTCCAGATGGCAAGTTATTTGCAACCAAGTACTGCAATACTCCTAATTTTCTCGTATATAATTTTCATAGTTAGAAGCTGATTGCAGTCATAAAACAGGTGCCATGTTTTATAAGTTCAGATGGGTCCTTATACACTGTAAACTGTTATCAAAATGAAAGTTACTGAGACTGATACACAAATTTGTATACCAGTTTTGTTCCTTCTGTTAGAAAGCTAGGAGTAAATTTGTTCAAAATTATTTGGGATACAAAGAAAATATATTTGGGTGTACTCCACATCCTTAATTATGAAACTTTATAGTTGCAACTTGAAAGCAGTGGTGCTTCCTAAGTAGGATTACTGGCAGAGCAATAAGTAGTATGAACTTACTTCGGACTCAGGAGTGTATTGTCATGCCCATCAGAAGCAGACGTAGTTCTAAACTGAGGCAAGTAATTTTCCATATCCAATTTTTAATGGCAATTCCTGCACTCTTTTACATAGTTCTTTTCAGGCATATTCTGTAGCAACTCAGTTGGGTATATATTTACACAGTGTTCTGTCATGCTTACTCTTGTCTGATTTCAGAAGGTAAGCAGGGTCAGGCCTAGATATTGGATGAGAGTTTTGAAATTCTGGTTTGTATTAAGATAGTAAGGAATGACAATATCCCATGTACATTTAAAACAGAATTCTATAGCTTAGTATTTTAATCAGCTAAACAATCAAGTTAATCAGATGTGAGACCTTATTAAATTATACATGATCATTTTGTCATTTCATCTATTTTTTTTGTATGAGAATGCTGGTACTAATTTTTAGGCAACTTAGTAATTGAAGTCACTAGTAAAATGGATGCCTAGTTGGATTGATTGATTAATTTGGCTTCATATGTTTTTGTTTAAATATGTCTCATTTGACCAGGTATGGTGGCTCACCCCTTTAATGTTAGCACTTGTGAGGCTGGTGCAGGAGGATTGCCACAAGCTCCAGAACAACCTGGGCTACAAAATGAGACCCTGCCTGAAACATCACAAAAAAGTACACCTTAATTGGCAAATATCATTACAAAACATGGTAACAGAAGGTTATCAAGGGTATGAAATCTATCAAAAGTAATGGACCAGGCTGGGGATCTAGCTAGTGGTAGAGTGCTTTGCCTAACAAAAATAATAAACCAGATGCCACAATGATACTGTGTAATATTATATTCCCAGCTGTGCATGTGCTTTCCAGGGTAAATCTTGGATACTCACTTTGTAAAGCAAAAGGTAATGTAACTGCTTTCTGACAATCAGACTTTTTAAGAAATAATTTTCCAAGTTGTCTTGCTCTGTGTTCATCTACGATCCTTTGTATTTCAAAGTTAACTGTTTCAAAATTTAATATCCCTGGCTTCTACAACTAATGGAGATGTTTTAAAATGTGTGTAGTTATATAAACATTTTAATGATATTTTCTGCACTACTGTTAATTCTTTTAAATGTTTTATTAAAAGTTTTATTAATACTCATTTGCTGTCTTTGCAATAAATCTTGACATTTTGGTCTCTTATGCAGTTGAGTGCTCAGATATATTGTTAAATTGTTTTTGTCATTATAAACATTTGAGCTGGGTGTGATGGCGCACGCCTTTAATTCCAGCACTCAGGAGGCAGTGGTAGGAGGATTGCTGTGAGTTCGAGGCCACCCTGAGACTCCAGTTTCAGGTCAGCCTGGGCTAGATAAAGACCCTACCTCGAAAAAATGAAATAAAATAAAAAATAAATATTTGGACTGGAGAAATGGCATAGCTGCTAAGGCACTTACCTGCAAAGCCAAAGGACTCAGGTTTGATTCCCCAGGACCCATGTAAGCCAGATGCACAAAGTGTCACATTATGTCTGGAGTTCGTTTGCAGTGGCTGGAGGCCCTGGCATGCTCATTCTCTTTCTCTCTCAAATAAGTAAATATTTTTAAAAGATGGGCTGGAGAGATTGCTTAGTGGTTAAGCACTTGCCTATGAAGTCTAAGGACCCCAATTCGAGGCTCGATTCCCCAGGACCCACGTTAGCCAGATGAACAAGGGGGTGGAGTTTGTTTGTAGTGGCTGGAAGCCCTGGCACGCCCATTCTCTCTTCCTCTCTCAAATAAACAAACAAACAAAATTAAAAAAAAAATATTTTTAAAAGGTTAAAATAAGTATTCTTTAAAAACAAGCAAAATACAACTACTCATTTACTATAAAAATATTGTGCCCCAAGAAATGACTTGCACATAATCCCACTTTGGGCTCAGGTATAGTTGTATAGATTGATTCATTTTATGTCTTAGATGTGTATTTTAAGTACCTCTCTCTTTTTTTAAATTTTTATTTATTGGAGAGCTACAGATAGAACGGGCGCGCCAGGGCCTCCAGCTACTACAAACGAACTACACACACTTGTGCCCCCTGTGCATCTGGCTGACGTGGGTCCTGGGGAATCAAGGCTCAAACTGGGGTCCTTAGGCTTCACAGGGAAGCGCTTAACCTCTAAGCCATCTCTCCAGCCCTACTTCTAGTCTCTTAACTGCATGCCATATGTGGTAGTGTGAATGTAGACTCAGGTGTTTTAGTAAAACATGTAACCTGGGTCTTCTGCTGCCTGGCTGGAGGAGGTGTCACTTGGGGGACAGATTCTGGGGTCCAGCCCAAACATGTGCTATGGATCAGATCTGAATTCCAGTCCAGAGATACAGTGAGAGGTTTGAGCTCTGGGGTTCCTGGATGCTGCTGGTTTATGCTTGCTGCTTTTTGGTGTTGCTGGCTGGTCTGCTTGGAAGTATGGAAGCCAGCTTTTTCTGCCATCAGAAGGAATTTCCCCTGTATTCTGTGAGCTTGAAATAAATCCCTCCCACAACTAGGTTTGGTTGGATGCTCATCCCAGCATTGTGAAGCTGTCTACTATGCTGTGGTTTGGCTGGGATTTTGTCACATACAAGAAGCAAGTGCATGAACACATTCACTCATATGAACTAGATCCAAAAGACACCTGATAACAAAACTATCTTTTATTGTATATTGTCTGATTTATTCTTATATCACAACTTTTAATGTTTAAGGGTTAGCAAATAAAAACTAAAGTAATCTTAGTACAAAAAATTAATAAATTAAGGCAAACACTAAAGATCCAAGAGATCTAAGACAACAAGACAAGCTATATCCAGGTGTAGGACTACCCAAGGAACTATTCTTTTTGACTTTTTCTTGGGTTCCAGTGAACATTCAGTAAGCACATCAGCCAAGACAGGCCAGCCAAAATTGATGATTCGTAATATAAACAAATGCGACTTCTTTTATACTGAATAAAATGCAAATTTTAGAGATCCACTAAAATACATCTGTGAAAGCTCCTAATAAAAATAAGTCATTCAGTTCAAATTCAGAGACAGGTTACATTTGAATGCTAGTGCTTCAAGTCTGTGAGCAGTATCTATGTGTCTATGTAGCTAATTTTTTAAACTTCACAGAAAACCTAATACAATACTATGTGCTTATAAGAAATAGCCTTCTTTAAAAATGTTATTCAAATGTTAACCATGAACAGCAGTCCAAAATAAACGACTTCAAGGGTTTAATAACCAGGTCATGCTAGCTACACACAGTTGCCACACAAGGCATACTTCATTCTAACACCACCATAATCAATCACTGAACTTCAAGTTCCAGAGCTTCAACAATGTGTGCAGCTGAAGGGCGGTCCTTGGGGTCTTCATTAGTGCACACAGAGAAGAGTTCGATCACTTTCTGGTAGGACTCATCAAGCTCTTCCATGTTGACAGGTGGCCTGGTTCCCAGAGCTGCATAGTACGCCTCATCATCAAAGTTACTTTCATCAAAAGTTGTATCTGCCCCTGAGAGGATCAGAGATGATAAAAACCAATGTAAGGTATAACTTCCTAAAACAAATACATTACCCACAGTAGTTTCTGGGGAAACAAGAGACTTTTTCCTCCCTAGTAGTTGTAGCCAGTGGTTAAGAACTAGTTGCTCAGGTAAAAACTCCCACCCATGCTCATGTAGGCAAAGCTAATTAAACACACATTAAAAACAAGACATTAGAGGAACTAGTTAGAAAGAAAGGCGTTCAAGGGATGAGGGGATAAGAAAGAAATAGGGGATTATAGTCAAAATACATTATATACATGTATAAAAATTATCAAGTTTTTTCAGATATCAAAAACATGACTTTCTGGTGGGGGGTAGTATTTGAAAAACTATGCCATCAATTATACTTCCCATTACACTAGTAGGCAGTCTGTTCAAGTGCCCCACCATTGAGTAGATAAGATATTTTCTATTTTCTTGGAGTTATAGGCTACTAGTCTTACCATGAAAATCTTTTCCAATCTTTTTTCTCAGGCAAGGAGTTACGAAAATAAGATCTCAACTTAAATTCCTATTCTTGATCATTTGTATGAGATTAAACTGAGCCAAATTAGTCCCTACTATAAGTATAATCTTGATCTTATATTAACTGTGCCACTAAAACAACTTGCTGCTCTAACTTAATGTAAAGATACAATTGTATATACTGGGAAGAAATGTTACAAAACTGTTCGTACCTTCATCATCATCATCTGGAAGGTTAATGTGTGGAATACATAAAGTCATCATTTCCCATAGAGTAAGGCCAAAGGCAAATATGTCTGCCTTGTCAGTAATAATCCCATCTTCTTCCAAAGCTTCCTTAGGCTTCCATGGCTCAGTACCAATATAATAGGCCTCAGGATCAGTCACTGAAACATGGAAAATTCAAGAAAAATAGTTGAGAAAGGCAAGCAGCCCAAAGAAAAAGGGGCAAATGATCTGGACAAGGAATTCACAGATGAATCATCATTGTTGCTGGTAAACCTGAAAATCCAACCTCATTCATGACTTTGGCACAAAGTGAAGTTTTGTATATACTAAGTTATTACAAAAATACTGAATTACCTGATTATTTCTGTGGCATGTATACCTGGGAATGTATCAAGATCAAAGGGCACAAACTTTTAAAAAGATTTATTCCTGAAGTATGCACTTCTAAACTACCCTCTCTGAAAGTGCCACCACATGAGTCACAACCAGCACCTAGACATGCCAGCAAATTCTGAGTGACGTGTCATTTCTGAACTGGAGCATTTGTTACTGTCTAAAGGGATCTTCCAATGTGATAAAATGTTCTAAACCTGAATTGTCCATACACCAACACTTAACCACATGTTGCTCTTAAGCACCTGAAATAAGACTAGGTGGCTGAGGAAATGGTTTTCACTTTAAAATAGTTGTTTAGATAGCTGTATGGAGCTAGTGGCTACTGAGGTAGACAGCACTGCTCTAGAGCACATTTACTCGGTATACTGATAGCAGTGTTCCAGGTAGTGCCTGTCCATCACTGTAGGCCCTGTGATGGTTTGAAATGCCCCTAAGAGGCCGGAGCTTTGAAAGCTTAGTCTTCAGGTGGTAGTGCTGTTCTGGGAGATTCTACAGTCTTTGGGAGGCGACCTGTCCAAGGCCCCTTATTTCTATCAAGCAACCTGGTCCACCATGATGGGAGCAACATCTATGCCACATGTTCCACCACCATGAACTGAGCTACTCTACAATGCATTTTCCACAAGAATGGTCTGAAATCCTCAGAACACATGAGCCCCAAATAAATAATTGCTCCCTCAAGTTGTTTCTGCCAGGTTCTATCGTCACAGTAACACAAAAGTAACTAATACAGGTCCTAAAAATGAGCCATATAGAATATATCCCTAACATTACAGTTTGTGAAATAACCCTTGGTTACTCAGCACAGTCATGTCAGTTCATTGTACTATCATCTATCTGTCATCTATGGCAAGGTCTCACTCTAGTTTAGGCTGGCCTAGAACACATAGCCTCCCAAGTGCTGGGATTTTACAGGCGTGTTGCCACCATACTTGGCTGCAATTCTACTTTTATACAGATGATCACAGATGGTGTCCTGGCCACTGCCTTCAACCTGTAAACTTTTCCTATACTACAAATGAAAGTTTAGATAAATATTCTAATCAGCATCCATGAGCCATCTTTTAATGACTTAAATTTTGGAGCAAGATGGAAAGATGGCTTAGAGGTTAAGGCACTTGCCTGAAAAGCTAAGGCCCCAGGTTTGATTCCCCAGTAACCATGTAAAGCCAGATGCACAGAGTGGCGCATGCATCTGGAGTTTGTTTGCAGTGGCTAGAGGCCCTGGCATGCCCATTCTCTCTCCTGTCATCTCCCCTTCTTTTCTCTTTCTCTCTGTATCCATATAAACACATATACATACATACACACACGTGTATTGCTGGGTGTGGTGGCTCACACCTTTAATCCCAACACTAGAGAGGCAAAGGAAGGAGGATCACTGACTTTGAGGCCACCCTGAGAGTACATAGTGAATTCCAGGTCAGCCAGAGCTAGAGTGAGACTCTTATTTCAACCCAAAATAAATAATAAACATATATGTGTGTGTGTGTATAATACACACACACAAACATACATATCTGTCCCTCTGTCATAAATAAGTAGGGCAGGAGAGATTGCCCAGTGGTTAAGGCACTTACTTGTAACGTCTAACAACTGGGGTCTAGTTCCCCATCACCCATATAAAGCTAGATGCACAAAGTGGTGCATGCATCTGGAGTTCATTTGTAGTGGCTGGAGGTCCTGGTGCACCCTTTCTATCTCTCCTATCTGCTTGCAAATAAATAAAAATACTCTTCTTATATTTTAAAATTTGGGGGCCTGGAGAGATGGCATAGCGGTTAAGCACTTGCCTGTGAAGGCTAAGGACCCCCGTTCAAGGCTCAACTCCCCAGAACCCATGTAAGCCAGATGCACAAGGTGGTGCATGCATCTGGAGTTTGCAGTGGCTGAGGGTCCTGATGCACTCATTCTCTCTGTTTCTGTTTCTCTCTCTCTCTCTCTCTCTCTGCCTCTTTCTCCTTGTGTCTGTCTGTCGCTCTCGAATAAATAAATTTTTTTTAAAGAAGGCCTGTTGTGACTTTTCAGGTCTTAAAAACTAAAATAAATAAATAAATAATTTTAAGTGCTATTTGAGATTTGTTTTAGGTAGGGTCCCACTCTAGCCCAGGCTGACCTGAAACTCATTCTCAGGCTGGCCTTGAACTTACAGCAATCCTCCTACCTCTGCTTCCTGAGTGCTGGCATGAAAGGCGTATGCCACCACGCCCAGCTGAGAAATAACAGTTTTAAAGCAGAAGCAAGCTAGGTGTGGTGGCATACGCCTTTCATCCCAGCACTTGGAGGCAGAGGTAGGAGGATCACTATGAGTTCAAGGTCAGCCTGGGCTAGAGTAAGACCTATACTATATCAAGAAATAGAAGCATTACTTTAAAGAAGACTCTTGATTGTCACCAAGAATATATCTAAATTTTCTTAGAGAATAGTTGGTGTTCACAATAAAGAGTATGGGAGGTGGGAGGGGGGAAAATGGCTTTTTTTTTTTTTTTTTTTTTGGTTTTTCAAGGTAGGGTCTCAATCTAGCCCAGGCTGACCTGAAATTCACTGTCATCTGAGGGGGGCCTTGAGCTCATGACGATCCTCCTACCTCTGCCTCCTATGTGCTGGGATTAAAGGTGTGCGCCATCATGCCCAGCAGAACTGGCTTTTAATAACACCCTCCTTTTTAGTTCCGTTCCAGTTCCTTTTACTAATTTCTCAAATTTTGTCACTTTGCTGAAACGAAATAAATCTATTTTCAAATACTTTTCAACTTAAAAACAACAATCCATGATAGAAATCATTCAAGTTACCAGATTACTAATAAAGGTCAGGTATGGTAGTGCAGACTGATAATAACACCTGAGGAGGATCATGAGTTTGAGGCTAGCTTGAGTTAAACAGGCATGAACATCTAACTCAAAAATAAAAAAAAAAAAACAACATTTTATATATAAACATCAGTAAGGCAGGCATGGTCATGCACGCCTTTAATCCCAACACTCAGGAGGCAGAGGTAGGAGGATCACCATGAGTTCAAGGCCCACCTGAGACAACAGTGAATTCCAGGTCAGCCTGGGCTAGAGCAAGACCCTGCCACAAAAAAGAAAAAAAAAATTTTTTTAAATACTACCTACCAGTCATATTTTCATCCAGTGGTAGAGAGACTCCTACATCACAAATTTTAACTGTTTCAAAATCACCTTTAATTACAACATTTGAAGACTTTATGTCTCCATGAAGCAGCTTCTTTTCTTGGTGCAGATACTAAAATTATAAAAGAAAAAAAATTAAATACATGTAAGAATAAAACTCATTTTAGAAATTCTTTAAATAAATTGTTTAAATAAAAAGCATTGTAGCCAGGCGTGGTGGTGCACGCCTTTAATCCCAGCACTCGGGAGGCAGAGGTAGGAGGATCGCCATGAGTTCGAGGCCACCCTGAGACTCCATAGTGAATTCCAGGTCAGCCTGGGCTAGAGTGAGACCCTACCTCGAAAAACCAAAAAATTAAAAAAAAAAAAATTAAAAAAGCATTGTGCACACGTACATAAAAATAATTATTTTTTATTTGTAAGCAGAGAGAAGAGGGACAGAGAATAGGTGCACCAAGACCTCCAGCCCATGCAAACAAACTCCAGATGAATGTACCCCTTGGTACATCTGGTTTACATGGGTACAAGGGAATCAAACTGGTGCCTTTAGGCTTTATAGGAAGCACCTTAACTGTTGAGCCATCTCTCCAGACCCCTAGCCCCGTTTTTAAAAATAGTTTATTTGAGAGAGAGAGGTAGGTAGAGAATATGGGCACATCAGGCTCTCTAGCCACTGCAAATGAACTCCAAATGCATGTGCCACCTTGTGCATCTGGCTTACATGGGTACTGGGGAATCAAACCTGGGTCCTTTGGTTTTGCTAAGCCATCTCTCCAGCCTTAAAATTATCCTTTATAAATATATTAATATATATATACAATGTTACCTTTCTATCTGTTTCATAAACTTATTTCATATGAAACCTTAACATATAACTTTGACATCACTATCATTAGTACATTGTGAGTCAATCAACAGTTTTCTGGAGTCATTTTTACTGGGATTAAGTGATTTAATATTTACATTTTATAAAATTCTTTTTTTGTTGTTGTTTTTTTTTTATTTTTTCGAGGTAGGGTCTCACTCTAGCCCAGGCTGACCAGGAATTCACTATGGAGTCTCAGGGTGGCCTTGAACTCACTGTGATCCTCCTACCTCTGCCTCCCGAGTGCTGGGATTAAAGAGTGCTGGTATTAAAGGCGTGCGCACCACGCCCAGTTTACATTTTATAAAATTCTTTATATTGTGTCAATCCAAAGACATAACTTCTTTGCATGTTACTGAGAAGGCACTGATTGATCTTTGGATTTGCACCTACATACTCATGATGCTAAAACTTAATACCCCACTCAATCATTATTAAGGTTTGCTTTTATCAACAAGGGTTAGGATCTATTTCCTGTTCTGGGTTCAACTTAAATTTATTAGTCCATTTGGTCTAAAACATGTTTTCTACTGCAGGCTTATGTGAGGGCCCTAAACCATACTTACTGAACAAAATTAAAACTTTAAAGAAACTCACCCTTGGAAAGAAAAAAAAATATAGCAAATATTTTTTGTTTGTTTGTTTCACAGATTATTTAAAATATCCTGGCACAATTACCTTTAGCCCTCTTGCCATGCTCAGAGCAACCTTTAAAATTACAGCTGCTGGAAAGGGTTTGCCGCTGTCCTTGTTTCGCTCTTCTATTAAGTCACCCAGAGACTTTTCACCTCCGTACTCCATAGCAAGGCACAGACTACCATCACTGGCTTCAGTAAAAGCTCGATAACCTTAAGAAAATATAATTTTAGAATAAGGAAAAATAGTAACATGTAGGGATTTTTCAGTAATGTGATGGAAAATACAAATCTGAGGAAGACTAAGAAACAGGACGTGTGCGCACACGTGTCAAGGCTCATGTGTTGAGGTCAAAGGTGTCGGTCTGAGACAGGGTCTTTCTTGTTTGCTGCGAAAATAAACTAGCGGGCCGGCAAGCTTCAGGATTTTCCTGACTCAGCCTCCCATTGCTGCGGGTGCGTATGTGCTACTCTTGTGCAACTTTAGGAGGGTTCTGGGGATAAAACCCCAGCCACCAGGCTTACAGAGCAACAAGCATAAATACCTTCAGTGCTTGTCAACAGCACGACAAATGAAAACATTTTTACTGTGTTTTTGAGGACTTCAGCTCTAGTTGTACTAAAAATGCAAAATACAAGCCACCTAAATGAACCTAAATAATTTAAATGAAGATCATTTTATATTCCTGAATTTTTTGGGGGGGTGGGGAGGAACATTTCAAGGCCGGCTCTCATTCTAGCCCAGGATGACCTGGAATGCACTTAGTAGTCCTATGCTTGTCTTGGAAGTCACAGCAATCCTATTTCTGCTTCCTGCATGCTGGAATTAAAGACATACACCACCATGCCCAACTATTCTTGAAATCTTTATACTGATAGTACCATAGACTACTTCTAACTCCATGAGGTTAAATATAAAATATTTTTGGCCAGGTATGGTGGCTCGCGCTTTAATCTCAGCACTTGGGAGGTAGAGGTAGGAGAATGGCTATGAGTTCAAGGGCAGCCTGGGACTACAGAAATCCAGGTCAGCTTAAAACAAACAAACAAAAAAAAAAAAACAAAAAAAAACTGGGGACTGGAGAAATGGCTTAGTGGTTAAGGAGCTTGCCTGCCAAGCTGAAAGACACATGTTCTATTTCCCAGTACCCACATAAAGCCAGATGTACATAGTAGCACATGCTTCTGGTGCTTATTTGCAGTGGCTAGAGCTTCTGGCATATCCATCCTCTCTCTGGCTCTCTCCCTCTCTCTCTGTCTCAAATAAATAATTAAGTAAACTGTGAATTGTTAAACAATTTACATTTATGTGGTTCACAAATACCTTCAGGTCTGTCTCTTCATTTTAAGTAAAACTAGTTAACAGCATATACACTGTGTTTGGCTCTACAAATACTATTGTACTACACACTACCACCAAACTTACCTATAATGTTTGGATGATTAAGGTTTTTTAAAATCTTTGCTTCATCAGTTAGTCTCTTCTGATATATAGTTCGATAATGATCATTACATATAGGATTTATTTTTTTCACAGCCCAAGGAGAATGAGACATACCTCTTGGAGATCTAAAAAAAAATTACATGTATAAATTTAAAACACAGAAATAAATAAAAACAATACATGTTCAAACAAATATGAACTTTTGAGTTTTGAAGGGAACTTAATAGTAATTTATTTTAAAAAATATATTTAAAACATAATAAAAATAAAAATATAGTTAAAATGTTTTAGATTATCAACAGCTTTATTATGGTTCTAGCTCAACTAAAAGATTAAGTATCTAGTGTAATAACTAATGTATGATAGCTAAATTCTGAGGGAAATGAAGCCAGGCATAGCAGTTCATGCCTGTAATTCTGCTACTCAAGAGGCTAGGTAGGAGATCACCTTGAGTTCATAGCCAGCCTGGGTTAGAGTGAATTCTATGTCAGCCTGGGCTAGAGTGAGACCCTGCCTCAAAAAAAAGGAAAGAGAGGGCTGGAGAGATGGCTTAGCAGTTAAGGTGTTTGCATGCAAAGCCAAAAGATCCAGTTCCATTCTCCAGGACCCACATAAGCCAGATGCACAAGGGAGCACATGAATCTGGAGTTCATTTGCAGTGGCTGGAGGCCCTGGTGTGCCCATTCTCCGTCCCTCTCTTTCTCTCAAATAAATAAAAAAGAAAGGAAGGAAGAGAAGTGAAAAAAAGAACCAATTATTATGAACTAGGCTAGGAAAATGCCTCAGCAGTTACAGGTCCTTGTCTGAAAAGCTAGCCAGCCCAGATTCAATTCCCCAGCACTTATGTAAAGCCAGATGAAATCAGTGGCACACAGCATTTGGTTGAGTGGCTAGAGACCCTGGAGCAACCAACCACATGTATATATACCTACACATGCATGTTTACTTGTATGTATGTAATTTGTTTTGTTTTGTTCTTGGTACTTTCAAAGCAGGGTCTCACTTTAGCCTAGTCTGACCTAAAACTCACACTGTAGTCCCAGGCCAGGGCTTCCAGCCACTGCAGCCAAAATCCAGATGTGTGTGCTCCCTTGTGCACATGACCAAAGATTATTTTTAATATAGCAGAAAATATAGTAGAAATTTTTATTTATTTTTATTTTTTTATTTTTTTTGGTTTTTCGAGGTAGGGTCTCACTCTGGTCCAGGCTGACCTGGAATTAACTCTGTAGTCTCAGGGTGGCCTTGAACTCATGGCGATCCTCCTACCTCTGCCTCCCGATTGCTGGGATTAAAGGCGTGCGCCACCACGCCTGGCGAAATTTTTAATTTTTTAAACTCATTATTGTAGCAAAAATTTTTAAGGGCTGGAGAGATGACTCAGCAGTTAAAGGTGCTTGCTCACAAAGCCTGGTGTCACAGGTTCAATTTCCCAGTACCCATGTAAAGCCGGATGCAAAAAGTGACATGTGCATTTGGAATTCCTTTGCAATGGCAGGAGGCCCTGGCAAACCCATAATCTTTTTTTTTTTCCTCTTTGTCTGTCTCTCAACTAAAATGTCTTTTTAGATTTTTGATAAATAGAAAATAGGAAAATGGATTTGTTCCCAACCCTCATAAATAAGAGTAGAAAGATCAGTGATCAGTCCCTGAAGTTCAACATCCCATTTATGGGAATTCAGACACAGAAAGCTAGGTGAAAATCAACAGTTATTTAAAAATAATTTCTCAAAACTTTAACAGGAAGCCGGGCATGGTGATGCATGCTTTTAATCCCAGCACTGAGGAGGCAGAAGTAGGAGAATTGCCAGGAGTTCAAGGCCACCCTGAGACTACATAGTGAATTCCAAGTCAGCATGGGCTAGAGCAAGACCCTACCACACATACACACACACACACACACACACACAAAAAAAAAAAAAACCCTAAATAAATAAAACCAAATTTAACAGGAGCAATCAGATTCTAAAAGGCCCACATCCATATCATTGTAAAATTTCTTAGAACACTGGTGACAAAAAAATCGCATGAGGACCCAAGAGAGTGGGAAAAACAGGTACATAAACTATCACATTACAAATAACTGGCAATCAGGAACTAATTCTGGGGCTTTTAGCAACACACTCCTCCCCCCTTCTCATGGGCAGGAGCTCTTCATAATCTCTCCTCTTTTCTTCACTTAATCTCAAAATCTCTCTAAACTTGAAAGACAGAAAGATGGAAAATAGTAATTCTGAATTATAACACTGTAAACTCAAAAAGCCAGTACCTAATATTCTCAAAATTCTGTAGGAAAATTATTTCTAAGCTTTTTGTTTAGGGGGGAGGGCAGGGTTTCATTATGTATACCAGAGCGACCTTGTCCTTATGATCCTACTGCCTCAGCCTCTAAAGTGCTAAGATTAGAGGAACGTACCTCCATGCCCAGCTTTTTTGTCTTAAATTTTTTTTTACATATATATATATGTAAATATATATATATTTGAGAGAGGCAGAGAGAATGGATGTACTAAGGCCACTAGCAACTGCAAACAAACTCCAGATACATGTGCTAGCTTGTGCATCTGGTTTACATGGGTCCTGGGGAATCAAACCTGGGCCCTTAGACTTCACAGGCAAGCACCTTAACCGCCAAGCAACCCCACCAACCTGTTTTATTTTGTTTTGTTTCTTTTTAACATTTTATTTACTTGAGAGACAAAGAAAAGAAGCAGATAGAAAGAATGGAGGCATCATGGCCTCTAGTCACTGCAAATGAACTCTAGACACATACACCATCTTGTTCTCAGGCTTATATGGGTACCACCAAATTGAACCTGGGTCCTTAAGTTTTACAGGCAAGCAAGCGCCTTTGCTAAGCCATCTCTCCAGCCCATGCTCAGCTTTTAAAGTATGATTTCTAGTGTAGAAAAACAAAAAGGGTCATTAAAATGAAAAATTTTTAGAAATACAAGGACTCAAAAACATACACTAGGAACCTTTACATGGGGAGCTACCAATGTCTTCAATCAAAATGTAAAACCAGGAAATAAGACACAAAACTACAGAAAAAAAGAATATCCAATTCAGAGAAGCAAAAGAAATCTACAGGTTCTCAGTAGAGAAAACCTTGTCCACAGTGCTGAGCATTAAGAAGTCAAGAGTCAGCCTCCCTGTAGACCAGCTGACAGAAAGTTGGAAAAAGCCACACTGCATGCAGTTCAATGGGAGAGAGAGAAATCACCAGTGAAGATACTCAACAGTGGACACTGCAAGCCTTATATTTGGCCAGCCAGGCCAAATGAGCCAACAAGTACAATAATAGCATGTCTGTCATGGTGGAAACCAACTGCCCCTTAATTGGACTGGAGGCCCACTCCATGGGAGGGAATACATCCCTGATACTGAAAACCTGCAACAGGGGTAGTCATGAGCCCTAGGGGTGTAACATCTGCTGCTATCTGGCTAAATGTATATACTATGCTCATCAAACTGCCCACTAAGCACTTCTCTTAATGTTCTTACCCTTATATTAATGCTACTCTCACTTTTGGTTAGAGAAGCTTCTCTTTTCAGATGGCGGTGACCTTGGGATAACTCAGAAAGCACCATGGTGCTGAGAAGAAGTGACAGAGGAGTGCTCAGCACTGAAATATCTCTATCACACCTTCTAAGGCTCAGGGTCTAATGCGGAAGAGGTGGTGGAAAGAATGTAAGAGCCAAAGGAAAGGTAGGACTCCTTATAACATACTCCTCCAGACTCAAAATGGCCTGGATATCCATGACCTCACAGTGCCTGACACTACCTATACAAGCCCATCATAATGGGAGGAAAAGATCATGACATCAAAATAAAAGACTGTTTGAGAAGTGGAGGGGATATGATGGAGAATGTAGTTTCAAAGGGGAAAGTGGGGAGAGGGAGAGAATTACCATGGGATATTGTTTACAATCATGGAAGTTGTCAAAAAAAATAATAAAAATTAAAAAAAAAAGAAGTCAAAGACAATGCTTTCTAAGATAAGATATATGAAGCTTTTGGGGGGACTAGCTAAGGGAGACAGAACTTAGAGCTCCCTCCATGCTCAGCACAAGTTCCACACCACTGAGCTGCACTGCATCTCAGCCCCACAGAAAGCTCTCATAAGCCACATGTAGTGCTGCATAAAATAGTTGATTACAGAGGTGAGAAAATAAAAATGAGGGCTGGACAGATGGCTCTGTGGTTAAGGCACATGCATACAAAGGCTAAGGATCTAAGTGCAATTTCCTACCACGTAAAGCCAGATGTACAACGTGGCACATGTGTCTGGAGTTCATTTGCAGTGGCAAGACAGCCTGGCATACCCAGTCTCTCTCTCTCTCTTTCTCTCACTCTCAAATAAATACATTTTTTAATAAATCAAAAAAAAAAAAAGAATTCAATAATGAGTCTGTGAGAATGGTAGTTAAACACTGGAAAACAATCATTTATAAAATAAACCAAGTACATACAAACACACAAAGGTAATGTTTAAACTGAAAAAATGCTTCTAGAATACCTATTAACATATAACTGGTAAAATATTCACTCATTGGCTTCTTTTTAAAAGATGTGTCGGCCGGGCGTGGTGGCACACACCTTTAATCCCAGCACTCGGGAGGCAGAGGTAGGAGGATTGCCATGAGTTCGAGGCCACCCTGAGACTCCATAGTGAATTCCAGGTCAGCCTGGGCTACAATGAGACCCTACCTTGAAAAAACAAAAAAACAAAAACAAACAAAAAAAAAGAGATGTGTCTATTTGGAAACAATAAACATAGATGAAACATAAATTTCCTCAGAAAGTTTGGGTGTGTCAGGCTGATTCCAAGAATGCACTATACAGACGTGTTGGCCATGTAACAAACATGAAAGTAAGTTCAGAGTCATGACTTTGGTTTGGGGACTTGTTTGTTTGTGGGGCAGGAGGTGGGATGTTGAGATAAGATCTCATGTAGCCCAGGCTGGCTTCAAACTCTATGCAGCCAAGGCTGGCTTCGAACTCCTAATCTTCCTGCCCCCATCTCCTGAAGGCTGAGATTAAAAACTGGAACTGCCAGCAAGCCCAGTCCACAGTAACAATTTAAAGAAATTTAAAGAAATTTTGGAAAAGCAAATCTGTTGATATCTATATTACTATCTATGAGCACCCTTCTTGTTCAATTACTTCATTTTTCTCCAAACACGATTTTCCTACTCTAAATTCATGTTATTTCTTCTTAATAATAATGCCATAAGAAGAAAACATTTGACATCTCTTAGGTGGAGGACAAATCTCTGGGTAGGACAAGTACTGGCCAATGTCATCCTGGCTTCCTCTTCAAGATTTTAGTGCTGAGGGTATTAGACTAACCACAAAGGAAGCCCTTCCTCTGCCTTTCCCCTATAGGAGCCAGAGGAAGATGAGCTACTTCACTTTTCCTCTTCCAGCAGGAGGGAGTCTGCCAGGCAGAGCTCAGTAGCTAGGGTCTGGACTAGAGCGGGAAGGTGGGATCACCCATAGGTATGTGAGTTTTCATATTCCTTTTCTGTCTCTCAGGAGAGCTATAATTCCACATAAGACAGTTTATATAAAATCTCACACTTACCTTTTCATTAGGTAAACATTGACCCCAGTCCCAAATCCAAGCTTCTGCATAAATGGAGAGGCAGGGATATTTATATGTGGAGTTGAACCTAATACTAAATGTCAAAAACAAAAGCAAAAAATTAGCATTTGGAGAGACTTCTACAAAGGCCTGTTAACACTCTTAAGATACTGATCTGGAGCTCTCAACACATACATTGACAGGCATCCACATTTTAAACGAACGCCCTTTACCAGGTCAGCTTTTAGAATGCTATCATACATTAACAGCAAAGCAGAAGTCAGGATATGGACTTTTTATGGCAAACAAGCTGAGAAGTTGGAAAATAAAGTCCTTGTGTGATTATTATCTGAAAGTAACTATAGTGCCTTTTAGAGAATATTAGATAATCACTAAAGAGACTGTTGGTCATAAATAATGACTGCTCCTGGAACTGCCATCTCACCATAAACTAGAAAACTTGGTGATACAATGCTTTTCAGATACTTGACAGCCACAGAACAGAGGTGTTACCTCTCTTGAAGTATAATGGCCCAAACCTACTACTTAAAGGCACTTTCCAAGTACAGAGGAAACACAACCAAGCAGATCTGTCAAACTGAGGAGACAGACAAACATTAAGGGGGGGTCTTGCAGCCAGAATTTGTGGAGCAGAGAAATAAGGAGAGACCTAAAAGAGGATTCTAAAGATTGAAAAGACCTCCCACTGAGTACTTGGCTAAGTGCTTAACTGAATACACAGTGAGCAGGATTCACCAAACCAGGAAAGCATAGGCCAAACAATGACTCATGCGCATGCACACTCACACACACACGTGTGTGTGTGTGTGTGTGTGTGTGTGTGTGTGTGTATAAATTGTAAGTATTGCCAAAGGAAGGGTAAGACTGCTCACAAAGCAAATGTCCAGAAAGAAACTGGCCTTGATAACCACGACCTTGCAGATGTCATCATTTTTTCCTATTAGAGGGTCTTGTGAAGGTAGTACTAGGCAGTGTGAAACACCAAAAAAAGAAAAGAAGAAAGGAAGAAAGAGAAAGAGAGACAGAGAGGGAAGGAAGGAGAAAGGAGAGAAAAAAAAAGGGCTACGGATGGCACTCAGTTGATGGAGTGCTTGTCTATCATGCATGAAGCCCTAGGTTACACCTCCACCAGGTGTGGTGTCACATGCTTGTAACCCTAGCAATCAGGAGGTGAAGGCAGGAGGATATGGAGTTTCAGGTCATCTACAGGTACAAAGCAAATTCAAGGCCAGCCTGGGGTACTTGAAATCCTGCCTCAAAAGAAAAAAGAAAAACAAGGTCATAGAGATTGGGAGGAAGGAGGAGTACTGAAAGTGCCTTTATTCATTCACACATGATGAACTACTTACAACATTCTAAGCAATCTATAAGCTAACTAGTAGTGGGGTGGGGGGTTATTGTAGTTAAGTGCTTGCCTGTGATGCCTAAGGACCCAGGTTCGATTCCCCAGTACCTACATAAGCCAGATGCACAGGGTGGCACATGCATCTGGAGTTCATGTGCAGTGGCTAAAGGCCTTGGAGCACCCATTTTCTATCTGCCTCTTTCTCTCTCTCAAATAAATAAAAAATATTTTAAAAAAGAAACTAGCAGAGTGAGTTTAGCATGACTTCAGGATACTAGATAAATATATATAATTTGTATACACTAGAAATGAACAGTGTAAGATTTTTTTATGAAACTATATAGAAACTTTTAAAATGTTCTGTATGTGATGTTAAGTTCAGGGTAGAAGCTTGTTTTTTGCATATGATATCCGATTGTTTGTTGAGAAGATTTTCCTTTGCTTACTGAACTACCCTAGAAAATGCCTTTTCCTCATAAGAGCACAGCATGAAAGGAGGAGGCAGGTAAAGCAACTCCCTAATGGTTCAAGCTAAACTGATTCTTCAGCAAGAAGCTGAACATTAGTAAAAACAGTCCACACATGCCAGACTCAGTTCTATTAGGTAAATACTGTTATGATTAACATTATACAAAGATACAAAAGAAACAAGTTATAGTACTAAAACACTTCTAGTAGTAAGGAGAAATGAAGGTCTTGCTTCCACAATCTTACCGGAGTTCCTTTTCTCAGATAGTTTGTTTGGTGTCTTGAAATTGCTGATTCCTTCCATTGTAGCCATCACTGTAGGTCCTACGAAAATAAGCCACACAGCAAGGATTAAAAATACAACTCTAAGGTTGGGCATGGTGGCACATACCTTTAATCCCAGCACTCAGGAGGCAGAGGTAGGAGGATGGCCAAGAGTTCAAGGCCACCCTGAAACTACATAATGAATTCCAGGTCAGCCTAAGCCAGAGTGAAACCCTACCTGGAAAAAAAAAAGTGAAGAAATTTATAAAGCCTTGCTCTCTGGCATTTCTATGATCATTTTCAATAAAATGAAGTTTCATAATTGTTTATTTTTGAAACATAGTCTTAATGCCTCATCAATACTGTTTGTGAACTCATATTTGAGCTGATTCTCTCCTGATATTCATACCCCCAAACATAATCCTCAAGACTGTTTGAATTAGAGAAGTATGTCACCACAAATTTTATTAATGTTTTGAGAAAATTTTCAAATTTTTAAACATCTGAAATTTGTGTGAGAACATGCTAATTATGTAACTGGGTGGTTAATTATTAAATGGTGGTGTTAAATATGGTATTGGTAATTAAAATAATTAACTATATTCCAATAAAATATCTTGATATCTCTACTCAGTAAAAAAAAAAAAAAAAAACTCTAATTGGTGAAATTTTTCTAACATCATTTACCATTATCATATAAACATAAAATGTGAAAACTGAAAATGACCTCGACAAATACTTATTTCAAATTCATTTACAATGATAAAACTGAAATCAAAGTACAATTACCCATGGTCATACCATTTGTGAATTGGAGTTTAAGTTCCAATTATTTATACTTGGATTAAAAAAAATTCAGGCTGGAGAGATGGCTTAATGGTTAAGGCATTTGCCTGCAAAGCCAAAGTACTCTGGTTCCATTCCCCAGTACCCACGTAAGCCAGATACACAAGGGGCACATGTATCTGGAGTTCGTTTGCAATGGCTGGAGGCCCTGGTGTGCCCTTCGCTCTCTCCCTCTGTCTGCCTCTTTCTCTCTTTCTCTAATAAATAAATAAATAAATAATAAAAAAAAAATTCACTGGGCTGAAGAGATGGCTTAGTGGTTAAGGCACTTGCCTGCAAAGCTAAAGGACCTTGGTTTGATTCCCCAGGACACCATATGCCAGATGCATAAGGTGGCGCATGCATCTGGAGTTCGTTTGCAGTGTGGCTGGAAGCTCTGGCGAGCCCATTCTCTCTCTCGAGCGTACTCTCTCTCTCTGCCTCTTTCCCTCTCTCAAGTAAGTAAGTAAGTAAATAAATAAATATTTTTTAAATTCACCAACTAGAAAAAGGCAACAGCTACACAGCACATCTGCCTCTCATCACCCTTCCCAGAAGTTAACAGCTGTCTTTATCCTTTAAGAAAACCCTATGTGCACACCTGTTGTCTTAGCACTTGAGACACAGAGACAGGATTGTCCTGAGTTTCAGGCCAGCCTGGGATACACAGTGAGTCTGAAGCTAGCTTAAACAACAGAATGAGACCTTGCCTCAAGAAAAGCAAAACAAAAGTAGAAAACTGTATACGCAAGCTGCCGTAATAGCCAAAATATGCAAAACAGAAATATCCATTAGATGACAAATGCATAACTAAGACTGAGATTATATATATATATAATATATACAACGAATAATGTAAGGCACTGATACACACAATATAAGCGAACCTGGAAGACATTATGCTAAATGAAAGCCCCTGGATACAGATGGCCACAGATATGCTGAGTCCATTGATCGAAAATGTGTAGATTTGTCCAGAAAATGCTCGGGTTTCCCAAAGAGTAGGCTGTAGCTAGGAATAAAAGTCTATAGTGGTTCTGACTTTTCGAGACTGCACAAATAGAAAAGCCGGGGTTCCGGAGACTGTAGGGGGTGGGCATTCACTTTTGGATGCCTTATATATCCATGTGGAAAGGTCAAATATGAAACTGAATATAGATCTGGAATCCAAGCTGAGCCTTAGAATAGATGATGTTAGGTCACTACACTAATTTGAAATCACAGGGTTCTTAATTAAATAACAGCACAAAAGTGAATATTTTTGATGACGATAAATTAGATATATTTTCCGTTGGCTTGGGGTTCAAATTACTGACAACTGCTCAAGTCGGTGAATGAGCTCGCTGAGCCGTTAACACAAAATGAGAATGGCCTTCACCGCAGTCTTTAAAGTGCTGAGATTACGGGCGTGCGTGACCACGCCCACCTGCTTGCTAACTTATTATTATTATTATTATTATTATTTAGGCTGGGTCTCACTGTACACCTGACCTGCCACTCACTCTGGAGTTCCGGGCTGGCTTCGAACTCACAGCGATCCTCTCTCCTCCGCAATACAAAACTTAAAAATAAACCCCTTAGGATGAAAATCTGTCCAAGGCCACAGGACTGTCATCTCTGACGTGGCGAGGGCACCCGAACGTCTTTCCCCAAGCTTCCTTCCCACCCTGCTCGGCATCTCCGGGGCGCCCACGATTCCCCGCGTCCCGCCCAGCGACCCTTACCACGGCCGGCCGCGCCCTCCAAGAAAAGCTCCGAGGTGACAAGCGGTCGGCCCGAGGCTCTCTTGAAAATCGGGGTCTGCCACCAGACCCCACGGCTCCTTCGGCGTCCTCAGCCGCAACTACGCCCCGCCCACGCCCACCCGCAGCCGCAGCGGTTGCGATTGAACCGCCCTTCACGTTCAAAAAGGCCGCGCGCGCCGCCGCCTACGGGGCGGCGCGAGGGTCAGAACACGTGGCATTCGCCCTTCGCTCTTTCCACGGAGCTGGGTTCTGCACCAACCAAAATAGAGACGCTTTCAAGGGCAGTGAGATGAAAAAACAGACCGATTTTATGACAAATGTAAGCCCTTCAGAGGAACAAATCCTCATGGAAAGAATATGGATGACTGTTTAGAAGGCACACTGTTCAGGTTGTAGTGAGTAATAGATCCTTTTCTTTTTAAATTGTTGTTGTTTTTTCCAGGTAAGGGTCACACTCTAGCCCAAGCTGACCTGGAACTCACTTTGCAGTCCCAGGCTGGCCTCGAACTCACAGGCATTCTCCCACTTCTGCCTCTCAACTGCTGGAATAAGACGCATGCGCCACCACACCTGGCTTCCATTTCTTTCTCTTTTTTTAATAGATGAACGTGTATTTATAGATTTGCTGTATCTACAGATGTGTAGTTAGGATATCAATCATTTTTTTTTAATATTTTATTTATTTGTTAGAGAGGCAGATATATATAGAGAGAATGGGCATGCCAGAGCCTCCACCCACTGCAGAAATGAATTCCAGACACATGTGTCACCTTGTGCATCTGGCTCAAGTGCATGCTAGGGAGTCAAACCTGGGTCCTTGGGTTTCTCAGGCAAGTGCCTTAATGGCTAAGCTATCTCTCCAGCCCCTATCAATCTTTTTTTAAAAGTTATTTCAATTTTTTTTTTTCAAAGTAAGGCCTCACTTTAGACCAAGCTGACCTGGAATTCACTGTCTTCTCAGGACTGTTGATGAACAGCCTGCCCTTTCCCAGAAGTCTTGCCTGCCTCTCTGGGAAACTGAAACTTAGGCCTAGTTAGGGTGGCACCTTACTGAAGCCTGTTATGGCATAAGTTTGGTCCCTTCAACACATGTGCCACCTTATGCATCTGGCTTACGTGGGTACTGGGGAATTGAACCTGAGACCCTTAGGCTTTGCAGGCAAGTGCCATAACCGCTAAGCCATCTCTTCAGCCCCGCAAGAGGATTTAAAATACCACTTGAAAGGTAGGAGGGTGGAGATAGCAGAGCTATGTTCCCCTGCCTTAAGAGTTAATCCTAGTTAAGGCGCATGCCTGCGAAGCCTAAGGACCCAGGTTCAATTCCCCAGTACCCAGTACCCATGTAAGCCAGATGTACAAAGTGGAACATGTGTCTGGAGTTTGCAGTAGCTAGAGGCCCAAGCGCACCCATCCTCTCTCTCTCTATCTGCCTCTCTCTCATACAAATAAATAGATATTTTAAAAAAAAGTTAATCCCTGGAGACCTCTCAATCAAGAGACCAGGCCTCATCTAAAGACATGCTGAGGGGCTGGAGAGATGGCTTAGCGGTTAAGCGCTTGCCTGTGAAGCCTAAGAACCCTGGTTCGAGGCTCAGTTCCCCAAGACCCACGTTAGCCAGATGCACAAGGAGGCACACACGTCTGGAATTCATTTGCAGTGGCTAGAGGCCCTGGCTTGCCCATTCTCTCTCTCTCCCTCCCTCTCTCTCAGTCTCTCTCTCTCTCTGTCCGTTGCTTTGAAATAAATAAAAATAAACAAAAAAAAAATTTTTTTTAAAGACATGCTGAGAAGGTGAGATACCCAGGGGCCCCTCCTTGGGTCCAGTTCCTCATAGATCCTTACTGCTAGGTCTGCCACTTACTATTTTTCTGAGTTTAACTCAAAAAGTATAACTTTTCCTTTTCTTCTATCTCTTCTTTGGCTGCTGGATAGAATCCTAAACATACTCATTCTGACACTATAGGGCCTTTTCACCTTTTTCTCGGCAAATGTCCTTAGCTTTACTCCCTCCTCATCTTGTCTGTGCCTAAATTTCCATGGTCATGAGACAAAGGACTAAGTAAGAACATCTGCAGCAGTCCCACCTTCCCTCCATTCTCATTCTAATTTTTTTGTGGAGGCATAGTGTTACATACCTCACCATCTTTAAATGTCTATAGTTTTATTAAGTATGACATTTTACAAGCTCTCTATGTTCTATGCTTATGGGATAATGAAATGCTGTCTAAAGCCACAGCCCAAAAGCTCCTTAATTAACTATTGCTTATGGAAAAAAAAAACTCTGGGGAGATGAGATTATTGACACAGGTGTAAGATGAGGCCAAAAGTAGGTATGAAAGTGAAGGCTCTTGCGTAAGATTTATAACTGTCCTGTTCTGTTCCCCATCTCATTAACCATAAAAATACCTCCAGAGATTATCCACGGAAATGGCTGAACTTCACAAGTTTAATGTGATTGCTTGTGAAATGCATCCATTAATCTCAGAACCTCACATTCAAGCTAGTTGTCATGGAGAACAGCTTCGAGCAGAGATCTGTTATTTTATTTTATTTTATTTTCAGTACTTAAAGTCCTGTATGTCATTGCTTAGCCAAAGGGCTAAGTCTGTATTTGACTGTAGGGTCAAAGCCACACATCAGCGCCATGGCCTACTTTATAATATAAATTCTAATTTCTACATTCATGTCCTCATCTTTGGAGTTTTGAGACACTTTAGGACCACAGTCCCTCCCTCCCCCCAAGTAAAAGTTGTGAATGACCTTGGCCTACCATTGCTAGAGGCCAGAGAAGGATACCACTTCTCCTTAGGTCTTGCTACCTAAAGGAGTTCCCTAGAACTGTTTTTCCATAAACAACCTGAGTCCCTCCCCTCCCTAGGAAGAAGGAGTTCTCCTCTCTGAGAATGAAGATTCCTGAAAGGATTAAAATCTGAACCTGGCTTTGTGGCTAGTTTGCTCAGCCACCATTCAAAACTAACAAATGAGCCCAATTCGGGTCCCTAGGTGGACTTTACCCTGATTCTGCCTTCTCATGGGCAGGAGCTCTAGATTCTTTGTTCCATCCTTCTCTCTCTCGCTCTCGCTCTCGCTCTTTTTTTTTTTTTTTCAAGGTAGGATCTCACTCTAGACCAGGCTAACCTGGAATTCACTAAGTAGTCTCAGGGTGGCCTCAAACTCACGGCGATCCTACTACCTCTCCACAACCCTCCCCACCCCCCCAGTACTGGGATTAAACGCGTGTGCCACCATGCACTGGCCTCCTTACTTCTTAACTCTGGGCTTCCTGCTATCTGGGAACCCTGCTCTTAGGCATGAGCTCTGTCCTCCTTCCTTCTCTTGAATTCTATGTATAATCTGATAAAACCTGTAAACTAGAGCTGGAGAAATGGCTTAGTGGTTAAGGCCCTGCTGGTAAAGCCACATGCACAAAGTGACACATACTTCTGAGTTCACTGGTAGTGGCTAGAGGCCTTGCCATGCCCACTCTCTCTCTCGCTTTCTCACTCAAATAAATATTTTTTTTTAACCTGTCAAACTTTACCCACTGGTCTGTGGATTTCAGTTCTTTGAATTCATAAGGCAAGAGTCCAGTGACATCCCAAAATTATAAATATGTTGGCACATATTGGCAGAGGACCCCAATGCCTGTTTCATATTGGGCAAAACCCCCAAGTTTCTGTATCATACCCATGCATTGATTGGCAAGGAGCCCCAAACTTCCTATTTTACTTTCAAGGACTTAAGTTGAAAGTTTTTCTTTCTTTTTAGAGTATTAGCTTTTTTCTCTTTCTTTACTGCTGTGCTATACATTATAATTCTCTTTGAAGCTGTATAGTTGCAGATTAGCTAGGAAAATGGTGGGAATGTTTAGGCAAAAAGAAAAGAAGAATGTTTCATCTTGTTCCTGAAGGAGAAACAGAAACAACCTAGCTTTAAAAATAAATAAATAAATTTATTTACTTATTTGCAAGCACAGAGAGAGAATGGGCCCAGCAGGACCTCTTGCCACTACAAATCCCAGATGCATGCACTACTTTGTGCATCTGCCTTTAAGTGAGTACTGGGGAATCAAACCCAAACTGTCAGGCTTTGCAAGCAAGTGCCTTTAACCACTCTCCAGACCAGGATAGCTTTTTATAGACAGACAGGAAAAGAGGCCCCAAAAGAGATGCCATCATGCATGCCCTGGTAGGACCAGGACCAGCATCTGTTCCTGCCTCATCCAAGATGGCTGCTAGCAACATTTCCCAGCAGGAATTTCCTGTTTCTTCCTCAGCTCAGCACTCCTAGATGGGTTGGCTCCTCCTCCCTTGATCCCAGGAACCAATCAGGTCTCTCCTTACACATGGGTGTCGTTAACAAGGCTCACCCTAATTGTATGTTTAATCCCTATACAGGAGCCTGACCAGGTAAGGCTTCCCTTTCTTCCTAAGGTTTTGCCTGAACACCAGTGTAAATCTCCCTCCTTCTTGCCAAAAAAGTGGGTGGGCACTTCTGTCTGGGCATTTTCCTTCTTGCCTTCTACCATGTGTCTTGCTGAGATGCTTCTTCTTTGATCTCTGAGTCCTTCACTATTGCTTAATCCTCTCTGGTCTTTTGTTTTATTATTTTAAAGGTGTGCTCCACCTGGCTTGCAAGATTCCTTTTATTTTTTATTTTATTTATTTATTTATTTATTTGAGAGCGACAGACACAGAGAGAAAGACAGAGAGAGAGAGAGAGAGAGAGAATGGGCGCGCCAGGGCTTCCAGCCTCTGCAAACGAACTCCAGACGCGTGCGCCTCCTTGTGCATCTGGCTAACGTGGGACCCGGGGAACCAAGCCTGGAACCGGGGTCCTTAGGCTTCACAGGCAAGTGCTTAACCGCTAAGCCATCTCTCCTGCCCGCAAGATTCCTTTTAAAAAGAGTTAAGATAAGAAGGAAAGAAAAGCAGGCAAGGATCTAAATCAAAAGAGGAGTCTGTCTGGGTGTGGTGCCCCATGCCTTTAAATCCCAGCAATTGGGAGACAGAGCTAGGAGGATCATCGCCTAGCCTAGAGTGAGACCCTACCTCAAAAAACCAAAAAAATAAAATAAGTCTGTATTTGACTGTAGGGTCAAAGCCACACATCAGCGCCATGGCCTTTGGCTAAGCAATGACATACAGGACTTTAAGTACTGAAAAAAAATAAAATAAAATAGAATGAGGAGACTGGAATAATCTCCTTCACATAAGCTAGTCTCTCTCCTTGGTGGAGAGGGAAGAGGAGGCTCACAGCATGTTTCAGGCCCAGTTACATATGAATCAGACATCCAGTTAGAATGAGCCTCATCACCAGGCCCAGGTGTGCAGGGAGAGCCCCGACTGGCCTGGCGGGTAAGCCCCAGGGGAACATTGACTTAGGAAGGGTCCGCACGCAGGAGCCCTGAACACTGGAGAAGAAACAGGAAGTTGTTGCTCAGAAATTGTTGCCTTCAGCCGTCTTGGATGAGACTGAAGCAGACATGATTCCACCTGGGGAGAATGTGCCCTGCTAGGGCAGGCAAGGTGGCATTCATGTTTCTGTGGATCAGTCCTTAGCTAGCCACCTGTCAGGAGAAAGCTACCTTGCTGTTTTGTCTTTCCATACCCAGGGCCTGAACTGCTGCTAACCCCTTCTTCTTCCACCCAGGTTCAGACACCTTTTCCTCCTCCATCTCTTGACTCTCTTCCTCTGCTTGGACCACGAGCCGTCCATTCCCACCGCTCATGCTCATGACTTGCTGCCCTGCCTTCCCCGCCCCCCACCCAACTTCCCTTCCCCTCCTATTGATTGCCACATTGCTGCCCAGTTAATCCTTTTTATTTGTAAACTTCATCATGTCACCTCGCATGCTGGAAATCCTTCAGAGCACCTCCTAAACTTCATGGCAAAACCCACCCTCCTTGTGATTTTGAAGGAACCCCAGGAAGGGGGACCCCACGCTCTGCCCGGATATGGCGACACCCCAAATCACTCACGAGAAGCGGTCTTGATGCAAACTGCAAGAGGATTTTATTCCAAGCGTGCTGGGGCCCACAGTCGTACACCGCACAGGGGTAGAGGACTGCAGAGCCCCGAATGCAGGAACGGGACAGTTTTTATAGGGTTTCTAACAAAGCCTGTGCATTAGACCAATCATTTTTTTTTTAATATCAGGAGCCCACGGGGTGCGAGCCAGTCAGTTTGTGCCACCCCATAGTTTCTAAGCCAATTAGTTTAATTTGTTCAAGCCCCTCGTGGACCAATCATTCTCCTATGACCTTGGTGGTCAGCATTTGCGCAGGTCCTTGGGTGGGAGTAGCAGAGTGTGGTATCAGTCTCCTATGACCTTGGAGGTCAGCATTTGCGCAGGTCCTTAGGTGGGGGTAGCAGAGTATGGTATCAGCCTCCTATGACCTTGGTGGTCTGAGGCAGGCTGCTACAGCTTATGGTGCGAGCTACTAAGGCTTACAGTGTGGGCTATTAAGGCTTATGGTGCAGGCTATTTACAGAAACCAAATAAGTGGTTCACTTTATTACTTATTTCCCATCCTTGAGGGCTATCTCATGCCCTTTTTACCTAGTTTTATATTAGGAGCGGGCTCTGATATAATGCGAAGAGGGATTCTTTACTTGCTTCCAACAGAGAGTAAAGCCTGGAGTTTGAGGTATGCAGGGGCCCGCTTAAGCTCCCTTTGGAGCGTGATAGTATTTCTGGGCTTCTGAATTCTTGGGCCTTTCAATTTGACCCTTAGTGGCTATGTTCTAGGAATCTCCTGAGATAACGCAGTTATGTATTGCCCAAAGGGGTCAGGCTCAGAGTCACGGAATTCTTGTTCGCTAGCATCAGAGGAATCTTTCCCCTATTGCAGTTTCAGAAGACGGAAGTGCGACATTTAAAGTCCTAGGAGCATTTACACTTCTTCTAGGTACATTGGTTCTATTCCATCTAAGCTAACATAAGCGGGAAACATTAAATATGTGGTATTCCTTCAAAATCTGGCCAGCACCCAACCAACTGGCACTCTGGTCTCTGGTTAGACTAAATTCATAATAATGCCCAGAGCGCTCATGTTCCTTCAAATCAGCTCCCATACGCTTACCTCTTAGCAAGAAAAGTCACGTGTGCATGTGTTGAGTGGAGTGCATGCATGTGTGTATGTTCATGCGTGTGGGACCCCATGTATCTGTGTACATGTAGCGGCCAGAGGTTGATACTGGGTGTGTACCTCTATCATTATCCACCTTAGGTTTTTGAAACAGGGTCTCTCACTTAATCCAGAACTCACCAATTCGGTAAGACAAACTAGCCAATGAATTCCAGAGTTCCTCCTGCCTCTCCTCCCCAGCACTGGGATTACACACATGTGATGTAATGGGATGCTAGGGAATCTGAGTTCAGATCCTCATGGTTACTCAGTGTTGCAGCCAGGTTTGCCTTGCTGGTAGAAATCACCCAACCAAGAACAGCTTGTGGGAAAAAGGTTTATTTTGGCTTACAGGCTCAAGGGGGAAGCTCCATGATGGCAGGGGAAAACGATGGCATGAGCAGAGAGTGGACATCACCCCCCTGACCAACATAAAGTGGACCATAGCAACAGGAGAGTGTGTCAAACCCTGGCAGGGGGACACTGTCTGGCCCCAACAATACACTGCCTCCAAGAGGCGTTAATTACCAAATCTCTATCAGCTGGGAACCTAGCATTCAGAACATCTAAGTTTATGTGGGACACCTGAATCAAATCGCCACACTCGGCAAGCACTCTAGCCACTGAACCATCTCCCCAGTTTCTAGAAAAGTCCTTCGTGACTGGATCAACATCACCCTTCACTTCTCAGCTCAGGCCCATCCACTCCTGGGGCCTTCTCTGCTCCCCCACAGTGCACACGCATGGTTGCTCCTCCTCTGGTCTGCTAGAGCATCTCCCAATTCTAGTGCAGCACACTCTGGTGCAGTGGAGATCTCTCTCTCTCTCTCTCTCTCTCTCTCTCTCTCTCTCTCTCTCTCTCTCCTATTTATTTATTTATTTATTTTGAGGCAATGTCACACTGTGGCCCAGGCTGACTTAGAATTCACTCTGTATCCTCAGGATGTTCTTGAACTCTCGGCGATCCTCCTGAGTGCTGGGATTAAAGGCGTGCACCACCACACCCAGTTTGCTCTATTTTATTGTTTTTTTCTAGGTAGGGTCTCGCTGTAGCCCAGGCTGACCTGGAATTCACTATATAGTCTCAGGGTGGCCTCAAAACTCACAGCAATACTCCTACTTCTGCCTCCCAAGTGCTGGGATCAAAGGCGTGCTCCGCCACGCCTGGCCTGGAATTCTCTCTACTTTTATCTTTCCCCTAGAGTATTAGTCTTAGAGCCTTCTCCATGTGACTAGATGAGTGCTCAGAAAGAAATGGAACACTGAGCTGGGCGCTGTGAGTTCAAGGCCACCCTGAGACTACATAGTGAATTCCAAATCAGCCTGAGCCAGAGTGAGGCCTGACCTCGAAAAACCAAAATAAATAAATAAATAAATATATTAATGGAATACTGTTTCATAGAGAATCCATCTCTTTCAGTGTCAGAGAATATGCCAGTTGGTCTGGGATTAGTCAGTGAGCTGTAACTTTAATGAGTTAGCAGCATATGTTTGCCATTTTATGTGGCAGAATTGTGTTCATCATCACTCCACCCTTCAGAAAATGTCATATTTTGATTGCCTAACTCCTACCATGATGATGTTTGGAGCTGTGGTCTTTGGGAATTAAGTTTGAATGAAGTCATGAAAGGTTGGGTCTGATCTGATTGGATTCCTGTCCTTGTACAAAGAGAAACCGGCCAGTTCAACTTGACGCTGACTTTAATTGACACTGGGAACTGAAGTTCCCCTTAAGCAGATGCGCCTCAAACATCTTACAAAGCTGATTGACAGAATGTGGTTGTAGAAAGATGGAATGTTGCAGATTCAGAGCCAGATTATTTTGAAGTAATTTTAGCCCTTTTAGTAGCTATTTGTCACCCACCACTATGTTTGACCTACTATCCTTGTGACTATCAGGTGATCAGGTGAAACCTTTCTGAAATATACTAACACACCACTAGCTTTCACCAGCCCACAGGCAAGAATGTCATCAGCTGCCTTCCTGGTGTTTCTACCAATGTATTTGAAATGTGACTTGGTTTATGAACTTCTTTTGTTTTGTAACTATACAATCCTCATGAAATTGTTGACACATTGGAACATGGAATTTGGGGTAACCTAAATCTGAGTTCCCGGGCCATGTTCACGCATATTTGGCTCCAGAATAAACTTTTATTTCCTTTGAGGTGAACGTGGTGTGTTTTGCATAGATGCCTCACATTACAGGTTCCATTCCCACGGGACTGTCTTTCATGTCAAATGTCAATCACAGGTGGTAGGTCCCCAGGTTACCCATAACTTTGGTCCAATTTGGCTATAAAGCAAAGCTTCCTATAACTCTCCACTCCATGGGTTCAGTAGTTTGCCAGAGCAACTCATAAACCAGGGAAATAGTTGACTTACTATTGTCGATTTATTTCAAAGGATATTTTAGCCAGTGGAAAAGGCACATGGAGGTTCAGGAAGGATCCCAGGAGCAGGAACTGCATATGGCCGTAGTCACCAACATGGACGTGCCCTCATCCCATCCTTTGTTTTGAGCTGGAGAGATGGCTTAGTGGTTAAGTGCTTGCCTGTGAAGCCTAAGGACCCCAGTTCGAGGCTCGATTCCCCAGGTCCCACGTTAGCCAGATGCGCAAGGGGGCACACGCGTCTGGAGTTCGTTTGCAGTGGCTGGAGGCCCTGGCGCACCCATTCTCTATCTGTCTTTCCCCCCCTCTCTCTGTCACTCTCAAATAAATAAATAAAAATGAACAAAAAATGTTAAAAAAAAAAAAGATAGGGTTTCACTTAGCCCAGGCTGACCTGGAATTCACTGTGTAGTCTCAGGATGGCCTCAAACTCACAGCAATCCTCCTACCTCTGCCTCCCAAGTGCTGGGATTAAAGGTGTGTGTCACCATGCCTGGCTGGGATTTCTTTTCTTTTTTTGTTAGTTTTTGTTTTTCAAGGTAGGGTCTCACTCTAGCCCAGGCTGACCTGGAATTCACTATGTAGTCTCAGGGTATCCTCAAACTCACAGGGATCTTCCTACCTCCTCATACCTGGCTTCCTTTAGGGATCTTTTGTGATCTTTTTTTGTTGTTGTTTTAATGGATTTGGTTTTTTTGTTGTTGTTTCTTTGTTTATTTTTATTTGAGAGCAACAGACAGAAAGAGAGAGAGAGAGAGAGAGAGAGAGAGAATAGGCACATCAGGGCCTCCAGCCACTGCAAATGAACTCCAGATGCATGTACCACCTTGTGCATCTGACTTTCATGGGTCCTGGGGAATCGAGCCTCGAACCACTGTCTTTATGCTTCACAGGCAAGCACTTAACCACTAAGCCATCTCTTCAGCCCCATCCTTTAGGGGTTTCTATGGAGACTTCATTTCATAAGAATGATCAGTTAGTAACTCAGTCACCAGTTGCTCTTTCCCCTAAGTATGGGGTGTGAGGTAAAAGTTCTATGCTTGTAGTGATGGCTGAATCTTTCTGGTGACCAACTCGTATACAGAGTCACACATGAAAAGCAGACTCTCCTATCGCCCCGGAAGCACTGGGCATTTAGAGTTTTGGATCAGCAGCCAGCCACCTGGGATGGAAGGCCTAGCTACAGTCCAAGAGAAAAGCCTGGGTCGGGCAGTCCCCCTCTCAACTGCCTGCGGGGAAGGCAGGGTCCCATCAGCCTTCGCTCCTGCCCTAGCTAAATGTTTCCATTTGCAGTATTCTGACTTCTCCCTCCAGGAAGTAAACTGCTGGTTCTGGGAACAGGGACTTTGAAAAACAAGATGTGCTTTGGAAAATGTACTGGAAATCTCTGACGCCTGTAATTGACAAGTTGCTGCCTCCACCTTGGTCCGGCAAACTGAGAAGATGGGACAGAGAATTCAAACCCTCCCTAAGGGAAGACCTTGCTCACCTCATGCTGGACAAAGCTGAGTGTTCCCTCCTCAGTGATTGTGCAAGGCTCCAGGCTGGCCCCGACATCTGGCCACAGCCTCAGCATCTTGACGTCTTTGCTGCTCCACAGTGCTCTTCGTTTTCTGCTTTCAAAATCAGTCGGAATAAAATGGTCTCTGTTCTAGGCCTCCAAGGTTGGATGAATACAGTGAGTAATAGGAAGGAATATTTGGTGGTTTACACTTTAACTGCTCAGTGCCTACTTGGCACATATAGGGTGGTCAGGGGCTAAAAAAGTGGTATCATCCTGGCCCCCAGACAACACACTGGCGGAACATACTATTTGACGAGAAAGGAAAAAAACAAACATCTTTTCAAGACATGAAACTCACTGGCTCAGGCCCTTTTCTCAAGGAAGTGAGTGTAAAGGAGGGGCTATCCCGGCTATGTACACACAGATACATATTACAGCCAAACAGCCACAGGGCTAGAGAGATGGCTCAGTGTTTAAAGATACTTGCTCGAAACGTCTGCAGGCTCAGGTTTGATTCCCCAGAACCCGCATAAAGCCAGACACAAAAAAATGGCACATGTGTCTGGCTTTTGTTTGAAGTACTGAGACCCTGGCACACTTATACACATGCAAATAAATAAGTCATTGAAAAATATTTATTTGTTGTATATACTATGCTCATCAAACAGCACAGTAAGCACTTTTCTTAGTGTTCATACCCTTATATTAATGCTACTCTCACTTTTGGTAGAGAATCTTCTCTTTTCAGATGGCAGTGACCTTGGGATGACTCAGAAGGCATCATGGTGTTGGAAAGAAATGACAGGAGTGCTCAGCACTGCAATATCTCGATCACACCTTCCAAGGCTCAGGGTCTGTTGTGGAAGAGGTGGCAGAAAGAATGTAAGAGCCAAAGGAAGAGTAGGACTCCTTACAACGTGCTCCTCCCAACACAAAATGGCCTGGATATCCATGACCTCACAGTGCCTGACACTACCTGTTCAAGGCCATCATAATAGGGGGAAAAGATCATGACATGAAAATAAAAGAGAAACTGATTGAGAGGGGGAGGGGATTTGATGGAGAGTGGAGTTTCAAAGGGGAAAGTGGGGGGAGGGAGGGCATTACCATGGGATATTGTTTACAATCATGGAAATTGTTAATAAAATTTGAAAAAAAAATTATTTGTGTGTGTGTGTGTGTGTGAGAGAGAGAGAGAGAGAGAGAGAGACTAAGACTACAAGGTGCCTTGTCACCTGGCATGGGAACTGGACTGACCAGCTCATCCCTCCATGGCAATAACTTCAATGGTATCCCAGTTCTGGGAATTCTTCCCACTGTACAGGAGCCCTGCTTTCTTTCTTTCTCTTTTTAAACATTTATTTAAAAAAATTGTATTTATTTATTTATGAGAGAGAAAGAGACAGATATAGAGAAAGAGAGAATGGGCACGCCAGGGCCTCTAGCCACTACATATGAACTGCAAACACATGTGCCCCCTTGTGCATCTGGTTTACGTGGGTCCTGGGGAATCGAACTCAGGTCCTTAGGGTTCTCAGGCCAATGCTATAACCGCTAAGCCATTTCCCCCAACCCGTTGCTTTCTCTTTAAAAAAAATATTTTATTTATTTATTTGAGAAAGAGAGAGAAAGAAGTGGATAGAGAATTGGTGCACCAGGACCTCGAGCCACTGCAAACGAACTCCAGATGCATGCACCACTTTGTGCAGCTGGCTTTATGTGAGTACTGGGAATCAAACCTAGGTCCTTTGGCTTTTCAGACAAGTGCCTTAACCACTAAGCCATGTCTTCAGCCCTTCTTTCCTTATCTTAAGCTGGATAATGAAACCTTTCAAAATCTCACTCTCAATGATCCATGGATTTCATTTGTTGAATTCATGAGACAAGAACCTGGAGGCTACTGATTCCATGGAAGTTTTGTGTGACAGTCACCCTAACTCCTGAGGTAAAAGCCCATCCAAAAGCCAGGTGTGGTGGTACATGCTTTTAATCCCAGCACTTGGGAGGCAGAGGTAGGAGGATTGCCATGAGTTCGAAGTCACCTTGAGACTCCATAGTGAATTCCAGGTCAGCCTGATGAGCCATAGTGAGACTCTATCTTGAAAAACCAAGCCATCCAAGAGCTGAGAAAGCTTTCATTGCTCTCAAAGACACCCCATATTCCTATATCAATATTCTCCTAAAATATTACATACACAAACAATTAAAAATAAGTATAGAAGCTGGACGTGGTAGCACACACCTTTAATCGCAGCACTTGGGAGGCAGAGGTAGGGTGATTGCCATGAGTTCGAGGCCACCCTGAGACTACATAGTGAATTCCAGGTCAGCTTGGGCCAGAGTGAGTCCTTACCTCAAAAAAAAAAAAAAAAAAAAATCAATAAATAAGTACAGCAAAAGAAAAAATTTTTAAAAATTAAAAAAAGTCTGTCTTCAGGGATTATAGAGACTAATCAGCAAATAAATACATTACAGTGGAATAAGTATATCACGGAGCAGAGTGTGTGACTGCTTAACGATGAGGAAGACTTCATCCCATACGAGGTGTCTGACAGCGCAGTGTCCCTGGCAGAGGGCAGGTGAAGCCTATGACAGACATTTCTCTGGTTTGCTTTATTTGCCTACCTGATGTTTGCACCAATGTATGTGACATGTGCCTTGGTCCTTTTGTTCTGTAACTATAAAAATTTTATAAAAGGGGCTGGGGAGATGGCTTAAGGCATTTGCCTGCAAAGCCAAAGGACCCAGGTTCGATTCCCTAGGACCCATGCAAGCCAGATGCACAAGGTGGTGCATTCATCTGGAGTTTGTTAGCAGCCGCTAAAGGCCCTGGAGTACCCATTCTCTCTCTGTCTCTCAAAATAAAAAATTAAATTAAAAAAATAAAACTTCATGAAAAATCAACCAAAAAAAAAAAAAAAGCCGGGCGTGGTGGCGCACACCTTTAATCCCAGCACTCAGGAGGCAGAGGTAGGAGGATCGCCATGAGTTCAAGGCCACCCTGAGACTCCATAGTGAATTCCAGGTCAGTCTGGGCCAGAGTGAGACCCTAACTTGAAAAACAAAACAAAAAAAAAACCCAAAAAACTTCATGAAAGCTGGGTGTGGTGGCGCACACCTTTAATCCAAGCACTTGATCACCATGGGTTCGAGGCCACCCTGAGACTTCATAGTGAATTCCAGGTCAGCTTGGGTTAGAGCGAGACCCTACCTTGAAAAACAAAGCAAAACAAAACCCAATAAATTGTTAACAAGTTGGAACCTGGCACTTGAGATAACCTGAATCTGTGTTCCAGGGCCATGATCACTCATATTAGGCTCCAAAATAAACTGTTACTCCCTTTGAGATGAAAGCTGTGTGTTTTGCAGCAACAGATGAAATGAGATATTTGGCACATTTAAATTCTTGGGTAAAGATTTAGAGAGTGATAAAGGGTTTGAGGTTGAATTGTAGGAAATGTGTAGGAAACTAAAAATAAAACTTACTATTAGTTCAAAGGCAAGTAAAAGAATGTGCAGGAAATGAAAAGCAATTATATCCACTGTGCAATTCACCTGTGAATAGTACTGACACGAAGTGTGAATTAAACACCTTTTATTTTAAAGATTTTAAATATACAACAAAGTTGGAAAAGTATACCCGGAACACTTGGATTCGTAAATGAAATAATTGATAGTGGATTTTTTTTTTTTCATCAGGAGGTAGGTAACATGGTTGTCTATCTTTTAAAAAATTATTTATTTGTTTATTTATTTATTTATTTGAGAGAGAGAAAGAGATACAGAAATAGGCAGCTAGAGAGAGAGAGAGAATGGGCGTGCCAGGGCCTCCAGCTACAGCAAACAGACTACAGATGTGTGCTCCCCCTTGTGTATCTGGCTTATGTGGGTCCTGAGGAATTGAACCTGGATCCTTTAGCTTTGCAGGCAAGCTCCTTAACCACTAAGCCATCTCTCCAGCCCTGGTTGTCTATCTTTTTTTCTTTTTTTTTTTTTTTTGTTTTTTCAAGGCAGGGTCTCACGCTAGCCCAGGCTGACCTGGAATTCACTATGGCGTCTCAGGATGGCCTTGAACTCACGGAGATCCACCTACCTCTGCCTCCTGAGTGCTGGGATTAAAGGCATGTGCCACCACGTCTGGCTCGGTTGTCTATCTTTTTTTTTTTTTTTTTGCATTCAATGAGATTTTTATTTCAATTATCCACAAAACAATATTACAACATTTTATAAAAATATTAAGTTTTAGACTACCATTATTCATTTAAAAAAGTGTTTGGGCTGAAGGCTGCTTTTGCTAACATTCTTTTTAGTACAGGAAAGCTCCATAGTAAAACAATAAAGATGGAGGCTGCTGGGAAAAAAACCCTCAAATGTACAAAAACTGTTTATTTTCTTGGCAATTAAAAAATACATAACAATTTAAATTGAATACACATCAAGTTAGTGTTTTATCCTTACTATACAATGGTTAAAAGGAACTGATCCACTTCATCAAGACCTAATGAATACCATCAACTTTTCCTGGCTTTTCTGATCACAATTAGTACATAAACATAACTTTGTTACCTTTTAAAAAATACTTAGAAAAACAATACAATATAGTTCACATGAAGCCCTTTAAAAAACTCCTATCACAGGTTGTAGACATTGGGACAAATAATGACATCACTCATCTTAGGAAGCCTCTCTTGGTAGAGGATTCAATACTAAACACGTTACGTAAAAAGAAGAAACGAGTATAATCTTTAGTACCAGAACTTTTGCCAACTTGCATGAAGTTCATGTGTCACACTTTAAAAAAGGTTTAAATTTGAACATATATACAATGGCACAGCTATTTTAAATTTAAGGATTAAAGTGATGGTAGTTAAAAATCATATGTTGAGAACTCAGGAACTTTAGACAATGCTTTAAAGTGTGGCTATAAACACAGCATTTAAACAAATACTAGACTTCATTTTGTACTTTGCTAAAATCTTAAAACACTATTAATGCTGCTATTCAAATTCATTTCAGAATTTTAGTCTGAAAAACCAGGGTTTTTTTTTTGTATGTTTTACTTGTGAATTTTAAATTAGCCAATACTTCCCCCTTCTAAGTTAGTTTCTCAGAGTATGGTTACCTCCTCAAATCAACTCCATTCCAAAAGGGAAAAATGCGGTTGTCTATCTTTTAATGATGTTGGGAGTTATTGATGTTCAGTCCCTAGCCCCATTCATGTCTTAGAGGTTATAAAGTGATGCTATTTTAATTCACTCAGTTCCTTTTAATTTATTAACTTCCTTTCAATAATAATTTTGGAACTCAATTATACTACTTATGTTTTAAAAGGCAGAATAAATGGTTTAGGTTTTTTTTTTTCAGTATTTACCCAGTTTTCAAGAAAATGAATTAATTTCTTATTACCCTCCAAAAGAGATCACTTTGATGTTTGAAAAAAAATATTATAAAAGGGTGGAAGAGCTGAGATTGTGGCACAGTGATAGTGCACTTGCCTCATATGCCTAAGGCCCTATATTTGATCTCCAGCATGACCAGAAAATAGAACTGTCGTCATGAATACATGGCCTTCAGCAGGTTTAATACATAGAGAATAAAGTCTTTGCTGAACACTTGTCCTGTAACATCTTTGGCCAGTGGGAGCCTCTTCACGTTGGCTCCTGGCTGTGCTTCTGTGGTCTTAATTTTTTTTTAATTTAAACAATTTTAATGTTTAAATTAGAATTTTGCAAGTACATACATACTTATTTTTGTGTTAAATACTCAAATCCTACAAATATTCTATATATATAGTATATAAACATGTGGGTATGTACACATTTAAAGGCTATGAGTTTTTAAATATCTAGCAAAATTAAATTAAGCTTAAACAATCTAATTTTGAAAGTAAGTAATATAAAATTATTGACTTAATGTTAACTGGTGTTCCAGTTACAGTGGACAGAATCAAACCTTTGTATAAGCTGGGAAGCTTACCTCTTCATATTCTAACTTCCAGAAGTTAAGAAGGATGATTATAAATAAAAATCTGAATAGGTGTTTGCAAGTGGAAAATTAATTTCTTCAAATGTTAGTATACATTGATATTTGTACAGCAAATAGTAGGAGCCTTGAGGTATTTTTTACCTTTGTAAACATGACAGAATATCAAGACTAGAAAATAACAATCTGTTACATTTCCACTTTATACATCAAGCATTATATCTTTGAGCCTACCAAATCTCTGCTTGTCTATTTTTGAAAACTGATTAAACAAACACTTATGATCAAAGGGGTAGTCGTAATTGTTCAGGTTCATGTTGATGATAACAGGTTTAGAATTCATGTAAGTATCTGGAAGTGGCCAGCATAAACCAAGATGATGGCAATGCACCTTAATTAGACAGCCATCACTGCAATACCATAGGATTCCTTCAATTTTACCCTCTCTGCAGCCTTCAAACCAGGACAACAGGTCACTATACTTCAATATAGGCAGATTGCTCACTTGAAATGCTCCATGCGGTGTAAGATAATGTAATGGATATTTCTTGCTTCCTAACCCAGGAATGTGTCCACTTTCATCAGGCACTGGTTACCCATCCCTGTGTTCTATTTCTTTCGCTGGTATCCAACACTCTGGAACAGGTTTGAGATCTTCCTCAGTATTCCAAAGAAATTCTTTTGAGTTTTCTTTTGAATGTAGAAATTTTTTAAATCTTTTGTCAGCATGTTTATTGGGTTTTCTATCTAGTCGAGCCCAAAGGTATGGCTGACCTTTGTATGTAGTAATGTAACCACATGTCCCATCCACTTTTTCTGTTGGAATTGCACTGTAGACATCTGCATCTATGGCCTTGTCACTTACTGTTTTGGTCGCCAAAACTTTAAATGGCTGGTGCTCCCGCTTGGCCGATGTCCCGTCCTTAACTTCCGTCACAAACACGTCCCACCAGCAGCGTGGGAGGGGGAAGAAACCTGTGGTCTTAATTTTGACAGATTTTTGGTAGCTTCCTTTTAATTTATATGGCAACATGTCTAGGGACTATCTTGTATATTTCTGGCCTTTGACTTAAATAAAACCGGTTATTTCTAAAAACAAAAACATAACCATGTTTTTTTTTTTTTTTTTTTTTTTTCTATACTGGGATATGACCTTTAAAGAACATGACCAGGGATAATTGGTTCAGGTGAAAACCCTGTTCCTAGGCCTCCTTTTTCTCAGCCACCTCCAACCCAACTTCTAGAAGCAGACACCGCAGGAGTCCTAAACTTCATGCTTAACATTCAGTCTTCTCATATCCGCCAGGTCAGGCATCCTGTGTGTCAGTTTGCCACTTTCAAAAGATGTCCTTCTGGGGCTGGAGAGATGGCTTAGTGGTTAAGCACTTGTCTGTGGAGCCTAGGGACCTGGGTTCGAGGCTCGATTCCCCAGGACCCACGTTAGCCAGATGCACAAGGGGGCGCACACGTCTGGAGTCCGTTTGCAGTGGCTGGAGGCCCTGGCGCACCCATTCTCTCTCTCTATCTGCCTCTTCACCTCTCTGTCTGTCACTCTCAAATAAATGTCCTTCTGTCCCTCCTATTGGTAACTTCTTCTTCTTTTTTTTTTTTTTTTTTTTTTTTTGGTTTTTCGAAGTTGGGTCTCACTCTAGCCCAGGCTGACCTGGAATTCACTATGGAGTCTCAGGGTGGCTTCAAACTCACAGCAATCCTCCTACCTCTGCCTCCTGAGTGCTGAAAGGTAACTTCTATAAGTCTCTCATACATGTTTCTATCCTTTTTTGAGGGGAGGGTTGATGGGAAAAGGGAGCTCAAGATAGTGTCTCACTCTAGTCCAGACTGACCTGGAACTCCCTCTGTAGCTCCAGGCTGGCCCAGAACTCACGGGGATCCTCCTACCTCTGCCTCACAAGTGCTGGGATTTAAGGTGTGCACCACCGCACCTGGCCATATTGCTATTCCTTTTTAAAAATTATTTTGTGCTTATTTATTTGAGAGAGAGAGGGATATAAAGAGGCAGGTAGAGAGAGAGAGAATGGATGTGCCAGGGCCTTTGGCCACTGCAAATGAACTCCAGATGCATATGCCACTTTGTACATCTGGCTTACATGCGTCCTGAGGAATTGGAGCAGGGTTCTTTGGCTTTCCAGGCCAGTGTCTTAACTGCTAAGCCATCTCTCCAGCCCCATGTTGCTATTATTATGTATAGTCTTTATTATTCTACAACAAATACTTGTGGAAAAGGGTACCTCTCTTGCACTTGCTTCAGACAAGACGGTTCAAAGCAGGAGATGCTGGGGCAAATTGATTCTAGTATATTTCCTCTCATCTCAGTGTTTACCTTTGTGTATTGCCTGGCAGTTTCCTCTTTTTTTTTTGAGGTAGGGTCTCACTCTGGTCCAGGCTGACTTGGAATTAACCATGTAGTCTCAGGGTGGCCTCAAACTCATGGTGATCCTCCCATCTCTGCCTCCCAAGTGCTGGGATTAAAGGCGTGCGCCACCACGCCCGGCCAGTTTCCTCTTCACTTGGGCTTTAGATCCAGATTTTGAGACTATGTTCCTGGGAATACTTTAGATTCAACACCATTCATTTGATCTAGGCTTTCTGACTGCTAGGCCCAGAATCTTACTGTGGTTTGATATGACAGTGAGTATGATCAACCAAAGGCTCATGTGCCAGGAGCGTGGTCTATCTACCATGTCAGTGATGAGAAGATGGACCCTTTAAAAGATGGGGATTCGTGGAAGGTAACCAGGTCATGGGCACCACCCTCAGAAGAGATGAATGCAATTGACTGGATTAGTTCCTTCAAGAATGGAGTGCTGTGAGGGATCCCTGCACCTCTCCTGAATGCCTCTTCTGCATGTACCACTTGCCACTGTGGTGTAGATGGGGATGCCATGGGAATGCGATCTACCATGAGGTCCATGCCAGAGTTAAACAGAGGCTCTTAAACCTCCAGAACTGTGAACTAAGTCACCCAAACCGTCCAGCCTCAGGTACTTTGCTACAATAATAAAAATGGATGAACGCGTGTACCTTTTTAGTTATTAACTCTGGTGTAGACTGAGCTGTTACAAACATGTACAGTGAGCACATGCCTACATGCCATGACTGGTCAACTGTAAGCTGCAGCCAGAACCTTCGTAACAGAAATCCCTGCAGTGTGCTGACTGCTCAGACAGGTGGTCCTTCCCAGACAGACAGAAAGCTTCATGAAAGAGCCGCTGTGCTCCACGAAGCACGGAGTATCATTGAGGTGGATCTCATTTTGGCTTGATGGGATTAGATCTTGACTCCCTACTCTGAAAGTCCAGCAGGGGAGATTTTTCAAGAATTATGATTGATTTCTTAACATTTTATATTCTAAGGGAGAATTTAAGACCTCAACATTATTTGTTTTGGAGGCGATGTTGCTCTGCTCCATTTATCCCCATCTTCCAAGTAGTTTGTGGGAAGAACTAATTATTTGATATCTCTTGTAAAGAGGGAAAAAAAGAGTAGAAAATGAAAACCTCTTAGTATTCTCCGGAGGAGGAACATGGAATTAAAAATGGAAAATGAGGCACCAGAACCACATTCTGTTTGCCTTCAGCAAACACTGCATAGAGGATGCCTGACCACAGGATCTGCGAGGCCAGAGGAGGGAGCCGGCTCTTTTTTCAAATGTGATGTATTTTCCACAGAATTTGATTCTGCTCTTTGGTGTGACAGCCTGTGGCCACTCAGTTACTGGAAACCTACTGTGCCAGTTCTTGGCTAAGTGGTTTTGGCAAGACCTTTGCTCGCATTTAATCACAGTAAGAAGGCTCCAGAGACTTTATTAGTTGCATGAAAAATTATAGAGATGTTAGCCTGAGTTGGGCGAAGTCCAGAGCAGCTGCTCTGCTTTTCAAGTGCAGAAATTCTCAGAGATGCATTAAGCTGGCCAAATGGGTCCTGGGACTTAATCCTAAATCATTCCAATATAGATCATAGGTATTCCTTAATTTAAAAAAAATCCTAAAAACCTTGAGCTTGTGTCACCCTTGTAAGTCTGGCTTACATGGGATCTGGAGAGAGATAGACCATGGGTCCTTAGGCTTTGCAGGCAAGCACCTTAATTGCTAAGCCATCTCTCCAGCCCACATCAATGTTTCTTTCTTTTTCTTTTTCTTTCTTTTTTTGTTTTTCAAGGGGGGTCTCACTGTAGCCCAGGCTGACCTGGAATTCACTATGGAGTCTCATGGTGGCCTCGAACTCACAATCCTCCCACCTCTGCCTCCCAAGTGCTGGGATTAAAGGCGTGCACCACCACGCCCAGCTTCTTTCTCTTTTTTTTGAGGTAGGGCCTCACTCTAGCTCAAGCTGACCTGGATGGAATTCACTCTGTAGTCTCAGGGTGATCCTCCTACCTCTGCCTCTCGAGTGCTGGGATTAAAGGTGTGTGCCACCACGCTGGGCTCACAGCCATGTTTTTTATTTTTATTTTTCGTTTATTTATTTATTTATTAATTTGAGAGCAACAGACAGAGAGAGAAAGAGGCAGAGAGAGAGAATGGGAACACCAGGGCCTCCAGCCACTGAAAATAAACTCCAGATGCGTGAGCCCCCTTGTGCATCTGGCTAACGTGGGACCTGGGGAATTGAGCCTCGAACGGGGATCCTTAGGCTTCACAGGCAAGTGCCTAACTGCTAAGCCATCTCTCCAGCCCGACAGCTATGTTTCTTAATGTAAATGTTATATAGCATTAGTTCTTTGCACAATAATTTTCTTTTCTTTTTAAAAACTTTTCATTGACAATATCTCCATACATATGCACAATAGTGCATGATTAGAATTTCCTCCTTCCACCCTCTTTTATACCCCTTCACCTGCCCCACTCCACTGAATCACCTCTTCTTTACAACCAGGCCTTGTTCTATTTTGATGTTATTATGTTTCCCTCCTATTATGTAGGTCTTGTGTAAGTAGCATCAACCACTGTGAGGTGATAAATACCAAGGATACTTTGTGTCTGGAAGACAGTATTGCAAAGCACTTGTTCCCTTCCTTTTGCTCTTACATTCTTTTAAAATATATAATATTTATTTATTTATTTATTTATTTATTTATTTATTTGAGAGAGAGAGAGAATACGGGTGTACCAGGGCCTCCAGCCACTGCAGACGAACTCCCAACACATGCATCCCCTTGTGCATCTGGCTAACATGAGGCATGAGGAATTGAACCTGGGTCCTTTGGCTTTGTAGGCAAACGCCTTAACTGCTAAGCCATCCTTCCAGCCCATCCACTGTCACTTCTGAGTGGCAGTGAGTTTTGAGTCACCCCAGAGGTGACCATCATCTGAAAAGAGAAGCTTCTCTAACCAAAAGTGAGAGTAGTATTAATATATGGGCATAAAAACAAGAGTTTAGAGGGCGGTTTGGTAGACATAATATATCCATTTAGCTAAATTACATTTGTAGTCCCCCCATAGGGATTATGAGCTCTTAAGCCATAGACTGTTTTTTCTTTTTTTTAAGTTTTTTAGTTTTTCCAGGTAGGGTCTCACTTTAGCCCAGGATGACCTGGAATTCACTATGTAGTCTCAGGCTGGCCTCAAACTCATGGCAATCCTCCTACCTCCACCTCCCGAGTGCTTGGATTAAAGCCGTGCACCACCACGCCTGGCTTGACTGCTTTTAAATTTAAATTTAAATTTATTTATTTGAGAAAGGGAAGGAGAATAGGCATGCCAGGGCCTCCAGCTACTGCATACAAACTCCAGATACATGTGTCACCTTGTGTATCTGGCTCTCATGGCTCCTAGGAAATTGAACCTAGGTCCTTTGGCTTCGCAAACAAGTACCTTTACCATTAAGCCCTTTACTGCAGTCAGGTTCGCACTGCTGGTAGAAATCACCCAACCAAGAGCAGCTTGTGGGAAAAAGAGGTTTAATTTGGCTTACAGGCTTGAGAGGGAAGCTACATGAGGGCAGGGAAAATGATGGCATGAGCAGAGGATGGATATCACCCCCTGGCCAACGTAAGGCGGACAATAGCAACAGGAGAGTGTGCCAAACACTGGCAAGAGGAAACTGGCTATAACACCCATAAGCCCACCCCCAACAACACACTGCCTCCAGGAGGCATTAATTTTCAAAACACCATGAACTGGGAACCTAGCATTCAGAACACTTAAGTTTATGGGGGACACCTGAATCAAACCACCACATTCCACCCCAGTCCCCATAAACTGATATTCATCCATGATACAAAATATAATACATTCAGTCCAACTTTAAAAGTTCCCATAGTTTTTATCAATTTCAATGATGTTTAAACATCCCCATAGTCCAAGGTCTTTTAACTGAGCCATAATATCAAAAAAATCCCCCCAAATCCCATAATGGCATAGAATAAACAACCACACTGCAAAAGATGGCACTGGGCATAGCAAAGAAACATTCAACAAATACAAGATTTAAACAGGGCAAACATCAAACTCTATAGCTCCAAGTACAACAACTCTAGTCAATGACAAATCTCCAAGTCCGATAATTCGAAGCAGCAACAAGTCTCTGGAGTTCCAATTCTGCCCCTCCAGGTAGGCTATTCACAGTCCTGGAAAACTTCATCTGGGGCTGGCAGCTTTCCTTAGCAGCCACCTCGTGGTCCTGGCATCTGCACCGGGTCTTCACTGCAACCCATGGTTCATCCTCACAGCTCCAACGAGTCTTCATGCAGGCATCCAGCAAACGTGCTTCACACTGCCCATGACCATTTCCGAAACACAAGACCAACTCAACAACCCTCTTTTTCCTGCATTCCTTATACACCCAGGCAGTGTGCTAATTTGTTAATCCAGGGGGGAATAAAGCAGACTTTGAAGAGCAGGACACTTCTTGAGCACTCAGGCCTCTCCAAAAGAGTCTACATTCTTCCTGTGGCCCTAGTGCAGATCATCTGCCCATCTCAAAGGTTGTCATCTCTCAAACAATTTGCAAGTGAGGGGCGGCAATTTAGGCCCAAAGGTTTCATTTATTTCTGTGCCATATCCCTCTGCTCACACCAGTTCATTTCTATGCAAAGCAACCATGTACAACTTCTCAGGACACGGGTATAACAGCAAGCTTCTCACACAGACTGCTAGCCCAGTCCAAGGAAAGCTCTTTCTCACCCTCATAAGCCAAATCTCACAGTCCATAGTTCTTAGTGCATTCAGGTCTTTCACCTCTGACCAGAATAGTCCATGAGTCTGTACTTAGAGCACTGCAAGGCATCTCTTAGGTACTCTTTCACATTCCTCTTGAAAATCAGCTCCGAGAGGCCAAAGGCACACAGTCAGGTGTCTAGCAGCAACCCCACTCCTCGGTACCACTTTACTGTTGCAGTCCGGTTCGCATTGCTGGTAGAAATCACCCAACCAAGATCAGCTTGTGGGAAAAAGAGATTTATTTTGGCCTGTAGACTCGGGGTGGGGGGGAAGCTCCACGATGGCAGGAGAAAACGATGGCATGAGCAGAGGGTGGACATCACCCCCTGGCCAACATAAGGTGGACAACAGCAACAGGAGAATGTGCCGAACATTTGGCAAGGGAAACTGGCTATAATACCCATAAGCCTGCCCCCAACAATACACTGTCTCCAGAAGGTGTTAATTTCCAAATCTCCATCAGCTAGGAACCTAGCATCTACAACACCTAAGTTTATGGGGACACCTGAATCAAACCACCACACCATCCTTCCAGCCCTTTCTTTTTCTTTTCTTTTTTTTTTTTTTTGACAGGAGAAAAGGGTTCATATCAGGCTTACAGTTTCAAAGGAAAGCTTCCTCATGACAGGTCATCACACATCCACAACAGAGAGAGGGCAGCAAGCGGGACAGGCTCTGAACACTCAGTAGGCTACATTCACCAACCCCAAGGTCCACTTCCCAGCAAGCAATATGCCTCTTACAGGAAGCTCAGTCACCAACACCTAAGGCTACGGGGCTATTCACGTTCAAACCACCCTAGCATCCAAACAGTGCCATAGGGATGAGCCGAGAGGAATATCCGTGTCCCTGCAGTTGTCATTTGGTGAGAATCGGGAGGTCCAAACCAACTTTTACCACGGAATGCTCAAGGTCAGAACCCAGTAAACCAGCCCGGAGAACAGAGCCAGCTCGGTAAGGACCATCTGGAGACTGGCAGGTTAAAGAAACAAGGTAAAGGGGAGCTCAAATGCACAGACCATCTGGGAAGGCCTGCCTCAGGGGCGTATTCAGGCACCTCCTGACACTTGTGGGCCTGCTCCTAAAGGGCCAGCACCCCTTGGCCTTTCTTGTGGAGTGGACCTCCAGGCTACTTCCAGCGGTGATGACACTGTTTCCTGGAGGCCAAGGACTCCCTCTTCTCTCTCTCTCTCTTTTTTTTTTTTTTTTTTTTTTTGGCTTTTTTTGGTCTCACTCTAGCCCAGGCTGACCTGGAATTCACTATGGTGTCTCAGGGTGGCCTCGAACTCACGGCGATCCTCCTACCTCTGCCTCCCGAGTGCTGGGATTAAAGGCGTGCGCCACCATGCCCGGCATCCCTCTTCTCTTTGACATCGCTATGGACTCAGAAGAACCTTCAACTTCCTGAGCAGTGTGCCAAAGCAAATCCTGCTGCTTTAGGGGTTTCCAAGATGGAAGACTCCCGGCAGGGGCTGTTCAGCATGTGCTCCTAACCAGTAGCTGCGACATAACCAGGTAGAACTCCTGGCCGCACCGCCCAGCATGCTGACCGTATCACACCAGTCAAACACAAGGCAGGAGAAGCATTGCACCCGCCCCTGGGCAAGTGTCTGTGGGAAGATGTTCATACACGTGGACACGTAAGCAGGAAAGCCCAAGTGAAAAGAAATTCTCCCCCTGGGCTGGAGAGATTGCTTAGTGGTTAAGGCACTTGCCCTGCAAAGCTTAAGGATCCAGATTTGATTCCCCAGAGCCTACCATAAGCCAGATGCACAGGGTGGCACATTCATCTGGAGTTCTTTTGCAGTAGCTGGAGGCCCTGGCATGCCCATTCTCTCTCGCTCTTAAACATATATGAATATAAGGGAGATGGGAGGCCAAAAAGACCACCTTCACATAGAGAAGGAGACAAGCTGAGGCTAGGAAGCAAAGAGGCTAAGAGAGCTCTGGTTGTATGAATGTATGTCCCCCATAAACTCCTGTGTTTTGTTGAAGTAACTTAGATCTCCAGCAACTTGGCTGGAGGAGTCAGATCCTGGGGTCTAGCCCTAAGGTGTGTTTGGGTCCAGATCTAATTTCCAGCTTTAAGGTATGTAGAGAGGTCTGAGCTCTGTCATGTGTGTGTGTGTGTGTGTGTGTGTGTGTATTTTGCCTGTTGCAGTTTTGCTCTCTGTTTGGAAGTATGGAAGCTGTTTCTTCTGTCCCCAGTGGAACTTCCCACTTCAGCTGTAAGTAAATCCTAATGGCTCTCCAGAAATCCTCCAGGCCTTCGGTGCTGGATTGGGACTGCTGAGGCATCCAGCCACATGGACTGAGTAGCTACCAGGTTCCTTGACTCTCAAGCCTGCAGACTGCTATTGGTGGACTGCTATAAACCAATCCAATAAAGTTCCCTTTTAATACAATTCCTTCTATCAGTTCTGTTCCTCTAGAGAACCCTGACTAATACAAGAGCTAAGAGAGAGAGATCAGATAGCTCACACATTCAGCATTCATTTAGAATGGGCCCCATCACCAGGCTCAGGTGTGTGAGGGAGGAACCAAACTGGTTCCCAGCCACAGACTTTTGATTAGGTTTTCAGTACCAGGCATGAATTCCTTCCTATGGAGGGGACCTCTAATCCAAGTTCAAGTGAGTGCAGTCTTTCCCCCAATAACAGACATGCCACCGTTGCATCAGTTGGCACACTTGATGTAGCTGGCCAGTTGTAAGGTTTGCAGAGTTCGTTGATAGTTAAAACCATTGATGATTTTTCTCTCCTAACAGGCTGCATAGCTCTTTCCAGCATCATGACAGCTATTCCACAAGGAGGAAGGTTCCCGTTCAGCTCTCCAGCTTGATTTCTCAGTCCGGCAGCCCAAACATGTGGAGTCTTCAACAATAGGTTTTATCATCTTGTTCTGATGGGCAACCAAGAGCCTTGGCCATAGCCTCTAATGTTTAGTGGGAATCCAGGGCTTCCCTGACCAACAACTCACAGCAAGGTGTCTCATCTCTGGCACTAAAATTTTCCTATAAAAACTATGGCTTCTGGGCATAGCATTATCTACCCCACAGAGTATTACTGCCCAAACTCACTGTTTTTTATTTTATTGTTTGGTTTTTTGAGGTAGGGTCTCACTCTAGTCCAGGCTGACCTGGAATTCCCTATGTAGTCTCAGGGTGGTCTCGAACTCACGGTGATCCTCCTACCACTGGCTCTCAAGTGCTGGGATTTAAGGTGTGTGCCACCATGCCCAGCTATCCTAGAATTTTTGTAATTCTAGATTTTGCATTTAGATCCACAATTCATTTTGAATATTTTCACTTTAATTAATGAATTTATTTATTTGAGAGAGAGAACGAGAGAGAGAGAGAGAGAATGGGTGCACCAGGGCCTCCAGCCACTGTAAATGAACTCCAGACGCATGTGCCACCTTGTGTATCTGACTTATGTGGGTCCTGGGGAATTGAACCTAGGTCCTTTTGCTTTGCAGGCAAGCACCTTAATCGCTTAGCCATCTCCCCAGCCCCAAACTCACTCTTTTTTTAATACACACATGCGTGCATGCATACACACACATACACACACACACACATTCACAGAATTTAGCTACCAAAGAAGTAGGTTTCCATATGGCTATTTATAACATCTTTCCTCCGACCTACTCTTCCTTCCTCTCCCCTGGCCCCTTAGACAAGTCGGCCCCCACTCTTCTGCCCTTCCACTTACTTATCTATCTACTGTACACAACAATTTTCTTTGCCACCCCACAAGTTACCACAATCTTATTAGCTTCAAACAACAAATGTTTGGATTTCTACTTACAGAATGACAGCATGAAGCATTCCACAGTCTCCAGCAAACATATTGGTGAGAGTCATTTTTAAAGCCTCATAATTAAAAGCCTCTGGAAATTATCCTAAGGGCATATAGCAAATAAAGAAGCATTGATTCAAGAGAAACTATTAAAACTTGATTAGAACATGGAGAGAGAGTCTGTGACATTTGAACCATGACTCCCTCCCTCATTACTCCCAGTTAATACAGTGTCAGCAACACCTCCACAGGCAGAGGAAGCAGAGAACACAGAGCTTCCTGTGAAGGGCCTTCCTGGGAGGAACAGGCCATCAAAAAATTTTAATACCCACAGTTATGGGTTGTAGGGGCCAAGGTACAGGTAAGTACAGCCAAGAGGTCTGATAGTCCATTCTTTTTTAAACATATATAGATATTTTCATTTATTTATTTGCAAGCAGATGGAGACAAAGAGGATTGGGGTGCCAGGATCTTCAGCCACTGCAAATGAACTCCAGATGCACGTACCACTTACTTTATGCATCTGGCTTTTTGTGGGTACTGGGGAAATGAATCTGGGCCATTAGACTTTGCAGGCAAGTGCATTAACTGCTGAGCCATCTCTCCAGCCCCTGATATTCTAATCTTTTTTGTTTGTTTTTGAAGTTGAGTCTTGCTGTAGCCCAGGCTGACCTGGAATTCACTATGTAGTCTCAGGGTGGCCCTGAACTCACGGTGATCCTCCTACCTTTGCCTCCCAAGTGCTGGGATTAAAGGCGTGCGCCACCACGCCTGGCTTAAATTTTTTTATTATATTATTTATTTATTATATTATTTATTATATATAATTATTCTATAATTATAGACAATAAACCATGGTAATTCCCTCCCCCACTTTCTCCTTCAAAACTCCACTCTCCATCATATCCCCTCCCCCTCTCAATCAATCTTTCTTTTTTTTTTTAAATTTTATTATTTATTTATTTGAGAGCAACAGACACAGAGAGAAAGACAGATAGAGGGAGAGAGAGAGAATGGGTGCTCCAGGACTTCCAGCCTCTGCAAACGAACTCCAGACGCGTGCGCCCCCTTGTGCATCTGGCTAACGTGGGACCTGGGGAGCCGAGCCTCGAACCGGGGTCCTTAGGCTTCACAGGCAAGCGCTTAACCGCTAAGCCATCTCTCCAGCCCTCTCTTTTATTTTGATGTCATCATCTTTTTCTCCTATTAAACTGGTCTTGTGTAGGTAGTGCCGGGCACTGAAGGGCTATGTATATCTAAGCCATTTTGTGTCTGGAAGGGATCCCACCTTCCTTTGGCTCTTACATTCTTCCCCCAGCTCTCTCTTCTTACTCAGCACCCATTCATAGGATCAAAGTTCCTATGAGGTAAATCACAGGGAGGACATCGGAGTGCCTGTCATCCCTGCCCCGGCAAGCCAGAAGGTCAGAGGCTGACATCTCCACCCTGCTCTCTACTTAAGGCAAGGTGTCAACCAGAGAAGTGGATCACATTGTGGCTAAAGGATGTTGTTAGGGGGAGAGGCAAGTCTGAAAGACGTAACTCTTCAAAGCTTTCCGCATAGGAACTGACTCTATTCAAAACTGAGAGATGGCTCCATGCATTAAGCACTTGCTATGCAAGTGTGAGTACCTGAGTTTGGATTGCCCAGGTCCATAAGAAAGCCCGAAGTTGTGGTGGGCTTGCCAGCATGGCCGGGAGGGAGGAGGCAGAGACAGGAGAATTTCCCAGAAACTTGTGGACCAGCTAGCCTGGTGAATCAATGGTGAACAGAAATGAGAGAGAGAGAGAGAGAGAGAGACCCTGCCTCAACCAAGGTGGAAGACAAGAACTGACACTGGAAAGTTGTCCTCTGACTGCCAAACATGTTCCATGGAACACGTATGCTGTGGCACATGTGTGCCTGTACACACGCACACATGCACACACACACACATACACACCCCCCCCCACACACATTGCCTCAAAAAAAAAAAAAAAGTATTATCCTCTCCAAGGTCCTCATATTTAGTTGGTTAAGACTGTGGAGAAGCTTAGCCCCAGAGCATTGCTGAGAATCCATAGAGAGATAAAGAGAATTAGAAGCAGAGGGTGTGGTCTGGGGAAAGAGACTGCCAAAGAGAATCCTACAAAAATAGTTTCCTCCCAAGAAGACTGGGCCTGCCCAAGGCTTTGTCCCCCTGAGGACCAACATCCAAAGCTTCACATCCCAATGAGAAATAGGCTTCATTAAAATAACCCAGGCCGGATGTAACAAAGAAACAAGCAAGGAACTAGCCCCTGGGTAGCAGCATTCTGATTTGCTGCAATATGTTATCCAAACCCCCAATTTTGAACAAAAATAATACAAGGCATCCAAAGAAATCTGAAGTTTTCTTAAGATGTTTCCATACATAGTTAAAAAAAAAAAATGTAGTAGGTTCTTGTGTGTAAAAAGAGCCCAAATGTTGGATTCAACAAGGATTTCAAAGCAGCCATTGTAAGTATGATTAAAGCCCTTATGATGGGTTGAATCTGAAATGTTCCTCACAGACTCCCAGTCTGAACACTTGGCCCCCAGCTGGTAGTGTTATTCGCAAAGCGATGAGGCTTTCAGGAGGTGAGGCCTGGGTGGTGGAAGTCATTCACTCAGGCAGACCTTTGAAGTTTGCCCGGGTTCTGGCCTCTCTGCTTTCTGTGTTCCTCATAGCACTTGCCTCCTCTAGGACCTGAGCTGCTCCCCACCCCAATGCACTGAAACCCTTCAAAACAGTGAGTCAAAATAAACCCTTTCTTCCTTCAGTTGTTTTGATCAGGTATTTGTCACAGTGCTGTCAAAAGTGACTAGTACAAGAAACGATGCTAACAAAATGTAAAGGAACTGGGGCTGAAGAGATGGCTTAGTGGTTAAGGTATTTGCCCGCGAAGCCAAAGGACCCAGATTCGATTCCCCAGGACCCACGTAAGCCAGATACACAAGGTTGTGCATGCGTCTGGAGTTCATTTACAGCAGCTGAAGGCCCTGGTGCACCCATTCTCCCTCTCTCTCTCTCCCTCTGTCTCTTTCCCTCTCTCAAATAAATAAATAAAAGTAAATTAAAAGTAAATAGAAAAACAAAGTAAAGGAAGGTACCAGAAGTTTTATGGGTCTAACTTGTAGCATAATGCAGCACAGGCCCCTCAAAATCTTCTCCCCAACAAAGCAATAAAAATACTGTCAAAACTTATTCAAGAACTCTGGGAATGAAACAGGGATCTGCAATAAAATGGAGAGCATTTCTTTTTTAAAAAAAATTTATTTTTATTTATTTATTTGAGAGAGAGAGAGAGAGAGAGAATGGGCACATTGGGGCCTCTAGCCACTGCAAATGAACTCCAGATACATGTGCTACCTTGTGCATCTGGCTTATATGGGTCCTGGGGAATCGAACCTGAGTCCTTTGGCTTTGCAGGCAAGTGCCTTAACCACTAAGTCATCTCTACAGCCCCATTTCTATTTTTTTTTTTTAGTACCGTAATCTTAGTAAGAAGAATGACTATTGTGGCATTTCAAGTGGTTTATTCTTTTTTTAATTAAATTTAATTACACACACACACACACACACACACACACACACACACACTTTTGATCATACTGCTCTGTTTTATCCCACTGCGCTCATTTTTGTCTATCCCTTCCAGAGGCTACAACATGGAAGAGGATGACTCCTCCTCTCTGACAACCATTAACTGCCTTTAGCTCTTCTGGAAGGGGAGGAGCCTCCCAAGGCCCTCTTCCATCTATACTAGAATGTGGACTGGCCTCATCATGTGTAACTGTCATACACGTAGCCCAGCTACGTGAGTTCATAAGAACAGTGGCCTTGTCCTGTCTAGGTGAGAATTCCACAGTGCTCCTCCCCACCCTCCAGTTCTTCCATTCTTTCCATCCCATCTTCCTCAGTGTCCCCTGAGCAACTTTCGGGGGATGATTGTTTATGTCTCATGGAAGGCAAGCATTCATCAGTCACTCATTTTCAACAGCTAGCCAGTTATGGTTCTTTGCATTAACTGCCATCCATCCCCTACCCCCCCCCCCCCCGAAAAATGCTTTTCTCACTGGAGCTGATCTGTGAGTATAAAGGCAGGAAGCAGTTTGACCACACATCTTTTCTTTTTGGTTTTTTGAGGTAGGGTTTCACTCTGGCTCAGGCTGACCTGGAATTCACTATGCAGTCTCAGGGTGGCCTTGGACTCTCGGTGATCCTCCTACCTCTGCCTCCCAAGTGCTGGGATTAAAGGCGTGCACCACCACGCCCGGCTTTTTCATCAGTTTAACAATGGTGGATTCTTCCCTATATTCTCCCCACCTATGGGATGTTGATCTGGTTTTCAGTACCAGGAATGAATTATCTCCCATGGAGCTTAAATCTACGTAGAGCAGTTGGTTATCTCCATAACAGTTCTGCCATTATTGCAACAGGAGTGTCTTAGCTGGTGAATCAGTATTGTAGAATGCGGGATTTGCCACTGGTGAAAGCACAGGAAACCTTTTTCTGCTATCAGTCTGCATAGCACCTTTACACACTATGAAACCTCAACTTTCTCTGTTCTGACCTCCCTCTTCCCTGTTCCACGGTAGCCTTGAAAGCCAACACACTCACTAACATACTAGCAGTGAAAATTAGCAGCCTGTTAACCAATGGAGGGGAAACAGGTTTGAGCTCCCCCAACTCCCCATTGCCAGTATTTGACTTGCCTGGCAGTTTCCTGGACACATCTACTTTCAAAGCTTGTCTTTAATGTGACCTGACTAAGAGTTCACTCAGAATGAACAGCCTTTCCCCAGTGCATTTTAAAAAAAGCAACCAAGGGGGCTGGAGAGATGGCTTAGTGGTTAAGCGCTTGTCTGTGAAGACTAAGGATCCTGGTTTGAGGCTCGACTTCCCAGGACCCACGTTAGCCAGATGCACAAGGGGGTGCATGCGTCTGGAGTTCATTTGCAGTGGCTGAAGGCCCTGGCATGTCCATCCTCTCTCTCTCTCTCTTTCTCTCTCTGTCTGTCACTCTCAAATAAATAAATAAAAATAAACAAAATTTTTTAAAAAAAATAACCAAGGGCTGGAGGGATGGCTTAGTGGTAAAGATGCTTGCCTGCAAGGCCAAAGGACCCATATTTGATACCACAGGACCCACATAAACCAGATGCACAAGGTGGCACATACATCTGGAGTTCATTTGCAGTGATTGGAGGCCCTGGAGTACCCATTCTCTCCCCGTCCCACATCCCCCATTCCCTCTCTCTCAAATAAATAAATTAAAAAAATAATCAGGAGAAAGTTTAACATTACAGATGCGCATCCCAAGTAGCACTGACAGTTGGAGCAAGTTAAGAACTGACCAAAACAGTTAAAAGAAAGAGCTAGGGAATAACATATCCAGGGAGGGCTCTGCAAAGCTTTGGAGCAGTTCTGGAAATCTGGAAGATAATACACATATGCCCAGGGAAGCCCAAAGTAGGCCTTATACTCTCACCTCTGGCTGACCTTGAGGTTTCATGTAAGCCGGAAACACTATTGCATTTCACCTGCCAGAGCACTCAAGGCATTTCCCAACACACACTGCCCTTTAGCAAAAGCTGGAAAGACATTTTGGTTCAGGATAGTTAAGGAAAAAGAAAGAAAGAAAGAAAATGATAGTTATGAAAATCTCCATCTAAGTATTGACTTACCATTAAGCTAACAAATGAACAAACAAGCCAAAAAAAAAAAAAAAAAAAGACTCCTCCTGTGGCCGCACACAGAGTTATTGCAGAATTCATCCAGAAAAATCACTAAACAAACAGTAACAATCACAACAAACAGCATGTACCATGAATCCTGTGGGCTCGGGAGGAGGAAAGATCTAATTTCTCCAGTTGCTGCATTGTATTACTTAACTGCCTGGTTTTCAACAAAATAAGTGAGCAAAAAAAATAGGAAGGTGTACTCCATATACACACACACACACACACACACACACACACACACACACACAAATAGCATTCATGGTAGCTGTCTCTGAGCATGGCTGGATGCTGGAATCATTGGTCACAGAATTTAAATTAGCTATTTGTAAATAATTTCAAATTATTTCTTTTTTAAAAAAATATTTTATTATTTATTTATTTGACAGAGAAAGAGGGAGACACAGAGAGAGAGAGAATGGGCGCACCAGGGCCTCCAGCTACGGCAAATGAACTCCAGATGCGTGCGCTCCCTTGTGCATCTGGCTAACATGGGTCCTGGGGAATTGAACCTGGCTCCTTTGGCTTTGCAGGCAAATGCCTTAACTGCTAAGCCATCCCTCCAGCCCAATTTCAAATTATTTCTAAGAAGAACTGTTTAAAGAACTGAAGGAGATTATGAGAATAATGTCTGAATAAATAGTGAATATCACTAAAGAGATATGAAGTAATTTGGGAGCTGGAGAGATGTCTTGATGGTTAAAGCACTTGCCTGAAAAGTCTGATGGCCTGGGTTCAGTTTCCCAGGACCCGCATAAAACCAGATACACAAAGTGGCGCATATGTCTGCTGTTCATTTGCAGTGTCAGGAGGCCCTGGAGTGCTCATTCTCTCTCTCTTCTTACAAACAAATAAATAAAAGTATTTATAAAAATATACAGAAAATATTTTTAAAAGGGAGAGAGAAAGAGCATGAGCATGTCAGGGTCTCTTGCTAAAGCAAACAAATTCTGGAAACATGTGCTGCTTTGTGCATCCGGATTTACGTGGGTCCTGGGGAATCAAACATGGACTAGAAGTCTTTGCAAGCAAAGCACCTTTAACTCCTGAGCCATTTCCTCAGCCCAGGAAATATTTTTTAAAAGAATGAAAATAAAGAGGTGTCTCATAGACTTGTGGGATACACCCAAGCATGACAGCATACATATAATAGGATTCTCAGAAGGACAGGAGAGGGAACAGGGCAGAAAGAATAATTGAAGAAATAATGAGGGCTGGAGAGAGGGCTCAGCAGTTAAAGGTATTAGTTGCAAAGCCCATGTTGCACTTACCTTCTCATCACTGGTAAAAATCACCTGACCAGAAGCAGCTTGTGGGAGGAAAGGGTTTATTTTGGCTTACAGTCTTGAGGGGAAGCTCCATGATGGAAGGGGAAAGATGGTGAAACAGAGGCTAAACATCATCTCCTTACTGCAGCAGGTGTCAAACAGTAGCCACAGAGTGGGCTGAACTAATGCTGGCAAGCTGGAGCTAACAAACCATCAAAGTCCACCCCCAGCAACACGCCTACTGCAGCCAGGCTCCGCCTCCCAAATTGCCATCAGCTGGGAATCAAGCATTCAGAAGACATGTTTTAGAGGCACTAATATCCCAGGTCAAACAGCGTGGAAAACAGATAACAAAATGGAAGAAACGGATCCTGCCTTGTCAGTAATTACATTAAGTGTAAAAGGATTCAACACACTAGGCAAAAGACAAAAGCTGGTAGAATGGAGTTTTAGGAAGAGGGTAGCGTGGTGACCTGAATGAAAAAAATGTCCCCATGGCCTCATGTGTTCATGATTAAGCCTCATACTCAATCTCCAGCCATAGGAGACTCAAGCCTTGTGTCTCTGGGAGTGAGCCTTAGGATTTTGTTTTTGGTCTTTTTCAGGTAGAGTCCAGGCTGACCTGGAATTCACTATGTTGTCTCAGGGTGGCCTTGAACTCATGGCGATCCTCCTACCTCTGCCTCTCGAGTGCTGGGATTAAAGGCGTGTGCTCCACCATGCCTGGCGGATTTAGGATTTTGTAATCCAGCCCCCACCACACTGCTAGTGGCTCACTCTTGGCTGCTGCCTCCCAGCTGACGTGACAAGATGTGATGGCCTGCCGTCTATCACTGTCACGCTTTCCCAGCCATCGTGAGACTGCCACTCAAAACTATACACTCAATTAAATCCTTCCTTCTGTGGTAGTTTGAATACAATATCGTAAACGTATGGCTCTATAGACTACGGTGTTTTATTAAAATTAAGTTTGGGGCTGGAGAGATGGCTTAGCAGTTAAGGCACTTACCTGTGAAGCCTAAGGGCCCAGGTTTGATTCCCCAGGACCCGTGTAAGCCAAATGCACAAGGGGGTGCATGCATCTGGAGTTCGTTTGCGGTGGCTAGAGGCCCTGGCTATCCATTTTCTCTATCTGCTTCTCTCTCTCAAATAAAATAAATAAAGAAAACATTTTTTAAAAATTAAGTTTGTGCCGGGCCTGGTGGCGCACGCCTTTAATCCCAGCACTCGGGAGGCAGAGGTAGGAGGATTGCCATGAGTTCAAGGCCACCCTGAGATGACAGAGTTAATTCCAGGTCAGCCTGGACCAGAGTGAGACCCTACCTCGAAAAACCAAAAATAAAAAATAAAAATAAAAAATTAAGTTTGTATCTTTATCCCCTAGCAGGCAGATTTCTGCTATGGGGTGGGGTGGGGGTGTCACTGGGGGGTGGTTCTATCTGTAGAGAACAGTTTTAGTTCTGCTGGCTTGTGCCTCCCTGGTGGTAATAGCTGTTGGTTTTTCTCTCTGGATCTGTGAAAGGGAGCTAGCTTCTACCACTGGTGGAACTTCCCCTTGATCTGTAAGCTTGAAATAAACCCCTTCCTTCCATAAACCATGTCTGGTTGGATGTTCATCCCAGCGATGTGGAGCTGACTATAACACCTTCCATTAGCTGATTCTGGTTGGGCGTTTTTGTCCTGATGAAGACAAGGTAACTATAGTGGTAAGAATGGTTTAAATAGTGGGGCATGGTGGCGCACACCTTTACTCCCAGCACTCAAGAGGCAGAGGTAGGAGGATCGCCGTGAGTTCGAGGCCACCCTGAGACTACATAGTGAATTCCAGGTCAGCCTTGGCTAGAGTGAGACCCTACCTTGAGCAAAAAAAAAGAGAGGAAAAAAAGAATGGTTTAAATGAAGTTAAACAATGTTTTAAAAACTTTTGAAAGCCTTTAGGCATATGCTTTTCTAATGTCATAAATCTTTTCTTGGAGTCAAATTTGGTTGGCTAATTCCAAGAAAGCAGGAACATTTTCATTCTTGTAACAAATTATGGTAAGTGCATGAAGACAGATTCCAGGGTAACAATGAAAACTTTTTTTTTTTTTTTTAAGCCTACTGCCCTGGCCCAGGAGAATTCCAAAAGTCTCTAAGAAGGAAAGAATTTTTGAGCTGAAATTTGTAATGGATGATAGTTAAATGGGGAGATTTTCTAGACTAAGGAAGAGCACACAGAAGACTCTGAAGGTGGATCCTGACCTTAATGCTTCAGAGAAAGCAAAAGGCCCATGGGCTGGAGTGCAGACAGCGAGAGGGTAAAGGCGTCCAAAGGGGCTGTGGGGGAACCCGACCCTGCAGATTCCCAATTTCATCAATGGAAACTGGCTGAAAAGCTTCCTTTCTTTCTCAATTAAAAAAAAAAAAAAACAAACTTCATTATATTTAAGAGAGAGAAAGAGGCAGATAGATAGATAGATAGATAGATAGATAGATAGATAGATAGATAGATAGATAGATAGATAGGGAGAATGAGTGCACCAGAGCCTTCAGCTGCTGCAAATGAAGTCCAGATGGATGTGCCACCATGTGCATCTGGCTTACCTGGGTCCTGGGGATTCGAACCTCGGTCCTTTGTCTTTGTAGGCAAGTGTCTTAACCGCTAAGCCATCTCTCTAGCCCAAGTTTCCTTACCTTAGTTTCCCCTTCCTTCTTCCCTTCTTTCATTTGTTCCTTCTTTCTTTCTTTACTTCTTTCATTCCTTCCTTCCTTCATTTTTTTGTTTTTTGTCTTTTTTAATGTAGGGCCTCACTGTATCCCAGACTAGCCTGGAACTGTAGTCTCAGGCTGGCCTCCAACTCACAGTGATCCTCTCACTCCAGCCTCCGAAATGCTAGGATTAAAGGCATGCACCACCATGCCCAGCTTTGCGGTTTTAAGTTTTATCTGTTCTCATGAGTATGACTTTAATAGTAGTGAACATTTTCTTATGTACTTATTTGACATAAATATATCTTCTTGGTTAAAGTGTGTGTTGAACTCTTTTTTTTCTAGTTTTTTAATTGGTTTCTTTTCTTATCGGTGTGATGGCTGCATTGTATCCGAGATACCGTTGTGATGTCTAGGCAACGATCTAGGCCATTGGAGACATGAGCCGGAGGCTCAGAGATGCTTTCTCTGTAGATGTTCATTTACGAGGCAGGGCATATAGGTACAGATGGTAACCCAAAGCACATCCCTAGTGCTGGACTGTGAGGTGTATCAGCACCCGATGGCAGGGAGAATGGGGAGCCTGAATGGGTTAGAGAGCAACCAGGTATGTGTGAAGGTCCAGACAAGGCAGTTTAGGGGTGACAGTCATGCAAGTAACAATAAGGAATGTCTTAGAGCCTGAGGGAGATAGTCTAGGACATTTCACTCTGCTACAGGTCAGAAACGTTGGAAAGGGCTCGACTTTTCTCATCTCTGCCCCTTAGAGTCCTTCTATTCCATTCTGAGAAAGCCTTTCCTAGAGAATTAGGACTTCTGGGAACATTGTCCTTTGCCAGAATTTCTGACCCCAAACATCTGATGTGAGGACCAGATCAGCTGCACATCCAGGGGGCTCACATATAAGACAGTCTCAAAGGTCTCAGGGTGGGTTTCCTCATTTCTGGAAAGCCCTTCTTGCCTCTGTGGGCAAGAGCCATACCTTCCTTCCTTAAGTTCTATCTATACTAAGTGTGTGTGTGTGTGTGTGTGTGTGTGTGTGTGTATGATATATTTAATAAAATATAAATATCTTATTAAAATCTTTCTAAAGCTTATCCTCTGGTCTGTGTATTTCAATTCTTTGAATTTATAAGATAAGAATCCAGAGGCTACTGACTCAATGGAAGCTTTGCTTGACCATTGAGTTTTCTGGCCTTCCCCAGAGCTGAGATAAGGCCCTGATGCTCTCAAGACACCCCAGATTTCCATATCACAATGGGCACACTGCCCATAAAAGAAGGTGAACAACAGAGTTTAACCATGGTTATGTCGCTAATGAGCTGGCTAGAGTCCTTGTGTGCTACTTGCATAGAAATCACTGGTAGGTGAGGAATAGCCTTTCTAGTAGTCATGGTCCTGTTGGGCCCTAGTGTGCCAAAGGCTTATGGGTTGGGATAGAAAATACAGATTTCCAGCTTGGAGCACTGAGATCTCGAGACTTATGACTCCAGGCCTTAGAAGACAGGGACTCGTAGGTTTAATTACTCATATAGGGGGCTTATTGGTCCGGCCTTTGGTTGTTAGTAGTGGTCAGTAGCCTGGTCCTCGGCAGATCGTGGCAGTAACAGTGGCAACCACTGCTATAGCCCTTACCTGCATGTCAGGATGGAGCCTTGGCCGAGCCCTGGTGCTGTTCCAGAAGCCAGGGCTCTCCTGACTTTGTCTGTTCCCGGCCTTCTGACTTCTCCAGCTTTAGCTCTCCACCAGCCTTGGCCTCTGTGTGTCCACGGCCTCTGTGCTTCTCACCATCTATGCTCTACTGCCTTTGCCCCGCGCCGCCTCTGCCCCTAGCCTCTCTCTGGAAATCACCAGCCACCCTCTCGACTATTGCCCAACTGTCTCCTCTTCCCTGTACCAGCTCAGAATGTAAGCCCAGCTTCATGCAGCTCAGCCCGCTCTGCTAATGATCACAACACAAGAAGGCTTAGTGGTTAAAGGAGCTTGCTTGCAAAACCTGCCAGCCTGGATTTGGTTCCCTGGTACCCATAAGCCCAGATGTGCAAAGTGACACATGTGTCTGGAGTTCATTTGCAGTACCCATTCTCTCTCTCTTTCACACATACACAAACAAATAAATTAAGAAGTTTTTGTTTTATTTTTCTCTGAAGTAGGGTCTCACTCTAGCCCAGGCTGACCTGGAACTCACTATGTAGGAGTCCCAGTCTGGCCTCAACCTCACAGCGATTCTCCTGTCTCAGCCTTGAGTGCTGGGATTAAAGGTGTGGTACTACCACACCCGGCACAAATAAATAATAAAAAAAGAAAATATTACAAAAATCACAATTAGGCAAAGAAAAGACTGCTCAGGAGAAACTTTTTTTTGTTTATTTTTATTTATTTATTTGAGAGCAACAGACAGAGAAAAAGAGGGAGAGAGGGAGAGAGGGAGAGAGAGAGAGAGAGAGAGAGAGAGAGAATGAATGGGCGCGCCAGTGCCTCTAGCCACTGCAAACGAACTCCAGATGCGTGCGCCCCCTTGTGCATCTGGCTAACGTGGGTCCTGGGGAATCGAGCCTTGAACCTGGGTCTTTAGGCTTCATAGGCAAGCGCTTATCCGCTAAGTCGTCTCTCCAGCCCAGGAGAAACCTTTTGATGGGGACCTAATGCTGCCATGCCGGGAGATAGCACAGGAAAATTTGTCCAGGCTAACATGAAAAGTGAGCTAAACAGCCTGGTTATCCAGTCAGGAGGAAGGGTAGTGCAGGGATATGGGAGTGCAAATGTGATGATTGTAATTCACACTGATTGCAGCACAATTTCCAGTTGTACCAAGACTAATCACAGCCAAGCATGGGTCTCACTCTCAAATCTTTTCTTTTCTTCTTTTTTTTTTAAAAATTATTTATTTGAGAGAGAGAGACAGAAAGAAAGAATGGGTGCACCAATTCCTCCAGCCACTGCAAATGAACTCCAGACACACGCACCACTTCCGGCATCTGGCTTACGTGGGTCCCGAGGAATTGAACTGAGGTCCTTTGGCTTTGCAGGCAAGTGTCTTAACCACTAAGCCATCTCTCCAGCCCCATTATTGTTTTTCTGAGATAGGGTCTCACTTTAGCCCAAGCTTATCTGGAACTCACTAACTCTCAAATCTTTTCAAGCCCAAGCTTTTTGCTGAGTCACTGGCAGACTGATCTTCCTCTGTCCCTCCGGAGGACAGCCGCCCCAAGACCCAGAGCAGCCAGCCGCTGAGCTCTGGGGCAGCAGCTGGGAATCGTCACCTTAGGCCTATCTTGCCTGGAGTGACAGTTTCCCATTGGCATGGACGGTGACTGGAACAAAGTCTCTAGGGACTGGAGTCATGTGTTTGGCCTCTCTCCCGGCTCCTGGCTGCCAGGCTTAAAAGAATCATCTGTTGATTGGCTCCGCTTTTGATGGTTTTATCCATTCGCAGAACATCAAAGAGTCATTATAGAAAATACAGAAGGAAGGCTCAACAAAAATTTAATATTCTCAACAAGTTTCTCAGTGCTTAACAATAGTTTACCCCAGCCTAAGTGCTAGAGAGAGACGTGTTTATTTTATTTTATTTTTTTGCTGTTTTGTTTTGTTTTTGTTTTTAACCAACGCAGAAGTCTTTGGTAATCATGGGACTGCTCCAGCAACCCCGATCCCAGTAGATGGCCTGGAATATGCTGAATGGGAAGGGACTGGGGAAGCAGAGCCAGCAGATGGTCTCATCTGAGATTTGGCTTTAAAGAGGAAACAGGGTTGTGACTGGAAGTGTAATCAAGGAAGCTGTTTTAAGCCTTGCCAAAATTTTAGGATTTCCAAATTGACTTGATTTTTTTTTTTTTTAAATTTTCACTCACTCATATACTTAACATTCACAAAGCCCTGCAAAGTGCCAAACACTGGGCTACCTGCTGAGGACACAAAGCCGAGCGTGGCCAGGCCCCAGACGACAGACAAGCAGCTAGCTGCGCGTGCAGTGGCCCTGCGTGTGCTCCAGAGCAAGCAGCTCTGTGTGTGACATCCAGCTTCCAGAGAGGTCTTGCTAGCAGATTTTTTTTTTTCTTCTGTAGAAGCTATAAATACTAGGGGTCTGGGAACATGGCTCAGTGGATGTAAGAACACCAACATGAGGGCCCGAGAGGGCCTGAGTTCAATCCCCAGCACCCAAGTAAAAATACCTGGCATGGCTACACACAAGCCTGTCATTCCGGTTTGGTGTGGAGCGGGCAGAGACTGCAGAATCTCTGGGGCCCGCTGGTCACTTAGCCAGCATGATTGCCAAAACATCAGCTCCTGGTTTGGGCTCATCTGGCCACTGCATGTCTGCACATGGGTGCATGTATCTGTACACACACACACACACACACATACACACACACAAACACATGCACAGTGTGCATGTACTATGCATACGTGTGCCACACACACATGCCAAACACTGAAAAAAATATATAAATTGGGCTGGAGAGATGGCTGAGTGATTAAGGCTCTTGCCCACAAAGCCAAAGGTTCAATTCCCCAGTACCCACATAAGCCAGCTATACAAGATGACCCATGTGTCTGGAGTTCATCATTCTCTCTCTCTCTCTCCCTCCCTCTCTCTCTCTCCCTGCCTCTTTCCCCTTCTCTCAAATAAATAGATTACAATATTCAAAAAAATATAAATTGAAGGGCTAGAGAGATGGTTTGGTGGTCAAAGCCTGTGAAGCCTAAGGATCCAGGTTTGATTCCCCAGTACCCACATAAAGCCAGATGCACAAGGTGGTGCATGGAGCTTGTTTGCAGTAGCTAGAGGCCCTGGTGTACCCATTCTCTTTCTTTCTCTCTCTCTCTCTCTCTCTCTCTCTCTCTCTGCATCTCTCTCACAAATAAATAAGTAAATAAAAATAATCAAAGAAATTGCAAATACTGTACTTTAGGCTGCACGGGTTTTGAGGTAATAAAATACTGGAAATGAAAGACCAGCTCTCCAATACAATTCCTTCCATCTTACAAACATAGGAATTTGAGCCCCATGGAGGCTAAATAGCTTGCCCAAGGACACATCTAGTAAGTGGCAGTTTCATGGATAAAGGCTCTTATCTTCTGCTTCCCAGTTCAGGAATTTTCCACTGCCCCATGCCAGATTATACACACGAGTGTCAATTTTTGCCTTTCTGAGTTCATATACCTTAACCACTTCTTTAAATGGTAATGCCAACAGAATCCATGAGTCAGTGTTTATTTTCCATATTCTGCCAATTAATGGTGGCTTGGGGGTAATCTGTTTTATAAAGTGTGGTGTCAGCTTTTTTTTTTTTTTTTAAGGTTATTCATTCCAAAGCTTAGACCAATTATGCCTAACATATCTGAGGGCTAGCTGAGTTTGTCTCTAAATGTCCTTGAGTTAGAAAAAACATCAAGCCCTATGTCCTTGTTTCCCCCATAGCATGGTTATGGGGATCAGTAACCATGCTTCCACATGCTGCTGCAAGGTCTCCTCAGGACCACGGGGAGTGGGCATCCCAGGGAGTGATGAGAGTCAGGCTTGAGGGAGCCTCCCTGTCACTTGGTGAGTGACAGACTCGAGGGGTTTGGGAATCTGATTTCTCATTGTCATTGCAGCCTGAGGTGATAGTAAGGACTTACCATTATTTCCAAGTTTGACACCTCCTCCTTCCTCTCTTGCCAAACCATCTAGACCGGGCCTCAACCATCTGGAAAATATCACTTTTGTGTGCCAAATCAGGAGCATCTTCTGCCTCAAAAATTGGTTATTTCCCCAATCAGCAAGGCATCAACAACAGGAAGATGATACATTGTTAAGAACAGCCATTTCACGTCCAAGACTTTGGGTTATAAAATGAGTGGTGGCTTCTGCCATGCAACCTGATCTCTAAAGGAGGCAGAGAGGAGCTATGATAAGGTGAGGATCAGGGTGGCTCTGGGCACGTGCCATTACCACTGAACACAAGAACTGGAAAATATGGGGGAAGAGACAATAACTTTCTCCTGCCTTCTTTTGTTTTGTCTAGGTTTCCTGTAACAAAAGACAGAGTGACAAGAGGAAAAACCAGACACATATTAGCATGTGAGGAAATACCCACAGAAGGGTTGACTTTCAAAGAAGTAGCTTAGAACTTGGGCTTACATAAAACAACTTTTTTCTTCATTTTTATTTATTTATTTGAGAGTGGGAGAGAGAGAGAGAGAGAGAAAGAGAGAGAGGGAGAGAGAGAGAGAAAATGGGCACGCCAGGGCTTCCAGCCACTGCAAAAGAACTCCAGACATGTGCGTCCCCTTGTGCATCTGGCCAATGTGGGTCCTGGGGAATCAAGCCTCGAACCGGGGTTCTTAGGCTTCACAGGCAAGCGCCTAACCACAAAGCCATCTCTCTAGCCCTTGGGCTTACATAAGATCTTCAACAAACAACTATACTTTTAGGCAAGTGTCAAAAAAGGACACTGGTTTTGAGTCTCTAAGGGCAGCCAAAGGTGGAAATACAAATGGGAAACTAATGGTAGATATAGACTAGTTTGTCACATAGGCTTCCCTAGTAGGGTCTCCAGGCTGATAAGGGTCTCAAGTCATCTCTAGTGACCTATTTAGTCTCTGCTGGTAGAGAGGGAAAGAGAGACATCTTTACAAAGTTCTGTGGGAGAGCAGAGAGCTCATCTTATATTTATGTCTTCTTATTGCTTTCAGCTTAAAACAATCCTTAAGCCAAAGTAGGGTTTTTTTTTGTTTTGTTTTTGTTTTTTTGAGGAAGGGTCTCACTCTAGCCAAGGCTGACCTGGAATTCACTATGTAGTCTCAGGGCGGCCTTGAAATCATGGTGATCCTTCTACCTCTGCCTCCCGAGTGCTGGGACTAAAGGCGTTCACCACCACGCCTGGCTAAAGTAGCATATTTTGGAAAGCCTTTCTGAGTTGATATAGACATTACAGGCAAGGAAATGACGTTTAATAAATGAAACATTGAATAAACTTGTGGGAGTGCCTGTTTCTCTTTTTACAGTTTCCTCACCTATAAAACAGGAGGTCAATCAAGAAAAATGACCTCTCATCTTTCTACCTCTGACTTCCACAGTTTTCCACAAGTGGTTGTGGACACACAGTCTTGTAGCCTTACTGGGGAGCTTTTCCGAAATGTAGATTTCTGGGCTGGAGAGATGGCTTAGCGGTTAAGGCGTTTGTCTGCAAAGCCAAAGGACCCAGGCTCAACTCCCCAGGACCCACTTTAGCCAGATGCACAAGGGGGCACATACGTCTGGAGTTTGTTTGCAGTGGCTGGAGGCCCTAACGTGCTTGTTCTCTCTCTCTTTCTTTCTCCCCCTCCCTATTTCTGTATCTCTCTCTCTCTCTCTCTCTTTCTCAAATAAATAGATACAAATAAAATAAAAAGAAGTGTAGATTTCTGGGACCCTGCCTCAGGCCTACTGATGGAATAACATCCCCAGATGATTCACACACACTTCATTGCTGGCTTTCCAAATTGATTTTGGAAGCTGGGCATGGATAAAACCCACACCTTTAATCCCAGCACTCTGGAGGCAGAGGTAGGAGGATCGCCATGAATTCAAGGTCACCATGAGAAGATAAAGTGAACTCCAGGTCAGCCTATGCTAGAGAGAGACCCTATCTCATTGACAAAGTAAAAGAAAAAAGAAAAGGAAAGAAAAAGAACAAATTAATTTTGACTCTGCACCCTTTGTATTTTCCCTGAAGCTTCAGGTCTGTTTCTCTTGGTAGCCTGTAGATGGCATCAGAGAGCTAATGGCAGGTGGTTGAAGAGGCAGAAAACCAGCATGAAGCTTGACTTGCTCCCTGCATTTCAAATCCCGGCGCACTTCAGCCTGGTACCAAGAAAACTGTAGACAGGGGCTAGAGAGTACGTTTGGAAGTTCTCCACACCACAGGTCCTTATGTGACTGCCGTGTCATAAGCAGCAGGAGGCAGATGCTGATAAGCAGACAACGCACATTGAAATGATTGAATAAAAAACAACACTGTGGTGTTCTCATCTTCTCCTTCCTCTCCTCCCCGTCCTCTTTTTCATTTTTTATTTATTTATTTATTTATTTTTTGATGTAGGGTCTCACTGTAGCCCAGGCTGACCTGGAACTCACTATGTAGTTCCAGGCTGGCCTTGACCTCACAATGATCCTCCTACATCTGCCTCCCTAGTGCTGGGATCAAAGGTGTACATGATCACATCTGGCTTTTCTTCTTATTATTCTTTTTCGTTTTTGTTTTTTAGAAGATTTAGATGATGGTTGTTACCATTCTAAGAATATGATCTAATGGAACACAATTCATTTTGGTTCTAGAATTTATCTATTGAAGTCTTTATACTGCGCTTTATTTTCCATTGAGTCCTCACAATTTCCAATGATAATGACCAAAAGACCAAAGTCTTCCACAATTTACTACACAAGACATATTACTTGTCTAACTCTTTAGAGTTTGGAAGCCACTTTTCTTTCTTTTATGTTTTGCAAGTGCATGTGAGTATGGCATATGTGCATGTGTGCACACTCGTGTACATGTGTGGGTGCACATGTGTGTGTGAATGGAGGCCAGTGGTCATGTCAGGAGTCATTCTCAAGTGATCTTCACTGACCTTAGACCTTACTGATAGAGGTAGCATAGCTAACTCATGAGCCCCAGGGATTCCGTCCCCACCTCAACACTGGGTTTACAGGTATGTGCCATCATGCTCAGGTTTTGTTACTTTTTTTCTTAACAACTTCTGTGATTGTAAACAATATCCCATGGTAATGCCCTCCCTCCCCCTACTTTTTCCTTTGAAATTCCACTCTCCATCATATCCCCTCCCTGTCTCAGTCAGTCTCTCTTATTTTGATGTCATCATCTTTTCCTCCTATTATGATGGTCTTGTGTAGGTAATGTCAGGCACTGTGAGGTCATGGAAATCCAGGCCATTTTGTGTCTGGGGTGATCACGTTGTAAGGAGTCCTACCCTTCCTTTGGCTCTTACATTCTTTCCTCCACATATTCCCCAGTGGACCCTGAGCCTTGGAAAGTGTGATAGAGATATTGCAGTGCTGAACACTCCTGTCACTTCTTCCCAGCACCATGATGCCTTCTGAATTATCCCAAGGTCACTGCCATCTGAAAAGAGAAGGTTCTCTAACAAAAAGTGAGAGTAGCATTAATATAAGGGTAGGAACATTAAGAGAAGTGCTTACTGGGCAGTTTGATAAGCATAGTATATACATTTATCCAGACACCTATGGCTTATGACTACCCCTGTTTTAGGTATTCAGTATCAGGGATATATTCCCTCCCATGGAGCAGGCTTCCAGTCCAATTAGAGAGCAGTTTGTTTCCACCATGACAGATATGCCACTATTGCACCCATTGGCTCATTTGGCCTGGCTGGCCAAATAAAAGGCTTGCAGTGTCCACTGTTGAGTATCTTCACTGGTAATTTCTCTCTGTCCTAATGAACTGCATGCAGAATGACTTCTTCCAGTTTTCTGTCAGGTGGTCTACATGGAGGAGGTTATCAGCTCAGTTCCAGCAACATTTCTCAGTGGCCTTGCAGCCCAAGTATGTGGAGTCTTCAGCAGTAGGGTCTTACCATCTATTCCTGGTGGGAAACCAAGGGCCTTGGCATTGACCTGTAATGTTTTGGGGGCATCAGGGACCTCCCTGGCCAACAACTCACTGGAAGGTATCCCATCCCTGGCACTGAAAATTTTCTAGTAATGATCTATGGCTCCTCAGTGTTCCATTGTCCAAAAAAGTAGGTTTCCATATGATTTATTTATATCCTCTTAGATTTTGATTAGCCCTCCCTCCACCTTTCCTTTACTCAATCTCTTCCCTTGCCCTCACTTGGACCTTTTCACCCCCATTAATCTATTCTTCTATTTACATATATACAATACCATCCTATTAAGTACCCCCTCCCTTCCTTTCTCTTCCCTTTATATCTCTTTTCTAGCTTACTGGCCTTTGCTACTGGATTTTCTTCCTACTCACACAGGATCCACATAGCTAGGATCCACATATGAGAGAGAACATGTGACGTTTGGCTTTCTGGGCCTGATGCCCAGAAGTTTTTATACAGGTGCTGGGGATTCATGCTTGTACTGCAAGTGCTTAACTCACTAAGCCATCTCTCAGGCCTCTGTAAACCACTTTCCGTTTATCTTGTTTAATCCTCATAGTAAAAGGCATACAAGATTTGTAGTGCTGAAGACATAGGCGCCCCTAGGGAGTTGTGGAGTTAAGGCTCGAATCTAGATCTCATCACCCCTTATTCTATTAAATAAAGTCGTGCAGGAGCCATTGCCTGGGAGTAAGTCTAACAAGCCAAACCAGGATGGAATTTAATCACAGTAGCTGAGCTTTAGTTAACTACAGGAGGCTCTGTAACCAATTATCTAATTAAGCCATAGCCAATTAAATTGTCTATACACCTCACTTCTATTTTGTGTAAATGTCAGATCGCATTGTTGGCTGGAGTTCTCAGAACCTGCTCTGACCCTGAAAGCTGCCTGATTCTTGGATCACATTTTGCTTTGTTTTGCTTTCTTTCGCTTTGGTTTTCTTTACTCAAACGAATTCTACCAAATCTAATTGTTCAAAGGAACTTTCCTTTCAGCAGTCCATCATTTCTATTTTCTCAGTGGCCTCCACTAAGTACAATAAAACTTCTGCCCCAAGGATGATGCCAAGGTGTAGTCACCGTCACTGAGAGGTTCTATTTGGGGCTTTAGTTTTGTTTTTTTTTTAAAGCATCTTTATCTACTAATTATATATATATATATATATATATATATATATATATATATATATATATATATATATATATATATATATTTCAGCAGTGAAATTCTCCAGCGGTGACTGATTAGATTTTGTAATTTTCAAAGATGATTCCATTCTGTCTGTGGTTAGGAGGCTGCTTTGGGGCAAAGTAGTTGAAAGTAATGTTCTGACACGAGATGGTGATATTTACCCAGAAAGCAAAGTTCATCTTGCAAGCCACCACTGTGGTTCTCTTCCTTCCTTCTAGTACGTTGGGGATTTTTCTTCCTCCCTTTGCGTCTTCCTTCCTTTCTCAAAAATTAGACACTTGGGGGCTGGAGAGATGACTTAACAGTTAAGGCACTTGACTGTGAAGTCTCAGGACCTGGGCTCGATTCCTCAGGACCCACGTAAGTCAGATGCACAAGGTGGCACATGGGTCTGGAGTTCATTTGCAATGGCTAGAGGCCCTGGCGCACCCACTCTACCTCTATCTGTCTTTCTCTTTCTCTTAAATACATAAATACTTGGGAAGCTGAGGTAAGAGGATCACCATGAGTTTGAAACCAGCCTGGGTTACAGAGTGAGTTCCAGGTCAACTTAGGCTAGATTGAGACCCTGCTTCAAAAAACCCTAAAATTAAATTCCTACTGTTTCTGACCACTTGGGCTGCTATAAAAACTACTGTAGACGGATGTTATATAGACAATGGGAATTTATTCCTACAGCTCTGGAGACTAGGACCCAGCCCCCACCTGCTAGCAGATTGGTGTCTGGAGAGGTGCCACTTCCTGGCTCATAGAAAGCTCTTTTCTTTCTTTCTTTCTTTTTTTTTTTTTTTCGAGGTAGGGTCTCACTCTAGCCCAGGCTCACCTGGAATTCACTAGGAGTCTCAGGGTGGCCTCGAACTCATGGTGATCCTCCTATCTCTGCCTCCCGAGTGCTGGGATTAAAGGCGTGCGCCACCACGCCCCGCAGAAAGCTCTTTTCTTGCTGCAGATGTAGCAGGAGAGTAAGAACACTCAATGGGCCTCTTCTATATGTATTTACTTATGAGAGAGAGAGAGAGAGAGAATGGGCATGCCAGGGCCTCCAGCCACTGCAAACAAATTCCAGATGTGTGTGTCCCCTTATGCATCTGTCTAACGTGGGTCCTAGGGAATTGAACCTGGGTCCTTTGGCTTTGCAGGCAAATGCCTTAACCTCTAAGCTATCCCTCCAGCCCTGTTTCTATTTTTATTTATTTATTTGCAAGGAGAAAGAGAGAGAGAGAGAGAGTGTCGGGAGCCATAGAGCAAAAGCCTCTCCATTTTGCCTGGGCCTACTCATAAACTGACTCATTACTCAGAAAGCTGGTCCATCCAGCTTTCTGTTAGGTACTTCTGGAACCGGTCAGCAGGCTGCTTACAGAATCTTATCTTTTGCAAAAGGCCAGTTTATGGTCAGGATGTGAAGCATGGTGTAGTCAGGATGTTAAGCCAGTTAGGCAAGATTAGATGAACACCTAATTACATCCCCTCTAGGTTTCCTGACAACTCCTTGCCCTGACCACATCCCCTTCCCCCTACAGCCCTATATAAACCTATGTGTAAGAATAAACTCTCGAGGCCGTGACAAACATCTAGCATGGTCTCCTTCTTGTGTCTATTTGCCTTTTTGCATTCAGGTTATTTTTCCCCTCACTTCCTTGTTCGACTCCCTGCTGGCCGGGGCAAGAGGTGGGTGGGGGGAATGCCAGGGCTTCTAGCTGCTGCAAATGCACACCAGATGCATGCGCCGCTCTGTGCATCTGGCTTTACGTGGATACTGGGGAAATGAGCCTGGGTCATTAGACTTTGCAGACAAGCACCTTAACCACTGAGCAATCTTTCCAGCCCTCAGGTTCTTTGGCTTTAAACCTCCAAGTTAAGAGTTGAATCTCAAACAAGAGACTTGCATGTTTATATCTTTAAAAAATTTGTGTGTATGTATGCATATATGTATGTATATATGTATGTATTTATGTATGTATGTGTGCCTGTGTGCTACAGCATGCATGTGGAGGTTATAGGACACTTTGAGGTGTCTTTGCTTTTTTTAAAATTTTTTTTTGTTTTATTTCTATTTATTTGATAGTGACAGACAGAGAAAGAGGCAGATAGGGAGAGAAGAGAGAGAGAATGGGCGTGCCAGGGCCTCCAGCCACTGCAAATGAACTCCAGACGCGTATGCCTGGCTAACGTGGGACCTGGGGAAATGAGCCTCGAACCGGGGTCCTTAGGCTTCACAGGCAAGCGCTTAACCGCTAAGCCATCTCTCCAGCCCATGTCTTTGCTTTTTTTCTCCCACCTTCTTTGCGACTCTTGCTGCTGGGGACAGGTGCCAGCCCAGCTGGCCTAATGAGCTGTGGATTCTCCTGGTTCTGTCTCTCATTGCCCTAGGTATTTTGGGATCACAGACACATGGATCACTTTGCCTCTGGCTTTATATGGGTGCTGGGGAGAGGCAAACTTGCTTTGGCAGGCATTGTGAGCAAACACTTTTACCCACTGAAACATCTTCCAAGCCCCAAGATTCGTATCTCAGTTAGGAATTCCTGCACCCAGCTCTCCTGTTTCTCCTCATAGCGTACACACCGGCTGCTCAGGGAGGGCTTGTAGGAATGTGATCCTGTCACCTGCCATTGTGTTTTTTTTTTTTTTTTTTTATTTGAGAGCGACAGACACAGAGAGAATGGGCGCGCCAGGGCTTCCAGCCTCTGCAAACAAACTCCAGACGCGTGCGCCCCCTTGTGCATCTGGCTAACGTGGGACCTGGGGAACCGAGCCTCGAACCGGGGTCCTTAGGCTTCACAGGCAAGAGCTTAACCGCTAAGCCATCTCTCCAGCCCCCATTGTGGGGTTTTGTCTCCAGTCTTCCTCCTTGCCCGTCCTTAGCATGCGTGTCAAGAGCTCTGGCACACTGCAGAAAAGTAGTGAAGATAACCGGGATTTTATATTGTTTATTGTAACACTCTTGTAATATTTACATTTTATTCTATTTGTTACACCTTGTTAATAGATACCTTTATGAGAAGTTCCCATCTCCCTTTAGTTTACAAAGAATCTTTTTTTTTTTCTTTTATTGGTGATGCTGAATTTTCTGTGAGATATTTATAGACCCTTTCTTCTTTAGTCTGTGAATGTGATGAATTGTATTTATGGCTTTTTGACATTGGGCTAAGTTGGCATTTCTAGGATAAATCCAACTTGGCATAATGTATAATGCTTTTTATGCTTGGTGGGTTCTATTTGCTAATAAGTTGCTTATGGTTTTGTATTTATGTTGGTGGCTGAGATTGGCCTGCAACCTTTCAATTTTCAGATGTTATTTCATTTTGTTATGAAAGTGACTCAAATTTCATGAAATGCATTGAGTGCTTTCTCCTTTTTTTATTGTCCAAAACCATTTGTATAAGATTTAGATGCTGTATTCTTGGGATGCCTGTTAGATGTTACCTTTCAAACCATCTGAGCACAGTGTTTTCTTTATGGAAAGCTTTCCAACTACGAATTCAATTTTCATAAATGTTATTGTGCTCTTCAGGCCTTTTTCTCCATTCTGTTTTGATGGTATCTTTTTTAAAGATTGTAATTTCATCTATTAGTCTCAAAATATATGGGTTTAAAGTTGGTTGGAGTATTATCTCTTAAAATTATTTTTTATTTATTTGTAAGCAGAGAGAGAGAGACAGACAGACAGACACAGAAAAAGAGAGAATGAACACCAGAGCTTCTTGTCACTGCAAACAAACCCCAGACGTATGCGCCACTTTGTGCAACTGGCTTTATGTGGGTCCTGGGGGAGTCAAACCTGGTCCAGAAGGCTTTGCAAGTAAGTGCCTTTAACTACTGAACTGTCTTATTATTATTATTTTTCTCATTATCTTTTTATCTTCTGTTATATCTATTTTGTCCTTGTTTATACTCTTAATACTTTGCATTTCATCTTTTGATTTTCCTTGGCTAGTTTTGTTTCAGATCTGTTATTATTCTTGTTGATGTTATTATTATAGTTGTGGTATTAAGGACTGAACCCTGATCTTGCATATTCTAAGCAAGCCCTCTGCCATTGAGCCACATCCTATCTCCTATCCCCCCTTTTTAAAAATAATTCTCTTTAAAAATATTTTTGTTTATTTATTTGCAGAGAGACAGAGACAGAGGGGGGGGAGAAGGGAAGGGAAGGGAAGGGAAGGGAAGGGAAGGGAAGGGAAGAGAAGAGAAGAGAAGAGAAGAGAAGAGAAGAGAAGAGAAAAGAAAACAAAAGAAAACAAAAGAAAACAAAAGAAAAGAAAAAGAAGGAATAGGTGCATCAGGTCCTCTAGCCACTGCAAATGAACTCCAGATGCAGGTACCACTTTGTGTATCTGGCTTTCCATGGGTCCTAGGGAATTGAACCGGATTGCCTTAACTGCTGAGTCATCTCTCCAGTCCCCTATCCCTTTTTAATTTTTATTTTGTATCTTGCTAAGTTAGCCAGGCTGTACCGAACTCACTATGTAGGTCCAGGTAGGCCTTGAATTTGTGACTCCCCTTGGCCTGGCCTCCCAGGTAGCTGGGATTACAGGGATGTGCCACAGGTAGCCATTTTAAGGTTACTGCTTCCTGCTTCCTTGCTGGTTGGACATGTAATTTGTTCAGTTCTTATCTATTGTGGACAAAGCTACTACTTAGTTAGCATTTGTATCTAAATCTGTGTGCAAACACATGCTTTCATTTCTCATGGGTGAATGCCTAGTACAGAAATGGCAGGGGTTTGTAGAAGGCACATGTTTAAGCCTTGAAAAATGTTGCCTAATCATTTTTTTTTTCCAGAATGTCTGTGTCATTTTACATTCCTACAACAGGGTGTGAGAATTCCAGTTGCTCCATGATCTTTCCAACATAAAATATCATTGCTAATTTTTTTGCTTTAATCTACTTATTATTATTTTTAAAAATTTTAATGTGTAATTTAATGGATATTATATTGTGTCATTTTAAATATTTTGTTTATTTATTTATGTGAGTGAGAAAGAGTTAGAGAGAAAGAGAAAGAGAGAGAATGGGCACACCAGGGTCTTCAACCACTGTAAAGGAACTCCAGATGACCCTTGTGCAACTGGCTTACCTATGTCCTAGAGAGTCGAACTGGGATCCTTTGGCTTTGCAGGCAAACGCCTTAACCACTAAGCCACCTCTCCAGCTTATTTATTATTTTTTTTAAAAAGTATTTTTATTTATATACAAGCAGTGAGAGGAGAGACAGGTGAAAGAATGAACATGCCAGGGCCTCCAGTCTCTACAAAGGGACTCCGGAGACTCAGGCAACTTTGTGTATCTGGCTTTACGTGGCCACTGGGGAATCAACTCTGGGTTGTTAGGCTTTGCAGGCACTGAGCCATATTGCCAACCCCTCATTATCTTTAAAAAAATTATATTTTTATTTATTGATTTATGAGAACAAAAAAGAGAGGGGGGAAATGGGCATGCCAGGGCATCCAGCCACTGCAAACGAACTCCAGATGTATGTGCCAGCCTATGCACCTGGCTTATGTGGGTTCTGGGGAATTGAACATGGGTCCTTAGGCTTTGCAGGCAAGCGCCTTAACTGCTAAGCCATCTCTCTAACCCTATTTTTTTTTTTTTGTAGAGATTTAAGTGCCAAAAACAATCTTGATTTTATTTCCCTGTGTAGTGAGCGTTTCCAGGGCTGCTGATCTTTGGATAGCTCCACATTCCCATCTAGCATCATTATACTTCTGCAAGAAGTATTTCCGTAGCTTGTCTTGCATGTGGTCTGCTGGGGATGAATTATTTCAGCTTTCATATGCCTGAAGAGAATCTGTATTTCACCATTGTGTTTGAAAGAGGTATTCACTGGGTTTAGAATTCTAAGTTGATGGTGGTTCCCCCCCCCCATTACTTGGAAAATGTTGCATTTCCATCTTTTAGCTTGATTTTTTTTCCAAACAGACATCTGTTCTTATTATTGTCTTTGTTCCTCTCTGTAACTCTCTCTCTTTTTCTCTCTCCTACCTGAGTTAGACTCTGCATAGATCAAAACGTTTATAAAATAAGAAAAACTACCTATAGCATTATGTTAGGGCTTATGTCACCGATAAATTATCTTGTGATTTTTTTTTTCAAGGTAGAGTTTCACTCTAGCCTAGGCTGATCTGGAATTCACTATATAGTTTCAGGGTGGCCTCGAATTCATAGCAATCCTCCTACCTCTGCCTCCCAAGTACTGGTATTAAAGGTATGCACCACCATACCCGCTCTTGTGAGTTTTAAATAACTTTTACACTCCAATTTTATTCCATATCTTTGATATTTAATAAAGGAGAGCCAAAAACTTTGTTAATTTTATTTAAAACATTTTTTTAAGGGCAGGGGAGGCAGTTTCCAGGTAGGGTCTTGCTCTAGCCCAGGCTGACCTGCAATTCACTATGTACTCTCAGGGTAGCCTTGAACTCATAGCAATCCTCCTACCTCTGTCTTCCAAGCACTGAGATAAAAGACGTGTACCGCCACATCTGGCTACATTGAGTTTGTTTTTTTTTAATGTACTCTGGAGCTGGGTGTGGTAGCTCATGCTTTTTAAAATTGTATTTATTTATTTATTTGACAGAGAAAGAGGAGAGTGAGAGAGAATGGGTGTACCAGGGGCTCCAGTCACTGCAAAGGAACTCTAGACACATGCATCCCCTTTTGCATCTGGCTAACATGGGTTCTGGGGAATTGAACCTGGGTCCTATGGCTTTGCAGGCGAATGCCTTAACTGCTAAGCCATCCCTCCAGCCCTACATTGAGGTTTTTTTAACCTTAAAATTTTATTTACCTCTTTATTTGCAGGGAGGAGGGATGGAGAAAGAGAATGGGCATACCAGAGCCTCTTGCCACTGCAAATAAAGTTTAAATGCATATTCCACTTGGCACTGGGCTTTATGTTGGTACTGGGGAATCGAACCCGGACCAGTGGGGTTTTGGAAGCAAGAGCCTTTTAACTGCTTGGTCATCTTCCCAGCCCAAGGTTGTTTTGTTTTGAATTGTTTGTGTGAGTGGATCTAGAACAAATGGTGGCCTTTCATGACTACCCTTGAAGAAGGGAGTTCCAACAGTGACTTTAGAAGTTCCATTGTTTGATGGCTTGAATCTGAAAACTTCCCCTACAGAGTCACATTCTGAATGTTTATTCTCCAGCTGGTAGCACTGGTCATTAGGGGCAGGCCTTTGAAGGTCATACTCTACCTCTGGTTCCTGCATCTCTCTCTGCTTCCTGGTCGGCCGTGATGTGAGCAGTCTTTCCACAGGCTCCCACCACCGTGGTCTGCACTGGTCTGCTATGATGGACTCAGTGTTCTGAAACCATAAGCCAAAATAAATCTTTTCCCTCTTAATTTGTTTCTGGAAGGCATTCTGTCATAGTGGTGTAAATGCAATAGGTATCAGGCAGAGACGCCTGTCAGGAGGCAGAACCACCCCATCTGTCTGGGAGGAAATGTGAGTTAAAAATCACTAAGCCAGGTGTGGTGGCGCAGGCCTTTAATAACAGCATTCGGGAGGCAGAGTTAGGAGGATTGCCGTGAGTTCAAGGCCACCCTGCGACTACATAGTGAATTCCAGGTCAGCCTGAGCCAGAAAAACCAAAATAAATAAATAAAAATTGCCAACTAGACAAATGGAAAGAACAAAAGGAGAATTTTAAGATAGCACTAGTGTTGGTGATTGTCCAAAAGCACCATTGATTCCCCACATTTGAGGGACAGGACAACTGAGGGAGAGTTAGGCACTTAGAGGAGGACCCTGAAGCTCAAGACTCGGGGCAGCACTGTGTCCAGCAGCACCCATGTCTCAAGAGGACATAATGAGGCTCTACCGCCATGGTCAGGAGACCCACAGCCTGGGTTCACCTGATGCTAAGGATGGAACCTCAGCTACCAGGATGAAGACCTTTCACTGACACAGTTGAACCCCACTGCTTCCTTCTTTACAGCTAAGCTTCCAGAAGCCTAGTACTATTGCTACTTACGTTGCATAAATCACATAATAGTAGTTTTAAGATTTCTTGGATTCAGAACCTAAATGTCTCCATTTTGTGTGTGTGTGTGTGTGTGTGTGTGTGTGTTATTTCCCCAAGTCTCCTTTGTGGAGAACCAGAGCTACTTTCCCGTCACTAATACCCTAGCAAGGAAGATTGTGCATTTAGGTAACTTTTATACAATGAGCTCTTGTGTTTTGCTCACGTAGTTCGGCAAACAACCACTCTCTCCTTCACCTGTGTATTTTCTGTGATTGTCCAACAGTATTTTTTGAGTGGCTAGTGTACACTGACAGCTGGTGAGAAGACTAATTGATTGCATGTAATTTCCATGAGGATAAGACCAAGCTGGTATGCACATCCGCTCTGTCTCTTCTGTACTTGTTGCAGAACCTTACACATGACAGATGTTAAAACTTATGTGCCAAATTAATACACAAACAAAAGGTAAGAACTCTGCACCATTTCCCTGTGGGCACAGAAATAGGTTTCTGTAGAGAGAGAATGTTGACTCATGGTCCACTGCACGTGGATCTGGTTCTGTCAACTGTAGAATTGTGACATCTGTCCCTTGCAGCCATAGTCATGCCTCAGGGAGTGGTACCCAAGTGGACGGCAAGGAACACATGTCCTTTGTTCATGGGGAACCCAGGATGAGATGTAAGAAAGCATTGTGTGGACTAGCCAGGAGCTGAGAGGCATGTAAACCAGGCAAGAGGCCAGGAAAGCATTACCAAGCTCTGTAGGACCACAACAGAAGTAGCTATCAAACAATCAAAGAATGTCCATTTGAACACTTGTTTCTTCTAAGCCTATTTGTCATATTTTTCCCCCTAAGATTATTTATTTCCTGCTTATCCATAACTTACTTCTACCATTGCTAAGGAGAATCAAGGAAGAAGGTCAGGGCTGACCCTTGTCTGGTGAGGAGCGCCTGGGAGTGAGAATCGTGAGAGAATGCTATGGGAAGACCGTGTGCTCAGTCACCTCTCCCGACCTGGAGACTCTTTCCAGAGGTATTCGCTGCCAAATCATGCTGTGTTTGAACAAAGATGTTCCCTTATGATTCTCCTGGACCAGAAAATAGCCACAGGGAGGATTTCTACTTCCGGACGTGGTAGAAGACTTACCAGAATTACCCTCCCCCTGACATAAATGGAAAATTGCGAATTGCACAACAGTCTTGAAACATATCATTTTAGACATTGAACAACATGTAACACAAAGCCTGAGAAGAGGGGAGCAAGCGAGGGGGGCCCAACCTTGGCTTAGGTTCTTGGGCTGACTAAGGCCCAGGGAGAGACCTGAGTCCAACCAGAGTCCTTAGTGCTGAAGACAAAGACTGGAGTTAGGGGGAGCCAAGGTTTGCAGAATTTTTCAGTATCCAAGAAAAGAGAAGGAACGACAGAGAGAAAGTTCCAGAAAGACGCACAGAAGTTCCTTTGAGTCTTTGGCTCCACATTGATCTGTACATACATGAGGCCTATGGGATTGATTTTTTTTAAAAAATCAGCTTCTGTGGAAAAAAGTGTTAACAGCGCCCACACAGCTTATCCCACTGGGATTCACTCAAAATCCCTCCAGCAAGTATGGAACAGCTCACCTGGAAGAATGAAAGTCCTTCCTGGAGCTAGAGAGATGGCTTAGCGGTTAAGGCACATGCCTGAGAAGCCTAAGGACCCAGGTTCGATTCTCCAGGTCCCACGTAAACCAGATGCACATGGTGGCGCATGAGTCTGGAGTTTATTGCAGTGGCTGGAGGCCCTGGTGCCCATTCTCACTCTATCTCTCTCTCTCCCTCTCTCTGTCTCAAATAAATAAATAAAATGTACTTTAAAAAAGAATGGAAGTCCTTTGAGAAAGTTCTAGTGAGTGGGCAGGGGAGCTTATAGAGAAGGATGAATAGTAAGTCTCTATCACGTAGAACCTCCCTCTGCTCCCCAAAGCCAGAGATGGAGAGAGACAACAGTGAGAAGCTTGGGTCAGTCATGCTCTAGGAATGGTTAGGGGGAAGCTATTCCAAGAACAGAATATGAGGGATTTACACAATTGACTTTAATAGATTATCAGGCTGATATTTATTTATTTTTATTTGAGAGAAAGGTGGGGAGGAAGAGAGAGAGAATGGGGGCACCAGGGCCTCCAACCCTTGCAAATGAATGCCAGATGCATGCATCACCTTGTGCATCTGGCTTATGTGGGTCTTAGGGAGTTGAACCTGGGTCCTTTGGCTTTGCAGGCAAGAGCCTTAACTGCCAAGCCATCTCTATGGACCGGCTTTTGTTTTCGTTAGCAAAGTCACCAAAGAAACTCTGGGTACCAGTGGTTGAGAAGGTTGTGAATATGTGCACACACACACATACCCCTTGTTCACTGGAAGTGCCTCTGTTTAACAATGACACATAGGACGCAAAGTGCGGTCTTAGAGGTACTTGTGATAAGGGCAGTCTTGTGACGTTCAGACAGTGAAGAGACCAGGAAAGAGGAGGTGCTGCCCTTCTCCATGGGGTCTGTTTACAGAGCCAGAATCACCATGATACGTGTAGGGATAGGGAACCATCCAGTGCTTCATGGGGAAGAACAACAACAACAAAATGCGCCTTGGTTAACTTCCAGAAGATCAGCTCTTGTCTTTTAGCAAATAGTCGTGGTCTATAGCAAGTTTAGGGTATTCAGCATTCCCAGAGGTGCCCGCTAGGAGCGTGTGGCCAGGACTGGGCCCTGAGCAGTCTTTCTGGCAGGCGGCCTCTGCTGTCCTGTACCTGGAACTCTTGACTGACGTCAGACCATGGAGCTCCACGCACTTGATACCTAACTCTGGTGATGGAACCCTGAAGGGTAGCAAACCACCAAATGAGAATTCTGGAGATGGCAAGGGATAGACAGGGGTTCTTTTTCTTTTTGTTTGTTTGTTTCTTTTTGTTTTTCAAGGTAGGGGCTCACTCTAGCCCAGGCTGACCTGGAATTCACTACATAGTCTCAGGGTGGCCTTGAACTCACAACGATCCTCCTACCTCTGCCTTCCAAGTGCTGGGATTAAAGGCATGTGCCACCATGCCCAGCCAGGGGGTTCTTTTTCTTTAACCATTCACTTCCCAGTCTTTTTCTCACGGATGGGCCCTGAGTTTTGTTCTGTTGTTTGGGACCTGCTTCCTTGGGTTACCAAATTGGGCTCGAGATCCCACGGTTTGCTATGGTTTTCACATGTCCTCCAATAAGAACACGTGCTGGAACCTGAATCCCTCAATGTGGCCGTGCAGGGAGGAGTTTGGGCCCCAGGGGCAGAGTCCTTAGGAATGCAGTAGTGATTTCTCCTGCTCTTAGTGACTGGGGTCTTAGTGTACCTTGAGAATAGCCTTTCCTTGATTTTCAGTGACAGCTTCACTGTACAAGCTGAGCATACCCAAGCACATTTCTATCCATCTTCTTAATCTTTCTTTTAAAAGTTATTTTATTTATTTATTTATTGGGGGGGGGGTAGATGGGAGGATGGGCACTCCAGGGCCTCCACTCACTGCAAATGAACTCCAGATCCCTGGCCACCTTATGCATTTGGCTTACATGGATACTGGGAAATTGAACCTGGATCCTTCAGCTTTGCAGGCAAGTGCCTTAACTGCTGAGCGATTTTTCCAGCCCCATTTTAATCTTTTATATTTGTGCCCTATGACTTTGAACTAAGAAGGCACCAAAATGCGTCTACTATTTTTTAATTATGGCTTCAACAGCACATGATTACAAAGTGGCCTGCCCCTATATGAATATGCAGGGTCCCTCCTAAATAAAATCCCTGTCCTTCCTTCATTTTCCCCAGAGCGCGAGATGATGTACATACTCTCCTTACCTGCTGCAGGGCATACATTTTCTCCATTCTTGTTTTGTTTTTATTTTTATTTATTTATTTGAGAGCAATAGATAGAGCAATAGGCAGAGAGAGAAAGAGGGAGAGAGAGAGAGAGAGAATGGGTGCATCAGGGCCTCCAGCCACTGCAAACAAACTCCAGATGCATGCACTACCCTGTGCATCTGGCTTATGTGGGTCCTGGGGAATGGAGCCTTGAACTGGGATCCTTAGGCTTCACAGGCAAGCGCTTAACTGCTAAGCCATCTCTCCAGCCCTCTCCATTCTTTTATGTCTCATCTGTGTTTATTTTGGCTTTGTACTCACCAAGATGGGGAACTATTGCATTCAGTCACACCAGGAGCTCTCCTTCTCACAGGACTTAGTGATTGCCCACCCCTCATGATTTGTCTCTTTTGCACATATCCACTCTCTGAGACTTCTGCTTTCTGCCATGAATTGAAGCTGCATGAGTCCCTCACTGGATGTGGCTACCCAGTCTGAGACTTCCAAGCTTCCAGAGGCATAAGTCAAAATAAACCTCTTTTCCTTATACATTTACCTCATCTTAGGTATCCTATTAGAGCAATATAAAACACAGTAGGAATCCATCATGCAGGAAGAGAACTCTTTTCTGGAAGCATTGAGACAACTTCTATCAGCTTATGCTAACAACCTGCACTGAAAAACCATCAGACTCTTCCCAAGCTCTCCCCATACTTATAAGGTCTGTATAAGAAAGAACATGGTAGACCACTTGTTAGGGATTTTTTTTTTTTAACTTTTGCTTTATTGAAATTCTTTCTTACAAAAGGTCTGAAGTATTTTAGGCTAGGCCTAATTTCCATTAGTCCCTGAAACACAGGTCCATGGTCATCTCCATGTCCTCTTAGGTAGGAATGTAAACTAGTCGACTTTTGCTTTTAAGGTTCAAACACTTGTCAACACTGTTTTTATAGAGACACAACACAAGACTTACGTTCCCCTAAATGAAAAGACCAAGTAAGAAAGTTACGTGGGTCTTCTTTGGTGGGGGTAACTGGGTTCTTCACCAGAACAGAGTTGGGATTCTTTTCTTTTTTTCAAAGTGACATTTTTACACCTTTAGTACTTCTTAAAACATAAACTTTGTGATGTGCTGAGCTATGCAGTAGAGTGCTATGCTTATATATATATATATATATCTATGTATATTGGCTCTGGAAGAAGATACATGAGTACATGTGTGTTATGTAAACATAGCAGTTGGTCAGAAGGAGAGGCTTTGGTCGTGGGGACAGGAGTAACAAGCATGTTGTAAGCAGAGAACGGCCTTGGGCACATATTGCATAATGGTTAGCGAGGACCTTTGAGGGACCTGAACATGGAGGATACCCAGGTCTCCCTTCCCTGGCCAAATGATGGTTCACCTGACAGGAAAGATGATCATGCAACCAAGGTCTCACCTCCCCGTAGCCAGATGTGCCTGCGCTCACTTGCTATCCTGTTGCCCCTCTATGTTCTAGAGCACATAGAGGGCCCAGTTCCCCTCCCCCTCTTTTAAGCGGTAGCACGTGGTTGGTCTACCCGTTACCAGAAGGGGAAAGCAGACACCCAAGGACAATCATTCGCCCCAGAGGTTATGGGTAATCCTCACTTCTTTTCATCCCTTTAGGGTTCATCAGGTTTTGAGTTCTCCTGATGATTACACCTGAAGAGGCCTGGAAGGTTCCAGAAGCATCCCTATGCTACAAGTGACTTGCCTCTGGCACTTACTGCCCAGCAACTGAGCACCGTCCCTGTGCCAAGCTCCAAATCAGCTCTCTGATGTGCATGTGTGACCCAGAAGCCCATGGTGTCTGACCGAGCACTTGCTCGCTGTACGATTTAGAGGTTGCAACTCTCTAATCACCCATGTCTCTTGCCCAAGCTTGTAGCTCACAGAGACAAGCTAAGGTTCACATGGGAACCTGATCTCAGTCATTCTCCGTCTTCGGACCCAGGGGCCAGGTGTGTGCAACCTGGAGGCAGGGACCTGCCCTGACTGATATGCTCTGCATGACCATAGCAAAGTGGATGAATGATTTTAGCACCCAAGATACTGTTCAGCACACCACAACAGTCATTCAATACATGCTACTTTGTTCCTCTTTTGCTACAGCTAGGTTTCTGCAGGGGACTTGCAATTTCCACCCGCTCTTGTAGCTGGCTTCTCACCTGTCACCTGCCCAAACAAAACATGGCGCCCAGAGGCAGAGTAAAGCCGGGGAGACAGAGTCATTTAGGAGTTCTGCTTGCTGGAGAGGTGGGTGTTGAAACTTTGGGTCTAACCAAGGTCGGGAAATTATCTGGAAAGGAAGTGACCTACAATAATGTCCACTGTGGCCTTTGTCTCTGACGTCGTCTCAGCATCCCTCTGTAACCAAGAGAACAAAGGGAACATTGACATCATGGCCATGTGGATGATGTTCAGATGACTAGGCAAACTGGTGACGATATAGTTGATCGGGGCTCCACACACAGGAACACTCGTGGAAGGGAGAGATAACAGTCGCCCCCGCAGAGTCATCTGGAGCAGGTGTCCGGAAGGAGAGTGACATCAGGTCACCATGAAGCCAGAGTAGGGTGACGGGGGGGGGGGAGGGGGGAGTTGTTGGACTAGGCAAGGCAGAGGCATGGGCAGAGCAGCTCCAAGAGATGCCTCCGCTCCAGAGATGCAGGAGGTGGCGTGGGAGCGGGGCCCTGACCTTGATCCGGGCTCACTTTTAGTGTCTACTGCATGTCACCCCAGCATCCTCAGCATGTCCACAGTTTGTTACCCCCCATTTGGAGAAGCCACAGCGGAAGATGGAGTCCTCGGTACCCTTGCAGGCAACATCGTCCATCCAAATCCTCCCTGTGCCTGCGAAGAGAGATCAATGCAGCTTCTTAGCAGAGATACAGGAATCAGGATGTAGAAAGTGGGAGGCCAGGGAGCAGGTCTATGTCTGGCCTTATCCTGGCAGTATCTGGCTGCTCAAATCTGCCGGCTTCCATCTGCCCTCTCCGCCCCACCAAGAACTCACATTCATATCTAGGCTGTCACAAAAACCAATGATGGTGATGTTCCCATCTCCTGTGTGCCAGACCTCCTCCACATATGAGCCTCGTCAGTTCTCACCATGGTGCTTTGGGGTGGCGAATAATAAACCCATTTCATAGGTGAAAAAAATGAGGTGGCTCAGAGAACAATTCATTCGAGGTCACTCAGTTCAAAACTGACAGAGTGTGACCTCAAACTCAAGCCTCGCTATCTCCCAGGTTTACACTTTAAAACAGACACTGCATAGCTGTCGAGATGTGGTATCTATTTTTGCCCTCACCCCCTGTGGTACCAGGGACCACAGCCAGGACCTGAGCATGCTGGGCAAGTGTTCCCCAGCTGAGATATGGTGACTTGAATCATTGTGCCAATGTCACAAAGGGACAATGTCAGACAGGTCCTGGATTACCCTAGTGCCTCGGAACCAACATTACTTCCAATCTCGTGAGGTTTCAAGTAGATAATCCCATTCTATAAGCCCAGTGCAAGAAATGACAAGGGATCCCCAAATTTGACGTTATCCAGACACCCTGAAAACGCAAGCAGTTAGCTTAAATTTCAAATACAGGGTGCCTAAGTGATCGATTTGCTAGCATCTCCTGCAGTCAACCCTGTTCATCCTGGGGCCTGAGGAATGACTCTGAAAATTTCTACCTATGAGGGGCAGGTGCTTTTATTGGCTGTCACAGGGTTGCACCCAAGCCCTGAATGGCATGAGCTTGGTGCCGAAGATCCTTCCATGAACAATGGGGGTTAAGGCAGCTGGCTAACTAGGGCCAGCAGGGGTACAGAAGGAGGGAGCAGGTTGTGTAGGAGTCGCCCCATTCCCCTAGTGATGAACTGGTAGGAACTGGTGGGCTGCTGGGCTGATGGGGGCTCATTTGGGAGGAAGGATGATTGAGCATCAGGATGATTGGCAGCACAGGCTCTTTTACCCAAGGTGAGGTCCTGCCCCAGGGTTTGCACCGTCAGAGCTCATTAGGAGTGCGGCAGAGCCCTGTGTCCCGCCCTGAGCCTGCACCACAGCTGGGGAAGTCGGCCTGGAGGTCAAAGCATCACTGTGACAATGGGCACACCTCAACCCAAGGCTTGGCGCCATGCAGTGGGCCACCTCGAAGGGATGTTCCAGGATGTGGGACTTTTTATTTTAAAATATCTTATTTGTTTATGAGAGGGAAAGAGACAGACAGAGAGAAAGAGAGAATGGGCACACCAGGGCCTCTAGCCACTGCATACAAACTGCAGACACATGCCCCCCCCTTGTGCATATGGCTTACGTGGGTCCTGGGGAATCAAACCCGGGTTCTTAGGCTTCGCAGGCCAATGCCATAACTGCTAAGCCATTTCCCCAGTCCCAGGATGTGGGACTTTTAATATATTTTATTCTTATTTATCTGAGAGGGGTGGGGAAAGAATGGGCATGCCTCTAGCCGCCGCAAAGAAACTCCAGATGCATGCGCGCCACCTCATGCATCTGGCTTATGAGGGTCCTGGGGAATGATGGAACCTGGGTTCTTTGGCTTTGCAGGCAAGTGCCTTAACCACTAAGCCATCTCTCCAGCCCCAGGATATGGGACTTTTAGTGCAGACCCAGACAGCTGGTCACTCTGACATCTTCTCTTGCTGCTATGTCTATGAGTTTTCCCCACAGGGTCATGTTTCCAGTATTTGTTTCCCAGCGATGGCATGGAGCCTAGCTGACAGAAGAATGCAGAAGGACTCCTGGTTCCGGCTCGCTTTCTCTGCTTCCTGGTCCACCATGATGGGAGAGGAGGTGTCACCCCCACAGACTTAGTGCCCCTGTTGCTAGACCTTCCCCACCATGATAGACTGCAACTCTGCAAAACCGTGAGCCAAAACCAATCTCCTTCCTGTAGGTTGTTGGTAGCAGGTGTTTTGTTTTACAATTTAGGTGCAGAAAAGTAAAAGTACAAAGTTGAAGGCCATAAATCAGGTTCCAATATTGCTGGCTGTGTCAACCTGGGGGGGGGGGGGAAGTGACAGTCGCTGGGCATGGTGGCGCACACCTTTAATCCTGGCACTTGGGAGACAGAGGTAGGAGGATCACTATGAGTTTGAGGCCAAGCTGAGATGGCATAGTGAATTCCAGGTCAGTCTGGGATAGAGAAAAACCCTACCTCAAAAAACCAGGAAAAAAAAAAGAGTGCTTGTCCCTGTATTTGGAAGAGTGTTGGAATCTATAAAAGTCTATAGAAATGGTGGCTCAGGAAGAGTACTTCAGTCAGTCCTTACACTGTCCCTTCCCCATCTTGTCTCCCAACAGCAAGACAACCCCTATCTCCTATTCATTTATTTGTTTATGTATTTGCACATGTATGTGTGGGGGTGTACAAGGGGCTCTTGCTTCTGTAAACAAATGCCAGACGTTTGCATCACTTTTTTTTTCGAGGTAGGGTCTCACTCTAGCCCAGGCTGACCTGGAATTCACTATGTAGTCTCAGGGTGGCCTCAAACTCATGGTGATCCTCCTACCTCTGCCTCCCAAGTGCTGGGATTAAAGGCGTGCGCCACCACGCCCGGCTTTGCCTCACTTTTTGCATCGAGCTTATGTGTATGGCTTGGGAACTGCATCTTGGCCAGCAAGCTTTGCAAGCAAGCGCTTCTAACTGTTGAGCCATCTTCCTCCATGCGCACACGTGCTTGTGGAATCCTGAGGTTGATGTTGCCTGCCTTCCTGGATTGCTCTCCACTTTATTTACTGAGGGCAGAGTCTCTCATTTGAACACAGAGCTCACTGATTAAGCTAGTGGAGCCAGGCAGCCTGCTGTGGGAATCCCTTGTCTCTACCTGCACTGGGTTTATAGGTGACTGTCATGCCCACCTGACATTTACATGAGTGCTGGGGATCCAACCTCCAGTCTTCACATTGGCATACCAAGTGTTTTATCCAGCGAGCCATTTCCCCAGGCCCCTCTACTTTTTTTGTTGTTGTTGTTTGATTTTTCAAGGTAGGGTCTCACTCTAGCCCAGGCTGACCTGGAATTCACTATGAAGTCTCAGGGTTGCCTTGAACTCACAGCGATCCTCCTACCTCTGCCTCCAGAGTGCTGGGATTAAAGGCGTGCACCACCACACCCGGCTCCCTCTCCTTTTTTTTTTTAAAAAAAAATTTTATTAGCATTTTCCATGATTATAAAAAAATATCCCATGGTAATTCCCTCCCCCCCCACTTTCTCCTTTGAAATTCCATTCTCCATCATATTACCTCCCCATCACAATCATCGTACTTACATATATACAATATCAACCTATTAAGTACCCTCCTCCCTTCCTTTCTCTTCCCTTTATGTCTCCTTTTTAACTTACTGGCCTCTGCTACTAAGTATTTTCATTCTCACGCAGAAGCCCAGTCATCTGTAGCTAGGATCCACATATGAGAGAGAACATGTGGTGCTTGGCTTTCTGGGCCTGGGTTACCTCACTTAGTATAATCCTTTCCAGGTCCATCCATTTTTCTGAAAATTTCATAACTTCATTTTTCTTTACTGCTGAGTAGAACTCCATTGTATAAATGTGCCACATCTTCATTATCCACTCATCAGTTGAGGGACATCTAGACTGGTTCCATTTCCCTCCCTCTCCTTTTTAGTGGAACTGATGGGACTATTAAAACCTTCAGTGAGAGCTGGAGAGGTAGCTCAGTGGTTAAAGGTGTTTACTTGCAGAGCCTGACCATCCAGGTTCTATTCCTCAATACCTATGGAAAGCCAGATGCACAAAGTATCACATCGATCTGGAGGAGTTTGTTTGCAGCAGAGGGAGACCCTGGTGCACCTATAGTCTCTCAAACAAATCACTAAACAAATCTCCACCTGGGATTTCTCTTGAAACCACCACCACCTTCAACTCTGCCAGTCACTCTAGAGCTGCCCTGAGAGATCTGTTTACAAGAAGGGTCAAGGGAACTTGACCACGACACTGTTGACTAAATCAGTGCATGAATTAAGCTGTTTAGCCGTGTTGTTCTGTAGAGATACTCAGCATCTGCTGTCATGGGATTGCCGTGTAGAGAGCTGGGGACAGAACAGGGTGGAGAGACCTCCTTCCGCTGTCTGCTTGGACCCTGTCACCAGAGCCTCTTCCCGGCTCTTACACAATAAGCCCTTTGAGGCACGGCAATAACTCGCAGATTAAACGTCTCCTGGAAAACACATCAGTTCACAAATTACCCAGGAAAAGGCCGCAGGCCCAAGAGCTCTGTGGGATTAGTCACACCCAAAGCAAATAAAGGAGACCAACAAATAAAGAACAGGCCCAAGGTTGCCCAGCCTGATCGCACATATAGGAGGTGGAAACCCTGAGTGCCAGCTGGTGTCCAGCCAGGAGTCCTGGCTAATGCCCAGCACGAAGAGGCCAATAGACTGGAAATGGGGGTCTTCTCTCACACGAACAGTCCTGATGGTTGTTGCTCCAAGCCTAGAGGCACCACTGACTGGCTGAGGGCCGGTTCAGGAAGCTGCAAACACCTCCACCCCTCACCTCTCGTCACAGAAGCCTGTGCCCTGGGGAGTTCAGGCGTCCATCGCCACCTTGGCGTAAGACCTGGCCTATGAATGCCAGGGGAAGGTGAGGCCCTAGTGGTAGCTTAGGAGTTTGTGAGGACTGTGTCTCGCCCCTGGGAGATCCTGAGGTGTATTCAGGTCTGAGGGGGTCTGCTCAGCCTAGGTCAAGACTTCTACCTAGCTTCTCTCTCATGAGCTGCATAGCAGGGTTCCCTCAGGTGGGCTGTCTCCACACAATACCTCCTGGGGTGCAGAAGAGAAAACAAAGAAGTAGCAGGTGCTCTCTGATCATGAGGTGAGGTGGGGACTGGAGCCCGGGTTGTCTAATACAACACCAGGGTTGAAAGTGACCATCTACTTGGAACACATCACTGAACCACAACAAAAAGATTGGACAAAAGCAATAGCGTCTGCTTTGTGATGTTTGGTGTTTCCATGTTTGATCAGAGTGTAAACAGGTGATAACTAAACCCTCCCAGCTTCCATCCAAGCTCACACAGAGATAGGCAAGATGCTGATGCAGCAGGCTCAAGAAGACAATCAACTTGTTCATGACCCTGTGACCATCAAGGGACATCACTGGGCCTCTGAGACTCAGCCAACCCAGGATGTGCTTCTTACCATACCATAGTCCAGAGCTGGGCATGGTGACGCACATCTTTAGTCCCAGCACTCGGCAGGCTGAGGTTAGGAAGATCACCATGAGTTCAAGGCCCGCCTAAGACTGCATAGTGAACTCAGCCTGGGCTACAGTGACACCCTACAGAAAAACAAAACCACGGTCCACAACAAGTCACAGCACATGGACTCAATGGGTCCCATGTCTGTAATAAAGTTGTAAATAAAGTTTTATTGGGACATGGCCCTACTTTTAAATTACATGTTATCTATGGTTGTTTTCTTACTAAAATGGCACAGGGGAATTGTGATAGACCCTCTGGCCCACAGAGCTTAAAACATTTACTATCTAGCTCTATACAGAAAATACTTAGCTAACTCTTGCACTAAGTAACATCCCAGTCTTCACACCTTATCTTAGAAAAGGAGGCAAAAAATGGTAGTGAAGATACATTGAGAAACAAATGCTCCCAATTCCATTTGCCAGCTCCACCTGCAAACGTGTGTGATGAGCACCTACCCTCACCTCCTTTGCTGGGTACCAGTGTCCCAGGATGATGCTCCCTGCTGCCTCCTGCCCCAGCTGCGCCCTCCCTGCCCACCACCACACCATGCCCTCGCTACTTCCTTCTGGGCCAAGGTCAAATTTAAAACATCTTCAAGATATTTTCTCATTTGGGCCTTTCCTTGCTCTTCTGTGGGGAAACACATCATTTGGCTATTAAGCCCTTTCCATGAAAAATTTAACAGCCCTGGAGCACTGAGAGAACTGCCTAGAACTCCCAGGGAATGGGGAATTAGAGATGTCTCACCTTAAACTGGAAGGGCTCTGCTTACACAGACAATAGAGTTTTCCTCCCTCCCTTCCCTCCCTTCCTCCCTTCCTTCTTTCCTTCCTTCCTTCCTTTTTCCCTTCTTTTCTTTCCTCCCTCCCTCCTTCTCTCCTTCTTTCCCTGTGTTTCTTCCTTTTCTTCTCTTCTCCCTCTCTCCCTTCTTTCTTTCCTCCTATATTTATGTTGTATTTATCATTTTCCAATTTGGGGTTTTAGAACCATAAACTTAAGCCTTCAAGCTGTTCCCATATGTGAGCACGGGAGGACAAGGCAAGCAATGATCAACATATGCTCAAAAAATGCCACAGGAACAGAGAGTAGGTCAATTTTCATCATGAGATCAGGGACGCCAGGACCAGATGAGCTCCTGTCAGGAAATAGTGACTGAACTAACCTTAAAAGCTGAGTAGGAATTCCCTCACGGAAGGAGGGACAGGTCTTCCAGACAGAGGAAGCAACATGTGAGGAAACACAGTGGCAGGAAACAGCATCAGGTGTGCTCTAAGACACATACCAGACACCTGTGGTGCAAGGATATCGCAATAGGCAGGAGGTGGGCAGGGTGTGGATTAAGAAGGTCTTTGAGGGCTGAGAGATGGCTCAGTGGTTAAAGGCACTTGCTTGCAAAGCCTGATGGCCTGGGTTCAATTCCCCAGTACCCAAGTGAAGCCAGATACACAAAGTGGCACATGTATCTGGAATTTGTTTGCAGTGGCAGGAGGCCCTGGTGCATCCATTCTCACTCTGTCTGTCTCTCTCTCAAACAAATAAGTAAAAATAGGGCTGAAGAGATGGCTTAACAGTTAAGGAGCTTGACTGAGGAGCCTAAGGATGGCGGTTTGATTCCTCAGTACCCATATAAGCCAGATGCACAAAGTGCAGTGTGCATCTGGAGTTTGTCAGCAGTGGCTAGAGGCCCTGGCATGCCCATTCTCTCTCTCTCTCAAATAAATAAAATATTAAAAACAAAAAATAAGTAAAAAAATATACATTTTTTTTTCTTTTTGATTTTTCAAACCTGGAATTTACTCTGTAGTCTCAGGGTGGCCTCAAACTCACAGCGACCCTCCTACTTCTGCCTCCTGAGTGCTGGGATTAAAGGCATGTGCCACAATGCCCAGCAAAAAAAAAAAAAAAAAAAAAAAAAAAGAAAAATGTAAAAAAATGTTTAAAAAAGGAAAGGCTTTGAGCAAGGCTTGGTCGTGTGTGTCTGTAATCTCAGTATTTGTGAGGGTGAGGCAGTAAGTTTAAGAGTTCTAGGTCAGCCTGGGTTACATAGTGAGACCCTATCTCAAATAATAATAATAATAATAGTAAGGGCAGGGGAAATGGCTTAGTGGTTAAGGCATTTGCCTGTGAAGTTTAAGGACCTCGGTTTGATTCCCCAGATCCCACGTAATCCAGATGCACAAGGGGGCACATGCATTTGGAGTTCATTTGCAATGGCTGGATGCCCTGGTATGCTCATTCTCTCTTTTTCTCTATCTGCCTCTCTTTCTCAAATAGATAAATAAAGTATTAAAAATTAAATAAATGAATAAAAAAGGTGGGGCTGGGGATAGAGCTCAGTGAGCAGAGTGCATGATTTGTATGCCTGGTCCTGGGTTCAATCTCCAGCGCCACAAAAATCAAAGGGCTTTGGGTGCTAAGCCAAGGAGATCAAAGTTAACCTTCAGAGCAAGGAAGACCCATTGAGGATCCACAGAGTTGCGACATCTTAGAAAGGGCCTTGGGTGCTGGAGAGATTGCTCAGTGGTTAAGATGTTTACTCACAAAGCCTGATAGCCTGGGTTTGATTCCCCAGCACCCACAACGTGGCACATACATCTGGAGTTCATTTGCAGTGGCAAGAGGTTCTGGTGCACCCATTCTTTCTCTCTCTCTCTCTTTCTCTCTAGGGCTGCTCACAAGCTGGGCTGGTGGTGCATGCCTTTAATCCCAGCACTTGAGAGGCAGAGGTAGAATGATTGCTGTGAGTTCACAGCCAGCCTGAGACTACAGAGTGAGTTCCGGATCAGCCTGGGCTAGAGTGAGACCCTACCTTGAATAAAAAGAACAGAACAAAGGGCTGGAGAGATGGGTCAGCGGTTAAGGCCATTGCCAAAGGATCCTGGTTCAATTCTCCAGGACCCATGTAAGCCAGATGCACAAGGGGACACAGGCATCTAGAGTTTGTTTACAGTGGCTGGAGGCCCTGGTGTGCCCATTCTCTCTCTCATTCTCTACTCCTTTCTCTCTCAAATACATAAATATACTTTAAAAGATAATTTAAAAAAACAACAAATGGGCTGGAGAGATGACTTAGCGGTTAAGCGCTTGCCTGTGAAGCCTAAGGACCCCGGTTCGAGGCTCGGTTCCCCAGGTCCCATGTTAGCCAGATGCACAAGGGGGCGCACGCGTCTGGAGTTCGTTTGCAGAGGCTGGAAGCCCTGGCGCGCCCATTCTCTCTCTCTCCCTCTATCTGTCTTTCTCTCTGTGTCTGTCGCTCTCAAATAAATAAATAAATAAAATTAAAAAAAAAAAAAAAAAAAAAGAAACAGACTTGGACACTATAGGATGAAGGTCCAGGAAACAACCCTCAGGTTGTTTGGTGAGACAGCCCTGGGGACAGTGGTTCCGGGCAGATTAACTCCTTGACTGACAGCCATCTCCTCCAATACGTTGCAGATAGATAGGTGTAACAGCGCCTGAACCCTGCTAACAGCTTGCAACACATGACCTTATTTGACATTAACAGTCACTCCTTTTTTTTTAATTAACAACTTCCATGATTGTAAACAATATCCTATGGTAATGGCCTCCCTTCCCCCACTTTCCCCTTTGAAACTCCATTCTCCATCATATCCCCTCCCCCTCTCAATCAGTCTCTCTTTTGTTTTGATGTCATCATCTTTTCCTCCTATTAGGATGGTCTTGTGTAGGTAGTGTCAGGCACTGTGAGGTCATGGATATCCAGGCCATTTTGTGTCTGGGGACAGCACATAGTAAGGAGTCCTACCCTTCCTTAGGCTCTTACATTCCGTTTGCCACCTCTTCCGCAATAGACCCTGAGCCTTGGAAGGCGTGACAGAGATATAACAGCTACTTTTTAAATTTAAATTTTTTTTTTTTTTTGAGGTAGGGTTTCACTGTAGCCCAGGCTGACCTGGATTTTACTAGGTAGTCTCAGGGTGGCCTCAAATGCACGGTGATCCTTCTACCTCTGCCTCCCGAGTGCTGGGATTAATGTCATACACCTCCATGCTTGGCTTAACAATCATCCTTAGACAGTGGAAGAGCTGAAGCTCAAAGAGGCTGATAAATCTTCTCAAGGTGGCCTCTAGGATGTGGCCACTACTCACACAGGAGTCCTGATCACTGCTATACCCTGAAGACTTCTGAGGTGACGGCAGTGAGGGCGAAGGGCAAGGGACAGATTCAAGATGTTCTAACAAGGTGGACTTGGGCAGAATCTGTGAGACAGGGACCAAACAGATGGCAGTTGGTGGCAGGGAGGAGGTACCAGGGGGGTCTGGTTTGGATAGGGGTCTCAGTGAGACAGTGGTGCTTGGCCACTGAAGGAGGTACAGACTTTGGAGGTTAAGGAAAGGCATGACATTTTGACGGGTGCATTGGAGGCACCCATGAGGCATCTGAGTGGAGCTATCCGAGAGGTAAGAGAACACTGGAAGCTCCAGGGCAGAGGGCAAGACCTGGGTCGTGGCTGAAGCTCTGGGTGTGGAGGTGGGGTCCAGAGACAAAATGCAGAATGTAAAGCATATGGAGGAGAAGAGGAAGGATAAGGAGGAAGAGGAAGAGAGAGCACTGAAGCCCCCATCCCCCGGGTGGATGGGTGGCAGGGTACTTTGCCCATAATCCCGTGCATTGCCAGGAGAGCTGGGTCTTCCCTCCTCACTGGCTGGAGCTCCTCTTCAGGGCACCAGTTGACACCACACTGCTTACTGTCCCCTCAGCTGAGCGTGTGTGCTCAGGACTCAGCTTATTTGGTTCTGCGCCCTGGACCCTGTGCCTAGCTCCTGGCCTATAGAAGGTTCCTGGCATTGCTTTACGGAGAGGCAGGAGGGGTATGGGAAGTACAGCCTGGGTTGGTGGAAAGGGCCTCAGCTGAACCATAGCTGCTCAAGCCCCTTCTTTACCTGGGCCTCAGTTTCCCTCTGTGCACCCATTAGTGACAGCTGACCTGCCTACCTTTCCAAACTTTGAATGGTGTGTTCGATGACTCAGTGGATGGTAATGGGCAGTAGCAGTGCCAACTGGGTACGTCCATGGGGGTAAGCCCATTGATTGGTTAAAGGAGTTGAGGGTCTCCACACATGATACAGAGCTCGGGGGGAGTAAGACAGTTCACAAACCCAAGGGATGGCTGGTCCAGTGCTGGGAGCCATGTGGCCTGGGCTGGACTATCTCAACAGCAACCCATGGTTTTAGGCTGAGACTTCCATGGCTTCAGAGTACGTACTTTTAGGCTCCTTGCAAAGAGTCTGTGTTTTATTTCCATACAGATTTTCCTCAGATTTATTAGGAAGGCATCATCATTGGAGCCCCAAATGAGAAAGTGGGGATGGTCCCTCTTGTTCATTGGGGAAGCACCGTGATGGCTTCCTTTGAAGAAACCCAAAGCTTCAGTGGGTGAGGAAAAGCGTTCTCTTTTGGTGGGCTGTCTATGTGGCACTGGACCCTTTGGGACTCTCTTCATGATATGCCCCTCAAGTGGAAAGGTCAGATGTATAGGAGTCCATCAGGTGCTCCCCTGGTTGTCTCATCAGAGGGCACAAAGACCAGTTTGGGTCCATGTGACCGGGGTCTACGGCTGAGCTCCTGGGCAAGACTTGCAGCTGCTCACTGAAGGATGAGGGGCTAGGTAGCTGTGAGGTGTGGGGGCCTCCAGGGACACTCTGGATGTGACCTAGCTTCATTTCACCACCTGGAGAGGACAAGCCACCCTCTCCCCTCATGCGAGATAGGAATGGACATTTTAGCTCAAAGGTTTAGACAGCAGTGCCTCGAGCAAGATGGCAAGCAAAGTTAGCTCTACCCCACTGTGGGGGTTTGATTCAGGTGTCCTCCATAAACTTAGGTGTTCTGGATGCTAAGTTCCCAGATGATGGAGATTTGGAAATCAGTGCCTCCTGGAGACAGTGTACTGTTGGGAGTGGGCTTATGGGTGTTATAGCCGGTTTCCCCATGTCAGGGTTTGGTACACTCTCCCGTTGCTATTGTCCACCTTATGTTGACCAGGGGGTGATGTCCACCCTCTGCCCATGCCATGCAATCTTGGAGCTTCTCCTTGAGCCTGTAAACCAAAATAAACCTCTTTTTCCCCCACAAGCTGCTCTTGGTTGGGTGATTTCTACCAGCAATGCCAACCGGACTGCAACACCCACAACCAGAGAGCCCCTGTGGCGGTGGTGGGGTGGGGGCTGCTGTCCACAGGCCGCCAGGTGGACCTGACAGCTCCGTGTGAGAGCATCAGCCCAAGTTCCACCCCTCCCCCACCAAAATGCAGGTGCGCTCACAGCGTCTCAGCTCCCAGGGGCCCCGGCTGGAAGGCCCAGCCTAGTGACTACAGCTACTTTCACCTATAGACCAGGACATCGAGACCCAGGGCGGAGAGGTGGCAGGCCTCTGCCTACACAGCCAAGAAACTATGCCCACATAGATAAACAGGTAAGGGAAAGCCCGATCTACATGCAGGGATTTGAGTCCATCTGGGTGTCTCCATGTTAAAGGTGGACCGAGAAGGAAGCATGCACGGCTGTGAGATGTATATTTGAGAATGGAAGTGGGGCATCATGGGAGACACGTAAGGTGAGTCATGGTCAAGGTGACTGAGGCTTTAGGGAGGGGCTAGATCGGGGAGCCATGGCCCAGTCTCATGTCTCCTGTAGGACTTACCTTGCCCAAAGCGAGCTGTCCGGTACACCTCTTCCACGCCACGGAAGCCCAGCATGCGGCACACCACGTCCCCGTCCTTCTTGTCCCAGCCGTCGTCACACACCGTGCCCCAGCGCCGGTCATGGTACACCTCCACACGGCCCTCGTGTGGGCCTGAGCCATTCACCAGGCGAATCATCGTGACGTCCATAGCACCTGCTGGGAGCGGCCACTGTTACTCTCTGGCTCTGGTCACCCGAGACCTCCACCCAGACCTTCTCTGACCTTCCTCCAGTAGGGATTGGAGGGCTGGCATTATAGCCACGAGGTCAGGGTGTGTCATTTGTGATCTTTGTCAGTGGTGAGGGGCTGCTTGTTTTTGAGACAGAGTCTCGTGTAGCCAAGGCTGGCCTTGAATTTCTGATCCTCCTGCCTCCGTCTCCCAAGAGCTGGGATTACAGGTGTCTACCACCCGCCCCAGCTCCATTCCTGCCTCTTGTCAACATTCTTCTTGATTGATCTGTGTGGGGGAGGGGGGCATGGGTGGTGGTGTATGTACATGTGTATGCAGATGTGCACACCTGTTCATGCATGTGGCAAGGCCAGAGGAAATCATCTAGTGTCTTCCTCTATCACTCACCTGCACGTTTGCTTGAGGTGGAATCTCTCACTGACCCCGGACCTCAATATTTTTGTGAACCCCGACATGGACAGCCCTGCCCAGATGTTCAGATGGAGGCCAGGGAGTCAAACTCATGCCCTCTCAGGCCTTCACGCTTGTGTGGCAAGTGTTCTTACCCACTGTGTCATCTCCTCAGTTCCCTCTATGATATATATATCTCAATGTTATATATGTGTGTGTGTGTATTAAATATATCTTTATTTGCAAGAAAAGAGAGAGAGAGAGAGAGAGAGAGAGAGAGAGAGAGAGAGAGAGAGTGTGTGTGTGTATGAGAGAGAGAGAGAGAGAGAGAGAAGGGGCCCACCAGGGCCTCTAGCCACTGCAAACTCCAGATGCATGTGCCACCTTGTGCATCTGCCTTACATGGGCCCTGGGGAATTGAACCTGGGTCCTTTGGCTTCACAGGCAAGTGCCTTAACCACTAAGCCATCTCTCTAGCCCCTGATATATTTTTTTAAAAATTTATTTTATTTATTTGAGAGAGAGAGAGAGAGAATGGGCACACCAGGGCCTTCAGCCACTGCAAATAAACTCCAGACACATGTATCACCTTGTGCATCTGGCTTACATAGGTCTTGGGGAATTGAACCTGGGTCCTTTGGCTTTGCAGGCAAGCTCCTTAACTGCTAAGTCATCCTTCCATCCCTCTGCTTGATATTTTTAAAGAGTTTTAGGTACACAGCAAAACTGACTGGCAGGCACAGAGACTTCCTACACTCTGCCCCAACATTTGCACAGCCCCCCCCCCCCCATTATTCACATGACTGACAATTCTCCATCATCCCATCACCAGTCTAAAGAGTCTAGCGTTGCTCCTGGGTTCACTCAGGTACATTCACAGATTTTTTTGTTTGGTTTTTCAAGGTAGGGTCTCACTCTGGTTCAGGCTGACCTGTAATCCACTGTGTAGTCTCAGGATAGCCTCGAACTCTCAGTGATCCTCCTACCTCTGCCTCCCAAGTGCTGGGATTAAAGGCGTGCGCCATCACGCCCGGCTTCATTCATGGATTTTGAACACGTTTCCACCATCACTTCCAGAAACAGTAATCTTACTATCCATCAGAAAATCTTCTGTGCTTGATGGGCTTAATCCTCTCTTTCCAATGTCCAATCTTTTACCTTCTCCATAGTTCTGCTTTTCCAGAAGACTGTGCAGTCAGAACCACGCAGCACAGAGCCTCTTCACACTGACTTCTTTCCTTTAGCAAAAATGCAATTTAAGGTTTCTCCATGTCTTTCATGGCTTGATAGCTCATTCCTTTTCTTTTTTTTTAAATATATATATATATATATATATTGTTTTTATTTTATTTATTTATTTGAGAGTGACAGACAAAGAACAAGGCAGAGAGAGAGAGAGAGAATGGGCGTGCCAGGGCTTCCAGCCACTGCAGATGCATTCCAGACGCGTGCGCCCCCTTGTGCATCTGGCTAACGTGGGTCCTGGGGAATCGAGCCTCGAACTGGGGTCCTTAGGCTTCACAGGCAAGCGCTTAACCGCTAAGCCATCTCTCCAGCCCCATCATTCCTTTTCAATGTTGATAAATAGTGTACTATTCAGACGAACATACCACAGTTGGCTCATCTACCCACCTGTGGAAGGGCATCTTGACCATCTCTGTCCTGGCCATTATGATAGAGCTGCTATGAACATCCATGTGCCTATTTTTGGGTAGAGGTATTTTCAATTTATTTAGACAAATACCTGGGGGTGTGAGTGATGGATTCCCCTCTATCATTTTTGTTTGCTTGTTTTTGTTTTTTTGAGGTAGGGTTTTACTCTAGCCCAGGCTGACCTGGAATTCACTATTCACAGTCTCAGGGTGGCCTTGAACTCACTGTGATCCTCCTATCTCTGCCTCTCGAATGCTGGGATTAAAAGCATGTGCTACCACGCCTAGCTTTTGTTTTTGTTTTTTTGAGGTAGGGTCTCACTCTAGCCCAGACTGACCTGGAATTCAGTCTGTAGTCTCAGGGTGGCCTCGAACTCACAGTGATCTTCCCGCCTCTGCCTCCCAAGTGCTGGGATTAAAGGCGTGTGCCACCACGCCTGGCTCCTCTCGACCTTTTGAGACCTGGAGACCCAGCAGTCACAGCCACGAGTAGGTGGCCTTGCTTCACAGCTAATGCAGGTGGAGCAGCCCTAGGAAGTGTCTCCATCCTGAATTCATCCCTTTATGTCTACTTCTCAGCAATTCTGTGAGCCTGTGAGCAGGAAAGTGCTGGAAGCCAGAGAACGGAGTAGAAATTCTGACTCTGCTTCCTACCATCTGCAAGAACCAGCGGGTGGTTCATCAGTTTCTGAGGACACTAATCATGAGGCCCACAATGCTTCCACGTGCCACTGAGAAGGGAAACCTCTGGCATCATGTTAGCAGACGACACTTTGCTTCTTGACTTCGGAGATGTTGAAACGTGCCACAGAATCAGTGAAATACAGCAGCGTACGCAAAGAGCTGGGCATGGTGCCTGGCTTGGTGTACCCAGATGGCTTTAGGGAAGTCTCTTAGCCTGATTTTGGGCACTTCCCCAACTGGGAAATGGGTACAATCCCTGTTTCACAGGCCTGTCATGCACAGGACTCGGAGCATAGCACCTGCATACATGGTAGGTATTCGCAATGCTATTTTAAAACATTTATTTATTAGAGAAAGTGGGGGAGAGAGAGAAGGAGGGAGGGAGGGAGAGAGGGAGAGAGAGAGAGAGAGAGAATGGGTGCGCCAGGACCTCTACTCACTGCAAACGAACTCCAGGCTCATGTGTCACTTTGCACATTTGGCTTACATGGGATCTGGGGAATCGAACCTGGGTCCTTAGCCTTCACAGGCAGGTGGTGGTTCCTCATAGCAAGTGGTCCTGAGTCGGGGATGACAAGGAATAGGCTCCAGGGCTTGATGAACCAACACTGGGGTCTGAGTGGGGGTGACACTTGCAGCTCATATTCCTCCCTCAGATCAGGTCTCCTTCTCCTCTTTTCCCTACTGCCTAGGGCTGGGAACTATGGACTCCACCAGCCTCCTGTGGTGGAGGTTCTCCCCTTTTATATAAAGAAAAGTACTGTTGCCCCAAAGTTTCTATAAAAGCATTACTGATAGAGGCAATTGATGGGGGAAGCCAGGGCAGGGGGCCGCCCCTCCCAGCAGCATAGACCCCTTACTCTCACAGAGCCAAGGGCACATCATTCCACTTTCTGAGACATGAGTGGTTCTAACCTCTGCTTGGAGCTTTCTGCTTAACCAGCTGTGGCAGCCCATAAAACCCACCTCCTGGTCCCTGGCCCATTGAACTGACCTCGCCTATTACCCAGGCTCCATCCTGATGCCAAGCCTAAAATCTTCACCCATCTTCCTTCAGCAAGCCCCAAGGCTCCCACATCCTGACCTGCTTCTCTCAAAATGAGGGAAAGAATGAGACACGTGCGGGGCAAGGTCATGGAGGAGGACGCTGCGGCAGTAGCCGGTCTAGTGAGGAGAGCGGCAGGCCAGGCCAGGGCAGCGCAGGGAGATGGTCGGGGCCGTCAAGGCACATGGCTAGTGGTTTTATGAGCCTCAGAGACATGCAAGGCTTTTTTTTAAAAATCACCCCTTCAATATCACACTCACTCTCAGCCTGTTAAGAGGATCAGTGACAAAAGGTCTCTCCTTAGCCACCTCCAGCTAGGTCCCTCCAAACCCTCCTCTCAACAGGATCTCATCCTCGGTCAAAAAAGTCCTGCAGAAGTTTCTTACACCATTCCTAACATCTCAAGATGCTCACACCATTCCCAATATCTCATGATGCTCACACCATTCCTAACATCTCAAGATGCTCACACCATTCCCAACATCTCAACATGCTTATATCCTAACATCTCAACATGTTTACACCAGCCAAAAGAAGGGTAGGACTCCGTGCAATGTGCTCTTCCAGACACAAAATAGCCTGGATAGGGTTGGAGAGATTTCTTAGCAGTTAAAGTGCTTGCCTGTGAAGCCCTAGGACCCATTTTGGCTCTCCAGATCCCAAGTAAGCCAGAAGCATAAAGGTGAGGCAAGCACAAGGTCTCACATGACCACTAGGTGGCACAATCATCTGGAGTTCAATTTCAGTAGCTGAGGCCCTGGTGCACCAATTCTCTCTCTCTAAAAAAGTTTAAAAATACTTTTTAAAAAAATGGCCTGAGTTGGATGTGGTGGCACACGCCTTTAATCCTGGCACCCGGGAGGCAGAGGTAGGAGGATTGCCGTGAGTTCGAGGCCACCCTGAGACTCCATAGTGAATTCCAGGTCAGCCTGGGCTAGAGTGAGGCCTTACCTCAAAACCTCCCCCCCCACAAAAAAAAATGGCCTGGATATCCATGACCTCACAATGACTGGCACTACCTACACATGACCATCATAATAGGAGGAAAAGATCATGACATCAACTAAAAGAGATACTGATTGTGGGGGGGGGGAGGGGATATGATGGAGAATGAAGTTGTGAAGGGGAAAGTGAAGGGGCGAGTGAATTACCATGATTTATGGTCCTCTGGTCTCCCCAGGCACAGTTCCTGGCTTGTTGGCATGCTAAGGCAGGAGGGGGCCATGGAATTAGCATCCGGATGAAGCTCGGCTCCTGCTGTCAGCAACTTTCTGCACGCTAATGCAAACTGGATGTGATTCTTTAAGCAAGGCAGCTCTGGAATGATGTACGCTATGGCCCAGGCTATTCCTGGGCACCTCACACAGCCCGTATCAACGCAATGTGCGGGAACCTCTGTTCAAACATTGTTCTGCTCTCACCGCCTTCTACATGAGTTTAGGCAAAGCAGGCTGGGTCTGGACCCCAATTTCCCTGCTTTGAGCCCCTGAGCCCCAGAGTGGGAAGCTGCCTTGGACTTGAGCCCCTCCCCACACTTCATGTTCAGACCTCTGATCCCTCTGTACCACAGCTGCTCACCCCTCCTCTGGAAATGGGAGAAGGCCAGTATCTCTCGGGAATCCATCTCAGGACTTTCAAACCAGCATCTGGTTTCATTTACTGGGCCTGGCATCTCTGGATGTCTTGGTGTTTCTTCATCCAATAATTCCTTACCTTATTTACACCCTCTGCTTTGGGTGTTTGTGGCTTTTATGTAAAGGGGACAGTGAGGTCTTTCTGCTTTCAGCTTAACTGAGCAAGTCCCTCCATCACTAAGGAGCTAGGAGGAGGACCGCTTAAGTGGCCCGTAGATAGCATCTCCCAGAGCCAGTTTCCAGGACCGGGTAGCCTTGCAACTCCCAGCAGGCCTTGCCCACATCAACTACAGCAAAGTCCAGTTCCAGGCACCTCTCAGGGGGAGGCTTCCAGTGAAGCAGGAACAGTGAAGGGAACCAATGTCTCCACTGACTTCCCTGCATGTCCGGCACTGTGTGCAGGACTTCATACATGGATTTTTCTTACTTTTTTTTTTTCTTCTGGTTTTATGAGGTAGGGTTTCACTCTAACTCAGGCTGACCTGGAATTCACTATTGTAGTCTCAGGGTGCCCTTGAACTCATGGCGGTCCTCCTACCTCTGCCTCCTGAGTGCTTGGATGAAAGGCGTGCACCACCACGCCCAACACTTTCTTTTCTTTTGACATAGGATCTCGCTGTGGCCCAGGCTGACCTGGAATTCACTATGGAGTCTCAGGCTGGCCTCAAACTCAAAGCAATCCTCCTACCTCTGACTCCCGAGTGCTGGGATGAAAGGGTGTACTACTATGCTCGGCTCTATGTGCATTTTCCTACTGTGCTTCACACTGAGTTATCACACAGCTCTTAATGGAAGAGGAAAATAGCCCAGAAGAGTTGTATGAGTTGATCAGGGTTACTCATGGGCTACAGGATGGGCAGAGAAGAGTATAATCTCCTCATCTCCAGTAACGGGGCTGACTCAGGCTAAACATGGATGACCAATGTCTAATATGTCTAATAACCGTGCTCTCCAAACAGCAGATGCTTCTTTTGATGTACGGTGTGTGTGTGTATAGTGTATGCATGTGTGTGTGCAGATGTGCAGTGATCAGAGGAGAATGTCAAGTGTCTTCCTCTGTCGCTGTTTCACATTGTGTACCCCCCGCCCCCCAACAGGACTGGAGTTAGAAATAAGTGTGTGTGACTATCCCTGCCTGGTGTTTTACATGGGTGCTGAGGGATTGAACTCAGGTCCTTACCCTTGTGTGGCAAGTGTTCTTACTCACTGAGCAATGTCCCCAGCTTCATAAGGCGCTCTTCATCGGTTTCATGACAGCTCCGTGGGATTTGCAGTACTTCCTGTCCTGGGCTGAAGGGATGAGTTTCAGACTTCTAACTGTGGCTCCTAGTCCTGGCTGGGTACAGAAATCACCTGGGAGTGCTTGCAAAGCTCTAGTGCTAGGCAGTTTGAAACAGTTTGGGATATATTTGAACAGCTCACAGTTGGTCTTCGTGGACAGCCATAGCACTCTCTGAGAGGATGGGGTTCATGATCAAGATGAGGCTCCGTGACTTGCCAGTTGTCTGGCCTTGTAAGGGGTCACCTCTTCCGGAAGGCTTCCTTGACCTGGTGGGCCCTACCTCTGAGAACTGTCACTGTGCAATTTCTTCTTCTGGGCCTCTTTATACCCCTATCTTATGTTATGTGAAGGTGACAGCCATTAGCATCCACTTGTGTCCCCACTTGCACTTAGAGAGTATGGCACCCCCATAGTACTCAATACACTGTACTGAAGAGAGGGGGTGAATGAATGGGCAAGTGGGATCATGCCACATTGTACAGAATAAAATGGATCACTAAGTAACTCAGAACCCACTCGGCCGTACACCAGAGGGTCCCAGAGCCCAGGGAACTTTGTCTCGGGTGGGGGGGGGAGGGGTGAAGGAGGAGAGCCTGTGCTAAGGCTGGAACACTCCAGGCCCTGGGTGTTTGTTTTTCCTGCCTTGCAGTCCCTCTCTGCCAAGGCAAAACAAGCAGGAAGAAAGAAGGTTGTGGAGAGGAGAAGTAAACACACGGGGCTGGGAAAACGGGCCCTGCCATTTCTGCAGCTGCGAAGCCTGGCCCCAGGGATAATTTGGACCATCTGCCCATTAAGGAAGCTGAACTTTCATTCTCTCATAAAGAAAGAACTCCTCATGCCCCGAGTTGGCCTGGAGCCTCCCACAATGCACCCACCCCCCCTGCCACACCCACTAGGCTGGGGTGACACTTCTGAACAGGAAATGAGATCCATCTGGGAGGACAGGAGTCATCCCTAAAGCAAAAGCAAAAAAAAAAAAAAAAAAAAAAAAAGTGTGTGTGTGTGTGTGTGTGTGTGACCTGATGCCTCTTCAAAGAGGCATCATTACATGTTCTCAACTGACCCTTTCAGCTCTCCTGCAAGGTGGGAATGCTGCGTCACATTTTACAGATGAGGAAGCAGAGGTGCAGGGAAGGGAGAGGACTCTCCGGGTCACCTGACAAAGTAACCGCATCTGGGCCTCTCCTGTGCCGGGTCCCTGGTTGGGGTCCCCCTGGGATGTTCAGGACTTTGCTAGGTAGAAGGTACATCAGAAATAAGCCCCGTGGTATCATTGCATTGATCGCATTGGCTCTCTTAAACTTCATCCTTTCCCGCTTCGATTCTGCTGCATTGTCTTTGGGAAAGAGGCACATCTCTCTCTGACATGGCTATTCCTGTCATCTAGTCATTGTTCAACAAAGACGCGTCTGATCAGTCATAAATGAAGAGCTTCCCCGGCCGGCTCAGGGCTGGGAGCGCGACCCCATGGCAATGGAAGAAAGTCTTGGCTCAGCAGCTGCTCACGGCCGCGTCCGTAGGAATTTACTGGGCAGCTGCGTGGATGGGCGAACCCTTCTCTTTGTGTTTGGTTTGGGGTCTTTCAAATGGGGGCAGTTCAACAAGCATTTCGGACTAGAGAGCCAGCCAGGAGATAGCCAATGGTGCTGACTGCTCATGTCAGCAGGCCTTGAGCCCTCCTTGATAAGCCCCTCGGGGAGAGGCGCTGACATTTTTAAGGCCTCCCTGGCAAAGTCTTGATGGACCCATTACTGAAGTCCCAGGCCCCACAGACAGGCCCAGTAGCCTCTCCTAGAAGAACTTTCTCTTCCCACATCTTGGTTCCTATGGCAGTTCCACTCCTCTGGGTTCTAGGTCTGACCCCCATCCCCTCCAACCACTAGGGTACTCTCCCACCCCCATACTGTTAAATCCTGACAATAGGAACTGCCTGGAGACCTGGGCTTAGTCCTAACACTGCCACCCTGGGCAAGAACCTAACCTTTCATGCAGGGAGCTCATTCCAAAACACACAGGGACTTAGTGACTGGGGTGGTCGGGTTCTCCGTGGTGTGAAACTCCACATGGTGGGGACTGTGGTGTCGTGGTAAGGGACGCTCCCAGCTCTGAGTCAGCAAGGAAGCAAGCTTGCAGCTCTTTGACCACAGCACCCGCAAGACCTCCCCGGAGGAGCCATGGCTCACCCCATCTCCCATTTCTTCTTCCCATCGAAATCCTACCAATAGCTCTTTAAAGAGAAGAGGCCGTCACCAGCCACAGGGGAGGGAAGATCCTGGAAGCTTGGTCCTCAACGCCCTCCAAGGTGTCTTCTTGTCCAAGGATGGGCCAGAGGGGACACGGAGCTGTGACGTCACACAGTGGCATCCCTCAGTCATTTACCAGTCAGCATCCCAGGGAAGGGAGCTCAGGGTCACAAGGGTTGAGGATCATTCCCAAGTTTGTTAGAAATTTTTTCTAAATAAACAGTGCAACCACTCTTATTTTTCCTACACACCTCAACTTTGCCTCAGCTTCAAACTTTATTTGCACAAAACCCACATCAATGACCAAACTTGAGCTCTTTAGTAACTTCAAGGCCTTTTTTTTTTTTTTTTTGTAGAAAATTCCATATTCACCTTCAGTTTTTGGTTTACATTACTAAGCATTCTCTCACAGAACAAATCCCCAAAAGTTGGCCTTTTGTTCCTGAGGGCGCTGCCTCCAGGTTCGGGGCACAAGGACTGGCATGGTGCCAAGGGACAAGCCAGCATCAGGAAGAGCAAGGATCCAGGACAGTAAACTGGGTCTCTACACTGCCAGGCCTGAATACCCTGCTAGAGCGATGGTTCAAAGCAGCTGTGGGGGCTGGGGAGCGGGTAAGAGCCCCTGTTACGTGAGCAGGAGAACCCGAGCTGGCACCCATGTAACAAAGCAGGAGTGGCTGTGTATGTTGCGACCCCAGAGCTGAGGGGTGAGGAAAGGGAAACAAGCAAATCATCAGCCAGACAGGCTAGCTGGAAAAGCAGCAAACCCTAGGGGAAAAGTGAGAGACCCTGCTTTAAGGGAATATGGCAGAGAGTAAATACTGGGTTTTCTCTCCTGGCCTTTGCACGTGCATACACCCCTTCCCCTCCCCCCACCCCCCAAACACCACCACCACCCACAACACCAAAATCCCAGCCAATTCTCCCAAGTTTTACACATACACCTGGCCACTAACCCTTAACAGAAATGCCCAAACATTGGCATTTATTTTGTTCCAACTAGCAGCTCTCTCAGGCATGGGCCCTTGACTGATGCTTTCACTTAACATGCATTTAGAATGTGAATATTAGCCATTGCTTGATGGTCTCTTAGCACCGTGCTGTTCTCAGAGGGCCTTCACTTCTCCTGGCCTGAACATTAATTCCTTGCCTGGGCACTGGCCCCAGCTCTTCTCTTTCTGCTCCGGGCTGAGAATACCCGTAATAAGGGATGAGGGAGGGCATTAGTCAGGTGGCTGAGGCAGGAGGATTGAAAGTTTGAGGCCTACCTGGGCAGCACAGTGAGATCAAGGGCATCCTGGACCACTTAATAAGAATGTGTTTCAAAATAAATCCAAAAAAGGAAGGGGAGGGAATATAGCTCAGTGGTAGTATGCATATCTATCACCAGGTTTAAGCCTCAATAATGCAAAAAAAAAATCCCCCAAAACCCTGAAACTGAGATGAGTGTAATATGACTTGTCCCACTGTCTCTCAGGCATTCTCTGCCCACCCCCACCCCCTCATTGGGCTATGTGGTTGTTTTCTGCTGTTGTATGTACGTGTGTGAGAGCGGGCACGTAGGGAGTGTGGGGTCAGGAGTCAACCTCTTCAGGTATGGGTCCTCCCATTCCATCCCATTGTTCCCTGTCACTGCTCCAACCACCAAGCTAGCCGGTCTGTAAGCATCTAGGAAATTCTCCTTTCTCTTTGTCCCAGCTCCCTACAGGTGTGGCAGGGTTACTGACGCCTGCCACCGCCTCTGGCTCCAACACGGGGTCTGCAGAGCCAAACTCAGGTGCCCATGCTTGTACAGCAGGTGCCCTACCTCCGAGCCATCTCCCCCAGCCCCACCACGTGGCTCCTTGGAGAAGCCAGGCCAGGCCTTTAATGTGCCCAGGCTCTCTTGAATCTATGTAAAGCTACCAAATCAAGCATAACACAGATTGAGCAGAATTGGCCCATTTTGTGCACACAGCTTTCTGGAAGGGGTCACTGTAAACTTTCAGGGAAAAAAAAATATCACTGGATTTGTATTTGGAAGGCTTAAGATGGGACCTTGGCAAGCCAGCATGTCTGGAAGTCCGGATCCCATCTCTATACAGAAAAGGGGGAGCAGAGAGGCTGAAGGACTGGCCTCAAAGCTACACAGCCAGTGAGTTAGAATGAGACTTGGAACTTGGGCTTGCTTACTGTGGTGTTGTGATCAAATAAGAAATGTATATTTGGTTCTTATCCATGGCTGCTGGCCAGAGATCCTAAAATGCTTGGGACTACTTAAGGAACAAAAGAGATGGGAGCTTCTTCTGTTATCACACTTGGTTTGGGCCCCCTGGTTCCTGGAACATTTTGCTACTCATAAGACTCCTCCAACCACACCTGAATGGAGAGTGTTAATAAGATGGCTTTGGGTAAGGAATGCTGTTTGCCAGCGGGACCAACTATGGAATGAGAAAGCTGGAACTTTACAGCCACTTCCTAGCTTCCAGGAGAGAGGTCTGGACCTTCAGTCCAGTCACCAATGGCTGACGTGTGTTTGTAAGGAAGCCTTCATCTAAGTCCAAACAGCCAGTGTGGTGGCGCACACCTTTAATCCTAGCACTCAGGAGGCAGAGGTAGGAGGGTCGCCATGAGTTCGAGGCCACCCTGAGAGTACATAATGAATTCCAGGTCAGCCTGGGCTAGAGTGAAACCTTACCTTGGAAAAACCAAAAACAAACAAATAAGCAAAAAAAGCCTAAACAACAGGGTTGAAGAGCTTGCCGGTTACTGGGCACATGGAAGTGTCTGGAGAGGATGGGGAAGTTCTACAGCCTTCCCTTCCGCCCAGATGCTCCTGAGCTGTATCCTTTTAAGAAATTGGCAGATGGAGTTTTTCCTGAGTTCTGTGAGATTTTCTAACAAAAGGCCTAATCTGAGGAGGAAGTCAAGTGAATCTCTAGTTACAGCTATCTGCTTCTAGAGGCCTCGACTTAACAACTGCATCTAAAGTGAGGCCCCTGGGCACCTAGAATCTGCACTAGCTTCATGTGAAGCTGGCACTGAATCGAATCATGGCACATGCAGCTGGTGTTGGGGCATTGGTGGTGTGGGAAGACCCGCCCTTGCCACCACAGCGTATGAACGAGCTCAGAGAAACAGGCATTTTCCTTTGAGCACATGCTGGTACTACAGTGCCCCAAGTGGCGTTTAGGTTATCTCTCTCTCTCTCTCTCTCTCTCTCGCTCTCTTTCTTTCCTTTTTTTGGTAATATGATTCTGAAAAACAGGGCTTGTTAAAGACAGGGCGGCTCAGGCTGGAGAGATGGCTTAGTGGTTAACGCACTTGCCTGAGAAGCCTGAGGACTCATGTTCGACTCTCCAGGTCCCACGTAAGCCAGACGCACAAAGTGACACAAGCGTGCAAGGTCGCATATGGAGTTTGAGTGCAGCGGCTGGAGGCCCTGGCGTGCCAATTCTCTCTCTCTCACTCTCAATCTCTCACATAAAAAAAAAAATTGGCCCATCTGTTGGGCTTGCCTTAAAAAAATAAAAGACAGGGCAACTTGAACCAAAGCAAGAACAGAAGTAGAGGATCAACTTGAGCTTGCAGACTTGCAGTAGGGGTGGAGTCTGTTCCCAGGAAGGAAGAGCCTTGCCTACTATGTCCCAGGCCTTGGCCAGGCGGAGGGCCATCAGATGTGACCGAGCCTCCCATTCGCTCTCTCCCCAGCCGTTCCCCATTGTTCCCTTCTGCTTAAGGCCCACAAGTGGGTACAGGCTTCCCACTTCAAAGATCTCCTCCTGAGAGATCCACCTGTCATCTGGCCTCTAATATCCAAAAATCTGCTGTGTCAAACTGTTTGAGTTATCAGTTTCATGCCCCATGCACCTGTTGGATCCTAACTGTCCCTCAGGACCTGATAAAGACACCTCTGTGACTTGTCCCTACCTCTACCATCTCCCTGCTGGAATACATAGCTCTTGGTATACAGTGAATGTTCAAGGCCAAAGAAATGAATAAAGCAATATTTTTTCCCCTGATGCTTTCCTTCCACTCACATACCTATCTTTCCTTCTCTTTAAAAAACATATTTTTGGGCTGGAGAGATGGCTTAGTGGTTAAGCGCTTGCCTGTGAAGCCTAAGGACCCTGGTTCGAGGCTCGGTTCCCCAGGTCCCACGTTAGCCAGATGCACAAGGGGGCGCACGTGTCTGGAGTTCGTTTGCAGAGGCTGGAAGCCCTGGCACACCCATTCTCTCTCTCTCCCTCTATCTGTCTTTCTCTCTGTGTCTGTCGCTCTCAAATAAATAAATAACATATTTTTATTTATTTGCAAGGAGAGAGTGTATGTGTATAGGGGAGCACCACGGTCTCTTGCTGCTGCAAATGAACTCCAGATGCAGGCGACACTTCGTGCATCTGGCTTTACATGGGTACTGGAGATTGAACCAGAGCAGGCTTTGCCTTTAACCGCTGAACAAACTCCCCAGCGCTATCTTTTCTTTGTGACAGAAGAAAGGGAGTCCAGTTTCCACTATTTGAGCATTCCCCTCATCCTCCTTGGCCTTGACTTCTTACCAAAGCCAGATCGGTCCTTGTTCCTGTGTTCTGATCCCTGTCCCCAGAGTCACCTGCTTTTCCACATGGCTTCGCCGGCTATCTCCTTGCCATTCTTACTGTCTGCTGTCTCCTGTTTTGCCTCAATTTTCCTAAGTGAAAATTCTGCCCATGTATATTCTCCAGTACTACACATGAGCTTTGCAGCAAGGGGTGTTTGAAAACCCTCTTCCATTTCCATGTTACTTTTGCGCTTGTATCTGCCAAGAAATTACTAGACACTGGGAGACAAGGAGAGCAAGTGAACGGATGAGCGTGTGAACTGAATCAGCGCACGAGTCAACCAACGTCCCAGCTGGATTGCTTCTGTATCCACAGGTTCACCCAACCTCGGCAGTCAGGAAGCAGGTCAAGGGCAAGGGTGCAGAAGGGCCTGGCTGGCAAGTTTGCTAGAGCCCAATGCAGTGCCAAGGAGGCAAGTGAGGGCATCATGCCTTGGCATAGTACAGACCAACCTCCAGGTAGAATTATTCTTTTCAAAGTAATCAAGAACTGAAGACAAAATATTTAGGAGTCAGTTGGGCAGTACAGCGACGGTAGTAAACTCACACCAGATGTGGAGGTAACAAGACCTGAACGTAATGAAGCTAGTTAACATACCGTTACAGGTAGGGAAGGGGTTTTGGAGGCCACTTCCCTCTCTAGTGAACTAACGAGAGCAGTCAGCCTCTTCCATGGCATAGGAAGGGATGAGGAATACAGGGACGCAGACAGATAAGGAGGGTAGTGTGGGCTATATATGACCAAAATGTAATACATCGCGCATATACATAAACTGTCAAAAAATAAACTTTGGGAACTGGAGAGATGGCTTAGTGGTTAAAGCCCTTGCTTGTGAAGCTTAAGGACCCAGTACCCATGTAAGCCAGATACACATGGTGGCATATGCATCGGAAGTTCATTTGCAGTGGCTAGAGGCCCTGGTGTGCCCATTCTCTCTTCTCTGTCTGTCTCTCTCACCCAAATTAATAAAATACATTAGAAAATAAACTTTTGTGGCTGGAGAGATTGCTTAGTGGTTAAAGATCTTGCCTGTGAACCCTCAGGACTCACATTCGACACTCCAGATCCCACATAAGCCAGATGCACAAAGAAGAGGCAAGCACAAGGTCGCACATGCCCACTAGGTGGCACAAGCATCTGAAGTTCGATTTCATTGGCTGAGGCCCTGGCACGCCAATCTCTCTCTCTCTCTCCTTTTCTCTTGACCTCCCTTCTCTCTCTAAAATAAAAAAGATAATAAAAAATAAGTAAACTTTTGGATATATATGTATATAAAGTGATGATAGTTATATGTAAAAAAGTAACTGAAAATTGCCAAGGAAGAAATTAGCATCTTCTGTCTAAATCACTCAGGACAGACTGTGTGGCCTAGGAAGAACTGAGCTGAACCAAAGAAAATCAAAGATGGTAGCAGAAGGATGAGCAGGAGGACTCGGGACAGACAGACGGACACAAGCTACAGCTACCACTGGGCAGTTTCCTCTCTACCTCTGGCCTTGGCATCTCCCCACTATGGACATAATTCTGCCTCCTGTATACTGTGATAACTAAATATGTATGCAGAAACTTTACTTCTCATCTACCAACACAAGTGTATATTAGTAGTATTATGTGATTGGTAATTTTTTCTTAGAAGTATGATTTACTTTTAAACATCCTATTGTTGTTGGGATATTCAAGTTATATAAGAAATGAAGGTTATATGCATGATTAGCAAAGAAATATTATTTGTTAATTGGAGGTGCAGCAACCCTGTCTCTTCAGGCCTGAGATGAGGTTAACTCTGGTGTGACTTTATCCTAAACAAATTCCCCAGGGCCCAGGGATGGGAGGAAAAGAGCTCATACACTCCAAAATTCTCCTTCCCTTTTTCAAAAATTTAATTAATTTTTTTTACTTTATTTTATTTATTTATTTATTTGGTTTTTCGAGGTAGGGTCTCACTGTAGCTCAGGCTCACCTAGAATTTACTATGTAGTCTCAGGGTAGCCTCAAACTCACAGCAATCCTCCTACCTCTGCCTCCAAGTGCTGGGATTAAAGGTGTGCGCCACCACACCCCTCTGGATTTTATTTTATATTTTTATTTATTTGAGAGAGAAAGAGAGAGAGAGAGAGAGAGAAAGAGAGAGAATGGGCATGCCAGGGCCTTCAGCCATTGTAAATGAACTCCAGACTCATGCGCCCCCTTGTGCACATGTGCGACATTGTGTATTTGCACTACTGTGTGTCTGGCTTATGGGGGACCCGGAGATTCAAATGTGAGTTCTTAGGCTTCACGGGCAAGTGCCTTAACTGCTAAGCCATCTCTACAGCCCTCCTTCCCTTCTTTTAACAGAGACAAACAACATTTCAACAGCTATGCCACCATCTAACTATCCAGAAATTGCCTTTTCTGAAAACTTATTTTGAACTTCACACTGCATGGTGGATGCCCATGGGAATCCACTCCCCACCAACTTTCCTAACTATCAAACATACTCATAAAGTGTTAAACAGTTCAAATTTTCTGAGCATCTAGTGATAACTATCAACAAACACTGGCTTAGAATTCACCCTGTGTCAAGCCACATATTTTTTCCCATGTGAAACCAAATTAAGAAAAAAATTTTTTAAATACTCTGAGCTTATATCCTGCTTTGAATTTATGCCCCAGGACTTAAAACTTTATTGCCTTGCTGCAAAAAATGTTATTTATTTTTCTAGCAAGCAGACCATATACTAGGGTAAAACAAATGTCTGTCTTTCTTGAGATGTGTATAGGAACTCTTTTTTTTTTCTTGGCCAAACTTCCAAAAGCCAAGCATGTAATGGGTTGATTGATGTCGTTCTGGCCTGAAGCATGTAGGATTGGTGGTGGGGAGAGGGAACAATCTTTCCTCCTCACCAAGCAGACATCAAGATATCTGGATTCTAGACCCAATTTGGCTGTGATCTAAGCAGAGTGATCTTGGGATCCCTCCACCTCTGTTCTTGGTCTCTGTTCAGTGGGCTGGAGGAGTAGGTTTGGGAGAGAGACAAGAATTGAGTCAAACCCTGGAAGCTTATGACTTCAGATCAAAACATGGGTAACCAAGGGCAAGAATTTTGTTCTCAAAACATTTTTTAAAACTTATTCTATTTTATTTATAGGGGGGGGGGCAGATGAGAGCCTGGGCAAGCCAGAGCCTTCAGCTGCTGCAAACAAACACCATATGCATGCACCAGCTTGTGCACCTGGCTTACGTGGGTCCTGGGGAATCGAATCTGGGTTCTGTGGCTTTGGAGGCAAACACCTTAACCACTAAGCAATCCCTCCAAGCCCTAAAACATTTTCACACTGACCCAAAACACAGTCCCCAGAGGTTTGCTCTGTAATCCCCTCACAGGAAAGCCTCTACTGACCACTGACCACTTCCCATTGAGGGCAACCCACCTTGTTTCATCCCTGGTACCTTTACTTTAGTAACAGCCTCACCTGTTGGAACATCATGGTTATGATTATAGGTGGACACCTAGGTGCTGGGTGACAGTTTCCAGGCAAAAGTGGGTTGACGGAGGGCTGGAGAGATGGTGTAGTGGTTAAGGCACTTGCCTGTGAAGCCTAAGGACCCATGTTCAACTCTCCAGCTCCCACATTAGCCAGACACACAAAGGTGAGGCAAGCACAAGGTCACACATGCCCACTAGGTGGCGCAAGCATCTGGAGTTCCTTTGCAGTGTCTGAGGCCCTGATGTGCCAGCTCTCTTTCTCCCTGTGTGTCTCTCTCTATCTGTCTAAAAATAAAATAAAATAATTGGTTTGGCAGAGACCAGGCCTGTGAGTGGCCTCTACTCCACAGTGTAGACTTCAGGGCTCCCTAGTGCTGAGAACTATTGCTTCCCGCCCCGCAGGTCTTATGGTGGGACTTTCCAGAGCCCAGGGAGTGACTAAGAATGTCCCAGCAGTGGGCACCATGTTCATCAGAATTTCCACACTTCTCTGAAAGATGAGCCTTGGGTGTCTCCACAGAGCCAGGGTCTCAGGGATATAGTTAACACCTCAGGGACAGGAGTGCCTTGGGAACGCAGCAGAATCTGAAATTAGGTTGGGCTTGGTAGGTTTGGCATGATCAGAGCCTAGGAAGAAGCCGAGGGGAAGGGAGGCAACACCATTGTCGGGAAGGCTCAGACCTCAGCTCTGAGGGCAAAGACCCCTTTGGCTCAGGGTTTCTTTCCATTGGCATCTATAAATAGCAGTGAAGAGGGCTCACTAGGGATTTTAAGAAACCCAGCTCCACCATCCAAGACTTCAGCACCCAAGACCCTGACCTGAGTTCTCATTCCAGAGTGAGGTTGAGAGTCCTGGTGTTCAGTTCTGGGCCTCTGACCGTGGACAAGGTGGCTGGTGGCCTTCCAGTTTCATGGGTTCTGGTATTCCCGCATGCTTCTCACACTCTTCCTCATACTGTGACTAGCTTCCTGTCAATGAGCTGTGTCTTCTCCCCTCACCTTCTAGTTTCATGACCTAGGGAGACCATTTCTGGGGTATTAGAAGGAAAAGCTCAGCTCTTTGTGCAAGGTCTGGGTTTGAGCTTTATGTCTGAGCCTTGGGCTCCAGTCAGGGTGTAGTCTTCTCAAGAAAGGAAAGCAACTTCAATCCCCTGGGAGAGGCATCCAGAGCTGATGTCAGCCCCTAGCTGGGCAGTCCATGGGCTCCAGGGCCAAGTGGATGGGTGCACTTCTCCAGCCTTCCACTCCTCCTCAGGGGAACCCCACACCACTGAACCCTGGTTCTCACTTCCCTAAACTATGCCAGATCTCAGAGTCCAACCGTCTCGGCCCACAGAAGCCAGGTAACTAGCAAACAGGGCACACACTTCCCTATCCACGGATGCTCTACTGGCTGTGACCTCCTGCCTCAACTTGCCTAAGAGAACAGTTGCCAGAGAGTTCCTGACAAGACCGACCCCTCTGGTATGTGGGCAACAACTTCTGATCACGCTCTCAAAGGTCATCTTTCCATTCAGTTCCTCCCTTCCTGCCCAACCCCACGAGGGCTGTTTATTTATCAGAGCTAAATGCCACAGTCCAATCCTTCTCACGTGCTCTGGCTGCATTCTGTCAGGAACTATCAACACCCAGGACAGGAAAAGGAGCTACTCCCTGAAGAACACGTCTAGCACCTTGTCTTACAGGAAGGCCCTCATCCAGGGTCCAGCTTGCACCTCTGTGCTGGCTCCTGTCTCCAGGTGTCCCCAGAAGAATCTAGCCATATGGACTCTGCCCGGGTCGGGTCCGCCAGGGTGAAGCCTGGAACCAAGTGCCCACAGAAGGGCTGATCCACGCACGCCCTCACGCAGAGGCCGTGGAGTGCTTCTGGCTAGGAGAACCTATGCTTTCTTCCTTGGCAATTGCCCTGAGAGTCTCAGGTACATCCCAGAGAAGAGTGGCCCACTAGCTCAGCGGGCTCCTCTACGGAAAGGACCTTGGCGAAGATGCTGCTTCCCACATCCAGGGTGGTCTGCCAGGCAATGGCCTCACGGCCCCAAGATGGCAGAGGAGGAAACAGAGAGATTCCACTCAGCCTCTGTGCCCTTCCCTAAGTGTCGCATGAGATTTTTGTTTTCTTTTGCATGTGTGTATGTGGCTGACGTGCATGTATGAGTGTGCGCATGCACGCATGTGGAGGCCAGAGGTTGATGTTGGGAGCCTTCCTCAGTCAACCCTTTGAGACAGAGTCTCTTGCTGAACCTAGAACTCACTGATGTGGCTGGACTAGCTAGCCAGCAAGTCCCAGGGATTTCCTATGTCTGCCACCACAGCACTGGGCTCACAGGTATGGACAGACACATGGCATTTTACGTGGATGCCTGGGACCCTCACTCAGATCTTACAGTTGTCTAGCAAACAACTGACATGTGGAGCCATCACTTGAAGCCCACGTGAGGCACTTGCACAAAGTCGGTAGCTGAGTTTTAGTGAGATGGCTGATGATCTTGGGACGTATGTCAGAATGGATGTAGTACACAGAACAGCAACAACTAAACACTGTTGTGTGTGTATGGTGGAGTGGCGTGCGATGTATAGTATATGCACACGCGTGTGCAAATGCGCGTCCCCCATGCACATGACTGCAGAGGCCGGAGGACAATGTTGGCTGGCCTCTTATTGCTCATCTGTGTATTGGTTTGAGACAGAGTCTCTCCCTCAGCCCGAAACTGCTGTCAGTCTGTGAGCCCCAGCAATCCCCTCTCCACTGGGATTCCAGGTGTGCATGGCCATAACCAGATTTTTTGTTTTTTCGAGGTAGGGTCTCACTCTGACCTGGGCTTCACTATATAGTCTCAGGGTGGCCTAGAACTCATGGCGATCCTCCTACTTCTGCCTCCCAAGTGCTGGGATTAAAGGCATGTGCCACCACCCCCAGCTCCAAAACCAGATTCTTATATGGGTTCCAGGGAGTCAAACTTAGTGGTCTCCAACCCAAAAGGGCCTTATGCTTAAGCAGCAAGCACTCTTAACTGCTGAGCCATCTCCTTGATTCTAGTAGCAACTAATACTTTTTAAGTCCTTAACTCAAGTGTCCAGGCTCTATCATAAGTACTTTTGCATGGATCAGCTTAGCTAACTCACACTCCAACCCTAGGAAGTCAGACTTTTGTTGTCTCCATTTTACAGATGAGAACATAGAGGCTCAGACACTGTGCTCAGGCAGCTAGTGAGGCAACTGGAAGGAAATGCCCAGATCCATTGCGTAATCCTAGGCTGGTACCACATCCAGCAATGTAGCCATGCCCCTTGGGTCTGTGGCCACCTACTGCTGGACCAGAGAGCAGTACAAAGGGGGAAGGAAGGGCTTAGCAGTTAAGGTGTTTGGCTGCAAAGCTAAAGGACCTCGGTTCAATTCCCCGGAACCCACGTTAGCCAGACACACAAGGTGGTGCATGCATCTGGAGTTCATTTGCAGTGGCTGGAGGCCCTGGCGCACCCATTGTCTCTCCCTCTCGCTGTCAAATAGATAAAATATATATATTAAAGAAGGGAAGGAGGCTCTTTGGTACTGGCATCTTAGTGTGCAGCTCCAGCCTGAGGACCCCTGGCTTTGTAGAGCTCCTCCTGTGCCCCAGGACTCCGCCTTACCAGCTTCCCCTGCTCTGTCTCCTCGCTCTCCTTTCTCTCCTTTTGGACCTCGGTCACCTGGAATGGGAGGAAAATTGGCATTAGAAGTGGGAGTAGAGGGCTGCAGAGATGGCTTAGCAGTTAAGGCACTTGCTTGCAAAACCTAAGGACCCAGGACCCTCATCAGACCGACACACAAGGTGGTGCATGCTTTTGGAATTTGTTTGCAATGCCTAGAGGTCCTGGTATACTCATTCTCTCCCTCTCTCTCTCTCTCACACACACATAAATGAAACGTATAGAAATGGAAGTAGAGCCTAAGTAATAAAAAGTTATCTACAGACTAGTTAGCCCAAGACCAGAGAAACCGTGGCAGGAGCCAGCTACCTCTGGAGGGCACAGCAGGGAAGAGGATGACTTCTGCTGTGGTCATCCTGGGAAAGAGGCAGAACCGAGCTGAGAAAGTCTCACTCCCTCCTAGTGAAAGCACAGCCAAACCACATCTCCCACACTGCCTCAAAGAGCCCGTGGCATTAGCAAGAACACCACCGACCAGAGGTTTATGATTAAACAGTCAGGGCTTTAGACATTCACGCCCAGGTTCACTGAAATGAGCAGAGGGAGAGGAAGGCGGCAGAGCTTCAGTTATATAGGAAGAGACAAGTTATATGTCAGGCTTTTTTTTTTCCTTTCTGGTAGAGGAGACTGTAAACACCAGAGAAAAAGTTTCCAGGAAGTTGTGGAATTTCCTTCCCAGGATATGGTTAGGTCAGAGCTCTTCCCCTAGCTGGCATCTCATTCCACAAAGAGGTAGAACATTCTGGCACCATTCCACAGGCATTAAAATAGCCAGGGGATTCTCTTCCAAAAACCTTCCAGAAAGATATCTGCAAATCAAAAGAGCAAGACAGAAAGTCCCAAGAGAGAGTTTTCCGGTAGGATATAAGGTTTGAAAAAAAAGAAAAACCCTGAATAGAAAACTAATTTAAAAAGTAATAAAAATAAATAAAATGTTATGATCCCCCCAAATTTAAAAAAATAAAAATTAACTCACATGACTTAAAAAAAAAAAAAAGAAAAGAAAAACCAAAAAAAACCAAAAGTAACCATATACATTGAATGTGTTCAGAGGAATGTCTGGTCGGATGTGCTCCGATGTTCACAGTGGTAATTCTAAGGAGTGAGTGTTAGAGGGATTGAAGAAAGGACTTCCTGTCTACTTTTCCCCTTGTACGTGTCTGCATTGCTTAGTTTATTTTAACAGGCATGTGCTGTTTTTATAATGTGCTTAATATTAAATTTCTTTTAAATTAGGATTATAAAAGAAAGAAAAAGTTTGTTTTATCATCTACCAGAGTGCAGAATAAGATTCCCCATGGTCCTAGATCAAGAGACCCTCCTAGGGCCTGGAGGGATGGCTTAGCGGTTAAGGCATTTGCCTGCAAAGCCAAAGGACACAGGTTTGATTCCCCAAGACCCATGTTAGCCAGATGCAGAAGGGGGCACATATGTCTGGAGTTTGTTTGTAGTGGCTGGAGGCCCTGGTGCACCCATTCTCTCTCGCTTCCTCTTTATTTTGTCAAATTAGTAAATAAAAATTTAAAAAAAAAGTTAAAAAGAGACCCTCCTAGATATAGAATGGGAATGATTAGCAATACTTCTGTCTGAGTTGCCATGGTAACCAGTGAGGAGTAAAAGCCCGGAGAAAGAGCACAGGTATCTCTATGTTTGGTAGCAATGATGGGGGCGAGGGGCAGATCTCACAATCTTGGAAGGAGATAGAAACACAGGGGCTGATTCTGAAGTAAGCTTCCTTAAAAACAAGCAAAGGGGGGCCGGAGAGTCAGCTTAGCAGTTAAGGTGCTTGCCTGCAAAGCCTAAGGACACATATTCAACTCTCTAGACCCCACATAAGCCTAATGCACAAAGGTGAGGCAGGCATAACATCGCACATGCCCACTAGGTGGCGCAAGCATCTGGAGTTTGATTGCAGTGGCTGAGGCCCTGGCATACCAATTCTCTCTCTGTCTTTCTCTCTCTAAAATAAAATAAAATTTTAGAAAAACATTAAAATTATAAACAAGGGGACCATCCATAGGTAGGAAAAAGTATCAGAAGAAACACTGTGGGCAATGCAAACCTGAGAAGTGAAATAAGGTTCTAAATACGAGGAGAACACAGAGTCTTGCAGAAGGAGGGGGATCTGGCAGTACTGGTGAGGAGGGGCACCCCGGGCTTGTAGTCTCTGTGTTTGTTCTGGGGGACCCCTCACCGGATTCCTCTGGTTTAATCTATTGGCATCAACCTATAGATATACACAATACACACACACACACACACACACACAATTGCACATACACATGCACACATACCTCTGAGACTCCTTATGAAGGCCCTATGGAGTATGAAAGTACAATGCTTTCTAGTTTTCAGATGAAAACCTGAATGAGATGAAGGCATTTGCCCAACATGGCAAAAGCAATACGGTAAAGGAAAGAGGAGACCTTTGGAATATTCATTTCAGTGTCCCTTTGATTCCCAGGGTGGTGGACGGGTTTTCAAGGTGTACTCAGCTTCCTTATTACCTTTGAATCCACGCATGCCCATGGGGCCTGTGGCTCCTAGCTTCCCATCGTCACCCTTGGGACCAGGCAGTCCTGGGATACCTCTCTCCCCCGGCAGACCTGGGGACAGAAGAGACAGGGGTGGAGCTGTAGACTCAGAGCTGGAACCTCCATTAGAGGCCTGTGTCTGGTTCAGCACGCATGTTCCATAGCCTCTGCTTCCTCGGCTGCTGCAAAAGCTGGACCCTCGGCTCAGCACAGAGCTTTATCACTTGGATTCAGACTCCTTCCCCCGAAGGGGCCCCTGCTGTTGTAAGTGAAGATGATAAGCCGGGTGTGGTGGCACACGCCTTTAATCCCAGGGCTCTGAAGGCAGAGGTAGTAGAGTTTGAGGCCAGAGTGAATTCCAGGTCATCCTGGGCTAGAGTGAGACCCTACCTCAAAAAACAAAACAACAACAACAACAAAAAACCCCAAAACAAGACAACAAAAAACTAAAAGAAATAGCTGGGCATTGTGGTGCATGCCCTTAATCCCAGCACTCGGGAGGCAGAGGTAGGAGGATCGCCGAAAGTTCGAGGCCACCCTGTGACTACATAGTGCATTCCAGGTCAGCCTGAACTAGAGTGAGACCCTACCTTGGAAAACCAAACAAAGAAGATGATAGCAATCCTTTTTAGATGTCTCTTCACCTGTAGGCATGCAGGGGCTGCAGACTCAGCAAACATTTTCTGGAGTACTCTTCATGCAAGGCATGAAGAATCTCATTCCATCCTCATAACAAATAGAGAGACATTATTTCACCTGTCTTACAAATGAGGAAACGAAGGCTTGGGGAGGTTAAGTCACCTGTCCTAGGGTACACAGCAGAGTGTGTGGGAGGCAGAGTCCAGGCCCTGGTCTTCCTGAACTGAAAGCTCATGGTTGGTCAGGTACATGTGATGCTAGAGAAAATGGGCTCACAAATGCTTAAGGAGGGATGTAGGGATGACGTCATGAGTAGAAGGAAGATAAACTAGTGCCTCATCCTAGTTAACAAAAGAATCAAAGATCCCCTCTTGCCCACGAACACAGGAGGCACCCCAAAGGGCACAGGAGGCTGAGAAGAATGGGGATACCGGCCAGGTCAGTGGGTGGATGCATGGCCTGCTTCTCCCATCAGGCCTGGGGCTCCCGGCCCCGTGGCCACAAGCAACCCTGACTGCACCATGGAGAGCCAGAATCAACAAACACTTTCACCAAGCAAGAGCCCAGGGCCCCCAGAGGGCAGACCCAAGTCCAGTCAGTGCTGCGCAGCAGAGGTCTCTTAATCAACTGCTTAATTGTTCTTTCCTGCTTGGACAGCTAACTGGTTTTCTTAGGGCTGTTTTTCCACCACACAACAAACCTGCCTCCCAGTCATCACCCCCAAGGCTAATAGCCAACGCCTGGAAGAAGACTGTGGCCTCTAGGGGGTGCAAGGACGTCAGAGAAGCCGATGGAATGTCTCCCTTCCTGACAAGATGTAGCTGTTCCCAGCGTCCGAGGTCTCTGTAGCTACGGAACTCTAAACCGAACGAAGGCTGTGTCCAGAGCTCCCCGCCCTATGATTCATTAGGCCCAGAGAGTGGTTCCCAGGCGTCCTGGGTTCTGAGTTTCTGGAGCTCCGTGAGAAGAGAAGGCCGCATAGAAGGCAGGCTGGGGCTCTCGCTCTCTAGACCCTGTCTCCCTTTCTCTGTTGGAAACATCTCTGGGATAATTCACAAAAGCAATAAGCAGACACCTTTCCCCTTTTCTTGCATCATTTTGAAGTCGCTACGTCTGCCTGGAAGAACGTGCATGCAACTCCAGACGCAGACATGGACAGACTCAGATGCAATATTTGCTAGAGTAATTAAAGAGGAATTTCTGAGGTGATGAGTCCCAGAACAGCCTTTCGAGAAGGTCCTAAGGTGCCCATCCCACCAGCCACCGGACTTGCAGGGCTGTCACCCGTGAAGCAGGGGAAGGGTGGGGCAGGGGACAACCGCTGCCTGGCATCCCAGACGTCTCCCGATGAGGGTCGTGGCCATGCAGACCCTGACTGCTGGGTGGGGAGTAGCCTCGGGGAGCCGTGGCCTCTCATGCACCCTTTCCTTTAGATCCTGGCACTTCCGAAGGAAAACCATTTGCTCCGTCCAGTTGTCACACTGACAATCTTCGTGCCATTTGGCAAAACAGACTGTAGGAAGCCCCTTATAGGGAGCCCATCACCCACACCAATAAGGAAAAGGATAGCCTTGAAGTTCTCTCCCAAGCTTTCCCCAGGGTACCCCATTACCTCGAAGTCCAGGGAGTCCAGGAATGCCCGGCTGGCCTTCCTTCCCTTCATTCCCCTGGTCACCTTTGGGTCCCGGCGGCCCTGGAAGGTGACAACAGAACCAAGGTTAGAAGGTTGCTTACAACATACATATATGTACATATATATATATATATATATATATATATATATATATATATATATATATATTTGGACAGGGCCAGGGTGTCTGCAGAGGAAGAGAAATTTCCCTGTGAAATGAAAGGAGGGGCCACACCCTGTACAAATCCAAGACGGCAGCTAGCTCAGCCTTGGGGGTCACCAGGGAAGGTTCCATAACATCTCAAGGAAAAAACAGGAGTTGGCTAAAAGAAGAAGGAAGGGGAGGTGTTCGGGATGAATATCTGCATCCCTCCTAAATCCACATGCTAAACTTCTCAGTCCCAAAGCTCTGATTTTGGGAGGTGGGCTCTTTGAGAGGAGGTTGGTCGATGAGATCATGTGGGTTGAGCACTCCTCATGGGATTTGTGGCTTTTATACAATGAGAAGAGCAAGGTGTGGTGACGCTCACTTATAGCCCTAGTTCTCTGGAGACAGAGGGGGAAGTAGTGTGAATTCAAGGCCAGCCTGTGCTACATACGGGGAGGGAGGGAGGGAAGGGGAGAGAGAGAGAGAGAGAGAGAGAGAGAGAGATTGTGAGAAGAGCTTGGACACAAGCACCCATGCAGTTTTCTCTTTCTCCCTGCCTTCTCTCCTCTCTCTCTCTCCTTCTCTCTCTGTTAGGCCAGAGCACAGCGAGAAAGTGGTTGTTTGCAAGCTAGGAAAAGAGTAAGAATCCTTCATCTGTACTTGGGTATGCTGGTATCCTGATCACCGACTTTCAGATTCCAGAACTGGAAGAAAGAAATGCCTCTAGGGCTGGAGGGATGGCTTAGCGGTTAAGCGCTTGCCTGTGAAGCCTAAGGGCCCTGGTTTGAGGCTCGATTCCCCAGGACCCACGTTAGCCAGATGCATAAGGGGGCACATGAGTCTGGAGTTCGTTTGCAGTGGCTGGAGGCTCTGGCATGCCCATTCTCTTTCTCTCTCTCTCTCTGCTTCTTTCTCTGTCTGTTGCTCTCAAATAAATAAACAAGAAAAAACTTAAACAAAAAAGAAATGCCTCTAGTCTAAGACCTGGTAGTTTGAGCATTTGTTATTATGGCCAAGGCTGATGAAGACAGTGAAAGGGGACAGTTCCATGTGGACCAAATAATTCCTACAGGGGCTTAGAGGGAAGACAGAGCTATCCATGTAAGCCATGAGGAGGTTGCAGTTAGGGCCCAGAGGGCTGGGAAAGTGCAGGTCTTAGAGGTCTAATTTCTGGACTAGACCCTGCTATAACACACCAGAAGCCTCTAGAGAGACCTGGGTGTAGAGCCACCTCTGATCTACACGAGAGAGACATGGCTGGGCTGTGGTGTGGAAGACAGATGGAACAGGAGAGAGGCCAGAGGCTGAAGTTCACCCACATGGGAGGTGGAAGGGCCCTGGGTTGGAGAAGTGGCCAACAAAGGGATGTCAGGGAATGGCCAGACTGTTTAGAAAAGTCGATGAACAGACCTTGGCTCTCATGGAGGAAGCGAGGGAGAGAAGGCTGGGCTGAGCTCAGGTTTCTGGTGGGGCATCTGGGTGGAGGAAGGGCTTCTAATGGTTCGAGTGCACTGCCTTTCAGAGTGAGGCTCCAGCATGGCAGGGATTCAAGTATACGTGACTGGACTCAGGCCCTGCGGCTATACCATGTGTTGAAGTTACTTGTCTCAGGCCACACAGGCAGCCAGAGAGTGAAGGAGTCGTGATTTCAATCCAGGTCTGCCTGGCACCCATTCTTTCTGCCACACCCATGGAGCCAGACGCTTCACCCTTTCCACCTTCCTGTTCCTTGTCATGATACCTGCCATTCCCAGGCGGGCAAGGCCAGGAGTCCACTCTGTCAACGTCCTGTGACTACTAGCCAGGGACTCTTTATTGTCACCTGTCTGGTGACCTTTCTTCGCCCCATCGTTCCTGTTAGAATGGGCAAAACTTATGTGGCTAAGCAGACCTGGCACCACTTGGCATGGGCCTCCCACAGTCTTGTCCTGTAGCACAGCAAAAATATTCTCTCTCTCTCTCTCTCTCTCTCAAAGCTGGGCATGGTGGCACACGCCTTTAATCCCAGCATTTGGGAGACAGGGGTAGGAGCATCACCATGAGTTCGAGGCCACCCTGAGACTACATAGCAAATTCTAGGTCAGCCTGGGCTAGAGCAAGACCCTACCTTGAAAAACCGAAAACAAACAAACAAAGATGCCCTCTCTCTCCTGATAAAAGTGTTCAGCTTCCCAAGGCAGGACATTTCTGACCTGGGTTATAAACACACACTTCCTGATGCTTTGAGAGAGAGAGAGAGACAGGAGTCAAGAAAAATGCCCATACCCTATTGTACTGGCTAGGATGGTGCCCCCAGCTTATACCCCCTCTCCAATACATCCTCACCCTTCTTAGGGAAGAGGGTCTCTGCAGAAGTAAATAGTTAAGACGAAGTCACACTGGAGTGGGGCGGGCTCTAGTCCAGTGACTTGTGTATGCAAAGGAGAAATAAACAGATATAAAGACACAGCCCCCAAAGCCATCGGACAATCGGCAGAGATTAGAGCGAGGTGTCTGCAAGACAAGGAGCTCTGGATTGCTCCAACCACCAGAAGTTCAGAGGAGGCAGGAAGGATCCTCCTCGGAGCTTCAGAGAGACATGGCCCTGTGGACACCCTGTCTAAAGCTTTCAAGCTCCACAAGTACAGAGAAAAAAACAAAACAACAACAAAAAAAAAAACTTCTATTTTTAGCCACACAGTTTGTGATGCCTTGTTCCAGCCACCCTAAGAAACCAAAACATGTTAGCCCCACAGCAGAGCAGCGATGTCTTGCGCAATCAATATCTGACAAATGAATGAGTGTATGAGATCAGAGAGTGTTAATACACACAAAACAACCCGCCCGCCAAGATCGAGATGTACTGATACATTCCAAAAGTTGGCACTGTCCTCAGACCCTAACCAAAGTTGACAGCTGTTTAATAATTTGATGGCACAAGCACAGGGAAAAAGTAATCAACATTTAAAAAATTTTTTTTTCACCAGTTACACAAAGCATTTAAGGAGGGCCAAGGTTTATGGGCATCGTGTTATTTCTTTTTTTTATTTTTTTTGGTTTTTTGAGGTAGGGTCTCACTTTGGCTCAGGCTGACCTGGAATTCACTAAGTAGTCTCAGGGTGGCCTCGAACTCTCGGCGATCCTCCTACCTCTGCCTCCCGAGTGCTGGGATTAAAGGCGTGCGCCACCACGCCCGGCATCGTGTTATTTCTGATCCCAGGTTTTAGACTACAGGACTGAGACATAAAACCTGTGTTATGTAAGATTTGACAGCAGATGAAAGACAGAGATCAGGTATAGAAAGCTATGCCCCACCCCACCTCACCCCACCCCACAGAGAGTCTCCCCTTTGACCTCAGCAAAGGAAACCCCAAGGGTACCTGCATCTCTTTTGATGGGACCTCACCCACACACCTCGCCTCTTTTCATTTTCCTCCACTCTTCTGTCCCTCCCCACCAGGGACTTAAGGCTCCAGAAATTGAGCTGGTCACAAGTACATATCAACAGCCTACTTCACTCCAACAAAGGTGTGACCCTACCATAGTTTGGATTTGAGGTGTCCCCAAAAGGCTCATAGGTTCAATGCTTAGTCCTCAGTCCACCTCCGCTGGGAGATGGCGAAACCTTTCAGAGGTGGGGCAGGGGGACTCGTTGGAAGAATTTAATCATTGGGAAATGTCCTCAAAAGAGATATTGTGGGGCCGGAGACATGGCTTAGCAGTTAAGAGCTTGCCTGTGAAGCCTAAGAACCCCAGTTGGAGGCTCAATTCCTCAGTACCCACATAAGCCAGATGCACAATGTGGCACATGCATCAGGAGTTTGTTTGCAGAGGCTGGAGGGTCTGATGTGCCCATTCTCTCTCTCTGTGCCTCTCTCTCTCTCTCTCTCTCTGTTGGTCGCTCTCAAATCAATAAAAAGAAACAATTTAAAAAAAGGGAGGGGAGCCAGGCGTGGTGGCACACGCCTTTAATTCCAGCACTTGGGAGGCAGAGGTAGGAGGATTGCCGTGAGTTCGAGGCCACCCTGAGACTTCTTAGTGAATTCCAGGTCAGCCTGGGCTAGAGTGAGACCCTACCTCAAAAAAAAAAAAAAAAAAAAGAGAGAGAGAGGCGGGGTAGGGCAGGGCATAGCTCTCAGTATCTGATGGGGCAAAAAGAATGTCTGAGCCACATGTTGGGTTATGATATGCAGAGACCTTTATCCTATCCATAACTGTGGACTAACTCCACAATGCATGACCCATATACCTCAACAAGGAGGGGCCAAAGGGAGGGGGTAGGTCATGGATGAGCCTAATAATGGTACCAAACTGACTGTATTTGCTGAGTACAAAACTAATTAATGAAAAAAAAATAGTGAAAGTTGAAAAAAAAGAGAGAGAGATTGTATTGTAACCATGTCATCTTCCCTTTTCTCCCTTCCTTTTTTTTTTTTTCTGTATGTCTGTCTCTTTCCCTCTCTCCCTCTCTCCTTCCTGGCTTCCATGATGTGAACAGCTTCGTCTACGATGTGCCCCTTGCCCCCCCCCATGATGGGCTTCTTTGCCATAAACCCCAAAGCACCTGGGCTATCTGTATAGACAGAGACCTCCCAAACTATGGGTCAAAACCACCTTTTTCTCTTCATAAGCTGCTTAGCTCAGGTATCTTTTAAAAATCTATTTACTTATTTTCTTATGAGAGAGAGTGAAAGAGAAAGAGAGAGAGGGAATTGGCACACCAGAGCCTCCAGCCCCTGCAGTCAAGCTCCAGATGCGTGTGCCACCTTGTGCACCTGTGCGACCTTGTGCCCGGGTCACCTTGTGCGTCTGGCTTATGTGGAGAGTCAAACCTGGGTCCTTAGGCTTTGCGGGCAAGTGCCTTAACCACTGAGCCATCTCTCCAGCCCTCAGGTACTTTTGTCACAGTGATGGAGAGTAGACGAACACAGTACCAGGGCATGGATCTTTCCAGAAGAACCCTGACAAAGGGACGTGCACCCTCCCTGGTGGCAGATTCCCTTCTTTATGCAGATGTAGTGAGAAGTTACGGGATTTAGTATCAAAGGGCTTCAGAACCGCGAGGGGCTTGAGGGGCAGGGTCATTCTCAAGAATCTGCACCCCACCTTTCATCATGCCTCATCAGAACGATTTAACTAATTTTAAAAAAGTTTTTATATGTGTGTGTGTGTGTGTGTGCGTGCAGGCCTCTTGCTGCTGCAGAAAACACCAGACACTTGAAACTCTTTCTTTTTTTTTTTTTTTTTTTTTTTTTGGTTTCTCAAGGTAGGGTGTCGCTTTAGTACAGGCTGACCTGGCATTCACTATGTAGTCTCAGGGTGGCCTTGAACCCATGGTGGTCCACCTACCTCTGCCTCCCAAGTGCTGGGATTAGAGGCAAGCCACTATGCCTGGCTTGCTGGGATAGGCCAGAGAGTGGCTGGAACAAGGAAGATTGAGGTCCTGGGACTCTCTCACAGGGGCTTTCCATTTGTGCACCCCACATGGCCCTCAGAGCAGCCCTTCCTCTGCCACCAGGAGATGTCATGTGACCACACAAGGACTGGTGGCGAACCATTCAGAAAAAGCACCAAGGTTGCTCTGGGCACCAGCCTATGGAAAAGGAAACTGTCTCTTCTTCCCTTCCCAGGTCCTGGACCAAGGGGTAAGGTGGCGGACCTGTGTGTGCTGGAATTGAGGAACTGACCCACTCGGAACCAATGATCAGGTCAGCTGAGGAGCCATGGAAGCCAGCAGTACAGTGACCCTCAAACACACGACAGCACCCCCAGGACCACGCCAGCAGCTGACAGGGCAGAGATCTGCGATGGGCGTCTGCTCTCTCTACAATGTGAGAGGACTGTCTCCTTTCCTCCCTTCAAGGCATCTTTCTACCTTTGAGGAAAAGACTGAGCAGGGGCTATCAGCACTGTTCCACAGCCTGGACAGCCAGCGACCCGAGAGGTACAGGGGCAACCCTAGCTGTGGTCCCGAGGGCAACAGAATGGGACAGGCTGGGCCCACCTGCTCACGTTTATGGCGCATCCTCCTCTCGCCTGCAGACAGTCACACGTGGAAGGTGAGAGGACAGAGGGTCACACAACACACTCGAGACTTCTGCCTTTATAGAACAGATATACTGGTGTGTGTGTGTGTGTGTGTGTGTGTGTGTGTGTGTGTGTGTATCCATGAAGATTAACCATTCCCATTAACTAGAAGCTGGAGTCCAATACAGGAACCTGGAATCCAGTCCTCACTCTATTAACCACCCTTATATTGATGCTTGTCGAACCAGACTCCCTTCTCTAACCACTAGATGGTGTTTCCCCTTCCCCCGGGGAGGGGGGGGGGAACAGCTGCCAGAAAGATCTGCTTTGAAAATGTGTTTTCATTAATCAAGAGATGTATTTTCTAGTCCCAGCTGGGCCAGTGGCTTGACTTTTGACACTGGCAAGTCACTTCCCCTCCGGCCTTTACAGTTCTCAGCTGTGACACAAGGATCACAGTGGATGATTTCAGGCATCTATTCCCACTCCAAAGTGTTGTGGAGAACTTGTATTCTAGGCAACTGTTTAGGGCTGGGTGGTCCACCTGGAGGCTCGCTGTTCTTCCCTCCCTCTTTCCCTTTATCCCTCCCTCTCTCCTTCCTTCCTTCCCTCCTTTGGCATGTCTTCCCTCTCTGATTACACCTTTCTGCCTCCTGGCATGTCTCCTCTCCCTCTCTCTCTCTTTTCCCTCTCTTCTGGCATGCCTCCCCTCTGTGATTACCGTTTCCCCTCTTGGGATATCTCCCATCTCTGATAATCTAAGTTCTCTGTGCCTTTGAAACCCACATTTTGACAGACCTGACCCATGTGGAGGTTCATGAGGACAAGCTGGAGTCAAAATTCACGGAACTCGGCAGAACACAGCGAGAGAATGAGAACCATTCGTGTCCAGCTCAGGAATAATGTAAATATGCTCATACTTGAAATATATACACAGTTGAATATTGGTGGATTCTGAGCCAGAAAAGAGCAGACGGTAAGAGTGTGTGTGTGTGTGTGTGTGTGTGTGTGTGTGTGTGTGTGTGTGCGTGAGTGTGCATGCATGTATGTGTCTGCCTGTGTGTGCACATGTGCTATACATGCACGTGTCTGCATATGTATGTGTGTGTGCAGGCACGTATAGACATGTATGTGAGTGTGTTGCAAGAGAAGAGGAGTGGAAAGAACAAGGCCAGGAAGGTTACTCCGGACAGCACTGGGGAAACACACGGACACTGAGGTGCTCATACAGCCCATGTCCAACGCCAACTGAGAGACTTGTCAGAGTTGAGTGGCCAATTACATGTAAACACACCTAATGGAAATATCTTTTTTCCTCTTTTTTTTCACCCCCGAGGTAGGTTCTCACTCTGGTCCAGGCTGATCTGGAATTAACTATGGAGTCTCAGGGTGGCCTCAAACTCATGGCAATCCTCCTACCTCTGTCTCCCGAGTACTGGGATTAAAGGCGTGCACCACCATGTCCTGAGGACATCTCTCTCTCTCTCTCTCTTTTGCACGTGTATGTGTGTGGTGTGCATGTGTGTGGGTACACATGTGCATGCAAATGTGTGGAGGCCAGAGACTGATGACATCGAGGGTCTTCCTCAATGGCTCTCCCTCCTCTTTTTTTTTTGATACAGGATCTCTTATTGAACCTAGAGCTCACCAATTTGGCTAAGCTATCTGTCCAGCATTGGTGTAGGTACTGGGGACCCGAACTCGGGTCTTTATGCTTATGCAATAAGTGCTTTACCCACTGGGCCATCTCCTCGGCTTCTGGAAGTCTTTAACTTTTTAAAAAATTATTTGTTTGCAAGAAGGAGAGAAAGAGAGAGAGAGAGAGACAGAGGACGAGAATGGGCAAACCAGGGCCTCTTGTCATTGCAAACAAACACCAGATACATGTGCCACTTTGTGCATCTGGCTTTACGTGGGAACTGGGGCAATCGAACCTGAGGCATCAGGCTTTTCAAGCAAGAACCTTTACTGCCGAGGCATTTCTCCAGCCCCCTGGAAGTCTTTTTCATGTGGCAATCACGTGCTTCACAGCAGTGAGAGAGGGAGGTGGGAAAGGGAGAGGATGCTAGTCCAAGGGTGACACTGAGAGCTGGGCCAGCGGTGGTGGGCTGTGAATAGCTGGGTATCCCAGAGCTTTTCCTCTGAATGTTGTTTCCTCTCCCTACTCATTGAGATTACCACGGTGGTGGCCATTAGATGGAGCCTTTGACACATAATTAGGCCTTGAGGGTGGAGCCCTCCTGAACAGGACTAATGGCCTGTGGTCCCCAAAAGCTACCTTGCTCCTTCCACCATATGAGCTCACAGGGAGAAGGTACCATTATTGCCTACAGCTGGGAAGGGAGATGTCCGTGACAATAGCCTGAGTTGGGACAGATCAATCCAAATTTAGACCTTGGCTTTTCCACTTGCCCAGTGAACAAGCAACAGCAGGCATGCAATTCAGTCTCTCTACCTACAGAGTGGAGACAACAGTACGTTTCTGCAGGATGTGAAGGTTAGAGGGCTTTATTATCTACCTGGAGAATGAATGTCTATGAATGTCTGGCTCCTTGTCAGATATAATTCAGTGTAGTGACTTAATAGTGTGAGCAGACTTCTACGGGCACAGGGAAAGATAACTAAGGGTGGGGAAAGGTTAAAAAAAAAAAAAAACACCAAGAGTATGGGAAGAAGAAATTTTACCTCCTACCTTCCTTTGCCTCTTGAGATGGGAAAACCAAGGTGATCGGGACCAGTTAGGCTGGACAGGGGTAGCCCAGTATTCACTGGATCCCAGTGGTGTGTCTGCATTATTATACTGACACAGAGACACCCGTGGACAGCAGAATGAGAACTGGCATAGGGATTAAAAGTTCCAGTCTGAAGCCGGGCGTGGTGGCGTATGCCTTTAATCCCAGCGCTCAAGAGGCTGAGGTAGGAGGATTGCTGTGAGTTCGAGGCCAGCATGAGACTACAGAGTGAATTCTGGGTCAGCCTGGACTAGAGCAAGACCCTACTTCACAAAAGCCAATAAATAAATAAATAAACAAACAAACAAACAGACAAACAAATAAAAAGTCTCAGCCTGGCATTCACTGGCATGCTTACAAGTAGTGGATTTTACGGGATGCAGGTTACGCCTTGCTCACGTTGTTGAAAGCAGAAAGTGCCTCATTATCAGCCACATGACCTCGAGTAATCAGATCCTTCTCTCTGAGCCTCAGTTTGTTCTTCCCAAACCTTCCCCTCCTCCATAGTGATGCCCCCCTCAAGACAAGTTTGCTTTAACACATGAGAATGCTCACAGAAGTGCTCTGGTAGCAGAAATGACTATTCCCACGCAGGCGCGCCTGGGATGGCTGTTTCTCACCGGGGTCGTGGCGGACCCTGCTTGGGGAGGGAGGGCTGGAGAGATATCCTCTGGCCTGCAGACAGTCCTGTCTGTGCCCCTGCATGAGAGTGGAAGGCAAGCGGGACCCGAGGGCGCCCCAGCAGCAGCACTGGCCTCCACAAAGGCCCAGATCCCAATCTGGCTCCACCCCGCCTCACCCTGCAAAGCTGGCTCTTGGTGCACACAGCAATGCACCGGGGACAGCGCCACTGCCTCAGAGGTGCTGTTTCTGAGGGATGCCGCCTGACGGCCCACACGTGGCAGGTGTGCTAATGACGTCACCAATGCCGACTCTCTGGCGAAAGGAGGGGTTCCTGAACTCAGCAGCCCTGATAGCGAGGGGCCAATTTACCAAAAGAGAGGGGTGGTGGGTCTCTGGGCAGTAACAAGAGCAGTGGGGACCTGGATGTTTTTGCCATTTCATCCATTCATTCACAACAGAGTGTCCTTACGTAGCCCAGGCTGGCCTTGAACCAGTAACTCTCCCACCTCTTTTCTCTCCAGTGTTGCGTGGCTTGCGCCACCACATGTATTTGAAAAAATGAAATGAATTGGTAAGTGAAATGTATTCTACCTGGAAGAGTACATCTTCCTAACAGCCTTGAAGGTCAGGTTCAACACCAGGATTCTTCACTGATGCTAGATGTGGGCAATTGGAAGACCCCTTGGTCCTTCTACCTGAGCCTACGGTAGGACCTCCTGCTTCAGCCCCAAGCTCTTGGAGGTCCTAGTAGAGACACCAGGTTCTGATGACCCTTTCCCACCAGCTGCCTTGACCACCCTCCTGCTAGGAACATGGTTGCTGAGTCTCTTCTTTGCCCTAGGGAGGCTTCCCCAGGGGAGAGACCTGGGCAGGCACTGTAAGTGGGCGTAGGTCATTTGGGCAGAGAACTCTAGAGCCTTATGAAAAGATGCCCACGAGTGGTGTGGATCTGGCCTGACACTCAGGGATGGGTCCTTGGGGCAGGCTGTATGGGAGGGAAGGAGGGGGCCCTGAGCAGAAAGGCAGGGGAGAAGGCCTTATGGGCTAGGCTGGAGCACTCGGGTACCTTTGGCAAGGGAGATGTTCCTCAGGGCGATGGAGTGCTCCCAGTCCTTGAGGCGCAGGTCCTCGGTCACCACGGTGAGTGTGGCCAGCTCTTGCTTGAGCTGCAGCTCCATGGCCATGTGCACCAGCCTCATGCGGCGCGTGTCCTCGGTGGCATTGCTCACCAGCACCTGCAGGTCCTGCAGCCGCGTCCAGTGGAGGGCCACGTCATAGGACAGGCTGTGGTTGAGGCCACGCAGCGCGCCACCCACGTCAGCCAGCTCCTCGCCCAGGACGCCCACCCGGCGCGCCAGCCCGTCCAGCAGGCCGGCGTGGCGCGTCAGCAGCAGCTGGCTGCGGTTGCTCTCCACCTGCAGCTGGTAGAGCTCCAGCTGCGCCGTGTCGCTCTGCTGGCCCGTGCGGTCGCGCAGCAGGGCCACCGCCTGCTCGGTCTGTGCCACCTGCGTGTTCAGCCCCCACAGTGCCCCCTCTAGCCGCTGGACCAGGCCCGCCAGTGCCAGCAGGGAGTCCGACTGGTTCTGCAGGGCATCCTGGACCTTCCACACCTGCTCGGTCAGGTCCACCTGCAGCGGAGCCCGCAGCAGCCGGAGCTGTAAGTCCCGGAAGCTCTCATTCAGCCGGTTCACGTTCCGAGTCAGAGCCTTTAGGTCGTCCGGGGAACTGCGCGGCCTGGACACTGTTGGAGGAAGCGAGAGGTGAGTGGGCCTGGGCGAGGCTGTCCAGGAAACAGCAGGCAAATCTGTGATAAGCGGTGGGTGCTCGCTAAACGGTGAGTGACAAGCAGAGAGGGTAAGGCCATTGACCTCCAAACTGTCTGCACTGTAGAATCACTTTTCAAAAAAAAAAAAACAAACTGATTGTGGGCTGGAAAGATGGCTTAGCAGTTAAGGCACTTGCCTGCCAAGCCTAAGGACCCATGTTCAACTTTCCAGGTCCCACATAAGCCAGACATACAAGGTGATGCAAGCGTGTAATGCTGCACATGAGCTCAAGGTGGTACACACATCTGTAGTTCAATTACAGCGGCTGGAGGCCTTGGTGTGCCAGTTCTCTCTCCCTCCCTCCCTCTCTCTCTCTCTCTCTCTCTCACACACACACACACATAAAAAAAGGTCAGGGCTGGAGAGATGGCCCAGTGGTTAAGGCACTTGCCTGCAAAGCCTAAAGACCCACATTTGATATTCCAGATCCCACGTAAGCCAGATGCACAAACGTGAGGTAAGTGCAAGGTCGCACATGCCCACTAGGTGGCGCAAGCATCTGGAGTTCTATTGCAGTGGCAACCCCCCTCCCCACCCTATGAGAAAAAAAGGCCACCCTGAAGCTGGGTGTGGTGGCCCACTCCTTTAATCTCAGCACTCAAGAGGCAGAGGTAGGAGGATCGCCATGAGTTCGAGGCTACCCTGAGACTACTGACATTCCAGGTCAGCCTGGGTTAGAGCAAGACCCTACCTTAAAAAACCAAAACAAAAAGCAAACAAAAAAGGCCAGTCTATTGGGCTTGCATCAAAAACAAAACAACAACAACAAAACTGACTGACTTGCTCCTGGATGTGACCTACTCTTTGGATCTCTTAGACATCACACAGTGACTAAAGTACAGGCAAGTTTGTAACCTAGTGTGTGGATGTATCCTTCCTACATTAGGCTGAACCATATGAAACTTAATTTTTGTTTTCTCCCTGCTGAAAAGTTGTTGGATATGGGCCAGATTGGGGTGGTTTATCTTAAGATCTTGGGTCATATGACCCCGTCAACCTCAGGAAGTAGGTGCCAGTAGGTGAAGCAGGGATCTAAATGTGTCCTCTCCTCATTCATCTGTGGGAACCTAATTGCCAAAGTGGTCATGTTAAGAGGTGGGGACTGTTCTTTATGCCTACGTGTGCGTGATATTGCATGCGTGTGTGCCCCTATGTGTGTGCCGTACATGGGTGGGTCCAAGTGTACACATGAATGTGCATGTGTGTTTGTGTGTGTGTGTGTGTGTGTGTGTGTGTGTGTGTAGGCCACAGGCTGACATTGGATGTCTTCCTCAATTGTTCTCCACCTTATTTTATGATGCAGCATCTCTCACTGAACCCAGACAATTTGGCTAAACTCGCTAGTCAGTGAGCGCCCTGTCTGTGCCTTGGGATTGCTGGCCTGCATTGGCATGCCTGGCTTTTATATGGCCGCTGGGGATCGAAATGCAGAACATCATGCTTGTGTCAGGAGTGGTGGTATGAATGTGCAATGTTGTCCATAGCCTCGTGTGTTTGAATGCTTAACCCTCAGCTGGTGGTGCTCTTTCGAAATGTTCTGGAACCCTTGGGAGGTGGAGCCTTGCTGCAGGAAGTGTGTCACTCGGGGCAGGCCTTGGGGTGTTTCAGGCCAGTCTCACTTGCCACTTTTGCTCACTACCTCCTCCGTGCCGACGTGATGCCAATGGTCTGTCCTGCCGTGCTTTCCCCGCCGTGATGAAACTTCCCTTCGAAACTGTGAGCTGAAATAAAACCTTTCCCTCCTCAAGCTTCTTCTACTGGGTATCTTGTCCCAGCAACGAGGAAGTGAACGATACACGCGGCAAGCTCTTTACCCACCAGCCCTGCGGTGGTCAGGTCACGTGACTAGAGCACTCATGCAAGAAATCATGAGCTTGTGAAAGAGGTGCCGGGAGCTTCCTGTCATAGGAGGACACCCAAGAGGTGTCACCTATGAGAAGCAGGCCCTGATCAGGCACCAAATCTCCTCACATCTTGATCTTGGACTCCAGCCCCTAGAACTGCGAGCAATAAATTTTTGCTGTTCATAAATTATCCAGGCTAAGGTATTTTGTGATAGTGGCTTAAACAGGGCTAAACCAGTGCTCCTTTCACAGTGAGACCTACAAGCACAGGGTTAGTGCAGTAAATCTTAACTCAGTGGGATAAGCTAGGCTTATCCAAAGTCTGCCTCGGAGCTGCCTAAAGCAACATTACCCTGGCAAGAAACACAGCCAGGGTCAAGACCACAGTGCTTATTTTATGGTCTTCTAGTTCAAGAGCCCATCACCTCCCGCTGCAGTAAGGGCTCCTCTGGGACAGGGGAAAGTGCTTTCAGATCTATACCCTTTCTACTCTGCCTCTTCCCAGCTTCTTTAGATTCCCTATTTTCCTCCTCAACAAACAAGGGCCTCCCCCATCCTTTCCTCCTGGAGAGCTCCTTTTCTTTCTAAGACGAGGCGACCTTTATCAGAAGCTCTAGCATCCGGGTGTCTCCTGGGAGTTAATGGAATGCACTGCAACCTCGGGTGCCTGGATGTCTAGGGACACTTGCTCTCCTACTCTGCTCCCCTAAAAGGACATGGAAACCACCAGCTGGGGTGCAATATGGAAGAAGTGGGAGAAGATAAGATTCACAGAGAACTCTGCTCAGCAATCTCAAAATCCAGAGAACCGGAGAGTTAAGTACAAAGCTTGATCAGACACAGATAAATATTGGACAGACTACATCCTCTTCCACAGCCCATATTGGGAGGAGGAAAATGGGCTGTGAGGATTCCCTGGCTTTTGGACTCTTCCAGCGGATGACTTCGGAAGCGCACGACAGCTGTGGTGCCACCCTGGAGGACAGAAGTCACTTCAGATTAGGTTCAGAGGGGCGTAGGGCCAGATGGGACTTTGGAGCCCTCTGCCTCAACAACTCCCCAGTGCTTTGACCCCAGGTCACACTGCCAAACGGGTCACTCAGCCTCCCCATTCGCAGTTAATTTGGACTATTGGAACATTTTACGTTTAGTTAAGATTTGACCCCTGGAGTTTCCTTCCACTGATCCTCCTGCCCTTTGGTGGAGCACAGAACTAGCAAATGTTACTCCCCACTGCACTCCCCGCCCCCCCCCCACCGCAAGGTAACCTTTTAGGTTTTTTGTTGTTTTTTTTTTTTTGAGGTAGGGTCTCACTCTAGCCCAGGCTGACCTTGAACACGTAGCGATCCTCCTACCTCTGGCTGCCGAGTGCTGGGATTAAAGGCATGTGCCACCGCTCCCAGCTAACCCTTTAGGTTTTTAGAGTCCAGAATGGTAACCATGACACAATGGGAACAGCACCCCCTTTAGGTTCCCAAAGAAACTTAATCAGCTGGATCTTTGCTGCTTACAATTTTCCGGTCCCTCATCTGCTTTCTCTAGGTTTTTGAAAAAATATTTAATTAAATTTATTAATTTAAGAGAGAGAGAGAGAGAGAGAGAGATTGAGAGAATGGGTATGCCAGGACCTTTAGCCCTGCAAATGAACTCCAGACACATGCGCCACCTTGAACATCTGGCTTACATGGGTCCTGGGGAGTCGAACCTGGGTCCTTTGGCTTTGTAGGCAAGTGCCTTAACTGCTAAGCCATCGCTCCAGCCCTGCTTTCTCTCGGTTTAGCCTCCATCCTGGCTGCCCTCTTGGGTACTTGTTCTACTTTGTCACCTTCCTCCTTAAAGGGTGAGGACAGGTGGCTTTCCAAGGCGTGGGCAGGCCTCGCGGAGCATGGTAGAAGGATAAACTACTCTGTTCTGGGCACGTGACTTAGAGAGAGATGGCCCAAGTCAGGCTGGCTCAGTCCCTTTAGGGCTTGTGAAGCTCAGCCACTGGGTGAGATCTTAAGTCTCTGATGAACTAGATGCTGTCCCCATTCTACAGATGAAGCTACTGAAGCCAGGCGGGTGGAAGTGACTGCCTATGACATGTCTCCTGACTCTTGCTCCCCTCTGGAAGCTGAACTGGAGTTGTCAGTACTAGGACAGCTGCCAGGGAAAATGACTTCATGATCACCCACAGCGATGTCACAGGCCAGTGTATCACTGAAGCGAAACCAGTGTGTCTAAAGCATGGCCCACCCACACGGGGTGATGAGGTGCTGAGGCAAGGCAGAAAGCCCACCCGTTAGTCTATGCTCAGGATGCCCCCTGAACTCAGGCATGTTGTAGGTCATCAGCAGTAGGAAGGACACCCTGAGGTATGAGGATCATGGTTCTAACACTGTGATTGGGAGTGACTGGAAGCAATGGTATCAGCTTCTTGGTTGAAGCCACGGGAGTGGCTTAAGATCGCATTTGCCCAGAGGCCAGGCCATGATGTAGGCACTGTCTTCCCCTCCCACTCTCTCCCAGTCTCACTGGTCCTCTGCGCCCCTGGAGGCCTCAGGACTTGCTCACCAGTCACTCCCCAGCACCTGCCAGCTCTAGGCCCTTTTCTCTGTGCAGGAACCAGGGCTGAGACGGTCCATATGGGGACAGCTGCCAATTATCCCTCCCTTCCCAGAGAGCCCATGTGGGTCCTTGATTGTTCATTGCACAACCTACCCAAATAAAAGAAAGAAATTCCTTCCCAAGCCCATACACTCTGCCAAAGCCCAGTGATTTACTTTTCATGTTTGCTTTCTCTAACTTTATCTGTTTGCATACCCAGGCTTTACAATGTCATATTGTAAAATATTTTTATTTATGAGAGGGAGAGAGGGCAAGCATGTCATGGCCTCGTGCCATTGCAAACAAACCCCAGATGCATGTGTCGCTTTGTGCATCTGGCTTTATGAAGATAATGGGAACCGAACACAGGCCAACTAGCTTTGCAAGCAAGCACCTTTAACCACCAAGCCCTCTTCCTAGACCCAATGTCATTTTTTTTTTGGGGGGGGAAGGGGCATGGATTATTCTAGCCAATATTATTATAATGATTTTCTTATCTTTTTTTTTTTTTTTTGACGTAGGGTCTCACTCTAGCTCAGGCTGACCTGGAATTCACTATGTAGTCTCAGGTGGCCTTGAACTCATGATGATGCTCCTACCTCTGCCTCCCGAGTACTGGGATTAAAAGCATGGGCCACCACGCCCAGCTATTATAACTATTTCACAAGCATTTAATCATCCTTCTCCACGTCTTTTGTGATTATAATTTGGTGATCTCAAAGCATTCTGCAAGACTCTTTACCCATTTATTTTCTGTGGATTTTTTTTTTTCTCAGTCATGGTAAATAAATGCAGAAAAGTTTCTCTTCCTTTTAATTTTTTTTTCAAGTTTTCCCTAGCACTAAATTCCCAGAAATTGGATTAGTGGGTCAAAAGGTATGGACATTTTTATGACTCTTAAAGTCCCAGCCATACACAATAGCTAGGAACTGGAATCGACCCAAATGCCTATATAATAAAACTTGCAGGTAAGTGGATGGAGTTGGGGGAAAAAAAATCCCTCTAAGCGAGGCCGGGCAAGCACAGAAAGACGAATGCCACGTGTGCTCTCTCATCTGTGGCTCCTAACTGGGAGGAATTAGAGATGAATGCCACCAGCAGTCAGCACCAGGAATAAGGGCATAAAACTAGAATGAGACCAGCAGGGAGGGAGGAGAGGGGGAGTTACCTGACAAATTAGGGGAGGGTAGAATATTTTTTTTTAAATATTTTTTGTTCATTTTTTATTTATTTATTTGAGAGCGACAGACACAGAGAGAAAGACAGATAGAGGGAGAGGGAGAGAATGGGCGCGCCAGGGCTTCCAGCCTCTGCAAACGAACTCCAGACGCGTGTGCCCCCTTGTGCCTCTGGCTAACGTGGGACCTGGGGAACCGAGCCTTGAACCGGGGTCCTTAGGCTTCACAGGCAAGCGCTTAACCGCTAAGCCATCTCTCCAGCCCGGGAGGGTAGAATATTGAGGGTTCAGGGTTTTGGAGGGACAGGGGGTAGGAGGTGTGGGGAGGAAATCACACAAAAGTTAAGACATGAATCCACTCCATAGAAATCCTAATTCTGACTAGCATCCTACAAGAAATAGCCACCAACAAGGGTGGGAAAAGCTTAACCTTCTTAAAACCATGGGCCCTGGCTGGTAATGCCCAGAATTAGGTTGCCTCCCCCCACCTCCCACAGTGAGCTGTTGTGCAGAGAGACCCCTAAGGTGCCCAAAACAACCTAAGCCATTGGAAAAACACTTTATTACCTGCCAGAATTAAAAGTCAAGACCCTATTGCTGAAGACACCATAGGCCATGGTCACAGGACATCGAAATGCCACGCTGGGACCACAAGAGAAACTAGCTCCCTCTGGCTAGGCCTCATGGTGCTGGAAAGCACTCTGGGAGCTGCAGGAAGAAAATGGTCACCAACAACATGAATAAGCAGGGGACCCAACAGACTAAGAAGTCAAGTAGCCAGACAAGAAGTACACACTTGTGCAATAGTGGCACATGGCCTCTGTGGGTAACCAACTGTTCTTTGATTAAACATGAGGTCCACACAGTAGGGGAGAACTCATATGTGGTACTGGAAATCAAGTCAGATTCCCCATAGTCAGGAGACCCATAGATTTCCAAAAGAAGCCCCCCCCACACCCACTGCTCTGTGGAGAGGAAGAGTGGGCTTGCATTCCCCAAAATCACTCAAATAACTTTGTATATTCCCTTTAACCCAAGTAGCTCTCACTCTTTTGTTTGTTTGTTTTTGCTTTTCGAGGTAGGGTCTCACTCTAATCCAGGCTGACCTGGAATTCACTATGTAGTCTCAGGGTGACCTAGAACTCATGGCGATCCTTCTACCTCTACCTCCTGAGTGCTGGGATTAAAGGCATGCGCCACCACGCCCAGACACTCTCACTCTTTATTGGATAATCTGCTTGATTGTACAGAACGCAAAGGAAACAGAGGAGAGCCACAGTCTATCAATAAGACAAGAAGATAACCAACTGCCCACCATGAGACCTGCCACCCCGACCACCTCTGCCAGCACCATGAATGCTGCTGCTACTGCTCACCTGACAACCAGCTCCAGGGTAGTGGTGGCAGACATGGTGACCAAGCACAGCCTGAAATCCAGAGGCTCCAAAGAACTCAACACTAAATCAGACTGCCAACAGACCTGCTGCGGCTCAGGAAACATTGCAGAGGAGGGGACGGAAAGATTGTAAGACCCACAAAATAGGTGGGAATACCCCAAGACACAGTCCCCCCCATCCCATTGGGACTGACTGAGGCCCTCGTGACCCCCTAGTAAATGCCATAGCCCCACAGAGGAGGACCCCTGGAAAATAGGATCAGGGAAGAGGGCATAAAAAGAATATAATCTGTGTGCGTGTGTGTGCCAGCCATAGAGAGTGTGATAGCTCACATCTATAAACCCAACACTTGGAAGGTTGAGGAAGGAAGGTTTTCATGAGCTCCAGGTCAGCCTGGGCTGCATAGTGGCATCCTGTCCCAAAAAAAAGAAAAAATAAAAAAAATTTAAAAAGCAAACAAAAAAAAAATCCAGCTTCATCTAAATTATGCAAATTTACATTTATAATATAGTTTTTTTTTAAAGTGTGTTGATTTCAATGCACCCATACTTAATTGACTATTACAGTCTCCTTTTTCTTTATTTTTTTTTTTTTGCCAGGAGAGAAAGATGAAGGCAGGGCCTCCCGCCACTGCAAATGAACTCCAGGTGCGTGTGCCACTTTGTTCATCTGGCTTTATGCGGGAACTGGGGAACCAAATTCAGGTCGTTAGGCTTTGCAGGCAAGTGCCTTAGCTGCTGAGCCCTCTCTCCAGCCCGTTAGTCTCCTTAATGCTTATTTCATGTTTTCTTTTTTTTAGACAGAACATCCTGTCCCTGAACTTGATGACTACACTGCCTCCACCTCCTGAGTGTTGGTATTGCAGGGATGCACGTCCACCCCCGACCCAGGTCCTGCTATGCTGGAAACTGAACGCAAGGCTTGGTCCATCTAGTCAAACACTCGCCTGGCTGAGCTACAACTTCAGCCTCTACTGTCCCATCGCTGGTAAAAAGTTGTACCTTGGCATAAGCCCAGGTTGAAATTCTACTTCAGAAATGGCCTTTTCAGTGTGATATGTTCACTCATCAGGATGCTCTCTGTAGCTTAGATACCTAGATTAATCAGCTCATTGTTGGGGAAGTTCATGTCCTTTGCTTCAGCTCTCCCCATGCTGGCTATGCCTAGGGCAACCTCTTTCCTTAGGGACCATATTCATATACTCCACAATGAGTTTATCTCCTTCCAACAGTCACCGGGTGTTCTCTGCTCACACCCCATCCCCTCCCCCTTTAATTCCTTCCAGATGGTTGTTGTCCTCAGCAGGGAACAATTCTTATTGCAGTGTGACTCTCTTAATTCGTGTTTACGCAAACAGTTCGTTTATCTCTCTTCCTGGCATATCTCCTTTTAATGTGTTTTAATTATTTTTTTTGACTTTTATACTTTCACCAGTGGGAAAATAAATCATAGAATAACAATAACAGCTGACATTTCTGAATACTCCTTCATGCCAAGTACTGGTCTAAGTGCCTTCCACATTAACACAACCAGTCTCCAAAAACCCTGAGACATACTCATTAGCCAACAGTGATCATTGATTGGCTCTTGCTCCAAATGAGGAAACGGGCACATGAAAGGTAAGTCACTCACAATGTCACAGGGCCAGGAGACAGGGAAGGCTGACTTTGGGTTCTCTTGAGTCCCCAACTTGAATGACTTTGGCCCCCACTGAAAATGGTGAAAGGTAGAGACCAACTTTGTACTAAATTTTGAAGAAGCTGGATGTGGTGTGTCATGATTAAAATTCCAGCCCTTGGGAGGCAAAGGCAGGAGGATTGCTGCAAGTTAAGAGGCCACGGTGAGATCTTGCCTGAAGAAACAAAATAGGGTTGGAGAGATGGCTCAGTGGCTAAGACACTTGCCTGAGAAGTCTAAAGTCCCAGGTTTGATTCCCCAGAGCCCACGTAAGCCAGACACACAAGGTCACACACGCACATAAGGTCATGCATGCACACAAGGTGGCACATGTGTCTGGAGTTTGATTGCAGTGGTCAAGACCCTGGCACACCAATTCTCTCTCTCTCTCACACACACACATACACACACACTAAAAAAAAAGAACATAGAACATAAAAAATGAAGTTTTCAAGGACTGAGCTCCCCTTTGTAAACCCAGGCTGGGTTTGAATGCTTCATAGGAATCATAGAGATTTAATTTTAGATTCTGACTCAGCATTGGTTGCTGGATCCTGATTCGTGTACTAAGGCATATTTTGTGATAACATGATTAGTGCGTGAGCATCCATCTCAGACGGCGGCAGGGCCAGTGGCTTGAGCACATGACAGACTTGTGCAACCTTCCCATTGCCTCTCATCACCTTCCATCCACACTCAGTCCTGTCTGCTCCTTGTTCACAGTTGCCCTGCTTACAAAAGGACAACTGGGCTGGAAGGTTCTGCATACCAAGTCAGGGGCCCGCGGGCCAAGTCAGGGTGTTGTAGATGCGGCATGGCTGCCAGACAGCTATTTCACCTCACACATCAGAAATGCGTACAAGGCGTGTGTGCGCGCACGCGTGCATGTGTAAGGAGGTTTTGCATTGCATTTGATGTTTAGTGACCTGAACCTTGGGCATTCGTGTTAATAGCCCGCACTTTTGCATAGGAATGCAGTTCCACGCAGTCATTTAATTTTCAGCCTGCCTCTTCTTGGGAGGCAGGGAGAACAAGTGTGGATTCTCTGAAGGACAAGAACCTAGGGACAGGCACCAAGAGACTGTCTAGGGCATAAACCATGAGTGTGCTTGTTCAACCCTCATGCTCGCTCTCTGTCCTCCAAATCTACTGCTAGGATAGTCATGTGCCAGACTGAGGCAGCAGAAGGAAAGGAAATATCATCTTCCCTTTCTTTCTTTTTAAAATTATTGTGTGTGTGTGCACGTGCATATGCACATGTGTTCTTGAGTGTGTGGCACGTGCGTGCCATAGCACATGTGTGGAGGTCAGAGGACAGCGTTCGGGTCGGTCCTCGCCTGTCCACCTCGCTTGAGGCAGTTAGTTTCTCGCTCTGGATTCTCACTCTGCCCTGCCTTGCTGTGCGCCTTGGGAGCGTCTGTCAAATTCTCCTTCGCCACCTCCCATCATGCTGTCAATGCCAGTGTGCCGCCATGACAGGACTGGCTTTTCACATGGGTTCTGGGGATCGAACTCAGGTACTCCAGCTTGAGTGGCAAGCGTTTTATCTACTGAGCCATTGCCGCAGCCCCTGATTATATTTTATATCTTTCTTTAAATGTTTTATTTTTATTTATTTATTTGAGAGGAAGAGGGAGAGAGAGAGAAAGAAAGGGCAGGCCAGGGCTTCCAGCCATGGCAAATGAACTCCAGACACATGCCCCACCTTGTGCATCTGGCTTACGTGGGTCCTGGAGAGTCGAGCTGGGATCCTTTGGCTTTGTAGGCAAGCACCTTAACTGCTAAGCCATCTCTCCTGCCCATATTTTATTTTTTAATTAGCAAACAAAGTTTTAGGTATTATTGTGCCATTTTAATTTATTTCTTTTAAAAAACATTTTATTTTTTATTTATTCAAAAGGGACAGAGAAAAAGAGAGAGAGAGAGAGAGAGAGACATAGAGATTGAGAATGAGCACATCAGGGCTTCCAACCACTGCAAACAAACTCCAGATGCATGCGCCACCATGTGCATTTGGCTTATGTGGGTCCTGGAGAATTGAACCTGGGTCCTTTGTCTTCACAGGCAAATGCTTAAACCAGCAAGCCATCTCTCCAGCCCCTGTCATGCCGTTTCAAACCACAATTTGTTTTAGTTGGTTCTCTTCCTCCCACCTCATTTCCCTCCTTCCTTCGCCCCACTTGCATTCTCCTCTCGCCGTTCTGTTTACACATTACACGTGTCCTTTCGCCCCTCCACTGGCCCGTCTTTGTCATCTCTTATTACCCTCCCTTGGCCTCCTTTCTAGATTTTTAGGCTTTACCCACATTTGCCCATGCTTTTATATACACACATGTAAGTATTACAAGCTAGGATCCATATGAGAGAGAACATGTGGTTTAGGGCTTTCTGAGTTTGGGTCACTTCTCTCAATATACTTCTTTCCAGATCCATCCATTTTCCTGCAAATTTCATTTCTCTTTACCACTGGGTGAAATTCTGTTGTGCATATATACCACATTTTCATTACCCACTTATCTATCGATGGACATGTAGGCTGGTTCCATTTCCTTGCTATTGTGAGTAGAGCAGCGATATACGTGGATATGCAAGCGGGAGATGTCATTTATTAAACACCTACTGTATGTCAAACTCACTCCTGGTTTCTTGGGAGAAATTGCTTGCTAAGCCTTCCCAGCAAGCTCCGAAAGTAAGAGCGCTCACCCCCCTTTTCAGGCCAAGTAGCTCAAGCCGGGGGCAAGGCGTGGGTCAGGACTGAGCGCTGGGCTTGGAAGGCCCTGTGGTCACAGCTTTCCTCAGCTTCGCAGAGCCACGTGGGGCGTCACTGCTCTTTCTCTCTAGAAGGGCTCTGGTGGGGAGCACGCTGCCGAATGTCCTACAATCTTACAGCCCCCATCCCACCCCTAGACACAGTTAGTGCCACTGGTTTACAACCAGAGAGAGCCGGGCTAAAGTGACTGAGTTACTAGCTCAAGGCCACCCTGCTAGTAGGAGGTGGCTGGACGCCCCTGTTCCCTCCATGGTCCCTATACAAGGCCTGACTTATCTTCAGGCCAGTGATGCAGAAGGGAGGAAGGAGGTATCGGAACTCACAGAACACCACATTCGGGGTGTGGTGTGGGAAAGGACAGGCTGCCGTGGTCAGCACCCAGAGATGAGTCTTTCAGATGACCTGCACCCAAACTCTGGATATAGTGACGGTCACAGTGTCCTTCCTGTGCCTGGGACGAAGCACTTGACCAAAAGCAGCTGATGGGAGGAAGGGTTGTTTTTTGTTTTGTTTTTAAGTTCCTGGCTTATAGTCTAGAGGGAAAACTCCATGATGACGGGGGAAAGGATGGCATGAGCAGAGAATGGACAACACCTCCTTGACAATACCAGGTGGACAACAGCAGCAGGAGAGTGAGCCAAATTCTAGCAAAAGGGAGCTGGTTATAACACTCATAAGACCGCCCCCCCCCTTAAAACACACCTCCTCCAGCAAGGCTCCACCTCCCAAACTGCCACCAGCTGGGAACCAAGCACTCCTCACACATGAGTTTATGGGGGACGTCTGACTCAAACCACCTCAGTGACTGACTGGAAGACTCCTCTAAGCAGAGCACAGTGTGAATTCAGGGTGTGTGACACAGTCTCTCTAACGAGGTGCGGTCTGAAAGTGATGCCCGCTTCAACTCTGGTCCTTCTGGCCCCAAGATTCAGGACAGAGCCAGGAGTGCTTTCCTGGCATGTGACCAGAGCCTAAGGGTGGGATTTGAGGTGTCCTAGACTCTCTGCTGCAATTGGAAATCAATTTGCCTTCCCATTTGTGTTTTCCCAATGCAGTTCTATGGGAAGATAGGGCATTAGTTACAGGACCCCATGGCCCACTGCCTCTTTGCCCTCAGGATGGGGTCTTAGCCTCCCAGAGCCACCTGCTCTCTCCCCTCTGCTCACAGAGGAGACCACTGGGGTTAGGCAACGGTACACGTGAGGCGTCATAGAGACCAGGTGATTATGAGGGTCGGCACTGCCCCCAGGTATCCTCATCCCCAAGGAGCACCCCACTTGCTGTACACTGGGCCCTGTAAATGAAGAAGCTGGGCCTGAAGCAGGCTCACCACGGTTCCTCTGAGGTCTGGATGGTGGGGCTGACTGAGCCACCCCCACGGGGCTGTGGGAATCAGTGCTCCATGGCCCAGGGAAGACCGCGGACTGAGTGGCTCACACTGGTGGCCAGAAGTCCAAGGTCAAGGTGTTAACAATGCAGCGTTCTTCCAAGTCACCTCACTTGGTTTACAGGGTATCTTGTACCTGTTCTGGTGTCTCCATTTCTTTTTCAAAATTTTTTATTTATTTTTAATTATTTATTTATTTGAGAGGGACAGATGCAGAGAGAGAGAGAGAGAGAATGGGCGTGCCAGGGCCTCCAGCCACTGCAAATGAACTCTAGATGTGTGCGCCCCTTGTGCATCTGGCTAACGTGGGTCCTGGGGAATCGAGCCTCGAGCTGGGGTCCTTAGGCTTCACAGGCAAGCGCTTAACCACTACGCCATCTCTCTAGCCTCTCCACTTCTTTTAAGACACTCAGACTACAGCCTGACCTTACAATTTCATTTCACCCCAAGTCCCTCCTGTCACCAAATACAGTCACACAGGGATTAGGGCTTCAACATTTGAATTGATGGGGGGAGGGGCCGGCTGCAGAGCCTCTTACAATCTATAATGGAAGTATAAAATTATGAGAAGCCATTTGGCCTAGGTTTTGTGTTTTTTTTTTTCTAAAGAGTTATAAAAATTTGCACACCATTTGACCTACTAGTACAGCTTCTGGGAATTCATTGTTAGGAAAAAGTTCAAAAGATGGAAAAGGTTTATTTACCATGTTAGAAAAGGAGACTCAGCAGGGGAAACTGGACAGATTACAGTGTGTCCCTGAGACATTGTGAAATAGGTCTTTGGTCTTTCTCCTCCCTGGCACACAACTGCAGAAGTCCTGAGATTCTCCACCGTGATAGCGGTCTTGGGGAGGAGGGTGTGGACTTGGGGAGGAATTTGTTCTTCTTTCATTTGGATTGGTTGTACAATGAACAATCAAGGACCCATGTGGACCATCTGGGCAGGGGAGCTGACTGTCACTTACGCTTGTATGGACAGTCTTAACCCTGTTTCCTGGGCATAGAGAGGAGCCTAGAGCTGGGGGATGCTGGGGAGTGACTGATGTTGGGCAGATCCAGGGCTTCCAGGGGCCTAGAGGGCCAGAGGCACAGGGAGCAGCGAGGAGTGGTTTGCCTCATGTCCCGGACCCTAGTGGCCTTTAAGCCACTTCTGTGACTTCAACCAAGGAGCTAGCTAGCATCATTTGTCTGCCACTCCCAGTCACAATGTTAGAACCAGGATGCCCACACCTCAAGGTGTGTCCTTCTTACCTCTGATGAGCGGTGGTACATATGAGCTCGGGGAGTGTCCTGAGCAGAGGCATATGGGTAAGCTTTCTGGTCTGCATCTACCCTGTCTTAGCTCCTTACCCAGTGTGGATGGACGGTGGGTAGTCACATTGGTTTCACCTTCAGAAAACCACTGGCCTACGACACCTCTTCAGCAGACAGTCCTGAGTACTCTCGGCTATGGCTGGTTATGGAGTCATTTTCCCTGGCAGCTGTCCTTATACTAGGTCGCCTTCCAGAAGGGAGTAGTGGATGGACTCCATGTCACAGGCAGGTCACATCCACCCTCTTGGCTTCAGTTCTTTCATCTGTAGCATGAAGGAAATACCCAGTTCACCAGAGACTGAGATACCGCCCGATGGCTAAATTCTGCAAAGCCCTTATGGGGCTGACCAGGCTTGGGCCATGTTACCAGAAGCCTCATCACCGGAGTCCATCCTTCCACCATGCTCTGCCCCACCTGCTTACACTTTCGAAGGTCATCTTTGATCCAGCAGCATTCCTCTTTTTTTTTGAGGTAGGGTCTCACTCTAGCCCAGGCTGACCTGGAATTCATTCTGTAGTCTCAAGGTGGCCTTGAACTCATGGCAATCCTCCTACCTCTGCCTCCCGAGTGCTGGGATGAAAGACATGTGCCACCATGCCCAGCTTCACCAGCACTCTTTCTATTTTTCTCTTTTATTTTAAGAGAGAGGGGGGGCGGAATTGGTGTGGCAGGGCCTCAGCCGCTGCAATCGAACTCCAGATGCTTGCGCCACCCAGTGGGCACATGTGACCTTGCGCTTGACTCACTTTTGTGCATCTGGATTTCGTGGGACCTGGAGAGCCCAACATGGGTCCTCAGGCTTTGCAGGCAAGCACCCCAGCCGCTAAGCTACCTCTCCAGTCCCCAGCAGCACTCTTAAGGGGGTGTTGACAAATGACAGCAGACATAGATGAGTTTCCAGCAAACTTCTAGGAAACTAGTGTGGGAATGGGAGGCCTTGATGCTTCCCTGGGCATCAGGAGCAGCAGTGACGGAGAAATCCTCAACAAGGGGCTTACTGAGAGAACAGAGTGACATGTCTGAAGGGGGCTATTTCAAACCTGCAGTCAGTAGACCCCAGGAGGAAAGCAGCAGATAGGTAAGTTTCCATAAAGCCCGTTATTATTATTATTATTATTATTATTATTATTATTGCTCATGCCCTGTTTTGAACTCAGCATGAGGTCAGTATTTATGGGGCCAAGACTGGCCATTCCTTATCCCATGGCCCCAGAAGCCACTGCATGGGAACAGGAGGCGCTTGGAGCTCTCCAGCCACGGTCCAGAGCAGTGGCATGTCCCTTTGCAAAGCACCCATAGAGCCTCTGTCTTTGCACAGGTAGCCCATGCTGTTCAATGCAGCGGCATCCAGATGCCCATCTGGCCAGAACCTCAGGAGCCACTAGCTGCCTCTGTTGCTATGTCACCCTGCCTGCCTGCCTGTGTTGTTGGCCTTTGTCAGCTCCGATTGGTGGGATTCTTCAGTGTTCAACAAAGGTGACCGAGTCTAGCCCCACCAAGTGATCAAAGCATTGAGACATGTCTTCCCCACATTGGGATGGTAGGTTGCCCATGTCTACAACTAGATCTTGTCTCTGGCACATTCGTGAACACAAGCTGTGAATCAGAAGACCCATAGAACACAGGCTGAGGAGTGGCCAGCTGGCGGTCACAGCTGCACACACAAGGACAGCCTGTCAGAGCGTCGGAGGACGACAGCCCCGTCAATGTGGTCGGCACTGTCCTGGGATACTTTGTGTCTTGGCAGAAACGTGGCCTACTGCTGGTGATGGAGGCATACAGAGCCTCTGGTACGTTTCTGCTGATTTCTGAGAAAACAGGATCCAAGATGAATTAAAAACCCAAAGCCTGCTAATGAGGAGATTGGCCCTCATTCCCATTCTGGAGGCTCGAGGCTCTGAAGTCACAGCTAGCCAGGCCAAGCAACCGAGGGTTTTGATGGAGCACACGTGTGTGATAGGAAAGGGACCGATACTATGTGAGTTTGCAAATATTAACTCAAGACTGTTTTGCACCAACACAATGCTTGACACAGCCTTCAGGGGCAACCAGCAAACAATCGTCAAATATGTAAGGGAAGGATTGAAAATGGAGAGTGTCGTGAAACACCAGTGTCCTCATCTCTTCCTGGAACAAGACAGGCTTGGACCAGAAAGCTGTTTTGGCAGGTCCTGGGCTGGGCCTTCTGCTGTCTGCCAGCCTTTTAGTCTAGCCATGGTTACGGCTCCCAAGTCCTGGTTAAGGGCCGCCAACAGCACTGTGCCCCAGCTCTGCCTCCAGGCTCTCGCTTTCTGCACCCAGTGTCTCTGACTTCTCAGAAACACAACAGTCAAGCAACCATGACCTGAACCCCTGGGAGAACCCTGGCTGACGGAGGAGGATAATGTTCTCCTGAGACATAAAGATCGGGTCTCTTGTGACTGGCTCGTCAACTGGGGAGATGGGTGGAGCTCAAGGCCATGTCCTTTCGTGGGCTCTCCTTCCCTCTCCACTCCTCCCTTAGGCTTCTGAAGATCACATCTCATGATCAGCTACCAAGGCCCAGGCTCAGGCTCTGATTCCATAGAAATCCAGGCTGAGACAAGAAGCATTTCTTCCTCCCCTAGCACCAACTGGCCAGCTGTCATTCCCTCTTCCCTTTTGCTCTTGGCTTCTTCACATCCTGACTCAACACCACCACCACCACCCCCCGCCACACACACACATCCTAAGAGACCACAGATAAGTTTCAATGTAGGCTGCATGCATTAAGTCACTGGGTCCCTATATGCGAGGTAGGAACTCACTGCATGGATCTGGCTGGTGGAGAATAGAGAACCCTAAAACACAAGCCCTCCCATTGGTATGGTTTTGGGGAGAAAGCTCCATGAAAACAAAGAATCTATCTGTAACTTTTTTTTCTTGAAATGTTTCTGTTCAATGTTTTTTTTTTTTAATTTTTGTTCATTATTTATTTATTTATTTGAGAATGACAGATGCAGAGAAAGAGAGAGAGAGAGAATGGGCACTCCAGGGCCTCCAGCCACTGCAAACGAACTCCAGACGCATGCGCCCCCTTGTGCATTTGTCTAACATGGGTCCTGGGGAATTAAGCCTTGAACCGGGGTCCTTAGGCTTCACAGGCAAGCACTTAACCACTAAGCCATCTCTCCATCCCTGTTTCTATTCAATGAATTAAAAAATCCACTGGTGGGTTGGAGAGATGGCTTAGCAGTTAAGCGTTTGATTCCCCAGATGCCACAAAGTGGTGCATGTGTCTGGCGTCCATTTGCAGAAGCTGGAAGCCCTGGTGTGAACATTCTCTCTCTCTCTCTCTCTCTCTCTCTCTCTCTTTGTTTCTCCCTGCTTGCAAATATATAAAAAAAATATTTTTAAAAATCCACTGGGAAAAGCACAAGACAAGTTCAACATTAGGATGATGTAAAGAAGTTGGGCACTGTGAGTGTGCTAAGTGGAAATTCTTAGGAATATGTAGAGATGGTCCTGCGCATGTATTTAAAAAAACTTTTGTGTGTATGTGTATGGGCACGTGTGCCAGGGTGCCCATCGTTTCCTTCCTTCTTTTTTCTTTTTTTAAAGACAGGATCTCTTGTTTTGCTAGTGTATGTGCACCAGTTTAGTTGGCCCACAAGCTTCCTGATTGTCCTGGTTCCACCTCCCATTGATGCAGGTCACAGATGCATGTGCCACTTTGTGTCCGGCTCTACATGGGTGCTGGGAAGTCAAACTTGGACTGGCAGGCTGGCAAGCAAATGGCTTTAACCACTAAGCCATCTTCCCAGCCCGTGTGTGTGTGTGTGTGTGTGTTTCCTTAAGACATTTCTGTGAGCCATGTAGAAGGTGCACTGGAGAGGAATTAAGACCTCGAGGAGAGATGGCCATGGAGGCTGTGATCCTGGTGATAGCAAGTGACCTTAAAGACCGTACTATGGTCTGGAAGTGTCCCTCAAAGGCTCCTGTATTAAAGGCTTGGTCCTCAGCTGTGGTGTTATTTGGGAGGTAGTGGAGTCTTTAGGAGGTGGGGTTGAGTGGAAGGAGGTTAGAACATTGGTGGTGTGCCCTTGTAGTCGATATTGGAATACTGAACCCTCTCTCTCTCTCTCTCTCTCTCTCTCTGCTTCCTGGCCTCCATGAGGCAAGCAGCTCTACTCTACCACACACTTCCCACCATGCCATTCCACCTTGTCCTAGACCCCAGTGAGCCAAGAGTGACTAAAATCCCAGAAAGCAGAATACCCCTTAGTTTAGTTTCTAAGTGGATGATCTCCGTACTCTGTCATGGCAACAGAAAGCTGACTAACACCCACAGCCATGTTAAGATGTGGGGGAGACACACAACGTGACCCAGAAATGACAGGGACAGGACTCTTGGAATTGGAGATTGGAAAGGTAGGAGGTTTTAGTAACATCAAATGACATTGTGCCTAGAGAAGCACAGTGCTCAGCTCAATTGCATCAATTATTGATGATGAGACTCTAAAGCTGTAAGAACAGTTCACAGAAAACAAAATCAACTTTTTTCCCCCCAGTGTAGAATATCGCTCTAGCCCAGGCTGACCTGGAATTCATGACATAGTCTTGGGTTGGCCTCAAACTCACAGCGATCCTCCTACCTCTGCCTCCCCAGTGCTGAGGTTAATAACATGTGCCACCACATCCCGCAAGGAAAAAAAAAAAAACAAAAAAAAAACAACTTTCACGATGACCTTAGCAGCTGTGAAATTCCAGCTGAAGGTAAGCACCCTATTTATGCAAAAGGGCCAGCTATGATATTTTGCTTTTGCAATCAGTATGAAAGAGATTGCTGGGCTCATCAGTCAGTGCCTCCCTCCTCAAATTCCCATGCATTCCTCACACTGCATGCCTCAGGATCCTCCAAGTCACCTTCAGAAGTGGGCATTTCTTTCCACATTTTGAAGAGGGAAGAATGGAGGCCCAGAGAAATTTACTGAGCTCTCCAAGGTTTTAGATCTGTCAAGGGACAAAACTGACCCCAAATTTAGGTCTAACTACCATTTGGCTTCACATAAAAGAGGTGGGAGAGACCAAAACCATGTCCCAAAGCAGGGTTTGATGTCATAATCATGATCAGGGGGTTCCACAAGATACCCAAAACCATCTTGGCCAAGTCACTCAGGAAAAGACAGCTCTGAAACATGCTACATGTGGGTATGTATTTAACACTGAATGTGTGCAATGCTGGTGTGTGAAGGCCACTGTAACAGGCTACCACGGGCTGGGTGTTTCAATAGCAGTGATTTCTCACAGTTCCGGAGGCTGAAGACCCAGATCAAGGTGTCCTTAGACGAGGTTTCTTCGGAAGCCTCTCTCCATGAACAAGAATGGCCACCTCCGCCCTTCCTTGCAGGTTCTTTGCTCACTCATACGGGCCTGTGGTGTCTTTGTGTGGCTAAACGTGCTTTCCTTAGAAGGATAGTAGTCACATTGGATTAGGATCTACTCCAAATGGCAATATTTTAACCTAATCACCTCTTTAAAGATCCAAATTACAAATATATCACGTTTCTTTCTTTTTATTTAATTTATTTAACAAAGCTCTCTCCCTCTCTCTCTCCAAATAGGGAGAGAGAGAGAGAAAATTGGCATACCAAGGCCTTCAGCCACTGCACACAAACTCCAGACACATGCGCCACCTTGTGTATCTGGCTTACACGGGTCCTAGGAATTGAACCAGGGTCCTTTGGCTTTGCAAGCAAATGCCTTAACCGCTAAGCTATCTCTCCATCCCCCAGCCCTCACAGTTTTTAATTAGCTGGGAGTAAGGACTTTATTGCATGATTTTTAGAGGGCAGAATCAACCCAAAGTGACTAGTAAGGGCCCTGGCTAGAGAAAAGTTAGGGTATATAGGAAAGACAGGTGCCAATTTCCAAGCCATGTTCATGCCACTGGGCAGATGGGCCTGGGCAACTTAGAAAAGAGTCACAGTCTGAGTTCCATGGGGCCAGGTGGCCTGGTCCCCCAGTGCCTTCCCAGTGCTAGGCATGGAGCCTGTGACATCATAATTCCCAAGTCCAAATTCACAGATGAAGCTTAGCAAGATCGAGTGACTTATACAGATTAATTCTACTGTGAACAGCAAATGCAAAATTTGAAACCGGATTATCTTCTTCACCTGACTCCATCTCCACGTTCAATCCGTCCCTCACGCTCTAGCAGGAGCCCTCCGGGGCTGGGCCTTTCCAGGCTGCCTTCCGGCCACAGCTCCCCCAGGCTGGAAGCTGAAAAGTCAGCAAGGGCAGCCAGCACGTTTCTCTGTTTCTATCTTTCTGGACAATTTGTTCCGTAAGCGTTTGTTTGCAAACAGCTCCGCATCGCTTCCCCTAGAGGTCCCTGGCCACTTGCGCCCGGAGCAAAGTTGGCTGATTTTTCTCAGCTCCATCTTCACTTGTTGAGCTGGTCGTAAAGTATTTTAAGGAGATTGGAAATTATTCTCACCAATAAGCATGTAAGGAATCCAGGCCGGATGTGCCAAGACTCCAGGCATTCATTGGGTTTTCTCTCTCAGAACATGAGGCTTGGAGCCCTCAAATAGCTGTCATCACTGTTCTCCAGAAAGTAGACTCACAAGACAGTAAAATTGTAGCCATTTTGAGCTGAAAATGACCATAATAATAATTTATATCTCATTTTTATATGAGGAAATATTATAGATAAATGTGGGGTTCTGAGGTGCTTCCTGGACCCCCAAGCTCTGAGTTCATGTCAGCAAATTAACCAAAGAATTGGCAATCCAGACTAAAGAAAATAATTTCAGATCACCATATTTTTTAAATTTTAATTTAATTTTTTTCTCAATTTTTTAAACATTTTCCATGATTATAAAAGTATCCCATGGTAATACCCTCCCCTCCTCCCCTTTTCCCCTTTGAAGTTCCACTCTCCATCATATCCCTCCGCATCTCAATCAGTCTCTCTTTTATTCTGATGTCATGATCTTTCCCTCCTCTTATGATGGTCTTGTGTAGGTAGTGTCAGGCACTGTGAGGTCATGCATATCCAGGCCGTTTTATGTATGGAGGGAGCACGTTGTAAGGAGTCCTAGCCTTCCTTTGGCTCTTACATTCTTTCTGCCTCCTCTTCCGCACAAATCACCATATTTTTATTCAGATATCATGGGGATGGGAGGGAGGAAAGGTCTGAGGAAGGGAAGGTAAAGTGGGGAGAGGGAAAATACACCACGTGGTCCAGAAGCCCATGTAAACACCGAACATGGACCTGAGACGATGATAATAATAATAATAAATGAGACGGGCTTAAAAAACCAACATGCACTTCCAAAGAGATTAGAAGTAAAAACAGGGCTGGGGGATGGCTTAGCAGTTAAGCACTTGCTTGTGAAGCCTATGGACCCCGGTTCAAGGCTCGATTCCCTAATACAAACGTAAGCCAGATGCACAAGGTGGTGCATGCATCTGAAATTTGTTTGCAGTGGCTTGAGGCCCTGGTGTTCCTATTCTCTTCCCTCTCTCGGCCTCTTTCTCTCTGTCTCTGTATGTTGCTCTCAAATAAATAAATTAAAAAAAATAAAAACAGTAATAAAAAGTGTCCCTTCCCATCCCGGAATGGTGGGAGACAAGAATAATCTGGCCAGCACGGATGCCCACGTGTGTTGCCATGTGTGGCTCCAGAGGGCATAAGAAGAAAAAGAAACCCTCCCCATGGACCCCAAAACTATACCTTTTAGAATCACATACCTGGACACACATCTGTAGAAGGTATCCCAGCTAATCAGCCTGGGCGCAGAGGTGGAATCCTTCCATACCTGGGCAGGGCGCGCACTCAAGAGAGATCTGACTGGGTGAGATGGGCCAACATTGAATCCCGCAACTGAAGCCGGCTGAGACAGGGGGAGGCGTTGGCATGGTGTGGGTGTGACGTGAGATCATCCTGAGATCCTTTCCTTTCTGCCTAGTCCAAAAATGACCTGCCTCATCTGGTCCCCAAAGGAAAGAGAGACTGGGAAAAGGGCAATGCCATGTTGTAGGTCACCCAGATCATTGGTGACACAAGCAGCGTTGGCACTCATATCTCTTGAAATCTACTTTAAAATATTTTTATTTATTTATTTATTTGAGAGCGACAGACAGAGAGAGAAAGACAGGTAGAGGGATAGAGAGAGAATGGGCGTGCCAGGGCTTCCAGCCACTGCAACCGAACTCCAGACGCGTGCGCCCCCTTGTGCATCTGGCTAACGTGGGACCTGGGGAACCGAGCCTCGAACCGGGGTCCTTAGGCTTCACAGGCAAGCGCTTAACCGCTAAGCCATCTCTCCAGCCCTTGAAATCTACTTTATATCTTCTACTATAGTATGTTGCTATTGAAGAAACCCCAATTAGGTTTCTATTCACCCATCATCGCCACCTATCTATTCACCCATCCACTCATCGCTTCATTCACTCACTCATCTATCCACCCATGCATTTATCTAACCATCCGCCTGTCATCTATCCATCCACCCATCTATCCATGCATGCATGCATGCATGTGAATGACCACTGACAATAATGCTAAAATCCTTTCCACCCAAATAGAGGTTTTCCAATTAAAAATATTAGAGCCGGGCATGGTGGTGCACACCTTTAATCCCAGCACTCAGGAGGCAGAGGTAGGAGGATCACTGTGAGTTCAAGGCCACCCTGAAACTATATAGTGAATTCTAGGTCAACCTGAACTAGAGTGAGACCCTACCTTGAAAAACATAAAACAAAAAATTAACATGGAAAGTAAGAATTATGTGGTAGGACTGATTGGTCCTCAGAGTGTTTTGCACTGGAGTTTGGTTGTAAGTCACCAGTACTGGAAAAACATTTAGTATTGCAAAAGACTTGTACAAAATTGTGCCAGGGACAAGCATCAGTCACAGTATGGTATTAGATCAATTCAGAGCTTTTTCTACCAAAGGGAAAAATTTTGATGACAATGTTTAACATGTTGTAATAAAAAAAAAAAACCACGTTGTGCAACTCATGTTTATGGTTTTTCAAAACCTGGCAACTTTGTGTGAAGTTTAGAAGGTTATATAGAGGAAATGGATTTTGAAATTTCAGCACCACTGAGATGTGGATGGAGCCTTAAAGATAGTGAAGTTAGAAAAGAAGGAATATTAACTCGGACTTTAAGAGACTGGGTTTGAATCCTAACCACTGTCACCTGCTATGTATTCATCAGGAAGGGAATTTATTTTTCTCCACTTCTTATTTTCATCTGGAAATGGAACTAGTAACAGCCACCCCAGAGGGTTGTGTAAGGACTCAAGAAAGAATAAACTCTGATTGAGCTCCTCCTGTAAGGTAGGCATTGTACTTTGCGTTATATGCAGATTTTATTCTATGTGAGGAAATTAACTATGTGGGAAGAAGCCTGGCATATACTACACAGCCCTACTCCAACCAAAGGTAGTGGTATTATTGCATTCACACCATTCTGATACACATTTCCTGTTATTTATTTAAGAGAGAGAGAAAGAGAAAGGAGAGAGAGAGAGAATATGAGCGTGCCAGGGTCTCCAGTCACTGCAAACAAACGCCAGATGCATGTGCCACCTTGTGCATCTGGCTTATGTTGGTCCTGGGGAATTGAACCTCAAACTCAGGTCCTCAGGCTTCGCAGGCAGGCGCTTAACCGCCAAGCCATCTCTCCAGCCCTCCGATACACATTTTTGATGGTATCTCTTTCTTTATTGATTATTCGACTTGTTGGTATCAATATCCCAACACAGAGCCTTATATTTTGCAAAGCACTGTTTTGAACATCAGCTAATTTTGGAGATTTTTTTTTTAAATTTTTTGATTTATTTATTTGAGTGCGACAGACACAGAGAGAAAGACAGAGGGAGAGAGAATGGGCGCGCCAGGGCTTCCAGCCTCTGCAAACGAACTCCAGACGCGTGCGCCCCCTTGTGCATCTGGCTAACGTGGGACCTGGGGAACCGAGCCTCGAACCGGGGTCCTTAGGCTTCACAGGCAAGCGCTTAACCGCTAAGCCATCTCTCCAGCCCATCAGCTAATTTTGTACTCTTGATCAGCACTGCATATTTATATTAGATGGAGAACTGAGGCCAATGAGGAGAAGCACCATTCCCTCTACTGGCCTGTGACAGCCAGACCTTGAGATGGAGTCCTGAGTCTTAAGGTATACTCCCCCATACACACCTGGACCCACCATCCTCCCCAGGTCTGTAACTTTCTTCAACCTATGCACACAGCTCTTCACACTGTTCACCCTGGTGAGCAACAGCACAGCCACCCCTCCCGCCCCCGTGACCTGGCAATTGCTTTCCAAAGAAATTCAGAATACTGTCTTCTCCTTCCAGTCACGTCTGCTTAAAGTGGTCAACTCTCCCACTGTGACCAATGCTGCCGTTGCCCTCGATGGCAGAGGTGTCCTGGCACCACGACTTTCCCTGGTGGGTCTGCTCAGGTTACATTTGAACCTCTGGAGTGACAGCCGTGCTTCAATGCCCTTGGCCTCTGGGTGACTTGACTATTTCTAGACCATGAACGAGCCCTGACTACCTGCCTGCACCTCTTTCCCCCTTTTAACTCTTGAACTGCACAGTCTTCCTGAAGAGATGGTCTGATGTAGTTCTTCCACGCGCAATTTGAACACACCTGGAGTTGATCTGCCTCAAATGGGCTGGCGGGCACACACACACAAAAAAAATCCCCTTAGCTGATATCTAGAATCTTCTGCATGCTCCTTAACACCTGAACCTGCCTTGTCCTCTCATTCTTAGATGTGACCTGTGAGAGTTAATCTATACTGTTGGGCTAGAGAGATGGCTCAATGGCTAAAGGTGCTTGCTTGCAAAGCCTGCAGGCCTCAGTTCTATGCCTTGGTGCACCACGTACAGCCAGGCGCACAAAGTGGTGCATGCAGTGGCAAGAGGCCCTGATGCGCCCATTCTCTCAAATAAATAAATAAATATTTAAAAATCTGTACTGTCAACTTGATTAAATTTAGAGTCACCTAGGAGACAAATCTCTGGGCATGTCTGCTGGGGAGTCCCCAGGCCAAGTTAATTGCTAACTATGAGTAGCACTATTGCATGAGCTGGGGGTGCTGAGCTGAATAAAAGGAAGAAACTGGGCTGGAGATGTGGCTTCATGGTTAAGGCACTTGCATGGAAAGCCTAACAACCCAGGGTTGATTCCCCAGTACCCACCTAAAGCCAGATGCACAAAATGGCACATGCATCTGGAGATCATTTGCCATGGCTAGAGGCCCTGGTGTGCCCATTCTCTCTCTCCCTCTCCTTGCAAATCAGTAAGATATCAAGAGAGAAGAAGGTGAGCTGAGTGTGAGCTTCGTCACTCTACTCCCTGACTGCATGCTGAGTGGGGCCACCTCCTTCCCACTCCCGCCACCACACCTTCCTCACCATGATGGACTACGTCCCCTTGAACTGCAAGCTGAAATAAGCCCTTCCTCCTTTAATAGCTTTCATCAAGTATTTTATCATTGCAAGAAGAAACATAACTAACCTGTCCACGTACCAAGCATGGGGAAGTCACTCAGCATGACCCCAACCTCCTCTGCACCTTGTAGTAGTATCTTGGCATTTGCACTGTTCCCACAAAAATAAGAACTTAGGAAAAGGGTCCTTGGGCTGGAAAGATGGCTTGGCAGTTAAGATGCTTGCCTGCAGAGCCTCAGGACCCGTGTTTGACTCTCCAGGTCCCACACTTAGCCAGATGCAAGCACAAGGTCACACATGTGCACAAGGTGGCACATGTGTCTGGGGTTTATTTTCAGTGGCTGAAGGCCCTGGCATGCCAATTCTCTCTCATGCACACACTAGTGTCCTCTCTCTTTCATAAATAAAATAAAATAAAGTGTCCTTTTCCTTTCTGCAGGTGTCACCCTCTACCACCAGTACAATTTCTGCAGGACCCAAGTAGACAGCTGGGCATGGCCATGCATGTCTGTAACTCCAGCCCACTGGGAAGCAGAGACCAGAGAATCACTGGTACTCATGAAAAACAGTAACCTCTGTCTCAAGGGGAAAAAGTGTGGGTGAGTGATGGAAGAGGGTGCCTCACATTTTTCTCTGGCTTCTGTGCACTGCATGAGGCATGACATCAACACATACATGTGCATATACCACAAACATACCAAACACACACACACACATACACCCTACACATAGAACATGCACGCAAAAAATTAAAAGAATGGTTAACTCATGACAAAACCAAGTAAGCCCACATTGAGGGATAGTATACCAAGCAACCAATCTGTTTTCTTTAAAATATCAGTGCTATGAGGGCTGGATAGATGGCTTAGTGGCAATTCTCTCTCTCTCTCTCTGTCTCCCTAAAATACAATAAAATAAAATATCAGTGTCATGAAATACAGTGAGAAGCTAGGAACCAATCTCGGTAGAGGAAGATTAATGAGGCAAGGCAAGCACTGTTGTGATTCTGGGCTGGGTCCTGCCTCAGGACAAAACCAGTGCTATAACTGACATTGAGCACCTGATGAAAGTTAAATGTGGATTACCTCTCCAGGTCTGTATCAACGCCCAAGTTCTGAATTCAGTGTTTTGATAGTGGCGAGAGAAGAGTGTTGCTCTTTTTCGTTTTATTTAATTTGTGACAAGTTCATACATGTATATTTTGATCATATCACTCTTTCTTATCCCACTCCTGCTAAAGCCCCATTTTCTCAGCCAGTTTCTTTCCTACTTTTATACCTTTTTTTTTAAATGACCCACAGAGTTCAATTACTGTTGCCTGTATGAGCAGGGGAGGGGCTCTTTCCTGAGCATGGGCAACTTATCAGTGGCTACACCCCTGAAAGCCATGAATGTCTTTTTGTGGGTACATACTGAATGATTTAGCAGGGAAGTTTGTATCTTCCTTTCAAATGGTTTCACCAAAATAAAAATGGTAACCGGAGCTGGGGAGATAGCTAAGTTGATACAGTGACTGTGTCCCAAGTATGAGGACCTGAGTTCAATATCAGTACCCATATAAATGCCAGGTGCTGTGGCAAGTCTGTAATCCAGTGTTGGGGAGGCAGAGAGAGGTGGATCCTTGGAGCTCAGTGGCTACCCAGCCAGTCTAGCCTAATCCGTGAGCTCCAGGCCAATGAGGGATCTTTTCTCAAAGAGGCGTGGATGGTGCAGCTGAGGATGATATCTGACGTTATCCCCTGGCCTTCACAGGCCGGTGCACACATGCACGCCCACCCACGTGCACACATGCACCCACACCCATAAAAAAACATATGTGTACACACTACACACACACATACACACATGCTAAAAATTAAATAAAATTGTAATAACAATTGGAAAGAATAAAAAAGAGGAAAAAGACAGAAATGAAGCAAAATGTCCACATATGATAGACTCAAATGAATGGGGACACAGCTACTTTCTCACTTTTCTGTAGGTTTGGCTATTACCAAATGAAAATGAAAACCGGACTTGGAGAGATTGCTCAGTGGGTAAAGCGCTTACTCTATAAACACAAAGACTTGATTGAGTTCAGATCCCTAGCACCCACAAAAAGTACTAGGCCTAGGGCATGCACCTGGGGATCCCAGCGCTGGAAAGGCAGAGACGGGAGGATCCCAAGGGTTCATTTGGTTAAGCTGGTGTAGCCAAATTTGTGAGTTCTGGGTTGACTCGTAAAAAAAATAAGGTGCAGAAGCAATAGAGGAAGATATCCCATATCAACATCTGGCCTCCATCCACACCCACACATATCCACACATGTGTCCACACTCATAACACACACACACACACACACCGAAAAAACCCAGTCACTAAGGATGTTGTCTAACCCTCAAGGCACTGAACAGAACTGTCACCTGCCCTTATTCCATAGGCCAAATCTCTACTAATGTGACTTTAACGACAATAGCTTGAAAAAAAAAAAAAAAGCCTGGTGCATGAAGTGGCATCTGGAATTTATTTACAGCAGCAAGAGGCCTTGGCACACCCATACTCTTTCATTCCTCTCTCTCTCTCTCCCTCTCTCTCTGTTTGCAAATAAATAAAAATATTTTTCAAAGTTATTGTTAAACATTAGTTGAAACTGAGCACGGTGGCTCCTACCTGTAATAGAAGCACTCAAGAGGCTGAGACAGAAGGATAGCTTCGGGTTTGAGTCAGCCCAGGCTGCTGTGCGAGCCCATTTCAAAAAAAATCAAAACAAAGCCCCATGTGTTGAAATTTCACACTGTGCTCCAAAAATATGTGCAAATGTTATGTGTCAATTTAAAAAAAATCACAAAATAGGGGCTGGAGAGACGGCTCAGCAGTTACGGCGCTTGCCTGCAAAGCTAAAGGACCTCGGTTCAATTCCCTAGGACCCACTTGAAGCTAGATGGACAAGGTGCCACATGCATCTGGAGTTCATTTGCAGTTGCTTGAGACCCTGGCATGACCATTCTTTCTCTATATATCTCTCTGTCTCTTTTCTCTCTACTTGCAAATAAACAAACAAAAATATTTAAAAATCATGAGGTAAACTAAGCTATAGTGAAGCCAAACTTCCCCCATTTCAGCAGCACACTACTTCAAGTCTGTCAATAATAAATTAGTGGGCATGAGTTATTTCTCTGGCATTTAGGCATAGAATGGATTCCAGTTTCCTTGGAATTCTGTACAAATCTTATGACCCACAAAGAAGGTAAACATGCTGTTCATGGTTGAACTACATATAACAAAAGAAATTATTGAACATACATAAGCACCCACAGTGAACAAAGAGATCAATAAGTAAATGAGACATGATTGCTGGTCGTAGTCTTCTGAAAGCCAAGCCACGCCTTCCAGGCGGGGGAGGAAGCTCAGGAGTTAGTTAATAGCACTTGCTGCACAAACCTGCCAACTGGAGTTGAGATGCCCAGAACTGTCGCAAAGCCAAGCACAGATGGCATTCGTGTCTACAATTCCAGACATGCTAATCGGCAGTGGGAGGTAGAAGAATCCTGAAGCTCACAGTCAGCTTCTGATGTTTGTAGCAGCAAAAACTAAGACCTTGACTCAAACAATTTGGAAGGTGAGGACCAACCCCCGAGGTTGTCCTCTGACATCCACATATGCAATGTGGCACATGCACACCCATACATACACATGTAACACACACACACACACACACACACACACACACACACACACACACACCAGGCCTTCTCATGGTGGTGAGAATATCACAGATACTTAAAGAACTGACTTGGCTCTTCATAATATTTAAACAATAAGGCTTAAAGATCCAGTTCCTTCAAGATACAATTAATAAGCAAGTGGATAAAAAAGTTTATGAGAAGGCCGGGCGTGGTGGCGCATGCCTTTAATCCCAGCACTTGGGAGGCAGAGGTAGGAGGATCACTGTGAGTTCGAGGCCACCCTGAGACTACATAGTGAATTCCAGGTCAGCCTGGGCCAGAGTGAGACCCTACCTCGAAAAAAAAAAAAAAAAGTTTATGAGAGCATAGCTGGTTAAAAAAAAAGCAAATAAACAAGGAACTTTCTTCATAATGGCCAATGCTATATCATGCTGGCAAGACTCTGGTGAAAACTGGCACGTTTCTCCATTGCTGATGACTGTGCAAAATGCTTTTGGAAAGCAATTTGGCAAATGTATCTTGAACCATGAAATGTTTACATCCATTGTAAATTAATCTCACTCCTGAGAATTGACTCTCAGAAATAATCCAGAAGAAGGGAAATGCTATGGTGCAAATAAATTCATTACACACTTATTTGTAGCTATAACATCCTGGAAAGACATGAATGAACAATTAGGAATAATTAAATCATGGCACAATCTGGTGGACTTTGCAGAGGCCCTCAAAAATGACATCTTGGGAGGATCTTATGTAACAACATAGGAAATGCATTGCTGTAATAGTAATCAAATGCATATATACATGCAAACATAAGGGTTAAAACTGCTATTATTGAAAAATATACCGACTTTAGAGCAGTGTAGCTGTGAGTAATTTTTATGTAGCCAGATGGTATTATTGCTTTAGGCAGTATAAAGAATATAAAACATTCATCTATTGAGTAAAGGAGGAGAGGAACGGGTCTTGGGGTGAATTGTGTCTTCCTCAGATTTATGTATAAAAGTCCCAAACTCCAGCACTTCAAAAAATAATTTGAAGACACGACATGAAAAAGGTAAAATGAGACTTTGAAGGTGGTCCCCAATTCTGTGATGTTATAAGAAGAGGAAGCGACACCAGGAACTTGTCTGTGTGTAGGGAGGGATAACCACAAGAAGACACAGGGAGCGACGGCCCTCTTCAAGCTGAGGAGAGGGACCCCAAAAGAAGACACCCCTACTGATACCTTGACCTTGGACTTCCAGTCTCCAGAACCATGAAACAATCAATGTTTGCTGTGCAAGCCACCAGGCTGGAGACTGGCAAACTAGTATACTAATATAATGGAAAATCCCACCAGGCGTGGCTAGTGGGCTGTGTCTAAGGGTCCCACTATAAGGTGGTGCATCTTGGTCATTATTGACACCCCTACATGTACCCAGAGCTAGAAAAAATGTAACAAGGTCCTTGTGACAGTTACTTTCTCATTGCTGGGATGAAGCACCTGGTCTCAAGCAGCTGATGGGAGGAAAGTTGATTATTTTGATTTATAGACTCAAGGGGGAAGCTCCTTGATGGCAGGGGAAAGTGTGGCATGAGCAGAGGCTGGGTAGCACCTTGCCACAGCAGGCGGAACACAGCAGCAGGTGGGTGAGCTGAACTCTAGCCAGGGGGAGCTGGCTGTAAGCCCGCCCCCAACAACGCATGTCTTCCAGCAAAGCTCCACCTCCCAAATTGCCATCAGCTGGACACCAAGCATTCAAAACACATGAGCTTATGGGGGACACCTAATTCAAACCACCACAGTCCCTTTTGCTTTTTGAGCCCAGTGGGGAGATTGTTTGACTTACCAGTTCAGGAATGGGGAGAATCTCCTTTGCTGCTAACACATCTCCTGCCCCATTTCAGTCTTAATGACCTACTTGGGCTGGAATTCTATGGTGTGTTTAAAATTCATTATCCTCATAGCTTTTGGATTTCTTCTCTAACCTCCTTCAACCTCCTCTGTCTTTCCCAGCCAACAGAAGGCTAACATATCGAGTGCAAGCTGGTTTAAAGGTCCAAGGACCGGCAAGTCCACTGCTGGACATATAACCCAAAAAATTATTGGCAGAGGCTCAAACAGATGACTGTACATCTTCATTCATAGCGGTATCTGTTATTCATAATAACCAGAAGGTATATAAGCCACCTTAAGTATACGTTGTCAGATGAATAGATTAGCAGGATGTGGCCTATAAGAGAATGGAAATTCTGATCTAGGCGAACTCTGAAGACTGATATCTAAGTGATATCAACCTGTCAATAAACAGGGAAAGTATCGGAGGACACCACTTCTATGAGATAATTAAAAGAACCAAGTTTATCAAGGGAGCAGAGGGTAGAACGTGATTGTCAGGGACTGAGGTACTGGTAGATGGGGCTGAGTAATAAGGACACAGTTTCACCTTGGGGAGATGAAAAGAGATCTGGAAATGGGTGGAGGCCATTATTTCTACAAGAATGCATGTAATGCCATTAAACTGTGTATTTTAAAATGGATAAGACAGTAAGTTTCCTGCTGTATCTTTTCCCAGAATGAAACAATTTTAAAAGGCAATTTAAGAGGGGTACTGAGTGGGATAGGGGAATGGGAAAAAATGGACTAAGCCTGGGGCTAGGTCTTAAGATTCACCCCAGGGGTGAGGGAGGTAACTTAGGGGAGGGTCAGGCTAGAGCCAGGCAAGGGATTACTCAGACAGAGCCTGTCCCACCCAAGTCCACTTGATGGATGGGCCGACAGGGAGGGCCCGTGAAGCCCTGCTCAGTTTTCACCATTGAAGTTTGGGGACCTGGCCTGGAGCCCAAGGACTGGAGTCTTCATTCTTCCTCACCTTCTCCTCCATTCAATAAAAAAGGTGGAGGGGCCTGGGTTTAGCCTGTTCTATGAGCAGGTCCAGAACGCTAGGCTAGTTTCTTTGTCCACTGGGAAAAAGGGCAAAGCGTAGGCCCCATATGTTTGGGATTTGTGTGGCTGGGTATTTTCAAATTCTTCAAACTGGCCATGGCCATAGGCTTTGGTGGGTAACAGTCTCGAGTCCCTCTCCTAGGAAGAAAAACAAACAGCTGAGGGCAGGCAGCTCCAGCTGGGGGACTCATTCCAAGACCGAGGAGGGAAAAAGTTATTCCAGCCCCAGATGCCTTGTTAAATAGAAAGCAATGGGCAACAGGAGGGAATGGGAACTTTTCCACCAACCCGTTTTATCAAGGAAATTTAAAAATCCATCCCTGAGAGCTCATGTGTTTTGCTTTGTAATTTGCAATGTGGTCCTGAAGCTCCCTTCACACATCTGTGTGTGAGCGTGTGCTGTAAAACAGGCTCGTAAAACCCCACACACCCAGGCTGTGTGAGCTGAGCCCCAACGAACGAGGGGAACAGAGAACGAGCTTGGTACTGGCCTTCTCTGTGGAAAATCACCCCCAGTGTCCTCTCCTTGTTGGTGCCTCAGTTTCTCTATCTGCTTGTTTAAGAGTACAGTCGTGGTGAAAGAGAGCTGGAGACATGGTTTAGAGGGTAAAGTAATTGCCACACAGGCATAAGAACCTAAGTTTGGATTCCTAGCACCCACATAAAATGCCTGGCATGGTAGCATACATCCATAATCCCAGTGCTGGGGAGGCAGAGACAAGGAATCGCTGAGGCTCACTGACTAGCTAGCCTGGCAGATTGATGAGCTCTAGGTTCAACAAGTGATCCTGTCTCAAAGAACTATAGCAGAGAGCAATAGGTAAGTGCACCCAATGTTGGTCACCGGCCTCCACACGCACGCATGCGCACATGCACCCGCACGCATCCACTCACACACATACAAACCCAAAAACAAAATCAACAACAAAAAAAGGAAAAAACCAAGACCCCAGTGGGGCAGTGGATAGAGCAGTGAACTTTGGAAGACCCAGCACCTGTCTGTTATGATCACATGTGAGCAGAAACTCGAGGTTCTAGGCTCGGCTAGTTCACCTTCCCTTGGTGGGGGCCAGGCAGAAATCATGGGTGGACAGTGAGGGTTTGGGGGATGAGTTCTTGACTAGGAAATGAGTGAAATCCAGCTCCAACCTGAGGCACCAGGACCACTTCAACAGAATGAACCTCTGTGTATTTTCTCCTGTGAGAACTGCGAACCTCATGGGACCTCATCTGTAAATTGGGATGGCCTTGTCACGGGACCTCAGTCTTTTCATCTGTAACTCAGGATAGCCTTGTCATGGGAATCTCAGTCTTTTCCATCTGTAAATTGGGATGACCTTGTCAATCATGGGACCTCAGTCTTTTCATCTGTAAATCGGGATGATCTTGCCATGGGACCTCAGTCTTTTCATCTGTAAATTGGGATGACCTTGGCTCACAATATTGGCAGGGTCAAGTGACATCATGGACATGAAATACAGTTACTACTGTCACGTAGTGGTGGCATTAGTGGTGAGGTGGGAAGTTGCTGCATATTGGAACGGTGAGGTACTTCTCTTACTGTAAACCGAGCAGCCGGGGAAGCAGCCATTGTTGCCAGGGAAGTACAGATTAGCAGAGACTTCCCATTCACCTCCACCTGAGCTCCTCCCACTTGAGCATGTCCCGTCCCCACGGCTTCCCTGTGGAAATGGTTTGGGCCACGGAGACTAGAGCCTGGTGGGCCATCCAGACAGGGTCTCACCTCGGGGCCATCTCACTCAGCTGCTGCTGTGGAAAGGGCACAGGCAAGAACCTGGTTCCTGGAGAGACCTCAGAATCTGCAGTGGGTGGGGCACAAAAGGGACCACTGCTTCAGCCGCAGAAAGGTCTGCTGTGGAAAGTTCTGGAGCTGGCATCAGCTGCTACGTGAGCAAGCAGGTCACCCAGGTCCTGAACAGAGACCCTGGTAAGCGTTGTGATACGGTCCTCATTGGTGGAAAGAGGGCTGAGAATCCCGGAAGCAGCCAGGAGGACCCCTCCCACTGGCCACTTTAAAGTTGAGTCTTGCATCCTGGGAAGGTCCAAAGCCACCAAGTGGGAGGCCAGCCGTGAGATCTGCGGTAGAAACACCAGTGTAGCGACTCAGAGGAGAGACGCTCCTCAGAGATGCCAGGAATATGGATACCTACTATGGCAGAAGTTGGCCCTGGCTCTGTTTTGTGAGAACTCCACCTCTATCCCAAGTCTTTGGTCAAGCTGAACTGTACTGTATCTTAAACCTCTAAGATCCACACCCCTGAGGCTGTAGGTACCTCTCCACCTCAGGTCTGCCACCCTCAGGTCCACAATGCAGCTGCCTTCATGCACAGGACGAGCCAGAGGCTCTGGAACAGCTCCCCAGAGCCTGGCCTGGAAGGGGTGTATGTAGGAGCCAGGCAGGCAGATTTTCTCCTCTTCCCGGGGATGTCTGTGGTTTGAGAGAAGGCCAGATGAAGAAATGTGTGGATCCTCTAAAATGGGGATCAGGGCCAAGGTCCTAGCTCAAAGGCCTGGGTCTCAAGGTGACATTGACTTTATCCATTGTGAGATATGCCCCAAACCCCAGTACTGATGTTTCCCTTTGAGCATCCGCCAACTGGTGCCGTCTATGCCCCGGTCAGCCTGTCCCAATGAGACCTGTTAGATGACACCTGCATGCTCAGGTCCATGAGAACAAAGTGGCTGAGTGTGGACCAAGATGTTTCCTGTGTATACCTCACCCATGATCAGACTTAAATACACCAGGACTCATGCCTTCCTGAGAGTAAGGGAGGGTGAGTCTCACTAGGGGTCACCACATGGTTCTGAGGATGACATTAGGATCCCCACCATCCATAGGAGACTGAAGCTCAAAGAGGTCCAGCAATTTGGCCCAAGTCACAGTGGAAGGAGAGTCAAATAGGATCCAAACCTATGCATGGATTTCCAAAATCTAGTCCATGTTGTCAATACAGAGAGATTCAAATATGGCTCCTGTTTCCCCCCTCTCCCTGGCACCCCAGATTAGTTGGGAGTGTCCTGCCCAACACCACAGAGCCAGCGGTAATGCTGAGGTCAAAACAGAGGCTAACGGAGTAGGTAGGGATGTTTCCGGCGTTTGGGGGGTGTCTCAGGGAAACATGTCCCCTGAGATCCGGCTGGAGAAGAGGAAGTCCCGGATGCTTCCTTCCTTTCAGCTTTTACCAGGAACAACTTTGAGGAAGCTCTCATGCCCCACTGCCCTGCGTAAGAGACTGTTCCCCAAGCTCAGAACCTACAAAAGTGACCTTATTTGGAAATACAGTCTTTGTAGATGTAACCAAGTTGAGATGAAATCAAACATTAATCTGGACCCTAGATCCATCGTGACTGGTTTCCCTGCCGGAAAAGGACAGCTGGACACACAGGGGAGACAGGAGTGTCCAGATCATGGTGGGACTGGACAAGTTAAGGCGCATCAGGGGTCACCAGCCACGAGAAGCAACAAGTCGCACAAGCTTTTCCTTCAGATTACGTGGGTTTACTAGCATCTGGCTTTTCAACCGACGGCCTCAAAACTCTAAGCAAATTAACTTGTGTGATTTAAAGTCCCCTGGTTTCTGACACTTTATTATAGCCACCCTGGGAGACTGACATAACTAGGAACCATTTTCCTTTGTGGTGGGGGGGGCAGGTTTTATGTAGCCCAGGCTAGCCTTGTACTCAGCGTTCATGATTTCTACACTGGCCTCAAACTCTTTTTTTTTTTTTTTTTTTTTTTATGGTTTTCGAGGTAGGGTTTCACTCTAGCCCAGGCTGACCTGGAATTCACTATGGAGTCTCAGGGTGGCCTCGAACTCACAGCGATCCTCCTACCTCCGCCTCCCAAGTGCTGGGATTAAAGGTGTGGGCCACCACGCCCGGCTGGCCTCAAACTCTTGATTCTCTTGCCCCCATTTTGCAAGGGATGGCAGGACTGGTGTGCGTCACCATTTCCTGATCGGTTTGTATCGATTCAGGCTTTAAAATGGTAGTGGACAGTGGCCTTTGTTTTTGTCATTCCTGCCACCACCTAAGGACACCTCACCTACACACACCCACACACACACAAAATGAAAAAAGAAAGAAGCGAGAATTTGGAGTCGCCAGAGCGTGCTTGAGGCTGCCAAAGCAAGACAGCCAAGGGGAGACTGTGCATCTCTAAGGCATGCTCGTCTCGTGGAAAGAGGGTGAGGGCTCATGGAGGAAAATTCGCCAGGATGAACAGCTTAACGGGAAACCTGGAACATTCCGATCAGTGGCCTGCCTCACAGAAGATAAGTTATTATTATTATTATTGTTTATTTTTATTTGTTTATTTGAGAGTAACAGACAGAGAAAGAGGCAGATAGGGAGAGAGAGAGAGGGAGAATGGGCGTGGCAGAGCCTCCAGCCTCTGCAAACGAACTCCAGATGCATGCGCCCCCTTGTGCATCTGGCTAACGTGGGACCTGGGGAATGGAGCCTTGAACCGGGATCCTTAGGCTTCACAGGCAAGCGCTTAACTGCTAAGCCATCTCTCCAGCCCTATTTTATTTTATTTTATTTTATTTATTTATTTTTACAATTAGCAAAGCAATAGGCTTTGGGAACCAAGGCCTGTCCCAGAGATGGGTGTGTCAGGATCTGCATGACAGCTGGGCCCCTTGAGGAGGGGGGGCGGGGCCCCTGGCAACCCCCGCAGATCATTTCCTCACCCTGGCCTCGGTCCCACTCACAGAGCCCAGGGAAGTCTAGGGCTCCCCTGCCGGGATCTGACGGGCGACAGGACCTCCCCGTTGAGTGCGCACGTGGCAGCTTCCATCCGGTCCCTTGCTCTTCACTCCCGGGAGCCTCTACTGGCCAAGAGCCATCGTCAGGGGACTGGTGGGGGGGGGGCAATGCCTGGACAGGGGCTAGAAAAACCCCTCCTGCCCGTCTGGTAGCTGGCCTAGACATTCTCTTCAGAATATCCCAACCTCTACTGGGTGGGCATGCTCTCAGGGCTGGAGAGGAATTCCTGTGGCATTTTTAAAATGGCATTTTTTTACGGAGAGCAGCAACAGTGTTAGAGGAAATTGAAGAGGGAGAATGTGGCCCAGCGAGTCTCCCACCCATCCTGTCTCTGTGGTTGTCATTTCTCCAATCTCTCTTTCCCCTTACCCTTTGTATACATATCTACATAATGGTCTTCAAAGCGAACACACGTCCTGGAGGCTTCTTCTCTCTTGCCGTGGGTTTGTAAACACCCTCCTTTATTACACACATATAATTTATAAAGGCCTTGAACTCATGACCCTCCCTTCTTAGCCCTCCCCCCCCCCGCCCCAAGTGCTGGGACCTCAGGTGTGTGCCAACTTCCCAGCGCATGTTGATCTGAAATGGCTGTGTAATATTCCTTTGTGATGAGTTGCCATAATTTGCTAAATAACCCCCCCAGAGACTGCACATCTATGTTGTTCCCCCCGCCACCCCAGTTTGGAGCGATTCTGAATAATGTTGAAAGGGTTTTGTACATGTGCCATTTGCCCTCTGGCTAATTGTTTCCTTGAGACAAATAGAGTCTGATTTCAAAGCCAGCAGGGATAAGCTGCTTTTATAGACCCCGAAAGGACACTGACTCTTGCAGGAAACCCGCCGCCTGTTTCTCCATGCCAACTGGCCAAGGCTGTGGACGAGCGCAGGGGATAATGGGGAGAGAAGGGAGCCTTTCCCCAGCCTCTCCTGAAAAGATGCTGTTTGCCCAAAAACTCTGACAGACAGCACCTTGGAAATGCTCCACAGAGCCAGACCTCACTGATTTTTGACAATAGCAAGAAGAACCACAGGGTGTCCTTCCAGAGGTGCTCAGTGTGGTCCCGGCCCTCCTAGGAGGTGGCACTTTTGCCTCCTGAAAGTGACTTCATACACCTTTGTCACACTACCAGCTCCCCTCCCCACCCCGTGCCTCCAGGGGGCCTCCAAAGATCCCTCTAGAGACAGGGATCCCTGTTTCTGGGGCACTAGCGCTGGTCCCCCGCGAGGTGACTGCTGAGTTGAACAGGGGCTCTCACCAGAGAGAAAGGCAGCAGCAGGCCAGTAGGAGAGGCCCCTTTGCGTCCCCTGATGGGGGCACAGGCTGCCTTGCTGGCTTCTGAGGTTGCTGAGGGGAGGCCTGTGGAAGTGGGCTGCATTGGAAAGGTAAGATGGGAACACAGGAAGGGTCATCGTACCCTTGGCTTCCTCATCCCTTGGTGTGCTCCAGAAATGAGTTTAGGGAATGTGGGGGCTCATGAAGAAGTGTAGATAGAGCAGGGCAGGAGCCCAGGGAGGCCTGGGACTCTCGGCCATGCTGGGCTTCCCACCGGAGGGGCAGGTGGGACAAAAGGAGATCCAGATTCCTGTCTTTGAGGGGCTTCTCAGGGGAGGAAGGGATGGGGTGGATCTGGATAGTATCGAGAAAACCAAACATACCATCTGTGCGGAGGCCAAGAACCACCCACCTGTTCTGGAACCGGACAGAGACTAGGAGGAACTACTGTCCACCACGACCTCCACCAAATACCACCATCACCACTAAGCCACCGCCTCCCGCAAAATCACCACCATCCTCATACCATCACTACCACTGACCCCACTATCACTACTAGACCACCCCCCACATGCCACCCTCACTACTATCCCCACTTCTGCCAGTCCCAGCTACCACCTCCAACAACACCAGTACCATCACTACCACTACCAACACCACCATCACCACCAACACCACCGACACCTCCATCAACAATATAAGCATCGCCAGCATCACTTCTACCAATACCACTAACACCAATGGCATCATGACCCCCACCAAAACCAACAATACCTCCATAGGCTTGATGGAGCTGGTTAAAAAGAGGACTTCTGTCTCCTATCCACTCCTCCCAGAGATCTCCCAAAATATCTGAAGCACACGTATATTAGAAAAGTATTCGTTGCTTTCTGAAATTTAACTATAACCAGGCTGCCTGTTTTTATTTGCTGATCCTGTCAACTATAGCAGGAAAACCAGAAAGAGCCAGGTGAGAGATGAGCAGATAGGTTTTCTGATGGAGTGGATGTGGAGAGAGAGTGAGAGTCAAGGACCATTTCCAGATTTGAGCTTCATACACCTGGGGAGGTGATGATGTCATTTACAGAGACGGAAGAGAAACCGATTGGGAAGGGAAAATCAAGAAGGTTTTCCCTCTCTTATATCCCATGTTCCACATGGTGTCTGGCACATTCTTGGCACTCACAAAGTGGTATTTTGCACTTCTTAAGAGAAGGATCTGAAACCCTGGATGGTCTACTGAGCCATGTTGTCTAGAAGACTGCCACAAAAATTCCAAGAGTTTATTATTTCTTCTTCTTTTTTTTTTCCAAAAGAGTGGAAACAAGAGCATGTCATTGCTTGGCTGAAATCCCAGTCCACACTCGGAGCCACCGGCTAGTGGCAAAATCCACTCAATAGCCTTGGCACCTCCAGCAGAAGATTGGAGCAGAAAGCAGAAAGATGGGTAGGTGTCTTCATGACTGAGCCATGAAGAGAGAGATAGGGCGCAGAGAGAAGAAAGGTCCCACTTCCTGCCTGGCCCCTTCTCCGTTTGCATAAGTAGTGAAATTTCTTTCTTCAGCAGGTCTTGGAGCTGAGAAGAGACTTTCAAGTGTCCCCCTGTCCTGGCTTTCAGGATGGAATCTACGAATCTGATAATTCAGTGAAATGAGGGTCATAAACCTCTAACACGCTAATGGACATATAAGCCCAGCACTGTGTTGGGCAATTTGCATGGAGGAGTTAGTGACATCCGGACCACAGCAATAAAAAGGGCAGTGTGTAATGTGATCTGTGTAATGAGAGTCCCCACTCTTTATGAAGATGGTGGCTGAACCCCCTCTTCTTTATTGATGGGGACACTAAGGATAAGACAGGTGGAATAGCTTGTCAGCAGTTGGTGGCAAAGTTGAGATCTGTTCCCTGGCAGTCGGATTTCAATGCCCTTGTCTTTCCCCAGTGGACAATAGATTCGGCCTCAGACCAGGATGTTCATATATAAGAGAAACCCCACATTCTCCTGATCTCCGCTTGTAATATAGGCCTGAACCCCAGCCCTGGGACCATGGACTACAACCCACAACTGCTGCGTCTTTTTCCTCAGCCTGAAAATGAACTGTGTTCAGACTCCTCCATACGTGTTGTAAAGATTAGATGACAAAACGTATGTGAAAATCTTTGCAAACTTGTGAAACATACTTGGGAGGTACGGAGTTCACGACAACTTCTAGGCATCACTAGTAAAGTTTCCGCCAATGTGGGCAGCATCAGCCTACACACAGCCCAAATCATAGTCGCCCCTGTGTGGCCTACCCTGCCCTGGCCACACCATACCATGAGTGATGTCTCCTGTTCACCACTCCAATCTGGATCTGGTTTGTCAAATGGATGTCGGGGGGTGGGGGATGGGCTTGTGTTTAGTTTATCCATTAATTACCAGCTGTTTTCAGGGGACACCTGGGCACTGGGAGTGCAATAATGAACAAGACATTAATGCCTCATCACAAGCGTTCTCTCTGAGTGGAAGGGAAGCAGGAGCACACACTGATAATTTCGATATGAGGAGAAATGGCAAGAGTCAAGAACAAGGGCCTTCATAGCCAGAGGTCTGCAAATCAGGTCTGCTTGGCTATTGCTGCTGGAGGAAATGGGCTTTTACTCACTCCAGAGCCTTCTCCCGGCCGGAGGCCGAGGAGAAAGACTTGTGGAGTTGTTCCTGAAAGCGGAACTAGAGACAGTGTGAGGGGCATCAAGGGGCTAAGGAAGACGTCTTGGTCACCTGTGGCTCTTCTTCAGCAGAAGCACACTTCATCTGCCTGAGAAGTCACGAGGGAGGTTCGTGTCTTGGGAGGAAGCCTGTACAGGGCGTCCCTGGAGGTCCCTTCCAAGGCTGAGTCTCAGTGCCATGGGTGGGGCTGTCACTGTAGAGCTGGCCTGAGTGCTCAAGAGCCACAGTGCTGGACGTTCTGTCCTGGCTCTTGGCACCCAGAGCCCTTCATTGTCACGGTAGGTCCGACATCTCCCTCGGATAACATTACGAGGCGCCTCTCTGTGCTCAGTAGGATCAGGTGGGATGTGGGCACATCCCACGGCAAGTACAGCTCTCTGTGCTTGCAAACGAAGGCACAGGTGCTCATGCCAAACAAGTGGGTCTTGAATCCTTTGCTATTCTCAAAGCAATCTCCCTCCCTCCAAATGTGTTAATAATATCTACTACTATTGGGTTCCTTTTATGTGCCAAGGACTAAGAGTTTTCATGTAAAAACAATTAATTTCATCTTCACAACAATGCTATGGGGTGTGTCCTATTTTATAAACAAGGCAATCAAGATTATTAGCGGTCACCATATTTTCCTCAAGATGATATGGCCATTCAATGGAGCACCTTAGACTCAAAACCACAAATTTGGCCTCAAAGCCCAGATCCTATAGGGAAGAGACTGTTTCTCTTAGAAAATATGAAGAGACAGAGAAAAATAAAATTGTCATTTGGTTTATTATTTTTCAGACTGCAGCTTGTTTCCTGTTAATGGATTATAAAATAATCAAACAAATAATGGCTGTGACTATTTAAAAAAAATAAGCGGGCCAGGGAGATGGCTCAGGTTAAGGCGCTTGTCTGTGAAGCCTTAGAACCCATGTTCGATTCTCCAGATCCCACATAAGCCAGATGCACCAGGTGATGCATGCACACGGTCGCACATGCACACAAGGTGGCACACATTTCTCGAGTTCAATTACAGTGGCTGGAGGCCTTGGTGTGCCAATTCTCTCTCTCTCTCTCACTGTTGCTCCCTCTCATTAAAAAAAAAAAGAGGCCAGCCTGTTGGGCTTGCTTCAAAAAATAATAATAATAATAAGCATACTGGAGTAGAATAGAAAATCCTTAGTACACATGACATGTTTCAGTGTTACCTCTGTTAGGTTTACATGTGGGTACTGGTTGTGATAGAAACCATGTCTAGGTCATGGTCAAAAAAGACACACTGGTCATGTCCATCCTGCTTACATTAGAAATGAGTGTCCTAATGCTCAGACAGCAAAATGATGTTTCCAAGACTGTAAAATATTAGCAAATGAGCTGGAACTAAACCTCAGTTTGTATTATCCATCTCTGTTGACTGCAAAGAAAACCATGGAGAAGAAAGAATATGACGATACCAATGATGGTGGTGGACGGCACAGATACCAGCCACTGCTTCTATCATGCTTATGATATTCCAAGCCACTTCCCTAAGCACTTTAGATATGGTGGCTTATTTAACCCTCAGAAGCCCAGTGTGGCGGTAGGAACATCGACTTCCTCAATTTTCAAGTAAGGGAATCCTGCTATAGAAAGGCCTGGTAGCCCAGTGCATGTGGCTGGCAGTGGAGAAATCAGGGCTCAAGCCCAAGTAGGTTGGCTCCAAAGTCCAGGCTCACACTGGCTCCCCTCCTCCATCTTAATATTCTTTCTCAGTGCAGAACATACTACAACGTGTATTCAGACAAAATATACTATGATGAATGCGTGTGACAGTTTATATTGATTGCCAACTCCACAAGACCTAGACTACTCTGAGAGGGATCATATAGACTAGATTAGCCTCTCCGTGAGCCTGTGAAGGAAGATCCACATAACTGGGCTGGGGTACATAAAAAGGAGATTGCTGGCGGAAATGAACCCCTCTTTCTTTAGACTGAGTTTTGTCCCAGCAATAAGAAGATAACGATGCCGGGCGTGGTGGCACACACCCTTAATCCCAGGACTCGGGATGCAGAGGTAGGAGGATCGCCATGAGTTCGAGGCCACCCTGAGACTAGATAGTGAGTTCTAGGTCAGCCTGGGATAGAGTGAGACCCTACCTCAAAAAAAAAAAAAAAAAGCCAAAAAAGAAGGTAATGATGACAATATGTAATCCTATAATATGTTGAATGTCCCGTTCTCTTAGGCCAATGCCCTTGCAGCAATTCCATGTCCCATCCTTTAGGTGCTTGGTTAAAACTGAAATAATCATCTTCTGATTTGTTTTCTTTTCCAAGGTAGGGTCTCACTTAGCTCAGGCTGACCTGGAACACACTATGTAGTCTCAGTGTGGCCTTGAACTCACGGCTATCCTCCTACCTCTGCCCCCCCCAAGTGTTGTGATTAAAGGTGTGTGTCAACATGCCTGGCAAATAGTCATCTTTTTTAGACAAATGTTTTTCCAAATCTTTGCTTCTGTCATTCATTTCTTTTACTCATCCATTCATACATTTGAAACCACCATGCATTTGAGAAATCAAACAGAATATTCAGATTTCTTTTTTTTTTTAAAGAAGGCAAAACTGGGGCTGGAGGGATGGCTTAGTGGTTAAGGTGCTTGCCTGAGAAACCTAAGAACTCATATTCAAATCTCCAGGTCCCACATGAGCCAGATGCAGCGATGCAAGCATGCAATGTTGTACATGCACACAAGGGGGCGCACATGTCTGGCATCTCTTTGCAATGGTTGAAGGCCCTGGCGTACCCTTTCTCTCTCTCTCTCTCTGCCTGTTCATCTCTCTCTCTCTCCCAAATAAATAATTTTTTTAAAATGTGTGGGGCTGGAGAGATGGCTTAGCGGTTAAGTGCTTGCCTATGAAGCCTAAGGACCCCAGTTTGAGGCTCCATTCCCCCAGGACCCACGTTAGCCAGATGCACAAGGGGGCGCATGCGTGTGGAGTTAGTTTGCAGTTCCTAGAGGCCCTGGCACAGCGTTCTCTCTCTCTCTCTCTCTCTCTCTCTCTCTCTCTCTCTCTCTCTCTCTCTCTCTCTCCCTCCCTCTTTCTCTCTATGTCACTTTCAAATAAATAAATAAAACAAAAAAACCCCTTTTAAAAATGTGTGAAACAGCAATATATTTTTTAAAAAGGAAAGGCAAAACTGGGCTGGAGGGATGGCTTAGCGATTAAGGTGTTTGCCTGCAAAGCCAAAGGACCCAGGTTTGATTCCCCAGGACCCAAGTTAGTCTGATGCACAAGGGGGGGCGCATGCATCTGGAGTTCGTTTGCAGTGGCTGGAGGCCACTGTCTTTCTCTGTCAAATCAATCAATCAATCAATAAATAAATATATATATATTTTTTTTACAAAAGGCAAAACTGTGCACAACACACTTTGTCGTTCTCAAAATGGGTTGAAGGCAGTTAACTAGGAAACCAAAAAACGACAACAGACATAGAGCAAGAAGAAAGAGCAAGCATAGACATACGGAATGGAGCCAGAGGTGAGGCTCCTCCCCCAGCATGCTCTCCGCACTTGCTATTGGTGGACCTCAGAACTGCCTCCCGGCTTTCATTTTAATTACCTTCAGATTCACACGCTGTACCACAGGGTGAGAGCTGCCCCTTGTTAACTGCCGCTGTGAAAGTGATTCTAATGACTTTCGCAAGATGAAGGCAAGCTAATTCCCCAAGGAATATGCGCCTCCCTCTGCAGTGGAGGCAGAAAATGTCTCCCGCGTCCTCAAAGTCACCATTCTATGTTGCAACGCAATGAACTCACCAGCAGCCCCAAGCACAGGGACTGCGTGTCTCCGGGACGTTTCTAACAAGAGGGTGTCAGTGAAGACCCGGTTTCCAGGCTGCATGGTGGAGCCCAGGACACATGGCTGTGTGTTTGAAGCATGCTGCTCTTTTGTCACTTCAGGGACCAACCCAGCCCTCAGGCTGTCATTGACATCATTTAACATATAGCACAAGCTATGTCATATTGCCTCTGTGGATATGTGTGGGGGGAGGGGGCTGGGTGGGTGTGTACCACTTTAAAATCACCCCAGGCAGCAATTATACCTCATGACTACCTACCAAACACTCACGCACAAATTAAGCACTCATTGAGCATAATGTTGACAGCTGCCATTGCAAAAGAATTAAATTAAAGCCAGGCCTGGTGGCCTATAATTCCAGTACTCAGGAGGTTGAGACAGGAGGATTGCCACTAAGGTGAAGCTAGCTTGAGCTACATGGTAAGTTCCAAGCCAACTTGGGCCACTGTGTGAGACCCTGTCAGAAAGAAAGGGAGGGAGGGGGAGGAAGGAAGGGCAGGAGGAAGGGAAAGGTGTCCACACCTCACCAGGACTTCCTCTGGTCCAGCTATAGTTTATGTTTCTATGATCTTCCAGTATTTCCCCCGAATGTTTGTGGTAGAGTGCCTGCCTAACATGTATGAGGCCCAGTGAGGTCCTGAGTTCAATCCTTAGTACCACAAAAAGTCATCTTTTGACATGACGTGATTAGAACTTAGTGATGTTGGAAACAGTCAGTTTGGACTCCGGAGCAATGTCATCAGTTGGGTGTTTAGATGTGCACCTGTCACACTTTGCCATCCGGTTGAGCATGAAAGAGATTGGGGTTCACAGGGAAGGTTTAGACTTGTGGGCCAAACAGATGCTCTATGCAGGGAACTTCTTCAGGATACAGATGGTAGGTTTTACCCAAGATGTGAAAAAACGCCAGTAGAAGGCCAGACAAGGTCTGGTTTACCCTAAGCATCTCCCCTATCTCCTGCCAACTGGGTACTTGCTGGAAGGGACCATCCCTGGGAGGACTCAGGTTGTCTAGTGAAACCTCCTCCCTAAGACCAGCAAGGGCCTTCTTAAGGAATCATAGCCTCATCCCTCACATTCCACTTCCCATTGGAGAGGTCGCTGCTAACTGTACTGTTCTAGGAGTCTCCCTCCTGAAGCCTTTTCCCAGAGGCCCCTGATGTTCTGAGCAGGGACCCAGGGAAGTGACAGTGGCCCTACACTCAGAGCCAAGAGATAAGGTTTCTTCAGATTAGTGGCAAGACGCTCAAGATTTTTATTTCAGGGCTGGAGAGGTGGCTTAGCGGTTAAGGCACTTGCCTGCAAAGCCTAAGGACCCAGGTTTGATTTTCCAGGTCCCACATAAGCCAGATGCACAAGGTAGCACACATGTGTCTGGAGTTGATTTGCAGTGGCTAGAGGCTCTGGTGCACCCATTCTGCCCCTCCCTTCCCTCTTTCTCTAATAAATAAATAAAAATAAATTTTAAAAATTATTTCATGCAAACAATATGGTACCCCCAAAACGTCACACTCAAAAGTGATTGCCATCATCAAAAATCCTCCCTCATTTACCACCTTGACCAACTAAGGATGCGTGGCAGCATGCTCATGACATTGGGAAACCGTGTTCCATCCGCCTTTCTAAAGCTTCCAAGATGTCATCATAAATCCCATTCGACCTCTAAGCCAAGAGAGTTTCTCTGCGTCATTCTGGATGGAGCTCCTGGTTAGAGAGCGCTCCTCTGTTTTCAGTGGAAATCTGTTCTCACAATATCCACCCATTGGTCCCAGTTCCACCCTCGAGTCAAACAGAACATGTTTGCCCTTTTCTCCATGGCAAACCTTCAGACCTAGCAGAAGAGGACTCTTTTCTCCTGCACATCTTCTCCCCAAGGCATGATACCCTCCTAGCCTCCCCTCTCCAGATCCCCAATGTCCTGTTGCAGGTCCCCTACCACACTTGTCTGTCTCCCCGCCAAAAGCCCCTTCCTTCCGTCACATGCAAGTTCCTGCTTCAGAGCACTGGTAATACCATAGTCTGGCTTTCCTGCCGGGCTGAAGCGCTTTCCAAACATTCCAGAAATTTGTTATGGTCCTGGCAGCCAAACCCACAAAACCCAGATCCCGAGCCTTCGCTGAGCAGCCCAAGAACATGTTCAAGTCATCCTCTGGCTGCCTTGCCCAGCATAGATCTTGCTGGACACCATTCTTTGGTCGCTGGGGTGAATCATGACGTTCTCTTAATGTTACTGTTGGCTGCCCCTCCGGGCAGTGCTCTGTGGGACGGATACCACCCCGGATCCCCTGAGTGTGGAACCCTGAGGGCGCAGGCGAGCACTGAGGATCCCGTTACAATGCCCAAGTGGCCAGCTCCACTTGATGGGGAATGAGTCAAGACCAGGGTGGTCCTAGGCATGTGGCTTAGGATTTCCAGCAAAGGGTCATCTGTAAGGGCTGAGACTCCAGATTCCTGTCTTAGAGTTAACTCGAGGACCCCACCCTGAGCAGTCCATGTCAGCTGTGCCTGGTCGGCAGCCTCCCTCCAGCTGACTCCACCCTCCCTCCGTCATGCGGCAGCCACATTTCCAGAGTGCACCCCCACAGGGCTCTAGCCACACCCCACCACGGTGCTCCTCCTCGAGTCACATGGCCCTGCCTCAGCCTCGAGATTGGAAGCTCCCTGAGAGAAGCCCCTGGGTCCAGTTTAGCTGTAAACCTTGCATGGAGCCTGATACCACGTAGGCTCTCATGTAGTAAAATGAGCCTTTGGTTCCAGTGTGTCAAGGTCTCCGTCCCTCCACAGGATGGTGGGAAATGAGTATCTGTCCTTTTAGATAGAGCCAGGCTGTAGTCACCCCAGCCCAGCCTCTGCTGTATCCAACATGGTGAGGCAACACATCATGCAAGTGGGAGACTGGGTTGCTTCAAACACAAGGTCATCTGGTTCCTTCCTTCCTTCTTTCCTTCCCTCCCTCCCTCCTCTCTTCCTCTCTTTCTTTCTTTCTTTTTTTCTTCCCTTATTTATTTATTTATTTGGAGGTAGGGGCTCACCCTATCCCAGGCTGACCTGGAATTTACAGTCTCGGGTGGCCTTTGAACTCATAGCAATCTTCCTATCTCAGCCTCCCAAGTGCTGGGATTGAAGGTGTGTGCCACCACGCCAGGCTCACTTGGTCCCTTTGAAATCTATGCACACTGATTCTCCCTGGCTCTAGGTTGTATTTCAGCCCCTATCCTATCTCACTAATATTTAGGGAGAGCCTGGAGGAATTGGGGCAGACTCATTGCACTCCCCGTGCCCTCTGTCACTGCAAAGAATAACAGGTCTCCCCAAGAATACTGGGTGATGATCTTCAGGGCACCCCAGGGCTCTCACACTGAGGGACAATCTTCATGCAGCCCCAGGGCAAGAGGTCAGATAATGCCCCGCCTGCTCAGCATTAACCACATCCCAGAAGTCCAGGGAGGCCCAATGTAATGCACATGTCCAATGGCCATGCAGGAAAAGCCAGAAGCCACTCTGAACAGCCGGACAGCAGTAGAGACAGCTGGCTCCAGAAATCCCACAGCTCCAACCAGGCCCTGCCAGTCCCTCCTCACAAGTAAGCAGCAGTCCACTGGCGAGTCAAGCCTAGTCGGAAAGAGCAGCCAGCCTCTTGCTCTCGGGTTTCCATAGCAGAAAGGACTCTGGATAACAGTAATGGAAAGCAGAAACCCCCAGAGTCCCCCTTTCTCATCCCAAAAGGCCAGGGTACAAGAGGGGTGCTCTTGGGCTAGAAAGATGGCTTTGCGGTTAAGGCGTTTTCCTGCGAAGGTAAAGGACCCGGGTTCGATTCCCCAGGAGCCATGTAAGCCAGAGGCACAAGGTCGGCACATGCATCTGGAGCTCCTTTGCAGTGGCTGGAGGCTCTGGTGCGCCCATTCTCTGCCTCTTTTTCTCTCTCTCCCTGCTTGCAAATAAATAAACAAATAAAAAGAGTTTTGGTGTTTTTTTTTTTTTTAAAAAAAGAAAGAAAAGGGTGCTCTTACCTGCTAAGATGAAGATACCCACAAGAATCAGGAAGACCAGCAGGTAGAGCCCCAGGACTGCATGCTTCAGAGCTGACAGGGAGCCCAGCTGGGTACAGCAGCCACCTGCCCGCCGTTTGTGGCATGGACCTAGACAGTAAGGGTGAGATAAGGAAGGGGAAAAGACATTTGAGAACCCCGGCTATTTCTCCTTGGGGGTTCCCATCTCCCTGTTGGGCATAGATGCTCACATAGAAGCTTCCGTGCATCTGTGTTGCAGCTACCTCAGTGGGGGAACTTTCTAGAACGTCACACGGGGATCGGCTTCTCTCTTTCCTTCCGCCCTCACTGGTCATGATCAACCCAGACAGGCCACAACTCAAGCACTTGGACAAGATCATCTCCAAGTAACAGAAAAACACTGACATAGGCTTCCATGTGTGTCCTAGGCCAAATGCCATTGTGTCCTGTGATCCAAGGACTGTGGAGAAAATTCCAGGTCAAACTTGCAAACTGAACCTTCTGCAGTGTCCAGGAATGGACAGGCATGGGCAAAAGGAACCCGGGTGGACACTGGGCATGTGGACCCACTCTGCTATTCAGGAATGAGGGCTGTGTGTTGTCAGATAGTGACTTTTCAGACATGCTAGAAGGCACTAGAAAACATCTCCATATTTTTTATTTTTAAAATTTTTGTTTATTTTTATTTATTTATTTGAGAGCAACAGAGAGAGAAAGAGGGAGAGAGAGAGAGAGAATGAATGGGCATGCCAGGGCTTCCAGCCACTGCAAACGAACTCCAGACGCATGCGCCCCCTTGTGCATCTGGCTAATGTGGGTCCTGGGGAATCGAACCTTGAACTGGGATCCTTAGGCTTCACAGGCAAGCTCTTAACCACTAAGCCATCTCTTTAGCCCAATCTCTGTATTTTTTTTTAAGTCTTTTCAATTAGTTAAAAAAGAAAAACATCAGGGAAATTTAAATAGTACATGTTTATAAACCAGATCTGACCACCAGTATGCAACCTTGGGTTTAGGTTGACTGGGAATCATGTCCACCTCATCCTATTCAATTGTACACAGCCCACTACCGTCTACCCCAAGAGAAAACAGTGATTACCAGGGCCACAGTGGGTCCTTATGCAGTGTAGAATCAACTCCACTGGGATTATATCAAATGCTAACTGAGCCTGATGATGCAAGCCTGTAATTCTAGCTAACTTGGAGGCTGAGGCAAGAGGTTTACTAGTTCAATCCCTGCGTGGGCAACTTGGGAGCCACTTCAAATAGCATACATTAAAATTTTTTTTTTTTTTACTTAAAATTATTTACTTGAGAGAGAGAGACAGATAGAGTGAGAGATTGGGTATGCCAGGACCTTCAGCCACTGCAAATGAACTCCAGAAGCATGTGCCACCTTGTGCATCTGGCTTACATGGGAATCAACCCTAGGTCCTTGGTTTTACAGGCAAGCACCTTAACCACTAAGCAACCTCTCCAGCCCATACACTTTCTGGAAGCTGTTGGACAAGCAGAGCATGCATGGTCTGGTATATATAACTGTAAGGGAAAGAGAAGTTAAGAGAGAGATGAGTTACACAACTATCCCAAACATACTTAGGGATTTGTTCTCCACTGCAGGCGGCGGCAATGTGTTCACTGGGTAAACAATTCTAGTTATGTTTAGTGAAAGATTAAAAACACTCCAAAATGATACCATCAGCAAAGCCAAAGTAAAATGCTTGCTTTTTATATTAAGAAAAGTAAAATAGATGTAAGCTATGAGAACAATTAGGAGGAATTTGTTGTTTTGTTTTATATATTTTTTGTTATTAAGTGGGGATTTTTTTCTGTTTTTCATATATATGTATGTATGTATGTATATGATTATGTATATAAAATTGTGGGGGTTGGGTTTTGAGGTAGGGTCTCGCTCTAGCCCAGGCTGACCTGAAATTCAGTCTCAGGGTGGCCTTGAACTCATGACAATTCTCCTACCCCTGCCTCCCAAGTGCTGGGATTAAAGGCATGTGCCACCACATCCAGTTTATTTTTACTTTTCATTTATTTATTAGAGAGAGAGAATGGGCATGCTGGGGCCACTAACCACTGCAAAAAAGAAACTCCAGATGCATGGGCCACCTTGTACATCTGGCTTACATGGGACCTGGAGAATCGAACCTGGGTCCTTAGGTTTCACAGGCATGCACCTTAATTGCTAAGTCATCTCTCCAGCCCTCTTTTCTTTCTTTCTTTCTTTCTTTTTTTTTTTTTTTTTGAGGTAGGGTCTCACTAAGCAGCCTAGGCTGGCCTTGAACATGCCATCCTTATCTTTCCACCTCTGAGTGCTGGGATAGAGACAAATACCACCACACCTGGCTGACATAGAAGAATGTTACAATGTACATTTCTATGTGACAGAAGTCACTCGGAAAGGGCTATGCATGGCAAAATCCAATTAAATGACATGTGGGAAAGGAATGGACATGGGAAAAGATGGGTAGTTGCAGGGGGTTGGGGGAGGGAAGGAATGAGCCAGTGGGGCACAGGGCATGCGTTGGGCAGTAAGACTACTCTGTGTGACACTGTCATGATGGGCACACGTGTTCTGTCTGCTTCCCTGGTTTCCGTGTGTCTACTTGACACCCACAAATCACTGGGTCAAACTATGGACTGATGTGTGTAGAGGGTTCCTGCGGTCCATCAGCTGAGCTCATCTTCCATGTACAGAACAGCTGAGGCAGGTCCTGCCTCCTCATCTCTCTCACATCAAGACAATACGTCCCCTGTCCTAAGTCATCCCAGGGCCACATGCCAGGCAGCTAGAGACCACCCCCATAGCTCACCAGAGCCCACTGAAATGATTCAAACTAACCACTCCTGAAGTGTTGACTCTGCTGTGGCCTGACTTTCCCAGGAAATCCTAACAATACTCCTAGCCTCTGATCCACACCCTCCTGCTTCTGCCCAATGAAACCTAACTTTTCTCCCATGCCCTGAACAGCGTGCATGTCCCCTTCTCTCAGGAAATGTGGGGAGCAGATCTGTCTTCCAATGTCACTGACCCACTGCAACAAACGTCCACACTGGTGTGGGATGCTGATAATGAGGGGGGTCTCTGTGGAGGGCTGGCAGGGTCTGCATGAGAACACCCTGTACTTCCCATTTAATTTTTCTATAAACCTAAACCTGCTCTTTAAAAAAAAAAAAAAAACTATTAAAAAATCAACTTTGGGGAGGGGAGATTGCTCAGTGGTTAAAGGCACTTGCTTGCAAAGCCTGTTGGCCTGGGTTCAATCCCCCAGTACCCTTGTAAACCCAGATGCACAAAGCAGTACAAGCATCTGGAGTTCACTGAAGGAGCAAGGGCCCTGGCATGGCCATTATTTTTTCTCTCTCTTTGTTTGTAAATAAATATTTGTTTGTTTTTTTTAAATCAACTTTGGATTGCATGGGTAAAAACTTAGCAGAAATTTATTGGAAACCTTCTAGCAATGTCCTTTAAGATGGTCCCAATGATTCCTTGTCCCTTGTTTAAGTCCCCTCTACTTTGCTCCGGGTTGGTGTGTGTGGCCAAAAGAACAGACTATGGCCACTTCTGAGGTGAGACCAGATATGGTCGCTGTCTTCTTAGTTACTCTTTTCCCGCTTGGGGCATTCACTTGAGTAGAAGCCATTTTCCATGTCAGAAACACTCTATAGAGAGGCCCACACAATAAGAAACTGGGATCTCCAGCCTACAGCCACATGAGTGAGATTCTCCACCCAGGCAAGTCTTCATATGACTGCCCTTGGCTGATAAGTGGACTGTGCCTCCCAAGAGTCTCAGAGCCAGCCCCGCCCAGCTAATTTCCTCTGGATTCTCCCGAGTGCATTATATGGAGTATAATCTTATCACTTCCCAGACTTTTGGCTAAGATCAAGTTTAGAAACACATTTTTTAAGGTATTTTTATTTACTTATTTGCAAACAGAGACGAAGACACAGAGATAGAATGGGTGTGCCAGGGCCTCTAGCCACTGCAAACAAACTCCAGGTGTATATGCCCCTTTGTGCATCTGGGGAATCAAACTTGGGTTGTTAGGTTTTGCAAGCAAATGCCTTAACCACTGAGCCATTTCCTCAGTCCTAGAAACCCATTTTTTGAGCAAAAACTTTGTCTGGAAAAAAATTTGACAAAAATTTGGTTTCCTTTGCACAGCCATGACTTTCTCTGAAAATGTGTGAGGAGGTTTAGCACTTAAACATGAAGCTTGGTAGGGTGTTTGACTCCCCAGAACTCACATAAAAATCTGGGTGTAGCCAGGCATGGTGGCACATGCCTTTAATCCCAGCACTCAGGAGGCAGAGGTAGGAGGATCGCTGTGAGCTCGAGGCCAGCCTGAAAGTAGAGTGAGTTCCAAGTCAGCCTGGGCTGGAGAGAGACCCTACCTCAAAAATAATTTTAAAAAAAAGAGGGGGTGGAGACATGGCTTAGTGGTTAAGGCATATGCCTGCAAAAGCCTAAGGATGCAGGTGCAATTCTCCAGGTCCCATGTAAGCCAGATGCACAAGGTGGCACATGTGTCTGGAGTTCATTTGCAGTGGCTAGAGGCCCTGGCATGCCCATTCTCACTCTCTCTATCTCTCTCTCTCTGTGTCTCGAATAAATAAATAAAATAGATAAATAAAATGTTTTCAAATACCAAAAAAAAAAACCCGACTGAGTGTGATCTTCTCGTTGGTAACCTCAGTTGGTGGAGGAGGGGTAGAGACCAGAGAATGTCTGGGATTTATGGACTGAAAATATCAGCTCCAGGTAGAAGGTCAGATCCTGTCTAAAATGAGTAGATAAGCAATAGAGAAGGACGCCCGAAGTTCTCTTATGGCCTCCACATGCATGCACATAGTTGGTGTACATTTGCACACATATCATGCATACAGTACATATAATACATCACACATACTCTATGCAAAAAGTGAAAAAATAGGGTTGGAGAGACGGCTTAGTGGTTAAGGCACTTGCCTGCAAAGCCTAAGGACCCCATGTTCTACTCTCCAGATCCCATGTAAGCCAGACACACAAAGGTGAGGCAGGCGCAATGTCACACATGCCCACTAGGTGGCGCGAGTGTCTGGAGTTCAATTTCAGTGGCTGGCTGAGGCCCTGGCACACCAAAATTATCTCTTTGTCTTTCTCTTTCTCTCTCTCACGCTCTAAAATTTTAAAAAAAGGGAGAAGGGCTGGAGGAATGGCTTAGCAGTTAGACGCTTGCCTGTGAAGCCTAAGGACCCTGGTTCAAGGCTTGATTCCCCAGGACCCACATAAGCCAGATGCACAAGGGGGCACATGTGTCAGAGTTTGTTTGCAGTGGCTGGAGGCCCTGGCGTGCCCATTCTCTTTCTCTCTCTATCTGCCTCCTTCTCTCTCTGTCTGTTGCTCTCAAATAAATAAATAAAAATAAAACAATTTTTTTTTTAAAAGGGAGAAAAGACAATGTGTGAGGAGCCGATTTCTGTTTGCCCTATGCTGCTAAGTTTGGGGGTAGACTGTATGTGGCAGCAGAACACTAATGCCCTAATGACAGACAGTGGACATAAAAACACGTGCAGGAGGAAGACCCCTTGCCCTGGCCAGTGCCTTCCAATTTCACAGTTCCTAGAGCAGGGCTTCCTTCACACGCAGTCAGTTAATGACTAGTTGCTGAGTGAGAGACGCCTGCCCTCCAGCAGCTCCCACAGCATAGGAAGAAGGCAAACCAGCAAGAATGAAGTGGGTGTTGTGTGCGGGGTGGGTGATGCTGTCTGTGGGAGAGTGTGCGTGGAGGAGCCACAGCCCAGCGGGCCTGATTGAGCGCGTCCTTGCAAGGAACTGACGTCCATCTCCCTCTTCGGCCTTATTGTCCCGTGAGCCGTTGCTATAAATTGGAAAGCTGTGACTTTAAGAAGGGCAGCTTTCTTCCTCTATGTGAGAACAGTTCTGAAGGAAGTCCTGCAAAAGCTGTTAGTTATTAACTTCCGTTACTTGCAGATGCAGGAGCACTGGAGACCAGATTGATGGGGGGGGATGGTGAGTGACAGCAAGGAAAACATCCATGCTCCAAGATCATGGAAAGGTTTGTTTGCATCATGCTACAGCCTCCAGAAGACAGACTGGCCTCTCAGAGCACAAGAAGCCAAGGGAAGGGGCTCAAAAGATCAGCAAAGGACGAGGCCAGCAGCTCTGAGCAAGTGCAATCAATGCACAGTGACTTGGAGAAAAAGCCCCCAGAGCCACTGTGGGGGGCAGTGTTGATCTCAGTGTGGAGTACGTGGCTCCTGCGGCTGCTGGAGCAGGCAGATGGATGGCAGCCCCGTCTTTAGGCATCTTCGCCTGCATAAAGCCTGTGTACTTTGCCCATAGCTGGGCACTCGCAGGCTGTTATATTCTTGGCAGCGCCTAATTGTTTAGGTGAATGTTATTTAAGAAGAAAAGTTTCTATCATCGCCACAAGTGTATAGCATATAGTGAAAGAACCAACACACTTTGCATCATGAATTCGCACTTAGAAATAACTCAGAGTCATCTCCCTGTATTGTATACAGTCACATCCTGAGAAGTACTGGCTTTTAGATATTTGAGATTACAGATGTGTTGAAAAACCAAACCAAAATGGAAAAAATGTTCCAGGGGCTGGGAAGATGGCTCAATGCGTGGCAAATACTTTGATCTCAATTCAGATCCGCAGAACCCAGGTCAACGTAGAGATGGTAGCGCGTGTCTGTAACCCCAGTGCCCCTATAGCAAGATGAGAGGCAGAGACAGGAGGCTCTCGGGGAGCTCAGGGGCCAGCCGGCCTGGTGCACACACCAGCACACCACAACGGTCTGTTGCATTCAAGGTGGAAGGTAAGGGCTGAAACCCAAAGTTGTCCTACGACATCCAAAGTGTGCCCACACTCACACACATGAACACGCATCCACACACTCGCACACGCATGCACACCCCCCCCCCACATATTCACATTAGGCAAGCACATCAAACATGCATGCATACACAGAGAATGCTCTGGAAGGTAGTACATCGAAGATTATTAATTACCACTGAAAGAACCCATTCCAGAACCCTGAACACGTCTCTAGAACTGTCCTCCCTAGGTAGAATTGCCTACTTAAATTTGCCTGTGCCTGCGACTGATCTTCCAGGTCTCTTACTGTACACAGCAGGGCCTCACAAGGCTCTTTGCAAGAACAAACACGTGTGCAGAATTCATGACTGCTATGAAGGTCAAACGCTTACATTTGCCTGACACAAGTAAATAGTTGAAAAGATTCCAGTTGGCTATGAAAAGGTAATAAATTAGCCAGATTTCGTTCTGTCAAAGAGAAACCAAAGCTTTGCTCTCCTTGGATGTCCAGGACTTCCAAATGCCACCCAGAACACCCATGTAGGTAAACTGTACCACTGTGTCCATAGAACTGAACTGACACCTTCCTACTGGCAGAGCATCCAATTAGCCTGTGGAGCATCTTCGACTTTCTGAGGCCTGAGCTCCACCCTGGAGAGTCTCATTCTGATCCAGTGATGAAATCACAAATCCAGGGCATGGAGGTCCACAGTTCTGGAGTGAAGTATTTGTCATATCAAAAGAGAATGTGAAGACACATTGTTGGGTGGAAAATGAGATGTCTATTAGAAAAGTTCAGATTGTTGGAAATTTTTTATTTTTTTGTAATAGGACACATTCAAAATGAGGTTGTTTCAAACTATTTTATTATTCCCAGAGGTTTAGAAGTGTAAAGTGATCTTAATATCGGGAGCATCAATACACCTCAAGAGCTTTTGTTAAATTACTGTGCACTTAAAGCCGGGTGTGGTGGTGCCCGCCTTTAATCCCAGCACTCGGGAGGCAGAGGTAGGAGGATCACCATGAGTTTGAGGCCACCCTGAGCCTCCATAGTGAATCCCAGGTCAGCCTGGGCTAGAGTGAGACCGTACCTTGAAAAAACAAACAAAAAATACTGTGCACTTAGGGGCAGGGAGGTGCTTAATAGTAGGGGCTAAAGGGAATGAGAAGAAAATTTATACAAAATCCATTTATCCTCAGAGAGTTGAGCTAAAGATGGGTAGGAAGAGATGCCCAGTGTCAGTGCCCAGAGCCTCCAACCCTGCCACCAGGGCAGTCCTGGGCCTGGGACTTTGTACAAGGAGATTCAAAGCCTGTCTCAGTCACATGTCTCTGACAGCATGAGAAAGCTTCCGGAACTGTCCCCTTCACCAACATAGCCTTCCTTTGTGAAAAGAAGTTTCAGTTTCTCTAAAAATAATATTTCAATCTCTTGGTTATGCTTTTTGAACCTCTGGGGATTAGCTGTCTGCCCGGATTTATTTTCTTCCTATTTCCAAGAAAACTCCCAAATTGGGTCTGATAAAAGTGGAAATTTATTTCCAAAGTGACGGAGTCTACGTAACCTTACACACGGGATATGATTCAGCAATTACCTACTTGAGTTTTAACATTCACAAACATTTGTTTTCTTTGGGTTCTCTATGACCCCAGAGCTTATAAACATCAGGTGGAGACAGGGTTTTATTGCTGGGAGGGACCTCAGGGCTCAGCTCGTCCAAGGATCTCCATTAAACCCACCCAAGTCTGACTTCATTAGGATAAGCCTCATTCTTCCTCCGGTTACTCAACACATTGTTTTCACTGTCCAATATTCATTTAAGAGACAACCCCAAATGACCTCCGTCTTTGAAGCTTTCTGGCTTTAATGAGGACCTCTGTTCAGAAGAGGGAAAAGAAAGAAAAAGGAGGAAGGGACACTGTCAAGGGATGTCACTGATCTGAGATTAACAGAAGCCACAGGCAATAAATTTCACCTTGGCCTGGGGCGGGAGTGGGGGTGGTAGTCCTGAGCACCTATGGTTTGGTGTTGTATACACAAGGTGCCCATATTGTGCGTCCTGGTAGAAGAGGTCTCCAAACCTTAGGACCTCAGGAGTAGGGAGAGTGTCTTTCATATGTTAATGACGTAGCTGGGAGCATCTCATAGCTTCAACAGGAGCCTGGTCACCAAAAAGACCAAGGTACATCCCCCAGCCCTGTTCTGTTTTTCTTTTAGTGTGTGTGCATGCGTGTGTACATGCACGCAGACCAGAGGACAGCCTAAAGCATTGATTTTCAGGAATGCTGTTCACCCTCTTTTTTTTTTTTTCTGGAGAGGGTCTCTTATTGGTTCGGAACTTAAAATATATATATATATATTTTATTTCTTTCTTCCTTTCTTTCCTTCTTTCTTTTCTTTCTCTCTTTCTCTCTCCCTTTCTTTCTTTGGAGAAAGAGGCAAATGGAGAGACATAATGGGCATGCCAGGGCCTGTAGCCATAACTCCAGATACATGCACCGCCTTGTGCATCTGGCTCTTATGGATCCTGGGGAATTGAACCTCAGTCACCAATGGCCAATGCATTACTCAGTCATGCTACATAATAAAGCTTCCATAAAACATAAAATACTGAAAGTGGTGTACCCCAAGAGGGCATGGAGGCTTTGCCTCCTCTCCCATACTTCACCCCATGCATCTCTTCCAGGAGTATTCATTCGTAAGATCCATCGAAATAAACAAGTGTGTGTAAACACAGTGTTTTCCTGAGCTCTCTGAACTACTGCAACAAATGAATTAGATCCAAAGTGGGTCTTGGGAACGCTGGTTTACGAGCCTATGTTATGAAGCAAATGTTATGACCCAGGACGTGTGATTGGTCTCTCTGGGGCAGGCAGCCTGATGGGATTGAACCCTCCACCTGCTGGATCTGGGGGGTATCTCCAGAAAGAAACTGTCAGAGTTCAAGTGAATTGGCTAACACCTAGATGCACTGAGAACTGGTTATAAGTGGAGAGAAAGCCCTCCTCCCCCCCCCCCCACTTACTGGTGACCTGAGGTGAAATGTTTTGTGTTCATTGAGTGGGAACATAGGTTAAAAAGAAACAAAACACAAAAAACAATTAACAACCTCTAGCACTGGGGTTACGCTTATACGCCACCATGCCTGACATTCCATGTAATTACTGGGGAGCTGGACTCAGGTTTTGATGCTTGCATGGCAACCATTTTACCACGAAGCCCTCATGTGCATTATAAGCAGCACTGGACCCTCCAACAGTGCGACATATAGACTAACAGGTGTCATTACTCCCTTCTGCAGATGACAGCATTGAACTCAGGGCTTGGGTGACTTGCCCAAATCAGACGCAGCTGGGGGTTATTTGCTTTATTTATTTATTTTTCCCCAGAGGTGCAGAAGAGAGGACGTGTAAAGTCCAGGGGAAGGATGGTGATGTGGGGGTGGTGGGGAAGCTAGTGGAAGGAGCGCGGCTACGGTAGCTCACTCGTTCTTACGGTAACTGTTGCTGGGTACAGAGATTAAGGCATCTGGCTTTAAGAATCCATCTCTACTGCCCATTTAGGAAAGCCATGAAATGGGCAGCCAATCCCAGCACTAAGTGATTTCCCAGTTCTGGAGGAAATGGTATGTCAGGCTCTGCCTCAATATCACTCAGCTGTTTGCTTTCTCTTGGCTGGTTACCCCAACACAGGGAGCCAGAGACCAAAAGTCCCCTCCTCTTCACCACTTGATCCACCTTGCATCCAGGGGTCATTCCCTCCTCCCATCCCAGAAGGCTCACCAGCTCTCAGAGTCTAGGAGGGCCCTGCATGGGCTACAAATCAGACTTCAGGGATTGAAAACTTACCTGGAAATAGAGCAGCGAGAACAGTCACTACATCCCCGTGCCCAGAACACCCTCCTTTACTGAGATAGCCACTCCCAGGAGCGCGGGGGCAAAAGCACACTCCAAAGTCAAGGTCAAGGCCACCAGCGACTTCATGGGCATTGAGAAGTCGTCGCTTCTCACATCCACTGACTGGTGAGACAGCAACCCTCTTGTCTTTAGCCTGTCAGGCGTCTTCAGGGATCCCTAATACAAACGTATGCATTGAAGACGACTCTCCTTGGGCATTTGGAAATGCTTTTAATACTTAGGACGTCACATTTAAATTTTAGTAGTCACCCTTAGGACTGGGTAGGCAGAGCTGCAGAAACTTTGGAAGGAAGGAGCGATACTCTTCCTTAAGGTTGACAGAACACAGAGTGTCAGACGAGATTGAGGAATCAAGAGACTGGAATAGAACCTACTGGCAAGGGGACAAGGTCAAGCTCCCTGTTACTCATGGGCAAATTATGCCATCACGTTCCAAGCAGTGTTCTTTATTTTGTGCGAGTGTATGCGTATTGCAGATGACGTGTGGGCATGTGCGTATGGATGTGCCCAACCCACTGTGCGTGGGCAGGTCTGAGGACAACCTTAGAATCGTTATCCTCTCATTCTATCCTGTTTGGGCCATGGTCCTCCTTGCTCCTCCTCAACTCGGTGTGTGCCGGTCTAGCTGGCCGCAGGCTTCCACATTCTCCTGGCTTTGCCTCTCGCTGACGTGGGCACACTGGGATTACAAGTGCGTCCCCTTGCATCTGGCTTTACATGGGTGCTGGGAAGTTAAACTCAGCCAGCAAACTTGCAAGCAAGCACCTTTAAGAGCTGAGCCATCGCCCTAGGCCCTCGAGGTAGTATTTCTTTTTTAAAAAAAAAATGTTTATTTATTTATTTATTTGGGAACAGAGAGGAGAAAGAGGGAGTGAGTACGGGCACACCAGGGCCTCTAGCCACTACAAATGAACTCCAGACACATGGGCCACTTTGTGCATCTGGCTTTAAGTGAGTACTGGGGATTTGAACCTGGAACACCAGGCATTGAAAGCAAGTGCTTTTAACTACTGAGCCAGCTCTCCAACCCCAAAGTAGTATTTTTTAAAAAATATTTTATTTATTTATTCACAAGCAAAGAGAGAGAAAGGGAATGGGTATGTAAGGGCCTCCTGCCATTGCAAAGGGACTCCAGATACATGTGCCATTTTGTGCACGTAGCTTTATGGGAGCATCAGGGATTTGAATCTGGGCTTTACAAACAAGCACCTTTAACCACTGAATAACCTCTCTAGCCTCCACCAAATAACATTCTTATTTTATGTTATTTTAATTTATTTATTAGAGAGAGAGAGAGAAAGAGAATGGGCACAATGGGGCCTCTAGCCACTGAAAAGAACTCCAAATACATGTGCCACCATGTGCATCTAGCTTATGTGGGTTCTGGGAAATCAAATCTGGGTCCTTAGACTTTGCAGGAAAGTGCCTTAACCACTAAGCCATCTCTGCAGTCTCTCCCAAGTAGTATTTTTTTTTATTTGAGAGAGAGAGAGAGAGAGAGAGAGAGAGAGAGAGAGAGAGAACTGGCACACCAAGGCCTCAGCCGCTGAAATTGCATGCCAGACACTTGCACCACCTAGTGGGCATGTGTGGCCTTGCGCTTGCCTCACCTTTGTGCATCTAGCTTACATAGGATCTGGAGAGACAAACATGGGTCCTTAGACTTGGTAGGCAAGTGCCTTAACCACTAAGCAATTTCTCCAGCCTCTCCAAAGCAGCATTTTTAATATGCAGGTTGAGCAGATATGAGTGAAGGTGCTTCCTGCCAATCAGAAGATGTGACTATCATATGCAAACTGAGCCTTGGTGTCTCCTCTTTCTCATTAGTCCTAGCAGTTTACTTTCTTCCCACCTGATGGCTGCCATTTGTCCCCTCCCAAGCCTTGGCATGTGCAGCCTTTGTAGTCACTCCTCCAGATAGATTCCTTGTGACTAGAGTCCAGTCTGAGGTCCCCTTGGGCAGTGGGAGTTAACTCACTCAGCGTCAAGAGGGAAGGTCAGAAGCCAGCCCCTTCCTGCAACCTCCTCTCTTCTCCCAAGGCTTCTCTCCACCGTGACCCCTTGGGTGACCCTAACTTGAAGCATACCTCAAGTCAGAAAGCAGGGTAGAGAGGTGAATCCACAGGAGAGAGGTGGGGCAGGCAGACCTCAGGACAAGGTATAGAAGGTAGGCCATCATGGGTCTAGGGAGCTATATGACTTGGCTTTAACATTGCCCAGTAACTGCATCAGCCAGACACTGCCAGGCCCCTCATCTCACGTGCATGCATGTCACTAAAACCTTCAGCTGAATTCTACTCTATGGACATTAAGCTCGTGGCCAGAAAGTCCTGAAAGGCGAGGGTAGAGTGGAAAGGGGTTAGGGAGACTGGGCATTCCCCGATGTGACCTCGGTCAGTGTCCCAGCCATTCCGCACAGGCCATTTGCACCCTGTCATCGTGTTCATGTCCAAAGCCAAATGCATATCTATCTCCTCCCTGACAGCTGCACCTCTGGAGTAATTCATTCCATCTGTCTCAGTATCGAGCTGTGTGTTCCCAGGGCCCCACCCCCGCCTCATCGTGGCCCAGAAGGGCTCCACCTCTCAAATTCTGATGGCTAGGGATCCTCTTTCTGCCCACATCAGGTACCCTCCCAGCTCCCAGGACCTCTATCCATGCTCCCTTGGCTCCCTCACTACACAGGGGCCTCCCGGCCTGATGCTGGAGGTGGATGGAGACAGTTCAGGCTGGGAGGAAGGCTGTGATTAGAAGCTCTACCTCTGACAAGCTGAGTGACCTGGGACAGTTCTCCTCACTTAAGATATCATTTCTTGTCGGGTGTGGTGGTGCACACCTTTAATCCCAGCACTAGGGAGGCAGACGTAGGAGGATTGCCATGAGTTCAGGGCCACCCTGAGACTACATAGTGAATTCCTGGTCAGTCTGGGCTGGGGTAGAGGGAGACCCTACCTCGAAAAACCAAAAAAAAAAAGAAAAAAAGGACTGTGCAGAGCAGGGCATGGTGGCATAACGCCTTTAATCCCAGCACTAGGGAGGCAAAGGTAGGAGGATAGCCATGAGTTCAGGACCACCCTGAGACTACATAGTGAATTCCAGGTCAGGGGTCCCTTATGACCTAATCACCTACCGAGGCTCCACCCTGCAAAAACATCACTTTGAGAGTTAGACTGGAGCAAGGCACTACCTCAAAGAAAAAATTCTCATTAACAGAGTAATAATATAAACTGAAATTTAGTGGAGAAAATGTATAGAAGCCTCTGTCTATGTTGACTCAATCAAAGGGAACTGTTATAGTATTATTACTTTTTCTTTTTTTTTTCATTTTTTTTTTATTTTTTTGGTTTTTTGAGGTAGGGTTTCACTCTAGCCCAGGCTGACCTGGAATTCACTAAGGAGTCTCAGGGTGGCCTCGAACTCACAGTGATCCTCCTACCTCTGCCTCCCAAGTGCTGGGATTAAAGGCGTGCGCCACCACGCCCGGCTTATTATTACTTTTTCTAATGGAGTGCTGTCATGTTTGGCCTCCACACCTCCATAAAAGCCACAGTGAGCTCTAGTTTTCAGGTGCTCCCAGACAAGGTCACCCCTCGATGGATGGGGTGGGCGTCCTATGACTTTGGATGCCTCTGGCAAGATCCCTTCCTGTGAAACTCCCAGACTTGCCCTGAGTTTCTGCCCCAAGGTCGACAAGAAGGATCTCCCCCTCCCGGAGCCCTCAGTCCCCACTTGGCCTCCCTAGCTTCACCAGGACTGCAGCGGGTAGTTTACAGACAACCACAGTTCGCAGGGCACGGCTGTGGAGGCTGGAAGTCCAGGATGAGGGAGCCAGCCCTATCGGCTGCTGGTGAGCATGCTGTTACGGTTTGCAGACTACCACCTTCCTGCTGAGTCCTCACACGGTGGGAAAGGGGCTCTCTGAGGTTCCTTTTCATAGGGAACTGAACTTAAACATGAGGGCTCCCTTGTGACCTCATCACCTACCGAGGCTCCACCCTGCAACAACATCACTTTGAGAGATTTCAACATAGGTATTTTGAGGAGACACAAAAAGTCAGCCCAACGCAACCATACCAGACACCCCAGGGCTCCCAGGACCCCCACCACATACTTTCACTCCCAATCAACATTGGTTATGCTCCTTGGACCCCACTGATCTTTTCAGCTTCTGAAGCCTTCCCACTATGGTCCCATCCACAGGGTTCCTTCTCAGCCAGTTGTCTATGAAACCCCTTGTTTTCCTCAAGCTCTGCTCCTAACGTTTTGCTTGCTTTCTTCTTCTGAATAAAACCTGACTCTTTTTGTTTGTTTGTTTGTTTGTTTGAGGTAGGGTCTCACTCTGGCTCAGGCTGACCTGGAATTCACTATGTAGTCTCAGGGTGGCCTTGAACTCTTGGTGATCCTCCTACCTCTGCCTCCTAAGTGCTGGGATTAAAGATGTGTGCCACCACGCCTGGAAAACCTGACTCTTCTTTATGCCCCCTGTGGTCTTCCAGGACCAGCCCTGTCTTCCCAGTCTCACACAACCAGCCTGTAGTTGTAATAAACATTTCTTGTTGTTCCATCGCTATTTCTAGAACTTCCTTTCTTCCTTTTACCTGTTGTCTACCACCACCCAGCTTGGACTCCCTTGTCACAAGACATCGCCCATTTCTCCTCACTGCTAAGGGTAGCCTGTACACGACTCCTCTTCCTTATTAACTTCCAGTCCTGGCCTGCTTGCCTCTCAATTTCAGCCTCCCCAATGCCTCAGCCATTCACTGTAAGGATTGGGAGCAGGGCTGGCCCCATCAACCATGGGCTCAAGATGTAAAAGATACATTGGATTTTGGAAACTTAGCACACACACAAAAATACATATAATGTCAACTTTTATGGTCCAACGCCCAAATGATCACATTTTGGAGATAGTGAGTTAAATTAGATATATTGTTATGTGTACATTAGCTGTATTCATGTCTCTTCCCTTCTTTAGGTGTCTTCTAGAAAATTAAAGTTTCAGATGTAGGTCACATTTGAATTCTTTTTAAAATAATATTCTAGAGCTGGAGAGATGGCTTAGCAGTTAAGGCACGTGCCTGCTAAGCCTAAGGACTCACATTCAACTCTCCAGGTCCCACGTAAGCCAGACGCCCAAAGCGACACAAGAGCAAAAGGTTGCACACGTGCACAAGGTGGTACACGTGTCTGGAGTTCCATTACAGTGGCTAGAGGCTATGGAGTGCCCATTCTCGCTCTCTATCTCTCTGACAAATATTTTATTTATTTGCATGCGGGAAGACAGAAAAAGAATGAGAGGAAGGGAGAGAATGGGGATGCTAGGACCTCTAGCTTCTGTAAATGAACTCCAGAGGCGTGTGCCACTTCATGCATCTGGCTGTACATGAGTGGTGAGGAATCAAACACAGGTCATTAGGCTTTGGAGGCAAGCGCCTTAACCACTGAGCCATCTCTCCAGCCCGAGGTCATGTTGTATTTTCTATTGGAGACAGCAGCTCTGGAGTGGCTTCTGACCCACCAATCAATCCATATCCTATTCCAATTTCTAACTTGTTAATGAGCGCTACTTCCTGTCTTTCTCATGCACTCCCTCAACTATTCCCTAACCTGAAGTCTCCTATCCTACCACCTCGTCACCATCTCGGGACCTCAAGAGCTTCCACACTATAGAGTGTCAACCCTACATCTGCCCGCACGTCCCTCTAGCTTCCCTGTGCTCACCAGATAGAACGCTTCCTCCACCCTGTGAGTGCTGTGGCCCAAATATGACCTGTCCCCTCAGGACTCATGTTGAAATTTAATTGGCGAAGGTACTGGTACTGTGAGGCGCTGAGACCTTAAGAGGCGATCGGGTCATTAGGAGGGATTAATGTCTTCTTCGTGGGACTGGCTGGTTTCCACAAGAGCTGGTCATTATCAAAGGAGTTCGCCTCCTCGGCCTTCTCCCTTCCACAGCTTCCCCTGTCACTTTCCATCGTGTTATGACAAAACATGAGCCCCCCCTTGCTGGATCACTACCCCATTGAACTGCTTCCTGAACCAAGAGTGGAATGAACGTCTTTGTTTTACATGTATTACGTTGTTTGTATCGACAGTCAGCAGCCTGAGACCCTCAGCATAGAAATCTGGCTGGCTTACTGGCTTATCCTGGGGACCAGTGTGGCCTTCCAGCAACGCGGTGGCCTGCCACCTCCCCTCGTACCCTCACCCCGTCCCTCTCCGAGACACTGCTCCACACCTATGACTTCTCCTTCATCCTCGGTTTTCCTGTTCGACTGAAGAGAGGGCCTCCTCGGCCCTTGTCCAGCCTGAGCTATGCACTGTTTTCCTCAGAAGCTGGAAGAACCTTCCCTGCTCCTTCCCTCAGCACATTCCTCCTCATCCTTCCATACGCCCTCTGCTATTAATCTCTGCAAGATGCTGTCTGTCCTCGCCAAGGCCGATGGTTTCTTGTCCTTGCTCTAATTGCGTTTGTGGGTATAGTACTGGTGGTGGTTTGATTCAGGTGTCCCCTATAAACTTAGGTGTTCTGAATGCTAGGTTCCCAGCTAAGGGAGATCTGGGAATTAATGCCTCCTGGGGGCAGGGTATTGTTAGGGGCGGGCTTATGGGTGTTATAGCCAGTTTCCCCATGCCTGACGTTGGCCAGGACGTGATGTCCACCCTTTGCTCATGCCATCATTTCCCCCTGCCATCGTAGAGCTTCCCCTCGAGTCTGTAAGCCAATATAAACCTTTTTTTGTTTTCCCACAAGCTGCTCTTGATCAGGTGATTTTTCTGCCAGCAATGCAGACCTGACTGCAATAGTATTTCTTTCTTTCTTTCTTTCTTTGGTTTTTCGAGGCAGGGTCTCACTCTAGCTCAGGCTGACCTGGAATTCACTATGTAGTCGCAGGGTGGTCTCGAACTCACGGTGATCCTCCTACCTCTGCCTCCCGAGTGCTGGGATTAAAGGCGTGCCCGGCTCAAGCAACAGTACTTCTATTCAAGCATTTATCAAAGTATTGTGCAGAGGCTGTTTCCATGCCTGTGTTATGGGGGACATTAAGCCCCCCTGGTGACAGGAACCATGACCTTTTATTTCTTTGTGTACAGTAGCACCCAACACCCTATGATCTACTGCATGAAGGCAGCAATGGTTTCTTTATTTGTCTTAAATTCACCTCCCTTGGCCTTCCTTCATCCCCATCCTTGTGGATTTGGTAGATGTCCTCATTCCACCAGTAAGGACAGGTGACTGCCTTGTGAGAGACTCAGCGCTGGGTCTCGGCAGTCGGGGTCTGCCTTGGAGGGGCCTCTGAGCAGGGCCCTCATGGGCACAGGGCTGCGACAGATGGTTCATGTGGGGATTACAGGCACTGGGGAAGCCAAGGCCTTGGGGAAAGGCGGCGGGGAGCCAGGGCTGTGCTTTGCAGGGAAGCCCTCATTATCTGAAGTCTAGAGTCTACATTGGTAGGCCTGGGAATGAGGTCGAGATGAAGCTTGCTTTTCTGGAGTTCTGGAAGTGAGACAATGGGGGAATCAGCAGCCCATGGCCAGGCTGGTGAGGGAAATCTACCAATGGGTGGAGCACTTCTCAACCAGGTTGGAAGGCCTAACTGTGGCACCCCTGACGTCACCCTTGTAAGCAGCCCGAGTTAGCGCATGAGTACTCCACTTTACAGAGGAGGCGGGGCCGTTTGTATTGGTTGTTGATTTGACGGGACCTGGAGTCACCTAGGAAATGACCTGTGGGCAGGTCTGGGAGGGGTTATCTATACGAGGCTTGCTGCTAGACACGCCGTAGGTGGCACCTTTGCATGGACTTGTATCGTGGGCTAGAGAAGGAGGGCTGGAGAAGGCACTTGCCTGAAAAGCCAAAGGATCCCGGTTCTGCTCTCCAGAACCCACGTAAGCCAGATGCACAATGGGGCGCATGCACCCGGAGTTCATATGCAGTGGCTGGAGGCCCGGGCATGCCTATTATCATTCTCTCTCTCTCTCTCAAATAAATAATATATATATTTTTAAATTTTTATTTATTTATTTGAGAGTGACAGACACAGAGAGAAAGACAGATAGAGGGAGAGAGAGAGAGAATGGGCGCGCCAGGGCTTCCAGCCTCTGCAAACGAACTCCAGACGCGTGCGCCCCCTTGTGCATCTGGCTAACGTGGGACCTGGGGAACCGAGCCTCGAACCGGGGTCCTTAGGCTTCACAGGCAAGCGCTTAACCGCTAAGCCATCTCTCCAGCCCAATAATATATTTTAAAAAGGAAAGAGGAGAAAGAGGGATAACTGAGCAATGCATTCATTGCTCTCTGCTTCCTCATTGCAAGCTGAACGTGACCAGCTGCTTCAAGTTCCTGCCACTGTGACGTGCCCACCATGGTGGACTGTAACTTCAGACTGCAAGACAAACTCTTTCTCTTTGAAAAATATTTTATTTATTTGCAACGAGAGACAGAGAAAGGAAGACACAGAGAGAAAGCGAGAGAAAGAGAGAATGGGCACACCAGGGTCTCTTGCCACTGCACACCAACTCCAGATGCATGCAGCACTTTGTGCATCTGCCTGTATTGGGGTTCTGGGGAATCAAAGCAGGGCCATCAGGCTTTTCAGGCAAGCACCTTTAACCTCTGAGCCATCCCTCTAGCCCAGCCCTTTCTTTCTTTTTTTCTTTTTTAAATTTTATTTATTTATTTATTTGAGAGCGACAGACACAGAGAGAAAGACAGATAGAGGGAGAGAGAGAGAATGGGTGCGCCAGGGCTTCCAGCCTCTGTAAACGAACTCCAGACACGTGCACCCCCTTGTGCATCTGGCTAACGTGGGACCTGGGGAACCGAGCCTCGAACCGGGGTCCTTAGGCTTCACAGGCAAGCGCTTAACCGCTAAGCCATCTCTCCAGCCCCCAGCCCTTTCTTTCTTAAGAGAGGCCGCCAGGCTACGCTCTCCCGCTGCCCACAACTTAACCTGCTGGTGCTCAGCCCTGTGCTCTTATTTAATGGCACACATCCTTGGGCATGCTGCCGAGAAGAATGAGTTAACACCCTTATTCTGCTCCAACCTGTAGAGGGCTATGACCCCTGGTGAGGCCAGACCCTCCCAGGAAGCCCATTCCCACACTTGGGCAGCTGCCCAGCAGCCCTCAACTATGCCAAATGAAGCAGGGAGGTTTGATGGATGGGAGGTAGATGCAGGGGGCCATCCCTTGGGAGAATAATTTAATTTTATAGGGAAGGAACACAGGACCGGTGAGCCCTGACTTCAGGCATCCTGCCACAGCCGTCAGGACCACATGCAACTCATTACCTCCGCTGGCTTCCCAGGGGCAGCCATGGATGACGCCACACGTATGTGACGGGGCGGCTGAAGCCATGGGGAGAGGAAGACAGCACTGTTTCTCTGACACTAACACCTCTCTCTGGCCCTAGCAAAATGCCGAGGAGGAGTCCAGCCCAGCCAAGCGCCACCCACTCCCCGGCTTTTCCAGCCTCCTGGAGCCAGACTGGAGAGGTCCCCAAGTGCACAGAGAAACAAAGGCTAGTGGAGGAAGGTGACAGAGGGAAAAGGGGAGGGAGAGGTAGGAGGTGGTCCTGGCCGGCCCTTGTTTGGGTTTCTGTTTGGACGGATGACTGAGCAAGAGAGACCCCGAGGTCCAAGGTCCCTTCTGAGATGGGTCCTGCAAAGCAGTTTGGCTGTCACAGGAATTCCCTCTGCTGCGATCTGGGATGTGACAGCTCCTGCCCTTCATTTTTCCCATCTGAACTGGGCTTCAGGGAGGATCCTGAGGGCTAAGACACAGGCGTGAAGCAGGGTCCCCAGAAGTGACCCAGACAGGAGTGCATAAGTGGCATGGAGCAGGGGAGGCTGGACATGGAGGGTGTAGGAACGAGACACACCACAGTTGGGAAAAGTGACCTTTCGTGGAGGGGACCCCATGACGTGTAGCACAGCCCCTTCTCTCTCCTTTCTCACTTAAGAAGTAAAGAAGAGGGCTGGAGAGATGGCTTAGCGGTTAAGCGCTTGCCTGTGAAGCCTAAGGACCCCGGTTCAAGGCTCGGTTCCCCAGGTCCCACGTTAGCCAGATGCACAAGGGGGCGCACGTGTCTGGAGTTCGTTTGCAGTGGCTGGAGGCCCTGGCGTGCCCATTCTCTCTCTCTCACTCTCCCTCTTTCTCTCTCTGTCTGTCACTCTCAAATAAATAAATAAAGTAAAATATTTAAAAAAAAAAGAAGTAAAGAAGAGAAAGGAAGGAAGGCAGGGAGGGAGAAGAAAGAAAAGATGGGAGGGTTACAGAGAAAGGGAAAAGGTAGGGAGGGAGGGAGAGAGAAGAGGAGGGGAAGGAAGGAGAGAAGGAAAGAGCAGTTACTGTGAAGAATTTGAATGGTGAGCTGGGCAGAGTGGCGCACAGCGTTTAATCCCAGCACTGGGGAGGCAGCAGTAGAAGGATCACTGTGAGTTCAAGGGCAGCCTGAGACTACAGAGTGAATTTCAGGTCAGCCTGGGCTAGAGCGAGACCCTACCTTGAAAAACAAAGAAGAAAAGGAGGAGGAAAGAAGAAGAAGAATACAATGGGGACAGCAGGGGCTGATCTGCTGGAGGAAGGGAAGCTCTCTGGGCAGCAAGCCTCCAGCCCAGCCCACAGCAGGAAACGATGGTCCTCAGACCTCCTCTCTCACTCACTTTTCCAATAAGGACCTACTGCCCGAGCCTATGAAATAGTAACTTTCTAGCCCTTCAGCCTACATTGGAAATACTGCTTTGTTGGATAGGGGCACTGCCTGTAGCCCTGATCCTCTGGGGGGTGGGGGTGACCTGGTAGGAGCCAGTGCCAGGTGCAAGCATCCACGCTTCCTGGCTAGGTGAGTGCCTTCTCCCCATAAACTCCGCTGAGTGAGCCCCAGCGCCAACCAGTGGCAGGCCCAAGCCATATTCCTGGAGTTAATCTTGCCAGGCATAAGGCATCTATTCTGTGTTAAATTCCCACCTGGCTCTTGCTCTATTTCCCTATCAGTTCCAAGGGGGGGGGGTGTAGGCCCCCGGGGCAAGCAGGACAGAAGGGAGATGGTCCTTAGGAACCATCAGCCCAACACTTTTGAATTCCTTTCCCGGGAAGGAACCCTGAATTACAGGCCAAGACACTCTAGGTCAGGTCTCGGCCTTGCCTCTACTTGAGTGGCCTGGGCAAACCATGTGCTGACAATCATAGATTTTCAAAGCACCTTCCACCTGTAAAGTGCAGGGAGAACCCAGACAAGAGCCCGTCACTTTCCCTGGCTTCAAGGCTCCCCAAGTCCTGTAAGACCAACGGCCACATCACCATGCAGAGAAAAGCCCACCATAACCCAGTAAGAACATAGGATTTCAAGTAGTCAGAACTCTGTTACAGTTTGGATAGGAAGGGTTTTCCAGAAAAGCTCATGTGTTGAAGGGTTAGTCCCCAGGCAGTGGATTCAATCCTTGAGAGGTGAATGGATCCTGAGGGATCTGAATTCATCCATGGATTGGTGTATAGATGGATTAGTAATTCCATGGCCTTACTCATAGGTGATAGAACTTTTTTTTAGAAGTTGGACCTTGTAGTGGTTTGATTCAGGTGACCCCTTATAAACTTAGGTGTACTGAATGTTTTGTTCCCACATGATGGAGATTTGGGAATTAACACCTCCTGGAGGCAGTGTATTGATGGGGGCGGGCTTATGGGTGTTATAGCCAGTTTCCCCTTGCCAGTGTTTGGCACACTCTCCTGTTGCTGTGGTCCACCTTATGTTGGCCAGGGGGTGATGTCCACCCTCTGCTCATGCCATCATTTTCCCCTGCCATCATGGAGCTTCCCCTCAAGTCTGTAAGCCAAAAGAAACCTTTTTATTTCCCCCACAAGCTGCTCTTGGTCCTGTGATTTCTGCCAGCAATGCAAACCTGACTGCAACAGACCTTATTGGAGAAAGTAGGTTACGTACTGCAGGCATGTCCCTGGGGAGTGTATCTTGTCACGCCCCTCTGCGTGTTGCTCTCTGCTTCCTGGCCACCGTAGAGGAACCTGGTCCCTTTACCCCTGTTCCCACTGCCACGATCCAGCCAAACATGAACCAAAAGCAACTCTGAAATGGCGAGCCAAAACAAATCTTTCTTCCTTTAAATTATCTTTGCGAGGTCTTTTGTCACAGGGCCTTAGAACTGACTAACACGGGCAATGAGACCCAGAGCAGAGAGATGCCGGGGGAACTGATCCATGCGGCATGGAGCTTCAGATGTGAATAAGGTCCTGGTGGCAAGACAGGATGGGGAGGTTGAGGCAGCCCCAGGAGGAGAGCGCAAAGGGCCAGAACAGGATGGTGTAGACACGGATTCATGTTGGGGGTGAACAGAGCCAGGGGGCTAAGTTAGAACCTGACAGCGTAGTTGGTCTGAAAGGGTGCAGCTGGGGAGAGACCTCTATCCAGCCTGAGTCCTTACACCCTGCGTCTTTATGATCCCACCTGCATTACAGCCTGAGCCACTCGTTCATAGCCTGGCTACGCTTTGTGGCTTCTCCTTCCCCATGCCAAGACCCCAGAGCCAGCCTCCAAAAAGAGGGAGCATACATCCCCTCTTCCTCCTCCCCACCCTACATTCGAGGAGGCAATCCTAAAAGGGACTTAGAACTCCTCCCAGGCCTGACACCTCAATGGTTTTTTTAAAAAATATTTTATTTATTTGAGAGAGAGAGAGAGAAGCAGATAGAGAGAATGGGCATGCCAGGGCCTCCAGCCACTACAAACAGAAACTCCAGATGCATGCGCCACCTTGTGCATCTGGCTTAGGTGGGTACTGGGGAAATGAACCTGGGTCCTTAGGCTTCACAGGCAAGTGCCTTAACCACTAAGCCATCTCTCCAGCTCCACAGTTTTAATTTACTAGAGGATCTTGGGGTAGCCCTGGCCCAGGCCTCTCTCCTTCCCATCTCCTTCCACCTTCTTCTTCCTCCTGCAGCTGGCCTCACCCCTTACTCTCCCTCTCTGTTTTACTCTCCAGAAGCCACAGAATCTTTGGAAACAGGTCCAGTCTAGCTTGCATTTCCCTAGGTCAAGCTCTCCACTCCTCTTAGCAGTGAAAGGGAACCTGAACCAAAGCAGAGGCCCGGGAATTTCAACTAAGACAAGAGGAGACGCAGAGAATGTGGAATCAGGATAAGGTACTTGCTTTGCCACTTGCAGATTCTCAGATCCCTCTCTGTTCCTGCCCTCGTTCCCCATCACATACTTGGTGAGCAGTTGCTCTGCTTTGGCCCTGGGGAGGGCATCAGTGAGCAACTCCAGCCCTTGCCCAGCCTCTTTCTTTCCTTCCTTCCTTCTTTCTTTCTTTCTTTCTTTCTTTCTTTCTTTCTTTCTTTCTTTCTTTCCTTCCTTCCTTCCTTCCTTCCTTCCTTCCTTCTTTCTCTCTCTCTCTCTTTCTCTCTTTCTTTCTCTCTCTCTCTTTCTCTCTCACTCTCTCTCTTTCTTTCTTTCTTTCTTTCTTTCTTTCTTTCTTTCTTTCTTTCTTTCTTTCTTTCTTTCTTTCCTTCTTTCTGTGGGCAGCAGAGGATATAATAAACATGCAAAGTGCATGGTGTGCCAGAAGGGAGAACAACTATGGAAGAAAGGAAAGCGGAGGCAGAGAGGAGGCAAGATTTGAACAAGGCCCAACATGAAGGCAAGTGGGTGCAGTATCTGTATACTCCCTGGGGAGGTCAAGAGGCTGGAGGGATCACTGACAGGTTCTTCATGAAGGTCAGTGGCAAACAAGAGAGGAGTACAGGACTTTTTAGCCATGTGGTCAGGGCCTGGGTTTGACTCACATGGACCTGGGAGCTGTGTCATATCCTGAGTGTGGGTTTAAAGGGCCATACCCTAAGGTAATGACTAGTTAGTTTTTTTGATATAGAATTTTGGATCTAGGTAAGATTTACGTAAATCATGCTCCCATTTGGCAGATGAAGACATTGAGGCCAAGATAGGGGGTAAGTAAGCCTGAGTCCCACAGCATCCAGCCTCACTGTATTAGGGTCTGAACCTCAGGGACCAGGAACCCCACCCTCAGGACATGCATTAGTATGGCTGTAAATCGGCCCTCGGGGGGCTAGAGAGATGGCTTAATGGTTAAGGCGCTTGCCTGAGAAGCCCAAGGACCCATGTTCTACTCTCCAGATCCCACATTAGCCAGACACACAAAGGAGAGGCAAGCGCATGACCACATATGCCCACTAGGTGGCGCAAGTGTCAGGAGCTCGATTGCAGCAGCTGAGACCCTGGTGTGCCAATTCTCTCTAAATAAATAAATCAATCAATATGCACTTGGCCAGATCCTGCAGCTGGGAACCAGCAAGTGCAGAAGCTGGGCTCACTGCTAGTTTTTACTTTTTTGGTTCAAATGATCCTTTTTGATCTGAGGCCCAGAAAGGGGAAGCATGAGATTGGGGAGGAGGTGAAAACATGATCATCCCAGTGACACATCTCAGGCTTCTCCCACCCTATGGCCCCCAGTTGCCTCAGACTGGCCTTGATGGTCTCCTCCGACACCCCCCGCCCACCTCCACCATGCTGTACCTAGCTCTTTCTGGTCCAACCCAGCTTCTTCTTCTTTTTTTTGTTTTGTTTTGTTTTGTTTTTCAAGGTAGGGTCTCACTCTAGCCCAGGCTGACCTGGATTTCACTATGGAGTCTCAGGGTGGCCTCGAACTCATGGTGATCCTCCTACCTCTGCCTCCCAAATTCTGGGATTAAAGGCGTGCACCACCATGCCTGGCTTCAACCCAGCTTCTTTACCAATGTGCCAGAGAGGACACAACTGGCTCAAGGACATGGACCACAGGGCCACCTTTGCTGGGGTGCTGAGCAAGGCCACCCCTGAAGGGCCTCCAGCTCTTCTCAGGAGGCAGGTTGTTAGTCTGAGGAACAAGCCGCTTAGACTTTTCCCCGTCTCTTCTCTTACAAAATCTTTGTCAGTGTGATGGTTAATCTTTTTTTGTTTGTTTGTTTTGAAGTTTTGTTGCTTCAGATATCCATTATTTATTTGTTGGTATACAGAGATTTAGGTATCATTCATTCTGGCATGTTCAAATACAGTTTGTTTTTGATTCCTGTCTCTCCTGCTTTCTCTCCTGTCCCCCTTTTCCCCTCCCCACTCTATCACGGGTATGATGGTTCATCTTTTATTTTTATTCATTTATTTTATTCATTTATTTATTAGAGACACAGAGAGGGAGAAAACAGGCATGCCCGGGCCTCCAGCCACTGCAAACGAGCTCCAGACACATGTGCCACCTTGTGTATCTGGCTTACATGGGACCTGGGGAATCAAACCTGGATCCTTAGGCTTTGCAGGCAACCGCCTTAGCCACTAAGCCATCTCGCCAGTCTGATGGTTCATCTTCATTGTCAACTTGTAGAATCACCTAGCAGATGTACCTCTGGGTGTCCGTGAGGGAGGTTCCAAGGTGATATAACTGAGGTGAGAAGTCCCCTCCTAAGAGTGGGCAGTGCTATGCCATGGGCAGGTTCCCCTCCTGAGTGTGGAGGGTGCTATGCCATGGACAAGGTCCCCTGCTGACTGTGGGTGCTATGGGTGGGATCCCCTCCTTAATGTGGGTGGTGCTCTCATGGGGGGAGTTCTCAAACTAAAAAAAGGAGAGGGGCTGAAGAGATGGCTCAGCAAAAAAGGTGCTTGCCTGCAGAGCTTAACGACCCTGGTTCAATTCCCCAGTACCCATGTAAAGTCAGATGCACAAGTGGCCCATGCATCTAGCGTTCATTTGCAGTGGCTACGGCCCCCCTCCCCCGTGTCTCTGACTCTCCTTGCAAATAAAATAAATAAATAATTTTTTAAAGGAGAGCTAGCTGAGTACTAGCGTTCATCTCTTTTTGCTTCCTGACTGTACACGCAATGTGATGAACCACTTAACTCTCTCTGGGCACCACGCCTTCCCCATCAGGACAGTCTACACCCTCAAACCATGAGCTGAAATAAATCTTTCCTTTCATAAATTACTTTTGTCAGCTATTTTGTCACAGCAATAAAAAAGAAGTAATCAGTAAGTCAGTCTTCAGACCTCTTCCACCCCCTTGCTCAACATCTATACCTGCTTCCATCTAGTTCATACTTGGGGGGCTGCTTTCAGGTCAGCGACTCCCCCTAAAGGCATCATGAATCCTCTGAGGGTCTGGTTTTCTCTTCAGGACATCCCTGGTACCTAACACATAGCTTGACACGTGGTGGGTTCTCGGACTGCGTTCGTGGACTGGAATGCAGGGGGAGAATGTTCACAAGGAAATGTCACTCAAGCTGTCCTTATTCCCTCTTCCTGCTGGGACTGTCCCCTCCTTCCTCTTTGAGACACCCCTTCCCTTCCTACATCAGTGCTTGTGGGGAGAAAGACGCAGCGAGAGCAAGAGGGCGTCACTGCTCTGGAGTAAGCTCAGGGCAGAGGCCCTGGAGGAGTGGCGCAAGACCAAGTCCTGTGCTGGAGAAAACACCACAGAGCTGGACAACAAACACCATGGATAGAGGTGGCGCTGGCCAGCTGGCTGGAAGTCTTTGCAGGAATGTTTGCAAGCATCGTCCTGCTCCTCTTGGAAGCAGGGGTCGATGCTCTCCTATATATGCTCCAGGATGGAGTGAGTTCGCTTATGAAGCAATTATTAAGCACCTACTCAGTGTCAACAGTAAGCATTCATTAAGCACCTACAGGGCACCTTTGGTGGACACTGTACCAGGGTCTTCAGGTCCCTCTTCATGTGGTATGATCAGACTGTATTCTCCCTCACAAATCCGTCAGGAAATAGATCATACGGTTCTCTTCTCACCTGAGAGGGTCCACACTTACCAGTTTGAATACCTTAGTCAGACCCCACCCTCATCTCTTAGAGGTAAGAGGACAATCTGAAGAAGAAGGACTCAGCACCGGAACCTTTCTGAGGGATGGATGGGCTGTGGCACTCACACTGTTGATCACCACCTCCACTAACCCATCTGTAAGATGGGTCCTCATTTTGCCCATAACACAGGTTTTTTATTGAGATGAATGAATGAGAAAACCCATGGGAGGGATCTTTCCATGTGAGACATGTGCAGCAATAGACATTACGGCCTGGAGACACCACCAAAGTCACGGAGAGCCGGGGTTTCTCCCCATTCCACAGAGGATCATACCACCCCAAGACGGAGCTGGGAACACTCACCATCCTCACACAGGTTCAGTTTGGATAGGCTCCTGCCATCAAAGGGCTCCTCGAAGATGGAGCCAGTGTCGCGATCACTCATGGTATTCAGGTACATGGCTTTATTCTCCATTGCGTCCTTCGGCGTCAGAGACAGCAGGTGACACGGGGGACAGAGGAGAGACAGAGAGTCACTACAGGGGAAACAAACAAAGGGCAGAGCTAGCAGCCCAATGCCGTGGTCCCAGTCCAGACTGGAGCCCTGTCTACATCCTCAGGGACCAGGGGCACCATTGGGGTTCTTAGGACCTCAGTCTCCTCTGTGTCTGATGCTAAAAGACAAAGCTCTGGGCCAGTCTCACCATGGGATCCTCCCTTCCCTTCAACAGCTCTTCGTGAAGCTGCAGCTCTGGGCTGCCAGTACCATACCGTACTTGGCGGCACCTGAGGGACACTCTGCTAACTGAAGGGTGACCAGGGAACGGCCTCTGAGCCCTGGCTGTCTGGGAATGTCAGATAGGTCTGGGCTTTGCTCCCTGTACAGGTATGTCGAGGGAGTTCAGGGCCACGGGCTGACCCACTTGAGACCCAGAATGACACTCAAGTTCCACAGGGGACATGACAGGGATTCATCTCCCATGGAACCCAGGGTGCAGGTGGCCTCGGTGGGCTCCAGATGCCTGGAGATATGAAGACTTTAGCCAGAGGTGGGCTCTGGTCTGGATGGCCCCTCATGCTGGCCTACTGAGTCTTTGGATATACCCAACAGTGTCCCCACTGAAGGGAAATTCTGTGTCACTTGAAGTGAACCATTTGCACAGCAGTGTGACCCACGCTATCCCATTCTGTAATGCATGATCTCATAACTGAAAGGCCACCCTCAGAGCATGTGTGGGTGACTCCGGGCCAGAAAGGTGTTATGGGACTCTAATTTGAAGAGAGAGGGAAAATTGTGCTTTTTAAAAAAATATTGTATTTATTTATTTGAGAGAGAGAGATAGAGGAAGAGGCAGATAAAGAGAAAGAGAGAGTGGGCACGCCAGGGCCTCCAGCCACTGCAAAGGAACTCCAGATGCTTGTGCCCCCTCGTGCATCTGGCTTATGTGGGTCCTGGGCAATCGAACCCAGGTGCCTCTGCTTTACGGGCAAATGCCTTAACTGCTAAGCCATTTCCCCAGCCCAAATTGTGCTTTTATTCCTCACAGATTTTTTTTTTTTGAGTCTCTTATGATGCATTTGCATTCTTTGTGTAATAAGAAAAATCCTTTTTGTGAAACCAAATTACAAAATGTTTATTTACACAAAATTCTTCCTCTTTTTCCTTCACATATATGGCACGTAATTTTGCACATCACTTTCTGCTTTCAACGCAGTGCTAGCTGACCATAAGCTTAGGTCCACTTGCTGCTCTGATGCCCTTTAACTCTCTGGTCATTTACCAAAGGAAGGAATGAAGTAAGGAAGGGAGGGATGGGGAAAAAAAAAAGAAGAAAAAGGGAAAGAAGGAAGGAGGGAGAAAGAGAGATCTATTTTTGTTAATTCTTGGGAAGAACCCAACCCCGAGGTCCTAAGCCTGTGGTCTGTGTGAGGTGACCGAGAGCAGGTGTCCGTGGCGACAAGGCCATGGATTGCAAGAACCAGTCCATTTCCTCTCAAAGGCGGCGTGTCAACAAGCGTCAGTACCCACTGTTCCCGCAATAGAGATAACACAGGGGAGGCAGGCCTGGAGCCAAACCCAAGTGCCCCATTTTCAGAGCAGGCTTTGAGGGCTCGAAGAAGCCAGAAATGACCAGTGCCTGTTCAAATGTCCTTCCAGTGACCCAGCAGAGATGGGAGTTCTGCCTGGTTTCTGCTCTATCTCTCTAAGTAATGCGAGTCCACGCCCCCCCCCCCCCCCATGCATGGGTTCATTCAGGCACACACAGTCCTGAGATCCTCAGTCTCTGCTTTTCTTCAGCCCGTGGAAGGGACAGAAGAGGGGACGGCCCACAGCTCCACCGGGATTTCTCATCCGGTGTGATGACTCCCACCCAGCCTTTTTGCACACACAACCCCCTCACTGAGTCCAGTCTGCTAAGTGTCTGATATTGGTTCCCCCCATCCAAAGCCTCCACCCCGAGAGGGCCTCTAGGTGGGGTGCTGGGCGGCTCCGTGGCTGCTCGGCTACAGGGGACCCTCCCTTGTTTCATGAGCTCTGTTTGCATCCCCCTCCCTCCAGCCTCGGTCTTGGGGGTTGCAAAGCCGGAGGCCAGTGTCTCCACGGCCTGCGGTATCACTCCCTGTGCCAAAGGCAACAGCAGCCTTTGCAGTCACAGGTCGCCTGAGCTGACAGGGCCCGATCCCCGTGGAACCCCATCCTCCTGGTACCTTTCTCCTCTCCCGATCAGCTCTCTGAGCAGATGACGCTGTGGGTCAGTTATCTGGAATGTGCCCTCAAGGCGACCCCTGCTCTCCCTGCTCCCCACCCCTCAGCTCGTCTGAGCAGGAACCCAGGGGAGCGTGGGGAGAGGGGCTGGGGCTGAGCAAGGCCAGATGTGAGAGGGATGAGTTTGGAAATGCTCAGATTGTTTGTTCCTTGGAAATGAAACCTAAGCATTTCTGCACCCCCCCCTGCTTTTAATTTGGGGGCGATTTGTTCTCCTTGAGGAATGGGGGGCAGATGCTGCACCCCCGAGATCCGGGGTCTTGTCACCTTTGGACCAAGTTCGCGATCCCAAGAAAGATGCAAGTGTTTGCCAAGGTTGATGGCAATGGTGCAGATCAGCCCACAGGGCACAGACTGACTGCCCTCGAGGACCTCCCCGTGAGCTCCTCTGGCAAGCAAGAGGAACAGGGCAGGCAAGGCACCCGGCATTCTATCACTTCCATTTCAAAGACAAACCAACCAAGACCAGAGAGGCAAGCTCTCCCAGACACCAGCACAGAGGAGCCAGGCCCAGACAGGACTCCCCACACAAGGGCCGCTTTGTCCGAGATATGAGATGCTAGCGTCATGCCCTTTCGGAGACCGCCTTCAAGGTCCCATATCAGGCAGTGAAAAGGAACACACCTCAGACGGCCAGCCAAAATTCACTGCAATGTGGCTGAGGACAGAGGGGAGAGCTGGAAGGGGGACACCTGGGCAAGGTTCAGAAGACACAGGGACCCAAGGAGCCTGGACTTCAGCTTTGCCTGTCACAGGGAGGCCATCTTTTAAATGGCGGGGGTGTGGGGGAGGGAAGGGGGAGGAGGGCTCTATTGACCCCTGGGAGATGTTATGATTCACTCTCCAAAAGACAGCAGAGACCAAGGCTTTCCCACCAGATTCTGCACGTGACAGCCAAAAACGCCCTTGGATCCCACCCTCTGTGCAGCCCGGGAAGTGAGGACCTCCTGGCATGAGGGCTCCCCTTTCTTTCTACACTTGGGGAAGGTGGCCTAATCCGCGGACCTCCTCCAGCCTCCTGTCCATCAGCTTTGTCGCAGGAGGGCCATTCGGCAGCCACTAGCCACAGTGGGTAGAGGGGAGTGGGGGAAGAGCTGAGAGCATCATGGGAGATGATGCATGAGAATGGCCCGACTGCCAAGGTCATGCAAAGTAGCTGGTGGCAGAGTCAGGTGAGAAGCAAGTATTCTCCAGACAGGTATGGGGGGGGGGTGTCAGATTCCTGACATTCCTCTGTTGCTTAGTTCTGAGAATGAAGTTGGGTGGGATTCCCTTTGCCAAAAAAAAAAAAAAAAAAAAAAAATCATGAATATAGATTGGGACCCTGGTTCTTAAAGTCCCTCTATGGGTATCAGAAGGGTGGCTGACTGGGTGTCAGGAACCTCCCTTGCTAGTCTCAAGACCATGTCTGTGAATTCCAGCTTCCAAGTCTGCACAGCTCACAGCCTTTCATTGGATAGGCTGGGTTTCGAAACTCTGCTAAGCCAGATAAAAATCACCGCAGATGTGGCCCCCCCAGAGAGAAAACTGGTACTTAGATTCTAAACCCTCTTCAGACTGTATGTAATTAACACAGACTATAACTCATGGCTAGAGCGGGTGCAGCTGTTTTATAAATAACGACTTGCAACATCGATGTCTCCCATCAGTGTGCTCATATACAAACGCATGTGTACACAGAAACACACCATGTGTACACAGAAACGCACCAAGCGTATAGAAAGAGGCCGTCCCGCAAGGCCATCTTCTCCCTGATTAGGCTCTTGAGCCAGCACGTGAGCCAGGCAGAAATGCCACCAGGCAACAGCATCCTCCCTGGCACTCTGACGCAGGCTCGCTCTCTGCAGCCAAGTGGATGTCGCTAAGTTGGGACATCTGAGACCCTCCCACCTGGAGCAGGCATCTCCAGGTTCCCAAGACTCTCCTCAATACTCCCCCAAGTTACATCCCAGTCAGTCCCTTCTACTTGCCTTGGGGACACCCCATGGCCCAGTTAAGTGCTAGGTCCAAGTTAGTGTCAAGACTCACCTGAGCGCCCGCCCTGAGGCTGTGGGACCTGTCCCCTCAGTTCCTGGCATTCGCCACAGTCGTGGGAGAGGTAGCTGCTGTCCCACTGAGACCCAGAAAGCCCCCTGGAGCGTGTCCCCTCAGCCAGCCAAATCCAGCCGGAATCATAGGAAGAGGCTGCAGGACGCGCCGGCACCCGTGAGTGACTTGTGTCAGGACAGGGCCACGGAGGGTCACTTCTGCAGGAGGACCAGCCCAGGAGGCGAGACTCAAGCTGGTGGTTGAGGGGAGGTCTGCACCAACCCGGGGCACCCTGTCTTGGAGCAGCGTCCGCCAGCCCCGGAAGCGATCCGGAGATGCGCTGGGGAAGGACCCGCAGCTCTGCTAGGTGCTGACTGGGTGGGAGCTGCAGCTGCTCCAGCCGCCAGCCTTTATAGAAAGTTCTTGGAGCAGCCGCGGATGCTCCGCTGCCCGGCTCTGGAACACAGCCCCCCTCTTGTGGCCACTCCCGGAATTACAGCTCTGCGCGGGCTTGCTGTTTGGGGGGTCTGGGGGGAGGCAGCCAGAGCAGCAAGCCTCGCCTTGGCCTGGGGTCTCCAGGACCTCTATTTTTAAAGGCACTGCTCAAAATAATTCGTTTTTGGATGGCTTCTGGGAAAATGGCAGCTAGATCTGGCTTATGAACCACCCAAGGAAACCGGTCTTGTAAATGTACTTATGGGACGGGATTGGCACCGATCAACTCATTCAGCATACTTGGCAGGGAGGGAGGTGCTTTATGCATTTTCCTGAAGTCACATCCACTTACAAACGGCTCGAATTGTTCACACTGGGGCTAGTTAGAAGAACGCCCAGTGGGGCTCAGAAGAAAATTCCCAAAGTCAAGTTCAACACAATTCGGCAGCAAAGGCCGAGTCCGAAAGCCTCGAGGGCCATTAAGCCAGCCAGCTGGGAGCTGACCTGGGCCCGGACAAGCACTGCGAGCCGAGCTAAGCACGAGCGATTGATTACAATTTTGCAAGGGAAATCTATCCAGAAGCTAAGGGAACTGTGAAGTGGCTGGAGTGCTGTGTGCACGTGGAGAGAAAAAGTCAGAAAATAAATTAATTAATTACTTAAAGCAGCGAGAGACACAGCCGTTGGGCCAGCTCACAAGGGTTGCCTCCTGAGGACAGAAGGTAACAGTCATAGAAAAGTTCCGGTTTGTGGCTTCAACATGCGGCCCCAGGGCTTCAAGGTCAGATTTCGAATATGAGAAACATTTGCCAATATCACTCTGCCCACAGCACAGCTTGCCAGCCCTGGGCTGAGTCAGAAAGGCCTTACTCATCTCCAGGGGCTGCCCTCCTCACTGTCCCTAGAGGCAGCTCAGCCGGAAACTCTGTCATACAGGGAGGAAGGCAGTAATTGCATAATTATAAGAAGAAAGAGGAGAAGAGGAAGGAGAGGAAGAGGAATGGGAGAGGAGGAGAGCAGGAAAAGAAGGAAGAGAGAGGAGACAAGGTGGGAGATGGAGAAGTTACTTATTAGTATAGGAAGCTAGGCAATTTCACGCCCTTGCCAGAGTCTCCCTTTATTGACCTGATACAGTTGTCTCTTGGTATCCAAGTGGACTTGGTTCCAGGACCCCTCACTGTGATACCAAAGTCTTCAGATGTTCAAGTGACCTGTATGGCAAATGGTATAGTATTTGCATAGAACCTGGGCACTTCCTCTTATTGGCTCTAAACCATACAGTGCTTACTACAATGTGACTGCTATGTGAATAGTCTGTAAACGTTCAGTGCAGGGAGAGATGGCTCAGCGCTTAAGGCGCTTGCCTGTGAAGCCTAAGAACCCACATTTGGCTCTCCAGACCCCACCTAAGCCAGATGCACGAAGGTGAGGCCAGTGCAAGGCCACACATGTCCACTAGGTGGGGCACGCGTCTGGAGTTCCATTCCAGTGGCTGAAGCCTTGGCTTGCCAATTTTTTCTCTCTCTCTCTCTCTAAAAATAAATAACTAAATAAAAATTTATATAATTGTTCCGTTCAGGCAGCAGTTTTTTATTTTGAATATTTTGTGATCTGTGGTCAGTCTGATGTGGAACTTCGGATATAGTACAAAACACTCACTTGACAACGTCCCTGCCGGACAGGTGTTTCTCTTGTGGCCATTTTATAAAGGTAAACAGTTAACTGGTCGACATGGAAACTTGTCCCAGGTCACACAGCCAGCAAGCAGAAGAGCTGGGCTCTACCACAGGAAGTTTGACTGCAGAGTCTGAGTCCAGAATGACACACAGAGTACTTCTCACAAAAGAGTCCTTTAAAACTATTGTTATTTATTTATTTGAAAGAGAGAGAGAGAGTACACTAGGGCCTCCAGCCTCTGCAAACAAACTCCAGATGCATGCACCACCTTGTGCATCTGCCTTTCGTGGGTCCTGCAGTGTGAAGACCTTCATTCCTGCCTTCCTTCTTTCCGCCATGCCGAGCACACTGGAAGAACACACCAGAGCGGCACCTCGATCTTGGACTTGGGAGGAAGGAAATTTCTGTTTGTTCTGAATGACCCAGTCTTAGGCGCTCTGTTTTGTAGCAGAAATGGATGGAGACGGTTCCTGAGATCTGGCGCTGTTGTACTGCATTAGCTGCCTTCTGTGCTGCTGTGACCGCAGTACCGACACAAGCCAAGGAGGAGAGGCGGATTTTGGCTCATGGCTTCAGGCCATCATGGCAGGAAAGACATGGTTGAAACACTCAGTTCATGGAGGCAATGTTGTAGTGGAGGCTGTTCGCTTCATGTGGATCGGGAAGCAGAAAGGGCAGCAGGAAGTGCAGGCTGGGCCTCACTTTCTAAGACCTGACTCAGTGAGCAACATCTGTCAGCCAGACCTCACCTCTTTTTTTTTTTTAATTTTTTATTTATTGATTTGAGAGCGACAGACACAGAGAGAAAGACAGATAGAGGGAGAGAGAGAGAATGGGCGCGCCAGGGCTTCCCGCCTCTGCAAACGAACTCCAGACGCATGCGCACCCGTGTGCATCTGGCTAACGTGGGACCTGGGGAACCGAGCCTCGAACCGGGGTCCTTAGGCATCACAGGCAAGCGCTTAACCGCTACGCCATCTCTCCAGCCCCATACCTCACCTCTTAAAGTTTCCACAAACCCCTCAAAAATAGCACCACGGCTAGGGATCAAGTGTTAAAACCATGATCCTGCGAGGGAGAAGTCAGAACTTCAGATTCAAGGGTCAGGGAAATGGCTTAGCAGTTAAAGATTGTTTGCTTGCAAAGCCTGCCAGCTTGGGTTCAATTCCTTAGTATTCATATAAGGCCAAACCCAAAGTGGCACATGCATGTGGTGTTCATTTGCAGTGGCAAGAGACCTTGGTGCACCCATACACCCCCCCATAAATAAATAAATACTTTTTAAAAAGAATTTCAGATTCAGCTGTCACACGTACTGTGCCTAAAACAAGGGCCATTTCTTTTCTGTGCTGGCATGCTCTTAGGAGAAGGGGGAGCACAAAGAGCAGACAAAGCGAAGGGAGAGGTGACCCAAGCACAGCCCAAGCTGTTGGCTGAGCTGCTCCTTCCCCACCAGTAATTAATGATGAAGACTGGGACAGGGTCTAGTTTTCTGCATGAGACCCACAAATAGACAAAGAACAATTAAAACTGCAAAATTACAGGAGAAGCACACACATCCTTTTAAAGTAAAGAGACCCAGAGGAAAGAAGGGATCGGAGAAATGAATACCAGGGAGGGGAAAGGCAGAGAGGGACCAGTTCCTACTTCTTGGTCCTCAAGGGTATTTGAGAAGCGGGGTTTTTTTGTGTGTTTGTTTTGTTTATTTTGAGAGAGAAAGAGATAAGATAGTGAGAGAAAGAAGCAGAGAGAGAGAGACAAAGAGAGACAGGGCCTTTCAGCTGCTGTGAATGAACACCAGATGCCTGCGCCCCCTTGTGTGCATGTGCGACATTGCATGCTTGCATCACTGCATCTGGCTACATGGAACCTGGAGACTGAAACATGCATTCTTAGGCTTTGCAGGCAAGTGCCTTAACTGCTAACTATCTCTCCAGCCCTAGAAGTGTTTTAAGTGATCTAAATACATTTTGTACATAAGATTTGTCAAAAAAATAGAAGAGGAACTAGCTGGCAAGAAGGGAGTCAATGGAGTAAGCATAGGAGAGGGGGAAACAGGGGAAGGTGGCAGGGGACTGAGATCATGGCATATTGTATATTGTACATAGGTATGGATGGTGTCAACAAAGTGTTTTTAAAAGAAGCAACTTAATGGAGGAAAGGCTTGTACTAGCTTACAGTTCAGGGGGGTCCAGCCCATTATGGTAGAAACATGGGCAACTGTCACATTCGATCCTTAGTCATGAAGGAGAGAGAGAGAGAGATGAATGCTGGTGCTCAGCTTGCTTTCTCCTTTTAACTCAGTCCAGAACCCTAGCCCATGAGATACTGTCACCCCATAGTTTGAGGGTCCTTCCTGTATACACTAATACAACCTAAAAACTCACAGACATTTGTCTCCTAGGTGATTCTAGATCCTGTCAAGTTGACAATCATCACAGAGGGTCAACTAGACTCTGAAGTAACAAGGTTCATGAGTATAAAGGTCAAGGTTAATGAAAATAAAGGTGCAAAAATCTAAGTACTTAATATGCAGGGATTCCTCGTTTGCACCACTGAGAACTCTGCACAGGGACTCATCAGTCCAACCATCCGCGTGGGAGGCAGAAGAGCCACATCGGGCCAGAGTTCTCTGCTCTCTTTGCCCCCTCAATTCTGTGTGCTCCCCACTCCAGTATCCAGCCCAGCAACGGATCTAGAGCAAAGAGAAAGTCAGCACTCACCGATGGGCTACGTGGACAGTGGCCCTCAGATGGGCCTTGAGGAGAGGAGACTCGACTCTAAGCCAGGAGGAACTCTCTGGAGTTGCCCCTCAGCTCCACTTTCCCCATCTCTGTGGATTTGAGCAAGTCAAAGAACCTCTCTGAACCTGAGATTCCCTATCTGGGAAACCAGGTGTCTACTTCTTGGTCCCCCTGGTCTCCAGGGTATTTGATAAGTGCTTTAAAGACGTGACCATGTGCTGGAGAGATTGCTTAGCGGTTAAGGCACTTGTCTGTGAAGCCTAAAGACCCATGTTTGAGTCTCCAGGTCCCATATAAGCCAGATGCACAAGGTGACACGGGCATGCAAGGTCAAACATGCCCACTAGGTGGCGCAAGCGTCTGGAGTCCGATTGCAGTGGCTGGGGGCCTTGGCACACAAAATTCTCTTCCCCTCTCTCATAAAAAGAGATCACACAAAAAATGACCAGGCTCCCAAAATGTTGGCCATTGTTACTCCTCTTCAGAGCTGACAGCTCCTGACAGATGGGATGCTAATCACTATGTGGGTCTCTCCAGTGTCCAGCTGCTGACAGCTGGTGCTGAGTCCACAGCAAGGGAAGCAAGAGCCTCGGCTCCTCACCCTCCATGGAATCTCCCCAAACCATCTGTGTGACTTCCCTGTACTCGGTTCATTTCATTCATTCATTCTTTTCATTCATTCCCCCAGAATGGTATGACAGGATGACAGATGCAGGAGACAGCCCACGCTTTCTGGCACTGGCTCAGGGTCGCCGACAGGAAGGTAGATGAGCCTCCTCACTGGCATGGCTGTAGGCCAGAGACCCAAGAGCAGGACTACCTGCAAGCCCTTGTACTGTTGACTCAGTGACCCAGCGTGTCCTCATCTGTCATGAAGCTGAGATGATGTCAATTTTGCTTGGGAACTAGATGATGAAATAATTGTAAAGTGAGCAATTTGTAACGAGTAGCCAAATGTGTTCATTCATGAATCATGAGAATCTTGTCAAAACAGGGTAAGGTCTTGGGCCAAAACTCTAAGGAGATTTAATGGGATAAGTTTAACACAGATACCAATGGTGGAATGATGTACTTTTTTCTCACATGACAGGATACCAGGCTGTCCAGGGACACATAAGAAAAAACATCTTTTTCTAAAAATAATAATAATAATAATAATTTATTTGGCAGAGAGAGGAGGAGTGAGAGAGAATGAATATGGGCATGCCAGGGCCACTAGCTGCTGCAAATTAACTGTAGGCACATGTGCCACTTTGTACATCTGGCTTTACATGGGTACTGGGGAATCAAACCAGGGTCCTTTGGCTTTGCAGGCAAGCACCGCACCTTAACCACTGAGCCACTTCTCCAGGCCAGAAAAACCATCTATATGTTACATGACTATGATGCGGATGTCAGTCAGTAAGAGTTCAAGAAACAAGGCTGGTAAGGTTTCTCAGTGGTTAGAAACACTTCTGCAAACCTCATGACTAGCAATCAGATCCCCAAGGCCCATGTAAACCCTGGGCATCTGGGGGCCAAGTCGGGAGGATCCCTAAACTAGTCTGACGTTTTCAGAATCAAAACACAAGAGGTTCTGGCTCAAACAAGGTGGAAGGGGAGGACTGCCGCTCTGAAGTTGTCCTCTGTCTGACCCCTGAATACATGCCATGGCATGTGTGTGCCCAAACACATACACTTGCATATGTGTACATTAAGTGTGCATACTTGCATGCACACACACACATACACGCACACGCACAGAGTTCAAGGAGCAATACAGCAGGGGCATGATGAGCAAAAACATGGCGGATACAGAGCCCCCGAACTCTGCGCTAATGGAATGGCACTGACAAAAATGAGGAGCAGACCCTAGAAAACACAGCTGCTGACCTGGCCTTCAAGATTAAAGTGGGGGTTACAGCAGATGCAACCCCCAAGCTCCTCTTCATCCTCTTCCACTTTGAATGACCACCTGTCTCCGAAATGATTTTAGGGTTTTAACTCTTTTTTTTTGTTGTTGTTTTGAGGGAGGGTCTTGCTGTAGCCCAGGCTGATCTGAAATTCACTATGGAGTCTCAGGGTGGCCTCGAACTCACAGCGATCCTCCTACCTCCGCATCCCGAGTGCTGGGATTAAAGGCGTGCGCCACCATGCCCGGCCAAGGGCTTTAACTCTTGAAGGGAGAATGCTGTGGGTTAGGCAGACAGTAGGCTGAGAGGTTTTTGAAGGACTGGACCCCATCTCCTGCTTCCCTGGTAACATGAGACAGGGAAAGGGTAACTTCCTTCCAACCAGAGGGGACAAAGTCTTCTGGCCCTGGGAGCCGGTCAATCGCTCATCGGGTCAAGAGACCACCCCTCACTTGCAGATGTGTTAAGAGTCACCCCCTTAGTGAGACCCTGTACTGTACCCCCAGAAACCCCTCCCTCGGTTCACAGACCCTCGCTGCTGAGAGCCCGCCTGCTTCTCTGAGTTCAGCCACAACTCTTCCTCTTCCTTTCCCTTTCCTTCTCTTCTCTAGGTGTAAGCAGAATGGAGTCCCTGATCTTGCTCTTTCTTTTGGGGGAATGCTCCCACTCTCTTGGGAGTCTTTTTTCTATATTTTACTTAATAAAGTGTGCTTTACTGTCTTCACCGTCTTGTCTGCATTCCTTAATTCTTCTGTCAGCTCCAAAGCTTAGCCACTCTAGTTCAAGCCCATCTGGGCCAAGAGAGGCCCCAGCACGCTTACAACCCCACAATACTTGACACAGTGCGCCCCGCTCCGCCTACATCTGGAGGAAAAACTGACCCTGACCGGGGCGGTGAGAGGTCCATGAATGGACAAGAAAGGGCGACATCCAGCTCTGAGAAGAAATGGCTCACGGGGGTGTGGCAGAGGGTCGCAGGTACGGGAAGCACCATCGCCTGGGAAAGGAATTGGCTCTTCTCAGAACTATCCTAGAGGAAGAGGCAGAATTGCTTCCACATGCAAAAGATCCGGTTAACTATGCGGCCACCGAGACCTGGCTGCCTGGCTGAGGACTTAAAGTCCCCTTCAGGGACCTTGCCTAATTACAGCCTGGGAATCTCTTCCCCAAGGCAGTACCACACAGAGTTTCTGTGGCAAGTGATTTCTGATGTCTGCCCTATGTCTGACAGCCATGGGCGAGAAACTTTGGCCAGCACTTAGAGAAGTAACTTACCAACTGGTTTTGGCCGCTTAGCTTGCTCTGCTGGGGGAGGGAAGGGGTCATTCCATGCATATTTTCAGTACTAAGAACTGGGAACAGGGAATTCTGTGTCCAGTAGACAGTATAAGGATAACCAGCAGAGATGGTTCAGCTGCATGTGACGCCAGGGAGAGAGAAAGAGGTAAATTGAGGAAGAATGACAGAGACGAAAGAAAAGGAAGTGAGTTAAATACATTCACGGGAGAATTAAGGGAGAGAGGAGGCGATGGCGGGAAAGGAAGGCTCGGAATGAAAAATGATAGAATCTTCTTTCTCTTCCTTCCTGAAGCACAAACTATATCATATTGCAAAAAAAAAAAAGTTTTATAAAATTTAGGTGGTATATTTATCAAAAAGATACACATGTGTGCATTACTTTAGAGAGAGTAAGAGAAAGGGGGAGAGAATTGGCACGCCAGAGCCCCAGCCATTGCAATCACACTCCACATGCCTGTGTCACCTAGTGGGCGTGTGCGACCTTGCGCTTCCCTCACCTCTGTGTGTCTGGTTTATGTGGGATCTGGAGAGAGATAGAACATGGGTCTTTAGGCTTCGCAGGCAAGTGCCTTAAGTGCTAAGCCACCTCTCCAGCCCCATGCATGCATGTATTTTAATAGTGCTTTTCAAACCGTCAAATAGTTCTGCAAAACTTATTACGAAAGTATAGTTCCCCCAAAGCTTTTACACCTAAAATCTGCTTTTCCAGCTCATCCACAGGGAGGAAAGAGGGAGAGAGGCCAAGAACGAGAAAGAAGAGGCGAGGCTTGTGCTTGGGAAGTGGGAATAACTCGGCAGACCCTGAACGGGAAGCTGTCCCTAGTTGACTGGTGAGTTATTGACTGAGCGACTCCTGACTTGGAACCAACTTGCCTTGGTCAAGGCCTGTCTGAATGGTTTCTTCTCTGAGGAGCCCTCTCCCTCCCATGGCTTCCAAGGTTGGACTCCACCGTACGACTGCTCTTCGGGCTGGCCACGGCATCCCGGGGGGCCTCGGCCATATCACGGAGGAGGTTGAAACCCAAGCATGCAGGGTCTGACGTGCCAAGCCCACACTGCTGGCCACTCTGAGCCTGACCACCTTCCCAGGCCCCTTCATGTTAATATTCCAAAACTCAGCTCAACACGGGCGAGCACACAGTCTCGTATTACTACAATAGCTTGGCGCCTGCTCAAAGACCACATAGTGGCTCCCAACCTCCCCAGCCAGACTCCAAGCTTTCTTTATGCCTAATCCTTTGTGATGCAGGGGGGGCACTGCTTAGGGACTCTGGGGACCTGTCATTAGTGCGATGCTGGAGGAGCACTGAGTCTTCTAGTATACAGCAGCGCTCTTAAGAATTACCACTTTATAGCCGGGCGCGGTGGCGCACGCCTTTAATCCCAGCACTCGGGAGGCAGAGGTAGGAGGATTGCCATGAGTTCGAGGCCACCCTGAGACTCTATAGTGAATTCCAGGTCAGCCTGGGCTAGAGTGAGACCCTACCTCAAACCCCCACTCAAAAAAAAAAAAAAGAATTACCACTTTATCCTACCGTTGTCTGGCTAAATGGTTATATCATGCCCACCAAAATGCCCTCTAAATACTTATGCATATGCCCATATAATAATGCTACTCTCACTGTCTGAAAATAAAAGCGTGTATGATGGTGTGTGGGCAAGGGGGAATGGGATTAGGGTGAGCGATCACAGAAGCTCTTCCTCAGAACTACCCCCCTTCCGGATGGACGGGTGTGGGGTGTGTGGGTGGCGGGAAGTGTGCCTCTCTCGCATGGCCCCCCTCATTCTCACACTGACATCGGTGTGTGTTTGGACTCTTGCCCGACTAAACACAAAACACAGGTACAACATCTTCACTCGCCCACCTTCTTGACGTGAAGACTGTGACTCACTGTACAGAGGGGAGACCTTGGAAGAGTGAGAGGCTTGAGATGTGGACTCTCCTGAGGTGGAGCCAGAGGCTCGGCTCAGTTTTCTGGCTCCGGGGCCATGTCTCTGCAGGACAAGACACAGCTCCATCTCCGCTCTAAAGAGCCCTCATTCTCTACCCCTCATGGGTTTGGTTTGCATGAATAGATGCCATTCCCTCCTTCCTACTAGATGTAAACCATCTCAAGCAGGAACTGGTTTTCTGCACAGTGGCTCTACTATCCTTGGCAGACAGGTAAGGCTAACATGAACCCATGGAAAGCAAGTGAGAAACACAGTATTGCAACGTCACAGAAGCATCTGTCAGCAACATGAACTGACCCATGCTTGCTCTGGCTCTTGGTCTCTGAGAAGTCTGGCCTGTTGACAGGGGGTGTATTGTGTACCCCCCCAAATTCTCATGCTGAACTCCTAATCTCTAGATCCTCAGACTATGTCTGTATTTGGAGACAGGGCATTTCAAGAGGTACTAATAATGTCATTAGAGTCATCCCTAATCCATGGACATTAGGCCAGAGAGGAACAGCAGGAATATAAGTACATACATAAAGAGTGTGTAAAGGCAGAGGCCTCAGGAGAAACCAACCCTGGTGGTTTCCAGCTTTAAGAGGAAATGAACATCTGTTGTCTAAACTTGCTCTTAAACTTTTTCCACTTGTGGCATCTTTTGACCTGAGAAATTTTTACACAATCCCCCAGGTATATAGGTATACAAACCATTTTACTGAAAGCAAACCATAAGCAAACTTATTCTAGGGCTGGGGATGTAACTCGGCTGTTAGAGTGCTTGCCTAGCATGCACAAAGGCCTGGGCGCGATCCCCAACATCGCACGTACCAGGTATGGTGAGTTCATTGGCATTAAGTGACTTGATGCAAAGTATGCGTGTTGGGTGTTCAGAACCAAGGTTGCAGTGAAGTTGTGGGGTGCCACAGGATGAGCACACTGCCAGAAATACCTCAGCTTCATTGTGTGTGGTGGTTTTAGTCCATCGTCCCCAATAAACTCGTGTGCAGAATGGCTGGTCCCAAGCTGTTGGCACTTTGGGAGACGGAGCCTTGCTAAAGGAGGTGTGTTGCCGGGGGGTAGCCTTAGGGATGCTATACCTAGTCTCCCCTTGCCAGGGCTCTGTTCACTCTCTTGCTTACTGCTTTCTACCTGCTGTGGCAAGGAGGTGATGTCCAATCTTTTCTCATACCAAGTTTCCCCCTGCCATCATGGAGCTTCCCTTAAGACTGTAAGCCAAAATAAAACCTTCCCTCCCATCAGCTGTTTTTTTTTTATTTTGTTGTTCATTTTTATTTATTTATTTGAGAGTGACAGAGAAAGAGAAAGAGGCAAATAGAGAGAGAGAGAAAATGGGTGCAGTGGGGCTTCCAGCCACTGCAAACAAACTCCAAATTGGTGCACCCCCTTGTGCATCTTAGGTTTCACAGGCAAGTGCTTAACCACTAAGCCATTTCTCCAACCCTCACCAGCTGTTTTTTTTTTAAATGTTTTGTTTATTTTTATTTATTTATCTGAGAGCAACAGACAGACAGAGAAAGAGACAGATAGAGAATGGGCGCGCCAGGGCCTCCAGCCACTGCAAACGAACTCCAGATGTGTGCGCCCCCTTGTGCATCTGGCTAACATGGGTCCTGGGGAATCGAGCCTTGAACCAGGGTCCTTGGGTTTCACAGGAAAGTACTTACCCACTAAGCCATCTCTCCAGCCCTCACCCAACTGTTTTTGATTGGATGTTTTGTCCCAGCAATGAGAAGATATCTTCAACCTCATGCATTTGATTTTGGATTAATTTCTGGTCTTTGAGGATTCCAAAACCTGTTGCTGTTGCCAATTTCTTTTTTATGGCCCTCACATTCACCTACCCATCATATGGGTGACGACCCGTCGTTTAAGAAGCTGTGGATGAAGGCTTGTTCACGCTAGCCTTTGTTAAAGTGGGCCGAGCTCTGTTAATGGACACGTGCAAAGAACTTGTTTCTCTCTACTCACAGCAAGCCTGTCTCTAGGGGGAGTATTATTTCCCATTTATGTGAAAAACAGAAATCTCTAGATTCCACATGGAAAGATGTCTTCTATTTTGTCATGAACAAGTTTGATGGAAAAATGTAGGAGTTAATGAGTAATACACAGTTTCTACCTCTAGAAAATATCTGCAAACTATCTGATTTTCTTCTGGTTACAGTTGAATTTCTTAGCACTTTTACAATGACGCGCGGGGGTCGGGGGGGGGGTTCTACTCCTTATTCCAGACATAATTAGGTTTTCTTTTTAAAAAAATTTTTATTAACATTTTCCATGATTATAAGACATAATTAGATTTTCTTTCGAGCCAGAGAACCTGTAATCCAGGGGCTGATTTGATCTGTCATGTACAATCCTATTGCCAATGTTTCGGAAACTCTGTGCCCTGAAGAACAGCTCTTCTAACACATCAGAAACGATGGGAGCTACATAGCAAACAATCTCTTGTGTGAAGGCCTGCATCCAACATATGGGTCACATTGGTGTTACCCAAGTTGTTATTCAATTTTGCAGTGATTTTATTACTTGGGATGGCTCTTCTTTTTTTTTTTTAATTTTTTATTTATTTATTTGAGAGCGACAGACACAGAGAGAAAGACAGATAGAGGGAGAGAGAGAGAATGGGTGCGCCAGGGCTTCCCGCCTCTGCAAATGAACTCCAGACGCGTGCGCCCCCTTGTGCATCTGGCTAACGTGGGACCTGGGGAACCGAGCCTCGAACCGGGGTCCTTAGGCTTCACAGGCAAGCGCTTAACCACTAAGCCATCTCTCCAGCCCGGGATGGCTCTTCTTAATCCTCCCCCCACCCCTCAGTGGCGTCTGTCTCACTCCATTTTTCTGTTGCTCATAACACAACATCTCAAATTAGGTCAATTTTAAATGAAAGGAGTTTATTCGGGTTCACAGCTATGAAGGTCCAAGGTCAAGGGCTCTCCATCTGGAGATAGACTTCATGCTAGCAGAGTTCCAATGAGGCTCTTACCACATGATAAGAGACAGGGAGGACGTGTGTGTGTCCTGATCTCTCTCCTTCTCCTTCTCCTTTGTGTGTGTGTGGGGGGGGGGGGCGGTATGGTGCATATACACTCTACACACAATGTGGAGGCCAGAGGGCATCAGCTATCCTTTTCTTTTCTTTTTAAATTTTATTTTTGTTGATTTATTTATTTTTTAAATTTTATTTATTTTTTATTTTTATTATTTATTTATTTATTTGGAGAGGGACAGGGCCTCCAGCCACTGCAAACGAACTCCAGATGTGTGCGCCCCCTTGTGTACCTGCCTAACATGGGTCCTGGGGAATCAAACCTGGGTCCTTTGACTTCGTAGGCAAACGCCTTCATCGCTAAGCCATCCCTCCAGCCCCAGCTATGATTTTCTATTGCTCATCTATCTGCGTGTTTCCCTGAGACAGAGTCTCTCACTGAACCTGGGTTTTCTGATATCTGCTCCCCTCAGGACTGGCTCTGGGGCTGGAGCTCAGGTTCTCACGCTGCTTGCACAGCAAGCACTTTTACCCACTGAGCCATACCCCCCACCCTTTAAAGATACAGTCTCTCATGGGCCTGGAACTCACCAAGCAGGCTGTACCAGTTGATCAGCTAGCCCTAGGGACCCACGAGTCTCTGCCTCTTAGCTACCTGGATTACAAGCACATGTCACCACACCTGGCTTTTTATTTTTTAAATATGGGCTCTGGGGATTGAACTTGGATCCTCATGCTTACAAGAACAAGCATTTTGCTAACGGAGCCATTGCCCCAGCCCTCCCTTCTCCTTCTAATAAAGCCAACAGCACCATGATGACATTCTCTAACGTTAATCATCTCTCCGAGTCCCACTTTTACACACCATAATCAGATTAAGTTTCCCTCTCTCTCTCTCTCTCTCTCTCTCTCTCCCTCTCTCTCTCTCTCTCTCCCTCTCTCTCCCTCCCTCTCTCTCTCTCTCTCTCTGTGTGTGTGTGTGTGTGTGTGTGTGTGTGTGTGTGTGTGTGTGTGTGTGTGTGTTTTCGAGGTAGGGTCTCACTCCAGCCCAAGATGACCTGGAATTCACTATGGAGTCTCAGGGTGGCCTCAAACTCATGGCGATCCTCCTACCTCTACCTCCCAAGTGCTGGGATTAAAGGCGTGCACCACCACGCCCGGCTGAGTTTCTGTGTTTTTAATACATCACAAAGGGGATTGAATTTCTGATGGGGTTTACATATATATATTATTTTTATTTATTTACGAGAGAGAGAGAATGGGTGCACCAGGGCCTCTAGCCACTGCAAACATTTGCACCACCATGTGCATCTGGTTTATGTGGGTAATGGGGAATTGAACCTAGGTCCTTAGGTTTCATAAGCAAGTGCCTTAACTGCTAAGCCTAGCTTGAGTCTTTAAAAGTTACTTTATTTTTTTATTTGTGTGCACATAGTGAAGTGTGTGTGTGTGCATGTGTGTGTACGTGTGAATGCATGTGCACGGGTATTCATGAGGAGGTCAGAGGACAACCTCCAGGCCAGTCCTCACCTTTCCGCCTCATCTGAGGCGGGGTTTCTTGCTCTGGATTCTTCCCCACTGCTTTCTGCTGTACACACCAGCTCAGCCACAAGGGCTTTTCACGTGGGGTCTGGGGGTTGAAGTTCACATTGAGCAGCAAGGGTTTTTATCCACTGAGCCATCACCCCAGCCCTCAGCTTGAGTTTTTTTTTTTTTTTTTTTTTTTTTTAGTATTATTATTTGAGAGCGACAGACACAGAGAGAAAGACAGATGGAGGGAGAGAGAGAGAATGGGTGCACCAGGGCTTCCAGCCTCTGCAAACGAACTCCAGACGCGTGCGCCCCCTTGTGCATCTGGCTAACGTGGGACCTGGGGAACCGAGCCTCGAACTGGGGTCCTTAGGCTTCACAGGCAAGCGCTTAACCGCTAAGCCATCTCTCCAGCCCCCTCAGCTTGAGTTTTGAGGAGACAGTCATAGTTAAACCAGAGCAGTCTATGTTAGTTAGAGAGGAGTCCCATCACTGTCCAGGCAGCTGCTCCCCCATGTCCAGAGCTACTGGCGAGTATAGGCCTGGCTTCTCTGTAACCATCTCTTTTAGATACTGGTAGTGACTCTAACACAAGAGGCTCACTTCTAGTTTTGTTTTGTTTTTTCTTTCCAGATCTGAGAATCCAAGAGAGTCCCTTTCTCCTCCCAATGTCCTCAGACAGGCAGGCAGACTCAGTACTGGTTCTCCCGGTACAGGGAGATTATTTCTCCCAGCCTGGAGAGAGGGATGCCTACTACTGGGCAGGAGGGGGTGCATGCAACCCTCACCGGCCCAGCCAGCCATTGTGGCGGGCCCACACCACCAGCACTTTCCCATGCCATCGCCCCCTTCTGCTCCGCTTACCTCAGATCAGCCAGCATCCCCAGGACACGGGAGCCACCAGCCACCGCACTCGCTAGAACAGGGAGGAGTTAGAACGAAGACTTGCCAGTTGGGTAGAAAGTGGGAGCGAGGTGGCAGAAAGACTCTTTGAGCTAGCAGATAGCAGTAGGGTGGGAAGAACAGGGAGGTGCCCGCTGTGGGGTAAAGGCTCCCTCCTTTCCCCTTTGTCCTATTCTCTCGGCTCTCAGAAAAACTTCAAGCGCAGTTTATCTTCTTCACCCCCTGCTGGGAACCGCCCTGGACCTGACCTTGACAGATGTTTGAGCCAGCGAGAAGTGAGTGCTGGATTAAGGGACACTGAATGAAATACTTAGCCTGGCTTTCCTCTCCTGTCACTGTCTTCCCCTATCCTCTCTCTCTCTCTCTCTCTCTCTCTCTCTCTCTCTCTCTCTATATATATATATATATATATATATATATATACACACACACATACATATACATATATATATAGCCGGGCGTGGTGGCACACGCCTTTAATCCCAGCACTCGGGAGGCAGAGGCCACCCTGAGACTCCATAGTGAATTCCAGGTCAGCCTGGGCATATGTATATGTATATGTATATGTATATGTATATGTATATGTATATGTATATGTATGTATATATGTATATATGTATGTATGTATGTATGTATGTATGTGTGTGTGTGTGTGTGTATATATATATATATATATATATATATATATATATATATATATATATGTTTGCAATTATACCCCCCTTCCCCTTTACTTGAGGACAGCTGCTCTTAGTGATGGAGGAACACACGATCTCCATCCTTTTAGTTGACTGTCACCACCAAACACAGCAGATACATATGTTCATGCCCCGCGTACAGTAGAGCCATGTCATGGCCTAGGGTGCTGAATCCTAGTGTCTCCAAAGCATAGAACCTTATGATTAAAAAAAAAAAAAAGTGAAAGCCAGGTGTGGTGGCACCTGCGATGCCAGTTTCTAGCGAGGCCAAGGATGGCAAATCCAAGGCCTGCCCAGGCCTCAGGCGAGACCAAATACATCCTGGCCAACTTAGTAAGACTCTGTCTCAAAACAAAATGTGAAAAAGTAGGTGGGGATGTAACTAAGCAACAGAGGGCTTGCCTGGCGTGTGTGAGACCCTGGGTTCAATCCCAGCACTGAGGGAAAACGAGTGAGACCTGACCCGAGGAGAGCACCCATTAGCCTCTGGCAGAAGCCTAAGCTCTGGACTTTTCCACCGAGAGGTGAAAAGTGTTCCGCGAACATTCCCCTCTGCTAGCAAGTGGACAGTGTTTCCGAAACAGCATGCGAGACTTTAAAATGCTCTGATCCCGTGTTCTTGTGCTGTGGTTTGGGTCTGGAACGTCCCTTTAAAGCCCATGTGCTGAAGACTTGGCTTCCATCTTGCCATATTGGTGGTGGGGGGGAGGGGCAGGAAGTGGGGCCGAGTGGGAGGATTTCAGGCGCCTGGAGGCATGCCTCTTCGTCTCCTGTTCCCTGGTGGCAGGTAAGCAGCTCAGCCCCTCCATGTGCCTCCACCACGATGAGCTGCCTCTGCCATCAGAGGCCTAAAAGTACTGGGTCTGCCCAGTCACAGACTGGAACCTCCAACCGGTGAGCCAGAGCAAACCTTTCCTCTGAGCTCGATTATCTCAATTATCTGTTTGATAGATGGAAAACCGACTAACACATTGTGGTGGTTTGATTCAGGTGTCCCCCATAAACTTAGGTGTTCTGAATGCTAGGTTCCCAGCTGATGGATATTTGGGAATTAATGCCTCCTGGAGGGAGTGTATTGTTGGGGGCGGGCTTATGGGCTTTATAGCCAGTTTCCCCTTGCCAGTGTTTGGCACACCCTCCTGTTGCTGTGTTCCATCTTATGTTGGCCAGGGGGTGATGTCCACCCTCTGCTCATGCCATCGTTTCCCCCTGCCATCGTGGAGCTTCCCCTCAAGCCTGTAAGCCAAAATAAACCTCTTTTTCCCAGAAGCTACTCTTGGTTGGGTGATTTCTAACAGCAATGCGACCCAGACTACAACACACATGTTATAACAGAATTCTTTCATTTTAATATTTTATTTATTTACTTGAGAGAGAGAGAGAGAGAGAGAGACAGAAAGAGGCAAACAGGGAGAGATCATGGGTGGGCAAACTCCAGATACATGCACCATTTGGTGCATCTGGCTTATGTGGGTACAGGGGAATCAAACCTGGGTCTTTAAGCTTTGTAGGCAAGCGCCTTAACTGTTAAGCCATCTCTCTAGTCCCATTATGACAGAATTCTTTTTTTTGTTGTTGTTCATTTTTATTTATTTTTTTGAGAGTGACAGAGAGAGAGAAAGAGGCAGATAAAGAGAGAGAGAGAGAGAATGGGCGCGCCAGGGCCTCCAGCCACTGCAAACGAACTCCAGATGTGTGCGCCCGCATGTGCATCTGGCTAACGTGGGTCCTGGGGAATCAAGCCTCAAACCGGGGTCCTAAGGCTTCACAGACAAGCACTTAACCGCTAAGCCATCTCTCCAGCCCATGACAGAATTCTTTAAAAGTGTATCCCCTAAAAAAAAAAAAAATCAGACGAGGGCATAGATCTATATGCAACAGTATTCTTTCTGCTGTTACTCACAATGGAGAAAATATTATTATATAAATGTCAAAACTTAGGGTAACAGTTAAATAAGTGATAGTAAAGCTATACATGAAAATACTGGGTAGCAGGCTAGGGAGACCACTCCGTGGGTATAATAGTGCTTGCATTGTAAGCATAATTACCTGAGTTTGTTTCCCAGAATGCAGGTAAAATTCTGGGCACGGTAACACATGCACTTGTAATTCCAGTGCTAGGGAAGCAGGGATGTGCTGGCCAGTCAACTAGCTTACTTGGTGAGTTCCAGGCCAATGAGAGAAAGAGTCTCAAAACAAACAAACAAACAAACAAAACCAGTGGGCTGGAGAGATGGCTTAGCAGTTAAGGCACTTGCGTGAGAGGCCTAAGGACCCAGGTTCGATTTCCCAGTACCCACATAAGCCTGATGCACAAGGTGGTATATGCATCTAGAGTTCGTTTGCAGTGGCTGGAGTCCCTTGTATACCCATTCTCTCTCCCTCCATCCCTCTGGTACTTAATCTCACTCTGTAGCCCCAGGCTACCCTCAAACTCAGGGCAATACTCCTACCTCCGCCTCCTGTGTGCTGGGGTTGGAGGAGTGTGCCACAACCTCTGGCTTTCAATGAGATCAATTTAACTGGTAAAAAAAAAAAAAAAGAAAGAAAAAGATTTGGAGGAAAAAGGAGAGGTAACTAACAAGATCAGACCACAGCCATCACATTAAGAAGTATGTTGTTAAACTGGGCATGGAGGAGCATGTCTTTTATCCCAGCACTTGGGAGGCAGAGGTAGGAGGATCGCTGTCAGTTCAAGGCCACCCTGAGACTACATCGTAATTTCCAGGTCAGCCTGAGCTAGAGTGAGACCCTACCTTGAAAAACAAACAAACAACAAAAACAAAAAAAACGCCTGGCACGCCTTTAATCCCAGCACTCGGGAGGCAGAGGTAGGAGGATTACTGTGAGTTCAAGGCCACCCTGAGACTCCATAGTGAATTCCAGGTCAGCCGGGGCTAGAGTGAGACCCTACCTCAGAAAAAAAAAAAAAAGAAGAAGAAGTATGTTGTTTAGCTTCCAAATATTTGGAGATTTTCCAGATTTCTGTTACTGATTTTTAATGTCTAATGTGCTCTGAGAATATGCACTATATGATTTCTGTCTTTCAAATTTCATTGAGGTTTATTTTATAACCCAAGATACAGTCTATCTTGGTAATGTTCCAGGTTCACAAGAAATGAATGTGTATTTTGATGTGTAAAAGAATTTTAAAAAACATCTTAACTGAGTGAAGTTAGTTGAGTTATTCAAGCCTTCTGCATTCTTGCTGAGTTTCTCTGCTTGCTCTGTTTACTATCAAGGTGGGATATTAAAATTTCTAATTATATTTGTGGATTTGGCTATTTCTACTGAGTTCTACTTTGGCTTTTTGTGCTCGAAGCTTCATGCAAAACTAGGATTTTATGATGTCTCGATGAAGTACCCATTTTATCACTACTCAATGACCCTTTTGTCTCTATGATTTCCCTTGCTCTAAAATGTATACACTCTGTTCTCAGTATTTGAGTGTATATATAACACTTTTTTTCACTTTCAGCCTACTTATATCTTTACATTTTAAGTGGATTTATTGTGTTTATACATGGGGCTTATTAAAAACAAACTTATCTAGTAATCGCTGCCTTTGAATTAATGTTTTAAACTATTACACTTAATGTGTTTATTTATGTGATTATGGTTAAATCTATCATCTATTTTTTATTTATACCTTATGATATTCATTCTCCATTTTCCCAGCTTGTTTTAGGTTATTTGAACATTAAAAAAAAAATTTAATTAGAGCAAGAGAGACAATTGGCACATCAGGGCCTTCAGCCACTGTAGTTGAACTCCAGATGTGTATGCCATCTTGTGTGCATATGTGACCTTGGGCGCTTACATCACATTGTGGGTCTGGTTTATGTGGGACCTGGAGAGTCAAACACAGTTCCTTAAGCTTCACAGGCAAGCACTTTAGCTGCTAAACCATCTCTACAGCCCTATATTGGAGCATTTTAAATCTTCTATTTTATCTTTTCTAGTAGCTTTTTAGTTCTCTTTTTCTTATACCCCCCCCCAACTCTTTGGCTGACCTGGAACTCACTATGTAGTCTCAGGGTGGCCTCGAACTCACGGCAATCTACCTACCTCTGCCTCCCAAGTGCTGGGATTAAAGGCATACGCTACCATGCCTGGCTGTGCTCTAGTGTTTTTAAAAATATTTTATTTATTTACTTGCAAACAGAGGGAGAGACAGAAAGACAGACACAGAGAGAAAGGGAAAACAGCATACCAGCAGGGTCTCTAGCCACTGCAACAAACTCCAGATACGTGTCACTTTGTTCATGGGGTTTTATGTGGGTACTGGGAATTGAACCCAGGTCATTAGGCTGTGTAGGCAAGCGCCTTAGCTACTGAGCAATCTCTCCAATGCTCTAGTGTTTTTAGTATATGTCCCTAACTTATACTACACCCCCAAGTAATGTTACATAGCTGAAGTGTCACATGGCTGTATATAGTATTGTGGCAGTTTGACTACATTACCCCATAGACTCAGGCTTGAATGTTAAGTCTCCAGTGCACAGAGCCCTACTCAGGAAAGGGGTGTCACTGGGGGGGTGGGGAGCAGATCCTGGAGTCCAGCTTGAAGGTGTGGAGACAGCAGTTTAAGCCCTGGCTATTTGTGCTTTTCCACCATTGATGAAATTCCCCTGGACTCTGTAAGCCTGAAATAAACCCCCTTCTTCCCACATGTTCTGTCTGGTTGGAGGAGCTGACTGCAACAAACATCACGTGACTCTACTTGTAACATGTAGAGAAGTAAGGGACCAAGGGGGTTGTTCAGCTTTTGGAGAGAAGTAAGGGACCAAGGGAAGTTGTTTGGCTTTTTAGCACTCGCAGAAAAGGTCATGAGAACCACCTGCACCTTAACAGCAACCAAAGCAGATAATACACCAATGATGGCTTATAGTCTTGTGTGGGGGGGGGGGAGCTTCATGATGGCAGGGGAAAGCATGGCATGAGCAGTGACTGGACATCACTAATCACCACAGCAGGTGGAAAAACGGCAGCAAAAGACTGAACTGAGGGCTGGAGAGATGGCTTAGCAGTTGAGGCCTTTGCCTGCAAAGCCCAGTGACTCATGTTGCACTCTCCACATCCCACATAAGCTAGATGCAGTGATGCACGCACACAAGGTCACACGTGTGTACAAGGGAGTGCACATCTGCATTCAATTACAGTGGCTAAAGGCCCTGGAGCACCAATTCTCTCTCTCTCTCTCTCTCTCACACACACACACATTTAAAAAAGCCCAGTCTATTGGGCTTGCCTCAAGAAGAAAAGAGTGAACTGAGCTCTGGCGAGGAGGAGCTCTCTATAACATTCCGAAGCCCAGCTCCAACAACACACCTCCTCCAGCAAGGCTCCACCTCCCAAATTGCCTCCAGCTGGGGACCAAGCATTCAGAACACAGGAGTTCATGGGGGGACATGTGATTTAAACAACCACAGATCAAAACTCTTCTGTGGCTTCAAGGTCAAGTATTTGGGTGACTGAGTTGCAAACTGAACTTCTTGCTTTTTTCATTAATATCATGTTTTACTTCATTCCCCCTCGCCCCGTGTGTGTGTGTGTGTGTGTGTGTGTATACATGTGTGCAGCTCAGAGGACAACTTTTGGGTCTATCCTTGCTGGTCTACCTCATTTGAGGTACAGTTTCTCTCTATCTCACTCTGCTATTGTTCTTTGTGCTATAGTTGCTAAGAGATTCTGGACAATTCTCCTGTCTCTGCCTCCCATCTTCCTATTGGAGGGCAGGAATTGCAGAAGCCCACCATGGCTTTGGTATTTTTATGTAGCAGTCTGAGAATCAACCTCCGGCTTGAATAGTGAGTGCTTTATTCACAAATCTATCTCTACAAATACCACTGTTGCCTGAAATAATGACTAACAATCTGTGTGCGGTGGTTTGATTTTGGGTGTCTCCCATAAACTTCTGAGTTCTGAACGCGGTGTCCCTAGCTGGTGGCAATTTGGGAAATGGAGCCTCCTGGAGGCAGTGTGATACTCAGCCTCTGCTCAGGCTGCGTTTTCTCAGCCATCATGGTGCTTCCCCTTGAGTCCGTAAACCAAAATAAACCCTTTCCTCCCTTCAGTTGATTTTGGTTGGGTGCTTTCAGCCAGCAATGAGAAGGTGACCACAATGCTATGGCTGATCACAAATGACTATCCAGTGGGCATTTTCTTAAAAATAAACTTTGTGCTTTACAGAAAACAGCAAACAGTATTTGTGACCAATGAGAAGATGAGCTTTTAGGGAGAAACTAAAAGTTTTATTAAATTTGTACTCACTACTGGGAGCTCAACAACTTCCCAGTACTTTAAAACTTACCCAATAACGTGGAAAAAGATATTATGGGGTTGTACAATGAAATGGTAAAGCACTTAGAATACCTGTTTAACCCAGTAAACAAATATTTTGAAAATGTAATCATAGTAATTTGGGAGGCTGAGGCAAGAGAATAGTACATTTGAGGCTATCCTGGGCTACATAGCAAGACCCTGTATAAAAAAAGAAAAAGAAAAAGAAAAGCCTGATTTTTTTTTTTCAAAAAAGTATAAGACAGGGCTAGAGAAATGGCTCAGTGGTTAAGGCACTACAAAGCCTAACAACCCTAGTTCAGTTCCCCAGTACCCATGTAAAGCCAGATGCACAAGGTGCTGCATACATCTGGAGTTCATTTGCAGTGGCTGGAGGCTCTAGTGTGCCCATTCACTTATCCTTTCTCTCTCTCCCTCATAAATAAATAAATAAAATATTTTAAAAAGGTATATGATAGACCAATAAATTTTAATGGCGTTTTTAAAAAGGTCACTGATGTGGTGTCGTATTCTACACAGTAACTAACCTTTAAGAAACTACCATTCAAGCTGGGTGTGGTGGTATAGGCTTTTTATGATAGCATTCAGGAAATAGGAAGCTGGCTACAGAGTGAGTTCTAGGTCAGCCTGAACTACAGTGAGAACCTCAAAGGAAGATAGATAGATGGAGGGAGGGAGAGAAACTACCATTCTTTAAGATCGTGCTCAAACACCCAGCAACTATATTCAAAACTATCTGCATGAAACTGAACTTTCTTCATCTACACCAACCATCAAGACATAGTACTATTTATGTTTAGCCAGAAAATAAGGAGATTTGCAAAAGCACAAAAGCAATGCCACCCTGCTCATTATTTTGGGGGACACAGATTTTTTTCTTTTTCACAAAAATGTTATAGATGTTAGCAGTGATGAGTTTATAAACAAAAGTTCTTTGGGGGATCAAGCTCCCACAGTCAGGGCCAGTGCTCTTCCACAGGGCCACACTCCCATCCCAACCAAAGCAGTTTGGGGTCCTTTACAGCCCAGGTTGTGAAACCTAGACCTTAAATAAATGCTGAATGCCATAAAACCAGGTCTCATGTCCCTGTGGTTCCCCACCGCAGTTTTTTTTCCCCTCATGGGACAACATTGCCTCCTTTCACAAAAAAAATCTCACCACTAGGGTTGGAGGGGTGGCTTAGCAGTTAGGGAATTTGCCTGCAAAGCCAAAGGACCCAGGTTCTACTCCCCAGGACCCACGTTAGCCAGATGCACAAAGGGGCGCACGTGTCTGGAGTTTGTTTGCAGTGGCCAGAAGCCCTGGCGCGCCTATTCTCTCCCTCTCTCTCTCTCTCTGCCTCTCTCTGTCTCTCCCTCCCTCCCTCTTTCTCTGTCAAATAAATAAATTAAGTGAAAATAAAATATTTTTTAAAAATCTCACCACTATTAAAAAGGGAGGTAGAACTGGGTCCCTTAAGCAGAATGTGACAACTCTTCTTCTAACACCTAAGCTTTTCAGTGTTTAGATATTTGTTTTCAGCGAACCATAAGTTCCTTGTTCATAGAGCTCTATTAGGAATTCGAGATGACACGTTTTTGGCTGTAAAATAAAATTATACCAGAAACAGTGATATACTGGTTTATAGTACACATAAAGCTGAAACAGTTGAGAAGTGTTCTTTATTAGGTTTCAGAAAAACAAAACCAAGCAGAAGTCTGATTCCTTGGCTCCAGTCTTATTCTCAACCCCTTAGAGCTAAGCCCCAAGGATTCAAGTTCTGTTCTGGGGGTGCCGCTTTGTTGGGGGACCTCCCCAGGAGGAAATCCTGCATGCTCCTCCGCAGCTGTGCGTTCTCAGCCACCTCCGCCAGGCTTCTGTGGAGCCTCTCCATGGCCTTGTACTCACTGCTGATGTCTGCGGAGGAGCAGAGAGCGAGCATGGGCAGTTAGGAACCTCTTCCCCACTGTCCCCCAGAAATGGCCCCCGGCAATCCTGCTGCTGGCTCCACAATATGAGGTTTGGGATGGTGCTTAGAAATCAGAGAGAGGGGGCTGGAGAGATGGCTTCCAGTTAAGGCATTTGCCTGAAAAGCCAAAGGATCCCGGTTCGATTCCCCAGGACCCACATAAGCCAGATGCACAAGGGGGCGCATGCATCTGGAGTTTGTTTGCAGTGGCTGGAGGCCCTGGTGCGCCCATTCTCTCTCTCTCCCTTTCTCTCTCTCTTTCTCTCTCATAAATAAATAAATAAATAATTAAATCAGAAAGCCTATCTCTTTTTTCTATAAATAAATAACTGGGATCAAGTCAGGTAGTCTCTTTCTTACCCAAACGCTTACCTTGGCATAGGATCACCCTTAAAGCTACGCCCCTGAAAACCCACTGTGTCCTCACTTTAGGTGTCCACAAAGCTTGGTGGAAGGAAACAAAAACCACAGCACCTGATAGGACCAGCACCCCTTCATCTCCAGGCCTCTCTTGTCCCTAAGTCTCTCTTCTCACCCAGCCCCCATTCTAAGTGAACTCGCTGTCTTTCGTTCATCCCACAGTCTGCTGTTTATTTATTTATGAGAATGTACAGGCATGCCAGAGCCTCCCTCCACTGCAAACAAACTCCAGACACGTGTGTTATGTTATGCCTCTGGCTTTACATGGGTCCTGGGAATTGAACTCAGGCCATCAGGCTCTGCAAACACAAGCCCTTAACCACTGAACTGTCTCTCGAGATCTAATTATTTCCTCACGGTGATTAGATTTTTTTTAATTTTGTGTTTTTTTTATTTCCATTTTATTTTTTTGTTTTGGCCATTTCTTTTTGGTTGTTGTTGTTTTGTTTTGAGATAGGTTGTCCCTGTGTAGCCCAGGCAAACCTCCTGCCTCGGCCTCCCAAACGCTGGGATTGCAAGCATGTACCACCACACCTGACTACGATGGCAAATTTTATGACAACCTATACCATTCCCAGACATGTGGTCGAGTGCTATTCTGCACGTTTCTATGAGGATAAGATCTACTTTCAGATCAGAAGACCTTGTGTTAAAGCAGCTATCTCTCCCTAAAGGGGTGGGCCTTGTTCCATCCACTGAAGGCTAAACAAGAAGGGATTCTCCTGCCCAAGTACTGACCAGGCTCAACCCTGCCTACCTTCTGAGATCAGATGAGATGGCGCATTCAGGGTAGCATGGCCATAGAGAGGAAGGGATTCTCCAGGCGGCCTTCAGCCTTCCCCTACACCATCAGCTCTCTGCTTTTGCAGAGACTGCCTTTGGACTCCAGCTGATGCTCTTCCTAGAATCTCCGCCCACTGGAGGTTTTGGATTCACCTAACTTCCACATTTACACGTGTCAACTCCCGAAACAGACCTCTCGTATGTCCACACAGGTCCTGCGGGCTCTGCCCCCTTTGGAAAGACCTTGGGGCTGGCTTGGGCTGTGCTGTCCTGCTTGGCTCACCAAGTCCCAGATGGTGACAAGCAGGTGAGCTTGCTCTGAGCCTGGCCTGCTTTGGGACCTGTGACAGATGGGAAAATGGAACCCAAGGCTTTCTTGCTGTGTATGTAGAAAACTGCTCTCCCCCTGGCTGCCTCATTCCTCCAGCCTATCCATACTACCCTGTAGGACTCAGCTAACGCTGCTTCCCCGGTGCCCAGCGCTGGACCGTCCCTGCCGTTTCAACTGGGCAAGTGGCCATCTGCCACCTGTGTGGGTCCCTGCCCTCAGATATCCACTCAAGGGTTACGTCCCTGGTGAGACTGTCCTTGGCCCGTGTTCACTGGCACATATTCCACTTGCTAGTTTCCTACTTCCTGTCTCTCGCCCACTGGGAGCTCCAGGAAGGTGGTCTTTAGTCTGACTCGGTCACTTCTGGTTTTGCAGCCCTTTGGATGCCGCTGGGCCCCTTGGGATAGGACTGTAAACACTCAGTGAGTGAATGAATGCTCTCCAGTCTGGGGGTTCCTGTTCTGACCACCCAGGTGAGGCCTGAACACATTGATTGTTGTTTGGCCCTCTTCGTAACCTCCATTTTTGGCGGTATCTCTTCACACGGTGCATTTGTTGATGATGAAGAATAAAGAAAAGGAAATGAGCTTAAACTAAGAAGATGCAATTTGTGTCAAACTTAGAGGAAATTCTTTGCCTACAAGACCTGGAAGACGTTTGGCAGGTAACACTTTTTCAGAGATGACACATCGGGTCACTGTCATTTAAATCTTTGGGAAGGGCTGGAGAGATGGCTTAGCGGTTAAGCGCTTGCCTGTGAAGCCTAAGGACCCCGGTTCGAGGTTCAACTCCCCAGGACCCACGTTAGCCAGATGCACAAGGGGGCGCACGCATCGGGAGTTCGTTTGCAGTGGCTGGAAGCCCTGGCGCATCCATTCTCTCTCTCTCTCTCTCTCTCTCTCTGCCTCTTTCTCTGTCTGTAGCTCTCAAATAAATAAATAAAAATAACAAAAAATAATAATTAAAAAAAAATAAATCTTTGGGAAGACACACTCTCTCACAGATGGTACGTGTCACACTTACTTTTCCCTTTCCCCTTTTCTTCTTTCCACACGTGCTGGAGACAGTTTCTTGCTGCTATGTCCCAAGTAAACGTGCTTCGTTCCTTTTAACTGTCACACAATCCTCTACTAGCCACGTATCTAATCTAACCAGCGTTCTAATGATATACGTCACCGGTTTATGACGTTATAAACAGGGCTACTCAAATAATCTTATCCGTATGCCATTTTGCCCATGCATGAGGATAGTAAGAGGATAAAATCCTACATTCCTAGGGTGTTGAGCCAAAGGATAAGCGCATTTTTAACTATTCTAGAGATTTCCCAGTTGCTTTTCTCACGACTTTCCTGCTATCTCTGGCACCCTGGTGCAGCTCTTGGTGGGCAAGGGTGCCAGGGTGTGGCTTTCCCAGGGTCCTGGCATGATACAACTACCACCAGGAAATGTCTTTTTTTTTTCCTAAAGAGGATCCAACTTTGAAGAAATATTTATGGAGACACCAGGATGGGATTGTGGCTTGCAGTTGGCAACTTGCCAGCTATGGAAACTTGGGCACATGGTCCGATCTGAGTCTCTATAGTTCTTTATCTGTGAAATGGGCAATAGCATCTCTCTCCGAGAACTAATGTGAGAAGTTCATGGATCAGCGCCCACGACGCCTGGGCACAGCCCTTGATCTGTGTCAGGCTGTGAGCAGAGTGGAGCAGTTATTACAATCCACCATCATCAATCTCTACTACTTGTTCTTTCTTACCTTGATTTCATTAAATTCACTTGGGAGTAACCACAACCGGGGTGACTACGCACTCACCTTTCAGGCAAAGGTTTTGCATATTTACCTGCAAGCTCCTTGTAGAGACCATCACCCTGGGATGAAGCAAGGGTCAACATGGTGGCGATACTGCCCTTCACCTTCTCAGTGATTCCATGCTACGTGACAAGGACATTCAATCCATTAGGGGGACACAGCCTACGGGAAAGCGAATTGCATAAAAGGAACCTCACCCCAAACCTCAGCCTGGAGACGATACAGAATGGGGTTTCCAAGGTCAAATCAGAGCCAAGGATGAAACACTCTGAAGTGCATCAAGTGACCCAAGTGTCACCATGACCGCGTTCCCGTGGACACCCGCCTGCCTCTGCTGCTCCCTTCCTGCCTACGAACACACATGGGGACTAGTGATGAAACTCCATTGTCACCTTGACTACAAGCAATTAGGAGACAAATAAAAATAGATCTTTGAGGGCTGGAGAGATGGCTTAGCGGTTAAGCGCTTGCCTGTGAAGCCTAAGGACCCCGGTTCAAGGCTCGGTTCCCCAGGTCCCACGTTAGCCAGATGCACAAGGGGGCGCACGCGTCTGGAGTTCGTTTGCAGAGGCTGGAAGCCCTGGCGCGTCCATTCTCTCTCTTTCCCTCTATCTGTCTTTCTCTCTTTCTCTGTCGCTCTCAAATAAATAAATAAAATAAAATAAAAATTAAAAAAAAATAGATCTTTGAAAAAACAAAGTAGTGTTTCTAATTGTCCTCTGATATTACGCCGACACTGGCAACTCATGTAACTGGGTCATTTTTCTCTTTCAAAGTGGGGGTGGGGGCTGGAGAAATGGTGCAGTGGTTACATGTGCCTCCTGCACAACATGAGGGCCTGGGCGGACCTGAAACTGCCCAGGCTTGAGTTTTCAGAGCTCATATAAACAGCTGGGCATGGCCACACGCGTCTGTAACCCCAGACCTGCAAAAGGGCGCAGAGACCAGGGAATCACCCCGGCTCACAAAAAGCAGCTCCAGTATCAGCAAGAGACTCCTGCTCCAGCAAGAACAGGGGAAGCGCGGTGGAGTGGGCCGCCCGACGTCCTGTTCTGGCCGCTGCAGGCAGCACCCAGCACCACGGGCAGGCACTGCAAGGGCACATTCACCACACACACGCCACATTACACATACATGCACCTACACAAACACACACACACATACCATATTACACATACACACCCCTACACAAACACCAACACACACACATTACACATATACGCACCCACACAAACACACATGCACCACATTAGACATACACACACCCACACAAATACACATGCACCACATTACACATACACACACCTATACAAACACACGTGCACCACATTACACATACATGCACATACTCAAACACACACACACACAGTGCATTACACATACATTTACCTACACAAACACACACACCATATTACACATATATGCACCCACACAAACACACACACACCACATTACACATACACACACCTATACACACACATTACACATACACACACCTACACACACACACACACAACACAAGCTTCTGATGGTGTTACTGTTAAAGATGCTGGAACGGAGTCCTAAGCTCCAGCTCTACATCTCATTAGCCGTGTGGCCACCTGACCCCCTTCTTGTGCCTGGGTTTGCTGCTGCATAGAGAGAAACAAGGGCACCCATCTCAGACCTGCTGGGAGATTCAATGATCCAGGGCATTAAAGAGCTGAGCACCTGCCCAGTTATTACTGCCCTTGTTCTACGGAGGACTTACGGAGGAAGGATGCAGGAGGGAACTGCATTTCTGAAACCACACCCCCACAAGGGAGCCAACCTTAGTCTTGAGTTGCGGGAAGGAAGAAGCTGGAGCACTGAGCGCACTGGCTGGACCCACTGGGCAGAAGGCATCCAGTTCCCCTGGGGCACAGATGCCTACCATTTCTTCCACGTACTGTCCTGGTTCCCCGATTCCTCCTCCCTGGGCTAGGACGCCCACTGCAGGTATAGAGTACCTTCAGCTGTTGAAACTGGTGCTGCATCCTCTCTTGAGCCCTTTCGAACATGCCCTCGGCCACCTGCCGCTCCACCCCTCTTCTGATGACATCCTTCATTCTCTCGCAGGCTTTCTTGCCAGTGATCTGAGCTGCCTCTGACAAAAATGATGGCAACAGTCACACCGCGGCAAGGACTTGCTTAGAGAAAGATAACAGACACGCAAGCAAGCCAAAAGAAAAATGCACGCATCCGCAAACATACATATGACACTTACATGAAACATCCAATACTTGAATAACGATCATTCAGAAACCCTAATGAGTAAATTGAGCAGATCATCAAATCAGTGCAGCCAAAATGGAGCCTGAAAGCAGATCCGGGCACATTTAAAGGTACAAGTGGGCTGGAGAAATGGTTTAGCAGTTAAGGCGCTTGCCTGCAAAGCCTAAGGATCCATTTCTACTCTCCAGATCCCACGTTAACCAGACGCACAAAGGTGAGGCAAGCGCAAAGGTGCACATGCCCACTAGGTGGTGCAAGCATCTGGAGTTTGATTGCAGTGAATGAGGCCCTGGCATGCCAACTCTCTCTCTTCCTCTGTCTCTGTCTCTCTCTTAAAAAAATTAATTAATTAAAATAAAAGAAAGTACAAGTGAGATCTGGGTACTGAGGTGCAGCATGGGGCTCAGGGTAACACCCAAAGAGGTCCCTCAATTCTCTTCCCCACATCCTGCAACTATTTCAGTGTGTAGCTTGAGTACTACAAGGATTTAGGATGAGAGAGGGCAAGGGCTTGCAGGGAAAGCAGCAGGACAGGAAGCGAATAGAGGGACAGAAACAGGACGTGTCTCTCCTGGAGCCCACCTTCGTAACAGGATTTCAGGTCGTTCTGGACGGAGCTGGTGACAGCCTGGTAAATCCTCCTCTTCCTTCGTAGAATGTAGCCCTCCAGGTCTCCCAGGATGGCACTGATCTGAGAAGTCACATGATCACAAGCTCGTGTGGGACAATGCCTTTGACAGAGGCACTCAAATGCGCTTGTGCTTGTTCACCCCATGCCTCTGCCTCCCGTTACGCTTGGCCATCTGTATATCACCATCACAATTCAGTTGTGAGTACCCTTGTAGGCGAGCACTTTGTCCCTAGTATCCATGTGCCCCAGATTACTTCCCCCCGTGCCTGGGTCCTACAAACCACTCATTAGGCATATGCTGACTTCAGGGCAGGCCCAGGTAAGGCCCTTCAATGGGTCCTATTTGGCAAGCCAGGGAGTTGCGAGCTTAATTTCTAGCATTGCCATATGACTTGGGCTGGCCCTGGAAAAAAAAAAAAAAAAAAAGAGTCACAGACTAGAGTGTAGAGTCCTCAAAACTAATAAATGATCCATGAAAAGGAGCATGTCTGACCTCTTTAAGCTTTGTTTCCTGGGTACTGCTTCATAATATTGGCAAAAAAAACCAAAAGAACAAAAATGGTTGACAAGTCATTGGCAATGTTACCAGGGGTCGTAGATTTTGTACACTGAAGTATTCTGGGAAGATTCTGGGGTCTGAGTCAACTTCACCTCCTTGGATGCCCTGTGAGTTGCTTCCTCATGGAACAAAGCTTGCCTCAGCATCTCACGCTTCCATGGTGACCTTAGGACTCCTCTTGTCCCCACCCCATGGTGTTCCACACTGCATAGGTCCTCCAAGAGGTACATCTACAGTCTGGGTACTCAAGGGGTATGAGAAACAGGTAATTTCTAAATCCTGTGTGGGAGGGGAAGCTATGATCCAACGTCCCCATCCTCTTCACCTTTATAAGGAACTTACTTCCTGAATCAGGAAACTTTTCTTGTAGCTGTCATGTTTCCAGCCATGTCTTGTTCCTATCTCTGCCATCTTCTCCTGCAGGGAGTACTGAAAGGCGTCTATATGAGGCATCAGAGCACAGCCTGTTGGCTTCCTGTCACTATGAAAGGAAGCAAAGTAAAGGGCCAAGAAATAATAATGGTGGCTCTGTAGGACTAAGAGAGCATAAAACTAGCTAATGTCCTTCTATTAACTTTAAAATATTTTATTTTTTATTTATTTATTTATTTATTTATTTGACAGAGAAAGAGGGAGAGAGAGAGAGAGAATGGGCGCATTAGGGCCTCTAGCCACTGCATACGAATTCCAGACATGTGCACCCCCTTGTGCATCTGGCCAACGTGGGTCCTGGGGAATTGAACCTGGGTCCTTTGGCTTTGCAGGCAAGCACCTTAATCGCTAAGCCATCCCTCCAGCCCTCTATTCACTTTAAATAGACACCTAGTGAGAGCTAAGTTACCACTACCTATACTGTGCCAGGCACTGGGCTGTTCCAGGCCTTAGACATTAAAACCTATGCAGGGGCTGGAAAGATGGCTCAGCAGTTCAAGCACTTGCCTACAAAGCCTAAGGACCCAGATTCTATTCTCCAGATCCCACATTAGCCAGACGCACAAAGGTGAGGCAAACATAAGGTCGCACATGCCCACCAGGTGGTGAAAAGGGTCTGGAGCTCAATTGCAATGGCTGAGGCCCTGGCATGCCAATTATCTCTCTCTCTCCCTCTGTCTCTAAGGAAAACAAACAAACAAACAAACAAACAAAAAACCTATGTATGAAGTCAGCATGTCAATATGATGGTGCTCATTTTACAGATGAGAAAACTGAGGTTCAGAGAGGATGGTTGACAGGTCCAAGGTCACACAGCTGTCAAAAGGCAGAGCCAGGCTTTGAACACTCCTTTCATCTCACAACTCATTGTCTGCCTACTGCTAAAGTGTTTGCACTGGGAAGGGTGAGACTTCAACTATACCTTAAAAGACAGGTCCTAACTTTTTTTTTTAAATTATTTATTTATTTATTTGAGAGCGACAGACACAGAGAGAAAGATAGATAGAGGGAGAGAGAGAGAATGGGCACGCCAGGGCTTCCAGCCTCTGCAAACGAACTCCAGACGCGTGCGCCCCCTTGTGCATCTGGCTAACGTGGGACCTGGGGAACCGAGCCTCGAACCGGGGTCCTTAGGCTTCACAGGCAAGTACTTAACCGGTAAGCCATCTCACCAGCCCAGGTCCTAACTTTTAATGTTTGTACGTATGCAAGGAAGGAGATGTGAGACTGAATATGGGTTATGAATCTAGATGGAGGCTACAAGAGGGAAGCAGGAGGTGCTGAGGAGAGAACCCAAGGAGCTATGCAGTATGGACGCAGAAAGATGGCTCGGTTGGAGAGGGAGACACAAGGGGAAAGAGAAACAAAATGCCACAGTGAAATCTAATTTTTTTTGTAAGCTAATAAAAGTTGTTTTTAATCAACAGAAAAGAAAAGAAAAAAAAAGAAAGGTGTAATTTGAGGAAATGAAAAGAAGGGGGAATTCATCCCCACTAGATACAAGTGGCATTTCAGAATTCACTTAGGAGAGCTGCCGGGAGCACTCCATGATGCACGCCAATCAATGCCTGGGACATCCCAGTCGCCCTCTGCTCTCTCTGACGCACACTACAGTGAACTGGAGAACGTTGGCTATGTCGAGCACCATGCTAAGGAGATGGCGTTTATTCCACAGTTGTCAGTGGCATGGGGACGGAATGATGTGACCTAAAATGTGGTTGAAGAAAGGGGGAGGCAGAGAAAGGATGAAGATGGGGGCGGCAGAACGGCTGTGATGGGCTGCTGCACTAAGGGTTAGTATAGCCTCTTTCTGTTGATAGAGGAAAGACCTGGAAATCAGAGAATGAGGGACCATGGAGAAGGTGCCCTGCCCCCAACTCATGGCATGCTTATGAGCATGCCCACAACAGCATCCTCAGGGCGACACCTTTTCTTTTAGCATTCAGAGAATGTTCTGGAGGCCTTATGTTTGCTTAGCTCAATGCTCTCCAATCAAAATACCCTGTCCTGGGCATAGATCCCTAAGAAAACGGATCCCTGCTGTATGTAGGAGATATTTGAAAAATAATGGGAATCATAATATTAGTCTGAAAGCAACATCTCCATCTGTACTCCAGGTCACCATGGGAAAGTTTTTGAGTAAACCAAACCAAGAAAGCTTTTGTGTTTTGCCAAAGGCTAAGTTTTCCTTCTTGAGTAACCAGCTACTCTTTACACTTTCAGATCCAAAGCATAAATTCTTAAATCGGAGCCTCTGGCCTGACATTCTGCGGATGTTTGTTCACAGCGGAGCAAGCTGAAAAATTCTTTACCTGAAAATTCCTCCAAATACAGGGTCAATCTGGTCATAGATGGGCTGAGAGATGGCTTCGTTCAGGTCAATCCTGGCCAGTGTCCTGGAGGCATAGACGCCATTGTTCAAACAAACAGCTTTCAGTGTCTGGTGAAGCCCTTGGTTCCCTCGGCTCCTCTAGTCAATGAAACGATGAATTTGCTGAGTTAGTAGGCGTTAACTAGAAAGTCTCGGGGTCAGATGTGCATTGTTTTTGGCCAGAGATTATCACCAAGAATCTCAGGATGGAGTAGAGACAACATGGCCTTTAAAAATATCATAAAGCCAGGCAGGGGAGATGATGGTCACGTCTTCCAGGCTGGCCGGGTGCCCCTGCCCCATGCTTCCAAAGTGCCCTGGGATCACGCTGATCACAACCCTCCCCAGATGATTTTTAAAAATTATTTGAGGGAGTGTATGCGTGTGTGTGTTTGGGCCTGCTAGGGTCTCCTGCTGCTGCAAACAAACTCCAGTTTCCTGCACCACTTTGTGCATCGGGCTTTACATGAGTACTAAGGGGTCAAACCCCAGGCCAGGAAGCTTTGCTGTCAGACACCTTTAACCACTGTGCCATCTCCTCTGTTCCCCAGATTTGCTCACTTGTCAGTCTCCAGTGCCAGAACACCAGCCGGTCGAGCTTGGGCCTGGCAGCTCCTCATCTTCACGCGCTCTGCGTCTGCTCTGCTCTGCGCGTCCTAAGTCAGCCATGGCTTAGTCACATCGTGGTGGACCAGCAAGCAGAGAGCCACAACCAGAAGCAGAAATTACCTTCCACACCTGGCCACAAGTCACTCATCTCTGCTGGCTGGGTCACATGTCCCAAAGGTTCCATGGCCACCCCAAACATCACAGCCATCTGGAGACCAGGCCTTTATACAAGAGAGCCCAGAGTGGACAGTCCCCACTCAAATTCATTCAAGTGCCCCACTCTGACATCCCGATGCCACACTGCGACATCACAACAACACATGGTTATTCAAATGATTAACTTAAATAGTTAAATAGGAAAATGTTCCATGGCCTGATAGCAAGCATCTGTCTTGGGTTTCCTAAGGACGGTCAAAATTTTGTATACTTTTAAATACTTAATGAAATACAATTTGATTTGCATTATTTTGGTAATATTTTAACCAGGGAAATAAATTCACAAATCCGAGAGGGATGTTTTATAAAGTTACAGCTATGAGAGGCATTAATCAATTTTTTCCAACTAGTAAGGAGAATAAAAATATATTTGCTGAAAAGTTAGTAAAGAGCTTTGTGATCTGTAATCAGTGACATGTGATGTGATACGTCATACTTTTAGCCAATCATATGTGTCTTAGGGGAATAGCAACATAGCATGCTGCATCTGGTGTGATCCTCTTTTTGCCTCTCCCTCCCTCTCTTCACTTGATATTATACCCAAGCATGCCCTCCAACCAGTGTAAGTCCATTTAGAAAATCACTTTAATAACCATGTGCTATGATTTGAATGGGAAATGTCCACCACGGGCTAACTTGCGTCTAGATTTCTTGGTGTCTAGCTGGCACTGTTGCTTAGGGCAGATGTGGAACCTCTGAGATAGTGGCTCAGCTGGCAGAAACAAGTGGCTGTGGCCAGACTTGAAAGGCAGCTTCTGTCTCTGGTTACGGACCAAGCCCTCCCTCTGCTTCCTGGTCCACCAAAATGTGAATAAGCCAAGCCCCAAGCTTCTCTGCCGCCAGCGCCAGAGCTGCCCACCTCCAAGGCTTCCCTGCCATGGTGGACTGCATAATGTATAAACCAAATCAACATCTCTTTTTTTTTTTTAAATTTTTTATTTATTTATTTGAGAGCGACAGACACAGAGAGAAAGACAGACAGAGGGAGAGAGAGAGAATGGGCGCGCCAGGGCTTCCAGCCTCTGCAAATGAACTCCAGACACGTGCGCCCCTTGTGCATCTTGGCTAACATGGGACCTGGGGAACCGAGCCTCGAACCGGGGTCCTTAGGCTTCACAGGCAAGCGCTTAACCGCTAAGCCATCTCTCCAGCCCACCAAATCAACACCTCTTTAAAGTTGCTTTTCAAGTATGTTATCAGGGCAACAAGTAATTAATATACCAGGATATATAATATGTGCATTCAGAATGATTCACTTTACCATGGTGACATTACATTGCCCCACTGTGATATCACAATGCCCTCCTGTGGCATCATAATGTCCCACTGTGATATCATAGTGCTCCACTGTGACACTCAGCATCTCACTTTGACATCACATTGTCCCACTGCCACATCACAATACCCACTATCACATCCTAATGCTCCACCATGACACTAGAAAAGCCCACTATGATATCACAACATCCCACTGTGATGTAGCAATGTTCCAGTGTGACACTGCAACACTCCACTGTCACATCACAATGCCGTACTATGACATCACCCCCTGTGATATCACAATGCCACACTATGACATCACCCACTGTGACATCACCATCCTCACTGTCACATCATAATGCCATACTATGACCTCACAATCCTCTCTGTCACATCACAATGCTCTACTGTCATGTCACAATGCCACCCACCCTTCAATGCCAAATTCAGAACCCTGAGGAGCATCTGCAGATGTTCTTCTTAATTTTCTGATAGGAACGCAAGAGCTAAGCTTTCATTTGGGGTCCAGCTACGTGCTCACAGGTTCATTTTGTCCTTCCTCATTGGCAATACCTGATCTTCCTCTCCACTCCTCTATGGAAACAGCACCGATCTGTCAGTGACATCCAGCCTCTCTAAGGCTATAAAATCAAATTACAAGGGTGTTTGCACACAGAATTGTAGTGAGAATTGCCTAACAGAAGTCACAGTGCCTGGGACCAGACAGAGCATTTTGCTCACATTTGCTAAATGAATGACTTCATACACACATACGTGTGTGTTGGCTCAGACACCACCCCTAAGACATGCTAACAGTCACTATGTCCAGTCCCCTGTAGTCTCCCCACTGGCCCTAGAATCATCCCAGTGCAATTACTCTTTTAGCTTTTTTTGAGCATTTATTCTCTGTCTTACTCTAGAAGTACTGGCAGGCATTGCCGGTGAAGAAGATGTCCCAGTTGTGGTTATCTACCTATCAATCTAGACATGAAATCAAGCTTTCACAACACGCAAGGAAATGCACCCAGAAGAGTCCATGTGCTGGAAAGCTGTCACTCAGGCATATAAAAAATCTTACAGAAAAATGAGAGCTCCACCACACACAATTCTTTCACACACTTTCCACTGCTGATGTTGCAACTTTCAAACTCATATTAAAAACAGCTACAATGCCCTGTCTATGCCTACTCCCAGAAATTTCTATATCATATTGACATTAGTAAAGAAAACCTCACCCTGTACTTAGTGGGCATTCCTGTCTGAGTCATGTCTTCCTAAGGTTTTACATTGAAGCCCTAGTCCTCAATATTACTGTATTTGGGGACTGGGCCTTTAAGGAGGTAATGAAGGCTAAGTGAGGTCATAGAGGCAGAACTTTGGTTCAATAAGCTGGGTGTCCTTATAAGAAGAGAGCAATGAAGGACCCAGGTTTGATTCCCCAGGACCCATGTAAGCCTGATGTACAAGGTAGCACATGCATCTGGAGTTCATCTGCTGTGTCTGGAGGCCCTGATGCACTCATTCTCTCTCTCTCTCTCCCTCCCTCTTGCTCTCTCTATTAAATAAATAAAAATAAAATATTTGCCAGGCATGACAGTATATACCTGTAGTCCCAGCACTTGGGAGACAGAGGTAGGAGGATCACCATGAGTTTGAGGCCACCCTGAGACTACATAGTGAATCCAGGTCAGCCTGAGCTAAAGTGAGACACTAACTTGAAAAAGAGACCCCGGGAGTGCGTGCATACACAGATGCCTGTCACACCGCACATATGCCCCACAGGAGAAAAGACCATGTGACGACATAGCGACAAGGCCTCTATCTGCCAGTCAAGGAGAGAGGTCCTCAGAAGAGACTGACCCTGCCAACATCTTGATCTTGGACGCCCAGCACCCTGGAGCGTGGGAAAATGAGTGCCCATTGTTCAAGTCACCCACTGTGCCTGTTGCTATCTTATCAAGGCTGCCTGAGCAAGCTGACACAGTGGAGCTTTTCTTTCATCCCTTGGTCTTAGATAATTCTGCCTTGTCCGTTTTTATCCCTCAGAAGCCCTGTACAGCTGATTAGTAAAGAAAACGATTTGCATGCCAAGCAAGAGGCTACAAGAGGTTCTTTTGTGGTATAACAGAACCGATGCCAATACCAACGCTGCGAGGTGAGTGAGCCAGATGCTGAGCAGCCCCACCCTTCATTCTTCAGAGGAGAAAGTCAAGAAGTCACTAAATAGGCAGAAGGGGTGGGGTGGGGGAGGTGGCTCAGCCAGTAAAGTGCTTACTGTGCAAGGGTGAAGACCTGAGATCAGATCCCCAGCGCCCACATAAAAGCTGGGCATAGTGGTAAGAGTTTGTAATCCCAGCACTGGAGAGGCAGGGACCGGGATGCCTGGGGCTTGCTGGTGCATTCCAGGTTCAGTGAAACACCCTATCTCAAAGAATAAGGTGTGTGTGGGGGGCTGCTGGAGGGATGGCTTAGCGGTTAAGGTACTTGCCTGTGAAGCCCAAGGACCCAGGTTTGACTCTCCAGAACCCACGTAAGACAGATGCACATGGTGGTGCATGTGTCTGGAATCCATTTGCAATGCCTAGAGGCCCATTCTCTCTCTAACAAAATAAAAATAAATAAGTATCTATGAAAAACAAATAACATGGGGAGTGACTGGGGAAGACACACAAATTGACCTCTAGCCACTACATGTGCTATCTCTCTCTCCCTCCCTCTCTCTCTCTCTCTCTCTCTCTCACATATACACACACACACATACACACACACACACACACACACACACACAATATCTCTAAATGAGCTTAAGGCCTTAAATGTTTTAGTGACAGTTAAGTTTTGTTCTCCACTTGACCAGATTAGAAATCCAATAAGAGTCACACCTCCTCCATACTTTTGCCAAGGCCCCTGTGGATATTGGGTGGCAATGGCTCTCAACCAAGATGCTTCAATCTGAATCTCAACTAAGCATCTACTGAACCACACACTTGCCTTGGTCCCCGCAAGGCACAAATGGAGAATTTGTTGTTTGCACTCAACTTTTACTCACCTAGTTGTTTTGGTTTGCTTGTTTTCAGAAGAGGGTCTCATTCTGTAGCCCAGGCTGGCCTGGAACTCAAAACAGACCTCCTGCCTCAACCTCCCAAGTGGTGGAATTACAGTTATGAGCCATCACACCTAGCCTTCTTCTAGTTCTTTATAAAAAGCAAGGAGAAGGCTAGAGAGATGGCTTTGCGGTTGAGGCCCTTGTCTGAGAAGCCCAAGGACTCGTGTTCGATTCTCCAGGTCCCACATCAGCCAGATGCACAGTGATGCAAGCATGCAAGGTCGCACATGCACACAAGGGGGCGCACATGTCTGGAGTTCGATTGCAGTGGCTGGAGGCCTGGCGTGCCAATTCATTCTCTCTCTCTCTCTCATTTGTTTTTTTAGAAAGGCCAGCTTGTTGAGCAAAAAAGCAAGGAGATAGCAAAAAAGACATTTGTAGATCAGGCTGACCTTGCCAAATAGCACAGAGGGCCACTTACCACCAGGCAGGCCCCTAGAATGCGTCGGTAGGAAGTCCTGGCCACCTGAACCCCTTCTTGCAGGGGGCGCTCGATGTGGGCAAAGCACTGCTCTATGGCCTTTTCCAACAGCTCCGTCTTCCGCTCCACAAATTGGCGCAGACCACTCATGGTCAAGTGTTCATTCTAGGGAGGAGAGCCACAAGAGCATCAGCGTCCTAAAGGCACCTTCTCCTTCCGCCTTGCTTCCATGAAGCCTGCACAAGCACCCGCTTGCAGCGACCACCAGAACAGACTTAGCCTCACCGTCCTGAAATGGCACCCTCGGTGCACAGACCTCTTGGGCCTCGAGAATAGAAGAAAGATGCCCTTTGCGACTTATGTGGGGTGTAAAATCAGGCATTTCGTTTCTATCCAGACTCTGGGTTCTCTTCATATTGCAGAAACCTTTCACCTTTCACCAAATAGGAAAGCAATAGTTATGAAAACAAATGTTCCCAGTGATTTCTACATTGATAAACATGTAACAGTCTCTGACTTGGCGCATAGACATTTCTTTTATATAGTGCACGAACTTCGTTTAGGTTTTACATATGGCTCCAATGCTGTATTTTAGAGTCAAAGTCCTGAGTCACGCACCACACATCACACCCAATCGTCATGTTGCATCAGGCCCTTTTAATTAGGAATGGTCCCACAGTGATTCTACTTCATGACATTTACTTAAAAATACAGGCCATTTATTTTGTAGAGTGCTTATTTTGAGGTCCTGTGATTTTATTTTTTTAGTAATTGGGCACTTTGGGCAGAGATCACTTCTCTGCACATCACATATCAGATGACACTTGATGTGGATGCATCCCACCTGCGAGTGTTAGCTTGGGACATTCAGGGAGGCACCTTTTATGAATCTCAATGTCACTTTACTATTTCTGCTTTATATTCAGTAGCTATCTTGTTATGAGAGATTTTGATACAAATGTCTTCTGATTCTTCAAACTTTCACCCCTGTAACATCTGTAGATGACTCTTGCCTGAAATAATTATGACGTTGAGAACTCCCAAATGCTAATTTTATAATTTCAACCTTACTTCTTTATTTTCAATTGATTACTTGACTCTAAAGGGAAGTTTCTTCCCTCTCTCCTCCTCTCCTTCCTCCCCTTTCTCCTTGTCCTCCTCTCCCCTTTCTTTGGCTATCCTATCCCTCTCTCCCCTCCTCTCACCCTCTTTCCTTCCTTCCTTCTTCCCATCCATCCATCCATCCATCCATCTTCTTTTCCAACTTTCTGGCCTCCATTTTCTCTTAATATCAACAATGAACTCATGCGTCACTCAAAGTATCACAGTCCATTACTATCCTGGGAACACTCCATTGTCACATTTGGTCAGAGGGCACCTTTTCCTCTGACTCACATGGAAGATTTTAACAGAGGACACTCCTTTCCCCTCACTGCCATGGAAGAGCTGAGTATGACCATTTTCTTTCTTCCATTTATTTATTTATTTATTTATTTATTTATTTATTTATTTTTGGTTTATTGAAGTAGGGTCTCACTCTGGCCCAGGCTGACCTGGAATTCACTAGGTAATCTCAGGGTGGCCTTGAACTCACAACAATCCTCCTACTTCTGCCTCCCGAGTGCTGGGATTAAAGGTGTGTGCCACCATGCCTGGCTTTTTTTTTTTTTTTTTTTTCATTTTCTCAGTTGAACATATTCTAGCCTCGTCTTGTGCTTTCTTAGTCCCAGCCATGGAATCGAAAGTTCCACAAGGAGCCCATGCTTTCCCCTCGTTAGAGAAGGTGTTACACCCTTGTGTGTGAACATGTTTCCGGAGTCCAGACACAGAAACACTGTGATAACTGCCACAGCACTTGTGGAGGGTCGTGTTTCTCAGACTTAGTGTGTGTCCACATCTCCCAGAGGTCTTGAAACTTTGAAGTACTAGCCAGCCTCTAGGTGAGTTGGTCTGCTGGGCCCTGAGCTATGCTTCTAACTACAAAGATACTGGACCACAGAAATAAAGCCACGGTTCCTTCTTCACAGAAAAAAAAATACATCTGAGTCAGAGAGAAAAATACATCCTGCACTGCATTGTGAGATTTCAGTAATATGGACTTTATATGTGACAGTGACCTCAAAACACGATGGCAATGATACAGCCTAAGTGTGTGGTAAGCTGTCTCTTCTAGAATACACTCTCTGCCATTCACACAATGACACACTTGGCTAAGGATACATCTCTCAGAACATATCCCTGTTGCTAAGAGCTGGATATAAAAGAACAATAACGGGGAGAAAGCTAGAATGCACTATGAATAGACACAGGCCGACTTGACATTGAAATGTTATAATCAACATCACGTTGGTTCTCTTTTGTGCATTTATATGTGTGTGTGGTTTGTGTATTTGTGTGTGCGCTCCTGCACGTAGATGCACGGGTGTGGGGGTGCTCGTGCAGGAATGTGTGTGGGTGCACATTGTGGAGGCCAGAGGCTGACACTGAGTTGCTTGATTGCTGTCCGCTTTCATTTCCTGAAGAAAGGCCTCTCGCTTGAGGCCAGAGCTCACCCATTCAGCTGGTCTTGCTCGTCAGCTTGTGCTGGGGGAGCCTGTGCCTCTACCTCCCAAGTACTGGGTGCAGACAGCCGCTGTGCCCTCTCAGCATCGATGTAGGCGTGAGGGGTCTAGACCCTGGTCCTCATTCTTGCACAGCAAACACTTTGTCCACTAAGCCACCTCCCCAGCTCCCCGGGTCTTTGAAAATAATGAGTATCCATTTAAAATCAGTAACTATCTGAAAAATCTAAATTTTTAGCTGAAAGCACAATCTTGAAACAAAAATGATCAAACACACACATTTTAGGTTCAATTTCTTTTTTAAGAATTCAGAGGCACTGACAAAAAAAAAAAAAAAAAAAAAAAAAACTTTTGTCTTCCAACTTTCCATCAAAGAACTAAGACCAATATCAGAGGCCAAGGAATTCTGAGGAAAGCTACTGTGACTCGCTTAGATGCCATCAAGGATATTCCTCGGTCGCCTCCTCACTGAGTCTTCTATGGCTTAAGTCTGGGGGCGAGGGTGGGACGGAGCCCCTTGGGGCTGCACCTCAGAGCTGGCAAAGAAGAGTAAACGGGGACAGACACTTCCAAAATGCCTTGTTCCTGTGCTTGTAAAATAAACCAACCACACACAGCTCCACATCTGATTCATTTTCCATGAATGCTTCCAAAAGCAATCTTGCGTTGGGCAGAGAGGCAAATTTCACCCTGAAGAACTTTTTCAGGAAGTTGGAAGGTCAAACCCTTCCCCAACTATTTCAGAGGACAAAAATTAAATCAGAAAATCTAAGATTCCTGGGGTTTTGTTTTTTATCTCGGTTTTTTTTTTTTTTTTTTTTTTTTTTTGTCTCATGAATCTAAACCAAAGCAAAGCCTTAAGAAGTAGGAAGAAAAAGATACACCACTTTCTTACAATATCTTTCAAATGTAGATACTTGGCCAATCTGCTAGCTTGTAGCTTGCTTCTTTTTGCACTGAGGTCAGATGGTTCCCATCTCTGCCTCTCCTCGCCACCACTGAGGTTCATCCTTGCCTCACTTTCCCCATTCTAGAACCAGCCCTAGGACCTCTCCCAGAGTGTACTGATGAACTTTCTCAGCCTTTCTCTGTTCTGGCATAACAAGAAGTCTGACAACTTGACCAGAAAAACCTGATGGGTATAAGCAAGTGACAAAACAAAGGTTAACCATGTGGAAAAAAGCAAAAGCTATTTACTCAGAACTTTCTCATTTTTTAGTATTTTTATTTATTTATTTATTTGAGAGAGAGGGAGAGAATGGGCACACCAGGGCCTCCAGTCACTGCAAACGAATCTCAGATGCATGCACCACCTTGTGCATCTGGCTTACATGGGTCCTGGGGAATCAAGCCTTGAACAGGGGTCCTTAGGCTTCACAGGCAAGTGCTTAACTGCTAAGCCATCTCTCCAGCTCCTAGTGAGAACTTTCAATCAGCCAGCCAGGGTCACTTGAATTTGGAAGAGACCCAAAAGCAGACAGCAGAAGGAGAAAGCTCCTGCAGCGGTGTGCCCTGAGTGGGGGCTATGGGCCTGGGCTGCTGGCATCAGGCTAACAGAAAGTGAAGCAAGCAGTGTGATTGATTAGGGATGCCTATGTGGCTTCCTCTGGCTGATTGCCAAAGGCAGACGAAGGTCAGGGAAGCTATTAGCCGAGTCTTAGCCATTTGAGGCTGATGATTCCAGAAGTTATTGTCTGACTTCCTAGACTGTTATTGGACATGACAGTCTGATCTCCTAGAAGTTGTAAGACTGGCTTTCTGAACTGGGTCGAGGTCTGACTGCTGGACAGCTTAGAGTAGGTTATATGACTGCGTTCTGTTATATATAAGTATATAGCCTGGCTGTTGTTTGGATACTCAATCTAAGAAGCAAAGCAGTTGGTAGTTGAACAAAAGAACCGATTTTTCTTTCCCCCGCTGCTAACTTAGCAGCTTATTCTTTTTCTATTAGCGTAGGGGAAAGCGCCATCTATCAAAGAGAGAAGTTTGTCCATGTCTATGAGGAAACATAATTTTATGAGTCTGAGTCTCATGTAGTCCAGGCTAACTTCAAACTTGCCATGTAGCTGTGGATGACCTTGAACTTGTGATTTTCCTGCCCCTACCTCCCAAATCACGGGATTACAAACATGAGCCACCCCGCCTTGGTGCTGGGGACTCAATCTAGGACTTCATGAATGCTAGGTGCCAGGTAAACACTCTACCAACTAAACTACATCCCTGTGTAAGAAGAGAGACTGTCTTTTCTGTAAAAGGGTTAAGAAGATGGAGACACTCCATTCTGGATGGACGTCATTCTGTGGGAAGCCCTCCTTCCTGAGACCAGAAGAGTTAATCTTTGAAACCACAGCTTGTATTTACCTTTGACAAAAGGTCCCTAGATCTTCCATTTATTTAGATCTCCCCTAAAACTGTGCCTTTTTTTTTTTAAAGCATCAGAGATGAATGAATGCTTTCTGATTGCTCATCAGTGTCAAGGCTGCTGAACCACATTATCATCATTGTGGAAACTGTGCCATTTTTATATTTTAGCCAATCACATGAGATTGTGAGGCCAAACTCTGATGCAGAGTAAGGCCCAGGACCCCACATGCATGAAGGACTAAAAAGCTCACAGACTTCACGATGAGCTTTGCCTGCCTGGACTTCCTCCTGGCCAGGCACCCTTCTGTGGAAATAAGCACTGCCTTGCCAATCTGCTTTGGATTGTGTGGTCACCCTCAGACCACAGACTTATGTCTAACATGTAGCCCCAGTGAAATACAATTAAAAGGCTTGCATTAGAAGATTAAATATTTACAGGGCTGGAGAGATGGCGTAGTGGTTAAAGCGCATGTCTGTGGCCTAAGGACCCAGGTTTGATTGTCCAGGTCCCACATAAGCCAGATGCTCATAGTAGCGCATGCATCTGGAGTTCATTTGCAGTGGCTAGAAGACCTGGCATGCCCATTCTCTCTCTAACAAATAAATAAATAAATCAAAAGGAGGATTAAATATTTAAAAATTGGGCTGGAATTGCTTCCCTCCAGTTTTCTTCCTCTCTCGCTGCTTTTTTCTACCATGTCTGTGGCGTGAAGGTGAAATACCCTCATAGACGCAGGTGTTTGAATGGCTGGTCCCCAGCTAGTAACGCTGTTTGGGGAGGCTTGGACCTAGGGCCGTAGAGGAAAGCCTTGGGAGTTAAAAGCCTGCCTCAACTCCTCCCAGGGCTCAGCCAAATTCAGCAAGCTCAGCTGCAGGCTCCCGCCACCACAGTCGCAAGCCCTCCGCACCACGATGGGCCACATCTCCTGAACTGCTCGCCAGAGTCGGCCTTTCCTCCCTTCCTTCGTTTCTGTCGGGTACCTTTCACATGACAAGTAACTGACACACTGCTCCTCTGACTGCGAGGTTCTGAGATAACCAAGAAACCCATGAACTGGTGTGGCTTTTTTTTTTTTTTTTTTTTTTGATTTCGGGCAAAAACCCCTGTTTTTCAAGATGCCAAGGACTGTCCACTAGAAGTAAATCAAGCCATCATGTTTAAACACATTCCATCTTCCTCAAGTCTCAGGAGAAATACAAAATATTCGTTGAATATTTTTATGTTTTCCTCTAGGCCCATCTGTCCAAGTAAAGTCACATTCCTTCCCCTTTCACTCGGATGTTATGATTTGACATTTTTTATTATCTTTTTTTTTTTTTTTTTGAGGTAGAGTCTCACTCTAGCCCAGGCTGGTCTGGAACTCACTCTATAGTCTCAGGCTGGCCTCAAACTCACAGATCCAACCACCTCTGCCTCCCAAGTGCTGGGATGAAAGGCATGTGCCACCACACCTGGCTCGTTTTTTGTTTGTTTTTAAAATTTTGAATTTTTGTTTTGTTTTTAGTATTGGAGCCAGACTCACATGTAGCCCAAGCTGGCCCTGAGCTCCTGATCTTCCCACCTCACCCTCCCGAGAGCTAGGATAATAGGCGTGAGCCATCATGCCCAGCTTCCTTAGCTGTTTACCTCTTAGAATCTCTGGGCTTTGTATCTTGCTTTGAGGGGAAGAGGGAAAATACTAACTATTGATTTTTCTGACATGCTAAAGGGAAGCTTACCGACAGGCTCTCTGCCAAGTTGAAACTGTCTGTGAGAAGCAACAGGCCGAAGGCTTCAATGACATATTTGGTCACTGCCCTTCTCTTCTTATCCAGCAGCCTTTTCCTGATATATTCTCTTAACTTCGGTATTTCTGGAATTCACAGGCAGCGCAAACAATGTTAAAAGACTCGATGTTGATAGCAGTAGAATCATAAACTTACAACAATCGGGATGATGGTGTAAAGGAACCCCATGTGGGCTGGCTGCCCACTACACCAGCTTTCTGAAAGACATTTATCTCGCGTCTAGAATTAACAACAATGAACACTAGATCCTCAATGTTGAATGTTACTATTTTTATTTAGCTGTGCAAAAGACAATATACGGAAGAGTAGAGGTTGGGTTTAAAAGAACAGTTTCCTTTTGGGTTGTCCTTATTACAAAATAAATGGGCAAAGAGGTTCATTTTACTGTCCTGGGTGTTTGGTCCCCTTTGTTAAGTGACCCTTATAGGATAGCTCATGCTTGCTGTGGCGAAAACAAGAGCCTCTGGTGTGAGATTCTATATCAAAGCTGCCTTCACCCTTGCCCTTTGTTAGTGAGATGATACACATCACCCTAGTTTTACTCATTATTCCTTCTTGTGGGAATTATTCCTCACATACCCCATATACCCTGTCCAAGTAGATGCCCTGATTCTGGGAGCATGGCATGAGTCTGCTCCTTAACCTCCTTCACATCTACTCATGTCTGCTAAAAGACATACATGATGTAAGCTCTGTTAGGCTCAGGTTAAGATCCAGCTTGGTGGTGCTGAGTTGAAAAACCTCCTCCCCGTAGCCCAGCCAACTGAAAGCTGGGAAAAGCTACACTGTATGCAGCCCTATGGGAGACAGAAGTCATCAGCGGTGAAAACAGTGGACACTGCAAGCCTCAAGTTTGGCCAGACAGGCCAAATGACTGAACAGGTGCAATAGTGGTATGTCTGTTCTGGGGAAACCAACTGCTCTCTAATTGGGCTGGAGGCCCGCCCTATGGGAGGGAATACATGCCTGGTACTGAAAACCTAATCAAAAGCCTATGGCAAGGGAGGTCATGAGCCTTAGGGGCATACAGCCTGCTCTTATCTGCATAAGTGCATATATTACTCTTACCAAATTGCCCTGAAAGCACTACACTTAATGTTCATATTCATATATGAATGCTACTCTCACTTTTAGTTATAGAAGCTTCTCTTTTCAGATGGTTATGACCACTGGGATGACCCAAAGAGCAACATAGTGCTCAGAAGAAGTGACAGAGGAGTGTCCAGCACTGAAATATCTCTATCACACCTTCCAAGGTTCAGGGTCCATTGCGGAAGAGGTGGCGGAAAGAATATAAGAGCCAAAGGAAGGGTACCCCTCCTTACATGCAACTGTCCAGACAGAAATTGACCTCAATATCCATGACCTCACAATGCCTAGCAATACAAGACCCTCATGATAGGAGGAAAAGATGATGACATCAAAATAAAAGAGAGAATAATAGAGAGAGGGAGGGGACATGATGGAGAGCTGAGTTGTGAAGGGGAAAGTGGGGGAGAGGAGGGAAATATCATGGTTTATTGTCTGCAAGTATAGAAGTTGTCAATAATTTTTTTTAAAAAAAAAGATACAGCTTGGATCTTTACTGTTATGCCAGGGCCTTCAAGTGCTCCTGGGCTTCAGGATTCTCTGTCTTCCTACCACACTCATAGTACCCGCTAAGCCTGACTTTTCTTTCATATTTGCACAAGACTTAGTACTGGCTCCTCATCCAGATGTCAAGTTCTGTATGGAAGGGGCCACACATCTATCTATTCTGTCTCACATGCCAAGCATGCAATGCACACCCAGAAACTGGGCCTGGTGCAGTTGGGTATGTGAGAAATCACAAGCCAAACTCTAAGGAAATGACAGCCCAATGCTGTGACCTTTTCCAATTCCTGGTGAGATTTGAAGGACAGGGCATTCTGGTCTCAGGCACCATAATAATGTAGAAAAAAAAACATTAAAATAAAATAAACTGTGACAAGCTGGAAGACAACTTTCCCGTAGCACAGAAAGTTCTAGAACAGGATACTTGAGAGTCAAACTTAGTGTTGAGAATGTGAGAGAATGAAGAAAGACACAGAATTACCAGTTTCCTCCTCAGTGAGGAGAGTCTGCTGCCAGTACTCCTGGGCGCTGACTGTGTACACTAGATCCGAAGCTTCCAGAACCTTGGAGTCAGCTGACAGTTTTCTCTGAAATAAGAGAGGCACACAGTCATTCTTTGTTTTGTTGAGACAGGCTCTCTTACCGGACCTGGAGCTCGCCAAATTTGGCCAGAGCATCTAGTCTGTGGACCCTAGGGGTCCTCCTGTCTCTGCTTCCTGAATGTCCAAGTGTGTGCCACGCCTGGCCCTTACATGGGTGCTGGTGATCCAAACTCAGGTCTTTGTTTGTGTAGCAAGCACTTGACTGGCCCTCTTGTAGCCTTTTTGAATGTGATTTTTACAATTTCATGTTTAAGACATTTAACACTACTCAGATAATAATATAAGATTAAGATTAAAACTCCGATTAGAAAGCACATATCCTAGCTTAATTGGAAGCACTATTTTTCCTTTTTAAGTTTTATTTATTTATTTGCAAGAAGAGGAAGATAGAGAGAAGAGAGACAGACAGAGAGAATGGGCACACCAGGGCCTCCAGCTGCTGCAAACGAACTCCAAACACATGTGCCACTTTGTGCATCTGGCCTTATGTGGGTCCTGGGGGATCAAACCTGGGTTGAGGCTTTGCAGGCAAATGCCTTAAACGTTGAGCCATCTCTCCAGCCCCCATTTTTCTTTTCTTGGGAGATATAAAATGGGGGTACGCCTTGAAATTGACGGCGCATTAGACTCTTTGAAGGATGAAGCATTTGTTTCTCGCCTCGGCAGCCACAGGAGGCGTCAACAGTACTAAAAGCACTAGGAAGAGCTGGGAGGATGATGCAGCCGCTAAATGTGTTTCCTGCACATGCATGAGGGCCAGAGGGTGCCTAAGACTACCCAGGTTCAAAGCTAGGTCCCATATAAAGCAGCTGGGTATGTCTATGCATGCCTATCACCCCAGTCCCACAGTGAGGAGCAGATACCCAAGCAGCGCCGCAGGTTCTGGAATTAGTAAAAGGAGACTCCAGGTCAAAACGAGACTGGGCAAAGGAGTAATGGAGCTGGACACCCAGCCTTCCTCTGCAGGTGAGCACACGGGTGCCTCAAGGACACACATACATGCACACGACACACACTCTTCTCTCTCTCTTTCTCTCTCTCTCTCTTTCACACACACACACACACATTTAAACAGGGGAGGCTCATGAAAAATTTTTAACTTTTTTTAATTTTAAAATTGAACTAAATAAAGCAATAATGAAATGAATGCAGCCTACTGCATTTACTATCTTTTTAAAAATTTTTTATTTATTTATTTGAGAGCGACAGACACAGAGAGAAAGACAGATAGAGGGAGAGAGAGAGAGAATGGGCGCGCCAGGGCTTCCAGCCTCTGCAAACGAACTCCAGACGCGTGCGCCCCCTTGTGCATCTGGCTAACATGGGACCTGGGGAACCGAGCCTCGAACCGGGGTCCTTAGGCTTCACAGGCAAGCGCTTAACCGCTAAGCCATCTCTCCAGCCCCTGCATATACTATCTTATGCCATGTTAGAAACTCTTTCCTGCCCGGCACTTCTAGTTTCATGGGTATTTGAAGTACGAAGGTTCATGGCTGCAGTTTTAAGGGCTCACAGAAACAGAGTGGGATGTGGCTTGGTAATATCATGCCATGAAGCAATCGAGTCTGGCAACTCCATATCCTAACAAAGCATTAATCAAAATGAAAGAGTTTTAGCACAAAACTGCTGTGTTGTAAGCAAATAAGGTTTATAAACTGAGCTCAAAAGCTACTAATATTTTTACAGTTTAAATAAAAATGACTTCAGTCAGGCAATGCCTCACTTCTGCACAGTCCCCAGTTCTTTTCACGACAACATGGGCTGTTCTGGGTGTGACCAAAAGCCAGCTGTGTGCACGGAAGCCTCAGAAACTGCCGTGGGCCAGCAAGCACCAGAGCATATGCATGCTTTGAGTTTCTCCACTGTCTCATAACACATTAGAGAATGCTGTCTTCGGGCTGGAGAAATGACTTAGCATTTAAGGAGTTTGCCTGTGAAGCCAAAGGACCCATGTTCAATTCCCCAGGACCCATGTAAGCCAGATGCACAAGGGGCACATGTGTCTGGAGTTCGTTTTCAATCGCTAAAGGCCTGGCATCCCATTTCCTCTCTGTCTGTCTCTCTTCTTTCTATCTCTAGCTCTCTCTCTCTCACTCTCGCTCTCACTCGCACTTTCTCTCTCACTCTCTCTCCTTCCAAATAAATAAATATTTTTTTTTAAAAAAAGAAAATGGAGCCGGGCATGGTGGCGCATGCCTTTAATCCCAGCACTCCGGAGGCAGAGGTAGGAGGATCGCCGAGAGTTCGAGACCACCCTGAGATTACATAGTAAATTCCAGGTCAGCCTGAGCCAGAGTGAGACCCTACCTCAAAAAACCAAAAAAATAAAAAAATTTAAAAAAATTAATAAAAAGAAAAAAAGAAAATGCTGTCTTCATTTCTCAGTTATCTCTTAAATGCACTAGCAAGGCTAATAATGGACATTATATTTTACAAACTAGGAAAAATTCAGAGGCCTATTTTCTTAGAGTTGGGAAAGGTGTCTTTATCTGACAAATGATAATGTTAAACCCTACCATTGTGGGTTTTTATTTAAACATTTTATTGACAGCTTCCATAAATATGGACAGTATACCACAATCACCATCATTTTCCTTTTTTAAAAACTATTATTTTTCCTTACTAACGTAACTTCTCAATCAAATTGTTATCAGGAAAACAAGTTTTCTTGATAAAATTAAACATCATTTAAGATGTTGTGGACTGAAGCTGTGTCCTTCTAAAACCCACATGTTGAAATCCTGTCCCCAGAGTGATAGTTTTAAGACATAGGACAACTTTCAGGTGGAACCATTATGGATGGAGTTAGAACCCTGCTTAGAAAGCTTCAGAGCCCACAGCCTTTCCACCACGTGAGGACATGACCAGACGATGCTCATCCCTCTGTGAACCACGAAGTGAGCAATCCCCAGACACCAAATGCGCCAGCCCCTTGATTTCAGATTCTGCTGTTCATGTCACCTGCTCCATGGTGGTTTTGTCATCATAGCCCAGTTGGACAAAGACAGGAGGTGAGTTTCACAAGGTTTGGAGAGAGGATGAGAAGATGCAAACACTTTAATCAAGCGCCCTTTCTCAACTCTTTCTACTCAGTACTCGTGATAAGTGCTTCTTGAACAGCGGGAGGGAAAGGAACAGAATAAGGCGAGCGTCCCAGCTTCTCGAGCAGAGCTGGTATGATGCTCGCTCAGCAATGCAGATTCCCGTAGCTCCTTATGCTGAAGACCGTTCAGGAAAGACTGCCTAACTTGCTCCTGAGCACCCATTAGCCCTTCTTATCAAACTCTGCAGCTTTGAGACTACTGTGCGCACCCCCTTCCTAACTCTCTTCTCCTCAATTTTCTCTGACCTCGTTCTTCCTCTTATGACACCTTCCTAGTCCTGGTTCCATTTCTCTAGATTCTTTCTCCTTACTTTTCCTAATTTTTATCTTTACTTAGTTTTTTTTTTTTTCCAAACACCACTGACCCATAGCTCTATGAATAAATACCTTGTAGTTAATTTTTTTTAAATATTTTTTGTTTATTTTTTATTTATTTATTTGAGAGCCACAGACACAGGGAGAAAGACAGATAGAGGGAGAGAGAGAGAATGGGCGTGCCAGGGCTTCCAGCCTCTGCAAACGAATTCCAGACGCATGCGCCCCCTTGTGCATCTGGCTAACGTGGGACATGGGGAACCGAGCCTCAAACTGGGGTCCTTAGGCTCTACAGGCAAGTGTTTAACCGCTAAGCCATCTCTCCAGCCCGCTTGTAGTTAATTTTAACTTCATGTTTTCTGTGACTAAAATTCAATGTGTCAGGGGCTGAGAAGATGGGCTCAACTGTTACAGGTGCTCATTTGCCAAGAGTGCCAGCTCGGGTTCAATTCCACAGCCACCCATGTAGTGTCGGATGGTCATTTATTTTCAGTGGCAAGAGACCCGGGCGCGCACACACACATAAATAAATAAATAAATAATTTTGAACGAAGGCTGTCATACAAGTGAAGATTTCGTGATCATTCAAACAAACACAGTGACTGGGTATGGTGGCGCACACCTTTAATCTCAGCATTTCGGGAGGCAGAGGTAGGAGGATAACTGAGTTCGAGGCCACCCTGAGACTCCATAGTGAATTTCAGGTCAGCCTTGGCTAGAGCAAGACCCTGCTTCGCCATGCAAAAAGTTGGAGAATTTCTGCATAACTTTTCTCCGTCAGAGGTATGAGATGCAAACTGAAAAGAACTGGACCCCCCACCCGTAAGAAGTATAGCACCCCTGCAAGCCGGCATGCTGCTGCCCAGACCCCCAACTCATGCAAACCAATTTGCCACGTTTATTAGCGAGAAACGTGGATGTGAATTGTGTACTGAAGTTGTACGTGTTTCCAGTTCCCGAAATAATATGATTAGGACCTCGTTAAACACATCTTTCTTGGATGGCAACAAGAGCAATTCAAGAGATTAAGACCAGCTTTACTGAGTTATCGCCTCGTGAAAGCCGGCGTTGGGCCGCGTGGTGGATGGCTTGGCAGAAGCACCGGGCCTGATCATCCCGAACTAGCAATGAAAGCTTTGACATTCTCAATCCCACAGACTACAACATTTTCCGCTCCCGATTATAGAAGTCAAAACTATAAAAAGCTAGTGGATGCACTGGACCTGGGCCAGATATTGTTCCCACTGAAGCCAGCGTGGAAGATTTAAGTTTTGGCAAAAAAAAAACCTCGCTATCCATCACAGCTTACTTATTTTGACACGTCACTTAGGTCATTTTGTTTCTATTTCACCTTAAAAGTGGTTTCTGTTTTATAGTCACACGAAACTACTAGAGTAAGTTTATGCTTGTGCTATTTTGTTGACAAAATGGTGAAAATAACTGAAGAAAACCCTGATTCCCACAGGGTGGCTGGGGAGGCTCAGGCCAGATTGTGTCGAGTCTGCCAAAATGCTCTTGCCCCACGGCCTCCTGCTTCGTTGTATTTTTGCCTCTGCCCTGACTACCTCTTCCCCTACTTCTGCTCACTAAAGACTCTTTAACAATCTTCCCAAGAAGTGGGGGTTTTCCCTGAACCTCTCAGGTCTGCCTCTCACTGCTGTGGGCAGGACTGGTTCCCACCGCTCACTGTGATTTAGCACCATCATGCTGCGCAGTCAGTCTGGCTTACCTGGGAATCTTTCTCAGCAGTCCACACCCTCATTCAACCCTTCCCACAATCAGGAGGCAGCTATCACTAGCTCCCCACTTTCAAAAGGATTTCTATTTCTTTATTTTTCAGAGAGAAAGTATGAGCATGGCTGGAGCTTCTTGCTGCTGTGAGCAGACTCCAGACACACGTGCCACTTTGTGCACCTGGCTTTACGTGGGTACTGGGGAACTGAATCCACCATCAGGTTTTCCAAGCAAGTGCCTTGGAACCACTAAGTCCCCACTGGCTCCCCATGTAACAGATGAGAAAATCGAGGCCTAAATAGGGACGGTAACCTGCCTAAGGTCGCCGAGGTATTAAACAGCAGGACTGAGTTAAGTCTATGCTGTCCATTCCCAAGGTTTTGTCCTTGCTACCACAAAAGACGGAACATGACCCCGATTCTTAATACCTGGAGGCTGAGTAGAAAGTCACAGGAAAACTGACAGGCTCACCTTCAGCTTCTCTTGAAGAATTCTCCTCCTTTGGAGTTTCACCATTTCATTTCTTTGAAAAACAGCCTCGTGCTGACTTCGTACATCTTGCTAGACAGGAAAGAAAAAAGCGTACAAGACGGTCTGGGTTACCAGTAGCGTAAGCGACGGCGACGCATCATTTCACCCATCTGCATTTGGTCCAGGAAGCCAAGTTTACGTACATTAGCAATATGTAGTAGCAATCATAAAAAGCGTAGCTTTGAAATAACTAGCCCAGGGCTAGGGAGATGGCTGACGGGTTAAGTGAGCTTCCTGCACTGCCGTGGGGGCCTGAAGGGGCCTTGGGACTGCTGGAGTCCTAATCTTCAGATCCCAGTATGCAGCTGGGCATGGCCAAAACCTGTAACCCCAGCCCCGCAGGGAAGCTGAGACCCAAGAATCAACAGAGCCCCGAAAACCCTGGAGTCAGTAAGGAGACTCCAGCTCCAAGCAGGACCAGGCAGGAGAGCAATGGAGCGGGATCCCCACTGTTTGGCTCTGAACACCAGAGGCAAGTGTGGGGCGCTGCAAAGACACACACACGCATACACCGTACCCCACCACACCAAGCACTTGGACGCACCCAAGCAGAGATAATAATAACTGATCCATACTTACATTCCCCATCTTTCTTTCCCTGAAATAAAATTTGAAGAAAAAAAATAAGTCACAAATACTGACTTTCATTTTGTGTCTTGGCAATTTTCCAGCTTTGCCTAAAAGCGGCATAGAATGCCATGTCCCTGGCCTTTGCATAAGACCTTCTTTAATGAGTCGTTCTCTTTTGATCCACTTCTGGCATCCATTTGAAAAACAAGGGTCTCTATTTGTCAATAGTGAGCCATTCCTGTGACCTCACTCCATGTCCCAGTCAGAAGGCCACCCTCTTGGCCTAGGTACCCGTAGCTCTTTGCTGTCCATCTCATACAAACTTAACCTTCTTGCAGCTATGGACTCAGATGCTAGGCATTCCTCAGCCCCTGGAAGAGTTCATGTTTGGCTCAGCATGGGCATTGGATATGGTGAGCTTGAGATTCAATTCTGTGGTAGGGAGTAGGGCCAGAAGAAACTGGAGGGTGAGGAGATGAAGCTGAAATTCTGACCCAGACTATGAGCATAAATGACTTCCTGGAGACCACAGTCAGACCTGAGCTTTTGTCATCCCGAGGGGACAAGGTGGGGAAGTTCTTGTTGAGAGCAGAGACGCGTCGGTGGCATCCCCACTGCCTCCTGTGACCGTTCAGTGTGTGCCCAACCCCAACGGACCCCTTCTACTCTCAAAGGTAGATATATGCAAGATAAGTTCTATTTCTTCCTAGTTGTTGGGGGAACTGCATGGAAACCAGTATTAACAAAAGTCCACCAAGCTCTCCAATGCACACCTTTTATTCTTAGTCATTAGATGGTGACTCTAAAAATTTTGACTTTTACTTTGGGCCCAAATCCTAAATCTTTAGGAGCTTTCCTAATAGGTTGAAAAACAAATCTCAGGACTGGGCTTAGTGGTTCAGGTGCTTGCCTGCGAAGCCTAAGGACTCATGTTTGATTCTCCAGGTCCCATGTAAGTCACATGCACAGTGACACAAGGTCACACATGTGCACAAGGGGGCACACACATCTGGAGTTGGATTGCAGCGGCTTGAGGCCCTGGCATACCAATGCATTCTCTCTGTCTTTCCCTCTTGCTCTCTCACCAAAAGAAGAGGCCAGTCTGTTAGGCTTGTCTCAAAAAAAACCCAAAACCTCAGGACTAAATAATTCTGAAACAAAACCAGACACTTGGAAGCTGCATTAACAACACAGTTGTGTAGCATGTTCCTCCGAGTCACGGGACACTTCCATATCTGTGGGGACAGGAGGCACTATTTGTATTCTGTGAACATCCAAAAGGGGTGTCAGACTCCCAAGACAACTCACCCAGGCATCCTAACATCCCAGGAAGTCACCCAGAATTCTCTTTCATCCCCAGAAGTCATTTCCAGAAGCCTGAGGTGAAGTCACATTGTCGTTGTCATAGACAGGACCCCAAGGAAAGAAAGTCCCCAACGGGGACCCACATCCTAGAAAACTTAGCACAATACCTCAGATATTCCGTCAGGTGCAGTTTGTCCGTCTTAGTGACCACCAGGGCGATGTCCCTGCAGAAGCCACGCTGGCAGGCTCTGAGGCTCTCGTTCAGAAGGTCTTCATGGGCTCGTCCCCCGGCGGCGCTCTCTATGTCGCTGACCACCCAGATCACAGAGCACTTGTCAATGGTCTACGGAACATGCCCACAGCGGAGCTGAGTTCTGGAGGATGTGATTCAGTGAAGGCTCACTTTCACCCCACTCCCCATTCTGCTCTCCGCACCAGCCAGACTACGTGACTTGCAGGCTCTCACGTGCCTGTGCTTTTAAGTCCCAGAGCCGCTGCACGTGTCCCACACTCTGCTTAGCTGCCATTTGTCCTTCAAGATTGTGCACAGAGCACTGTAGATGGGCAAGCTGCCTCTCCTGAGTATCCTGTACACCCCAACTTCCTACTATAGAACCTCTTAGACCATGCAAGCAGCCTTGTCTCCTCTAAAGGGGAGAGGCTATTTTTTGCCTTGCATCTTGGAGTTTACACCACCACAAGGGCTTGGCTCACCAAAGCTTCCTAGCTGCCTGTCATATGATTGTAAGAGAGTTCTAGAAATCAGTCTTCCAGCCACAGATCCATTAGTCACTTGAATCACTCATTTATCCTCTAGAGGAGATAACTGTTTTTTGTTTTTTTTTTCCAGAACTGCCTTTGGGCACACTTAAGGCCATCACTCATGGCATCATCTTGATGTTTGACTATCCCTGTATATTTAGAACAACTGCATTGCCAGCAGGGAGCCAGACACCATATAATTCAAATTACAAAGGCCAGTGGCCATGACATGCTTAATAGCATCAACTTGCTTCATTAAATATGCAACTTCTGTGTGACAATCATGTCTGGCCCTGTGATATCTCTCTTACGGTGTTGTTGGCTTGACTCATCTCTTTGAAATCTTGGCCCAGCTTAGGGATCAAGTCTATTTGTAGGTCCTCATGACAGTACTTTGCACATAAAAATAGGACAGGTTTGCACTGGAGAGATGGATGGCTTAGTGGTTAAGGCCCTTGCCTGCAAAGCCAAAGGACCCAGTTTTGATTCTTCAGGACCCACGTAAGCCAGATGCACAAGGTGGTGCATGCATCTCGAGTTTATTTGCAATGGCTAGAAACCCTGGTGCACCCATTCTCTCTCTCTCTCTCTCAAATAAATAACTAAAAATAAAATAATAAAAAATAGGACAAGGGCTGGAGGGATGGCTTAGCAGTTAAGGCGTTTGCCTGTAAAGCCAAAGAATCCCAGTTCGATTCCCCAGGACCCACGTAAGCCAGATGCACAAGGGGGCACATGCCAAGTTCCTTCGTGGTGGCTGGAGGCCCTAATGTGCCCATTGCCTCCATCTCTCTCTTTCTCTCAATTCCTCTTTCTCTGTCTAATAAACAAATAAAATTAAAAATTAAAAAGTAGGACAAGTTTATTGCTTGGTAATTAAATCATTATTTTGCTTCACACCAATTATTTTAAAGACTAGAGAATTTGTTCCCCCAGAGGATATCTGGCAATATCTAGAGACATTTCTAATTGGTACAACTTGGGGTACTGGTGGATAAGGATAAGCTAAATGCTCTATAATGCTAAAGACAGCCCTCAAAATAAAGAATTATCTAGTCCCAAATGCCATAGGATTGAGAGACCATGGTCTACAACAATAAGTTTCAAACTTGTTTTGCCCAAGACAACACATAGCTGGTGAGTAGAAGAATTTTCACTAGTAGTTTTGCCCACTGGGGTGGGGGTATCTATCTACCAATCCCTCACCCCTCCAGACGGTCCCTTTTATCTGCCTCTTTTCTTTAAATGAAATTTAACATTTTTTATTTTAATTATTTATTTGAGAGAGAGAGAGAAAAAAAAATGGGTGCACCAGCGCCTCCAGCTACTGCAAACAAAATCCAGACACATGTGCCACCTTATGCATCTGGTTTGTGGGTCCGGGGGCACCAAACCTGGGTCCTTAGGCTTCGCAGGTAAGTGCCTTATTGGCTAAGCCATCTCCCCAGTCCTCTGCCTCCTTTATAACAAGGCAGCCCTAGCATCCTTCCCTCAATCAGTCTCTAGTTCATAGAAATGCTTTTTGAACACTGTGATGGTTAAATTCTGTAAGGTAGAAATCCAGTAGCAGCCATGCCTCTCGGGCAGGTCTTTCGGAGCATTTTCAGGAAGCGCTGATGGAGGGAGGAAGACCTTCCTCCAGAGCGGGCGCTGCTTCCAGTGGGGGACTATGTACAAAGTAGCTTCAGGAGAGCACAGGGCCTTGTGTCCATTGTCCTTGCTACTGGCCAGTGCACACATCGACTTACTCTGCGGCTGCCATCCTTCATGAACATGAAAACCCATTTTCTTTCTTTAAAATATTTTATTTTTATTTACTTATTTATTTATTTGAGAGAGAGAAGGAGAAAGAGAGAAAGAGAGAAAGAAAAAAGGAAGGAAGGAAGGAAGGGAGGAAGGGAAGGAGGGAGGGAGGGAGGAAGGGAGGGAGGGCACACCAGGGCTTCCAGCCACTGCAAATGAACCCCAGATGCATGCGCCACCTTGTGCATCTGGCCCATGTGAGTCTTGGGGAATTGAACCTGGGTCCTTTAGGCTTTGCAGGCAAGAGCCTTAACTACTAAGCCATCTCTCCGGCCCCACAATCCATGTTCACTGGCCTTCCAACATGAGCTGAAGAGCAGCATCTCTTCAGGAATCTTCAAGGCTTCAGTGTCAGACTGGGACTGCTGAGACATCCAGTCTCGTGGACTGAGCAGGTACCGGGTTCTCTGCCTCTCCAGCCTGTAGACAGCCAGAGTTGGACTTCCTGGCCTGTATTCTGTCAGCTAATCTAATTAATCCCCTTTATAACACATACTCTATCAGTTCTATCAGTTCCATTCCTCTAGAGAATCATGCCCGACGCAGACACGGGGCTGCTCCGGGTGAGTGGGAGCAGCAGATCTGGCACCGTCTACTCAATGGCCCCCTTCGTCTCTCTGTCCTCTTGCCTTTTGGCTCCATAGATCACAGTTTTAAACGCATTCAGCTGGGCATGGTGATGCACGCCTTTAATCCCAGCACTCAGGAAGCAGAGGTAGGAGGATTGCAGTGAGTTTAAGACCACCTTGAGACTACATAGTAAATTCCAAGTCAGCCTGGGCTAGAATGAGACCCGACCTTGAAACACCAAAAAATAAAATAAAATAAAATAAAATAAAATAAAATAAAATAAAATAAAATAAAATAAAATAAGCAAAGGCATTCATTCCATGAGTCAGACAAAGGTCTTGGGGGATTATGGCAAAGCAAAACAGGCACATAGGTAAAGTGGTCACTCAGAGCCACATAGCTTTGGGTCCTGCTCCCCATCTCTTCGGAGTAGACATACATTTAAACAAGAAAATAAGAATAATCACTCTCCAAGTTCCCGAATTATAACCAACTTAGAGACAGTTTGCGGTCTTTGGTGTCTGTGATGGATAATCATCATTCACTTGGGTATGGAATATTGAAAGACAGTAGGCTATGAACCCCTCCAGGTGGGGTCTTGTCTTCCCCATGGTTTGGTAAGCAGCGGGGAGAATGACGTCAGTCATAAAGGTGGCAGTGCTTAAATACCAGGCCCTACACAAAGCTCCTGGCTGGCAGGATTTTGACAGTTCAAGTTGGGGAAGATTCGACAACGACAAAAGCAAGTCCATAAGACAAGACCAACTTGACCTCCATGTGGGGATGGAGGTCTGCCATCCCTGCCTCCATTCCTCCCCAGGGTGAAAATGGGCCTCAGAGGATCAGGTGACAATGTCCAAAGTCCCAAGATCATGTCTAAATGCCCAAACACTGACTTTGTTACCGTTTATAGGAAAGGCAAAGCTGCCAGCCGGAGAGCCCTGTTGTCCCTGGGAAGAAGGCAGGTTTTAGTAACTGCCTGTGAGAGACTGTCTAGAAACCACAGGAATGTGGGGGAGCGAGGCCAAGCAGAGCACACTGGGAACAGTCCCCTTGCTCCAGCCAACATCCTCGGAGCGAGCCAAGCCAGATCTGCTGGCTTTGATAAGCTTCCCAGCAGATCTGAAATGAACTACAACCTTGCTCCATGTGGGGAAGGAGCTGGCCCCTCGCCAGCTGTCACTCCCTCCGACTGGCCTGGAGCCAAGTGAGGTCAGTGATTTACTGCTAGAGCTGAGACCTCGTGGAAACTGAGGCTCACCTGGCTCGTCCTGAGCTGGGCTGAAGAAAGCAAAGGACACCGGGCATGCCTTCAAGGAAAAAGGCTGCGTGGAGTGAGGGGTGGCAGAGAGGGTCCCAGCGGTATGGTTCAGAAGTCTGCCAGCTTTTCATAACGCCTGTCACTCATCGGCTGTGTGGTCTCGGGCGATTGCTTGCTTTCTCTAAGCTTGTATTGCTTCATCCGTGAAGTCGCGGTGCAGCCTGGGCTCATGATGTCATAAAGGGGACATCCATCGACAGACTCAAAAGAACCCACTTCCTGGGCTGGAGAGATGGCTTAACAGTTAAGGGGCTTGCCTGCGAAGCAGCCTTAAGGACCCATGTTTGACTCCCCAGATCCTATGTAAGCCAGACTCACAAGGTGAAGCATACGTAAGGTCACGTATGCGCCTTGTGCACATGTATCTGGGGTTCAAATGCAGTGGCTAGAGGCTCCGGCACACCAATTCTCTCTCTCTCTCTCTCATTAAAAAAAAGAGCTGGGCACGGTGGTGCATGCCTTTAATACCAACACTCAGGAGGCAGAGGTAGGAGGATTGCCATGGGTTCAAAGCCACCCTGAGACTCCATAGTGAATTCCAGGTCAGCCTGGGCTAGAGTGAGACCCTACCTCCAAAACTAAAAAAAAAAAAAAAAAAAAAAAAAAAAAAAAAAAAATCTTGCAATAGTAGTTGTGCTATTTAACAGCTCATGACACTGGCTGTCCCTCCATGTCCCCATCCAGCTTAGAGTGGGGGGTGTTATACTTCTGGGTTTCCACTTGTGTCTGTCCCGGAGCTCCTTCAGCCCCATGCCTTTGTGTTCTTGATTAATGCCCCACACTCTCTATGCTTCTGGGTTCCCAGCGAAAGCAAACTCAAGCATCCAAGCTCAACCTTTCCAGGCTTATCTTCTGCCTGTGCACAACTTCTAACCCTTCCCTTCAGCCACTGGGAAGAGCAGCACACACACACACACACACACACACACACACCAGCTCCCTCAGCCCTCTGGACCTAGGCTCACGCTACAGTGTGAGACGTGGGTGGTGCTCAGAGGCTCCACGTTCAATGCTCTTCCCAGTCCTCTTGGAAGCCCCGTTCGCCACCAAACAGAAATTAACCTCTCTGTGTCCTCCTATGGCAAGATATGGCTCTTAAGTAGTATGTACCAAGAAACCCCAGGGGTAGGGGCCTCATCCAGCCAGAACGTACTACAACTGAGCAAATGTTCAAAAGGTATTAGATCATGGGAAATAATAAAAATAAAAATTAATAAAAGTTAATAAAAATTGTGAAAAGATAAAAAATTGAATTTTAAAAAAAGGTATTAGAGGCAAGAGATGAGTCATTGGAGCTCATTTATCCTTCGGGGTGTTCCTAGTCCCTTGCACTTCTCATACCTGTCATTAACTCCGTCTGTATATGTTCTCTTTCCTTTGTGACTCTAAGGCCCATGTGAGAAGACCATGCTTCTTTTTTGGCCTTGTTTCTATTTGCTTTCAACGTTTTTCTTGTACAAGCGTAAGAGGTTCATGCAAAATATACAAGCACAGCAGAAGTGTAAGGAGTGAGCAGAGAGGAGAGTGAATAGAGAGAATGCTCTTAGCAGTTGGGTGTTTCCTCCCAGAAGGCCAAGTCTTCCTTCTGCTGTGCACTTACAGGCATTACATACACACACACACACACACACACACACACACACACATGCACACACACATACACATGTATACACACATACCAGCAGCCCTCCATACCTGTGGGTTCTGTACCCACTGATTCAATCAACCATGAATGGAGAATATTTTTAAAAATTGCTTATGTGGGCTGGAAATATGGCTTAGCAGTTAAGGCAACTTGCCTGTTAAGCCTGAGGACCCAGGTTCGATCCCCCAGTACCCACCTAAGCCAGATACACAAGGTGGTGCATGCGTCTGGAGTTCATTTGCAATGGCTAGAGACCCTGGTACACCCATTTTCTGTCTCTCTCTCTCTCTCTCTTTCTCTCTCACTTAAAAAATAAATAAATAAAATGCAGCCAGGCATGGTGGTGCACACCTTTAATCCCAGCACTTGGGAGGTAGAGGTAGGAGGATTGCTGTGAGTTCAAGGCCACCCTGAGACTACATAGTGAATTCCAGGTCAGCCTCAGCTAGAGTGAGACCCTACCTTGAAAATCCAAATAAATAAATAAAATATTAAGAAAAGAAGTGAATCAAAACAGATGTTAATAAAAAATTATTTTGTACTAAGTATGTACTTTTCTTGGTATTTAATCCCCTAATAATAAAATATGATAGTTATTTACACTGTACTAGGCACAAGTCATCAAGAGGTGATCTGAAGTATTTGATACCTATGGAAGGGCAGGTTATACGCAAATATTCTAAGGGACTTGAGCATCTAAGGATTTGGGCATTCACAGGGGGCCCTGGCCCAGCTCTTTGTGGATACCAAAGGTTGGCTCTGTGGGACGCTCGGCTCTGCATGTTCCCATCTACTTTTCATTGAGTTTTGCTTTTATCATGAGGGATATAGCAGGAGTTAATGAAGAGAAGCGATGCTCCCAAGGCATCTTGCCAGGGATGAAATCTTAGTTTTATAAAGTGCAAGTATCTTCACTTCAAACAGCTGCTGACAGAGTGAAGGCAATGAGCGTGCCTCCCTGTCATCTGTGCATCCTCGGTACTCAGGACCTCACGTGGGCTTCATAAATGGACAAAAAGAGACACCGCAACCGCCAGTCCCCAGACGCAGACCCGACTCCCCTCCCGCTCAGCTCTGGCGGCTCGCAGGGCTGGAGGCCGCCGGTTCCGCTCACCCCTGGGAAGTGCCCGATCTTCCGTTACTGCAAGCTCAACTCCCGCTCGAGCTCGTCTTGGCTGTGGGGACAGACCCTCCACGCAGCCCCTCCACCGCCACTGGAGCTAGATGGATACCTGATCCGGAGGGAATGAACTCCGCTAGCTGGAGCCGTCTACCAGGTTTTCCTCCTGGGAATTTGAGCTAAAAGTTACAAAGACTGTAAGAGATAGGGTTAGGTCCAGGAACCCCAAAGTCCCTCGGTTACAGGGCTAAAGTGGCAGCGTGTGGATCGTAATGGCTGAGAAAGCTATGAGCAAGGCAGAGCTTCATGGAGAGACGTGCCAAGGCAAGCAGGAGCTCAAGGGATCGAGGCGGGAGGGGGTGGGAAGAGCTGATGCAATCCTGGGAAGCGGCCCTGAGACTCATTGCTACCTGTCACTGCTAGGTAATGCCTGACTGTGTGTGAGAGTTAATTTCGATATTGAATTGACTGGGTTAAAAAAAAAATGCCTAGATTTAAAAAAAAAAAGCACACTTCTGGGGTGTTTGTGATGGTGTTTCCAGAGATTACATTATGAGCCCTCTAACATAATGAATGGATTAACCCCTTAATTGATTCAGAATAGGATAGCATTATTGGGAGGGGGTGAAAGGTAGAAGGTGAGACTTAGCTGGAGGAAGTAGGTCACTGGGGGCATGTCTATCTTGCCCTGGCTCCTTCATATATTCCCTTTACTTTCTTTTTTTTTTTTTTTTCCAGGTAGAGTTTCACTCTAGCCCAGGCTGACCTGGAATTCACTATGTCATCTCAGGGTGGCCTCGAACTCACGGAGATCCTCCTACCTCTGCCTCCCAAGTGCTGGGATTAAAGGTGTGCTCCACCACACCTGGCCCTACAGTCCCTTTTTTCTGCTTCCTGGCCACATGAGATGGGCTGCTCTGCTCTGCCAGGCCCCTCACACCACGATGAATTGAACCTTCTGAAACTATGAGCCAACATAATCCTTCTCCTTCTAAGCTGTTTTTGTCACGTTTTGGTTACAGAAATGCAGAAGTAATTCTGTGGGCTTCTCTTACAACAAACACAGACACAGTCTTTGCATTCTTTGTGAATGACTACTGTGCGTTGTATCTTAGCATCCTTGGCTCTCCCAGCCTTCCCAAACCACTCTCCCCTGGTATACTCCACTTCCCTCCAGGCATCTCTACTGCTGCCCCTTCTTGTAGGTCACACACTCTAGTTCTAGCTGTCATTTCCTCTCTCCTCCAATTTCTGTGACCACCCATATGTGCCCTGTTCAATGCCAGAGCATAGAAAGAGAAATAACTTAACTTTAGTGAGCTCATAAAATCCCTTGATTTGAGAGAACATTCCTTGTGCCTTGAAAAGGTGGAAGCATTGAGTGAAGAAGAAATGAAAGCCGGATGTGGTGGCGCACACCTTTAATCCCAGAACTCGGGAGGCAGAGGTAGGAGGATCACCGTGAGTTTGAGGCCACCCTGAGACTCCATAGTGAATTCCAGGTCAGCCTGGGCTAGAGTGAGACCCTATCTTGATAAAAAACAACAACAAAAAAAGAAGAAGAAGAAGTCCTGTAAAACAGGATCACCTTTTTCCACACTTCGTCCCGCTTGCTGTTGAAGTCCCCTGTGCCCGGAATGTCCACCAGTACAACCCCTTCTGGAATCAGTGCCGATTTGGGAAGAGTCACTTCCACATGTTTGATCAAGGGCCAGATTCGTGTCTCAGCTGATTCTCCACCCTGCTCTCTGCTTGGGGTCCGGATGTAAGGGTCCAGCTTGACAGACAGCTCTTCTGCCTGAGGAAGGAGGACAAAGTCACATGTGCCAGCTATCTTCACAGCTGCTAACCCTGGGTTCGCTGTGATGCAGACTCATCAAAGGCATGCTGAGGGATGGTGAAAGTGCCTGGACATGCCGGGCATGGTGGCGCACGCCTTTAATCCCAGCGATAGGGAGGCAGAGGTAGGAGGATCACCGTGAATTTGAGGCCACCCTGAGACTACAGAGTGAATTCCAGGTCAGCCTGGACTAGAGTGAGACCCTACCCCGAAAAAAAAAAAAGTGCCTTGACAATGTGTCAGGGTAGTCTTTGCAAGGACCAAGACCTTGAGAGCCAAGAGGACCTAGAATCTCAGCAAGTCCAAACTCCTTAACTTAGTGGGGGCCAGAGGAGTAGCTCAGTTGGCAGAGTGCTTGCTTAGCGCTCACTAAGGCCTGGGTTTGGTCCCCTGCACCACATAAACTAGGAGGTAGGGGTACATGCCTGTGACTCCAGCACTTAGGAGTACACACAGAAGGAACAGGAGTTCAAGGACATCCTCAGCTACATAACAAGCACAGCCTGGGTGGGCTACCCGAGACCCTTTCAAAAGGGTCTTCCTGGGCTGGAGAGATGGCTTGGCAGTTAAGGCATTTGCCTGCAAAGCCAAAGGACCCAGGTTTGATTCCCCAGGACCCATGTAAGCCATATGCACAAGGGGCACATGCATCTGGAGTTCATTTGCAGTGGCTAGAGGCCCTGACATGCCCATTCTCTCTCTCTGTCTATCTTTCTTCTATCTCTTTCTCTCTCTCTCTCTACTTGCAAATAAATAAAATTAATAAATAAATAAATATATATATATATATAAAGAAAAGCTTCCTTAACTTGCACATGAAGAAGCCCAACTTGGCTGGAAGGGGACCGTAGCTCACTTATAGCATCACTGAGTACTAAATTTATCTCCCAAATTCCAGTCGATTCTAAAATTAACACAACTTGCTAAATTTTGCTTATAGCAAATGCTTCCCACATGGAAAATGTGAATATTTCAATCAACTAGAAAGCTGGCAAATGATTATAGGAAACCAATCATAGTATGGTGACCATATTTTCCAAACTGAAAATTGACTTAAAAAATTATTTTTTAAAAAAGGGGTTTTAAGGGATGAAGAGATGGCTTCAAGCAGTTAAGGCAGTTGCCTGCAAAGCCAAAGGACCCTGGTTCAATTCCCCAGGATCCACATAATCCAGATGCACAAGGAGGCACATGTGTCTGGAGTTCGTTTGCAGTGGCTAGAGGCTCTGGTGTGACCCTTCTCTTTTTCTGTATCTGGCTCTTTCTTTTTCTCGTTCTCTCTCAAATAAATAAATAGATAAATAAGCAAATAAATAAAACTGTTTTTTAAAAGGGTTTTAAAATGTATGAAACAAGTGTAAAAAGTACCTTTAGATGTAAGCTTTTCCAAGACATTTCAACAATAGTGAGTGGGAAAGCTTCCAGTCTCCTGCTTCTGCTTAGACACATCTGAGGACAATGACATGTTTGTGCCTGCAGCTACGGCAGGGAATCTCTGGGCACTTCAGCCCACAGAAGGGTTTGGATAGGTGGTAGCCATTGCTAATATATATCTATGGAATGATCCCAAGAGAAAGGAATGAATGTAATTATTTTTTTTCAGGCAGGGTCACATTTAGCCCCAGGATGGCCTCACTGTGTCTCTGAGAAGGACTTTAGATCTATGATCCTCCTGTCCTGAGTGCTGTGATTACAAGTGAGTGTCACAACAGCCAGCTTTTATACAGCGGTAAGGACTGAATGCAGGGCCTTGGGCGTGTCAGGCAGATGTTCTACCAACTGAGTTACACCCGCAATCCCAGGAGTTCTTAGGTGAGTTTAAGCTAAATCGGTGGGATTTGTGACAGCCTGGGTGTAGAATGGCAAATTTCATCAGCTCCAATGAACCAGACAAATAGTGGAAGTGGAGATAGTACAAAGCTCCTTAAGAGACACAGAGTAGGAAGAGCCAAGGGCTTGGCAAGCCTTTGTCTACACTGGAGCTCTGGGAAAACCGCTGTGGAAGGTGAGCATTCATTCCCTCGGCTCAGTGCAATTCCCCAGTGGAACCTGTTTACTCTCACTCACAGACGCGGTGCCTCTTCCTCTCCTGTTTCTATGGATAAAGATCTGCATACCGACTTGGTGAATGGTGAATGCTGTCTTGAGACCTTTGTGTAAATTGTGTGTATTTACGTAATATAACCAGTTTATAACTGTCATCATTGTGTGTCTCTGAATAATGTTCAGTCTGATTTTAAAACCCCAAAATATAATCATTTTAATAGTAATATCCTTTACATATTAGAACTGGCTACTATAAGGCTGAAGAGACAGCTTGGCAGCTAAGGTGCTTGCCTGCAAAGGTAAAGGACCCTGGTTTGATTCCCCAGGACCCATGTAAGCCAGATACGCAAGGTGGTGCATACGTCTGGAGCTCGTTTGCAGCAGCTGAAGGCCCTGGAGTGCCATTCTCTCACTCTCTTTATTTGCCTCTTTCTCTCTCGAATAAATAAAATAAATAAATGAAAGAAATGGCTACTATATTTGTTTGATTTTATACAAATATTAAAGGGAATGGAAAGGGTTCATTCACTGGGTGTCTAAGTGCTCCCATCAAGTATTGACTTTTTCCCCCTTTATTATTATTATTCTTATTATTTTATCAGAGAAAGAGCAAGGAGGTGGAGATAACTGGCATGTCAGGGCCTCCAGCCACTGCAATCGAACTCTAGCCATCTTGTGTGCATGGGCGACCTGGCACACTTGCGTCACATTGTGAGCCTGGCTTACGTGGGACCTGGAGAGTCAAACATGAGTCCTTAGGTTTTGCAAACAAGCGCTTTAACCACCAAGCCATCTCTTAAGCCCAAGAATTTGACTTTCCAAGAGACTGTATCTCTGCAGCCCAAGAATTTGACTTTTTAAGAGACAGGATCTCTGTAGCCCAAATTGATCTCCAACTTGTGATCCTCCTTTCTCAGCCTCCTAACTGTTGGCACTGCAGGTGTGCAGAACCATGCCTGCCTCGGGGTGTGAAACATGTTGAGAGAAACAAACATACTCAACTTTATAACATGAAGAAGTCCAAGGACATTGAATTACATGAGTAACACTGAACATTTAAGAAGGATTTGCTTTGTTGATCAGGGGTAACGGTATTACCATCCTGGAGAAGTGTAATCAACTGATCTTAATTTGTGCAAAACCTGTCAAACTTATAAATAAAAGAACAGCATTTTAAAAATTAACTCCAAGAAGCAAGGGAAACTGCTTTTAATGTGCAAATTTCATAAACAGAATGTTGGTTCCACAAACATTTTGTCTTAATAAATTTCAACTTAATCACATGAATGCTGATCTGAAAACAGGCAGAGTCTTGCCCTACGAGCTGCCAATCAGCGTCCGTCCAGACCCAGACTAGCGAAATCCTTTCTGATCCTCGTTTGGGAGGCACTGGGAGCAAGGCTGAGCCTGTCTAACCAGGTCTGCTTGCTACCTTCTCTGGGAACGACCACACTGCCCAGTCCTGTGCAATGAAATCCATGCGCAAATTTAGCAAGGCTGTTTGCTGGGGAAGTTTTTACTTACAAAAAAGGATGGGTGTGATTGGTGCCAACATGTATGCACTTCTTTCCACGAGGTTAGATGCAAAGTCGAAGATTCAGCAGCAATGGCAGCTCTGTCACTAGGAGGTGACAAGTGTGACGGAGTTGCCAAGGGGGCTGGGGAGACGGTGGTCTCGACATGGTTGAGCCACTAAATCAACTTAAGACCCTACTGCTTCCAAATGTCTTATACGAGAACATGAACGAACTTCTGTTTACTTAGGCCTCCACATGCTGTTATTTCTTTTATCATTTGAAGCCAAACCTCCCAAATGAATCCTCAACTAACTAGTCTTTCTTAGTCTTTCTGTGTATAAAAGCTGTACTTAAGCACTAAAATGTCCTATTTGACAGCCATAAATAAAAAGTAACTTGGGGGCAGGAGAGATGGCTTAGCGGTTAAGCGCTTGCCTGTGAAGCCTAAGGACCCTGGTTCAAGGCTCGACTCCCCAGGACCACATTAGCCAGATGCACAAGGGGGCGCATGCATCTGGAGTTCGTTTGCGGTGGCTGGAAGCCTTGGCGTGCCCATTCTCTCTCTCTCTCTCTCTCCCTGCCCCCCTTTCTCTGTCTGTTGCTCTCAAATAAATAAATAAAAATAAACAAAAAAAAATTTTTAAGTAACTTGGGTCACAGGGAATCTTGGTCTGGATACCAACTTATTTCTAATAAAAACACTGCACGTTGGGTGATTCCCATGAAAATACGTTCAACTTAGTGAAATCATAAATATGCATAACAAAATAAAGAGAACAATCTTGCTGTCACCTCTTCTGCCTTGAGAGTGATGACTCTCGAGGTGGGAATCTTCCCTTTGGGCTTCGTCCTTAGTAAGTCCTCATAGCGCCTCCTCTCCGCCCCCGGTCCATAGACCATCTGTAGTCTCCAGGTGGCTTCTTCCACTGCGTCATCGCTGTCCCCGTCACCCGCCTCTTCCCCGCGGAGCTCCTGGGTCCTGTGCAGGAGCATGGTCAGGTTCCGCAGTTCCTCCTTCCATTCCTGCCAAGGCAGAGCAGAGCCATGTCCCAGGACACAGAAGGTGGGAACGATAGCAAAAGGGGGTGCAGAGAGCACCTACAGTCTGCTACTTCGCCCTCCTTGTTTTGTAAAAGAGGAAACAGGGGCTCAAAGGAGGAAGCGGCTGGCCCAGAGCCCCGGGACAGAACCGAGGCTAACACCCTCCATCCTATTCTCCTGTGTTCTGCAATTTTGAAGTGTTTTCTTTTCCTTCAACAAAGGCACACGCTCTGTTTATAAGGAATGTAATATTATCTCTGAGAGTGAGAAGAGACATGAGTCAGGAAACAACAGGAGAAAAGGAAGGAAACATGAGAAGGAGGGGGGTATGAGGTTCCTGTTTACCTGGTCAGAGAGCAGGTGGATTTTGGCCTCAAAGCACTCACAACAGCCAGAGCTCACTTGCACGATGCACGAAGTACAGGTGTTTTCTCCAGACACTGGTAGGAACATGGCTTGCTGGATAATGGCATTGATTAAGGAGCTCTTCCCAGCTCCAGTGCTTCCCAATAATCCAATGTAGATGGGGTCCAGTGATGGCTTTTCAATCAAGGCAAGAAGCCTGTTTCTACATTAATTTTAAAATATGCAGTAAGTAGAGAAGGAAGACTATTAGAACAGACTGCAAAGAAACTGAACTTTGTTTTTTTGAGGTAGAGTCTCACTGTAGCTCAGGCTGACCTAGAACTCACTTTGTAGTCTCAGGGTGGCCTTGAACCTTCAGTAATTCTCCTATCTTTGCCTCCCAGGTGCTGGGATTGAAGGCATGCATCGCCATGCCCAGTTAAGAAACTGAGTTTTGATCCTGACATGTCTCTACATCCTTCCAACTCTGTACTCTCTCCTTGATCAAAGAGGTTTCTTATTCCATTTGCTATACAGAGTTGGGCTAGGAAGCAAATGGGACTATGCAAAAATACTTGGTCAGGATAATTCTCCATGAACCCTGTACTGTCCATACAAACATGAACCATCCTTGCTTGTGTTCTATGGAGATTGCATATTCTTTTTTCAAGGAATATTTTTTATTTTTAGTTAAGAGTTTTTGTGGTGCATACCCTGTTCTGTAGTCATTGAAGGTATTTAGTGGTTTAGGATTATCTTTTTTTGTGTTAAATATATTTTATTTATTTACTTGAGAGAGAGAAAGACTTATAAAGAAAGAGAGAAAAAGATAGAGAGAGGGAGGGAGAGGGAGAATGGGCATGCCAGTGCCTCCAGCCACTGCAAATGAACTCTAGATGCATGTACCCTTGTGCATCTGGCTTATGTGGGGCCCGGAGAATTGGACCAGGATCCTTTGGCTTTGCAGGCAAACATCTTAAATGCTAAGCCATCTCTCCACCCCTCATTTTTTTTTATGAGGGAAGAGAGAGAGGATGAAAACAAACTCCAGACATTTGCACCATTTTGTGCTTTTGGCTTTACATGGGCACTGGGGAATCAACCCCAGGCTAGCCAGCTTTTTGTTTGTTTGTTTTTGTTTTTTTGAGGTAGGGTCTCGCTCTAGCCCAGGCTGACCTGGAATTCACAGCGATCTTCCTATCTCTGCCTCCCGAGTGCTGGGATTAAAGGCGTGTGCCACCACGCCCGGCTAAGGCTGGCCAGTGTTGCAAGCCAGCACCTTTAACTGCGGAACCATCTCCATAACAGAAATCGCACATTCTTATCCATGATAAAACTCATGATAAAACAGTACAGGAAGCAGCTATGGTCTCCTGAAAACGACAAACTGTAGCCTTGTCAGCTCAACACACACAGGCTCATAGTCACACTGGGGTTTGGACCTTTCCACTTATCAACAGTATGACTTTGTTTGACGCCCTGGCCTCTTTGAGCACCAGTCAGTAAAATGGGACATCACATCAGCTCCTCCTATAGAGGCATGTAGAGAGGGTGACATGAAACTTGGTATCTGTGAAGCCCTCAGCAGATTGGCGGACAATAGTCACCGCACTATCAGTGAGAAGAATAATGGCTCATGGCTGCGGAGGTTTCAGCATCCTTCTATGCTCAATTCGAATCAAAGCTATTTTTTTTTCCTTTTTTCTTTTTTCGCTGTAGGGGGAAGGAGCACCCACAACCACCCAGGGAAGACTGGAGGGTGTGGATCTCAGACTCACATGAGATACTTGACTCCGCTGGGAATGCAGTCATCTAGGAAGACTGAATGAATCATTTTCTGATATGTATTGCTCAAAACCCTTCTGGTCCGAGACTCCAGTTTTTCATCTGGAATCAACAGACATGCGTTAGCTGGGATGCTCCTGGCAAGATCCCCCAAGCTCCAAAGCTGAAGACCGAGGAGAAGACATGAAGTGAGTTCAACTAGGGAGCGAGCCACGTGCCCTGCAGATAACTGCTCTCCAGACAGCAGTGTTGATTCTGACCCTCCGTGTATAACAGAACTCAGCCCCTGTATTGTCACAGGCTTTATCCCTTCTAGACTCTTCTCTCTTGTAGACACCATAGAAATACCACTAAGAAATCAAACTAAGCCCTTCTAGACTGTCTTCTCATCAGGAATAAGTTGTTTTGGTAACATCCATCCTGCTCAGTGCAGCCTGGAGAGAAATGGTCAAATTACGTTATCTCTGCAGAGAATTTGAGGAGCAGGTGCGCTTTAAAGATGTCCCGTCCAGCTTCAGAATTTAACCTTATGTCCCCCATTGACTTGGGCATTTGAATATTTAATCCCCAGTTGGTGGCGCTGTTTGGAAAAGTCTAGGAGATAAAGTCTTAGTGAGGACTTGTGTCACTGGGGGCGGGCCTTGAGGTGTTACTGCCTGGCCCCCCTTGGTGCTCTTGGCATTTCTCCTTCCTCCATGCTGATGTGACGATGTGGCACCAGCTCTCTCTCCCACCATGTTTTCCTGGCCATGGTAGACATTTCCCCTTTGAAACTATAGGCCGAAATAAACATTTTCCTTTCTGAAGCTGCCTCTGATTGGGAGTTTTATCTCAGCAATGAGGGAAGTGACTCTTCTGAGCATCTGAACACAGTTGGAAATGATACAGCTGTGTTGAAATAAGGCGTACCACCATTTCACGGCACTCACATTCCTTCAGAGCACTTTGCTCCATGGAGGGGAACACTCGGAATCTCCGCTCTTGATCCGACCGCCGTCTTTTCTTCATGAGTTCCTTACGTAGGTCATGATCAACTTCAGATAAACAGAGACATATGGAATTATAGGTGTGGGCACCACATCTTTGCCTCACCCTTACCAATTCACTCAGAGCACTCTGGCCAGTTCTGCCTGCCTGCAAGCTCCTTTGGAAAATAGCACTCAGGCTGGCTCAGTGGCTAAAGACACTTGCTCAGAAAACAGCACTGTGGGAGCACCCCAGTTTGGGTTCTAGTTGTCAAGGCTTTGTGCATTTGTTTCCATCATGTCCCCACGGAGACAAAGTTTCTATTTGTAAGCCCTCAGAAGCCAAAGTAGCTAGACATTCTTCACCAGGCAAAAAAAGGTTTAAGAAAATGACCCAGTGGGGAAGGAAACCCCCCAAGCAGTGCTTGGTGTAGGGAGCAGATGGGCTTAGCAGATGAAGAAAAGAACTTGATCAGAGCAGGGTTCTGTTTCTGGGGGCGACGGGCCACATAGCCAGAGCAAGCCACTTCTACTGCACCTTGGAGTCTTTGTACAATGAGAGGCCTGATGAAAACAGAACTACTGTAAAAGTTTTGGAAGGTGCCCTCTGAGATAAATCTGGGTTTGGTGGTATAAGCCTGTTTTCCTAACTTCTTGGGATGCTGGGACAGGAGGATTACACAATTTCGAGGCTAACTGGAGATACTTGGCACAATCTCATCTCAAACTGAAATTGCAGCAAAAAGGGGCTGGAGATACAGCTCAATGGTACAGTGCTCAGCTAGCATGTGTGAGGCCCTACGGCAAATAATAATAATAATAATGATAATAAAAACAATGCCTTCTGGAGATGTAGTAAAGGAAATGCTCCCTCCCCCTTTTCACTGACAAGCACTTAAAAGCTGCTTCCTTACACCACGGGCAAGGAGAGAAGTCAAGAGAAGCAGATCTTTGCATTCTGCAAAGTCATGAAATGATTTCCCACGGCTACAAGGTGACAGGCGAGCAGGGCCCATAAACGTAAGAATAGGGTATAATCCCAAAGGTGTACTTCGGATGGATTTTAGAAAACATCCCTTGGTGGTATTCACCTAGCTATAAAAGGGCAACAGCTGGATCCTTGGGGCAAAGGTTGTTAGAAATGGTCCTAACCCGCTGCTCCTGGTGCCAGCAGCTCCAGGAGTTGGTCCAAGAAATATTAGTCTAAGTTTATATACAGAGGCTCGGAGGCCCCCAAAGCGAGTGTGACTTAAGAAGGCCATCTTCCTTGAAAAGCCCCTGAGAAGGAGCGTCACAGCTGGATCCAGGGTGGCAGTCCAAGTAGAAGGACCAGGCAGGCTCTGCCAATGGGCTCCAGATGTTGGCCTCCCAGACAGCGTGAGCAGCTGCCCACCCTGTTCAGCAGATTCTTCTGTTTCCCGGAGCCAGCTCACACCTCATAGAATATTCCAGCGCCGTCCTGCATCTGCCACAGCCTGAACCTTTGCCACCTCATGCTCGCACAGTGACAGATGAAAAGGTGTGCACGGTGGGTCTATCACAGGAAATGACTGAGCTCAACTAGAAGCATCCATCCTGGCTCACAGTCAGGACTGCACTAGAATGAAATGCCAGGCAGTGGTTGGCTCTGAGCCATGGCTGGGGAGGAAGAGGTAGAGAAGAAAAGGGCAAGCCACTGTGCCCAGTGGCATCCCAGAGTGCCAGGATGCCTCTACAACCTGTCCATCAAAGAATGTAAAAGCACCATGGGATATATTTTATAATCATGGAAAATGTTAATAAAAATTTAAAAAATTAAAAAAAAAAGAATGTAAAAGCATGTCCACTTTTGTAACTTGGCAGCTCTTGGGTAAGCAATGTGCGCACAGCACAGCGTCTTAGCCACATGTGTGAGCCAAGGGACAAATTCATCTACCCAGGAGGGCCCTTAGTTCAACCTGGCAATCAATATGATAAGAGACTGGGAGCTTATTTCTCACTCAAGCAAAGCATAACAACTCGGATAAAACAGCAGGGTTTAACATTCCTTTTTTATTATTATTATTTCCAAAATGAAAAACCACCTGGAAAGGATAAAATATTCCATCTTGGGCTTATACCATGTGTGGGTATATTAACTTTACAGCTTGAATGAACTGGCCTGGACTTGCATCATAGTTCCTATTACGGCTTTCAATGGCTCAGGCACTCGTGCCTTTCTCAGCATTCTAAGCTGAGTTTTCCTAGGAAAGAGCAAGAGGTGGATGGAGAATGGGAAAAAAAAAAAAAAAAAAAGAAGTCTACTACTGGCTGTTCACTCTTGCTACCACAAGGTGTCACTTTAAAAAAAATCTTGCTTGGGCCTACCATCCACAATGAGCTTTTGGTCAGAGAAACCTACAAGGTTTCCCAAAACAATGACAGACTTCTGTCAGAGTACTTGATGACCCACCAAAGGCCAGTGGTAAGACCCTATTGCTGAAGACTCCATACGCAGCTGACGCGTAAAATGGAATGACATGACTGGAAACCAGGAGTCAGTCCCCAGACAGTCAGCGTGTCTAGTGCCAGAAGGCGCTACATAGGCGACTGGGGGAAATGACCAAGATCTGTCCAAGCAACACATTGTTTAACCTAATTAGCAACAAATAACCGGATGTGATGCCCACACAAGTGCAATAGTGGTACACAGCCATGGTGAGGAATCAATTGCTCTTGATTTGGCTAACTGATCCACTCAGTGGTACTAGACCCTTAGCTGGAGCTGGGAAACAAGTCAGAACCATACCCAAACACAAGCCCATTCTACAATATCAAGCTACCATCAATCACGGGGTATAAGAGGGCCTACACCTATCAAACTGTCTATCAAAAAAGTAAGTGTTATCTCAATTTTCCGGGTGCTAACTTACTCTCCGTTGGAGAATCTGCTTCTCTTTTCCAGATAGATGCAGATCCTAAGAAGAGAGCTGCCCCAACATACCTCAAAAGGGGCCCAACTGAAACTAAGGACAACTGGCGAAATAAGCAAGGGTGATGTTTTCCTGTGAACTGGATACCAGCACAAAGGGGAAGGAGATCAACGCAGAGAAAAATCAACTCCTACCAAATCAGAGAGCCAAAGCCTCAGAGGCCCCCAACACCTCAGCACTGAAGCAGACCAAAAATGAACCCAACATGGCTCAGGGAAATCTTGCGGAAGAGGGGGAGGAAAGAATGTCAGAGTTACATGTTGGGTCATGATTTTCAGAGACATTTATCATACCAATAACTGGGGGCTAACTCCACAATGCACGACCCATTTTCATTAACAAGGAGGGTCTAATGGGAGGGGGTAGATCACAGATGAGCCTAAATAATGGTACCAAACTGCCTATATTTACTGAAAAGAAAACTGATAAATTAAATTTAAAAAAATACACATGTTCTACATGCCTACATTCTAGTCAGAATTAAATTATTGTGACTTTAAAAAAAATCTAACTTATTTATTTGCAAGCAGAGAGAGACAGAGAGAAGAGAGAGGGATCGAGAGAGAATGTGCACTCCAGGGCATCCAGCCACTGCAAACAAACTGCAGATGCATGTGCCGCACTCTGCATCTGGCTCTATGTGTGCACTGTAGAACCAAACCTGGGTCATTAGTTTCCACAGGCAAACACCTACACCGCTGAGCCATCTCTCCAGCCCAAGGTGTTACTTTTGAAAAGTGCTCACCCACAGCCTGATGGACATGCCGTGCACAGCTGGAGACCACCACACTTTCTAAACACAAAAATCATGCATCTTGGACTACGCACTGCCAAAGGGACCCAGGAGTTCCAGTTCTTTCCATTTGCAGACCTGGTGTGCTTCTGGGTGCTGGCCACTACTATCCCACTGACCTGGAAAAACTACTTCCCTTTTCCCTACAGGAATCCTTTTATGGGAAGGTCGGGAGCATTTCCTCATTAATTCTGGAAACAAGGGTGTACTACATCTGTATTCCTGTATGTGGGGGTTACTTCCTTGCATCCTCCCTGCCAGGGCTCTTAATGTGGTCCCCGGGGTGTGGGGGAGATCACCAACATTCTTCAGAGAGGCACTTCACAGGCCTACATGTCTCCTTCTAAAGCACGCCATCCAAGGATCTTACCCTTCGCACTAGAACTTAACAGAGTCCAAACTGATTTTCCGGAAGTCTTTTCTTAAAAAGAGAGGAAACCTCACATACAGAATTGATGGCCAGTCAATTCATTTTGTTATGAGTAGACGCTTTTAGTTATGGTTGAAATAATTGATACCCCTATTACAACTATTACAACTGGACCTGAGAACAGCATGTGACAGAACAAGGAATGGTGGCCATGGTTACAATGTCAACCTCCAATCAGTACCCAGTGATCTGTCAGCTCCCTCCATCAGAAGAGATCATTATAAGGGTGTTACCTGAGTGTGGCTCCAGTCCCATCAAAGCCTCCATTTCTGCCATTTCCTGGATGTGAACTGTGTCGTTTGTCCACTCAGGAGAACCAGGCTGAAAGGACATACAAAGTACAAGGGGGAGAGGTGACGCATACAAAAGGCAGCTGAGTGTGGTAGCGATCTCAGAACTTGAAAGACTGAGAGAAAAGGCGCTTGAGTTTCAGGCCAACCTGGGCTACACAGCAAGACCCTCCCCCGACTCATTACATACTAATAACAGTAAGGGAGATGGCCTGGTGGGTAGCATGCTCTGCTATGCAAGCATGAGGTCCTGAGTTCAGATCCCCAGCACCCATGTAAAATGCTGGGCATGGTGGCATACACCTGTAACCTCAGCGCTGGGGAGGTAGACAGGGGGGAATCCCTGAGGCTGATTGGCTAGATGGTCTAGCAGAATCAGTGAGCCATAGGTTCCATGCGAGACGCTGCCTCAAAAAATAAGGTGAGGAGTGACTGAGGGACCAAGACTGTCCTCTGGCCTCCATGTGCATATCAACACACATGCACACACACACCTACATACACATGTGCGTCCACACACATACAAACTACATGCATACATGCATCACACACACACACACACACACACACAACTGTATGCACAATACAAACACCAAAAACTGATGATGCATAAATCTGATTGTGTTTTGTATCCACCACTAGATTCCAACATCTGCAAGCATTATTGCTTCTCTTTGAGGCCCTCACAATGCCCACTGCACTACTTAAGTATGATAAAAATAAAATCAATGTGTGAGCATTGGTTCTGTATTATATTTGTATCTAGGGAGGCTTAAACTGATACTTCCTGAGATCTTTCAGATAACTCTCTCTCTGGGCTAGAGAGATGCTTCAGCAGTTAAAGGTGCTTGCTTGCAAAGCCTTATGTCCCAAGTTCGATTCCCCGTACCTACATAATGCCAGATGCACAAAATGGCACCTGCAATTGGAATTCTCTCTGTCTGCCTCTTTCTTTCTGTCTCTCTCTCTCTCTCTCTCAAAAATATATTTTTTTAAAAAAGAGATTACTCACTATGAGATGAGAATAAGCTCTGGTGGCCAGAGCTATGGCAGGTCAGGGTATAAATAGCTTGGTTGCTTTGAGCAAGGTCAGTTCCCCCACTTAGGTGAGCTATACACTCTGGGCCGATGGTATTTAGTTATGGCAACTCAGCACGAAGCTGGGAGGTGGCTGGAGCACACAGTATTCCCACGGTTGGGGTTCCTTAGCTGGCAACTGAGTGGGGAAGGAGAGGTGTCGTCACTCAGTTTTCTGACCCATCCTCACATCCCATCCCCTATTCATCAGGAGAACACCAGCCCCGAAGGATGAACCCTCTGCAAGTGGGGGCGGGGAGTAGGAGGACCTTTCCAAAGGGAGATGCAGAGCCAGCTGTTGACTGCCAGACAGGGAGGGCGGGCATACAAACATCCAAGGACCCATGGCGGCTCAGAACAGAGGACGCTGCACAGAGGAGGCACATCTGGGCGCTTCTTTTTCCTCGCCTACAGAGAAGATGGGGAACGTGATGTGCACCCAGAGTTCTTCCTCTCCTTATCTACTGTTGTTGCTGGCAGAGCGCTCTCTGCCATGCATTTTAAAAAACAAAGTCACCGGCCCTTTTAAAATATGCAAAACCTCCCTGATATGTCAACCTCCACTAGTCCCATAGGCCCTAAATGAGAAAGTCTGCACCTCTCTTGCATATTACCTCCACGTTTAAATCGCAACTGTCAGTTGAAACAGACTATTCTTAGTTTCGCGGTCAGATTTGAACTGATTGAATGGCCTACATGGTTGGTTGAATGTGGTGAGGACCCTGAACTATGCAAGGTCCCAAGCCTTAAGTAGAACTCCAGCTCCCTAGAGATTCTCCCTCTTACAGCCTGCTCGCAGGCCACCCCAGGCCCCTGTGGTTCTCCTGGGCAAGATGTGGCCATGAATTCCTGTGCACCACACACATTGGGGTGCCCCGCTCCTCTTCTTCCTTGTGAACTTCTACTCTTTCATTTACTTTGTGATAGGGTGCCTGGATTCCTAGTTCATTCCCTCTCAAGTCCTGACTATGCAAGCCTCTGTTGTAAGATGTAACCAACTGACTACCTTCCTTCCTTCCCTCCTTCCTTCCTTTCTTTCTTCCTCCCTTTTTCTTTTCTTTTTATTTTTTTGCCTTCCTTCCTTCCTTTCTCTATTCCCTTCCTTCCCTCCTTCCTCCCTTCCTTTTTTCCTTTCTTCCTTTTTCTTTTTTGGCTTTTCTTCCTTCCTTCTCTCTTTCCTTCCTTTCCTCTTCCCTTCCTTCCTTTCTTCCTTTTTCTTTTTTCTTTCTTTCTCTCCTTCCTTTCTTCCTTCCTTCACTCTTTGACACAGTATCTTTCCATGAGACCTAGAGCCAGACTGGCCTTGAACTTGCAACCCTCTTGCTTCAATTTCCAGGGTTTTGTGATTGCATGCATGCACCGCCATGCCCCTCTCAGGGGCGATGGTTTCTTTACATCTACTCCTTCCTCCTCCTCATTTAACTACGAGCGCTTCAAGGTCAAGGAGCAGCATCTTGTTCACCATAACATTTCTATAAAGAAGTGTAACGACAGACAGTGAATGTTCACTGAACGAATGGAAGAATGGGTAGTAGGAAGAGTTTAATGAGTCCTGCCTAAAGAGTAAAACAGACATCAGGAACAAGCAGGAAGGGTGAAAATGGGCAGAGTTAATCGGGAGACTGCTCCAAAGAACTGAGTGCTTGACTGGAGGGAGGGAAGACAGGCAAGGGGACGAGCTTGGGACGTCATTGCAGCTTCAAAAACAGGACTTAAAGCTGCATATGAAGGAGAGGTGAGACGGTTGTGTATCTTCTGTTTCCAGGCAGAACTAGACCACTGAGCTGCAAGGTTCAGGAAAGCATCTTGGTGTAACATTCCCAAGCCTGGCTGTGCCCCTTGGCTGTTGTTTCCTTTAACATGGTTTCAATTACCCTCACTCAGCCACTGCCAGAAATGGAAGATTTCAGAAATAAGCAATGCTTGAGTTTCAAGTGGCACACTATACTGGGTGGTATGATCAATTCCCCATATCACCGTTGTGGGCACTTAAGGCCAAGGAAACCATTTAATTTAGCCCTAACAGTGAACAAAATTCTACCAATCTCCAGGACAACTTGTGTTCTGGAATTCAAATTTCAGGCAATAATAATATTAATAAATAATAATAATAATAATAATAATAATAATAATAGTTCACAAAACCTAAAGGAGGCTGGAGTGATGGCTTAGCAGTTAAGGCACTTGCCTGTGAAGCCTGACGACCCAGGTTTGATTCCCCAGTATCCACATAAGCCAGATGTACAAGGTGGCACACGCGTCTGGAGTTTGTTTGCTGTGGCTAGAGGCCCTGGCATGCCCATTCGCACTCTATCTGTCTCTTTCTCTCTCTCTCTAATAAATAAATAAGTAAATAAATAAAACAAACCATTAACAAAACAAAGCCAGGAAACAAAATATCCTCAAAGCAAAAGCATCACCACCCTACTTTCATTGGACTTGAGGTTTGAAGATGCCTTAAAATTCATTTTGTAAAAAGCCAGGCATGGTGGTGCACACGTTTAATCCCAGCACTCGGGGGGAGGCAGAGGTAGGAGGGTCGCAATGAGTTCAAGGCCACGCTGAGACTCCATAGTGAATTCCAGATCAGCCTGGGCTAGAGAGAGAACCTACCCTGAAAAATGAAAAACAAAAACAAAAACAAAATCATTTTGAGACTAATCTGAAAGGGCTGTGAGTCGAAGCACATGTAAACGGTACCTAAGAGTCCGGAGGAGAGGCAGGCTGTGCTGACAGAATTCTGGAATGTGGGTGGCAGCTTGGGATTCTCTCAAGGTCACAGAGTTTATCTGACCTCATTTACCAAATCAACAGTGCACAATGTCCAGAAAAAGCTGTTTGCATGTAACTATCCAGGGACTGAGCTTAACTGCATCAATGGACACACCAAACGATGAGCCACCCACAGGGAATAAGTGAGCTTTCACTCAAATATGGAGATAATGGGAATTATCTGAAAGGGGGTCGCAGAGCACTGGGCCTCATATTCCTTCTGCCAAGTTCAAAGTCTGGCAGGAAGCGACCATTTGGCTGACAAACTAAACCACAGGAAAACGGGCTGGCATCCTTTATTTAAAAATGTAAGGAGGGGGCTGGAGAGATTGGCCGGTGGTTAAGGTGCTTGCCTGCAAAGCTTAACATCTTGGGGTCGATTTCTTAGTACCCACATAAAGCTAGATGTGCAGTGGCACAAGCATCTGGAGTTCGTTTGCAGCTGCTGGAGGTTCTGGCATGCCCATTCTCTCTGTATCTTGCTACCCTCTCTCTCTGCTGAAAATAAATAGATAAAAATATTTTTTTAAAAAAATGGCTAAAAAGAGATGGACAGATGGCTTAGCGGTTAAGCAGCTTTCCTGTGAAGTCTAAGAACACGTGTTCAAATCTCCAGGTCCCACGTAAGCCAGATGCACAGTGACACAAGCACGCAATGTCGCACGTGCCCACAAGGGGGCGTGAGAATCTGGAGTTTGTCTGCAGTGCATGAAGGCCTTGGCATGCCCATTCTCCCTCTCTCTCTCTCAAATAAATAAATAAAATTTTAAGGGTAAAGAGGTAGAAAGAAATAAACACCATGCACCTAAGAAGGAAAACCTGCCAAGTGTGGTGGCGCACGCATTTAATCCCAGCACTCAGGGGGAGGCAGAGGTAGTAGAAGGATCGCCGTGAGTTTGAGGCCACCCTGAGAATACATCGTGAATTCCAGGTCAGCCTGAGCTAAAGTAGGACCCAACCTAGGGTGTGTTGGTGCTGGTTCAGATGATCTATACTGAACTGAACCATACAGTGGGAAGGACCACGCTACTTCTTTTTCTGCCAGGACTTTAGATAAATCACTGTACCACTCTGGGCCTTGGGCTTTCCATCTGTAAATGAAAGTTGTGAGTGTCCTCTGACTTAATGGATGCTAAAAGAATGAAAATCCCACTAGGTGGCACCAGCGTCTGGAGTTCAATTGCAGTGGCTGAGGCCCTGGCACATCAAATCTCTCTCTAAAAAGAGGAGGAAGAAGAGGAGGGGGGAGGAGGAGGAGGAAGAGAAGAAGAAGAAGAAGGAGGAGGAGGAAGAGGAGGAGGAGGAGGAGGAGGAGGAGGAGGACCAAACAGGGGCAGGCAAAATGCTACAGTGAAAATCCCAGTACATGGGAGGCTGAGGCTAAAGGACTGTGGGTTCTGGGCTACAGAACAATACCCTGTCTCAGAGACACACCTATGCAGGGGCTGCACTGGGCCCATAGTTAAAAGCACCTGCTTTCAAAGCTTGCTATCCCAGGTTTGATTCCCAAGCCATAAACATAAGCCAGACACAAAAAGTGACAGGAGCTGGGCGTGATGGTACAGGCCTTTAATCCCAGCACTCGGAGGCAGAGGTAGGAGGATCGCCATGAGTTTGAGGCTACCCTGATAGTACAGAGCAAATTCTAGGTCAGCCTGAGCTAGAGTGAGACTCTACCTGGGGAAAAAATAAAAAAGTGACAGGAAGCCCTGGTGTCTCCTTGCCCCCACATATGTGAAAGGAAATAAATAATTGTTTTCTAAGCCTACAGCACCGTATTCCCAGGCAGTCTCCCACTACAAGTACTAACCAGGCCCGACCCCTGCTTAGTTTCTGAGATCAGATGAGATGAGATCGGCGCATTCAGGGTGGTATGACTGTAGACTAATTTTTTTTTTCAATAGGTAAAAGCCAGATGCACAAAGTGGCACATGCATCTGGAGTTCGTTTGCAGCAGCTAGAGGCTCTAGTGCACCCATTCTATCTTTCTCTCTCCTCTCTCTCTGCTTGCAAATAAATAAATAAAATAATAATTTTTTTTAAAAAAAAGAATGAAAATCCCCATACTGAAATGTCACCAACAATCTGCCAATGATCAGAGCTCCTGTGTGGTAAAAGCAGCATGACTGAGAAGTTTGTGCTGCTGTCAAATTCAATGTCTCGAAGAGAAAGCCACCTTCCTCACATGACGCTGGAGTCCCCCTCGGCCGCCCACCCCTGAGGGGAGGCAGTCATGGCCGAGTATGTCGCGGAAGTCTGGCTTCCGTGTAAGAAGCAGTTAAAAACAGTTCAATTTGCTGCACAGACAAGCCAGGTTCTGCATGCGTGGCTCACCGCACATGGACCTCAGCGTGTGGTTAGCTCTCATGTCCTGCTTGGACAGGTTATTTACATTCATGTGCACTGAGCCCAAGAATAACCTTTCAAATGAGACTGAGCATGTCGCTAGATATGGAAAGGTTGCACAGAACTGATTTCCTGTTAAGAGTGTGACCTCTGACAGTTATTCTACTCCTCTCACTCTCCACCCCCTCCCCTTCTTTTTGCTCGAGGTAAGATTTCACTCTAGCTCAGGTGGACCTAGAACTCACCGTACAGTCTCTCAGGGTGGCCTTGAACTCATGGCGATCCTCCTACCTCTGCCTCCTGAGTGCTGGGATTCAAGGCGTGCGCCACCACGCCCCGCTCTCCCTTCTTTTGTTTGTGTTTGCTTACTACGTGTTTTTTTTTTCTACAGGAAAATAACAGAAGTGATACAAACTTAACAGTCATTCCTGTACCAGAAGAGGTGCACGTACTGAAATTAAACAATAGTACCCAGGCGTAGTGATGGACACCTTGGATCCCAGCACTTGGGAGGCAGAGGTAGGAGGACTGCCGTGAGTTCGCGGCCACCCTGCGGTTACATAGTGAATTCCAGGTCAGCCTGAATTACAGTGAGACTACCTTGAAAAACAAACAAACAAACAAAAAGTGCCCCACCCTTTCTTTTATGAGTGAGACCAAAACCCAAAGAGGGGAAGAAACTTGGCTGAAGTCACATAGTTTGTTACCTTATGGTGCCTGCATAGTGGCAATGAGTATTCAAACTCAGGTCTCCTCACAGCAAGTTCAATGTTCTTTGCACTACACTAAGCACCTGGAATAGATACTACTTAACCTTTTGGAATTTGGGCATGGCCACCAAAAATGTTCTCTCAAGTGCATCACTAAGACATTTCTTGGGAAGGGAGGCTGTTGAGTCAGAGGGAGCAAAGTAACTTAGAAAACTTATACCAAGGGATTCAAACTCGAACTGGAGCTACTGCTTACAAAATCTAAGGTGACCTTCCAGTAAAACAAGCAAGGAGAGGGGAGAGGGAGATAGAGAGGCTAGAAATTGAGATATGAATAAAGGTAGAGGTAGATAGATGATTGATAAATGATAGGTAGATAGGTAGACAGAGAGGAGGGGAAAGAGGAAATGAGTTAGGGAAGTTCACTTTTACTGCATTCATTTATTTTATTTTATTTGTTTGAACATGTGTGTGTGTGCATGCATGTGTGTGCACCAATGTCTCTTGCTACTGTAAATGAACCCCAGACACATGCCAGATAAATGTGCCACTTTGCATCTGGTTTTATGTGGGTGTTGAGGAATCAAACTCCAGCCCACACACTTTACAAACAAGCGCCTTTAATCACTAAACCATCTCCCCAGCTCATACAAATATAGTAAAATTCTTTTACTGTATTTGTTCTGTGTTAGTTGCTCAGCCAAGTGTGTTACACATCTTAGCTCTCCTGTTCTTTCCTCCTACTTCTCCTTTGCACAAAATTCCATCTCACCCCCCCCATTAACCTGCATCATCAACTCCCCCTGACGTTATTCTTGTATGCTTTTCATTTTCACCCCTGCCCCGAATATATAACTAATTGAAAAGAAAAAAGTTAAATGCATAAATGTGTGACGTTCCTTAGGGGGCATTTTGATCGTTAGCGTTCGTTTATTCCCTGCTTTCAACAAATCTGGGAAATGTTTGTTACATAGTAAGCACTGAATAAATATTTGTTAAATGAATGAAAATCATTTTAAAGTATGTCTTAGATGGTAAGATTCGTAATAGTAGGATCACATGCATTTGATTCATTTGTTCAATAAATATTTGAGTGTCTGTTTGGCTTTGGCATCTTTGCTGTTGACAACATTTTCTAACCACCTAGTAGACATTGCTGTGCTCGTCCCAACTCAGGGTGACCCAAAGGAACAATGAAAGCACATGAGCACAAAAGAAAAGGGTGAAACAAGGGCCCTCACACTCTGAAGGAAAAGAGGTGTGTTGTCAGCATTAATACGCCAGCCAGAGAGTCCAGAGGCGGTCATGGCAGAAGCGGTATTAGGGTGACTTATTTTTTCTCTAACTTCTTTTTTACCCTGAATTGGTGAGGAAAAACAAATATCTACATAACACATGTGATCGTAGTCTAATGAAATAAACTATAACCTTTAGTGTTGTTCCTACAAGCTTATCAAAGCTAAGGAGGCATAAAGTAACATCTCCTTACCAAAAATCCATACAACCCCAACAATGCTATTTTCTTTTGTGAAAAAAAAATGATCAATGACTTGCCCAAGATGATAGTGTTTTATTTTATTTTATTTCATTTTATTTATTTGCTTTAGTGTTTTTGGAGGTAGGGTCTCACTCTAGCCCAGACTGACCAGGAATTCACTTGGTAATCTCAAGGTGGCCTTGAACTCACTGCGATCCTCCTACCTCTGCCTTCCGAGTGCTGAGATTAAAGGTGTGCGCCACACCGGGCCCAAGATGATAGTGTTTTAAAAGAGCAAACTAGACATAGCTCAGTCAGTAAAGTACTTGCCTCCCAAGTGGGAGAACCTGAGTTCAATGCCCAGTACCCATGTAAAAAAATGCTGGGTGTGGTGGCACACATCTGCAATCCCAGAGCTGGGGAAATGCAGACAGAGGGATCTTTGGAGCTTGCTGTCCATCCATAGCTTGATTGGTGAGATCCAGAACAAAGAGAGCTCCTGTCTCAAAGGAGATGAGGATAACACCCAAGGCTGTCCTCTGACCTCCACCTGCACACACGTAAACACACACACACACACACACAGCTGAGCTGATGTCTCAGTGACTACAGGTGCTTGCTTACAAGCCTGCCACCAGCCTGAGTTCGCTACCATTGCCACAGGAAGTGGGGTGCAAAGTGGAGCTCATCTCTAATCCCTATAGCAATAGGAGGCGGGGCCGAGAGAATCCAGAAGCTTGTGAGCTGAGGTGGCAAGACAAACTTCATCTAAAGAAGGTGGAAGGAATGAAGAAATACCTCAGAGTTGTCCTGTGACCAGACACATGTCACGGTGTGCATAAGCTCATATATCACTCATCACAACATACACCATACACATGCACATATACATGCACTCACATTATACACATAGACATAAGCAAATAAATAATAAAATAGAAAAAATAAAACTAAAAGGGAATCTCTTCATTTCTAATCCTATGGCATTTGGGAGGCAGAGGTCAGAGGATTGCTGGGAGTTCAAGGCCAGCCTGAGGTTATATAGTAAATTCCAGGTCAGCCTGGGCTAGAGTGAGACTCTACCTTGAAAAACCAAAACCAACAAAATAAGACAAAATTCACTCACAGAAACAGAAAGGCAAAATTTACTTTCACTCAAGAAATCACTGGCTGTAAGAACATCAGTCTGTTCAGGGAGACAAACCTTTCACATAGAATAATTCCATGCATGTACACGGCTCTTCTTCCCTCAAGGATGGGATCGTGACACCCCACTCCTTGGCCGCTTTGCGCAGGGTGACTTCCTTCCAGAGAGTGTAGTGTGAAAATTAGGGGGAAAGAAGTCACGTGCTGAGCACTACCTTAGTCAGAAGACCCAGGCCAACATCACAGCCACAGCTCAGGGTGACGGTATGTACTCCCAGCACCTGTGGTCAGGAGGACTTTAGCTCTGGAATCTTCCTCCCCTACCCCTAACCCCAACATAACCATGAGTTAAACGCCAACAGGATCCCACAGAATGCCTAAGAAGTTCCCTTCAAAACTGTCAAAGTTGCCAGGCATGGTGGCGCACACTTTAATCCCAGCACTCAGGAGGCAGAGGTAGAAGGATCACCATGAGTTCAAGGCCACCCTGAGACTTCCTAGTGAATTCCAGGTCAGCCTGGGCTAGAGTGAGACCCTACCTCGAAAACAAACAAACAAACAAAAACTGTCTAAGTCATCAAAAACAAGGAGAGTCTCAGAAAAGTGACAGCCAGAAAGAACATATGGAGACATAGCAGCTAGATATGTGGCATTCTGGACTGCATCCTACATTAGAACACTGACATTGGATATAAACTAAGAACCTCAAATAACACACAGGCTTTGCTTAGTTCACGCATTATAACTGTGCCATTCTGATGTAAGAGTGCTCAGATTGTATGAGAAATCTCTCTTCTGCAAGGCTAAAACTACTCTTTATTTGTTCATCTGCAGTGTAGGAGGCCCTGGCACGCCCAAATTATAGCATAAATTACATAAGAGAAATAACTTACTGGATGTGGCCAAACAGGAAAAAAAATACAAAACAGCAATTTCTGCTTCTGTTCCAGGAGTTCACGTAGGAGGTGGTGCACGGCGCGGACACGTCTGCATAGGTAGAGATATTAGGAACCTGTTATATAGGGCCATTAGTGGCCACAGCTCATGACACCACATTTACATAGTGGAAGTGAAACTAACCACGGGTGGGGGGGTATTTGCCCCAATCTCCTCCTCCGGATACACAGACATGCTGTTCTCTCTTTTCACTTAAACTTAAGCTGAACACGAACTGGGACTCACCCACCTCTCTGTTGTCTTCTGACAAGCAGGCAAGTCTGGGCCACTTTTCTCTTGCATGCAGACCTCAGCAGCACCTTTCCTCTGAGCAAAAATTTGGCTGGTACCCTGACACTCAAATGTAATATGAGATGTGGTGAAGACAGAGCGAGGATAAGAGACAGTGTAAGCGGATGGTTGACACAAATTCTTAACATTCATCCATAGTCATGTCTATCAAAATTATGCCTTCAATCCCAACACTTGGGAGGCAGAGGTAGGAGGATCACCATGAGTTCGAGACCACCCCGAGAATACATAATGAATTCCAGGTCAGCCTGGACTAGAGTGAAACCCCACCTCAAAACAACAAAATAATAATAATAATAAAAATAATATTGGGCTGTTTGATTGTAGAAATCAGTGGACTGTAGCTTTAAAGAAGGCCTTCTGGAACTTAAATTTTAGATCCTTAATTTTATTTAAAGGGTGTAGCTCTTTTAATTTTATTCAAAAGGTATATCTTCTAATTGTTGGGACAAAACACCTGACCAGAGGCAGCTTGTGGATAAAAACAGTTTATTTCTGCTTATAGTTTTGAGGGGACATTTCTTCCTGGCAGGGAAAGCAGATAGCCAGGATGTCACATCAGCTGACAGAAAGCAGCAAGAGTGAGCTAGCTCTGAACACCTCATTAGCTGGACTAACCTCAGCAATACACCTCGTGCAGCAAGGCTCCTAAAGGCTCCACAACTTTCCCAAATTGCCGCTAGTTAGGGACCAAGTATTCAAAACCTATGACGCTTTGGGGGACCCTGCACATTCAAACCACCACGAAAAGGTTTTAAAAGTTTTTTTTTGTTTTTTTTTTTTTGAGACAGATAGTGTTGTGTCGACCAAGCTGGTCTCGAACTCACAAGATCCTTATTAATTAATTAATCTGCCACCCCGTAGGGAAGAGACTTAACCTCCTGTGAACCCATGCACATCGAGTACGGAAATGTCACCTCTGAATACCAATCACATCCTCGCCAGGGCAACCCTCAGGTACTCTAGGTGCGTGCTTAGTCCAAAGTAACGTTTGGAGAAGTCCTGAAATCAAAATGTTGGAAAATTGTTTGGATTGTGGTCCTAACTGCTTTATCGTCCAGCGAGATAATGTGGCTCCACCATAAGAAAATTACCGAAATGCCAACATAAGTTTCAGCACTTTTTATTCTTGTGTTTTTGCCAATATAAATTTCAAAACAAGGACAATCGACATGGAGATCATTAGCGGTAGATCATTTACTCAGTTCTTGGGGCAAAGGCGCTGTTTGCATTCACACGACATGTGCTTAGCTCGCCCTCTACTGGTGGAACTTGTGTTTGCTTTGCTGCAACAGTCAACTTTATAAACTAAAATTCGTTTGGGGTTAAAGGTGCTTGCGTATAAAGCTTGACGGTCTGGGTTCAATTCCCCAGTGCCCACGTAAGGCCAGATGCGCAAAGTGGCACATGCATCTGGAGTTCATCTGAGGTGTAGGGAGGCCCTGGCGTGCCCAATCCCACTCTTTCTCTCTTATTCTTACTCTCTCTCTCTGCTTGCAAATAAATAAAATGAGTTTGCAATGTTTTGAAAGCTTCCTATGCTCTTTATAACACCTGACTGCTAGACCCATTAGAAGTCCAGCCACTATGCCAGGCTAAATCCCCACTGAATTCAACTAAAACACTGAAGCAACTGAGAGATAATTCCTACTGAGACCACCATCACACCCTACCCCAATCATCGCTCGGCCCTCCAGCCTGTTCATAGATGGGTGCCCATGTGTCCAGCAAACACTCTTCTCTTCTATGCCAGATCCCACCTCTCCCCAATGAAAGGATTAAATCACGCATTTCTTCCTCTTTCCATGTTCGTTTTCATCCTCCACCGGATGGGCATGTCAACTCCATGCTATTTATTCCCTTTTACACATACTCCCTTTGACTTCAATTTTCCTACATATCTATATATACTTTTTATTAAATTAAGAACATATTTTTAAAATGCTACTGCTTCATTTGATTTTTTTTAATATTTTGTTCATTTTTATTTATTTATTTGAGAGTGACAGACAGAGAAAGAGGCAGAGAGAGCAAGTGAGAGAGAGAGAGAATGGGTGCGCCAGGGCCTCCAGCCACTGCAAACGAACTCCAGATGCGTGCGCCCCCTTGTGCATCTGGTTTACGTGGGTCCTGGGGAATCCAGCCTCGAACCGAGGTCCTTCACAGGCAAGAGCTTAACTGCTAAGCCATCTCTCCAGCCCCAAGAACATACTTTGTATGGATACATTATGTGTTGTTTCCAACTTTTCCCTCCTCCATGCCCCTATTCCACTGGGCACCCTCCTCAGTAGGGTTGCTGGTATTCCCCATAGGGAATACTCTTGGGAGAAGTCAGTTATTGGGGGGAGTCAAAGCCTCTGGGTATGATGTCCCTTCCCTTAGGCTCTTACCATCTTTCTGCCCCCCTCTTTCGCAAAATTTCCTGAGCCATGGTGGATGAGGGTTTTTTTTTTAACCCTTTTTAAAACTTTTTTGTTTATTTTTATTTATTTATTTGAGAGTGACAGACAGAGAGAAAGAAGCAGATAGATAAGAGAGAGAATGGGCGCGCCAGGGCCTCCAGCCACTGCAAACGAGCTCCAGACGCGTGCGACACCTTGTGCATCTGGTTTACGTGGGTCCTGGGGAATCAAGCCTCGAACCGGGGTTCTTAGGCTTCACAGGCAAGCACTTAACTGCTAAGCCATCTCTTCAGCCTGGTGAGTTTTAAGTCTACTTCAGTGATGAGCTCTCAGGAGCCTCTAGATCTCTGCTTTGGTAAGTGTTAAGTATCCTCAGCGTCCGTTGCCTTCACCTTGGCGCTGATTGTCAGGTCCACCATGGAAGCAGCCCTCTTGCTCATCTCCCCAATTCCTCTGTGGTTTTATCTGGGCTTGACTGGGATGTGAGGAGTGGTTTATCTCCTCGTGTCTCACTACCTTTGAGAGTTCTGGCTACTCACTCAGCGTGTATGTCCTCCAGCGCAGGGGATCTGGGACCTATCTATACTTCTTTATGACAAAATTCCTCAAGGAATTATCTAAACTTACATACAGTCAAACGGTCACCCTTACTCATTACCTAGAACTGCTCTGGTCAGTTTCCAGTAATCCTGAGCGATGCAAACTTCAACTTCCTAGACACATCAGCGTTGTCCATTCCCATTGACCACTCCCTCTTCGCTGACATTCTTTCCTCACTTGCCCTCTAGGTTCTTACATTCTCCAAGTTTTCTTCCTGTCTCCCTGGATGCAGGTTCCATGCTGGCTATTCCTCTTGTCCCCAATCTGTTAGTAATAGAAGATCCCAGGGATTAGACATTCGTCTCTTCTTTCCACATCCACCGTATTTCACAACTTTAAAAACCACCCATGCGGTTGTGTATATATGTGGTGTGTGTGTATGAATGCATGAGCTGGCATCACGTGCCATAGCATGTGTGTGGAAGTCAGAGGATAACTTTTTGGGGATCAGTCCTTGCTTTCCACTTCATTTTAGGGCATGATCCCTCATTGCTCATTGATCCATTTGCCAGGTTACTTGATCCTCAACCATTCTTCTATCTCCACCTCCCCTCTCACCATAGGTGTGCTGGGATTACAGAAGCCCACCTGAGCTTTCACATGAGGTCTGAGTATCTGAACTCAAGTATTCATGTTTGCATGGCAAGCACTTTATCTACTGAGCCAACTCCCAGACCCCGATTCCCCGCCGTGACTCTTGACTAAATTTCTAGCCCTAAACTCTTTCATGGTTTACCATTTACTAAGCATGTTAAATACAACAGTTTCAAAACCAAACCCTCTGAAGGACCCCAAGACCTATAGCTTTCCTCCTATCAATTAACGACACATGCATTATTCCAGTTCCTTAATGCCACAGCTCTGGTCTTCCGCTCAATGTCTGATTTTCTCCCACATGCCCCATCTGATGGAAGTCTTGTTGAAACCATTCAAATATATTCAGAATACGAACACTTCTCACCACTGATTACTAGTCCAATTTGAGTGATAACAATCTCTTCTTCATTTAATGGTTCCCAAACTTTGCTATATATTGAAACCATCAAGATTTTTTAAACACATTTATGCCTGGATCTCACTTCTTGCTATCTCAGTTTAATAGTATGGGATGAGACCATCACCAGGCTTTTCATTGCTCTCCAGATGTCCCTTCTACTTCCCTCAAAGTCTAGTCTCAACCCAGAAACTGGGCATAGCTTTAAGATGAAGTATATTATTTCCCTGCTAGAAAGCCCAATGGTTCCAAATATTAGTATAAATATCCAAGGCTTTTCAGTAGCTTGCAGGGTCTTACATGATCTATATTGTCTCCCCTCTTGTACCCCTCCACTTCTCTGACTTCTCTTGCACTTTACTCACTCAGTGCTCTGTTTACACTACTTCTGTACGTGAATATCCCAGGCATTCTTCTAAGACCTTTGCACTCCATTTTTTCTACCTGAGATATCCTCTCCACACTGTCTGCATACCAAATGTTAGTTCAGATGTCACATGCTCAGTAAGGACTGCCTCTACATTTATTTAAATTTCAATTGTACTACATACCAACCTCTGAGTGATGAGGCAGATGATGGTGACTCTAGACAAAAAAGAGTGTGGAAAGAGCAGATTTGAAGGTGAAACAGATTTCTGCTTTAAACATATTAAATTTGAGATGCCGATTAGGCACAAAAATCTAACAAGATGTCAAATAGGGGAGAAGTTGAGGCTGGACTATAAATCTGGGAGCAGAGAGATGGTTTTTAGAACCATGGTGCTCTTGAAATCACCTTGGGAAAGACAAAATCAACTGACCCCTGCAGAGCACCCATATTTTGAGACGAGACAAAGAAATCTACAAGAGACTGGAAAGAATAGAGGAAACATCAACAGCAGGGGAAGCTTATCCCAAAATAGGTTCAAGAAAACTAATTTACGTTCCTTGGTAGTAGGATGACACTTTAGGGACAGATGATTATCACTAATTTAGCAAAATGAAAAGTCACAAAGCTTAACCAGTACAGGGCTACCTCAATCTTAGTGGAAAGTAAGGAACTGGAGACATCACATTTTCCTGTCTTTAGTAACATGGAGGATTCTTAATTCTGGTCTGCATACAAAGGAGATTGCAGGCATACCTAAGAAAAAGTCATACCATATCCTGCTTCTAGATTCTGCAAAAACTTTTATGTATGTGTGGGGTTGGTTATTTTGTTTTGCATAGCCTCTTTCAGGCAGCTCAGAATTTAGCTTTCATCACACTGGAAGGTTCATCTCATGGGGTTGTGTCTCACTAATGTTCTGCCCAGCCTCTCCCATCCAGAGACTACCTACGTCCATGCTCCTGAAGAAGGCACTTAGACCCTGCTTTTACTAAAAAGCATTGTCTTTTCACTTGGGCCCACAAGGTAGCAACTAAACGCAAGATAAAAGCTTGACAACTTTGCCTTCATTTTGTGCCTGTCTCCTTTACTTTGGCTGACAAATTATTGAAGAAAACCTCACAGGCCAGAGCCCACCCGAGATTGAGGACAATGATCCATGCTAGCAAGGCCACACCCTGGGGCACATAGATCCCCCAAAGTGCTGACAGCCACAGGGACTTTGACCAACTAGAACCAGCGCTGAGACAATGATCCACCTGGCCACACCTCGACCCGGACTCCTTAATTACCAATACTTCTCTTGCATCCTCCCCCCGCCCCGAATTCATTCTTTACTTAAATCTAAGTCACATATCAGTATCTAAAAGAGGACCTAGAGTCATCGGACCCCTTTATCTCTTTCTCTTCCCAAAGTGGTCACATTAGAGACAGACAGACAGACAGACAGACAGACAGACAGACAGACAGACAGACAATCTCCAAACTGTTCCTCCACACTACTATAGAAACAAGAAACAGCGCTGCAGAAAGGCCACGCTAGGCGGGGCTCCGCGCGCTGTCTTCTGGGGGCAGAGCTTTACGACACAGAGGTCGTCCTTTTGCGACGGACCGGAGCTGCTTTACGGCTTCTAACTTTCTCCGCGGTCTGAGGCAGACGCATTGTGGTGGCAGTCTGCTGCGACGGCGCCGAAATGAGGCAGAAACGGAAAGGTGCAAAAGAAAAAAAAAAAAAAAAAAAGATAAAGGGGGCGGGGGGCGCAGGAGGGGAAAGGGAGCGGATGATCGTGTCACGGTCACAGACCGAACCCAGCTTTCCCACGGGCATGTGCTGCGGGACCCCGGCCGCCCGAGTCCCTCCGAGCGGGCTCCGCGCTCTCTTCCCCATCCGTGCCGAGATAGGCTGGTCGCCGAGGGTGATGGATGCTACGCCTTCCCGGACTAACAAAAGGGCTTAAAATAGGAAAAGTCTGGAGTTGACCGTGGAGTCTGTGGAACAGTTAGGCAAGGGCTTTGCTCCCATTTCTTTGGCCTGATGAGTGAGCCTGGAGCAGTTCTTCTGTCTAGTGTTTTCAACAGCATATAGTCAAAGTCTTAAATATAATTTTTCATAGCTTCTAGTCTTATCCCTGTATATTTGCTTGAGCAGTTGCTCTGTTACCGGTGTCTGTCATAAGGATAGCTGTTATTTATTGAGCCTTAACTCGTCGTTTTGAAGGCGGTGACCATCTCCACTTTGTGCAGGAAGAACTGAGTTAATTAACTTCTCCAGCCCCAAATTATAATTAGGAGGTGGAGCTGATTGGTCAGGATGCATCTGTAATCCTCAAAGCACCAGAGCTGCTGCATATGTGTGTGTGTGTGTCCATGTATGTATGCATGTATGTATGTATGTGGGTGTGTAGTTTTTCTGGTTTTCCGAAGTAGAGTGTCACTAACTGAGGCTGACCTGGAATTCACTATGTAGTCTCAGGGTGGCCTCGAACTCATGGTGATCCTCCTACCTCTGCCTCCCAAAGTTGGGGATTAAAGGCATGCACCACTACATCTGCCTTAAGTCACAGCTCCAAGTGTCCCCTCTTGTCTTGTCACATCAAACTCAACATGCTCTAGATTAATTTGCCTTTTTCTCATTTTAACTAGTTTGTTCTGAAATTTATCAGGTCATAGGATGTTTACTCTTTTTGCTTCATCTGTCACCAATCCATTAGTTCCTTTCGGTTTCTCGAGGTAGTGTCTTACTCCATCCCAGGGTGACCTGCAATTTACTTTGTAGTCTTAGGTTAGCCTCTGACTCAGTGGCACTCCTCCTGCCTCAGCCTCCCAAGTGCTGGGAATTAAGGCATGCACCGCCACACCTAGCTTATTAGTTCTTGCTCGCCTCTTAAAATTGCTTGTTATTATTCTCGGTCATTCATTCCCTCTTTCATCAATAAAATACAAATAGTGTTTTGGTTTTCATATACTTTACTTCAGTTGCATTTTTTGGGGGGGGTGTTGTTTGTTTGTTTGGTTGGTTGGTTTTGGTTTTTGAGATAGGGTCTCGCTCTAGCCCTGGCTGACCTGAAATGTAGTCTTACGTAGTCTTAGGCTGGCCTTGAACTCCACAGCGATCCTCCTACCTCTGCCTCCTCAGTCCTGCATTAAAGGTGTGTTCCACCACACCCTTCTTCAGTTGATTCCTAATTTTGGTCTTAAGAGATTTGTATGCAACACAGTAGGGGGATTGGGACTAGATCCTGTCTTAATATGATTGTTTTGAGTCTTTTTAATGCACTTTTCAAAAGCCTTTTGTTTAGCATCCAAATTAAATATATCATTTTCATATCACTCATTTATATTGATAACCTCACTCTACAACTACTTTCACGGGTTGGAGGAATGGTTTAGCAATTAAGGTGTTTTCTTTCAGGGCCAAAGGTCTTAGGTTCAATTCCTCAGGACCTATGTAAGCCAGATGTACAAGGTGGTGCATACATCTGGAGTTTGTTTGCAGTGGTTAGAGGCTCTGGGGTGTCCATATTCTCTCTCACGCTCTCTCTCAAATTTTTAAAAAATCATCCCCCTCAAAAAAATTTTAAAAAAAGCTTTCACCTTAAAAAATATATTTTTGTTTATTTGCAAGGAAAAATGGAATGGGTGCACCAGGGTCTCTAGCCACTGCGAATAAATTCCAGATGCTGGGCTGGACAGATAGCTTAGCAGTTAAGGTGCTTGGCTGCAAAGCCAAAGGACCTTGGTTCAGTTCCCCAGGACCCATATAAGCCAGATGTACAAGGTGGCGCATGCACCTGGAGTTCATTTGCAGTGGCTGGAAGCCCTGGCGCCCCCATTCTTTCTCTCTCTCTCCCTCTCCTTCTTTCCTTCTCTCAAATAAGTAAATAAAAATAAAAATTATTTTAAAAAATTCCAGATGCATGCGCCACTTTGTGCATCTGGCTGTTCGTGGGTAGAGAATTGAACCTGGATCATCAGTTAGGCATTGTAGCAAGCACCTTAATCACTGGTTATCTCTCCAATCCGACTTTCACCTTTTTTTATTTCCATATGTAATTCTCCACTGCTTATTGCATTTCATTTGAATGCCTTTGCCTAGGGGCCAGTGCACTACTCCGCACCGTCTGTTGTTTGCTGAGCCCCGTGAGGCAGCCTGTAATCAAGTTAGCCGGAGCTCCTTCCGTCAAGGCAGTTTTTATGCCTGACCTTACATCTTGCTTGCCCTCTGGTCCACATCCTGCCTTTGCTTTAAAATGACTCTTGGGCCATTTCTTCCACAAAGCATTTCTCTCTAGTTTATTCCGATTCAGGTAATTTCAGATCTTTATTTTTCCCAGCCCAACCTCCTCTTGCTCTCCAAATGAAATCTACTCAAAACCTTCATTCATAAAATGTGAAAGCGGAGCTGCTGCTGGGCTGTAGTAGAAAGAGAGCCAGAACTGGGTGAGGGGTGGGGTTCCACCATCTTCTGTCTCCTCCCCCCCCCCCAGTCCACCTCTGTCTCATGGCCCATGAGGCATGTTCCTTTAGAACTTAGACATGCTGGGTTATGAGATTTTGAACAGACTTTTCACTTAGTTGTCGCTACAAGATAGCCTTGCCTCATTAAGTCAGTGGCAGTGTGGCACAATGAAAAGTCTAGAAGTTATGATTAAAAAAAAAAAAGCCTGGCTTTGAGACTTAACTGCCATTTACAATGGAGTCTTAACATGGATTTGCCCCATTTTTTTGTAAAATGGGATAATAGTGCCCACCATGCAGTCTTACTTTATTGTGAGGTTTCAAATGGGATTGAAGTACATGAAAAGACCTAACTTCCAGGGCTTTCTCTTCCATACTTCCTCATGGCCTGTTTCTCTAACAGCTGTCAGAAGGTGTGCTTGCTGACATCACCCACACTGATGCTAATGCCCCACAGCTGTTAGCTGGGAAAAAAGACTTGCTTTTTTTTTTTTTTTTTTTTTTTGCCTTGAGGAAATAACTCAGATTTGCCTGACTTGAATAGGTGCTCATCCTTGAACAGGTTGGTTGAAATTTAGGGGAAAGGGCCATATAAAGACATCACAGCATCTGCTATGCCTTTGGATGAGAAGGGGAGCTGCATTTGTCAGGAGAAGGTCATGCCAGTGAACAGTATTTTAGAAGTGTGTCCAGATCTTTGGACAGGCCAGGGGAAGTGGTGCATGACTGTAATCGCAACACTTGAAAAATAATCTTAAGTTCAAAACCAGACTAGAAGCCAGGCATGGTGGCACACGCCTTTAATCCCAGCACTTGGGAGGCAGAGGTAGGAGGATTGCCATGAGTTCAAGGCCATCCTGAGACTCCATAGTGAATTCCAGGTCAGCCTGGGCTAGAGTGAGACCCTACCTTGAAACACCGCCCCCCCCCCCCAAAAAAAAGAAAAAAAAATCAGACTTCACTAAGTACCAAGTTCCAGGCCAGCCTGAGCTGTATCATGAGACCCAGTCTCAAGATGCCAGGGACCCTTGATAACACCTCTGTGGGATAAGTGTCATTGTTCCATTTGCCTTAATCTGGTCTTAGAATCTGTAGAATCAAGTGTGTCTAAATGTCTCTGAATTCTAAAGTATGCAGGTATTCATAATTACTGTCTGGAGTTAAAGGCAACTTTACATTGGTACTTTTCTGTTTGTCTGTTTTGTTTTGTTTTTTTGCCTCGTGTTTGTTTCTACAGTTTTATTACCTATAATTTTCTCACAATATTCTGTGCTTCTAAAGGGAGCTTTTCTCACTTTGAGGTAAAGCCAGTTCTGTGGGGTTTTTGTTTGTTTGTTTGTTTTTGTAATTGAAGATAAGAACGATACAGTCAGACTGTGAACAACAGAAGCTTAGTGTCTTTTGAATTTGAGATAGTCATTTGGCATATTTGACATGATTTTGGAAGGAAGACTGAAAGTAAATAAAAATTTAAAATCCTTATTGGACAATGGGATTTCTACTGGTGTTGAAAAATGTTGAATATTGTCTTTCCAGGAGACCTCAGTCCTGCTGAGCTGATGATGCTAACTATAGGAGACGTCATAAAGCAGCTGATCGAAGCCCACGAGCAGGGGAAAGACATCGATTTAAATAAGTAAGTGCACCCACAGAGAGAGCATAGTTTTGGTTTAGGTAGAAGATGGATCTGTTTCTTCCTCTCCCTGTTTTTTCCTTCTTCCCTCCCTCTCCTCTCCCTCTCTCCCCGTCTTTGGAGACATGGTCTCACTATGTAGCCCAGACTAGCCACAAACTCAAGGCAGTCCTTCTGTCCCAGCCTTCTGAGAGCTGGGATTACAGGTTGTGCCTCCATGCCTGGCAGTAAATCTGTCTTATGGAATGATCCACTGCTACTTGTTTTCTAGCTTGTGTCTTATTTTTTTGATTGAGAATTTCAGCCTCCTGCCTACCCTGTCACTTGTTTTACTATGGTAAAAATTGCCTGATGGGCTCATACTGCTGACAGCTTCCAACATTTATGGGGCACTTAGCAGTTCCTCTGACACTGCGGTGGATGTCCTGCATGCACTAGCTCAGTTAACCCCCTCAAAGTCGGTCAAGGTGGGTACGGTGTTGCCTCATTTACTAGATGGCGCTCGAGCACATGAGGAGGGTAAGTTGATCTGTCCAGGGATGAGTAGGGTATGGAATCAGGCCATCACGTCCTTCTGTGCTGCACTTGACATCCTTTCTCTCTCCTCCTGTGTGTGTGCAAGCAGCAGCTCAGCCAGGACCTTTGACCTCATTAGCCCACCTCGACTTGAGAGCCTCTGAGACACGTGCCTCTACCTTTGGGTGATCATGTCCGGCTTGTTTTTCACCACACGCTCGAGTGAAAGCCATCGTTCATGTCTGCACCTCATTTTCTTAAGTGTGTGCTCACTCTGTATGTAGAACATTGATAGGTAGATAGGCCATAAAGAAAGGGTCCTGTGACCCCAGGCCCTTCATGATCTTTTTTAGATCCATTTCTGTTTTTTAAGATGCTGCAATAGTTGACCCCTTCCCTGAACAACACAATTAAAAAACACTTACGGGCTGAAGAGATGGCTTAGCGGTTAAGCGCTTGCCTGTGAAGCCTAAGGACCCTGGTTCGAGGCTCGGTTCCCCAGGTCCCACGTTAGCCAGATGCACAAGGGGGCGCACGCATCTGGAGTTTGTTTGCAGAGGCTGGAAGCCCTGGCGCGCCCATTCTCTCTCTCTCTCCCTCTATCTGTCTTTCTCTCTGTGTCTGTCGCTCTCAAATAAATAAAAATTAAAAAAAAAAAAACACTTGCTAAAGGAAGAAGTAACTAAATAATTACCCACTTTAGACTCTGAAGCATTGTATTTTATTGATTTTTCTAGTGTCTTTAGCAGTTTTTCTTCTGCTTTTGTTGGTTACACCCCTGGTTATGCATACTTCATTTCTTTGGTGAATGTTTTTGCTTACATAATTTTGTCTTTCACTCAATTGAGTATGTCTAAAGCTAAGGCTGCCTTAAATCCTGTCCCCAGCCTAGTATGTGAGACCTCTCAGTCTGGCTTCTTCAACCTTTAAACTTCTTCCTTTTACATCGAAAGTCTCCAGCTTAGTATTAAGTTGGTCTTTTAAAAAATATTTTATTTATTTATTTATTTATTTATTTGAGAAAGAGTGAGAATGGGCGTACCAGGGCCTCCAGCCACTGCAGATGAACTCCAGACACATGCTCCACCTTGTTCATCTGGTATGTGGGTACTGGGAATCAAACCTGATTCCTTAGGCTTTGAAGGCAAGTGCCTTAACTGCTAAACCATCTCTCCAGCCCCTGGACTATTCTTTTATTTTTCTTTCTTCTTTTTATTTTTTGAGGCAAGTCCAGCAGACTGCTTTTTTCTTTCTTTTTTTAATGCAAGAGGGGGAGAGAGAGAGAATTGGCATGCCAGGGTCTTCATCCACTGCAGTCAAACTCCAACATATGCTCCCTTGTGTATGTGTACAACCTTGTGCATTTGTGTCACTGCATCTGGCTTATGTGGGACCTGGAGAGTCGAACATGAGTCCTTAGGCTTTGCAGTCAAGTGCTGTAACCACTAAGCCATCTCTCTGTCCTCTGGTCTGTTCTTAAAACATGTACATCCTGTGTTTGCAACTTAGTGTAAGCCAGCCTGTCTGTCTGCAGTGCCAACTCTGTGTCTGTACTGTCTACCTGAGGCCCACTTTTCTCCAGGGCTTATTTTCTATGACTGTCTACCCAGCACACATTTAAGTTCTTTCTGCATTCTGGAGTCAGCCCTTCTTGAGCGATGTGGGTGGGTTAATCACAGTGCTAACATGAAAGAATTATACCTTCCACCTGACATACCAAGTACCTAGGTAGTATCTTATGCATGCTAGTACTGAGTTAACATTTGTTAAAAATAGTGTGAGCACCTCACAGATATTTCTGGTTGGATTACTTAGAAACCAATGACTGTTAGGATTTGCCTACCAGACACAAATAAAAGAAAAGCTGGTAAAATTACAGGGAAAAATCAAAGGAACAAGGTGGGCATTCAATAATTTCAGTACTTCCTTGGGGGTAGAAATAGAATTGAGAGTTAGAGGCCACCTTGGACTGCAGAAACAAAAGAAAGGGGCAGATTAAAGTAATTATTTGTCAGGTATAGGATTATAGCTAGGAAGGGGCATACAGAAGTGATGGTTTTATAGTTGTTAAATTATATTCATATTCATATATTTTTTAAAATTTATTTATTTATTTATTTACTTATTTATTTGAGAGCGACAGACACAGAGAGAAAGACAGATAGAGGGAGAGAGAGAGAATGGGCGCGCCTGGGCTTCCAGCCTCTGCAAACGAACTCCAGACGCGTGTGCCCCCTTGTGCATCTGGCTAACGTGGGACCTGGGGAGCTGAGCCTCGAACCGGGGTCCTTAGGCTTCACAGGCAAGCGCTTAACCGCTAAGCCATCTCTCCAGCCCCATATTCATATTTTTATGGATATTATTTTACCTAAGAACATGGTTCGGTGTTAGGGTGATTTCCTCCCTAGGAGACACTCGGCAGTGTCTAGGGGTGGTTACAGTATGAAGAGGGCTAGAGGCCAAGGACACTCCTGACAGCCATCCAGAGTCCCCAGCTTCAGTGCTGAGATGGAGAAGAGGGGAGTCAAATTAGTTCTGGAGCGTGGAAGCTGGAGCAGTGTTTGGAACGAGACCAACATGGTGCTGTCTTGTGGGCCTCACCTGCACAGTCCTAGTTGTTTGGTTTTTTTTTTTGGTTTTTCCAAGGTAGGGTCTCACTGTAGCAGCTCAGGCTGACCTGGAATTCACTATGGAGTCTCAGGGTGGCCTCGATCTCACGGTGATCTTCCTACCTCTGCCTCCCAAGTGCTGGGATTAAAGGCGTGCGCCACCACGCCCCGTGGTCCTAGTTTTCTTTTGGTGCTCAAATGTGAGAAGAGCAAGTTGCCCACCAACAAATTTTGTTCCTCTTAACCCCTTGCTATTTGCAGATCTTAAGCCACTGTATTCACCTGGTGGAAGGCTTGTAGGAGCAATGATGTTGTATCCACATCATCCTTGTAGCCTGTGTTTGAATTCTGGGGTCTTGATAATGCCAGCATGCTTTGCTTTCAGGGTGAAAACCAAGACAGCTGCCAAATATGGCCTGTCAGCACAGCCGCGCCTGGTGGATATCATTGCTGCAGTCCCACCTCAGTACAGAAAGGTCCTGGTCCCCAAGTTGAAGGCAAAGCCCATCAGGACTGCCAGTGGGGTGAGTGCTTCAACAGGTGAACTATTGATAGAGGTGGTCAGGCGGAAGAGGGGGACTCAGAGTGCGACAGCCCCTCTGTCATACTGTGTGCTGGAGTGGAGGCATGTGCGTAGTGTCAGGAGGAGGAGCCCAGTTAGTTGTTCTTCAAGGGGGAGGTGACGTTTTGATTTCTTTCAAAATAAAGATTGAAGCTTGATGACTCACAGTATGGTAAACGTTGACCCTCTTGAGTTGATAGCTTCCAGCCGATACTTACAAAATGTACTGTTAGAAGGTGGATGATGATGGAAGTAGTTCTGTGTGTGATGATTGTGAGTGATTGACACGATGCAGGGAACCCTGGGTGTCCAGGAAATGGAGGTGTATCTGCATCACAGAGCTAGATGAGTCCAGAAGAAGGCATGGTGCTTGCCTGACTGTAAGTAGCACTGCTTGTTTATCAGAAAGGGGCAGGTGCCAAGCGCGCTGGGAGCAGGGCACGGAAACGGAGAGGCAGAGGTAGCAGTGACACGGAGGGTGTGGTGTGGTGTGTGTGGATACAGTGACTACACTGGACTTCCAGATTCATAGGAGCCGAGAGTTCATTTGGTTACTGTGAGGTTTTTTGTTTGGTTTTTTTTGTTTTTCTTTCCTTTTTTTTTTGTTTTTTGTTTTTCGAGGTAGGGTCTCACTCTAGTCCAGGCTGACCTGAAATTCACTATAGAAGTCTCAGGGGGGCCTCGAACTCATGGCAATCCTCCTACCTCTGCCTCCTGAATGCTGGGATTAAAGGCATGTACCACCACGCCCAGCTCTTTTATTTTTTTTTGAAACAACAGTCTCAGTCTGTACCAAGTTAGCCTGAAACTTGTACTCCTGCCTTAGCCACCCATGTGCTGAGTTTATTTGAGAAAAAAAAAAAAATCGACATTAGCTTAGGATCAGCCTGTAAAAGAACTTAAATGTCTGGCAAAGAAACCAAGTAATAGAAAACTTAAAAAGTGTCTGTGAAGGGCAGTAATATGAACACAGTAGGTCTTGAAAAGATCCATGCATGCTGCATGCCTGGTAGCTGGGAAACAGACTAGAGTGAGCCTTCATGGTAGCATCAAGGGCCTCATTAGGACAGAGTCTCTAGGAGTCAAAGGTTAAGTGTCAAAGACCAGGGGATATTGGCAGGATCTCGGGACTTCTTGAAATGTGGTCCCCAGAGTGAATGATTGAACGTGTTCAGTCTGTTGTTTGGATCAAGATAAACTGCTAGTCACTTGTGTTGGCTATTTCAATGACCTTCTGCTCTGGATTCTGACATTTGTGTGCAATTAAACCCCACAGTGTCCATTGTACCACCAAGCCTGGGGTCCTCTTCTTTGTCCTTACTAATTTTGGTTTGGTTTTGTGTGTTCAAGAACAGTGTCACTCAGTGGGTAAAGTGCTTGCTGCATAAGCATAAGGCCCTGAGTTCAGATCCCCAGAACCCTTGTAAAGTCAGACACGGTAGCATGCATCTCTAATCCCCGTCCTCCTATAGCGAAACGGGAGGCCGAGACAGAGAATCCCAGAGCCTTCGGGCCAGCCAGCCTGGCTTTCCCTGTAGTGAAACAGCACAGAGAGCCTGCTTCCAACAAGGTAGAAGGCAAAGGCCAACACTTTGGCTTGTCCTCTCACCCCACACATGTCATGGCATGCGTGTGCTCGTGCTCACACACACAAACACATGCACACAAAGGTGGTAATAATGTAAGATTCTAAAGAGCAGTGCCTCCCCTCCCCCCCTTGTTTCCTCTGGGCAACCGCTTTTAACTCTAGCATTCTTCCCACATACCTAAGCAGCACCCTGCGTAGCCAGGTGCTGAACTTTGAGCTCTAAGCATTCTACACGGGCTCACCACTGGGAAAGGTAAAGTGAGTGTCCGTGATGCGTTTGAGTGGCAATGATGAGGCTTCTCAGGGCCGGGCTGGGCTGGTAGAGTAGTTGGCTAGAACGCATGAAACTCTGGGTTCAATCCCCAGTGCTGCATAAGCCAGGCATGGTGTGCATACCTGTAATTCCAGCACTTGGGAAGAAGAGGCAAGGGGATCAGAAGTTCAAAGTCATCCTCAGCTACATAGTGAGTTCAAGGCCAGCCTGGGCTACATGAGACCCTTTCTCAAAAAAAAAAAAAAAAGATTTAGATATAATTTTCTAAACTTACATAAAGTGACCTTTTTGTACATATACTGTCTTAGAAAAACCATTAGAGAATCGCTGTGACTTTAAAAATTAATTCTATTTATTTATTTATTTATGTATTTATTTATTTTCAAGGTAGGGTCTCACTCTAGCCCAGGCTGACTTGGAATTCACTAGGTAGTCTTAGGGTAGCTTTGAACTTGAGGTAATCCTTATACCTCTGCCTTCCAAATGCTGAGATTAAAGGCGTGCGCCACCACGCCCAGCTTAATTCTTAGGGCAAGGGCATAGCTTAGTGGTAGAGCACTTGCCTAGCATAGCATATTGTAAATCCCACAAAAAGATAATAATTCCTTAATTGTATACTTATAAAATAGTGCATACAATTCATATATACACTTAAAAATTATTATATTGTGCCCAGCTTAAGACTGTAGCATTATCTATCCCTTTAAGACCCCCTGTGTTCCACTCTGGTTGTATTCCTTAACTAACTACTGAGGAGTAATCACTGTCTATACTTTTTTAATTATTTTTTTTTAATTTTGTATGTATACATGTATGTGCATGTTCATGTGTGTGGTCAGACAATATAACCTTTGGAGTCATTCCTCACCGTTCCACTTCGCTTGAGGCAGGAGTCCTGTGGATCTCACTCAGCTGTTGTTCTTTGGTACCATAGCCTCGAGCTGCTGGGACATTCTCCCATCTCCGCCTCCACTCTCAGAGTTAGCGTGCTGGGTTTACAGAAGCCTGCCACAGTGTCATGCTTTTTTGGGTGGGGTCTGAGGATCAAGCTGAGGCACTCAGGTTGAATACTAAATACTTTATCCATTGGGCCATTGCCCCAGCACCTCCAGTTTTATTTATAATTAATTTTTCTTTTATAGATTGCGGTTGTGGCTGTGATGTGCAAACCCCACAGGTGTCCACACATCAGTTTTACAGGAAATATATGTGTGTAAGTATGATTTTCACAAGTGTGTTTATTTTAGTTAACCTACGAAGTAAATTCTTTAATGTCTTGGTCAGTACAGGCTGACTGATTAAGTAGATTCATAAGTTAGTTCTCTGAAGGACCCATTGGCAAGATACTCCAGTGCATTTAAGGTGGGACAGATCATGTTGCAGTGTTAAAAAGATGCATAGGCCAGGCGTGGTGACACATGCCTTTAATTCCAGCACTTGAGTAGGCAGAGATAAGAGGATCTCCATAAGTTCGAGGCCACCCTGAGACTACATAGTGAATTCCAGGTCGGCTTGGGCTAGAGCAAGACCCTATCTCAAAAAATTGAAAATACCAAAAACAAAAAAAAAACATAAGTCTTAAGGAGCCCAGCAAACACTCTGTTGTTGGATAAGAAATGTGGGAATAAGAGTTGCCTAAATTCCTTCAAATTTGAAATGAATTTGGACCAGAAATATCAAAATTTAAAAAAATATTCCTGTAGAAGCTGATAGATTTCTTAAATTCAGGTTGTTGAAGTCAGGTTCACATTGCTGGCAGAAATCACCTGACCAAGAGCAGCTTGTGGGAAAAAAAGGTTTATTTTGGCTTATAGGCTCGAGGGGAAGTTCCACTAAGGCAGGGGAAAAGCAATGACATGAGCAGATTGTGGACATTGCCCTGTGGCCAACATAAGGTGGACAACAGCAACAGGAGAGTGTGCCAAACTCTGGCAAGGGGACACTGGCTACAACACCCATAAGCCCGCCCCTAGCAATACTCTGCCGCCGGGAGGCAAATCTCATCATTCCCAAATCTCCACAAGCTGGGAACCTAAGTTTATGGGGGACATCTGAATCAAACCCCCACACAGGTATTTGGAAGGATTGGAGGAATATGCAAGACTTCAGGGAGGAAGGTTTCAGGGGAGGGCGATTTCCCGAGAAAGACTCCCAGCCAGCAAAGCCGTGTCTCAGTGCAGACAGGAAAGCCTGGCTGCTCTTATATACCCTGACAGCTCAAACCTGGAAAATAGCTGTGACTGCAGTGTTTTGCAAATGACTATAATCGTGTTCCTTTCTGCAGTCATCTTGTTTGCTTGTTGGTAGAAAATACATTCCTTGCTGATACTGGAAAGCACCCTGTTCTGTTTGAACCTGGTAGCGAAGCCCTTCTGCTAGCAGGCTTGGAGAGACTGCCCACACGCGGAACTAAGCCTGCGTCTCCCTCCTGTTCTTCCTCACCACAGGTACTGCCCCGGAGGACCTGATTCTGACTTCGAGTATTCAACCCAGTCATATACCGGATACGAGGTAAAGTCCTCTGCAGTGCTGCACTGAAGGGGTACATCGTATTTCACCCATAGAGTGGCATTTCTAATCCTAGTCTCGTTACGAGGTGTAGCTCTCACTCTTTTTTTTCATGTTGTAAAGCTGTGTAGTTACCGAGTGCCCGCTCTCTGTGCGTGCCCGTGCCGTGTGTTACTCCAGTCACGGGAAGAGCTCTTACTGCTTTGATGTCCCAGCCACGGTCCTCAGTGCTTTGAACCTTGGAGTGCAGCCGTGGCTGACAAAGAGAATTATCCCAGTTTTATAAATGAGTAAACTGAGATCTAGAGGCTTAAATAGAGGCCCAGAGACCCGCTCTGTGAGCACCAGCCTTGCCCTCCTCTCACCCCGTGTGAGCAGTGGAGAATGGACCAGGCCCCTGGAAGGAGCATGGTGGGGCCCAGCTGAGGGAGGGATGTGTAATCCAGGAGAGGAGTCTTTCTTCATCAGAGGTGGCATCTGGAGAAGCCAGTAGGGCGCTGACCTGTCCGACCTTTTGACATTGCAATATGACGTCATCTACAAAGTGCAAAATCTTCACTCGAGTTACAAAATAATCTCATGATCTAAGTAAGTTTGTGATTTTATGTTGGGCCTCATTCATGGCTGTCCTTGGTCACATGCAGCCTGTAGGCCACAGGTTGGACATGCCTACAGCAAGGAGCCGTTCTGATAACCATGTGGCGAAAAGACTAGAGTACAGAGCAGGTTCAGAAGTCACCCACTTCAGAAGACACCAAAAGCCAGCAAGCCATGCGGCTTTTCTTTTCTTCTCATATAACTTCCATTTTTTTCCTGTTATCCGCGGTTCAAATTTTTGAAAATATAAAAGAAATTATTCACTGAAAATTTCTTCTCCTTCCTAACTTCAGGCTGCCCCTTTCTCCTTCTCCCTACATCATTTAGTCCTGGCTACCTTTTCACATTCCTGCTGTTTGCCCTGCTTTTTACATACCAGACAGTATTCCGGAACAGTGTTCTCACCTCACCCTTTTCCTTCATATCGTGTCTCGAAGAACCTTCTAGGTTAGTACAGTGGCTGTAGATTATTTCACCGTGGGTATCATCAGGGCTGTTTGTGAATCTTTACAAATTAAGGATCTTGCTTGAAGATCATTTTTGCTACATAGCTGTTGAGTGTGTGAGCCCGTTAGTGTGCATGATAGAACACTTTGGTGACCCTGAAGAGACCTACTTTTTCATGACAGTGGAGGTAGCACTAGCTAGATGCTTAGAACTTTGACAAGAGTAAGAAACAAAGATGGGATACAGGGCAAGCTTTTAATATTTAAAACTGTGGAGAACTTAAATATAGCTCTTCAGAGCTACTTTTTGCTTTAAATTTGATGTGGATATAACAAAATGTGTTTTGTTTTTCTCTTAGCCAACCTCCATGCGAGCTATCCGTGCTAGATATGACCCTTATCTACAGACAAGACACCGGCTAGAACAGGTACATGTAGAAAAGGGTTATTTTACATTATGGGATATTTACTAAGAAAGTGTTGTTACTTGATTTGGAGTCAGTATGAAATAACTAAAAGTATATGTTCCCCCTTGAGATTTGTCTGAGGGGGTGACACTTTCGTAGTGCCTAGCATGTTAAAAAAAAAATACACACACACACACACACACACACACACACACACACACACACACATATACCTTCTTTAGAGACTGAATTATTTCCTTTAAGTGTTTTATAGTCTTTAAACTTCTTCCGTCTTGAAGAAAGTACCTTAGGAATGTGTGTTGGAGGTTCATACACAGTAGATGAAGAGGTTAAATGTTAGCTTCCATCAGCCAGAGAAGAGGTAAGAGAACTTATTTGCCCAGTGAGAGTAGGGAATAGATGGCAAGGTGGTAGAGGGCATTTGGGGGACTCAGGGGTTGGTGGTTGTGCATCATGCCTGTGGTGATGGGGTTACATAACTCTAAATATTTAGCAGAATGCACCCTTTCAGAAAAAGTAAGCTAGGCATGGTGGCTCATACCTTTAATCCCAACACTTGAGTGACTGAAGTAGGAGGATCACCATGAATTTGAGGTCAGCCTGGGCTACAGAGTGAAAGTACTATGTAAGTGACTAAACTTTTCAAAACATCTGAACATGAATAGAGGTGACTGAAATTGTTTACAAGTTTATTTTAAGCTTGTCCAACTTTTAAAATGTAAGCACCATTCATGGCTATTAACAATAAGTAATGTATGGTAAGGCAAATATAATATTTAAGATAGAAAATAGTATATAGTGTAGTAAGTAAATTTCTTCTGCCCTTATGTAACTGTTTTAGTGAATACCACTCAGTTCTAATGTTCACTGTCACTCAAGCATCTGTACAACTGCTTGTCAGCAATAAGAGAGGACCCCAGCTAGGAAGCCCACATAACTTGGAAAGTTATATTCTAAACTGAACTTGGCTTTAGTTTAGTTCAGTTCTTTTTCCTCAGCCATGATATATAACAGCTCATTTAAGATGTAGAACTGTGTTCCAACTGTGTTCACCAACAAAAAGAGCCTAGGCTTGGAGTTGAGGAAAGTGCCATAGAATAAAGATTGTTTTGAAATCAAGTGCAGTGGAATCATCTGAGTGACCTCCCAGACATGGGGCAGATCTCCACCTCTGGAGATGCTGGTGAGATCTACTTGAGAATCCCTGTAAGAGAGGCTAAAAAAGTTACCAGAGTAGTTTTGTTTTGAAAGCGGATAGATGGGCACACCAGGGCCTCTTGCCACCACAGACAAACTCCAGACATATGCACCACTTTGTGTATCTGGCTTTACATGGGTACTGGGGAATTGAACTCAGGCTCTCAGGCTCTGCAGGCAAGCACCTTTAACCACTGAGCCATCTCTAGCCCACCAGGATAGTTTTGATGAATACCTCTTATAACGACTGTAGACAGACATATTCTCTTAGCTTTGATGTAAAACATGTACCACACTTGTGATAGTATAAGTAGTTACCTGCCACTTTTCAGAAACTATCATTTTAAACAGCTTGAACTTCTGGCTATGGCTAGTACTTTACATGCATGATAATGCTAGTCACAATTTGCTATTTTACCCTGGTTTTCTCAAGCATAGCAGCAATAAATTTAAATGCTTGGTTTTAAAATTTAGAATCTTGGCTTGCTATATTTTACAGAATGAAAGACATGTGTCATTTTATCCACTAGTAGAGCAGATGTAGTATGTCATTTCTTAACAATCAAACATTTCATTTTTTTTTCTCAGAAAGGAGGCTTGAGGGGCTACCTGTGGTCTATAATTAGTTTTAAGATACATTATTAATTTTGCATTTTTAAATTGTAGTATTTTTGAATTAAATTTTATTTTTACAAAAGGTTATGTCCTTTTATCTTCTTGTCTCTGCTCCATTTCCTTGGGGACTCTCCTCAGTGGGGTTATGGTATTCACTGTGAGGTCATGAAGGCCTTAGTCTTTCTCTGTGGAGGACCATGCATCAGGGCATTCCTAGCCACTCTGGTTCTTACAATCTTTCTACACCCTCTTCCACAATGTTCCCTGAGCCATGGAAGGCCTTTTAGCAGTCTGATTTAGTGTTGAGTTCTCTATATTCTCTGGCTATCTGCTTTGATGAGCTTTGAGTGACCACAGTATCTCTCAGCATTGCCCTGGAGCTGATTGTCAGGCTAGCAGAGAGAGCAGCACTTGTGCCAAGGTTTCTTCTGCAATTTTTCTGGAACCTGACAGATGTGGTAGAGCTGGCATGTCTCCTGGTGGGTAGTCGGTTATCTTTTCTTGTTATATGGATGGCTCTCCTCCATTTTCTCTGCCGTGGGATTCTGACTTGGTTCCCATTACTAGACATGAGTTTTCTCCCACTGAATGGGCCTCATGTCCAATCAGAGAATAGTTAGTTACCCTCATAGGCTGTATGCTATTATTGCACAAGTGTGTCTGCTTATTCATGCTGTTGGTGACCATATTCTTTTTTCTCTCAGTGCATAGTCTAGATTATGCTATATTTTGCTATATAATCATGCATGTGTAACTATTTTATAATCACAAATTATCTTTTTAACCACAAAGTCTGGAGATATAAAATATATAATCAGAAATGTTTACTATATCACATATATTATGTTGTTTTATAGTATGTATATATATATATATATATATATATGTATATATGTATGTATATGTGTGTATATATATATATATATATATATTTTTTTTTTTTTTTTTAAGTAGTGTCTCACTCTAGCCCAGGTTGACCTGAAATTCATTATGTAGTCTCAGGATGGCCTCGAACTCATGGTGATCCTCCTACCTCTGCCTCCCGAGTGCTGGGATTACAGGTGTGTGCCACTATGCCTGGCCTGGTTTAGTTTTAATTCTTGCCCTCCTTATATGAGCAGTGTTTTATTTCTTCAGGCATTTCATTGTATTTTTCCATATATATAATGTATTTTGATCTTGTTCCCCCCAATTACCCCTGTTATCCCCCTTCTTCCATTAAGATCCTTCTTTTGCTCCATTCACCCTATCTTACTCTCATGCCTTTTAACCCATTGAGTTGAATTAGGATTACTTGCATGATCATGGGTTTACTGTGGAATGTGCAATTTACCAGTGGCTGTACCACTGATGAGCTTGACTCCCCCTCTCCCAGCAACCAGTAGAAGTCTGGGAAGTATGGGGTCTCATGCATCTTCCCCCCAAGTATTGACAGGCTCAAGCTTGTGCTGGAAACCACAGCTACTGTGAGTTGGTGAGTATAACTGCCAAACCATTCTTCTTTTTAAATCTACAGAATTAGTGAAATATATTTACTCGCTTCTCATTTTTAAACTATGGTAGTGAAACTGGAAATGCATATAGAAGTTTTTCAGTGTGGTCGTTGAGTAGCTTCTTGTACCTAATACTGGTGAATATGTTTCTTTCAGTTAAAACAACTTGGTCACAGTGTGGATAAAGTGGAGTTCATTGTGATGGGTGGAACATTTATGGCCCTCCCAGAAGAATACAGAGATTATTTCATTCGAAACTTACACGATGCCTTATCAGGACATACTTCCAGCAACATTTACGAGGCAGTCAGGTAAGAAACCCTGTTTTATCACACACTGCAAAGCTGTTTCCTGTTTATCCTCATAGCAGCAGCCTGGGAAGATGGATTCCTTCTGTTCCACAACCATATTCTGATTTGTACTCTTTCCTGTTTTGTGGGAAACAATTCTTTTTATTGAAATAATCCTTTTAAAAGAAACAAATCTTATGTATTATCGTAATAGTCTTCTCAAATAGATTGAGTAGATGTGGGGTATAGTTAGGCTGTTGGCCCACCTGAGGATAGGACTGGGTACTGTGTCAGAAACACTTAGCTGATGTAAATAAAACATGTGGCTGTCACTGACAAACCTAATTTACCACTGACCAGAACTATCAGGTAGTTTCTGATTATGAATGATCTCTGTCTCAGCCTGTTTGGTGCTGCTGTAACATACCACCTAAGCCTGAGCCATTTATCGTGAACAGAGACTTACTGGCTCGTGGTTGTAGAGGGCGGGCGGTCAAGTCGCACAGGTCTGCCATTTGGCAAGAGCTTCCTTGCCACCACATGGGGAAGGCCGGAGGGTAAATGAGGCAGAATGAGGTATAACTCATCCTTTTATATACGTTCAACTACTTTTCAAGGTTAAAACTCAGTACCCTTAAAGTGGAAGTAAATTCAACATGGGGCTTAAAGGGAGCAGACATTTCAGCCACAGCAGGATTGGCTCATTTTGAATTCTTACTGATAAAGCCAGTCATTAGGAACTTTTTGATACCTGGTATGTTACATTTTATCAGGAAAGTACTAAGACAGTATATACAGCTCAGAGATTGAAGGAAGTTGTAAAATAATACTTGTTTTCAGAAATTTTGGGAATACCTGGACAATTACTTATGCGCTGTTTTATTTATCAAGTGTGTTTGAGGTCACATTGTGTACCATATATGCAGTTACAGGCCCTGGGAACACCTTGGTAAACAAGACAGTAGGACTGTCATGGAAAAGAACTACTGTGACAGAAGACCTGGCCCTTAGAGGGATAGTGAGCAGAAAGATTAAAATATAGGCATGGAGGTAGGGATCAGCTCACGGCTGTCCAGGAGCAGAGGAGGCCGCTGTGGTTAGGCTCAAGTGAGCAAGGAAAACAGTACCCTGAGGTGAGTTTGAAGTATTGAGGTTGTTTTGAAACATTTTTATTGATAATTGTAATACATGGACATATTATACTTTGATCGTATTCCTGTCCAATTACCCTATTCCCCTCCCCCAGCTCAATGTTACTGAGCACCCTCTTTCCCAGTTGTCCTTTGATGTCTGATATCTCATTCTTTTTGTCCTCTGTCCTCCATGACAAAATGTTGGTGAACTCAGACTTGAACAGATTTTGTGACACCACTGTCAGCTCATGAATGCACCAGTTCATGTCAGGGGAACAGTGCCTCAAAATGTTCCCTCCCACCCCTGTGGCTCTTACGTTCTTTCCACCCCCTCGTCTGCATTGTTCCCTGAGCCTTGGAGAGCATAATAGAGATGTCTGTTTAGTGTTGAACTCTCAGTAGCTTCATATTTCAGCTTTGATGAATTTTGAGTCTCCTCATTGTCTACTACCATCTCCATAGAGAAGCACTGGCAATAGCTTATATTGTTTTGGGGGCCTCGTGGGCCTGTCTGACCAATAACTTACTGGGTAAGAGACTCATCTGTGGCACTGGGATTTACCTGCAAGAACCTAAGTCGTACAGCTTTCTCCACCCCAGCAGGGTACCTCTGTGAGCCCAGGTTTTCTCTCTGTCTCATAGATGAAAGATTTTAAGTTAGGACTGGCATATTCTTATTAATAGGTAGGTTATTATGGCCATTTTTTTACTAATAGATTAGAGGGATGCAGCAGTGAAACCAGGAAGCTGATCGGACCATCCGAGTATATCTGCCTTGGCTCAGACAAGGGTGGTGGCGGTGGTGATGAGGGAGAAGAGAGAAGGTTGAGTGGTCAAGTTTGGCTGTAGGTGATGTTTACAGCACATAAGTGGATGAGATCATCTCATGGGAGAGTTTTCCAAGGCATGCTGAATGAAAAAGCAACGCTTAAAGCAATTCCCACCATATGGTTCCATTATTTATGTATACAGATCTCATCTGTGTATATACCTCTATCTGTGAAATTGTGTGTGTGTGTGTGTGTGTGTGTGTATGGAGGGGGAGGGAGGGAGAATGGGTGAGAGGGAGGAGAGAGATGGAGACAGATAGAAACACACAAACACACACACAGAGGGAAAGAAAACACAGTGGTCACCACAGGCTTAAGTTAGAGCTGAGGAAGAAGGGACCCGGGAGTAACGGAGAATGTTTACATTTGCCGTGTGTTATGATTCACTTACTTAACACAGTAAGCCTTTGAGCTTACTATTCAGATTATCTCTGTTTTATATCTAAGGACACTAAGGCTCAGAGAAACAAAGCGACATCTTCAGGTAGTTGAAGGTAGCTTTGGAGCATAAAGCCCAGGCCACCTTTGTTCAGAGGCTGAACTTTGCTATGATGCTATACCCTGCTCCAGGTGTGAAAATTGGAGAGAGAATGTGTGTGTGTACACATGGTATATGTCATCAAACTTGAAAGTATTGAGAGGAATGTTAGTTCACCTCACCACCTCCAGGCTTTTCTCCGGCTTTTGTGAAAGGGGAAGAGACAGACTTTATACAGCTAGTTACATGATGCAAATGGTGCCACCTCTTAAGAGTTTCTTACATGGCGATAAGTACTACTTGATTTTGAATGGACCTAAGTGGCTTTATTCCCTGTAGCTGAAGCAGTTCTTGTCACATAGTAAGCCTAAGTAAAGGGACTTTGAACAAATGGTCAATCTGAGCTATTAAATATTGACAGAAATGACCTTGATATGATGGTCTGCTGAAGGAATCAGGACATTGGATGCCTGCTTTGCTATTACCATTCTTTGGGTCTGTGAAAATGAAAAGAATAAGAGGGACGTTTTCAGAAATTTAAATACAGTCAGGGATAGCTCAAGGGGCTGGGCAAAGGATTCAGCTGCTGGGAAAGAGTGTGTGCTGAGCAGCTACTTTTGTGCGATTGACTGGAATGTGACAGGTGAATTTGACTTTCAGCCGTGTGACTTGTGCATAAAGGGGCCTCAGCAGCTGGATGAGACAATGTCTATTTTTACTGCTCCTTCAAAACCTGATCATTCAAGAAGATGAGTCATGCTTAGTAAAATGCTAAAGTTTTTAAACTTCAGAGGAGTAATGATGTAATCCAACTCCTCTTAATGCTGAAAAATCACACTATGACCTAGGTAAAATATGATTTTGGGGAGTGACCTTAGTAAGTTCAAAGCCCAAAGATATTGACAGCACTATCAGAAGGTGACTAGCTGAAATTCACTCAACTCTTAAAATTCCCTAGCATAGGAGTCTTGTCGGGACCACTAAATCTTTCTTGCCAAGCCTGTGTACACACATACCCCTTCCTGGATGCAGGTTTCTTGTATTAAATACATACAGACTGACACGCATGCGTGCGCATGCACACACATGTATTACAAGGTACATGGAATTGGACTGTAGTTATCTTAGGCATGCCTCTCTCTATAAAGTTTTCCACAGAATTCATCCTACAGTTCGGGCCCCTGTGATCTATGGAACAGGCCGAATGGAATCTGTGTGATGAATTTCTAGGATGCAGCTAGTTTGACACTTTCATCAGCACAAACTCACAGTCTTGCTGTGGTCTCGTGTGTGTGTATGCCTGTGCAGAGGTTAACACCAGCTGTCTTCCTTGATCATTCTCTACCTTATTTAATGAAATGGCTTTTCACATAAACTAGAGCTTGCCAATTTGGCTAGTGCAGCTAGCCACCTGCCCCAGGGACCCTGTTCCAATGACCCAGGCTCTGAGTTACCAGGTGGCTACACGTCTACCCTGCATTTTATATGGGGTCTGTGGATAGGAACTCAGGTCCTCACACTTAACGAAGCAAACGCTTTCCAACAAAGCTATCTCCCCAGCTCAGATCTTACTATATTCTTGATGTGAAGTTTTATTTGCAGAATTGTCTTGGTGTCTAGTGGTGTTGGACTATAAGTTGTCTGTTTTTGTGGTGAGAATAAGGTTTTGTATGAAAACTAGCTGGCTTCAGATCACGATGTATCTGTCCAGAAAGCCCTGGAGAGAGAAACGAGTATTGAGTGTTTTGATAATGGACTTGGCAGAACCAACATCATTTTGTTTCTATTCTTGAATTTGCCTCAAGAGGGCAACAGACACTGCTTTTAGATTTTAAAAAGAATTATATTTGATTCGAATCTTCATTGCAACAGATCTCATGAATGACTTAGGAAGCAATGTAAGTGCAGTCTGGAAGCCATCAAGCTGTCCTTGGAAGTTGCGCACGGTTCTGCCCGCCTGCTCTGCTCATGGCGTGCTGTATTCTGGTTTCTCTTTCTGTGTATGAGAAAATGTGAAAAGGCTGGTTTATGGACCCTTCTTTGCTTTGTTGAGTAAATCTTAACTCCGTATAATACAGCAGTTAGGGAAATTTGTGTTACTTGAAGTAGTAGTAGTCTGGAGACAGGTTTTCAATTGTTAACACCATTGTGAGTGAAAGTGCAGCCCAGAAAAAAACTGTTTGTGGCATAATGTGTTCTTCCCTTAAGGCTTCACCTGCTTTTGTCTCTGCTACCTTGTACTGAGGGTGTCCAAAGAAAAGTAGTTGGTTCACAGAGAGCGGCCTCCCCTACCAGTTGGTACTAGTAGTTGTCTCTTGCTAACTACACAGGACACTGACTTCTATTTTTTTTTAAATATTTACTTATTTACAAGCAGGGAGAAGAGAGAGAAAGAATGGTCATGCGAGGGCTTCTAGCCACTACAAACTCCAGACTTATGCACCAGTATCTGCATCTGGCTTTATGTGAGCACTAGAAAATCGAACCTGAGTCATTAGGCTTTGTGGGCAAGTGCCTTAACCTCTGAGCCATCTCTGCAGCCCTCAGGGTTAATTTTAATCTAGGGTAAACGTTCCAGCTATGGCAGATGAGTCAGTAGTGTGGAAGGTTGGCATTGGGTAAGGAAACTCCCCAACAAGGAGAGCCTGGTATTACTTGTGGCAAGTTAGTAGTGAGCAGAAATAGAACCAGTAAAGATCTGTTCGGGAACAAAGAGGTGTGGCCTCTGCGAAGGCCCATCGAGTCAGGCTGCTGCTAATCACTCGTGACTATCAGCGAGGCTGAGCGTCTTCAGGAGTCTCGAGAGCAATAATTACCGGTGACTGTCATCCTCTAAGAATCATAGCTCTGGAGACAACTGTCAGTGGGATCTGAGTCACCCATTCAACAGCATGTGAATGTTGTCAAGTAACTCAAAACAACCTTTTAAAGGAGTTTTATTCCTTTTTAATCAGCTCTGCCCAGAAGCAGTTGTACATTCAATCTTTAATGCTCTTCGGCTGTTTTCACAAGATGCAATTTAAAAGGGTAGTTACCCATCAAGAAGGGAGTGAGTCACACTTTCTCCCCATGGAATTTTTAATTCATTTCCGTTCCTTTCTCTCCTCCCCTTCCCACCAGGGGCTTTAAATCCTTCAAATGTGTCCTTATGTGTCTTAGAAAAGTTGGTGCACTAGGTAGTGCCGGATACCAGATCTCAAAGCTAGTTCATACACTTGCTGCGCTGCGAAGGAGGCTTGAAAAGGACCGGCCACCTGTAGCTTTGCTGGCCTGGGCCCTGTTTCAGGCAGGCCCTCAATATCTTGCATCTGAGCTTGGACTCTGCAGTCCCTACCTCTCACTTTAGTGTGCTGACTGCTTGATTTCTGTCTTTGGCCTCCTTGCTTTTCAGAGAAAGGATTAGGGTCCTTCGCACTGGCTGGTCAACCTAGGATTGTAGTCATCTTGAAAGAGATTGGTGCTAATTGTTTTACTCCCAGCATTGTGTTTGAAACACACGCCCAGTGAGTACCTGCATACCTCTCACCTAGATTCTGCAGCAGATGTTTAACATGGCTGTCCTTCCCTCCCATGCCCATTCAGCAGTCATTTTCTTTTAGTGCATTTAAAAGCTGCATGCTTTTGCAGGTTTCCCCAGATACCTTGTCAGGCACATTATTAACTAATGTTCACTGTTTTTCTCTTGAGGTAAGTTTATACACAGTGAAACGCACAGACCTTTTCTGTGTGAGTGTGTATGAGTGTAAGTGGCACATGCATATCTCTGTGTATGTATGGAGGTCAGAAGATGCCTTCGGGTGTTGGATACTCACACTTGATCCACCAAACCAACTTTCCTGTCCAAATGCACATTCCTTAAACTTATTATTATTATTATTGGTTTTCTGAGGTAGGGTTTCACTCTAGCCCAGGCTAACCTGGAATTCACTATGTAGTCTCAGGGCAGCCTCGAACTCAGGGTGGCCTTGAACTCATGGCGATCCTTCTACCTCTGCCTCCTGAGTGCTGGGATTAAAGGTGTGCACCACCACGCCCGGCTATATTATTATTATTTTTAATAGACTTATGCAGCAAAACCCTATTAAGATATAGAACAGTGGGCTGGGGAGGCTTAATGGCTAAAGGTGCTTGCTTGCAAAGCCTACTGGCCCAAGTTCAATTCCCCAGCATTGACATAAAGCCGTATGCAAAGTGGCACATGCATCTGTGATCTCAGTGTACCTATGACAAACAGAGCCAGAAGAGCCCAGAGCTTGCAGGCTAGCTAGGCTGACCTTCATTTGCAGTCTGGCAGTTTATTTGCAGCAGCAAGAGATCCTGTCTCAAAGAAGGTAGAGCACAAGCCCTTTGCATTTTCCTGTGACATTTGTGCACTGTGGCATGTGTACCCATATGCACACGCACACACACACACACACACACATAAAATATCTTAAAAAAAAAAAGACAGGGCTGGAGAGATGGCTTAGCAGTTAAGGCGCTTGCCTACAAAGCCTAAGGACTCAGGTTCAGTTCCCCAGGACCCACGTAAGCCATATGCACAAGGTGGCACTTGCATTTGGAGTTCGTTTGCAGTGGCTTGAGGCCCTGTTGTGCCCATTCTCTCTCCCCCCTTCTCTCTCTCTTCCTCTCTCTCAAATAAAATTTAAAAAAATAGACATAGTAGCTGGGTATAGTGGCGCACACCTTTAGTCCTAGCACTCGGGAGGCAGAGGTAGAAGGATCGCCGTAAGTTGGAGGCCATCCCGAGACTACATAGTTAATTCCAGTTCAGCCTGGGCCAAAGTAAGACCTCAAAAAACCAGCAAAAAAAAAAAAAGTAGACATAGAAGGCCTGGGAAGATGGATTAACAGTTAAAGGCACTTGCTTGTAAAGGCTACCAGCCCAGGTTCAACTCATGTAAATCAGGAGCAAAAAGTGATACAAGCATCTATTGTTTGTTTGTGGCAGAAAGAAGCCCTGGAATATCTATACATGATGCACATGCAAATAAATTAGTTTTACAGAAGCACATTAAAAAAAGTGGAGGGGGTTCACATTGTCAGGTGTGGTGTAATCCCAGCACTTGGAAAATGGAAGCGGGAATAGCTCAAATTCTATGCGAGCCTGGGCTCCATAGCAAGACCCTGTCTCCAAAAAAGAAAAAGAAAGAAAAGACAGAGAGAGAGAGAGAGAGAGAGAGAGAGGAGAAATTAACGTTATCCCTAGAAATTACTTAACACCTCTTCCCAGGAAATGTCCTCCTTCCAGAGGCCACACTTCTGAATTTCCCCCACTGTAGACGAGATGGCCTTTGTAGGACTCTGTGTAAATGGCACTGCCCACTATCTCGTTTGTTGGGCGAGGCTTCTTTCACTGAGAGTGATACCTTGAGATTCACAGTGTGCGTAGGGATGTCACTACTTGCTTAACTTCTCAGTGCTAAGCAGTATCCTGTTCTTTCCAAAGACCACAGTTGGGTTAATCATTCTTTCTATTGATGGGTATGGGGCTGTTCCCAGTTTGCAGCTGTGATGAATGGAACATTCTCATGTAAGTCTGTGTCTGGGTGTGTGTATGTGTGGCTGTTAAGTAACAACTAGAACCACTAGGTTTGTTTGGTATTTTATGAGGACCCACATTAGCCAGATGCACAAGGTGGCATATGTGTCTAGCATTTGTTTGCAGTGGCTGGAGGCCCTGGAGCTCCCATTCTCAATCTTTCTGTGCCCCTCTTTCTCTCTGTCAAATAAATATAATAATAATAATAATAATATTAAAAACTCCTGTCACCATAAATTAATTACTGACTTAAGTTGTGGTTCCCAGAGAACTATAGCTTCTTTTATAGTTGTACCCATCCTATGGGAATAGTGCCCGTGGCAGGGGTGTGCAGTCCCTCCTAAGATGACCCTGTAGTGCCTTGAAAAGAACAGTGACATTGGAGAAGGCTCAGGCGCCAGGCCTGGCTTTGTCTCCAGACCCAAGAGGCAGTCCTGTGGCCTCTGTGAGGTATGAAGCTTGGCCGAGGTGCTACGAGAGAGCTGTACTGTTGGGTGGCTGTCTAACTGAAGTGGAGGCTTAGATATCAGCAAGCAATGAAATGTGAGCTCGCATTAGCACGCTGGATTCACATACATACTTGCATTGATATCCTTTGTTTATTTGTTTTGTTTTGGTTTTGGGTTTTCAAGGCAGGGTCTTGCTCTAGCCCAGGCTGGCCTGGATTTACTATGTAGTCTCAAGGTGGCCTTGAACTCACAGCAATCCTCCTACCTCAGCAGGTGCCACCACACCCAGTTTATCTTATCTTTGCATCTTTAAAGGATACAGCAGATATAATACCATGCAAGGCTGCATACAGCAGTAACAAAACTCACACAGAAAGACAAAGTGAGCTTATGGGAGGCATGAATAATACTGTTTATTGTTTTATTGTTCAGATTTGATAAGCATTTCTACTTAATTGCTTTTCAGATGAAATTACAGTTGTGGAAGGAAATCCAAAATATTGACTACTTAAAATTTAAACTATTTTTTTTTCTCTTCTTCCATGTGTTCCTTCCAGAGAAAAGACATTTTTGAAATGGAGTTAAAAGTTTTTGGGAATAAGATTTGCCTCTGGGTTTTGTGCTGTATTGTGATTTATGAAGTGACCTTATCATGCTTGTAGCAACCTCCTCTGCATGGCCTCTTTGGGCCTTGGGTACCCTATGCCGCGGGAAGATTAGCTCTTACATTTTCCCTTCCCTCTAGACCAATTCCCACCAGCACAGTTGCCCACCCTCCCATTCCTCCCAGTGATGCCATCTATTACTGTGCACCAGGCAGCCTTGCCTCGGGCATTGCTTTTAGAAATATTGGTTGTTGGGGTTTGTAATGCAGTTTCAGAGTCTCGGCTTCTAGGATGGTTTTACTTACTCTTCAAAGTGCACTCTTAGAGTTGTGTGTCAGTCTTCATATAGTGTGCTTTTCCCCTGATTGATAAATATGTACATTAATTGCAGAATAGTTTCCAGGCTAGGGAGATGACATGGTCTGTGAGGTGCTTGCTATGCAAGCATAAGGCCCTGAGGTCAGTCCCCAGCACCCACATAGATGCCAGGCATAGTGGCATATTGTTATAGTCCTAGATACTGGGAAGGTAGACAGATCCCTGGGGATGGCTGGTCAGCCACTTTCACCTGCTTGGCTGACTCCAGGCCAACACGACCCTACTTAAAAAAAAAAAAAAAAAAAAAAAGGAAGAAAGTAGGAAGTATTCCTGAGGAATGATACCTGAAATTGTCCTCTGGCTTCCACACGCATAAGCACAGACGTGTACATATACTGGCACATACACACAACGTTTTTTCCCTCAGTCCCGGAAACTGCTGTTAGAAGCCAGGGAGTTTCCACCCTGTGACATTGTTGGGATTTTTTTGCTTTTGTTTGTTTGTTTATTTATTTATTTATGGGGGGTAGATAGAGAGAATGGGTGCAGCAGAGCCTTCCACCACTACAGTGAACTCCAGACACATATGCCACCTTGTCTCATGTGGGTCCTGGGGAATCAAACTGGGCTCTTTGGCTTTGCAGGCTAGCACCTTACCCACTAAGCAATCTCTCCAGCCTGACATTGTTTACTTACCTCCTGTCATCAGTGACTTAGTACCTGCCTATTGAGTACGCATATGGTTCTCCGTTACTCTTGTTTCAGGGAAGCCAAGTGTGTTTATTGTCCTAGCTTTACGCATCAGATGTGAACCTTTTCTTGTCTTATAATTCATCTTTATTGACTTGCCATAGCCGTTTACTTTTTATTGTGTTGCCTCTGGTATAAAATTTCATGGAATACAGAAATAAATAGTATAGGAGAGTTTATGTTGAACGAGGCTCTGAAATGAGCCTTGTACTTCAGCGATTCTCAATATGCTTAATAGTTATTATTATACTAAATAAATCAGTCTTATTGACAATTAACAATAGAAAAATGAGCCTACTCTGGAAATTACAAAATTATGGGGCGTTATAATGATTTTTGCTTTTCACAAAGCTATAAACTGTGTAGAAAGAAGAAAATAAATGGTAAAACAAGATTTCCCTCAAGCCCTTCCCCTCTCCTAACTTGAAAAGTTGTGGGAAGGTGTGCTGAAAAGATTGATTGCGCTCTAACTTCTGTTACAAGTGTTGGAAGTAGAGAAGTCTAACATGCCAGGCCAAATTTTCCAAGAAGTTAAAAATGTTACGAGAAAAATCAACGTTTCAGGCCATGTTGTCTGTGCGGCAAAGGCTTTTAAAGTTAGATCCAACCTCAGCTCCTAGTGGATTCTTTTTAGCTCTGTGCTCCCAGGCATGCTGTTATTCTCTTTGAACTTCTATGTCCTCATTTGCAAAACGGGGCATGAGGAAACACTTGCATTGGTTGGTGGCTGTTGTCAGTGGGCCAGTGCTTGGCTGCTGTGGCCTCTGGCAGTGAGTTCCCATCGCCTTGCAGCCACCAACCCCCTTGGGCAAGTGGTATCACCTCTGAGTGTCTGGGTCAAGAAGAAAGGCTATGAATTCAGGTAAATCTACATAAAATGATGTTCATTATTCTGATATCTAGACTTAATAAAGACAAAAATGCTTCTTATTGTATAAATTATTGATGTGATCAGCAGGCTCAGTAGGAAGACTGTGGTAAAAGTAACAGACATTTCATCTGAATTGTTCCTGCAGTCATTACACGTTTCCCCTCCCCCTCTTTTATTTAAAAGACTATAAAATACAGAGTGGGAAGTAAATAATGCAGATGGTTTCTGCTTGTCTAAAAAAATGTGAAAAATAGGTTTTCACAGTTGAAATCACTGCTTTCAAGAAGATAATGTTGCAGCAGACTGCATGAGGGTAATGATGGTGATGATGATGGCATTGCCATGTAGGGCTCAGTCACGTCGGTACGTGCAATGACTATTGTCATCTTGTAGATAGAGAAGCCAGAGTGTGGAGAGGCTAATGTCACCATCGCTTGGTGGGAAAGAAGTGGGGCCAGGACTTGAACTTAGCTTGGCTCCAGAGCCCACACCCTTATCTACCATCTGGGTAGGACTAAGAGAAGGCAGTCCTTAAATTGGGAGGAAATAACCCAAAACTATGGCAGGTTTGTTATTTGTAGATGTGCTTCACAGGTATTCGGAGAGGAGCCTCACAAAGTGTATTGGAATCACTATTGAGACCAGACCAGACTACTGCATGAAGCGGCACCTAAGCGACATGCTGACCTATGGCTGCACAAGGCTAGAGATTGGGGTGCAGAGTGTCTACGAAGATGTGGCCAGAGATACCAACAGGTGAGAAGGTGACGGGTGAAGGTGCACAAGCGTCTCTGTCCCTCTGGCTTTCTCAGTGTTCATATCCACCTTCCTTTGTAGCCAGGCCCAGAGAACAAGGTTGGACTTTCTGCTTGTGTGCACGCCCTTCATCCCATCTGCTCCTGCCTTCATTTTCAGCCTTTCTGTACGGACCCTTTCTCACACCACTGCCTGTCCTGGTCATTGCAACCTGTTCCGTATGTAAGAAGCAGGAAACAGGACTCAAGGTCTGCAGTATAAGGCAAGAGAGAAAGCCAGTGAACATGGCATAGAGAAAAGATTTGGAGATGAAGGAAGTCAGGGTAAGACTTAAAAGAGTAGCTTTGGTCGGGTGTGGCGGCGCACGCCTTTAATCCCAGCTCGGGAGGCAGAGGTAGGAGGATCACCATGAGTTCAAGGCCACCCTGAGACTCCATAGTGAATTTCAGGTCAGCCTGAGCTAGAGTGAGACCCTACCTCGGGGAGGGTGGGGGACAAGTAGTTTTGTGAAGCAGAGTTCAGTGACAGGGAACTGGGAGAAGGTTTGGTCAGGTGATGGGTATGATGATAGGTTTACTTGGAGAAACTAGGATGTATAATAGAAGAAAGAGTTAAGGGTTGGTACAGTCATCTGAATTCTTTTTTCCCTCTAAAAATATATCGATGAGGGCTGGAGGGACGGCTTAACAGTTAAGGCATTTGCCAGCAAAGCCAAAGGACCCTGGTTCGATTCCCCAGGACCCATGTTAGCCAGATGCACAAGGGGGCACACACATCTGGAGTTCATTTGCAGTGGCTGGAAGCCGTGGTGTGCCCATTCTTTCTCTCTCTCTCCCTCTTTCTCTGTCAAATAAATAAGTAAATGAAAATACAATTTAAAAAATATACATATATATATCACTGAGTTGAAAAGAGAAGATACCAAGACAAAGTTGGGTGTATAAGAAACTCTTTAATAGGGCTGGAGAGATGGCTTAGTGGTTAAGGTACCTGCCTGTGAAGCCTAAGGACCCACATTGGACTCTCCAGGTCCCACATTAGCCAGAGACACAAAAGTGAGGCAAGTGCAAGGTTGTACATTATCACTAGATGGTGCAAGCCTCTGGAGTTTGATTATAGTGGCTGAGGCCCTGGCATGCCAAGTCTCACACTCTCTCTCTCTCTCTCTCTCTCTCTCTCTCTCTTTCTCCCCCTCCCTCCCTCTAAACAAAGAGAAAGAAACTCTATAATAACTTCCACCTCAGTGGGGGGGATGGGGAGTCAGGAGTTCATTGGCAGCAGGAACCACTGGCCCAGAATGGCAAAGGCAGGCTGCAGAAGGAAGGTGTGTTGAGTTGGACCCCGAAGTCTACTCCACTTGCCTGGGGTGGCATGGACATGACAGGATGTGTAGCAGAAGGACGTGAAAAGGGAACTAGGACAGTTGACACTGGTCTACAGCTTAGAAACAAGCAAGTGGGAAGACCGGCTGGGAGATTTCCTATTGGCAGCAGTAGAGCTCTACGGGAGATTTCTGAGCCTGAGGAAGAATTTAAGGGTCTCATACCTGAGGAAGAGTGTGCTCCTCTAGGGAAAGACAGCAGCAGAGCTGGTTGAAGGTGAAGTGCTGTGGTAATCATGGGCTCTGCTAGAGAAGTCACGTGAAGATGGTCAGGGAAGCTTTCTGAAGCGTGTGATGCCTAAGCTGAGGCTTAAAGGAAAGGAGTCACTTAGCTGCACAAGAGGAAGATGGAAAATACAGCAATTTCATGAGGATGAGAGCATGTGGCAGCCAGAGGGATGGATTATGAGGGGCCATAGACGTCAGTACCCCGCCCCTTAGGATGGGAACATTGGGTTTAAGTCAAAGGTAGCCAGTGAGCTAATGGAGCGCATGTGCACTTTAGAGAGCTCCTGCCTCTGCTATGGGAGCTGGCTTAGAGAAGAAGAGGCTAAAGGGAGGACAGAGCAGTCGTGCTGCTGCTGGGGTAACAACACAGCGTGCTGGCATTCTGGAAAGGGCTGTTAAGTGAGTGCTCAGAAGCGAAGGTAGAGAAGAATGGGAAGTCTAGGAGTCATGGAGAGAAGATTTGTTTCATTCTGGAGACACCGAGTTCTGATATTTATGGAACTCTAGGTTTATTTCAGAGCTGGGCTAGCCAAAAGAACAATCTGCAAGGATCAAAATACTCCATCCCTGCCCTGTCCAGTGTGTTAGTGCACGCAAGGGACAGAATGCTTCCTTTCAATGCACGGAAGTAATTGAGAGGTATATATAGAGAGAATGGGTGTGCCAGGGCCTCTAGCCACTGCAAACGAACTCCAGATGCTTGTGCCACCTTTTGCATCTGGCTTTACGTGGGTACTGGGGAATTGAACCTGGGTCCTTTGGCTTTGCAAGCAAGCGCCTTAGCCACTAAACTGTCTCTCCAGCCCTCATGGAAGTAATTTTAAAAGCCACCATATATCTAGTAGTAGCCCCATTCTATAGTCACTTGGACATAGAGGATTTGAGTGTAGAATTCAAGAGAGAGGCCTGGCCTAACCTCATTGTAAAACTGTGGAAGTCACTAGTAAAACTGGATTAGAAGTAGAAGCTATGGAAAGAGATGGCAACAGCCACAGGAATGTCATAGTCTATGGCTTCTGAGATTATTCTTTGGTGAGTGGGAACATCTTGGTGGTAGAAGGGTCTGATGATACAAGGGTCCGGTTGTCAGTTGACCCATTGCTAAGGCTTGCTTCCTGGTTGGATGTGGCACAAGAGTATTAACAGACTGATTCACGTGTACATGTCCTGCAAAGGATCTGCCTCCTCACCATACCATTCTCTTAATGGCCTCCAGATGCACCAGAGAAACCTACTTTGTAGTGTACATTTTTATTTATTTATTTATTTGAGGAGAGGCAGAGAAAGAGAACATGCCAGGGTCAGAGAGAGAGAGAGTGAGTACATGAGAGAATGGGCATGCCAGGGCCTTCAGCCACTGCAAACAAACTCCAGACACATGCTCTACCTTGTGCATCTGGCTTATGTGGATCCTGGGGAATTGAACCTGGGTCCTTTGGCTTTGCAGGCAAGTGTCTTAACCGCTAACCCATCTCCCCAGCCCTGTATTGTACATTTTACTCTTCCTTTCTCTCTACCACTATTGCATAATATTTCTAAATGAAAGGATATAGTAATTTTCAGCTTCCCTGTTTTTTGTTTTGTTTGTTTTTGGGCCCCAGGCTGACCTCAGACTCAGTATGTAGCCAAGGATGACCTTGAACTTAACATCCTTTTGCTTCTACTTCCCAAGTGCTGGGATTACAGGTGTGTATCGCCAGGCCTGGCTTCCTTTGCACAGTTCTTGTTTAGCATAGATGTTTACAGTAGTAAGCTTGTCTTGACTGATGATACCAAACCAGGTGTACATTCGAGTTACCCCAGCACTTCTGGGACATTGAGTAGGTGCATAAAGAAATTTCCAAAAAATGTCTCAGAATCAAAATGACTTACTTTCCAGCCTCCACAAAAGGATGTGAAAAATTACTTGGTGAGATTTTGTTTCCCCAACCCTATGATTCTTGGTCTTGTTTTCTTCCCCTCCTGTATGAACTTGGATATCCATTTATTTGTCTAACAGGTAATGGTTTTCTCTCCCCAGGGGCCACACTGTGAAGGCAGTATGTGAATCATTCCACCTGGCCAAGGATTCTGGTTTCAAAGTTGTGGCTCATATGATGCCTGATCTGCCAAACGTGGGACTAGAACGAGACATTGAGCAGTTTATAGTAAGTGTTGCCTTAGGCCAGGCTGATGCCTCTTTGCAGCCTCTCTACTCTTGTGTGTTTACTGTTGATCTTCTGAATGTGTAAAGCAGTACATCCTCATTATGTGATATTAAAGGTATTAAAATGTCAGAGAAAACATTTCAATAATTCTTTTCAGGTTTTGTGTGTGTGTGTGTGTGTGTGTGTGTGTGTGTGTGTGTGTGTGCGTGTGCGCACGCGCTTGGACTTTGGAGAATTGAAGTTGCACCTGCACATGTAACACGGCATCAGTGGGGCATGTCTTTCCTTAGCTTCGGCACGTCAAGTGTGGCAAACATGGATTCCGCGTGTGGTATGTGGTGGCACATTGCTTCTGTCACCCTAGACCTTGGCCCATGTTGCAGCCTTCCATTAACAGGTGGTACCCAGATTCTATCTGTGGTTTTGGCTTTTGTTCCTTGAGTCAAGCTCTCACTGTTTAGCTCAAGTCAGCCTTGTTTTTATCCTATGTTCTTAGCCTCCCAGGTGTTGAGTTTGCAGGTGTGTGTACTGTGACCTGCTCACTGGTTAGTTTGTCATACATGACTACTTTTGGATTGTTCAGAGTTTGGATATTATAAGTTTTTTTTTTTGGTTTTTCGAGGTAGGGTCTCACTCTGGTCCAGGCTGACCTGGAATTAACTCTGTCATCTCAGGGTGGCCTTGAACTCATGGCAATCCTCCTACCTCTGCCTCCCGAGTGCTGGTATTAAAGGCGTGCGCCACCATGCCTGGCTTTATTATAAGGTTTTTTAAGAAGTGTGTGGGTGTGTGTGTGTGTACACACCAGGGCCTTGGGCCTCTATGCAACCAACACTAGATTATTGAGCCATTTTTTGCAGCTGTTTTATGGGAATAGCTTGTATATTGAACGCTATGCTGACAGTCTTTGCAAGCATTCACCTTTCATACTGAGCCATCTTCCCAGCCCAAGGTTTTGTTACTGCAAATAGCACTTGGATGAACATTTTTATTCCTATAGCATTTCATCGTATTCAGGTTGATTTCTTTGTTGATAAGTTCCTCATAGTAGAAAGATCTGGAAAACAGATAAACATTGTAAGAATCTCACTATGTTACTAAGTTGCTTTTCAGAGATTGGTAACAATTTATGCTCCTTTCAGTAGAGTTTTTTTCTCCTAAATAATTTTTTTCTGTTTATTTTCTATGTATGTTTATGCATACATATGTACATACTATACACATATAGAATTTTAGTTTTGCTTAAATTGCTAAAAAAGTGCCACTTTTTTAAATTGCATTTTAAAATTGTCATTATTTACAAGTTATAGTCTGTAATGTTTTAAAATTGAGTTTTTGGAACTGGAGAGATGGCTTAGCAGTTAAGGCATTTGTCTGCAAAGCCAAAGAATCCTAGTTCTGCTTTCCAGGACCCACGTAAGCCAGATGCACAAGGAGGCACATGTATCTGGAGTTCATTTGCAGTGCCTGGAGGCTCTGGTGCACCCATTGTCTCCTCTCCCCCCCCCCTTTTTCTCTCTCTCTCAAATAAATAAATAAAATAATATTTTTTTAAAAAATTAAGTTTTTGAGCCAGGCGTGGTAGCGCACGCCTTTAATCCCAGCACTGGGGAGGAAGAGATAGGAAGATCACCATGAGTTCGAGGCCACCCTGAGACTAGACAGTGAATTCCAGGTCAGCCTGAGCTAGAGTGAGACCCTACCTTGAAAAAAAAAAATAAAAGTTTTTGACCTGTAACCAGTTACACTACTGGGATAAGAATATTTTAATATTAATTTACACAGACTTTTAGATAAGGGTATTGTGGACTCATATTTTTTTTTTATTAGTTTTGTATTCAGCAAATACAGGCAGTTTGGTACCAGTATTAGGCTCATCCGTGACCAACCCCCTCCCCATTGGCCCCTCCTTGTTGAGGTATATGGGTCGTGCATTGTGGAGTTAGCCCACAGTTATTGGTACGATAAATGTGTCTGCATGTCATGACCCAACATGTGGCTCTGACATTCTTTCCGCCCCCTCTTCCGCAAAATTTCCCTGAGCCATGTTGGGTTCATTTTTGGTCTGCTTCAGTGATGAGGTGTTGGGGCCCTCTGGGGCTCTGGCTCTCTGATTTGGTAGTCGTTGATTTTTCTCTGTGTTGGTCTCCTTCCCCCTTGTGCTGGTATCCGGTTCATCAGGAAAACAGCACCCTTGCTTGTTTCACCAATTTTCCTTAGTTTCAGCGGGGGCCCTTTTGAGGTATGATGGGGTGGCTCTCCCTTAGGATCTGCATCTTTCTTTTCCGGGGATTTGCAGTGCAGCTAGGTGGTCGCCATCTTGGCCAGAAGTGGGCTCATATTTTTGTTCATATTTGTGGCATATTATTTTTACTTTTCTGTTTTTTTATATAATGTTTTTAAAATTTATTTATTTACAAGCAAGGAGAGAGAGAATATGGGTGTACAAGGCTGCTAGCCACTGCAAACAAGCTCCAGACACATGTATCAGTTTGTGCATCTGCCTTTACATGGGTCATAGAGTATCAAACCCAGGTCGTTAGGCTTTGTAGGCAAGTGCCTTAACTACTGAGCCGTCTCTCCAGCCCGTGTTTAATTTATTTAGATTTTTTTTTCCTAAGCCTAGACTGCCTTTCTGTTTCCTTCTAGTTTTCTGTTCTTTGAATTTTAACACCTGGCTGGAACTCTGAGGCTGATTGGTTGGTGTGTCTACTCCTTGCAGTTTCTTTTCAAAGCTAGATCAATGCTAGTTTTGTCTTGAAAAATTGCTAGCTGTGTGTTTGGGTTAGGCTCTTTGTTTCTGTTTGTTACAAAGTGTTGTGTAGGGAAAGTATATTTTAATTAATTAATTATTAGAGACACAGAGAGAGAGAGTGAAAATGGTCATACCAGGGCCTCTAGCCACTGCAAATGAACTCCCGATGCATGCACCACCATGTGCATCTGGCTTACATGGGACCTGGAGAATCTAACCAGGGTCCTTAGGCTTTGCAGGCATGCGTCTTAACCACTAAACCATCTCTCCAGCCCAGAAAAGTATATTGTAGAGTAGAGTAGAGAATGACAGTATTAAATTACTTCAAGAATAGAAATACTTTGGGGCTAGAGAGGTGGCTCAGTGGTTAAGTGCCCTTCCTGCACAGGCATGACGGCTACAACTACCTGTAACCTCAGTCCTGCAGGGTAGCTGAGACCTGAAAATCTTCACAGCCCTGGAATTAATAAAAGGACACTTGGCTCAGAACAAGACCAGGTGGGACAGTGATGGAGCCGTTCCCTCAGGTTTGGGTTTCCACAAGCAAATGACCCCACGGCAGTTGTCTGCTGCCATCTAGGGAGCAGAGCCCAGGGCCCGCCCATCGTGACTTTGTGCCAGGATTGCAGAGTTCTTCTCAGCCAGCGCAGGAAGAAGGGATCAGTCCCTCATCTTAGCTCCATGGCTCATTCATCCTGTCCAGTTTCTGGGTTCTGTGAGCCCTTCTAGGAGTGTGTGTGACCCAGGTGGCCTCCATTAGTCTCTCCTTTGGCAGTCTTCACTTTAAGCTTGTTTACCAGTCTCCAGTCTGTTTTCTGTTCTGCTGCCGTCCGTTGTCCGTCTGACCTCCTTATCTCCTTTCTTATTCTCTTTGTTCTACTAAGTTTATACCTCTTTAGAAACTTCCTCTTATTTTATTGTAGTTTTGGGGGAAAGAAGAGAAACCCATACTTTAATCTCCATGTTTAACCACAGGTCCAGGACCAATTCCATTTATCTTTACTTTGACAAAAGAAGTGTATTTGAACCAGAAGTATCTTTCTGGAATCTCATGCTGAAATGTCGATTCAGGCTAGGTAGAAAAAGGCCTGCATGCATGCTGTTTATGGATGGCCAGAATATTTATCAAAGACCTAATAAATCTTTAAAATATGAATGCTACTGGAGTATTCCATACTTACAAAAGAGTATCTGTAGACCACCTGGCACAGAAGGAACATAGCCTTGGCGGAGGTGACAAATCAATGAGGATGAAACCCTGTGGTTACATTCCTGTGAAACGCAGGTTAAACAAGGGAAAGTTCTGACCACAGAGTATAGCAGATTTTTAAAAAGCATTTCTGTATTCCTAAGGTAGAGTAAGATAGAGCATGCTGGATGGGCAGGTCTAAAGACTATGGTAGGAAAAGAAGGAGCAGAATGAGCTTGAGGATCTGGTACAAAGATGCAAAAGCATGATACAGCAGGTGATTAGCACAGAGTCGTGGCAAGGACAGTGCCTGCTCCCCCCTTGCTGCATGCCAGATAATGAAGTAAGGCAGCCAGCAGGGATGATGGGACACAGAAAATGACTGCGCCAGAAGTAGATGTGTTTGATGTATTGCTTGGTGTCCACATAACAAATCGTACGTATCCCGGTCATCTGGTGCCAGTTGGCCAGGGGACAAAATGACGGCATCCTGTAAAGGGCAACATAGTAAGCATTGTAGGTTTCTATGAGACCTTTATTCTGTTTGTTTTTGTTTTTCCAGGTAGGCTCTTTGTCTAACCCAGGCTGACCTGGAATTGACCGTATAGTCTCAGCGTGGTCTCTTAACTCGCAGCGATCCTCCTACCATTGCCTCCCAAGTGCCGGGATTAAAGACGTGCGCCACCATGCCGGGCTTTGATGCGACCTTTTGCTGTTTCTTTCTTTCTCAACTTTTAAAAGTTTAAGCAATTAAATATATTCATTATGAAAGGATGTTGTCTCTAGAAATTAGACCAGGATCTGCTGTGGCAGGCGTGCGCATCTAAGGCCTGGAAGGCCCCTGTGAAGAGCGGCCTCAGCCAGAGACCCAAAGATTGAGCTGGAGGGAAGCTGCCTTTTCTGGCTGAGGAAATAGCCTTTGCAAGGGTGGAAGGGCAGGGTGCGGGAGGGGAATGGGCTGGCAGCCATAGGTGGGGCTGCATGGAGAGGGCATTTCAGTGCCACACAGCATGAGGCTACAAAACAATGACTCCCTGTCCTCCCCATATGTAGGGCCTGCTGCAGGTGTGAAATAAGCCGGCATGGGATGGATCCTTTGCCATGGAGTCAGGACTCATGAAGAAGTAATACTCTGTTCTCTTCCCACAGGAGTTTTTTGAGAATCCTGCTTTTCGCCCTGATGGTTTAAAGCTCTACCCAACTCTGGTGATTCGTGGAACCGGGTTGTATGAGCTTTGGAAATCAGGAAGATACAAGAGCTACTCTCCTAGTGACCTGATCGAACTGGTGGCTCGGATCCTAGCCCTTGTGCCTCCGTGGACGCGAGTATACCGAGTACAGAGGTAGTGTGTCGTGTGTCACCTTCTCTTCCCCTGGCAGTTGGCATCAGTCTCTCTGTGTCATTTGCAGTGGGGATCGTCTGGTTTCATATTGAGGGTTTCAAATTTTTTAATTAAAAATAGTGTCCAGAATACTGTGTATAAGCAAAGAGGAACCTAGGAGAGCGTGTCCAAGCCTCTGTCAATGTCGTATGTCTTCATCTGTCCTTTGTTCCTGAGCTGGGAGACGTGGTCATGACAGCAGATAGACGTGGGCTTGCTTCTAAGGCCTTGGATCTTCTGCAGCAGGCCTGAGTGCAGTCTAGGTACAGTCGTGGCACTGAGAGCAGGAAGTAGAGCCACGTGTCTTGTCCCTGCTCTGAAGCCCCCAAAACAAAAGGAATTGTAAAATCATTCTTGGTAGATGTTCATGTACATGTGGAAATGAACAGCATATTCCTGATGGCACGAAGATAGTAAAACATTTTCTGCCTAAGAAAAGTAAGATCTTATTTGTTCTTTGTAATATTTATTTATTTGAAAGGCAGAGATGGGGCGAATGAGAATGAAACGAACTCCAAATGCATGCACCACCTTGTGCATCTGGCTTTATGTGGGTTCTGACAAATCAAACCTGGTTCCTTTGGCTTTGCAGGCAGGTGCCTTAAGTGCAGCACTTCAGGCCAGACGGGACTGAGTAGTGCCCCTTCTTCCATATGAGGAATATCGGGAGCTGCGGGGCCCCGCATGAGCAGTCACACCTATGGAGGAGGCAGTGGTGTGATGTAGTCTCTGGGAGCCTGAATGTGTGAACAGAACATTCATTCCTATGGAGAGCTGCTCTAATACAGGTCTAAGAGAGGAGCACGGTGTAGAGGATGTCTTTGGTTGAGGAAGGGGACAGAAAAGAAGGGACAGGATAAAAGATTGTTACCCAAAGGGAGCTGATCTAATCAGTAGATATGTTAGAGATTATTGATGGTGCATGTGTGGGTGTGGGTTTGTAACCTCAAGAGGGCAGCTGCAAATGTGGGAAGCACAGGCGATGGGAGATGGCGTAGCTATTAAAGCACATGCTTATAAAGGGAATGCTGTAATGTTTTGGAAAAGAAAATACTACTGTGAACTCATGATTTTCAGTTCAGAGTACAGATGGAGAAATAAATGTAGATGTAACTTGGAGGGAAAGGGTTACAACAGTAATCATTGCTAGTCTCTACATCTCGGTTTTTGCTTAGTCACTAACCCGTTGCTTTGACAAAATACCTGCTAGAACACTTTTAGGGATGAAGGACTTATTTACTGCTGATGTCAGAGGTTTCAGTCCATCACAGATTGAAGACGTGGTCGTAGCTGAGCTCATGGCAGCCAGGAAACCGAAAGAGAAAATGCCTCCATTATAGACTTTCTATTTTCCCTTTATTCCTTCTGTGTCCATACCTAGGGGATGATACCACACACACTCAGCAGGTCTCCTTCCTTTATCAGTCCTCTCTGGAAGCATCCTCACACACAGTGCTTCACTGATCCAGGTGCTTGTCATTGCAGCCCAAGAGACAACTAAGATTAAGCACCGCGGCCCTCTTCCGCTGCAGGGAACCAGGACTGCTTGGAGGAATGGCTGGTTGCAGACCTAAGGTGGCAGAAACAGAAGAGGCCACAACCTGCTTGAAAGTAGGAAGTGTTTGAGGAAAGATGTGGAGAACTACTCGGAGGGTCTCTTGGCTAAATATGGGATGATTTGAACATCAAAATAAATATTGCTGTTAACAGATTGCAACCAAATGAAGAAAATAAGGATCTGTGCGTCCATACTGATGATCATGATTAGGCCAGTAAATTATGAATGACTCAAAAACATTACATCATTGTAAGCAGATTTTGTATTTGCAAATTTACCTACTTGAAAAATCTGTGGCTCAAAACCAATACTTGTGGCACTTTTATCACAGATCATTCTTAAATAGTAAAAAATTCGAATCGCCCACACACATTTGTTCTTAGCTGAGATAAAAGAAAGTGACACTCTCCCTTTTTTCAAACCTTCACACTGTAAACAAGTGTCCTTTTTATCCGTCTACTTAATGCTACATTTTTCAAATTCTTGTCAGTTGGTTAGGCTGTGTAAAATGACCTCCAAACACAGCTGACACACTGTCAATTGCTCCTAAGTGCTGGAGGTTGCCATGTGCTGATGGAGAAAATTGTGTGCACTGGGAACCTTTATTGAGAAGATGGAAGAGGACGCCCGGCCATGAGATCAGCGTGAATGACTCAAGTGTATGTATGGATACATTAAGGCGTCTTTAAACAGAAACACACATAAAGCAAGGTTACCTGCTGATGGCTGACAAAAATACTGTGTGAGGGCTGAAAAGATGGCTTAGTGGTTGAGTGCTTGCCTATGAAGCCTAAGGACCCCGGTTCGAGGCTCAACTCCCCAGGACCCACGTTAGCTAGATGCACAAGGGGACACACATGTCTGGAGTTCGTTTGCAGTGGCTGGAGGCCCTGGCGTGCCCATTCTCTATCTATCTCTATCTGCCTCTTTGTCTGTCACTCTCAAATTAGTTAATTAATTAATTTTAAAAAATACTGTGTGAAAGGCTCACAGCAGCCTAGCCCTGTATTTTCCATGGGTGCAGTGGCTCTAGGATCACAATCTCAGTGTTGGTGGGGACTTTGAAGAACAATTATCTATTGATTGTTTACTGACTAACATAACAGGAACTGAGCGTTTACAGTTGAGGAGTTTCTTCACATACCAGGAGAAGGTCTTTGGTGTCTAATGACTTGGACACCATGAACAGTGAGATATCTTCCTACTTCTAAGGCAGCCCTCAGAAGAGAGCCATGCTGTCTTTTAATGAGAAGTAGCTATCAGATGATACCTCTCCCTGTTGTCTTCTGCTGGAAACTCTTCCTTCTGTAACTGGAGCATCAAAAATGCTGGTATAACATGAAAAGTTTAATTTCTTGAACTTTATGAAATGTCACTGTGGGTCATTGGCTGCTACCAACAGAAAAATAAGGACTTGGAGGAACACGGGCAGCAGACCTCATCTCTAAAGTGTGTGCAAAGGAGGGCTTTTCAGGCTTTGAAGTGATGCTGTTGCCTCACATGTGTAATAGCATAGTTGATACCAGAGGTTGGGGGTCTTGAGGGCAGAGCAGAAACAGCGATCGGTTGGAACAGATTTACAGTTGGCTAGAGGAATGTGTTCTGGTGTTCTGTTGCACAGGAGAGTGACTATAGCTGTACTTGTATATTTCAAGATAATGAGACGGGCCATCGCTTAGTGTCAGCAGGTCAAGTGAAGACTCTGAGTTCAGTTCTAGTAAGACACACACACACACACACACACACACACACACACACACACACAACACGCATAGTCAAGATAAAAGAAGAAAGGTGCCGGGTGTGGTGGCGCACGCCTTTAATCCCAGTACTCAGGAGGCAGAGGTAGGAGGATTGCTGTGAGTACGAGGCCATCCTGAGACTAGTGAATTCCAGGTCAGCCTGGGCTAGAGTGAGATCCTGCCTTGAAAAGAAGAAGAAAGGATTTTGAATGTTCTCATCACCAAGAAATTGTGTTGGAAGAAATGGATATTGTCAATACCCTAATTTCAGCATTGCATAGCATATCCCTGCGTCTGCATCACACTGGTCCTGCATGAACACAGTTGTTATTTGTTAATGAGAAACTTTTGAAATTATTTTCATGGTTTTAATTTTTTTAAATATTTTATTTATTATGAGACAGAAAGAGAGAATGGGCACACCAGGGCCTCTAGCCACTGCATATGAACTCCAGACACGTGTGCCTCCTTGTGTATCTGGCTAACGTGGGTCCTGGGGAATCGAACCCTGGTCCTTAGGCTTTGCAGGCAAATGCTGTAACCACTAAACCAGTCCTCTCATGGTTTTAATTTTCATGACAGCATAATCTTGTCACTATACTTCCTCTCAGTAACTGGTAGGAGGTATTTACATTGCTTTCAGTTCTCTCTCTCTCTCTCTCTGTTTTTATTTCAATGATTATCCTAGACGTCACCATAAGTGAAATCCATGTACAGCAATCTTTTTTCTGTGGTCCAGTAGTGCGATCTGTGAGAATATTACACACAGGGAAGGATCTAGGCATCTGTTCATTGTTTTTAAGTCCTTTCTGAAGCAAGAATATAAATAAATGTGTGGTCCTTTGGCCATGCCATGTCTAGTGATATGGTTAATAAGGTTTTCCAAAGAGATTATGCCAATTTATGTAAATCATTACTGGCTTATCACATCCTTTACAAAGTTGTATACCTGTAATTTTTATTTAACTAAGGGTATTAATTTGCATTTCTCATTAGTAAAGATTGTTTTTCCTGTATCTGATTATCATATGTGTCCCTTCATCAGTTGTCTGTTTATATCTCATTTGTTAAATCATGAGATTTTGATCATAAGGAAGTAGCCCCTCAACCTCAAGAATTCATAAATATAGGGCTGGAGAGATGGCTTAGTGGTTAAGGTGCTTGCCTGCGAAACCAAAGGACCCAAGTTTGATTCTCCAGGGCTCACATAAGCCACATGCACATGGTGGCATATGCATCTGGAGTTCATTTGCAGTGGCTAGAGGCTCTGGCGTGCCCATTCTGTCACTCACTCACTCTAATAATAAAAGTAAAATCTTTCTCAAAAAAAAAGTTCATAAATGTTATCTCACCTGATCAGACAAGAGATGAGAGAATCAAAAGGATGTTCACGCGCATACAGCGCATCAGTTCCTGATAGCCATGTTCTCAGTGAGACAGCAGTAGGTCTGTCTAAAACCCTGTGTTTCATTTCAAGGTATTTTAAAATTGGTGTTTAAGTGCAGGTACTTTGTTATGTATGAGCCTCTAGAACAAAACTTGTATTAAGAGCTGGGTAAGAGAAGGTCAAATGACAGAGTTACTGGACCACATCAACCTCACAGAGGTGTTGAGGAAGAAGACCAAGTGTTCAGCACTGTTCACAGGCTGAGAACTGAATGGAGAAAGAGAACCATGGGCTATTTTACTTGGCATGTTTCTTCAGGCTTCAGTCCTAAAGTTTAAGACTAATGCTGAGAATATGGAAACTGCTGCTAGCCTATGTATGCCAAGAGTAACCATGTTGCCTATAACTGGTAGAAGATGCTACTTCTAAATCCCAGTGACTACTGTTGGCTTGTGAAGCTAAACTTCCACAGTTTATGTGACTAAAAGGGTTCAGGGCTAGGGAGATGGCAGTTAGTGAAGCACTTGCCATGCATGCATGAGGACTTGAGTTTGGATCCTTGGCACCTACAGAGATGCTGCGTGGGTCTAACTCCAATCCCAGCATCCTAGAGACAGAGGCAGGGCATCCTGCGACGAGCTGGCTTGTAGACTAGCTGAATCTGTCAGCTCTAAGTTCAAGTAAGAGACTGTCTCAATAAAACAAAACAGGCTGGGCATGGTAGTGCACGCCTTTAATCCCAGCACTCGGGAGGCTAAGGTAGGAAGAGCTCTGTGAATTTGAGGCCAGCCTGGGACTACAGAGTGAGTTTGAGGACAGCCTGGGCTAGAGTGAGACCCCTACCTTGGAAAATAAATAAATGAATAAATAAATAAATGGTAAAGAGCTATTGAGAAAGGCACCCAGTATCAACCTCTAACCTCCACATACATACTCACCCACACACACGTGCCCACATGTGTGAATATGCATACACATATGCACATACCCCACATGCAAAAAAAGATTTTAGGAACTATTTTTTAAGCAGATATCTGTAGAAACCAAGGAAGGGAAGTGAATCAAGTGACTGTTTTACATGGATTTGTTTGTATATTTTACTGATAGATTACTTGATTTATATATATTATATGTTGCTGGGTCAGGGCCTCTAACCACTGCATATGAAGTCCAAATGCATGCACCACTTTGTGCATCTAGCTTTACATGGGTACTGGGAAATAGAATTTTGGTCATTTCTCTCCAGCCCTACTTGATATTTTTAAGTGGTGGTTTTCCACACCCTGTCCCTTTCCCCTTTCGAAACTGATTTATACGTATGACAGTCAAGTCAGTAGAAGCTTGCAGTGGTGGGCATCCTGATGGAAGATTCTGTATCCCAGCCCTGAAGAGTGTAGTCAATGATTAAGTGTAAAATTCTGTCAGCACATGATGGGATTTGCATTAGAGTGCTGCCCACAGGCTATTTGACAGCTGTCTGACTTGATACGATATTAAGTCGTGGTGAGGCGGCAGAACAGAAATAACAATTTGCAACCCAAGCGTGCTCGTAAAGCGTGAGAAACTTCAGACAGAAACAGCTCTGGACATCACTTTGAAAGGTTTTTGATGAGCAAATTGCAAATATTAGCACCTCTGAGCTTGAAATATTACCTTTTGAAATAAGTGAATATTTTCACATGCACTCTATCTTTAAGACAAGAGAGACTGGCTAAATAATTAGAACTCCTAGTTAGGTGAGTGTAGCAAGTTCAAGTGCTCAACTGTCTGGTCTCGGTTTTGAGGACCTACAGGCTTGTACCCAGGTCTGTGTTTGCCATTGAGATCCCTTCACACACTCCGCACATAAAAGGTGATATCTAGCTTATGTAGAGTTATTCCTCAGTCTTCGTGAAAAGGGCTTCATCACTGATGGAGGTAACTTTTACATTTCTGTTCCTTAATATCTGCAGTGTTTCAGGCATGCCCTTGCCAAAGACCATTAAAGCCATGTTTCATTTTTGTAGTGACAGAGTTGAGGACGTTTGTGAGCTGTCAGCCCCCGTAGTGGTACCAGGCCTGTCTGGTAATTGGGGCCAGCTCCAGGACACGCAGCCTGTGCAGTCGCATGTTGCGCGGTAGTCATCTTTCTGCTGCTGTCACCATCTTGCAATTAATTCCATATGAAAAGGCCACATGTTCTCATTTTGTGCCGGGTCCCACACACTGTAGTAAAGCCTGCTAGTAATGCTGTCATATATTTCATACACACATGAAGCAAGGTTACATAGCCGAAGACAGTGTCAGGGGCCTGTGGAAGCTTAACACTGTACATCTCCTGGGAGCAGAGCAGAACCTTAGTGTTTTCTAACTCACTATTCACGGCCACTGATAGGACCTAACTACTGCAAATCAGATGACATGTTTGTCAAATATGGTTGCCATTAGCTTTGTCAGATTAATTTCATGCCATGTATAATATTATATGAAAATTTATTTTTAAGTTGTAAGATTGATTTATATGTTCATTTATATAGATGTAAGATATAGTCATAGATTTTTTTATGCTTGTGAATTATTTATAAAATATAGGGCAAAAAGGAACACTTGGCAGATTTTGCCTTTGGCTTATGTAATATGAACAGTAAGATATGTATGTATCTATACACATACATACATGTGCTCATTGCTTATATTTTTTTCATTCAGTTTGATCTGGTTACTTTAAAATATATTTGATTTTAAGGAATTAAAATTCTAAAGTTAGAAATTAACTAAAACTATAAGTAAACCACATATGCTAATTCTTAAGTCAGTCTAAAACTTTTTTTATATGCAATTTATTTATTTATTTGAGGGGGGGAAGGAGAGAGTGGGCAAGGCAGGGCCTCTAGCCACTGTAAACAAACTCCGGACACATGCCCCACCTTGTACCTCTGGCTTATGTGGGTCCTGGGGAATCAAACCTGGGTCCATAGGCTTCACAGGTGAGCACCTAACCTGCTAGGCCATCTCTCCAGCCCTAAACATAACATTGTTAATATTTGAGCCCCTGGTGTGTCTCTCTTCATAGTGTCCTTGTGGAAACTGCTGGCTCCTAACACTACTGGGTTGTGGCTCTTGATGCTGATTGATTGGCTCTATACTTTTGAGCGAGAATATCTTAGTAGAATCAAACAAATTAGCTGCTTGTGCTGAAAAGAGAGGGAAAGACAGGGTGAGAGCACGCACTCATTGCCTGTTCTGCACATCTTTCTTCTGGTCAACAAGGAAGTAGACGAAGCAAGGGAGGTTTGTCTGCACCTGAGGCACGTATGCTGATTGTCTGTCTTCAGACTTGCTGCTGTTTTTAGTGTTCATGCTTTGATACAGAGCTTTAGATTATCGTTTTTCTTGAAGGAAGGTTTAAGGACTGCTACAGTAGAATTCCTAACCTCGACTTTTGATTAGGAGCTCCTTGATGCCTGGCACTTTGCGCTGTTTCAATGCTAAGAAATAAAATGTATCTTCTCACGTCTTTAGGCAAGCTATCATGCCCCTAATGCAGACTAAATTCTAATTTAGATCTCTGGGAACTGGACTGGGGTGTGGTCTTTGGGACCTGTTGTTAGCCAGGTCCATTTTACTAATGTACAAGAAAATATGAGCCTGAAAGCGGTGTGTTAATCTAAATCATTTATCCCCATTAAATAACTTGAAGTTGAGTTTTTATATTCTTGGGGCTGGGAAGATGGCTGTGCTGGTAAAGCGCTTGTGGCACAAGTATGAGGATGTGAGTTTGAGCTCCAGCACCCACGTAAATGCCAGGCAGGAGTGCTGGTCTGTCGGCCTGTATTCCCAGTGCTTAGGAAGCAGAGAGAGCTGGATCCTTAGAGCAAGCTGGCCTGCTAAACCTGCAGAATTCGTGAGCTCTGAACTCACGTGAGACGTCCTGCCTTTGTAAGTACGATGGAGAGCAATTGAGGAGGGCATTTCACATGTCAACCTTGGGTCTCCACACACATGTGCACCCTACATACACACACAGAAAATCTTGTTTCATCTAGTGCAGATGTTTATAAAGTCAGTAACCCTTAGTAATGGCTGCTGAGCATTTGGGTATAGATTTGGTGCTTTGTAACTTTGTGAAGTGATTTCCATTAGATGTCACTAACAAATACCCTGAGAGGTCAGTAGAAATCAGTTTTGTAGATAAAAAACTGAGGCACAGCGAAGCTCTGAACCTTGCCTCCTGTTAGGATATTCCTGATGAGATCCCAGTTTTTTTCTTTCTACTTTCTTTTTTTCTTTCTAATACTGAGGACTGAACCCGGCACCTAGTGATTGCTAGGCAAGCACTCTTCCATTGAGCTAAATCCCCAGCTGCCATTAGGATGCTCGGCTGCTGCTTTTATCTGCTTCAGAGTTGTATCACTCTTCATTTCTTTTCCATTTTTTAAAAATTCTGCCTTATGGCTGCGGAGAGTGCCTTCTGTTTTGCCGTAGCTGGTGCTTTTCTCTTGCAGAGACATTCCGATGCCTTTGGTCAGCTCAGGAGTAGAGCATGGCAACTTGAGAGAGCTGGCGTTCGCAAGAATGAAAGACCTTGGGATACAGGTAAGTAAGCGTGGCTCTCAGAAAAGTGACCTCACCACTGACGCACTCCTGCTGCTGGGCTGGTCGGGGCAGAAGCAAACAGTAGGAGATGCTGCGTTCTGTCCCTTTATGGGCTTCTCATTTCTTCTGCAACCTGCTGACCAAGTCCTCTTTTTGCATTATACATAACTCCTAAGCCTTTCCTCTCTGATGGTCCCAGAAGAACAAAGCAGCTGCTAAAGTAACAATCTCTGCCGGTAACAGAGGAGTTTGCAGAGCTTCTGAAGAGATGCGCCAGGAGAGGTGTGTGACACTGGCTGGGCTCTGCTTTCAGACAGTCCCCTTTAGTCGGTTAGGATCTGGCCGGGCCATTTGTTGTACTGTATGTCTGTGGTGTCCAAGCATGGACTGTGTTTTGAGATACGGTTCCAAGGGCCACACGTTAATGGGTTTACCTCTCTGCTGTCCTCATTCTTCATCTTCTCTGACCTCTGAGGATTCCTCTTCTGAAGGGACTGCCATGCCTGGTCACCAACAGTCTTCCTGTCTGTCGGTCTGTGGTGTAAACCTGAAGACCAGCATTTCTTCACAGACAGAGGACATCCAAGTCCCATAGGCCGTGTCTGTCTTCACTAAAACTTCAGGACACACCCCTACCTTTAGAAAAGCCATGCCCTCACCAAGAAAGGAAGAGAAAGAAGCAGGTGGTCATTGAGAGCACGTGACTACTAGTGTCGTGTCAGGGCTGTGTGGCATGGGACCTAGTAGATAAATAATTGCCAGGCTTGGTAACCCTGGTTTACTTTGCAGGTACATCAGCCAAGAATATGCTGGGCTGGTGTGGTTCTTGGGGCATGGAAATAACTGTGTTTCTTGCAAAATTAAATAATGAGCTTTTATTTTTCTTGGAATTCCATGTAGTTGATTCATGTATTTTTCCTCCAGTACTGGGGATTGAACCTAGGGCCTTCCACATGCTAGGCAAGTGCCCTACCACTGAGCTACATCCTCAGCCCCTCGTGTATGTTGTCATTGTCAGATCTCCTAGTGTGATCTTTTCTGACTGGTAAAAAAATGTGTTTATGATTATTTTACAAGGTAAAATACACACAAGGACATACTGAGTAATGTAAGGATTTTGTAATTATAAATGTCAGGTCACGTAGCATGTGCATGGGTTGAGGAATAGAGGGGAGGGATACTTGCAGATGCTTGGCCATGCATACTAGGCATTGTGGTAGCCTGTTTGCAGGCAGCTTGCCTCCTGCACGTGGTTAGAGTGCCATTGTGATTGGAGTTCAGCTTGTGTGATATATGAATCTAGGTTCCTTCCCACTTTTTTCAACAGTGCCTTTTTTTTTTCTTTTTTCTTTTTTTTAACAGTGGGAAAGTGCTTGTCTAGCAATCACTGAATTCCATCCCTAGTAACCAATGTAAAAATATTAAGCATGGTAGACATGCCTGTAATCTCAGCACTGGGGAGGAAGAAATGGGAGGAGCCCAGGGGCTCACTGTCCAACCAGTCTAGCCTAATTGGTGAGCTCCAGACTAATGAGAGGCCCGGTCTATAAAAAGAGATGGGCAGTGTTCTTGGGGATAACACCCAAGGTTGTCCTCTGGACTCCATGTGCACATGCACACGTGTGCATGTACAAGTACACCATACACAAATGAACCTGTAGCACACATACCACACACATATACAGAAAGACTATCTTTAACATGTATCTTTTTGACATGTCTAAAATGGGATCAGTATGGTAATAAAAAAATAATGTCGTAAAATAGCTTAGCAATTAAGGCCCTTGCCTGCAAAGCCAAAGGACCCAGGTTCAATTCCCCAGGACCCATGTAAGCCAGATGCACAAGATGGCACATGCATCTAGACTTCATTTGCAGTGGCTAGAGGCCTTGGCATGCCCATTCTCTCTCTCTCTCTCGCCATATTTTGCTCTCTCAAAAATAAAAATGTTTTTAAGAAAGAATTCTTTATGCATCTGTGTACTTAAGTTGGGATTTTACTTTCAGATAGTTCTATCCCCTGAAGAAAACTATTTTCTAACTTTATTACTTGGGCTGTTTATTGCCAAATATTGTACCTATTGGTCTTTTTTTATTTCTTAACTTTACCTTAAAAACAAAACAATAAAACTTTACTAATTTGTTTTCTCAATCCTCAAACTTACTAAAGATGGATTTTGGAAACTTTATTCTTTTATCTCAATGTAAATTGTCTTTAAACTTAATTTTGAGCCCAGTATTTGGTTCAAATAAAAAAGAGGTTGGATGAGTCACCATTTTAATTCTTTTGGCAGTGTCGAGATGTGAGAACCAGAGAGGTTGGAATCCAAGAAATTCATCACAAAGTGCGGCCATACCAGGTCAGTTTCTTTTAGGTCCTTCCCACACCCAGACTCCGTTTCCACAGAGCATGCTCTAGAAGTCAGTGAGTACTGGGAGCAGACCAGAGAGGAGCTGAAGTTTAGGTGCAGATAGCAAGCCAGGAAAGCCAGCCATGAGAGCCATGGAGCTACGGCAGAGCCAGGTGGGATCGAACCAAGTCTAGATTAGCCCTGCCCAGCAGAGTTCTCAATGAGGAAAGTCTGCTGCAGTCTGAGATGCTACTTTCCTGTGACTCTCAAGCATTTGAAATGTGGCTAGCACACATGAGGCTGTCACTTTATTTAATATTAACAAATTCAGATGTATATGACTAGTGGCATCCCTCCAGTAGAGCTTATCTGCTAATATCTTTACATAACTGTTCAGTTCTTGTCCCTTGTTGATAATCAAGTGAGTAGATGGCAAGACTTAACATAGCTCCACAGAAACTAAGTGCAATGTCCCAGGGCCTTCACGATGCATACTTCATACACATCTGTAATGTGTAACTTGGACAAATTTTCTGTGGTGTGTAATTCTTACAGAACCCCATTTGAGGAAGGCTAGGAAAGAGATTTATACATTGATGTTTCTGTTCTTAGCATGGATTGTTTAACTAACATTTTACACAGTTGGGCATTTCAAGATAAAAAAAAAAATCTGAAAGTTATTTTGCCAAACTCTTGTGTAATCTAGTCATTTGCCAGATGTTAAACTGAGATTTGGTTACTTCGTGTTAGATACAATCTCTTATATCCATACCCACTGATGTAGAATTGTCTATGCTTACACATTGTACCGTACTATTCATTTTTATGCAAAGTGCCAGGACCATTTTACAATGAATTGAAGAGTCTAAAATCTAGGTAGATTACTACTGAAAAATTCTGTTTTTCTACCCTCAGTAACTACTCTCCAAAGAGTAAACTTTAATGTACATTGTACAACTAGGCATAATATTTCAAGAACCCTGTGGAATGCCATACTTTCTTAAATCCCATATGGGAAAAGGGACCAATCTCATACCCTCCCCCAAACAGATTTTAACATAGGAAGTAAGATCTCGAAAATTAAGCTGTTGAATACGTGACAATTTGGGAGCAAAAAGGGGATGTTCCTCTTAGCTACACCTGTGTAGTCATCTGTAGTTTTATCATAGAGACTATTCATAGAAGATCAAAGATTTACATAAAAGCATTCACTGAAAATCTCAAGGTTAATTAAGTTCAAATATTTGTAAAATTCTTCATTTATAATAGTCCATGAACAAGACATGAACCCTTCTTTAATCTTGTTGCTACTTGAGAGGAAGTAAAAAGAAACATAATTAGTGATGATTCAGTCTTTGTTCGTGGCTGAACATTAGCCTAAATAAATATGTACAATTACAAAAATGAGCTTGGTTCTTTAATTTTGAAAGAGATATTTTGTGGCCTTTTGTCCACTAGGTTGAGTTGGTAAGGAGAGATTATGTTGCAAATGGTGGCTGGGAAACCTTCCTGTCCTACGAAGATCCTGATCAGGACATTCTGATTGGCCTCCTGCGGCTACGGAAGTGCTCAGAGGAAACCTTCCGCTTCGAGTTAGGTGGCGGGGTGTCCATAGTCCGTGAGCTACACGTGTATGGCAGTGTGGTCCCTGTGAGCAGCCGGGATCCCACGAAATTCCAGCATCAGGTATCGTGTGCTGTGTTGGCATTTGGCCTGGGTGAAGAAAGTATCCAGAACAGGAAAAGAGGAGAGAAAAAGCGGTGGGGTGAAGAGGAGCGAGGAAACGCAAGGGGAAAAGAAGGCATAAGGACAGAGTCATATTGTAACTGTTCAGACAGGGTCTGTCTCCACACTGTGCCCATGGGAACAGAGCAGGGAACAGAGTCGCTTCAGCAGAATGTATTGGGTTGAAACTGCAATTGATATGGGTCAGCTGACTGGAATCACATGACGAAAGATATATGAAAGTACTTAGACAAAACTTAATGCGCTTCATAGGTGCAAGTTGTGTCATTTATACAGAGACCCTAGTCTAACCCCACCAGCCACTGCAGATGACCTCCAGATGTATGTGCCTCTGTGCATCTGGCTTTACCTGGGCACTGCGGAATCGAACCCAGGTCATTAGGTTTTGCAGACAAGCACCTTACTGCTGAACCATCTCTGGCTCCTTCCCTTTTTTATTAGCAAGCAGAGAGTGTGTTTGAGTGTGGCAGGGCCCCTTGCCATTGCAAAGAAACTCCAAGTGCATGAGCACCAGTTTGTGCATCTGGCTTTACATGGGTACTGAGGAATCAAACCAGGGCCATTTGTCTTTTGCAAGTAGGTGCCTTTAACCACTGAGCCATCTCACCAGCCTTTCCTGCCCTTCTTAACCCCCAACCCTGTATTATTCTTACAGGGATTTGGCATGCTGCTGATGGAAGAAGCAGAAAGAATAGCTCGGGAAGAACATGGCTCTGGGAAGATTGCAGTTATATCAGGTAAGTGGGGAGAAGGAAGTTCATGATTCATTCGCATCTTGAACTTGGTACTACAGATGAGATCCCTCTTGCCTCTGTTTATGATTGCTGTGTTTGGAATCAGTCCACGCTGCTAGTGAAGGGCTTGTGCTCTCATTTTTGAGAGCAGTGGGGCGGACTAGACCATCCAGAAGCACCGTCCCTCTAAAGTGCTAACCAGTAGCTAACCTGTGGCTTTTCTTTTCTACTGGCCGTCAATTAGTCTTTGTGGTCATCTGCTTTGCCTGTGAAACTGGAAATGTGATGGACAGGCCCAAGAAAACATAAGCAAATATGAAAATTATCACTGTCGCTCAGTGTCGTTACAGAGTGATGGGGGCAGAGTTCTTGCTCCTTTGATGGTGCTCTCCTCCCTTTGCTACTTGGGACTGGGTTTCCCACTTGGGGGAGGGGGCTCAGGGAAGAAAGGAATTTTAGCTCTCTTGAAGAGTCGCTTGTAGGACTGAAAATTAAACTGGCAAAGACAAACTAACAGGGAAAAAGAATTCGGATTAGTTTAAATATGTGCAATATAGCAGCCTTCATAAGGAAAGGAAGATCCAAAGAAGCAGTGAAACCTGAGCATTTTAATGCCCGGTGTGGTGAAGCATGGAAAGAAAGAGAGCAGAATAGGCAAAGGTGTATGCGCTGGGATAACAAACCAGAGACACCGCGGGACCTGATTGTTCCAGTTCCTCCTGGTGTGTGTCATCTTCAGAGTGGAGAGTGCTCCTTCTCATCAGGACAGGGCGGTGACCTCTCACAGGGGACTCTTAACTGCCTGCTTCCAGAGAAGGGAAGGGAAGGCAGAGAGCTGTGTTCTCAGATTCCTTCAGTTTTTGCCAGGCCACGGAGGCATCCATCTTGGGGTTGTGCATTCTGAATCCCATCAGAGTTTCCCCTTCCTTACTGGGGACATCATATAGTGGGGGAAGAAGGCAGAAAATGATGGCTGTACCTTTCTGCTCCTATTCTCCAGTGTTGTAACCTTGCAGAAGAAATGACTAAACCCTTGTAAGAAAGCTATGGTGGTGAGAGCCAGCCAGGGACGGAGTTCAGGTTGATTCCCAGAATGTGTTTGTTTTCCCATTTGATTACTACATCCCCAAAGCTTAATCACTACCTTCGGAGAAAATAATATTTTCTGAAAATGAAAGCTGAAATGAGGTTTCTAAAAGAAAATCAATAAGAAGTTGCCAGTCAATAAATCAATACTCATGCCCAGCTTTTAATGATTATAATTATGAAACTATAATCACACAGGTTCACTTAATCATTTAGCCTGGCTATGGGCTTTGGTGTTACCTAGATTAATGAAGCATTTCTTCATGCCCAGCTTTGTATATTTTTCATTGTTATCTTTTTTAATATTTTATTTATTTATTTATTTGAGAGAGGAGAGATTGAGAATGGGCACTCCAGGGCCTCCAGACACTGCAAACAAACTCCAGATGCACACACCCCCTTGTGCATCTGGCTTATGTGGGTCCTGGAGAATCAAACCAGGGTCCTTAGGTCTCGCAGGCAAGTGCCTTAACCACTAAGCCATCTCTCCAGCACTCATTGTTATCTTTAATCCCACAAAAAGTGGGAAGCCTGGCTGAGACTTACCTGCCTGGTACTGATGTCTATGTAGGAAGGTGTTTCCTCTGTCCTGCTGTGTAGTTGGCCAGCCTGTCTCTAGCCCCATCCTACATGTGCATCTCTGCAGGGCTGATAGCACCTGGAACCCCTCACCCCTTTCACCAGCACTGCCAGATCCTCAAGGGAGAACTTCTGACGCTGAGGTGCTTAGGACTACCTTGCAGAGCTTGTCAGCATGGATTCTGATTCACTGGGTCTAGGTGGGGCCAAGAGCTCCCGGGATGCCTGTCCCATCCTGACTGTCTTCAGACCACAGTTGAGTAGCTGGGCTTCAGTATCATCTTCCACGTGTCCCATTCTCTTCCCAGTCATTAAGCTAATGGTAACTGTCTGCCCTGGCAGCCCTGCCCTCCCAGAGTCTGGCATCCAGTCACATGACTTTGATGCCTGTAGGACCCTAATCAGGTTTCAAAGTGCAGAGCTTCTATGTTCCATCACTACCTTTCTGACATCTATCTTCCCTCAGAAATGCTGCCCACAGAGGGCCCCTGGCTTGCCTAAGGTCAAATCCAATTGCTCATAAGAGCCTCTGGGTCTGCTTTTTCTGAGCAGGGTGTCTTTCTAGTGGAAATCAGCATCTGTTCTCCTTCCTGCTTTTTGTTGTAATCTAAGTGATAGCTCAATTTTCGATCATCTGCATAGAGGCTTTCTGAAATGCCAAGAAGAGACTTGCTCAGAGTAGCAGGCGAGAACATTTCTCTGTTGCTGGTATGCTAGGTCTCCTACACTGACGCCCTACAGGGAGTTTCTTCTGACCTCTGGGTTTCTATAGGAACAGCCCTGGAAGGCCTTCTTGGGACTAAAGTGAATTCTTTGGGACAAGGGACTGGTGAACATTATTTCCTACCCTCTATCCTGAGAGCCCCTACACTGTTCCTGTGGGGGATGCCCACCACGTAGGACCTCCTTGGCCTTCTGTTTACTCACGCTTTCATCACCCTTCCCATGCAAGCCCTAAACACGTTCTCAGTGTGGCTGACGGATTATATCTGTGGCTTAGCAGTAAGTTACTCTATTAAAGATTTTGAATTGGAAACCTGAGATCTGTTATTCACAACTTGAGCGAGAGTAGTTGTCAGGGGCTTATGATTTTACCATGTTGTAGTGTTACTTTTTCCTTCCACATTTGTTCACTTTGGCTTTGGTCTCTCTCTGTGATTTAACTACAGTGGGGGAGGGTGGATGTGTGTGTGCATACACACACATTTTAACTGGATATTGTAGCAAGTCAAAGAGTTAAGTGTATGAAGACTCTTTGTATAATGATCCTTAAAACAACAGATCTCTAGGTGATAATACGGGTGTTTGTGGGCTACATGTCACTAACAACACTCCCTTAGACATAGCCTAGGAGAGGACCTGGCTGGTGGGTGTGCAGGGAGCCAGTAGCTCTCCTTGTGACCTGGGGTTTTATTTCACTTCATGTCCACAGGGCTTTACTTACTAAAACCAAGTCAATCAGCTTATCCTGCACAGTTCTAGCTAACTTCTTTAGTTCTCAACATGACTTACGTTTTCCTAGCCCTTTTTCTGACCACAGTTGACTGTTAACTTTTTGAGTGGATCTCATTCTCATTGTAGGCTAGGTGTTTGATGAGCAATGTGATGATGAGAAGGTTTTCCACAAGCCATTAATCCCAGCCCTACGTTGTGGATGCATGACTTGGATCACAGCTGATGCTACTCTAAACCAGGATGTCCTGCGTTTTTGTCACCCTTGTCCTTAGTTTGTAAGTGCAGCCTCCTGATGGGTCCATTAATAGGCTTTTCTGTAAGTCATGTACAGAGGTTCTGTCCTGGCATCGCTAGTAACTTGAATGGGGGAGAGATGGTCATTCATCATTTTAGTGACTCTAGCTTATGAGAGGAATACATTTCTGTAGAACTTTTAAAAATTACATTCTGATTCATTATGACTTTCCTGCATCTTGCCAGCAGATTTTCTTTCTTAACGTAGATATATGATCTTTGCTTCTACTCTCTATAGCATTAGTAACTACACAGTAGATCTGACTTGAATCACTACTCAGAAAGAGTCTGTGTGTGCTCATCTTCCTGTAAGGAAACAAATTGTTGGGCTGGTGATGTGGCTCAGTGGTACAGTGCTCGCCGTGCATTGTGGGACCCTGGGTTCAAAGTCTAGTAATCCCTTCTCTCAAACTTACTTTATTGTTACCTCAGTGTGTTTTATTGAAAAGTATACACTGTGTATTTAGTAACTTAACACTACTGCAACCACATGAGAAAAATTGAAAATATCTTCATTCATCAGTCAAATGAAACCCTTTGTTTTTTTGGGGGGGGAGGCTGAGGTAGAGTTTTACTATAGCACAGGCTGACCTGGAGTTCACTATGTAGTCTCAGGCTGGCCTCAAACTCATGGCGATCCTCCTACCTTTGCCTCCTGTGTGCTGGGATTAAAGGCATGTGCTACTACGCCCAGCTAAATGAAATACTACCTTTCAAAGGCTTTTAAGTCTCTTCATTTTTTTGAAGTACATAATTGTTTTTTAAACTGGTTTTTAAAGTTAACCATCACCTTTAAGTGCAAAAATTATTAAACAAAGCAAAATGAAAATGTGGATTCAGCATTATCAAAACCAGCAGGTGTGTCAAAGGGGACAAAGAAGAGGTCTGCAGTCCCAGCATTCAGGAGTCAGAGGCAGGGGGATTGCTATGAAATCACTGCTAGACTGGGCTGAAAGTAAGACCCTGACTCAAAAAAGAAAAAGTAGAGAGATGTTGGGCAGCTTTCTAGGAATGCTTGGATGGGCAGCAAGCTCCACCTGTTAATTGTCCCCATCTGCAGGGGAGGGCAGGTCTTCTCCCTCCTCAGGCTTAGACTGTTGCTCCACCCAGGACTAATTGCTTCAGAGTAAAAAAAAATAGTCTTTCTGCTTATAAAAATGGGTAAATTGATGTTCTAAAAACAACCAGTTTATAAAATAATGTATAGGCAGGAAGTAACCATTAACTGTTCCTGAATTTCAAAAGCAATGAATTAGCCCCGTTAAGTCCAAGTGCTCTCGCGTCTTTCATACTGCTGCATCTTTTCCAGCAGTGTTTAAGAGGAACAAATTTCATTTACTTAAAACCCATGGTGTTTGCCTGCCTGCATAACCAGCAGTATCCTTCAAACATGTCAAGATGAAACAGCTTTTCTCTCCCCTCATGTAGGGGTAGGTGCCACGACTTACACCGCAGCCCTAACCACAACATTTCAAATGCCATCACTAATAATCACCATGGAAACCGGAAATCTCTGATGTCACACTGCCCATACCATTTCTACAAGGGCAAATATAACTGTCAACAGCCACTGTTTAAAAAGCCATTTAACACCTCCAACAAAATGAATTTTTTTTTTCCTTTTGGCAATTTTGGCTAGGTATCAGATTTAATCATGTTACTGTTTCAATTTGCCAAGCTAATTGCTATGCAGTAAGACGAACAACTATTCCCCAAGCTCCCCTACTACCTTCGTCATAAGCAGTATTCTATTTGTGTTCTTTCAAGTAGAAAATTAATATGGCCATTGGCCAAGAACTGTACAAGGCTGATAGATCACACAGTGGTGGTGAGAAACAAGGAAAATGTCTGAATGGTTGATGACAGAAATCACTGGAGTCAGAGCCTGATGGCCATTTTGTTTAAATCTATTACAAAGCCTATGACAAGGGGAGGGGAGGAGAATTTAAATCCAGAGTGATTAAACAAGTCACCGTGGAGATGAGATCACTCATTATCATGGCACTCAGAGCTATACGACCCAGTGCTGTGTGTAGGGTTCCCAGTAGTCAAAAAATCAACGTGCCTGTGCCTTATATAATCTGGCATGGTGTCCTAGGACTGAAATCAATGGGCATGTGCCCAGAGTCACTGATTAACCAAGTCATGTGGGCAGAAAATAGCAGTTGTCTTGTTCCTTAATCTGCAAATGACTAAGCTCTCCTTCCTGGCCCCAGGAAGTTTGCCTGTATCCCAGACAGCTACACATCTCCCTCAGCCTCAGGTGAAGGTTGTTTTATTCTTCACATTATGGTCTCGTTGAAAAGCAGGTCATTTGTGCTACTTTGTCTGATAATGGACTCATAATCCTTACCGAAGTGCCTGGAAGAGCTTTTCTTCATTATGGGTAGCCGTTTGCTAATGGACGTAGGATGCCTGCCAAAAGTGAACTAGTGTGTGCGCATGTGTGTGTTCATACAGGCCGCCTCAGAGAGGACAGGGAAAGTCTCCTCTTTTGTGCACTTTTCGTCAGCCCTTCACCTAATCTATCTCTTAAATAAATTACCCTCTAAACAGCCCCTAATTAAGTGCATGTTCCCTAGTTTCTGTGTGCTCTTCTTCCACTTTGGTAGTCTCCCTGTGAGCATGTGTGTTTCTTTCTGATGTGGGCTTCAGTAGGAATTCTGTATCATTAGGACCATTTTTAAAGACAATAGACTTGGGGCTGGAGAAATGGCTTAGTGCATAAGGCACTTGCCTGTGAAGCCTAAGGACTCAGGTTTGATTCCCCAGTACCCACATAAGCCAGATGCACAAGCTAGCACATGCTTCTGGAGTTCGTTTGCAGTGGCTAGAGATCCTGACACACCCATTCTCTCTATCTGAACCCCTCCCCAATAAATAAATATTTTTTAAAAGACAGTGGACTCAACAAAGAACACTGCTTTACTGCAAGTGCTCTGTTCCTGTCAGCAGCAGCAGCAGTCAGGCTACCATTGATGGTACAGAATGCTACTTAGCCAGATAACTCATGAGCCTGGTGTTTGCTAATTGGCATCTGTGTTGCAGCCCAGATTTGGAGGTATTGTTGCATGGTCAGTCCAGGAATTTGTATTCCCCCCTACTTGATATTCATTCATTTGTAAATGAATCAGGTACCCATTTGTAGCACTTTCAATGTCTAGTTCATCCAGCCATCCCTCACATGGCAACATGTGACTCTTTGTTGGTGCCTATGTTTCCAGTATTGCTTAGTAGACCACCACGAGTTCCTACCACATAGATCTCGTAGGTATCTGAAGGTTGCATGCAACTTTTTCAGTGGAGGCCAGTGGTACTGATCTGTGCTAGCCTGTCCACACTAAGAGGACCACATGGTGAATCCTGGGCCCATACTATCTAACCTCTTAATTTCAGAGCAGTGCCCTCCCATGTCCCAAAGGCATTAGACTTCTCCCTATTCCTGTTCCTCTGGGCTTGTAAATATTGGCAGATGTTGTATGCCTTTGCTTAGGAGAAGTAGGCCTGTATCTTATGATGGGTGCTAATATTCATAAAAGATCTGGGAGCCCTGTCCAAAAAGAAGTCTCACCTACCCTCACTACCCCATCTGTTGCAGTTACTTTCTCGTCGCTGGGACAAACACCTGACCAGAAACAGCTTATGGGAGGAAAGGGTTTCTTTCAGACTTACAGGTTCCAGGGCAAACCCTATCAGTGGCAGAAGCTAACTCACTTCCATAGGTGTCTGACACAGAGACACCACCAAACAGCCAGCACACACCTGAGGGCTGGACTACAAGATCCTTCTCCAGGGACACCTCCTCCAGCTGGAGACTTAAGTAGGAAGCTTAACCTAATCAAAATCCCTGAGGCTATGGGGAGTCACAGTCAGAGCAGCACAGCATCTATCAGTTCCATTTTAGTGGTTGATTCCTGTGTTAACTCCTTCTGGAATGCTTATTGTTTGTTCTTTATTAACATTGGACATTGGTTTAACCGATTCATTCTAGTGGAGCTTTTCTGTTTTACAAGTGGGTAATTAAGTGCTGAACACACCGGTGCTGCTTCTATAACTTCCTGCAGTGGCCGTTTTGTAGAGCCTAGCCTGTCAGTCTGCTTCTGGCAGGAGACACACCTAGAGACCTTGTACTCCGCCAGCAGCCTGGACCGGAGTGTGGTCTCTTATCCAAGTGCCTGCACATCCAAGGCAGCGCAGTTGAGTTTCGATTTAAGATGGAAGTTGTAGTTCTCCCTATGCTGACAGTTGTCTGGTTTGTCCTTGCTGATAAATGCCCATCGCCTATCCACATCCCGGACCAGTGCCCCACGGCCTCTGCAAATCACATACCCAATCCTGGTGGTTTGGGTTGTAGAAAACACAACCTCCCAAAATTCAGTGGATAAATCAGCAACTATTTGTTAGTGATTCTGTGGGCGAGAACTTGAGTGGAGCATAGAGGTGCCTTTGTTCTGGTCCATGCTTTTGAGGGTCTCAGCTGGGGTGGGACTGTCAGCGTGAGCACCTTGGTTCTCCATGTGTCCCCACTAGCCAGAATAGAGAATGGAAGGTCCTTCCTTTTCTATTTTTGGAAGTACTGAGGGAAAATTGGTATTAATTTTTTTTTATTTGTATGTGTGTGCATGATGTGTGAGAGAGCCCATTCTGGCTACAGCAGGCATGGAGAGGTCAGAGGACATCCCCAAGTTGTTTCTTCTCTCTTGCCACTGCTGCCTGTGAGCTTCAGGAGTCTCCTGGCTCTGCCTCACAGTGCCATGGGTGTGTTGGGATTACAGGCATGTGTGCCACTTTGCTTCTGTCTTACCAGCAAGTGTCTTTAACTGCTGAGTAGATAGCATTTTCTTAAAGCCATTTGATCCTAGCTGCCCCACTTTCACCCCCTATTTGAAGGTTTTATTACCTAGTCTGTTTGGATCTTGGCACTCCTTCATCTTTTATAGTCTATGTTTTCTCAAGAATGGGTGCATCTCAGGGAGGTGATCCAATGTGTTGGTTTAGTTTAATATTGTGGTTTTTTTTTTGGGGGGGGGACTATTCCTTTAATTTTTTTTTTTGTTTGTTTGTTTTGTTTTCAAGCAGAGAGAGAGAGAATAGGCACACCAGGGCCACTTGCCACTACAAACAAACTCCAGATGTATGACTACTTTGTGTATCTGGCTTTATGTGGGTACCGGGGAATCAAACCCAGGCCACTAGGCTTTATAAGCAAGCACCGTAACCACTGCCCCATCTCTCCAGCCCTGCAGTATTCCTTTATAAATCCTTACTTTCTGTAAACTCAGTAGTAATGACTCCTCTTCTGTAGTTCTATTTTAGTGGTAGATTTTCTCTAAGGTAAAAGTTGTCCAGTTTTGTTAGGAATTTTTATTTTATTTCCCCTGTTGTTTTCTGTTCAGTATTTATCTCTAGTCTCTGTTGGTGCCTTTCTTCCACTAGCTTTGAGTTGCATCTGCTCATTTTCTAGCACGTCAGGTGTAGCGAGGGCGTTCTTCAGGAGCTCCTTTCTCTTTTCAGTATAAGCAGTTATAGATACAGCTGTCCCCCTTAGCACTGCTGACACTTTGTCCAGTGAGTCTTAGCATGCTGTGGTTTCACTATTTGTATTTCAGTTTGGTTTGGTTTAAGGTTTTTTGTTGTTTGTTTTTGGTTTGGCCCGTTGGCTGTATAAGAGTATAGTTTAATTTTCCACACATTTATATAAGTTTCCCAGTTTCTATCATCTGTTTTTATATGTATAAAATAATAAAACATATTCTGTCTCAGAAGTACTTGTCCACATCTACTGAAAATATGCAAATGGTGTCAAGTCCTGGTAATGGTAGGAAGAAAGTGCACATAAATATCTTCTAGAATCTACTACAATGTGAAATGAACATCTCTTGGCTCAGAAATGAAGTGCCAACTTGGCCAAAGTAGAGGAACCCTCTGGTAAGTGCAGAGAAGTCAGTATACTAAGAGGTGTTCAGTGTAGCCGCAAGCCTCACCAGTGCATGAACGCTGAGGCCCTGCAATGGCTGGGAGGCGTGCCGATGACCCGGGACAGCGGCCTCACACCTCTATCATGGACACCCACTTTGAGCTAACCCTCTACTTCCTATATACTCTAGCATCTCTCCCAGCTGTCACTGACTTGTGCTGTATCCTGCTGTGACTGGAAAGAGTATTTGTTCTGGTTTCAGTGTTCTACAGTTTATTAAGACTCTTCTTAGGCCTGACCTGATTTCCCAGACACGCTCTGTGTGCACATGTGAACATGTTTATTCCGCTGTTGGCACGGCGTTCTGGAGAGCGTGCAGGCACTCTGCTCCTCCATGTGCTACCTCCCCATCCCCCTTGTGATTGCCAGAGCAATTGTTTTTTAATTTGTCTGTCAAAGTACATAGGAAAAAAGAATTACAGGTTAAATTATATCATGACTTTTCTGTTCACTTATGTGATCACCTTTACCATTCTTCAAAGGGATCCAAGCTACTGGGCATGGCCTCTAACTCCAGACCTGAGGGGCTCCTGCAACATTTCTTACAAGGCAAGCCTGATGGTAACAGACTGCCTTGCTTGTGTTCATCTGGCAAAGTCTTGATTTCTCCTTTATCCTTAAAAGTTGTTTTGTCAGATTCTTGGTTGCCTGGATTGTTTCTCCTTCCACACTCTGAATGTATTATCCCCCACTTCTGACCTCTGTGTTGTCTGCTGTCAGCTGTCAGTTTCACTAAAGATCCCTTGCATGCTTCACGTTACTACACCTCTCCTACTGCTTTAAAGGTTGTGTCTGCCCCAAGCAGGGGGCGGCCTCCTCACCCAGCAGTCCCCTCTCTCCTGTGTGCCGTTGAGTTCCAGCATGACAGAGCAGTGGCTGTTTCAGAGGAGGGGCTGATTTCTGGAACCTCCTACTCTGCTGTCTACAGAAAAGACCCCCTTCCTCTCAGATTATAACTTCTCACCATCCCTGCCTTCTTGGAGACACTAGTGGTTTGGAACATGAGAAGGTAAATGAGAATGGTCTGTGCCGAAGCCAAGTTCTGCCTTGGTGCCAACAGCCGCTCCACCTTTGTATTGGATGACTTAGGCTCACCCGGTCAAACTCCCTCTTAAGAAAAGCTAAGACCAATAAGATAACCCACCTGTATGTTACCATGGTAACTTCTCTTTAGATTTGATTCTTGGTTCATTTTTACTGTGATGGTATCTTCGAAAAGCCCCTTCATAATGTATAGCGGAAGCTTTCAAAGCAGTCTTCTCAGATTCTTGTCTTTCCAGGGTGATGGAGAATAACATACTAATGGCTTGCACTAGCCAGCTACTCTGAAGAGCTGTGATATTATGTAGCCAACCTTTGTCAACTTTGTAAGATTTTATTTTATTTTTTTACAAAGCAAGAGAGAAATTGAAAGATTTGGGGTCATGGAGTTAATTGGTTCCTTTTCAAATGTTGAGAATAAAAGCCTTTCCCTGGCTTCCATATCAGTATGCATTGTTGAATGAAAGACTGCCATCCTTCCAGCAAATCAATGAGATGTAATAAAGTCTCATTTCAATAGCAAATGAATGGAACTAATGAATATATTTCCTTATATTAATGCCGCTAGGCATATATCATGCACTCAATAAATAGTTGACTAATTGAACCAAAAGTAATTACAACATAGTTTTTTTGATTTATCTTTATTGTACTGATTTTTTTATTACGTGATCATGAATCATCTTCTCAGTCTTATGTCTAATTTTAAAAACTCAGATTTAAGTTTCAAAGGATAGCTTTCATATATGTGCTTCCCTTGTCACGTTTGGCTATGGGAGTGGCATGATGTGGGCTCAATCCTAATGCAGCCTAGTTTACATTACACAATGTGTCCCAAGGAGGGAAGCTTCGAAGGGTAGGAGTGCACCTCCCGAGCCCTCCTGTGTCACCATGAAAATGTCTGGATCATTAGACCAAACTTTTCCTTCCCTGGGGAATTCCAAGAGCTGAATCTTGTTGGTTTCTAAGCTCCTAGTGTGCACTCAGCAAACCCCACCAGGGAGACCATCTTCTGTCGGGTCACATGCATGGTCCTTGTTCTCTGTCCAGCCAGGATCGCAGCCCAACTTCTCCTGTGTTTCTGTTGATGTGAAGAATTGACTTATTTCCCATTTAAAGCACATAGCTGAAATGATTTCAAATCATCTCCTTTTTTAAATTTCAGTTTTTAGGAATTGACTGAACTCTTAACAGATAGACAGGAAAACCGAGTCATGTTAAAACCATGACGCCTGTAGCTTTGCCTCTGTGTCTTAGCCTGTCAGCTGCTGTAAGAATGCAAGCAGTAAAAATGTACTGGCTAAGTTCTGGAAGTTGAGAAGTCCAGGACCAAGGAGCAGCAAACAGTGTCTCATGCGGGTCATTCCTCTGAAATGCCACTTCCATGTGTCTTCTCATGGCAAAGGCAGAAAGACAAACAGGCTCCCTCAGATCCTTTGGTAAGGGTCCTGGAAGCCTTGCCTCTCACCCCACTCTTTGAGGGTTAAGTTTGGGCATAAGTATTTATAGAGGGCACGTGTTTAGACCACACTCAGATCCAAAACATAGCCAGCACCGAAGACATGCTTCTGTCAGCCCTTCCCAGGTATGACCTCCCCTTCTTGACTCCCTCTTTCTCCCCAGCGTCCTCACTTTTCTGGTGTTTCTTTGCCTTGCTTTTTATTTCCCTACCTAGCCACCTTGAGCAGTGGTGGATACAATGTTACGGATCCCATCATGCAGCTGGGCCATGGTTTGTCTGGTGGCATTTCTTCGTAGTTTTAATTTACACCTCCAGTGGCTGACAAGTGTGATTGGCCTTCACATGTGGTTATTAATCATGTAAACACCCCCTTCTCAGTGCATAGCTGGGAGGGGAGAGGGGCCGTGATTTTCCTAAAATGCAGAAGTACTAATATATTTAGTAATATTCATAGACAGAAATTATTCTAGTTTTGATTCTGTGAAAATTTCTTTATTTGGCCCATTTTAAAGGAGTTTTGTATATGTGGCATAGAAATAGGTTTCAAGCATTTTCTTTCTGTCCCTTGACTATATCTTTTAATGTTATAGGGCACGTGCCTGGGAGAATTTCCCTTGGGCTGTCTTTAGGGTTTTCAGGCTGTCTTTATTTTAGTATAGTCTTAGCATGTTGTTTCCTAATTAGAGCGCTACCACCACCATTTCACCTTTACTGAGCTACTGAGCTGCTTCAATTACTGGATTCTTACTTACTTTGTTTCTGTTTTAATCAGCTCTGAATATTTACTGCCTCTAACTCGCGTTGCTCGTGTCCCAGGGAGAAAGTGGGGAGCCTTCCTAGGACTCCAGTTGTACCATCGCAGACATGCTGTCTTCCCACAACATCGCGTCGTTTCTCTGTGGTTTACTGACGGCTTTTCTTTGGACTTAACCTTCACTGTGCTGACTCTGATGTGTCTAACCTGCCCCCAGGCCTGTTCGTTGTCCTTGTCCTCGTCCTGCTTTAATCCCCTGGCTTCTGGCATCTTTTTCCACTCAGTAATGTCTTGTGCTATGGTTTCCAGTTGTTTGTAGACAAGCTTAAATTTAGCTTTTCTCTACAAGCATAGTAAGCAGGGCTCGTGCACAGTCTGTGTCCTATGGCCTCCCATGTGAGAGCCCCAGGCATGTTGTCCTGTTTCTTATCTCAGGTTTTCTCTCACCTCTTGTGATAATCTACCTAGCAGTTTACAATAAGGATTTGTTGTCTAGAATGAATACTCTCTCCTTACTCTCCACCTCATAATTAATAACTATTAGGTCCTTGGTGATTTGTTAGTTAAAGGATTTTAACTTTTGTCCATATATTTTCACCATGGTCACCTGGAAGGTTAATCTGAATGACTCATTCCATTGGAAACACGTCCAGAGCCATCTTTTCTACCCAGGCATAAGTTCTCCTGCCCTTGGGCTCTTCTATGAGCTAGCGTTCATCTGCCTTGCTTTCTCCACATACCATAAAGTTGTGACCACAGTTTGTCAAGTTGTTCCCTAAAAGTATCCCCTGTGCAGTAGTTCTGCCTGTTGACAAGGTAGTTCACTGCCTGAATGAATTACCAGACCTTTTTCTGACTGGTTCTTCCTAGAACAGTTGCGCACACAGAGCCACTATTCTAAGATGCATTGCTCAGGCATATTGAGATGCTCAGGAAAGGTCGTCTTCCTCTTACACCTTATACCTCATGGTCACTCAGCCAGCACATGAGGTTTGGTGTTTGAATTTTGGTTTGGGTTTAAGATTTGTTTCTTTGTTTTGAGACAGGCTGTCATGGCTTCTAAGAGGCTGGCCTCAGACACTGTGTGATCAAGGATGACCTTGAACAACTCCTGCTTCTTCTGCCCCGCCTCCTCCCTTCCCAAGTGCTAGGGTTACAAGTGTGCACCCCACACCTGGTGTGTGCAGTGCCTGGTATCAGACTCGAAACTTTATGCCTGCTAAGTGAACATTCTACCAACTGAGCTACACCCCAGCCTCTATGGGTTTTTTTTTTTTTTTTTTAATGAAATCAGTATCGCAAGCTCTCCATAGTGTTTAAGTTCGTTTCCTGCTCTTGATTTATTTTCTCTTTTAAAGGAAAGCATATTTATTTTTGGTATTCTGTGGTGCTGAATTGATGTCATGAATAACAGCTGTGGTAGTGTGGTTTTCCGTTGGTGTAGCCATCACATTGGTGCACCTCCATCCTGCTGCTACTGCCCCTCTAAAGTAAACAGGGCAGAGCTTACTCACACAACTAGGCTTCTTTGTTTGTGTCTTTGGTTAATGACTCTAGGGGTTTGTCACACACTTTGTTTTCATTACAGAGCATTAAGCAACCATAGTTCGTTCACCTGTTTCCCTAGCCATGTGGTATGGCCTCTCCACTGGCTTCCTTTCCTTCCCCCAGAGGAAGCAGATCTTAAGCTAATTGGTGTCGACCTTGGCGGGGGCTCTGAAAGGAGAGAAGCTCCTTTGGGCTTGAGGGCTTTGAGTTCAGAAAAGGATCTCAGGTGCCATCACTTTTGGTCTCCTCTGGGTTACAGATCCCATGGGAGGCCAGTGGCTCTTGGCAGCCAGCCTTGGCAATCACATATGGGACAGCAGCTTTTCTGATGCAGGCTGAGCAGCCCCACCCCATCTGAGAGCAAGCAGTGCCCACTGCCTCCAGCCTTCCCCATTACCTAATTTAGCATTCCCTCAGAACAACACAGCCAAAGCCATTTTGATAGCATGTAAAGTCTGTATACACACATTGATTTTCTTCTCCCGAAAAAAGAGTGAGTTCTGGGGCAGAGATGGCAGCCAGGGAGGTGACACACAGGCTGGCCACCAGAGCCAGAACTCAGATGATACTCTGAACGTAAGGGCTGGTCACCAGAGCCACAACTCAGACGCCGCTGTGGACACTTTCTTTTTTTCTTTTTCACCTTGTTTTACGTGTAACTCATTGCTGGTAAAGCATGGTGAGGTAAATACTTCTGCCTGCAGGGGGAAGAAGGTGCTCGAGACATGAATGAATCTGGACATGGGCTGGGCAGCCTGGAGGGTAAACCCTGTAGGTATCTGGGTTGTGCCTCCTCCCCCTTGGCTGACAGCAGTGGGCTCTGCCGCACCCCACGGCCACAGCAAAGAGCAGCCGAATCCCTGAATCCTGCTTGTTCCCAGCCCAGGGACCTGGCACCGGCCCACACAGGCCAGGGGGAGGAGAAGTCGGCTTCTCCGTAGCCGTGTCACTCTCCTCCAGGGGAGGTGGCAGCAGCCGGCTGCGCTGGGACCCGAGACAGCCGTGCACGTCAGCGCAGTCCAGGAGGCTGCTGACGTCAGCTCTGAAGGGTAATTGCTTTCTCCTGGCTGACTAACGAAAGGAAAGTTACTGTGACGGAGGACTTTGCTGGATCCCCACAAGGGTGGAGTGGGGCCCTCACCCAGCGTGGCAGCGGCGCATTCCCTCCCCTGCTGGTCAAGGACAGGCCTAAGACCTGCTCCAGCCTGTCCTGCATATTAGAGAAATGGGCATGCCTTTATTTCAAGGAACAAGATGCCTGGGCTGGAGAGATGGCTTAGCAGTTAAGCGCTTGCCTGTGAAGCCTAAGGACCCCAGTTCGAGGCTTGGTTCCCCAGATCCCACGTTAGCCAGATGCACAAGGGGGCCGCACATGTCTGGAGTTCGTTTGCTGTGGCTGGAGGCCCTGGCGCGCCCGTCCTCTCTCCCTCTCTCTCTGTATCTATCTATCTGCCTCTTTCTCTCTTTGTCTGTAGCTGTCAAATAAATAAGTAGAAAGAAAGAAAGAGAAAAGAAACAAGATGCCTGAGATATATAGGGAGGAAGACATCGTTCCGAAGTTGTTAAGATGAGAAAGACATTGGAGTCCAGCCTGCTAGAGGCCAGGATTTCCTCCCATAATGCTTCAAGCCTTTAGGAGGTCCCCAGTAGCTTTCAGTCTCAGGCTGCTCCATGTTCCTGATAACAAGGCTGAACTAGACAGAGCGGCCCATGGTGACGCTCGAATGCCTCTTCCTACCTTGTGTAATGGTCTCCAGGACCTGACTGAGGGAAGAGTAGAGGCCCTGGGAGAAGAGACTGCCGGAATCTTTGCTGAAAAATACTCCCTGGACCCCAGGGAAGCCACTGTGTGTACTGCATGCCTGGGATCATGGCCTTGCTCCATCACTCACCTTCCTGGAGGTCCTTGGGTTGTCTAGTCTGGGTTACCCGAAAGCACTCTGTCCTGCTCCATGTCTTCAGTCTGAAAAGAAGACCCCGTGCTTTGACAGAGGACGTACAAAACAGCAAAATCAAACGTGTACAGGGACTGAGCTGAGTAGATTGAAAACACACATTTTGTGACATCCCTGAGTGGGAACTGAGGAGTCTCCAAAACCTGAGAGGTGACATCTCCAGAATGAGAATCTGGAAAATGGCATCTGCCTCATAAAACTAGAATGGAGATGTTAAACGCTGAAAGCATTTCTAAAAGACTTGGAGGCCATTTTTATTAGCTAGAGATAATAGTGTAGATCAGAAAGCTGCCTCTACTTCTAGCCCACAAGGGAGAGGATCTTTGGCAAGGTAGGCTGTACAGGACCCTTCTGTGTGGAGGCCAGCTCCTAGCTGTGAGCCATCTCTTGTCTTTTAAATCCGTCTTCCAGAGTCACACTTCTGTATGTACACAACATAAAAATAACGAGCAGATAATAGTGCTGCAGACATTTACTGCATTCCGATTATGTGGCAGACACTGTAATAAGCCTTGATGATAGAAGCTGTTGAATTTTAAGAGCTGACATTCTAGAAGGGAGGGTAGAAGGGCAAGTGAAATAGAGCATGCGATTACTAAAACAATGGTACTGTGATTAAAGTCTGCACTGCTAGCCAGAAGAGAGGGACTGTTACTTCCAGCCTCCTTATGGCCAAGGGAGAACCTTGATCTCCTGCGTCAGAGCTGAGAACAGGAGGGCAAATGATGTGGGCTGTGGAGTAGGCAGCGTGGCAGGTGGGTACAGTTCCGCCTGCTAATCTGGGCTCTAATGTCATGTGTCGTTTTGGCAGGAACTAAAGCCAAAAAGTTGAGCATGAGCTACCTTGTATTTTAGACTGCACACTTGGAGCTGTGGAACCGTATGTTTCTGACCATGCGCTTGGAGCTGTGGAGCCTGCTGTTAGTGTTGTGAACTCTGAATTTTGATTCTTGACGGTGGCTTGACCTCTTGGGATTCTTTTTGTACTGCCCTCCAGCACCTCAGTGATAAGGAATAGCTCACACTAGGCTGTGACTTCCTGAGGCGTGATACCTGGCCCAGCTTTCACCCAGCCAGTTCCTTCTATAAAAGAGGAAAGTCCTTTATCTATGTAGAATAAGTCCAAACTAGAACTCCCTATTCTCATTTAGAAAGAAAGGGGAAAAAAAGCACCTAGGTTTCGGATGCTCATAACTTGAGTTTCTGATCTGTGGGGCTGTAGAAAGAGACAACCGGGCCCTGTGTGACATAGCTGCATCTGGGCTATCCTGGTCTAACTGCCTTCCTCCCCATCCCACTTCTGCTGAAACCATCAGGCAAACAACTCAGAACACTTTGAAATGCATTAAATGGATGCACCTTTGAGTTTTTTTTTTTAATTGAGGAGGAACAAATGCACAGTGAAGCAGAAAGCCTGAGGTAGATAGCTTGGTTAATATTTGCAGAAGTGTCGTCTCATATAGCCACTACCTGGAATGCTCTTACTTCCCCCTGAGCCCTTTACCATCTTCAGTGTAACCATTATCTGACCTGTAACTATCAAATGAGCTTTTCTTGTCTCTGAATGTTGTATAGATGGAATGTTTTATATTCACTTCCTTTCACATAAAATTAGTTCAGTGTGACTCTGTTATGTTTATACAGACAGCTATAGTTGCATTTTCATCACTATATTGTATTCCTTTGTGTAGCCATCCCCACTCTGCTACTGAGAGATCTTTGGGTTATCTCTTATTGGGGGTTGTTGGATAGAAACATTTCTCTTTTCACTGAGGAATATAATTACTCACAGATCTATATCCTATGGGTCAAGAACCTTTAGAGGTAATGTAAACAGGAAACAGTTGTGCCACTTTGAGGGCTTTGAAAACCTTATGTTCATTGAGTCTGAGTTGCTGCTAAAATCTATTATTTGTTCTTGTTTTTATCTTTCCCCTGCTCTACAACCAAACCCTATGTCAAACAGAAGTAATAGTTACAACACAAACAAGGCAGAGCTGTGCAAGGTGGACAGTGAGTAGTTATCCTTGGATTAAAATAAATAAAATAAAAAAGGAAGTTTCTGTGTTGTGGTCAGCTTCACATTGCTGGGATGAACTTTGAAACAGTTTATGGGAGGAACAGGATTTATTTCAGGCTTACAGATAAAGGGAAATTCCATCAATAGCAGAAGAAGCTGGCTTGCATTCCTAAATTCAAGCCAGGAGGGAGACATACCCAATAGCCAGCACAGCTGCAGGCAGGGTGCTCAGGTAGAGTTCCAGTCCTTTGCATACCTTGAGGCTGGACATCAGACCCACTGCCAGTGACACCTCCTCCAGCCAAGTGGCTGGAGACAAGCTTTTAGTAAAAACATTTGATGGGCTGGAGAGGTGGCTTAGTGGTGAAGGCACTTGCCTGCAAAGCCTAGGTTCGACTCCCCAGAACCCTCAAAAGCCAGATGCACAGGGTCACACATGTGCACAACACGGCACATGTCTCTGTAGTTCAATTGCAGAGACTAGAGGCCCTAGCATGCCAGTTCTCTCTCCCTTCCCACGCTTTTCTCTCTCTCTCTCTCTCTCCCTCCCTCCCTCATAAAAGAAAAAAATACCTGAGTCTCTTGGGGGACATACATTCTAACTCTCACACTCTGAAACTGTTACCTCCTGGTACAGCTCTGGTACATCATGTCTGCTCTGGTTCTGTTTTCTTAACACTCACATTTTGAAGTGGACAGGAAACAGAACATGCTGGGGAGCCCTATTCCTGAATATGGACTGTTTAGGTTAAAGGTTAAGGTAGACTTGAGAACACTAAGGAATAGTTCATTTCCAGCCTGAGCCTTTCTCGCCTTCCATTGCCCTTGCTCAGCACCCCTTTATCGGGTGCAGTTCACAGGAGCACGACACTGGCACCGTGGTCGAAGCACGCTGCAGCAGCCAGCCTGTCTTGGGGAGCGCGCCCATGCCTGCAGCCACCGAGGGGCGGCCGTAGCCGGGGGTGGGAAGGTGACAGCGCTGTCCACAGGAGGTAACATGTACGAGTACTAGAGAAAGAGCCAGCTACACCCAGGGAGTGAGGTGTTCAGAAGTCACTGCGCGAGCAGTGTTGAAGGCAAGGTGCAGGAGCTCACAGACATCACATTGGCCTGTCTCTCAGGCCCTGGCCTTCCCAGTTGGTTCTGTCTAGCCTGTTTGCCTTGTAGCTGTGCAGGCTCAAGGAGGTGAGTGCTGCCTGCAGAAGGGCAGGGCTGCGCCTCAGACTCATGTCCGTCTGGTCACAAAGCCGCCTCCTAACAGCTCCTGTGTGCCACCTCTTGAGCCAGGCTGCGCCCAGTGAGGTCAGCCTCTTAGTTGTGGCCATGCGTCCCAAATTTAAGTTATGTACAGATACAGATCCCTTTTAAAGGCAAACAGAAGCCGTGGACATTTGTAATTGAACTAACTCAGTGTCCATCGATGTTGAGCTATAATAAGAAACATAAAACTGGCCTATCTCTAGTTGCTGACGTGGATCTCCTGAAAGTCCTGAGGTTTCCTTGGTGGTAGCACTGTCTTGTCTAGTGAAGCAGCTCTTGATGGGTCACTGGGAGGACTCAGCCATGAGAGGCATGGAGATCGTGTTAATATCTGGTTGTGCCCACATGATGAAGCTTCTAGAAAAACCCTCCATGGCTGGGTTCAAAGTTTTCTGCCTTAGCAGACATCTTCTTGCCAGGAAGGTGACATATCCTCAACTCCAATGGGACAGAGGCTCAGGACCCTTCACGCCTACCCTATGGACTTCATTAGTCTGTTCATTTATACTGAGAATGAATCAGTAAATGTCAGGTAAACATTCCTTGGAGTTCCGTGAACCACCACAGCATGTTGTGTGACCCGAGGAGAGGCTGGGGAAACCCTCAGTGAGTAGTCAACGTGGGTAGAAGTAACTGGGCAGCCCGTGACATGGAACTGATGCTTGAAGTTGGGGCAGCCTCGCGGGGCGGAGCCCTTTGACCTGCAGCAGCAACTGCTGGAACTCCCAGTATCAGAACTGAGTTAGCTTGCAGGATACATGCATGGTTGGTGTCCACAGAGACCTGGAGAATGGCGTGGTTGGGAAAATCCACCTTTCTCTTTACAAACCACATGGTCCAGTGAGCCAAGGCCACTCCCGAAAACCTGCTTCTGACAGTAACCAATAAGGAAAATTGTTGTCTTCTGTGAATCCTTCTATACTCCCAGCACCTCAGGCAGTAGCGTATGCCTCTGCTTCCAGGGATGCGTAGCGATCCTCATTCATCCTTCTGGAGAACTACAGGGTGGGTCACTGCTCCTTGTGGAGTACAGAACCCCTACTCCTTCACCTGTGCCCGCACAGACGGGCTCAGCAGCACTTGTAGGTTGTCAGCACACAGGCTGTGGCCCCTGAGAATTTATGTGTCAGCAGTCAGAAAAGGGACATGTCTCCTTACATAGCAGCTTCTCTGTGGCATCATGGAAATGTCCCAAACTTGCAGACCAGAGGTGCTGTCTGGAATAGAACCTGGCTGTGGGTGAGAATGGGAGAGGGGCCGACGCTGCCTTGAGATTGCCGGTGGCCGCCTGCGTGCTCACTAGATACTGTTTGCTCTGACTCTCCCACAGGGGTCGGCACCAGGAATTACTACAGAAAGATCGGCTACAGGTTACAAGGCCCATACATGGTAAAGATGCTGAAATGATGGTCGTGCCAGTCCTTCAGCAGTATCCTCCTGGCAGAAGACAGGAAACCAGGATTTCTTGAACACTCAGCAGAGATGCTGAGCCAAGCTGGCAGACCTTCTCTGTCTCCTGGTGAGGACCTTTGCCATCACCCTGCGGCTGCTGGGCCACGTTCACAGGACTGCTGCCCAAGCCTGTAGCCACCCTCTCCATGTGTGGCCATAAAGTCATTTTGGTTTTTGAGGCTTAAATCATTTGCCCAATTCTAGATTCTGCATGAGGGCTGCAGTTGATCCATTTGACTCAGACACTGTGACAATAACAGATCACTTCATCTGGACATCATCACTCGTGAAATAAGACGTGTAACTCATTCAAGGGGCAACCTCAGCAGGAGCTATTTGTAAATAAACTCTGGGGATGAAAGCCAGGCTGAAGTATGTATGGGAAAGCTGTTGACCCTGGCTCTGGCTTTTAAGTATATATGTGTTTGCCCTCAAGAAATCGAGCTTTTGTTTAACTGGAAATCGTTCTGGTTACTGTACCAATGTTTTGAAATAGCACTGTGTGGAAAGGGGCGTCGTCTAGGTTATGTTAATAAGCTTCACAGCAGCAATCACCAGCCGTCTGTGGCAAGTCTGCCTTGAGCCTGGCCGTCACAGAGCCTTCGTCTCATAGTTGTCTGCACTTCCCACATCCCTGACGCCTGCAGAGCAATGGCAGTGCCCACAGGTATGCCGGGTAAGCACCAGACTGCCCTGTCCATCTGTCCTGCACAGGCAGAGGGTGGTGCACACAGCTGGAGCCAAGCAGCCTTGCATGTGAACAGTGTAAGGTGGACGTTGATGTGTTAAGTGGAGACAGGTAAGAGGAGTTCAACCAGTAGTGAAAGCAAAAAGTGGGGAAACGGGTCCAGATCTAAAAATCGGAACGAGATTGATTTTTCCTGGGTTGGCACCATCCTGGTTCACTGAGGAGAGCCAGCCTGCAGAGGGTCAGTCCCCAGTGAGAGCTGGCCTCACCTGGGTCCCTGGGCATCCACAGTTCACAACCACTGGTCAAGGGAAGCCTTTCCTCCAAAGGTCTGGAAAATTAAAAGTCTTTAACCTACAAAAATAGTTGTTGAAGCTGTTTTTATTTTTTATTTTTTGATGCCTTATATCAGTGACAAGTGTCGTGAATTTACAGGTTTCACTTTCCAGCCTGTGACAGTGTTCGTTTCCTCCTGGGTGTCGTTTGCCATTTCATTAAGCTGCGAAAGGCAAACAGCAGTGGCTTACGGGCGCAGTGTGGCACTCCAGTGGCTTTCCAAGAGTGTAGCAAAGGGAATTTAGCTATTTCTGGGCTATATTTTTTTTTCACTACAAACATAAAACTATTAAACTAATAAAGCATACATGCCCTGGCAGTCACACACACAGTACAGGAGACAGGGCATGCGGGACCGGAGCGCCCACGTCCATCCGGGCCAGCACACGTGCCTTGCTTTCCCTAAACAAGTCACAGCTTACAACAAAGTCACAGCTTACAACAAAGTCACAGAGAACTATATGTACATGCACCATTCATTTTAAAAGATGACAGCTTTGAGCAAAAAAGTCTAAAACATAAGTGTCGGGATCTCTGTCACCCTCCTCTTGCATGGTCATCTCAGTTGGTGTCTCAGCCTGGGTTCTGAGAGGCCCCTTCCCAGCTCACCCTCAGCCCATCTTGGCGTGCATCCCTGGCAGCCACACAAATACTAATTCCCCATTTGCCTTCTCATTGCTGGGACAAAACACGACCAGAAGCAGTTTATGAAAGGAAAGGATCTGTTTCTGGCTTACAGTTTTGACAAGTCTCGCCATGGTGGGAAAACATGGCAGGAGCCAACAGCAAGGTGTCCCATCTTCGCAGCACAGAGGAGGTAGCACAGTGTGGCCAGGGAGCCAGGTTCGAACACCGCGTGGCCCGCCCCCAGCCACACACTTCCTCCGGCAAGGTTCCACTTTCCAACAGCTCCACAGCCTTGTTGAAAAGCACTAACTAGGGATTAAAAGTATTCAAATACATGAGGCTGGGCAGGAGTGCATGTTTCATCGAAACCACCACACATGTCATAGTGCCTATTGCTTTCTCCCACTAGAAGCCCAGCTTCTGCAGGTTGTCAGAACTCTTCTTAGCCTGTGTGGAACTTGGCCACAGCCACATCCTGGCTGGAGCAGTCCTTCCAAGACCTGTGCTGTTCAGGCCAGGCCATGTCTTAAAAGAGAGAGCTGGGCCTGTTCTCACCCTCTTGGTTTCTGACCCACACTGAGCGGCACCTTAGCTGCAGCCTGAGCACAGCCAGGCAGCTCTGTGGAATTCAGCTTCGGGCTGAACCACCTGAAGACATAAACATTCATGCCACATCACACACACACTGACCTTTATCTGAATAGAAATAAGACATTGAAATGCATTGTCACAGGGCTGGAGAGATGGCTTAGCGGTTAAGGCGTTTGCCTGCAAAGCCAAAGAACCTTGATTCGATTCCCCAGGACCCACGTAAGCCAGATGCACAAGGGGGCACATGCATCTGGAGTTCGTTTGCAGTGGCTGGAGGCCCTGGTGCATGCCTATTCTCTCTCTCCCTCTCTCCTCCCCCGCCCCCTTTCTCTCAAATAAATAAATAAAAATAAAGTTAAAAAAAATACATTGTCACCAAGTGGAGGGCTAGGTATAGCTCATTGTTTCTCAGAGTGGGAAATCAATGGGCTCCTTTTCTGCTTTCCACCCCTACTGTGTCAAGAGTCCCAAACAAAGCCCGGTCTTTGTTAATGTCTTTTACAGTGTACATTGTCATTGCCAAAGATGTTTGGGGGATTGTGTGAAAATACACTTCATTCTTTTTTGAAAGTTGAACAGCTCTCTCCATTTATTGTCAGTGAAATGGGTTTATAAGCATCTGAGGGGGGAGCAAAGGGTCCTAAGGCGATTGGACATACCAAGTTTATTTCTGATGCCTACTAATTAGCACATTGGCAATGGCAGGGAGGGGGGGCTTCAGGTGATCTAGGGTCTCAGGAGGATGGGCTGTGTGAGGGCTGATCAGGAGTTCCCTGGGCAATTGGCCAAAGGTCACAGGGCTATGGGCAGAGCCTAAATTCAGGTGTACTGGGCTTGGAGAGGGAGTGGCTTCCTATAGCCTGGGGGCACACTTTATTCTTAACCCACAGAGCCCCAAGTTGATGGGAGAAGTTCTTGTTCTGGAAGCTGGGCCTCACTGAAGGACAGGCTCTCTGCCAGCCCCGTCCATACTTTGCACTTCAGCGCCCCACTAGTAACCAAACAGCCACGGCTGGGAGTCCGCTTGAGGGCCAGATGAGGTCATCTGTGAGACTCATCACATAACCCGGGTCATTATGGGAACAGTTACTGCTCTGATCAAGTGGTTTCTCCAACCAGCTGTGACCTTGGGCAGGTAGACAGTAATGGGATAATGCATCTCCCTCGAGTGGCACTTGCGAGGATTCAGTGAGCCTTCATGTACCAGGCTCTTAGAACAGGACCTTTATGACAAAACACCAGAACCAGCTGGCATTACTAACATCTAGCAAGGAATGCTGTTGGGCCCATTTCTTCAGGACATTTTGCATCTGACACCAGATGCTCTGATGTTTTGATGGAATGTATGAATTTTCCTAGAAACCAGTGTCAGATGGCATCTATCGGGTGCTCCAAGGCAAAATCTTCCCTCCTCCGCTTAGTCTTTCTGTCTCATTCACCCAATGCCTTATAGGACAAGAGGCTAGAGAGTCATTTTTAAATCCACTGGGGGCTGCCTAGGAAGTTGTCCATGGAAGGTGGTAGGTATGTCCGCTTAGAGAGTCTATTTAAGGGAGTTTAGTGAAAGCAGACATCTCTATGTGATAGATGTGGGCTGGCCACCACAGTAACAGGGAAATGATTGGCAAGTGGTGAATAAATTCATCCTTTAGGCCAGATTAGGAAGAAAACAGGTTTTTGGGGTAAGCCACAAGGAACAGTGGGCTGAGTAGTAACAGAAACATAGCAACTTGGATGCTTTTTTTTGTATCCGCTGGGCCGATTTTTAAATATTTTTAAATTTTAAATAAATATTTATTTGAAAGAGGTAGATAGGAGAGAATGGGTATGCCAGGGCCTCTAGCCACTGCAAACGAACACCAGATGGGTGTACCACCTTGTGCATCTGGTTTACATAGGTACTGGGGAATTGAACTTGGGTCCTTTGGCTTTGCTGGCAAGCGCCTTAACTGCTGAGCCATCTCTCCAGCTCCTCGCAGCAGTTTTATCATCTTGTAGATGAAGGGCTGAGAATGCCCTTGTCCACATGGAAATGTGCTCAACCTGCCCATGCACTGGGCTCTGCCATAGACCCTTCACCTTGTTGCCCTGGGGAACTCAAAATACAATGGTGTCCCCAAGGTGAATCATCTGCCACTTCACAAAGCCTCAGGCAGGTGTCTCACCTTCAGCCCACACCATTTTCCACAGTGTAGATGGGCCTGTGATGTTGTATATAGTATGAAGTAGCCGCAACCTGGTCTCAGGCACCAACATGGCAGTAAGATTTAAGTTCTGAACCCAAGTCAGTGACTCAGCCTTTCCTGTCCCACACCTCATTTTTTTCAGGGGGAAAACATCTTCAGTCAGAGGATGCTAACAGTTATAAACATCAAGCCTAAGCTTTCACATGATTTCACCTTCAACCCTTGAGGAAAGTCCTATGCCATCCCAGTTTTCACAACTGGGGGTGGGGGAAGGGATGATTTCAAGACAATACAGATTAAATATGAGCGCTGCTCTCCGAGAACCTCCCCAAGGAGATGGCAGTAGACACCGAGAAGACTCAAAACACAACAAAGCAGAAAATTAGAGGCTGCCCAGAGCTCAAACTGAAGCTAACTTAAAACACCCTCCAAAGCTCAAGTAACATTGTGGAAGAGGAGGCAGAAAGAATGTTCTGAGCTACAGGGTGGGAAAGGTGTTTTCTGAAGCATCATACTCCACCCACCCCCTGAGCACACACACATTCATGACTCACTGTGAATACCAAAGACCCCCACCCCCCCCAGAAGGGCCCTCAGTGGAATGGGGTGGCAGAGAAGAAAATGACCAATTTGCAATATGTTTATACATTGAAGTTCTTGATTAAAAATAAGTAAGAGAGAATACAAAGGAAAAGGTTTGTTCTCTTGGAAAATGACTTGGAGTTCTGAACACAGCTGTCCACTATAATAAATGAAAAAAATAAAATAAAAACAGCAACCTGAAACCCACCATCAGAGGCAGCCATGGTAGAGCGTCCTGTAGCCATCTCCATGTGAGTGCATGTGGATACACGAGATTTACATGATAGGGTCAGGCCGGACACAGTGCTCTGCCACCTTTTTACTCAGCACAATGGAAGGAGGGTGTCTCCCATGTCACAGAACATCTCCTTCACCCCTAGTGATGGCCACCTCATCTTCCACTGTGTGCAGGGGAGCAGTAGTTTACATGTGGGCCCCACAGTTCTTGTGATGGGAGTTTAATCCTCAATGCAACTGGATTGAGAGGTGGGGCCTGTAAGAAAGATTCAGGCTAGGCGTGGTAGTGCATACCTTTAATCCCAGCACTCAGGAGACTGAGGTAGGAGGATTGTTGTGAGTTCGAGGCCACCCTGAGACTCCATAGTGAATTCCATGTCAGCCTGGGCTAGAGCGAGACCCTACCTCAAAAAAAAAAAAAAAAAAGAGGTGACTCGGCTTTGCAAGCTGCCCTGATTGAGAAGTGAGTGGGTTACCATGCAAAAGGGTCCTGGTAAAGGGCTGTTTGGCACCCTGCTTTCACACACACACACGCTTCTTGCCCTTTTGCTTTCCACTGTGGGATGGCACAGCAAAACGGGCTCTCAGATGCAGGCTCTTTGGCCTTGGATGTCCTAGTCTCTAGAACTTAAGAAATCTCTGGGTGTGACTCAGTGGGAAAGTACTTGTGCTGCCCAGTGCCTGTGAGGTCCTGGGTTTACCCAACACCACCAAAAAATGAAAGATTTCTGTTCTTTATACATTACCTAGTCTCAAATATTCTAAATCACAAACAAAGTCAGGCAAGATGGTATGATTTTCTTAATTATTCAATCTTTTTTTTTTTTTTTTTTTTTTGGTTTTGCAAGGAAGGGTCTCACTCTAGCTCTGGCTGACCTGGAATTTGGCCTCGAACGCCCAGCAATCCTCCTACCTCTGCCTCCCAAGTGCTGGGATTAAAGGCGTGTGCCACCATGCCTAGCTATTTAATCTTTTTTAAAAATATTTCTTTGAGAGAGAGAATGGGTATGACAGAGCCTCTAGCCACTGCAAACAAACTCCAGGTGCATGTGCCACCTCCACCTTGTGCATCTGGCATATGTGGGTACTAGGGAATCAAATCTGGGTCCTTAGGCTTTGCAGGCAAGCACCTTAACCACTAAGCCATCTCTCCAGCCCCTAACTATTCAATGATATATCCTTAGATTCTCATCCGTATCTAGAATCAGATGCCATGCGTGGGGGCTGCTCAAATGTGTTCACTGCTTGCTGGGGTTGCTTTTCAGATGAGTAGTCCCTCATCTGAGGCAAGTGTCCTCCATGCTCCACTGCCCCCCATTATTCTTCCATACTTCATTCACGACCTGCCTATCTGGAAGGAAGGAGAGAAACAGACCTGCCTGGAGTTTGGCCTTTCTCACTCCGCGGTGGCAGTACATTTGATCGTGAGCAATCCCATCATACAAAATGTCAAAATGCCTGTTCACCGGAGGCACTGGAGCATGAACATCCTTTATTGAGGTCGGAGGTGACTACACCTTATCTCATCCGCCCTGATGTAAGGCGCCATGTCGAGGCACGTTGCACACCAGCTGTGGCCCTGCAGAGAATGTCACCGTCCTGTCTCAGGATCCCTCTCTCGTCTGCAAGGTTGGAAGATCTGAGTGCCAGGGGAGATTTGACAGTACTGACTGTCACCCCCAGGCAGGCAGGGGGAAAGATTGTACCACCTAGACCCTGTCACCCCTTCCCATGAACAGCAGCCTGGTGTGCACCCACGGGCTTTCAGGCTTGCCTCTGCCTTTGTCTGGCTCTGGATAGCTACCACGTGCCTAGGGTCCTGAGTCACCTGAAGAGAGAGAAGGACAGGAACCCAAGACATTATGGCCCTAGCAATAGGAACGGTCTCCTTTTACAGATGAGACGCCACCATCAGTACAGGGAAGCAGGACTTGGAGATGGTCTGGTGGGTAAAGTGATTGTCCCACAAATATAAGGACCTGAGTTTTGATTTACAGGACCCACAGAAAATGCCTGGCATGGTGGCACCCACCTGAAATCCCAACACTGGAGAGGCCCAGACAGGAGAATCCCTAAAGACTTCCTGATCAGCCAGTCTAGCTAAATTAGCAAGCTGAAAATTCAGAGAATTAGACAGAGCATGACTGCAGAGGAACCCTGTTACCATCTACCTCTGGCCTGCTCACAAGCATGCCTGGCACACCACATACACATGCATGCCCTCCCCACACACACAAATTTAAAGAAAAACAGGGGAGTTAACCAAGACCCTAAAACCAGTCAGCAAGGTGTGGAGGTGAGTTGGCATTCCCAGACTTGCAAAGCGCCAAGGACACCCATACCCATGAGCAGTGGTGGCTGCAGAATTGGGGACATGAAACGTGAGGTTACAAAGGTCTGATCTGGAAGTCACTGGCCTAACAGATTGTCACCGCTTTACCTGCCCACGCCCCACTTGGCCTAACTGCCAGGACCTCTTTGAACAAATCCCTGGGGTAAGTGGCCAGCCTGGTCAAACAGAACAGGGAGGAGTAACTCCGAGGCCACTCCTGTGGACAGTCTCGGAGGATTGAATACATACATCACAGTTCGCTCCTGAGCAAAGCACACCCCGTTGGTTTAATAAAACGGAATGAGAGAGAGGGGAGGCAGAGATGAGGCCGGGAAATGATGAGGGTTTGAAAGCTGCAGAACAGGTGAGGCTGTAACCACTTTGCATTAGAGGAAGTATGAACTGGCCCACAGATTACAGAGGAATATCACAGCCACAGGCTTATTCCTGAAAGCAGCATCTTTTCCTGAGGAGTGCAGGCGGCACAGTGAAGGCTGGAGAAGGGTTACCTCGGAAAGAGCAAGAGTTCTTCACCCCTAGACCCACCCAGGGAACACCGCTGGACGCAAGATCCTCCTCCACCCCAGCCAGACCCGGTCCAGGAGACTCCCGGGAAAGGCCCAGACTGACCAGCGACCCTTGAAAAACGACAGGCAGGCAGAGGAGGGATATCAAGACTGGGGATCTTGAAGAGGTGGAGTCAGGTAGGATATAAGAGAACTGGAATCAGTGAGCCGGTGCGGAGGGAGAGTGCGCACCAGGCTCTCCAGCCTCCCTAGCCGGGTTCGGATGCTGGCAGGGGAACTTTGCCTTTCAAGCCAAAATAGAATCTTCTGGAGAGTGGCCAGCCCAGAGGCAGGCCTAAAATCACCACACACACAGCTCTTCCAGAGCCAATCCACAGGCCATGACAACACTCACGCCCCACACTCTATAAAAACCCAATACTGTGTCTGCCCCAAAATCATGCTGAATCCAAACTCCCAGAACGGCTGTATTTAGACACACCTCTGTGGAGGGGAGGCAGGTTAAATGAAGTCAGGGAAACCCTGGTCAATAGTGTCTTTGTAAGAAGAGACACTATCGGGCTGGAGAGATGGCTTAGCGGTTAAGTGCTTGCCTGAGAAGCCTAAGGACCGCAGTTCGAGGCTCAATTCCCCAGGACCCACGTTAGCCAGATGCACAAGGGGGCGCACGCGTCTGGAGTTTGTTTGCAGTGGCTGGAGGCCCTGGAGCGCCCATCCTCTCTCTCTCTCTCTCTGCCTCTTTCTCTCTCTGTCTGTCACTCTCAAATAAATAAAAATATTTAAAAAAAAAAAAAGAAGAGACACTACAGCTCATGATCTCCCTCTCTCTTCTCTCTTTCTCCCCTCTTCCTCTCTCTCTCCCTCCCTCAAGCTGGTATGACAGGGACTTGGGATTGAATAAGTTCTGGAGGTTTAATAAACCATCTCCAGATACTCATGTCCTAAAAGACAAGACTGGCGAGTGGAGTTGTTTGGAGGCAATTTCTAGGAGGACAGGAGCGAAAGGCAAGGGGCTCCCTCTGCGTCATCTGGGAAAGACGAAGGAAGGTAATAGGTGCTCAGCTGTAGGCACCCCGAGGACGACCTCCATGAAAGAATATGGGGAAGACCCCCACGCAGAGACGCCTATGGACACGGCTGGCACCTGCTTCCGAGTAACAAATGTGTGGAAACTTTGCCAGCTGAGCTATCTCCCTCAGCCCCCTGATCTCCACTTTTTGAAATTTAATGTAGACACCTAGCCTTGTCCACGTGGACCCTGCTAACTGGACAGGCTGATGAAGAAGCTATCAGAGCACTGGGACCAAGGAACAGCGGAGTGAGGATGGGGGCTGCAGTGAGAACCCGGTCAGGGTGCACGCGCTGTCATAAGACCAAAGACCTGGGACCCCTACACCTCACTTGTTGCAAAGGAGTGTCTGCTAGAGTGCCAGACTCAGCAGGAGGAACCTCCGGTTACAGGTGGGCACGGGGGGCAGGGAGATGATGAGCAACGCAAGGAGAGGGAGCAGCAAGGTCCTGTAGACAAGCACTTCCTTTTTTTTTCTTTTTGGTTTTTTCAAGGTAGGGTCTCACTCTGACCCAAACACTTCCTTTTTAAAAAATATTTATTTGAGATGGGGGGCAGATGGAGAGAGAGAGGGAATGGGTACACCAGGCCCTCCAGCCACTTCAAACAAACTCCAGATGCTTACATCCCCTTGTGCATCTGGCTTATGTGGATACTGGGGAATTGAACCTGGGTCCTTAGGTATCACAGGCAAGCGCCTTAACTGCTAGGCTGTGTTTCCAATGCAGAAAAAGCACTTTCCTGAGAGAGGCCTGGGGACCTTCCTACAGCACCAACTACCCTGCTGCCTCCAGCTGGTGGAGCACAGGGTGGGAGTCAGGGTCTCGGAGAAAAGAAAAGAAGGTGAGAGGTATCCATGCCCTGCCCTTCTGAGGACAGGCGTCCCTTGTGGACCCTTAAATGCCTCAATTCTGCTCTGAGACCTCCAACAGGGAGTCATGGATCTGTCTGGAGTATAACTGGACAGGCAAGATCAGCAATGGTGTCAGGCAAAGATAGTTAGGATGGGCTACAGAGATGGTTTAGCAGTTAAGGCGCTTGCCTGCAAAGCCAAGGGACCCAGATTTGATTCCCTAGGACCCATTTAAGATGGATGCACAAGGTGGACTTCATTTGCAGTGGCTGGCATACCCTAGCATACCCATTCTCTCTCTATCTGCCTCTCTCTCTCTCTCTCTCAATTAAAAATAAATAAATAAATTTTCAAAACAAAAGAGTGGTGGCAAAGGCAGTTGTTTTCTGGGCTGGTCTGTGCCATAAATAGCTCAAGAGAGGCTATATCCACTTCCCAGTGGAGTCCTGGAGACCCTCAGACCAACCTAACCCTCTCAGTAAGACCATGCTGTGCAAAAGCCAGACCAGACATTCAGAGTTGGGAAAATGACACTTTGGAGAGTTTTAGACAGACCAGAGACTTAGTCCTTTCTTCAAAAGGGAATGGCGGGGTTGTCCCTCTCTGGAGAGACTTCCAAGGGACCCAGCAGGAAGAATAGGAAACTCAAAGTGGTTAAGGAGGGGGACTGCTCCAGGGGTTTGTCTAGAAACTGTGGCTGAGCATTCCTAGGAAGCTAAGGGGAGTCACAGTGGGCAGGCAGCCAGCCTGGGTGGGACGTGGGATTTGTGCAAAAGGTCTTCACACAGGGCAAAGAGGTTTCAAATGGGAAAAAACACTAAAAGTCCTTGTTCCCAAATCTCTAAGGCTGCAGAAAAATAAGTGGACATCCACATATGGGGGAAGACCTTTGGTCCTACAAACCCTGTGCTCGACCCAGAGAGCACAAATGCAGTCTGGCCCAGGCTGTCCTCAGAAGGCTTCTCCCACTCTTCCTTGCTCTGTCCCCTGTACCCAATCCTTCAATCCCCACAACTGGGAAGGACACTGGCACCCAGTGTCACGGGACCTCATGGGTAAAGGGAGTAGACACAGTTGTGGATATCTGTAGGATGGAATTTTCTGGGTGGTCAATGGAGATCATAGTGAGGGCCTCAAAGAAAAGGAATAATGTCACATCTAAAAGGTGTAATCAGGTCAAGGAGATCAGAGTCTTTGTGCCAGGGCTGGGGACATAAAGCACAGCTATCTTTTTTTTTTTTTTTTTATGAGAGAGAAAGAGACAGATAAAGAGAAAGAGAGAATGGGCACACTAGGGCGTCTAGCCACTGCATACGAACTAACCTAATTGGGGAGCTCCAGACCAAGCAGAGACCCTGTCCCTCTCAAAAAGAGGTACACAGGGGCTGGAGAGATGGCTTAGCGGTTAAGTGCTTGCCTGTGAAGCCTAAGGACCCCGGTTCGAGGCTCGGTTCCCCAGGTCCCACGTTAGCCAGATGCACAAGGGGGCGCACGCGTCTGGAGTTCGTTTGCAGTGGCTGGAGGCCCTGGTGCGCCCATTCTCTCTCTATCTGCCTCTTTGTCTGTCGCTCTCAAATAAATAAATAAAAATGAACCAAAAAAAACGTTTTAAAAAAAAAAAGAGGTACACAGGGGCTTGGAGGAATGGCTTAGTGATCAAGTGATTTTGCCCGCAAAGCCAAAAGACCAAGGTTTGATTCCCTAGGACCCATGTTAGCCAGGTGCACAAGGGGGTGCATGTGTCTGGAGTTCATTTGCAGTGACTGGAGGCCCTGGCACACCCATTCTCTCTTTCTGTCTCTCCCTCTTTCTCTGTCAAATAAATAAATAAATAAAATATATTTTTTAAAAAGAGATAGACAGCATTCCTAAGAATGACACCCAAAGTTGTCCTCTGGCCTACACACATACACCCACACTCCCTGTGGTGGTTTGATTCAGGTGAGCCCCATAAACGTGGGTACTTAGGTGTTCTGAATGCTAGGTTCCCAGCTGATGAAGATTTGGGAATTAATGCCTCCTGGAGGAAGTATATTGTTGGGGTGGGCTTATGGGTGCTATAGCCAGTTTCCCCTTGCCAGTGTTTGGCATACTCTCCTGTTGCTATTGTCCACCTTATGTTGCCAGGCAGTGATGTCCACCCTCTGCTCATGCCATCGTTTTCCCCTGCCATCGTGGAGCTTCCCCTCAAGCCTGTAAGCCACAATAAACCTCTTTTTCCCACAAGCTGCTCTTGGTTGGGTGATTTCTACCAGCAATGCAAACCAGACCGCAGCAACCCCCTACACACACATGAACATATACATACACCGATACATATTTTTAAAAATGGAAATGGGATATAGAAATATAATTTTGTTTTTATAATTTATCACCCCAATTTAAGAAGAAACATTCTTCTATAGCTAGGTATTAGTATTGGTGCTGTGAGAAGATGCTGACGTGGCTCGTTTTCTAGAACTAGAGGAAACCACCCCCTCCTCCCCCCACCCCCCGCCTGCAGTCCTTCACGCGGGGATACTGGGTGGGTGACGTTTCCACCCTGGGAGAGCTAAGAATGAATGAAGTGAAATTAGCAACACCACCACCATGAGTGAAGTTTACGTGAGAAATTAACTATGTCTCCACACAAACAAGCATACACACATGCAGACAGCTCCCCAAAATGTAAACAAAAAGAGGAAACCCAGCTGATTAATGGAGGCTTATTAAATCCTCTCTTTTATTGCCAGAACCAACAGCAGTGAGAAGGTCTATAGACTGCTGGTAGAACACCCTCCAGGGGGAGCCAGGAAGACTGCCATCAGCGGCCATTGCTATGGTTCGTGTCCCCCAAAGATTCATGTGCTAGAAGTGTGGACCCTACTTTGGCAATATGAGAGATGGTGGGACCTTTAAGAGATTCACAAAGGGGCTGGAGAGCTGGCTCAATGGGCTCATCTCCTGCCAGCTCCCATGTAAAAACCAGGACATGGCCACACATACCTGTAACCCCAGCCCTTCAGGGAGTTTCAGCAGGAGAATCACTGGCGCTCACTAGTCAGCCAGAGTGACCAAACCCAGCAGTGTCAGGCTCACTCCATCTCTAGGAAACAGCAAGGAAGAGTGAGAGAGGATGAGTACAGCGTTCTCCCCTGGGTCTCACATGCAGCCATGCGTGTGCCTACATAAGCATACGCATACACATGCCACACATACCACATGCAAATGCCAAGAGGGAGAAAGAGATTCTAAACAGCGGTGAATAGATAAAAGGTACAGTTGACACACAGCAACTGGCAGAATCCTAAAGCCTCCATTACTCGGCCCAGCATAGGTATTTGCCATACAAGGCTACACAGGGGTCCAGGTGAGAAGGGCTCCAGCCCTCCTGTGGGAGCCACCCCAGCTGAGGATTCACCTTGTTCCTCATTGTATCACCTTTGGATCACATAGGGACTAGTGAGAGGCAGTTGAGCTATTGAGGACCCTGCCATTGGTATTAATGTAGTTCTCTGGGGACCCGAGTTGGTTCTGGCAAGAACAAGAATGGGTCGTTATAAAAATAAGCTTCCAGAGGGTGGTGCTGAAAGACAGCTCAGCGATTAAGGCCCTTGCCAGTGAAACCTAAGGACCTAGGTTCAACTCCCCAGTACCCATGTAAGCCAGATGCACAAGGTGGTCCATGTGTCTGGAGTTCATTTGCAGTGGCCAGAGGTCCTGGAATGCTGATATTTTCTCTCTCTCCCCTCCCCCCAAATAAATAAAATATGTTTTAAAAAACTAAGACTTGCCGGGCATGGTGCCACACTTCTTTAATCCCAGCACTTGGGGGGCAGAGGTAGGAGGATCACTGTGAGTTCGAGGCCACCCTGAGACTACATAGTGAATTTCAGGTCAGCCTGGGCTAGAGCCAGACCCTACCTCGAAAAAACAAACAAAAACAACAACAACAACAAGACTGTAGTAGGGATATGGCTTTTTGCCTAGCATGTGCATGGCACTGAAAAAAAAAAAAAAGAAAGAAAAAAACCAAGGTTATAAAAATAATAATAACAACCAAGCCCTTTCTACTTCCCATCTTACCATGTGATCTCATCTGCATACTCTCCCACCATGGTAATGCCATCTGCCATGAAGTCTTCACCAGACTGAACAGATCAGACAACCCAATCCCTGAGCCTCCAAAACTGTGAACTAAACAAACCTCTTTATAAAAGTTCAGCCTCAGGTATTTTGTTATAGCAACAGAAACCAGACCAAGACAGCCATGAAAGAGGACAAGGATTTCCCCAAAGAGAGCCTGTATTAGTTGCTTTCTCATTGCTGAGACAAAATACCTGACCTGAAGCAGGTTAAGGAAGGGAAGGGGTTATTTGGGCTTATCATTCCAGAGGGTAGGGTCCATCGTGCTGAGGAAAGCATGGCAGGGTCAGGAAGCCAGCATTAATTACATCATCACATCAGCAGGGAGGAGGCAGAGGAAGATGAAAGCTGGTCCTCAGCTAGCTCTCTCCTTTTCATACAGCCTAGGAACCCAGTCCACAGAATAATGCCACCCACACGTAGGATGGGTCTCCCCACTTCGATCTAATGCAGAAAAACAATCCTAACAAATGTGCCAAGAGATTCGTTTCCATGGTGATTCTAATCCTGCCAAGTTGACAACAGAGGTGAATGGCCCCAGAAACCCAGGCTGAGAGCAGGGGAGCTCCAGAGATGGCAAGTCACGGAGTGACGGGGCTTGTCGCCCTGAGTCGTGAGCAGACTCGTTTCAGAAAGAAATGAACTGAACTGACCCATGGCAAAAGGACGCTTTAGTGCTCGGTCTGGAGATTCAAAACAGAGCAGTGTGAGAAGAAGGGGGCTAGCAGGGCATTCAGCAGCGGGCAGTGCCCTAAAACCTGGATGACTTGTGTAGTGGAAAAGAAGCTGGAAGCTGGATGTCACTGTTACGAGTTAAATCCTGAGGCGCTGAACTTCTCTCTGTCTGTAGTTGAAGGAATCCCAAAGAGAGATCTGTCTAGGGGCCACCCAGAGGACTGATCAGAGGGAAGGACAGTTTAGACTAAAATAGAGTAAAACCATATACATGTTGATTTGGTGCCCGCGTGCTCACTGACCCCACCCTGGCTATGAACACTATGAAATGAAAGTAACATCTCAGCTCAACACCCAGGTTGCTTTGGTGCACAATCCCAACTTCGGTGCCTGGGAAATAAACTTCTCAATTTGCACTCCTGCTGGCATCGGAGTGATCTTTTCCGAAACGTTCCGCAACATTTCACCCAGCACAGGCGTTTGCCATGTGAGGCTACTCAGAGGGTACAGGAGAGAAGGGCCCCGGGGCTCCTGTGGGAGCCACTCCAGTCTGGGACTTGCTTGTTCTGGTTTGCGTGGTTCTTGTTTGTGGTGGTTTAAATGTCAAATGTCTTCCACAGTGTTATGAGCATGTAAGGACCAGCATATGGTCCAGGGACAGTTTAGATAAATAAGTTTGTTTTTCTTTGTGTGTGAGAGTAAAATTGCAAAGTCAACCTTTGTAAGCAAAAATCTAAGAAAAAGCTGAGTACAATGACATAGTAAGAGATTACCAGAAGGTGTGTGTGCAACCCTAGATAAGTAGTGGAAAATACAAAAAACCCAGCTGCTTAGCAGCCGTTGTCCCAGTCCTCCCGACACTATGACTGACTGAACGGCTGCTCAGCGGTCTGGACTGAGACCTCCACGAGACGCATCACTGATCCGAATTCATCTGCCCGACACGCTGTCCGAACGACCGAGACGACTGAGACTCGCCTTGAAAACTGCGAACCGAGAAAAAGTCGGAGCACGGACCCCGCGTCGCCAGGTTGTGACGTCAGAAATCTCACAGACCGAGTCTCACGTTGAGCCCAAGTTTCGCGATATCAGGTTGTATACATTTTAGACTCATTAGAAATATTCTTGTGTTAGTAGTGATGAATATAATTTGGATATATATTATATTAGCTATAATATTAGTTGTGATAGTTTGGACTTGCTTGTGTGTGACTTTCATCCCAGTAAACTCCTTTGCGAGTACACCAGCATCTGAGTATTATTGACCTTCGTGGGCGGAATCCTCTCAACCAATCATCTTTGAGAGTGCTCGCGACACACAGCCTCAGTGTGTGTGATTAAGTTTCCTACATAGTCCCCTTTGGTGGACATCCTTTGGGAGATGGAACCTTGCTGGAGGAGGGGGGTCTTGGAAGATGATCCGTCTTGCCTACTGGATGTTGAGAGCTCATGCTTGACTTTCTTTCTCTCCCTTCTTCCTTCTCTCTCTCCTGCTGATATGGGAAGATGTGCCCCGTGATCACCAAGGAGAACCAAACATGCGTGCAAAGGCAAAGAGCTTTATTTCGGGCTTAAACTCGGACTCTTGACTTCACCAGCGCAGTGGATCCATGCAAGAGCCCCAAGTAGTGGGAGGGCAGGGTTTTTATAGGGATTTGAACAAAGAAGTAGAGGGCAGTTACATGATTGGTGGGTTCAAACAGTAACTGTACTTGTCTTCTTTTGATTGGCTGGGGCAGAGAGAGGCAGAAGGGATAAGCCTTGGGCAAGTCTCGGGCACGCCTGGACACGTCTAGGGGCTGACTCAGGTCCTCTGCCTAAGCGGGAATTTGAAACTTCGGCCTAGCGAGGACAGCGCCTTACTGTCATGGCGCCAGTCTGGTTTCCGGGTCTTTCAGTGAGCAGGCTGCTAAGCTTTTCTCCACCTTGATGAAACTTCCATTTGAAACTCAAGCTTGAAATAAACCCTCCCCCACCACCTGCTTCTAGTCAGGTTCACTGTCCCAGGAATGAGACCGCTATACATGCCCACCCCTGGAGCCCAGCGGGCACTTTGGAAAGGCTTGGGGGAGGACAGTAACAATGGAAGGATCTGGAAGGGGCCACGTTCTCCTGCTATGGAATCAGAAAGGCTGTCAGACGGGGGTTGAGTGCCGTCAGTTCCGTGTATTGTGCTCGAGCTGCTGCGTTCCTTTGTCTTTCAAACACAAAAGTCTGCAAAGCTGCTTCATATTTGGTAACTTGCCTGGAATAGTTCATTTTAACTGTAATAAGTGGAAAGGTTACTGTGCTTTCAAATTGAATGCCGATCTGCTCCTGAAAACCTCTGTGTCAACCCGGGGAGATGATTTAGTGGATAAAGTGCTCGTTGCTCAAGCCGGAGCACCTGAACCCCGTCCTCAGAGGCCACGTGAAACACTGGAAGCTTGGTGGGTTTCGGTAATCCCAGCACTCTGATGGTGAAGAGTGAGATCCAGAAAAAAAAACTTGCCTCAAAAGAGGTGGAATATGGGGCTGGAGAGTTGGTTTAGCAGTTATGGCACTTGCCTGCAAAGCCAAAGGACCTCTGTTCAATTCCCCAGAACCCACAAAAGCCAGATGCACAAGAGGGCACATGCATCTGGAGTTCATTTGCAGTGGCTGGAGGCCCTGGCATGCCCATTCTCTCTCTCCCTCTCTCTGCCTTTCTCTCCCTCTCTCTCAAATAAATAAAAATAAAGTTTTTTTTAAAAACAGGTGGAATGGCCAGGATGAACCCAGAAGTTGTCCTTTGACCTCCACATACACGCATCATTATTTTTAAGACCCAGAGTCCATCTCCTGGTGTTGATTCTTGTGCATCTCCTGCCACCCCCTTCTGGCTTTTGTGACATCAAACTTGAGTGTCCTGACACCTCCTCCTTCTCCCCTCCTTCTCTGTCCCCTCTCCCTTTTCTCCCTCCTCCCTCTGCTTCTCCCGTCCCTCCACAAAGTGTCTTCCTTGCTACCTGGACAGCCCACACCCTGCAATGAAAGGTGACTGTGAGCGACAGGCCAGTCGTGTCCCCTCAGCGTAAGTGCCATCACCCATATCCAACTGCACACTTGACGTTTCTACTGTGATGTCCCACTGTCACCTCAAAGTCATCTAAAATTAAGCTCTGCTCCTTCCCATCCCATAAACGCGCTGCCCTCCGTGACTCCCGCTGCTGCTAATGGCTTACCCTCCTGCCACCACCCAACCCTGAGTTCGAAGGCAGCTCAGCTCTGCTCCCTCCTTCCCGGCCCTGCAGAGATGAACAAATTGTTACGCTCTTTGCTCAGATTTCCCTCCAGAAAGTTCCAGCTACTTGCTCTTCCGTTTCATACGCAATGACTCCTGCTCCTCCCGGCTACTCAAGCTGCCTCTGTCTCCTTTAATCGAAATTATAAGACAAACATGCCAGTCATAGCAGTGGAAGTGACTCTGGAACATCCTGCATCAATACAACCTGTGGCACACGAGGCGCTGGCCTGAGCTCTTTACGTCTTTATACTTGGCCCTCACAGCAACACACCCTGCGGGTGATCGAACGTAAAATGTCCCCCCATGGGCTCAGGCGTTTGAATGCTTAATCCCCGACTGATGTGAAGGTTGTGAGAGATGGAGCCTTGCTAGAAGGTGGTGGAATTTTATAGCCCAGCCCTATTGACCAGTGCTAACGAGTTCATTCTCTCCATTTTCTTCCTGTTGCTGTGGAGATGTGACACTAGCTGTCTGTTCCTGCCGGATTTTTTCCCCACTGTCATGAAGTTTCCCCCCTCAAAACTATAACCTGGAAATGAACCCTTTCCTTCTATACGCTGTTTCTGGTCAGGTATTTTGTACTGGCATCGAGAAGGTAACCATTGCACTCCCACATTTTGTGATTCTCATTGTACAGATGAGAAAACGTGCGGCACAGGTTAAGTCCGGAAGCTTGCCTGAGAACCCACATCCAGGGCCATGGTACGCCCTGGTCACCTGAGGGACTGGATACTCCCTGGTAGGATGACAGCAGGTCTCTTCATTGTCTACCGACAACAGGCAGAATTCCACCCTCCACAGAGTGGCGTTGCTCTCTCCAGGGCTGTACTGACCTTAGCAGCACAGATTCCTTTCCTGTATCTAAAAATGCCTGGTGTTGCCCTTCCTGTGATCCCAGTCTCTGGGCCCAGCCCCTAGGGACAATTCAGCCAGTCCTTCCAGCTGTCTTCTGGGCCCAGCCTAGCTTGTCCTGGTCTCTATTGTTAATGCTGTCAAGCACCTGGAACATTTGTGCCGCATGTGGGTCAAATACCCAGAGAAGGTGTAAATATACATATATATATATATCTATATATATATTAGTTTGTGGGCCACCATCCAGCCAAACGTGATGCCTGTTTTGCAGTGGGAAGTTCAGCTTGGTTCTGCCGTTCGCTGGGCTGCTGGTGGCAGATGGCAGCAGCCTCGCTCTGCTTTGCTGCACACTCTGTTCATCCACAATGCTCCTGCTGGCTGGCCTCTCGTGGCAGACGTGATGCACAATTTCTACTGTTGACCTGGTCAGATCGGGAAGCAAGTAAGAGGCATGCGTCTTGGGAGCATTTGTAAGGATGTCTCTAGGAAGTCTTCATGGAGGAAGACCTCCCCGAATGGGTGGCACTTCTGGTGGTCGACTATACCATATACATACAGAAGCTCCTAGCGAGCGCAGGGTGCTTTGTTGTTGTTGCTGGTTTTGTTTTGGTCTGGCCATCCATGCCACTCACTGGGGCCCACATCTACCCTGTTGCTGCCATCCTCCGTGGATGTTGGAATTCATCCCCGTCAGCCTTCCAACATGGACTGAAGACCAGCAGCTCTCCCCAGGAATGTTCCAGGCCTTCAGTACCAGACTGGGACCACCAAGGCATCCAGCCTCATAGACTGAGCAGCTACTGGATTCTCAGACTCTCCAGCTTGTAGACAGCCCTTGTTGGACTGCCCAGCCTGTATCCTGTAAACTAATCTAATAACTCCCTTTTTCTTGTTTTGTTCTTTTTTTTGAGATAGGGTCTCACTCTAGCCCAGGCTGATCTGGAATTCACTATGGAGTCTCAGGGTGGCCTTGAACTCACAGCGATCCTCCTACCTCTGCCTCCCGAGCGCTGGGATTAAAGGCGTGCGTCACCACGCCCGACCCCATAACTCCCTTTATAATGCACGTTCATTACATATTCATCCTATCTGTTCTGTTCCTCTGGAGAACCCTGACATATATAGCAAGCATGCCCAAAACCGTGAGTCCCGTTAGAACAAATGTAAACCAAAGTTCAAGATCATGAGCAGAGCCAGGTGGGGATACGCTGGGCTCTCCTTTGACCAAGTGCATGTGGTGCCATCCATTCAGAGGCCATACTTTCTCTTCCTGTTTACTGCATTCCTCAGATCCCTTTCCAGTGAACTGATAGGACACCTGGACTTTTGGGTTTCGCATGCTTTTGGGCGAATTCTCAGGGGCAAGTTCTTCAACGGAACCCATGTGAGCGACGAAGTCATTGACGTCACCAATGCTAGTGAGCAGCGGAGGGGTGTCACTGGTGCCTGCTCTACTGGACCACGTGAGAGCAAGCGGGGTGTGCCATTCTGACATGGCTCTTAATGAAGTCATTGTGTGCCTGGCATGTTGGGGTGGCAAGCTGCAGTCATATCAAAATATAAATGAATTTTTTTCAGTTTTGTTTTTTAAATAAAACTTGATCTAGCCCAGACTGACCTGAAATTCACTACATAGTCTCAGGTTGGCCTTGAATGCACAGCTATCCTCCTACCTAGACCTCCCAATTGCTGGGATTAAAAGTGTGCACCACCACACCCAGCAGAGACAGAAAGAGAGAGAGAGAATGGGTACTCCAGGGCCTCTAGCCACTGCAACCAAATTCCAGATGCATGCACCACCTTGTGCATCTGACTTAGGTGGCTACTGGGAAATTAAACCTGGGTCATTAGGCTCTGCAAGCAAGTTTCAACCCATGAGTCATCTCTCCAGTCCCCCAAGTTTTTTTAAAGTTTTTATTATTTATTTATTTATTAAGAGACAGCTAGAGAGAAAGGGGGGGAGAGGGAGAGGGAAAGGGAGAGAGAAAGAGAGAGAATGGGCATGCCAGGGCCTCTAGCCACTGCAAACAAATTTCAGACGCATATGCCACCATGTGCATCTGGCTTATGTGGGACCTGGAGAATCGAACCAGGGTCCTTAGACTTCACAGGCATGCACCTTAACCGGTAAGCCATCTCTCCAGCCCTCAACCTTATTTTTTGTGTTTCATTGAACTTAGAGTTCTTTGATTCAGCTGTCTGACCAGCAAGCTCTAGGAATCCTCTTGTCTCTGCCTACCCACCACTGGGATTATAAGCATGTGTCACCATGCTTTGCTTTCATATGGGGGTCTGGGGATCTGAACTCAGGTTCTCATGCTTGCATGGTGAGCGCCTTGCCCACCGAGCCACCTTCTCCCTGTACCTGTGCTTGCCTTCTATAAAGATGAAAGTCTAACCATGTGCTGTCTGGCGTGGTGATGGCCCACACACAATATTAAGAATAATCCTCATAGCCAGGCACAGTGGTACATGCCTACAATCCCAGCGCGTGGGAGGCTAAGGCGAGACTGTCAACCTGGAGGCCAGCCTGGGCTACAAAGCCAGATGCTATCTCACCCTCCACCCCCCCCCACACACACACACACCTACCCAGGCATCATCCTGATGTCAAGGTGGCACGCGTGGCTATATCATTTACGGTCCTTCCAGCTCAGCTCCTGTAAAAAGAGAAAATGTCTTCCCTATTCTGTACCTCTGCTCACCCAGGCCCAGTGCTGGTGCAGTGGCTGTGCCGAATACAGGCACCCAGTCACGTGGTATGAGAGGGATCCAACAAAACCCCCAAGTTGAGGGCAGCAGAGACGCTGAGCACAGAGTGGCTTGGATTGGAGGGGCGTCAAGGAGAGGGGCTAAACCGAACAGAAACAGGGACTGCCTTGCTGGTCTGGTGCACACCTGCCCTGTCCTCCGTGGGACAGTCCTGTGCTCTCTGCTGGGGTCCGAGCCACACCCCAGAGCCTGGCTCACCTTCCCCAGGCTTCACTCAACTCTGCCGAACTCGGCTCAGCTTGACCTTCCGGGGCCCTGTTTAACCAGTCCTCGCCATCTCCTGGGGAAAATGGTTTCTGTGATGACTCACAGGGAAGGAGCCATAAAACCCTGACTCACCCAGATGCCCTCCTAGACGGTCAGCGTCTTCTGCCCTTATTCCCCCTCCCAGAGACACTTTGGGATCTGTTTCTGCCATCACCAGCTGCGACACCAACCAAGACCATCACTAGCCTTTTCCCCAACTCATTGTTTACCTGACGGGGGCTGTCACTGATAAATGTCATGCTACTAAGCAAGGTGAAAAGAAGCAAAGAAAAGCAGATCAACAAGAGAACAGGTCTGGACTGGGCTCGGGCCCACACAGTTTCTCCAGATAAGCCAGAAGTTCATGCCCCCAACTGAGAGGCTGGGGAAAAAGAAAAGAAAGAAAATCCTCTCCCCGAACTGTTTGAAAACTGGTTAAGACCGATTTTTGAAGTGCGTGACTTTAAAAATGCCCACACAAAGAAGAAATGTACCACTCCTTGTAGAATTGTTTTCTTCTGAAAAACAAAACAAAAAAAATTAAAAATCAGCAATCCACATGCAAACAACTGAATCTAGACACGGGCCTTAAGTTCACCAAAGTGAATTTAAAATGAATTGCAGAGCGAACTGTAAGCCTGTGAGACTTCTAGAAGATAATGGAAGAACACTCGGACGACCTTGACGAAGACTGACTTTTAGACTACAACAGTGAACCCACAGGCGGAAAAGAAATCACTGATAAGCTGGTCTACTCTAAAATTAAACTCCTGCTCTGCAAAAGATAATGTCAAGAGAATAAGAAGACAAGGGACAGGCTAGAGGAAAATATTTCCAGAAAGTATATCTGATAAGGGACTTATATCCAAATACACAAGTAACAGAAAAGCAACAGCCTCCTTTAAAAGGTGGGGGAAGGGGTGGGCGCGGCTGGCCTTTAATCCCTGCACTCAGTGGGCAGAGGTAGGAGGATCACTGTGAGTTCGATGCCACCCTGAGACTGCATAGTGAATTCCAGGTGCGCCTGGAGTACAGCAAGACACTACCACAAAAAAGCCAAAAAGAAACGGGGCAGGGGGAACTAACTGGTGGGCAAAAGTTCTGAATAAAATAGCTCACCAAAGAAGATACACATGGCAAGTTAGCATGTGAAACGATGTTTAACATTCTAAGTCCTTGGGGCACTGCAAATCAAATCAAAACAACAATGAGATCCCACCACATACCCATGAACCTGGCCCAAATCCAAAGCACTTTCATGGCCCATGTCCATGAAGACAAGGAACAATGGAAGTGCGTGTCACTGCTGGCAGGGCTGCAAAATGATGCGGGCACTGTTATAAAGCTAAGCGCAGAGCTGCCAGGTATGGGTCCAACCTCAGGACACTCGGGCAAAGGCAGATAGATCTACAGAGACAGTGAAAGGACCAGGGTTGCCAAGGATCAAGGTGTGGGAGGAATGAGTAAGGAGAGCACAGAGGGCTTTTTACAGGCAATAAATTGTTCTGTGGGCTGTGTAACAGAAGGCGCATGCCGTTAGATATTTATCTGACCCACAGATGTACACCAAGAGTGAACCCTAAACTGTGAATTCTGGGGGATGATGGCATGTCAGAGGAGGCTCCTGGACTGTAAGAAATGAAAGCACTCTTGGGGACGACACCCAAGGTTGTCCTCTGACCATCACATGCACACATATGCATAACCCCCCCGCACAGATGTTGGGCTGGAAAGATGGCTCAGTGGTTCAAGGTATTTACTCTGCAAGCCTGCACACCTGAGGTCAGATACCCAGCACCCATGTAAAGTTGGATGCTCTAATCCCAATGCACCTATAGCTAGTTTGGTCTTCCCAGAAGCAAACTATGTGAGAGACTCTGTCTCAAACAAGGCAGAAGAAGAGGACCAATAACCTGAGGTTATTCCTTACTATCCACACATGTGCAGTGGCATGTGCATGCCCATACATGCATCATACACACAAAAATGGCATAAAATGGGTTGGAGAGATTGCTCAGCTATTAAAGCATTTGTCTGCAAAGCCAAATGGCCCAGGTTTGATACCCACATAAAGCCAGATACACAAAGTGACATGTGCATCTATAGTTCCTTTGCAGCAGCTGGATGCCCTGCCCATTCTCTCTGTCTTCTCTCAATCTCTCTCTCTTTGCTTGTAAATAAATAAATAAAATATCTTTTGGGGGCTAGAGGAATGGCTTAGTGGTTAAGGCGTTTGCCTGCAAAGCCAAAGGACCCAGGTTCGATTCCCCAGGACCCATGTTAGCCATATGCACAAGGTGGTGTATGTGTCTGGAGTTTGTTTGCAGTAGCTGGAGGCCCTGGCATGCCCATTTTCTCTCTCTCTCCCTCTTTCTCTCATCAAACAAATAAATAAATAAAATATTTAAATAAATAAATAAAATATCCTTTTAACTTCTGGTTTCTTTTTCTTTTAACTTTTTAAATAGTATTTACTTATTTATTTAAGAGAAAGAGTCAGATAGAAAAAGAATGGGCATGCTAGGGTCTCCAGCCACTGTAAAGAAACTCCAGATGCATACTCCACCTTGTGCAACTGGCTTACATGGGTCCTGGAGAATCAAACCTTGGTCCTTTGGCTTTGCAGACAAGTGCCTTAACTACTAAGCCATCTCCCCAGCCCTAAGGTAATTTTTTTAATGGTAAAAATTTAAACAACAAATGTACCATTCCAGTGGTGGGGTGTAGACAATAGGAAAGGCTGCATGTGTTGGGACCATAGTTTTGTTCAGTTTTGCTATGAGCCTGAAGCTACTCTAAGTAAATAATGCTCAGAGGCTGGGGAGATGGCTCAGGGTTAAAGGTACTTTCTTGCCAAGCCTGCTGACTCCAGTTCGAGCTTCCCCAACTTGCAGGTAAAGTGAGAAGCAAAGTAGAGCATGCATGCGTCTGTAATGCGAAAGCATCTTCAGAAATGGGAGGTGGAGCCAAAAGAATCTGAAACTCACAGGCCAGCTAGAGAGGTTGTCCTTCCCGCATTTGCATCACACACACACACACACGAATAATGTCCAATCCCCAGCAGAGCGAAAATATCAGAAAATAAAGAAGGACTAGAAAATGATGCCTATTTTAAAACTCCAAAGGGGAAACGCTTTTTCAGAACAAATTATCACTCAAGGTCATGTAAAAACATGCTCAGTGAATGAGAGGTTGGGGGAGGGGAGGGTACCCAACAGTTCCAGGAGGGGTTGAAAAGACCCCCGTGAGCGTTCCATGTTTAGTGGAAGAGTGAGTGTACTAGACACAACAGCAACAAACAATTGTGTGCCCCTGGGGTAGATGGTCACATAAACCCTTCAGACTTTCTCCACATAAACCAGGCTGTGTTCACTGTCCGTTCTGTGGAAATGTGTGTGTGTGTGTGTGTGTGTGTGTGTGTGTGTGTGTGTGTGTTCTGCCCCAGCCTTTTTTTTAAAATTTATTTATTTACTTCACAGCGACAGACACACAGAGAGAGGCAGAGAGAGACAGAGAGAGAGAATGGGTGCGCCAGGGCTTCCAGCCACTGCAAACGAACTCCAGATGCGTGCGCCCCCTTGTGCATCTGGCTAACGTGGGTTCTGGGGAATCAAGCCTCGAACGGGGGTCCTTAGGCTTCACAGGCAAGCGCTTAACCACTAAGCCATCTCTCCACCCCCTGCCCCAGCCTTTTAAACCAAACCTTCAACATGCCACCCAGGCATTGTTTTTGAAAAGTTTCTTTTCTCCTCACATTTCTTCCTGTTCTTCCCTCAGGGCTGTGAGCCCCGTTCTTGGTCTCAGGGTGTAAAGTTTTATCACTGGTTTTTGGTTGAGTTAGTAAGTGGATTGGCCACACTGTGGGAGACATTATGGAAGACGTAACCCACGGGCATGGCATGCTGAGCACAAGGAACAGTGGGGGGGGGGGCTCTCATCTTCGAGGACACCCAAGGCCACAGGAGCCGGTGATTCCCACCAGTGCCCTACTTTAGAATCACTGGGGAGCTGCTCATCTCTGCAAAGTCAGGCATGGATCGTTGTTGCGGTCAGGTTCGCATTATTGTCAAGAGCAGCTTTGGGAGAAAAAGGTTTATTTTGGCTTACAGACTTAAGGGGAAGCTCCATGATGGCAGGGGGAAACTATGGCATGAGTAAAGGGTGGACATCACCCCCTGGCCAACATAAGGTGGACAATAGCAATAGAAAAGTGTGCCAAAGACTGGCAAGGAGAAACAGGCTATAACACCCATAAGCCTGTCCCCAACAATACACTGCCTCCAGGAGGCGTTGATTGCCAAATGTCCATCAGCTGGGAACCTAGCATTCAGAACACATAAGTTTGTGGGGGACACCTGAATCAAACCACCATAATTGTTCGCACAATCAGGGCAAATAAAGAGGGGCTGGAGAAAAATGGCTTAGAGTTAAGGCGCTTGCCTGCAAAGCCTAAGGACCCAGGTTCAATTCCCCAGGGCCCACATAAGCCTGATGAACAAGGCGGCACACATGTCTGGAGTTCATATGCAGTTGTTGGAGACCTTGGTGTACCCCATTCTCTATCTGCCTCTCCCTCTGCTTCTTTGTCTCTCAAATAAATAGATTTTTAAAAAAATGCAAGTAAAGAGAAGGAGAAGGAGGGCAACCTGGAGGAGTTGGAAAAGCATCTGTCCAGTAGAACACATAGATGCATGACTGCAAATAACAAGTCAGACATGTAGGCACATATCAGCATGCATCTTGGGTTATACATGCATGACGTGTGTGAAAACACATACATGGGTACATACATACTCAGAATGTAAATAGAAAGGGTTCTTCTTGGTATGTTCCTTTAGGCAAAATATTTTTCTTTTCTTTCTTTCTTTTTTCTTTTTGATGTGTGTGTGTGCGTGTGTTGAGACAGGGTCTCACTGTAGCCCTTGCTGCTGACTGGGACTCACTCTGTACCCCAGGCTGTCCTCAAACCCTTGGCAATCCTCCTACCTCAGCCTCCCAAGTGCTGGGAGTATAGTCCACCACATCCCACCGAGTACTTTCTTTTTTCATACTGGCTGTCATCACATGAATATTAAAGAGTCAAGTGACTGCCACACAGTGCCAGCTGGTCGACTTCTCAGAGGATAAGTGACTCTCTAGTGCAAGGTTTCTCTTGTTCCATTTTCTCAAAGTATCTGTTGTTCAAAAAAAAAAAAAGCCAGGCGTGGTGGTGCAAACCTTTAATCCCAGCATTCAGGAGGCAGAGGTGGTAGGAAGATGGCCGAGAGTTCGAGGCCACGCTGAGACTTCATAGTGAATTACAAGTCATCCTGGGCCAGAGTGAGACCCTACCTCGAAAAAGCAAAATAAAAAAAAAAAGTATCTCTTGTTACTTGTGGAATTATTCAGAGTTCCACGTCAACAATTAGCTTGAATCCCTCTGAATCTGCAAGCTATAAATGCATTTATATTATTTTTGTTTTGTTTTGTTTTGTTTTTTGAGGTAGGGTTTCACTCTAGCTCAGGCTGACCTGGAATTCACTAGGTAGTCTCAGGGTGGCCTAAACTCACAGCAATCCTCTTACCTCTGCCTCCTGAGTGCTGGGATTAAAGGCTTGAGCCACCATACCAGGCTTTTAATCTTTTGTTATTTTTGTAAAAACACAAAACAAAACAACAACAAAAAAAAACAGCTTTATTGGGATGTAATTCACCTGCCATGCAAGTCACTCACTTGAGGAACACAGCCCACTGGTTTTCAGTATATTCAGAGAAGTGTATAGCCGTCAGCACAATAGGCTTAAAATGTCTTTGTTTCTGCAGACAGAAACCCCGTACCCTTTAGCTAACGTCCATATCCCTTGATCCCTATAAGCTCTAAGCAAGAATGAATCTGTGTTTGTCTCTATGAATCTGACAAGTCCGGCTGTTTTGTGTAAACGGAATATATGGGCTGGGGAAATGGCCCAGTGGGTAAGAGTGCTTGCCATGGCAGCATGAGGACCTGAGAGATCCTGAGACCCTAAGACCATGTGAGCCCGATTCCCAGCCAGGGCATTCATGTAAAAAGCTGGTCACTGTCACACATGCCTATAACCCTAGTCCTAGGGGGAACAGAGATAAAATTGCAGGGACATCCTGATCAGCCAGTCTGACTAAAAATAGCAGCTCCAGGTTCAGCGAGAGACTCCATCACAAGGAAACTAAAAGAGTGAAAGAGGGAATTTCTCTTCTAGCCTCCACATGTATGGGAATGGGGTGTACACACTTGCACACACAAATGCATGAATTATATATACATACACAACACACATATTACATATACCCTTGCAAAACAAATAAATGGAGTAAATAATGTATACATACATTTTTTACCCATTTATCCTTCATTGACACTGGGTTGGTTTCATAATTTGGCCATTGTATGAACACTGGCATAAAAGTGCTGGGTAAATCTGTGTTTTCAATTCTTTAGGGAATGTACCTAGAAGTGGGACTGCTGGGTTGTATATTGATTCTATAGTTAGCTTTAAAAAAAAAAAAAGAAGTATTTATTTTTTATTTATTTGAGAGAGATAGAGAAGGAGGCAGATAGAAAGAATGGGTGTGCCAGGGCCTCCAGCCACTGCAAATGAATCCAAAAGCTTGTGCCGCCTTGTGCATCTGGCTTACATGGGTCCTGGGGAATTGAACCCAGGTACTTAGGCTTCATAGGCAAAAGCCTTAGCCACTAAGCCATGTCTCCAGCACTATAATTAGCCTTTGAGGAATGACTAAACTGCCTTCCACATGGCACATTTCCATAGCAATGAGTTCTAATTTCTCCAAGTCCTCACCCATGCATGATCTTCTCCTCCATCTCTGTAATAATCACAGCCATGTTTGTGGTCAGTAAATGGTTTCTTCTTTTGGCTCCAGTGTGTGTGTACCCAATATCTAAGGTGTTGGGTACCTCCTCTTGTTCTTGTTAGCTTCTTTGGAAAAATGTCTATTTGCCCATTTTTAACTGGTTTTTTCTTTTGCAGAGTCAATTTTTTTTGTTGTTTAGTTTTATTTATTTATTTGTTTGAGAGTGACAGACAGAGAGATAAAGAGGCTTATAGAGAGAGGAAGGGAGAGAATGGGCATTCCAGTGTCTCCAGCTATTGCAAAAGAACTCCAGAATCATGCACCCCCTTATGCATCTGGCTAACACGGGTCCTGGGGAATCTAGCCTTGAACTGGGTCCTTAGGCTTCACAGGCAAACTCTTAACCGCTAAGCTTTCTCTCCAGCCTGAGTCAGTTTTTTTGTTTTCCTCAACAAATGGTTTCCATCCAGTTGCCAGTACCAATGAGGAAGGTCCTGACATGGCGGTTCACCTTCATGTCCCCACTCTTGTGACCGAGCGAGACGGATCCTCTAGCTTGGACAGAACCGCTACAGGGCATTGCTCTGTGGTCCTTAAATACAAGCTCTGTCATTCTTATGTCATTTGGAGACACAGAGTGAAGATCAATATTCACTCTGTGCACCAGATACAATCAGAGCACAATTGCTGCTTCAATAGAGTTTGATGCAAGAGAGATTAGCATTAATTTTATAAAGTAAAAGGTCGTAAACCTTCCCTTTCCATAAAGTAAAAAAAAAAATTTAAGTTAAAAAATTATACCCAAGAGAGAGGTGACCAGTAATTTTTGATGTCATGTACAACCTACTCTTGCTTTATAGACAGTCAGCTCCGGAGAAGTCTATGGGGGGCGGGGGGAAGTCGGGTGACTCATCATGAGCTTCTCAAACATCAGAGAGAATAGAATTGAATGTAGGTCCTGTACCCACGGTTTCGGTCACCTCTTCCACTGTAAGAAAATGCCTGACAAAGCGATGTAGGGAACTTATTTTGGCTCACAGTTTGAGACGCAGCCCACTGTGGAGATGAAGCCACGGTCACAGGAGCATGCGGCTGCTGCTCACATTACATCTGCCATCAGAAAGTGGAGAGATGAATCCTGGTGGACACTTGCTCCTTGTCTGCAGTCAAGGGCTCCAGCCTGTGGAATGGTGCCACCAACTTTTAGCATGAGTCCTCGGGGACCCTAATCTAGCAACGTCCAACAAACATGCTCAGAGATTTGTTCACATGCATGTTGCAGTCAGCTCCTCACTGCTGAGATGAGCTTCCAGACCGTTTTTGGGAGGAAGGAGTTTATTTCAGGCTTACAAGCCCAGGGGCGTTCCATCAATGGCGAAGAAACTATTTCCATCCAAGCAGAGGGAAACAGCCACACCAAGCAAATGTGAACCAGAGCCTGCGTGAACCAGCCAGAGTTCCAACTCCTGGCTATGCAGCTTTGAGGTACAATTCCGAGTTGCCTAGGGACACAGCCTTTCTAGCAGGAATCTGCCCCACTACAAACGACAGTTGTAAGGTCAATTATAATAAGGCATCAGACATCCAGACTACCAGTATGCTGATTCTAAATCCTAGCATCAAGCTGACCACGTTAACTACCACACTCTGCCACCTGCCCCATTATGAAGATTCCTGTGCCTTGGAATAAACTTCACAGACCCAACTTACATAGACCCAACTGGATGCTGGTTAAGATTTCATATTCTATGAAAATACTTAGTAGCAGAGGCCAGTAAGGTAAAAAGGAGACATAAAAGGTAGAGAAAGGAAGGAAGGAGGATACTTAATAGGTTGATATTGTATATATGTAATTACAATGATTGTAATGGGGAGGTAATATGATGGAGAATGGAATTTCAAATGGGAAAGTGTGGGGGTGGGGCGGGAGGGAATTACCATGGGATATATTTTATAATCATGGAAAATGTTAATAAAAATTAAAAAAAAAAGATTTCATATTCTAGCTAGGCATGGTGGCGCACCCTTTAATCCCTTGGGAGGGATTTTTTAAGTTAAAAAAAATTATACCCAAGAGACAGAAGCACTTGGGAGGCAGAGGTAGGAGGTTTTCCGTGAGTTCAAGACCACCCTGATACTCCATAATGAATCTCAGGTCAGCCTGGGCTAGGGTGAGACCCTACCTCAAAAAAACAAAAAGAAAAAAAAAAGGAATTCATATTCTAGGTTGGAGAGATGGCTCAGCAGTTAAAGGGATTTGCTTTCCAAGCCTGATGGCCCAGGTTTGATTTCCAGTATCCATGTAAAACCAGATGCATGCATCTGTAGTTCATGTGCAGTGGCAAGATGCCCTAGTACACCCATCCTCTCTCTCTCTCTCTCATCTTTGCTTGCAAATAAATAATAAATGAAAATATACTTTAAAAAGAATTAATATTCTCAAATCCTGTCTGCAGGTGGGACTAGGAATCTCAATTTTTTTTTTTTTTTTTTTTTTTTTTGGTTTTTTGAGGTAGGGTCTCACTCTAGCCCAGGCTGACCTAGAATTCACTATGTAGTCTCAGGGCAGCCTCAAACTCAGGGCGATCCATCTACCTCTGCCTCCTGAGTGCGGGGATTAAAGGTGTGTGTCACTACGCCCAGCTGGAATCTGAATTTTGATGTGCTTTCTAAGTGCAACAGTTACCTTCTTGTTGCTAGGGAAAAAACAAACAACCACCACCACCACAACAACAACAACAAAAGAAAACCCACCAGCAGCAGCAGCCAGCCAAAAGCGGCACCTAGAAGGAACGAGTTTATTTTGGCTTACAGTGTCAAGGGGAAATTTCATGATGGCAGGGAAATCATGGCAGAGAACAGAGGCTGGGCATCACATCTTGTCATGTCAGCTTGGGGAAAACTTCAAGAGAGCCAGGGAACACCCAGTAGGGCTGGGCAAATAAACCTCGAGCTCTCTCCCCCAGGCAACGCATCTCCAAATTGCTACCAGCTGGGATTGAGTATGAGACTTAATCATAAACACGTGAGGCTGTGGGGGTGGCCACTCCACAGTCGAACCACCACAGCAGGTGATTTAATTAGGTAAAAAGGAAAGACAGAAGCTTGATTGGCTTCTCAAGGGTCAGACAAATTCAACATACAGAAAGCATGACCTCTTTCAAAGCCTTTGATTAAACCAATACAGGCACGCAAAGAGTTCCCCCTTCAAATAGCACATGAGTGTTGACAGGTTAGAGTTATCCTGATTATCTTCCTGCTGGCAATTATCTGTCTGTTAAGCTGAAGTGTAGCCCAGATCTACCAATATACATTAGCCTTGAAATGCTGTCTCCCCAGTTCTCATCATATGGCCATTTGAGAGGAATCTCTTCTGTTCCTACCTAGGCTGACAGTAAACCCTGACCACATTCACTTAACATATTTCCCACAATTTTCACTTGCAGGAAGTGTGCCCTTTAAAAAAAAAAAAAAAAAAAAAAAACAGAAGCAGCCATGTGTCAATTAATGGCAGTGTGTGCTCAACTGCCATGTTAATATGATGGCATACTATGCATTTCAAAGTTATGTTTATTAAAGTAATGTGCCAACACATATAGTTTCTATAGTGTGATGTTAAGGCAAATAATGCATGGAGGTTCTAATTATAACTTTCTATTATTATAGGACCTAGATATATAAAACCCTGGAAGTTAATTTCCAAGAATGCATAGTAGCCATGGTTGGAACACATAGCTACATATCATTTATTTTCTTCCTACTGTTCAAAATATGTTGTCTGTTATAAATGTGTGTGTCAGGGCCTCCAGCCACTGCAAACTCTAGACACCTGCGCCCCCTTGTGCATCTGGCTTACGTGAGTCCTGGGGAATCGAACCAAGGTCTTTGGGCTTTGCAGGCAAGTGCCTTAAGTGCTAAGCCATCTCTCCAGCCCATATAAATAAAATTTAAAAATACTGCAAGGATGGAGGGTGTTGTGACCTCTCATCTGGGGTGTGACTTAATCATCTAAGAGTCAGCAGACACCTTTCCATGGGTCACAGGTATTATCCTTTCAGAATGGAGAAAAAGTGGAGTGGCAGGTTTCAGGAGGTCCAGACCAAGGCTCTGCCCCTCCACACAGGTCTTTCTTTGGACAGGAGGAAGAAAGGAATCTGCTGTGGGAGGTTAAGGAATGGGGCAGACCCCTCTAAAAACATTGAAGGCTTAGGGCAGCCCGAATGGAAGACTGTAAACTGGGATTATACTGCTAATGTCTCTCATGAGGCTGGGAGATGGGGCAGAGAAGCACTTGGAAAGTGGGATTTCTAAAGTGTTGCCGTCAGGTTCGCATTGCTGGCAGAAAACACCCAACCGAGAGCAGCTTGTGGGGGGAAAACAGTTTATTTTTGGCTTACAGACTCGAGGGGAAGCTCCATGGTGGCAGGGGAAAATGGCACGAGCAGAGGGTGGACATCACCCCTTGACAACATCAGGTGGACAACAGCAACAGGAGAGTGTGCTGAACACTGGCATGAAGAAACTGGCTATGACACCCATAAGCCCGCCCCCAACAATACCTCACCTCCAGGCAGCGTTAATTTCCAAATCTCCATCAGCTGGGAACCTAGCATTCAGAACACCTAAGTTTATGGGGGACACCTGAATCACACCACCACAAAAGCCTTGGTTGAATTCCCTCTGCAAAACTGTCCTGGGTTGAAAACCCCACCCTCTTCCTCAATGCCTTCTCCCTGCCACCTCTTCCCCTTGTCAGTTTGGGATAGCATCCACTATCTGGGTCTTCAGCACCAGGCTGGCTCCTTATGGGATGTGGAGGAAGGAGGCTGAGGCTCCTGGAGAAGTGGGTGTCAGAAGGAAATACGGGGTAACCGAGAATGGCAGAATTCTACATTTTCCAAAGTGGAAAGAGAGAGGAGAAACTTACAACTATTCATTGAGTGCCTACTTATGTGTTAGGCACTATTTATGGGGTGGGACTTCTCTGTGGTGTAGCTGCCCATTATTAGCCAGGCGGACTTTGGGGTGATTCAAGCACCCAAGAGTCTCTCATGCTTATGTTAAGTCTCCCCCCCACACACAGAAAAAAAAAAAAAAACCTCATCAGTTCACCAAGCTAGACTCGATGGAATCCTTTCTTTGTTCTGCCAATGCCCTTTCTATTTGAGGTAGACAGACATTTCTTCACATCCACCCAGAAAAAGTCCAATACAAAGAAATCTATGGCCCTTATTTATTTATTTATTTATTTTTGAGGTAGGATCTCACTCTAGATCAGGCTGACCTGTAAAATAATTCACTACATATTCTCAGAGTGGCCTTGAACTCACGGCAATCCACCTACCTCTGCTTCCCGCATGCTGGGATTAAAGGCGTGTGTCACCATGCCCAGCTGACATATGGCTAGAGAGATGGCTTAGCAGTTAAGGCACTTGCCTGCAAAGCCCAAAGACCTTGGTTCGATTCCCCAGGACTCACGTAAGCCAGATGCACAAGGAGACACAGGTGTCTAGAGTTTGTTTGCAGTGGCTGGAGGCCCTGACACATGCATTCTCTCTCTCTCTCCCTTTCTCTTTCTCTCTGTATGTGTGTGTCTGCCTCTTTCTCTTCCTCTCTCAAATAAATAAATAATTTTTAAACTTTATTTTGAAAAATTATTTATGTATTTATTTATTTGGGAGAGAAGAAAAGAAAGGGCTTCTTGCTGCTGCAAATGAACTCCAGATGCACAAGTCACTTTGTGCATCCGGCTTTATGTGGGTATCAGGGAATCGAACCAAGACATGCAAGCTTCCCACCAAGTACTTTTTAAAAAAATACTTTCTTTTTATTTATTTATTTATTTGACAGAGGTAAAGGGGGAGATAGAGAGAGAATGGGTGCGCCAAGGCCTTCAGCCACTGCAAACAAACTCCAGACACATGTCTGCCTCCTCTTGTGCATCTGGCTACCATAGGTCCTGGGGAATCAAACCTGGGTCCTTTGGCTTTGCAGGCAAACACCTTAACCACTAAGCCATCCCTCCAGCCCCTCCACCGAGCACTTTTAATTACTGAGCCATCTCCCCAGCTCTGCAATATCTTTTTGCTATTATCATTCTGCTCCCACCTTTATTTTTTTTCCTACCCCCAAGAAGCAAAAACAAATGGGAACTGACACACACAAAAGCCCCATCCCAGCCTATGTTGAGTAGGTGGGTTGGGAGGGCTAATGAAGACCTCAGGAAGATTTTGAGTCTCAGGAACCCTAATTGCCTCCTTCCTCCCTCCGTGAAGGAGTGTTAACAGGCCCAGTTTTTGCCACAGCCCTAATGGATGGTCACAGCTGCTTGGATTCAAGATGGCGATGGTCACATCTGACCTGGAGAAAAGGGCTGCACACATATCACCACACCTGTGATCCAAATAGAATAGACACGTGTTTCTGTGAATAATCACTCCTCTTCCTGAGTTCAGTGTCCCTAAACACTGGTTTCGTGACAAGTGTGTATGTTATATGCAGGGTGGTTCATCTCATCCAAAAGTCAAACAAGGCCGGGCGTGGTGGCGCACACATCTTTAATCACAGCACTCGGGAGGCAGAGGTAGGAGGATCGCTGTGAGTTTGAAGCCACACTGAGACTCCATAGTGAATTCTTGAAAACCCAAAAAAAAAAAAAAAAAAAAAAAGTCAAACAAGGACCGGAGAGATGGCTTAGTGGTTAAGATACTTGCCTGAGAAGCCTAAGGACCCATGCTCTACTCTCCAGATCCCATATAAGCCAGACGCACAAGATGATGCAAGCATACAAGGTTGCACATGCGCACAAGAGGCACATGCGTCTGGAGTTCAATTGCAGTGGCCAGAGGCCCTGGCATGCCCATTCTCTCTCTCTCCCTCATTAAAAACAAAAAAAGTCAAAATGGGCTAGAGAGGTGGCTTATCAGTTAAGGAGTTTGCCTACAAAACCAAAGGACCCCAATTCAATTCCCCAGAACCCACGTAAGCCAGATGTACAAGGTAGCACATAAGTCTGGAGTTTGCAAGTGCTGAAGGCCCTGGCATACCTATTCTCTCCCACTCTCCCTCTCAAAATAAATAAAAATTAAAAACAAAACAACAACAACAAAAAGCAATAAGCTGGGCATGGTGGCACATGCCTTTAAAAAAAAAAAGGTAAAAAATAAAGTAAAATTCATTCATGGCTGGGCTGGTTTCAGAGGGGAAAATGCTCTGGGGTGGCATTTACAAAACACTGTTGGCTTTTGACAAGCTGAAAGAATTATGGATAAGTATAGAACTATGTATAGCATAGAACTTTCCAGAAATAAAATTCAGCATCAAGTGGGTAGAATCCAGCCATCTGAAAGCACAGTTCTGAAAACTGGGTTCTAAGCCTTGATCTGTTATCAACTGACTGTGTTGGGCTAGGAAAGCTGACTTCCCTGTCTTGGCTTCTTATTTATCTAAACTGAGAGAACCAAAGGTTATATACACATACATGCATTTGGGTCTATATGTGTATAAACATGTGTGGTGAGATTTATTTTAAGGAATTGGTTCATAAGACTGTGTGGCTGGCAAATCCAAAATCCAAAAACATGGGCCAGCAGCCTGGAAACTCAGACAAGGGGTTGGTTCCTTGTCATGAGGCAAAATTTCCTCTTCCCTGGGAAGCTTCACTTCTTCTCTTAAGGCCTTCAACTGATTGGATAAAGTCCACCCATTATCAAATATAATTTCCTTTACTTGAAGTCAGCTGACTATAGGGCGGGGACTCTAGCTCATGGCAGGGTGTTTGCCTATCATGCACACATGAAGCCCTGGGTTCAATTCCTGGCATCTCAAGTGTATTAATAAAGCCAACTGATGACAGATATTGACCAAGCCTACAAAATACCTCCGTGGTTAAGGTGCTTGCCTGCAAAGCCTAATGACATAGGTTCGATTCCCCGGTACCCATGTAAAGCCAGGTGCACAAGGTAGGCGCACGCATCTGGAGTTTGTTTGCAGCAGCTAGAATGTCCATTCTCTCTGTCTCTCTCTGCTTGCAAATAAATTAGTAAAAATGTCAAAAGTCTCCCCCAACACCCAGTACCTAGTATCATACCTGGTGAAATAATTTGGTGCTATGGAGTTGCCCCATTGACAGGAGAGTTCTGATGTCCCCCAGAAAGTGCAATAACAGGACAAAGGCCTTTACTTTATAAATTTCCTGGGACCTCGGGTACTGGCAATGATGTCATGAGGGGCTGTTGCTCCCAAAAGCCTTTGCAGGAGCCTGAAGGAACCCACCTCTCAAGTCCTGGGTACAGGTGGCTGTACTTATCCAAGAGGGGCGTCACAGGTGGCGGAACCAGAGACAGGACAGAAGGCCCGAGATGACCCCACCCTGGGGCTCTTCCATTACCACATTCACCACCCCGTGAAGCAGGGTGACCGACTGACATGGAAGTAGGAACAGAGAAGAAAGCCACACAAAGATCAGGGACAGACAGGGACGGGAAGCCCTTTGCAGCATCCCCGACTATGGAAGGGAGTTTGAGCTAAGTTCAGCCAACTTTCCAGGGGTGCAGGAGCCCCCCCCCCCGCCAGTGACATCCGGTGTTTACAAGCCAGATTGAAATGACTTTGCCGTGCTCCTTCGTCCCCCCATGCTGGGGGCAATCAAGTGGAACAGGCTGATGCAGCATGGGCGGCGCATACATTTCCCACAGATCTTTAAGTCATTAACAGTTCCGAATTAAGCAGCTGGCTGAGTTCACGGCTTGAAGAAGCAGGACGCAGTGGGTTTCGGGGCGACTGGATGTTCAACAGCAGAAGTGAGGTGAGGAGAGATGCTCAAAGACAGTGAGATGGGAGCGAGCCAGACAGCACACACGCTCCGGTGAAGGCCTGTTTCTCCATTTGCGGGAAGCCAGCAAGCAAAGCCAGTGATCCCTGTCTCTTAAACAGCTAATTAATTAATTAACTTAATTATTTGTAATCAATTATTATTTAATTACTTAATTAAATAGCTAACACCATTGTCTTCCATCCCTCAATCCTGGCAGATGAGGTACTGAAGGGCTCTGGCCCATGTTCTCAAACACCTATCCTTGGCCAAAGCCAGTGGATAGTGTATGATTTTCTTTGGTTTTGTACCATTTGTTTTTAATTTTCTGTTATTGTTATTTATTTGAGAGCGATAGACAGAGAGAGAAAGAGGCAGCTTGAGAGAGAGAGAAAGGGAACACCAGGATCTCCAGCCACTGCAAACGAACTCCAGACGCGTGCACCCCCTTGGGCATCTGGCTAACGTGGTTCCTGGGGAACCGAGCCTCGAACCCGGGTCCTTAGGCTTCACAGGCAAGAATTTGACTGCTAAGCCCCCTTTCCAGCCTGCTTTGCATCATTTCTATAGTGGGTGTGCATTACTTTACTTTCATGAACAAGAGAGAAAACAGTTTAAAAACCTAGCAGGAGCCAGGTGTGGTGGCGCACACCTTTAGTCCCAGCACTAGGGAGGCCAAGGTAGCAGGATCCCTGTGTGTTCAAGGCCACCCTGAGACTACATAGTGATTCCAGGTCAGCCTGGACTACAGCGAGACCCTACCTCAAAAAACAAAAACAGGGGTTGGAGAGATGCCTTACTGGTTGAGTCGCTTGCCTGTAAAGCCTAAGGACTCAGGTTTGATTCCTTAGTCCCCCCTTTAGCCAGGTGCATAAGGTGGTGCATGCATCTACGGCTCATTTGCAGTGGCCTGGTGCACCTCTCTCTCTCTCTCTCTCTCTATTTCTCTTGGCCTCATTTTCTCTCAAATAAATAAATAAAATATGTTTTTGAAAAAAGAAAAAAACAAAAACAGGCCGGGCGTAGCGGTGCACACCTTTAATCCCAACATTCAGGAGGCAGAGGTAGGAGGATCGCTGTGAGTTCGAGGCCACCCTGAGACTACAGAGTGAATTCCAAGTCAGCCTGGGCTAGTGTGAGACCTTACCTCAGGGAAAAAAAAAATCAAAAACAAAACAAAACAAATAAACCTAGCAAGAGACCCTCAGTTTCAAGGTGATAAATTTGAGGGCACATGCTTTCTCTCCACTCCAGTGTGAAACATCCTTTGAAATGATCCGATAAAGACCAGGAGCTGAACTGGACAGTGGAGAATGATGAACGCTATCATAAATGGGCGGAAGTTCTGAGGACATTCAGAAGAACCAAGCAGATAGGGAAACAGACTGGAGGGTTAAACTGGCACGCTTTTCCAAAGAGTGATTTGACAGTTTATTAACCATAAATGTGCACACCAGATCAACAGCTACCCCACCATCAGGAATTGATCCTGAGGAAACATGGACATATATACACAGATGCATGATATATATATATATTTTAATAAATATTTTTAAATTATTTTTTCATTTATTTTTATTTACTTATTTGAGAGCAACAGACAGAGAGAAAGAGGCAGAGAGAGAGAGAGAAAATGGGCGCGTCAGGGCCTCCAGCCACTGCAAACTAACTCCAGACGCATGCACCCCCTTGTGCATCTGGCTAACATGGGTCCTGGGGAATCCAGCCTCGAACCAGGGCCCTTAGGTTTCACAGGCAAGCACTTAACCACTAAGCCATCTCTCCAGCCCATGTTATATATTTTTACTTGTTGTATTTTCAAGGCTTATTATTTCCACCTCTGTTCAACTATTTCTTTTTTAAATGTTTTATTTATTTATGTATGAGAGAGAGAGAGAGAGAGGCAGATAGAGGGAATGGGCACACCAGGTCCTCCAGCCACAGCAAACCAACTTCAGACACATGCACCACCTTGTGCATCCGGTTTACATGGGTACTGGGGAATCAAACCTGGGTCCTTAGGCTTTGCAGGCAAGGGCCTTAACCACTAAGCAATTTCTACAGCTCTGTTCAACTATTTCTGATTGATATGCTTACTCTAAAAGTTGCAACCAATTTTAAGAAAGCATTTTGTTTTGATACTATGCTGACATTGTCCCATGCTGGATGCTGGGCCACCTAGTGTATCAGAATTACATTTATTCTTACCCAGTGCTATGTGAGCAGAGGCAATGTGCATAATCTCAGGCCAAAGGTCTTAGTGAATCCTCACATCTCTACTCTCTCTGCCCACTGGCTGAATGCAGACCTGCAAGGCCTTGGGGGTCACATACTTATAGAAAAATGACACATGATCACCACCAAGTGGATTCTTACAGAGCAAAAAATAAGCTCTGATTGACTAGATAAAACCATGGAAAGTTGAGAGTAAATTTGTTTTTGCTGCTAGCATTATCCTAAATCAAACATTGCCATTTTTGGGGGGGGGGTTCAAGGTAGGGTCCTACTCTAGCCCAGGCTGACCTGGAATTCACTATGGAGTCTCAGGGTGGCCTCGAACTCACAGCAATCCTCCTACCTCTGCCTCCCGAGTGCTGGGATTAAAGGCGTGTGCCACCATGCCCGGCTCATAAAACATTGCCATTTTCTTTTCTTCCAGGCAGGGTCTCACTCTAGCCCAGGCTGATCTGGAACTCACTCTGTAGCCCCAAGCTGGCCTCAAACTCCCAGCAATCGTCCTGCTGACTGCTGGAACTAAAGACATGTACCACTACACCCAACAGACATTGCTATTTTGAAGTGAGTACTTCCATAATAAAGCCAAGAACAGGTGATGAAAATTTGATAGTTAAAGGACAGCTGTGAAAAAATAGATTTGGGGATGGAGAGATGGCTTAATGGTTAAGGCACTTGCTGGCAGATTCAATTCCCCAGTATCCACATAAAGCCAGATGCACAATATGGCCCATGTGTCTGGACCTCATTTGCAGTGGCTAAAAGCCTTGGAGTACCCTTTCTCTCTCTCTCCTTCTGCCTCTCAAATAAATTAAAAAAATAGATTTAGGTTGATATTGTATATATGTAAGTACAATGATTGTGATGGAGAGGTAATATGATGGAGAATGGAATTTCAAAGGGGAAAGTGTGGAGGGGAGGGAGGGAATTAACATATTTTTTTTATAATAATGGAAAATGCTAATAAAATTTTTTTTTAAAAAAAAAGAGGGCTGGAGAGATGGTTTAGTGGTTAAGGCCCTTGCCTGCAAAACCTAAGAACCCATGTTCAATTCCCCAATACCCATGTAAGCCAGAGGCACAAGGTGGCACATGCACATATATCTGGAGTTTGTTTGCAGCAGCTAGAAACCCCAACATGGCCATTCTCTGTCTATCTGCCTGCACCCCCTTAAATAAATAAATAAATATATAAAAAAATATAAAAAATAAAAAGAAAAGAAAAATAGATTTTGTAGGCCAAGCCAACATTAGCAAAACTATCACTTGCAGTAACTTGAAGCTGGGCCACAAGCCCAGCAGAGCCTATAGCTCTAAGGAAAATGACTGGCTTGGCCAGTATTATTGTATCTCAGCTCTCACTTGCTGCATTTGGCAGGTGTTAAAAAGAACTGAGTATTGGGCTGGAGAGATGGCTTAGCAGTTAAGCGCTTGCCTGAGAAGCCTAAGGATCCCGGTTCGAAGCTTGATTCCCCAGGACCCACGTTAGCCAGATGCACAAGGGGGTGCATGCGTCTGGAGTTTGTTTGCAGTGGCTGGAGGCCCTGACGTGCCCATTCTCTCTCTCTCTCTCTCCCTCTCCCTCTCCCTCCCTCCCTCCCTCCCTCCCTCTCTCTCTCTCTCTCTCTCTGTTGCTCTCAGTTTAAAAAAAAAAAAGAACTGAGTATAGACAAAAATGTGTGGGAAAGAGATGATGAAATAACGTAAGGCATAAATACAAAGGACCAAATATTTAAACAGTTTGCCAGGACCTCGTAATTACTCAGAGGGTCTCTTGCACAGCTATGATCAGGCTCAGAGTGCTGTTTACACAGAAGTTCCCTTTAAACTCAAGCTGAGACCTCCCCCCCCCCAACAAAGAAGGCCGGCTGGAGAAATGGCGGGGAAGATGAGCATCAAAACATGGGAGTCTGGGGCTGGAGAGATGGCTCAGTGGCTAAGGCACTTGCTTTCAAAGCCTAAGGACCCAGGTTTGACTCTCCAGGTCCCACATAAGCCAGATGCACAAGGTGGCACAGGTGTCTGGAGTTCGTTTGCAGTGTTAGAGGTCTTGACGATCCCATTCTCTTTCTCTTTCTCTTTCTCTCTCTCCCTCTGTCTCTGACACAAATAAATATAAATACTTTAAAAAAAAACATGGTAGTCTGAATTCAGATGCATTTTTTTAATTGTTTTTTAAATTTTTTTTTATTTATTTATTTGAGAGTGACAGACACAGAGAGAAAGACAGATAGAGGGAGAGAGAGAGAATGGGCGCGCCAGGGCTTCCAGCCACTGCAAACGAACTCCAGACGCATGCGCCCCCTTGTGCATCAGATGCATTTTAAGAGAATATTAAACACCAGCCTGTGTGACAGGTGTGAAACACCTCCTTGATGACTTTTAGTGTCTGCTATCATTTTCACGGGCGTGGTGATATTTTGCAATTGAATTACCTCCAGAAAAAATAATTTGGGTGTCATCTTTTAGTGCCTGTGTGTTTGCCTGGTACATGTGGTAGGGAATGTGTGTGGTGTATGCATAATACATACATGTGTATGTGTACAGATATGCGGGCCCCAGCGCATGTGATGTCCTCCTCTGGCCTCTGCTTATATGCACACACCTGTATACACACATGCCGTGTACCACACACACAAATCATAATGAATATGTTCAAAGGACAGAGGAGAACACTGGGAATCCTTCCTTTGTTGCCTTTCTGTATGTTTTCTCTTCTTTTTCAGGTGTTTTTTTTTTTTTTTTTTTGAGGTAGGGTCTCACTCCATCTCAGGCTGACCTGGAATTCACTACGTAGTCTCAGAGTAGGTTTGAACTCATGGTGATCCTCCTACCTCCACCTCCCCAGTGCTGGGATTAAAGGCGTGAGCCACCCCTCTGGGCTCCTGTATATTTTCGTGAAGTAAGATCACTCACTCAAGCCCTGGCTGCCAGGTATTTTTGTTGTTGTTTCTGTTGTTATTTTATTTCAGTCAGACTGGCTGACCAGAGAGTGCCGGTGATTTTCTTGTCTCTGACATGGCCCCTCCACAGAACTGGGGTTACAGTCACACATGGTCACACCTGGTTTGGGGCCAATTCTTAAGAGCTTGTGACTGTAAAATAAAGCTTAGCCCTTCCCCAAATATAACTCAGCAAGAAATTTCAATACCCATTGCTGATTCTGGGTTTTCAAAATCTCTCAAGAATGTAAGATTCGGGGCTGGAGAGATGGCTTAGCGGTTAAGTGCTTGCCTGTGAAGCCTAAGGACCCTGGTTCAAGGCTCGGTTCCCCAGGTCCCACGTTAGCCAGATGCACAAGGGGGCGCACGCGTCTGGAGTTCGTTTGCAGAGGCTGGAAGCCCTGGCGCGCCCATTCTCTCTCTCCCTCTATCTGCCTTTCTCTCTGTGTCTGTTGCTCTCAAATAAACAAATAAATAAAATATTAAAAAAAAAAAAAAAAGAAAGGCCTTGACATTTGTCCAAACCATAAAATCTTGATACCTCTTTAGCACAGTAGTTAAAAACACTAAACAATTGCTCTGCTCCGCACGATAAAAGATTCATTATAATGTGTGTGTGTGTCGTTTATGACATGTGTGTATACAGGTGTGTGGATACACGTGCCCTGGGTGCACATAAGCAGAGGCCAGAGGAGGACGTCACACAGTCCCCTGTATCCCTTTTCTGCTTTATTTCCTTGAGACGGGGTCTCTCATTGAGCCTACAGGCCACTGATCTTTGGTGAGACTGGCTGACCGTAGTCCCAGAGATTCTCTTGTCTCTGCCCAACTTCAGCACTGTGCAGGCGTGTGTATCCATGCTTGGCTTTTCACCTGGGTGCTAAGGGTGGAGGGAGCCCAGGGTCTCATGCTTACTCAGAAAGCCCTCCTACCCAGCAACCCACCTCCAGTGGAGCCCAGATCACTGTCAATTGTTCCAAAATTGGCTGCAAACCCAGATGAGACTTGGGATGAATACAGTCTGCACGTAATAGTGACATCCTTACCTCAACTAGGTCTGCACCTGATCTTGGAGCACTTGACAGCTGAAACACTGCGTGTTCTCTCCGGGCTTTCACACTGACTGTGTTGTGGACGGACCTCTGGATTTACTTGCTGAGTGTGGGCAGTCACAATGAACACCACGGCTACCCCACCAGGCCGGCACAAAACATCCCACGTTGACAGCCTCCTCATATTACTTACGTTTCTCACTGCTGTAACAGTGCCTGGCAGTAGCAGCTTGGGGGAGGAGAGGTGTGTTTCTGGGGTGGTGATTCTGAGGGAACAGTCCAGTGTGGGGGAGGGGCCCCACGTGAGCGGGAGCGCGAAGCGGCTGCTTGTCGCATCTTCGCACATCAGGGCGTATAGAGACAACAGGAAGCCGGGCAGACCTGTAACTCTCACAACCTACCCCCAGGGGTCTAAATCCCCCAGTCCTATCACATAAAGGGTTCAGAACCTCCCCAGACAGCTCAAACAACTGGGAACCAAGTGTTTAAACCCAGGAGATTGTGAGGGGCAGTTTACATTCAAAGCAGAGTACTTCCCATGACAATTTCTAATAAAAGCACTGTATAATGTGATGAATGAAAGACACACGAAGCCCATCTGAGAGCATTAAGAGGCATCAGAGATCGCTCAGTGGTTAAAGCACTTGTCTGCATAGCCTAAAAACCCAGGTTCAATTCCTCAGTACCACATAAAGCCAGATGCACAACGTGACACATGAGACTGGAGTTCATTTGCAGCAGCTAGAGACCCTCGTATGCCCATTCTCTCTCTTTCTTCCCCCTCTCTCTGTTTTTGCTTGCAAATAAATAAAAATATTTTTTAAGGACTAGAGAGATAGCTTAGCAGTTAAGGCACCTGCCTATGAAGCCTAGGAACCCAGGTTCAATTCCCCAGTACCCACGCAAAGACAGATGCACAAGGTGGTGCATGCGTCCAGAGTTCATTTGTAGAGGCCCTGGTACACCTATTCCCTCTATCTGCTTATCTCTCCCCCTCTGTCTCAAATAAATGAATGAATAAATAAATAAATAATTTTTAAAAAGCTTTATAAAAATTTTTTTTAAAAAAACCAGGACACTCAGGACTGAGGAAACAGCTTAGTGGGTAAGAGAGCTTGCTGTGCAAGTGTGAGGGTTTGAGACACCCTTAGTTCAATCCCCAGCACCCATGTAAGAAGCCAGGCATGGCCACACATACCCATAACCCAGTTCTGTTGGGGGACAGAGGTAGAGTTGCTAAGGTCTGCTGGTCATCTCATGACTGAAAAACTGATAGCTCTAGGTTCAGTCAGAGACTCCCATCTCAAGGGAAATAAGCAGATCAGCAAAGGAAGACACCCGACCTTCTCTTCCGGCCTCTGCCACACAAATCTGTACATATACTATATACATACATGCACCACACCACGCATGCTACACAAACACACACGTGTCATAAGGCATTGGGGAATTGGGTATGATAGCACAAGTCTGTAATTCCAGCCCTTGGGAGGGCAGGAATTGCAAGTTTGCCAGTCTGTAAATAAACAAAAGACAGATAGATGATAGATAGATAGATAGATAGATAGATAGATAGATAGATAGATAGATAGATAGGAAGGAGAGGAGGGGATAGAATTGGAGTAAATGTCAAAGGAATTTACAAGCCAGAACTTTAAAATAGCTGGTAAAATGGAATTTTTGCACTATTACTGAGACCTGTAGTAGCCAACAAGCAATGTGGCCCACTTCCGAAGCAGAGATCCTCCACGGCGCTAAGCAGGGAGCTGTAAGTGGCCAGCCTGTTTCTCGGGGGTTCAGCTTCCCTCAGGAAACTTGTTTACCACAGTGCCATCACCGAGGACTTTTCACCCACATTGTCATTATGTAAGCATGCCATCTGAAAAGCTTTTATAAACCTATTTCTAGTACATTATTTTCACCATGACATTTTACTTCATTAAAACAGCTAATAAACTAAGCAATTAATCGTAATCACTAGTATTTATCACATTTTTGTGCCTTATTATATTTTCTTTATAAAATAGTTACTTGGGTACTGGAGTGAGTTTACTTTAAAATTTCACACACACACACACACAGAAAGAGAGAGAGAGGGAGGGAGGGAGGAAGGGAGCTATAATGTAAAAGGCTGAGATGGAAATATCTTTTTTGCAAGCTGAATTACTCATTTTTAATTTGAACTGTTGAACATGGGGCCTAAATTAGACCCTGCTGAACCCAGCACAGCCTGACTCATAAATAAAGTACTTACTGAATTTTGAGTATAGTCTCAAAATCTAAATTATGTTACACAATTCTGACTAGCTAGGAAATATATACGTGTTTAAACGAGATGTCCAGAACTGTTATATGACCATATAACAGACCATAAATGCATGTTTACCATCTTTTATAAGAACAAAAATATTTAATCTTTAAAAAGCTGTCAGATCTGCTCTTGTATTCCATATGCTCTTTTTAAAAATTTTGTTCATTCTTATTTATTTATATGAGAGTGACAGACAGAGAGAGAGAGAGAGAGAGAGAGAGAGATACACACACACACACACAGAATGGACACACCAGGGCTTCCAGCCACTGCAAACGAACTCCAGACACGTGCACCCCCTTGTGCATCTGGCTAACGTGGGTCCTGGGGAATAAGAGCCTCGAACCGGAGTCCCTAGGCTTTACAGGCAAGCACTTAACCACTAAGCCATCTCTCCAGCCCCTGCACGCTCTTTTAAGGAGCGTGGGGAGCGCTTTTAGGAGGATGCAGGATTTTGACACTTAAGGGTCCTATATTTTTCCAGAAGCTATCTGGTAGGCAAGTCTATAAAAATATTTCTATAGTTCCAAACATTAAAACATGGGGCTAAAGAGAAAATATCTACAAGTCTTCCAACTAAGTCATTCTCATTCTCTGTGGCAATATCCCTCCCCATCAAATCTCCAAACAGTGACTGAGACGGTATTTGGAAAAGGGATTTCTGCTGATGCGATTAAGTTAAGGATCTTGACAGGAGGATTACCCAGGTAGGCCCTAAATCCAATGACAAGTGTCCTTGCAAGAAAAGAGAGGGTCGGTGAGACAGGCAAGAGGGGTAGACAGACTCATCGAGAAGAAGGTGACATGAGGCTGGAGGGAGCCCAGGATGTGGGACGGCTACCAGCAGCTGGAATCCGGAAGAAGCAGGAATGGATTGCTTCCAACATCCCACAGGGAGAACAGCCTTGCTGGAGTTTGGAGTTCTGGCTTCCAGAACCATGAAAGAACAACGCAGAGTGTTGTTTTCTCCAATTTTATTATTATTAATATTTTATTTGTTTGGGAGAGAAAGAGGCAGAGAGAGAGAGAGAGAATGGGTATGCCCCATTCACTGCAAATGAACTCCAAATGCACTTGCCACCTTGTGCATCTGGCTTACGTGGGACCTAGGGAATCAAACGTTGGTCCTTTGGCTTTGCAAGCAAGCACCTTAACTGCTAAGCTATCTCCCCAGCCCCAAAGCTGGGTGTTTTAAAGACACTAAATTTACAGTGCTTTGTTATGGCAGCCACAGGACGCTAACCCATCCATACTACTTTCTACATAGGATGAATCTGTAGGGCATACAGATTCACCTCTCAACTAACACAGGCAGAGTGGAACAGCATGACTTCTCCACGGGCATGTCTGCTGCATAAACACTGCCCACAGTTGTAGACACGGGAGTATTGATCCTCCCGTGAGTGTAAATTATACCTGCTCTCCTGAGAATGCCTAGGGAGGGAGATACATAGATTTTTACATCTCAAACCTATTTCAGCTGCAGCTATGCTTCAAGGTCAAACAACTTTAAAACCCACAGACAGTTGGCCTTAGATCTAAAGCATTGATCTTACTAGCATTGTGATAACAAAATAAAAAGAAAACCATTCATTATTTCATGACACGAGACGGGTGCGCACCAGGCTGGGAATGAGTCCCCTCTCTTTCCTCTTGTAATTTCTGTTTTCTGTAAAAAGTGTTAATACTCTGGAAAGGAGGTCTGAGTAAGGAAAGGAACACTTAGAAAGAAAGTCAAGGAGATTTTCCTTGAGAGTGAGAGGAGGTTTATTTCACAACGTGGGTCTGACAGCCACATTGTGTGTGCGGGCTATTGTTTTCTCTCCCCTCTGGGAGCACACAGAGCAGCTCTGTCTTATCAGTGAATGTGCAGGAACTTCTCAGGGGAGCCTGAGGAGCCCCAAACCTCAGCATCTTCTCTCTTGGGTGTTGGAGGGCAAGTAAAGGTGGGGATAAAGAAATCAATAAAGAATATTGGCTTTTTTCTTTTTCGTTTTTAGGCCTTGGAGAAATCTCCCAAGTTGTTGCAAAGTGCTTAGTGCCAAGGCTGCACGGAAGACAAGTGGGAAGAGATAAATAATATGTCAATTATCCCTCCCAACAGTCCTGGGGGTCAGGCAGCAGCATCCCCATTTACAGATGGCCAAATGAGGTTTTAAGAGGTTGGAGAAGGGGGCGCTATTGGAAGATCATGGAAAACTACAACTCACCCAGTAGGAAATAAAAAGATCATTTGAATGGCTTTATAAACATTAAGGAAGAATAGGTTCATTATTTAAAATCTCCTAACAAACATCTAGGACCAGATGTTTTATTAGAAAAAAATTCCAAAACATCTTTTAAAATCTTAAAGCCAATTTTCTACAAATTATTCTTGGAAATAAAATAAGATATTCCCTAACTCATTTTTCTTAGGTTGTGATTTTAGCTACTGAGCAAAAGAAAATGACAAGTCGATACCCCTATTGATATAGGTTAAAAAAATTCTTAATGGAATATTAGCAATATTAGAGCCTTCTGTGATATAATCTCAGTACGGTCGAGACAGAGAAAGGAGGATCACAGGTCTGAGGTCAGTGTAGGCTAAGTAGTGAGTTCAAGGCCAACCTGGGCAACCTAACAAGCTCCTATCTGAAAATAAGACAAAATAAAATAAAACTGCGTTGATATAAAATAGCATTATTCCACACACGAATTTGCATTCATAACCTCACCGTGGTTGTTGTCTGCACAAACTCCATACAATATCGGGCCCATCAAACATTTTGACATGGATGGTGCAGGAGGGCAAAATATAACATCAAAATAAAGCAGGGCCTAGTTGAAAAGAAAATGGGGTTCAGTGGAAGGAGGCTGAGAGAGGTGAGGGAGTCACAAAAGAAAGTAATGGAAGGTGATTATGATTCAAAATACATTATAGACATAAATTGAAATTGCCAATAAAAACAATTTTTAGGCCCAGAGGGATGGTTCGGCAGTTAAAGGCATTTGCTTACAAAGCCTGCCAACCTGGGTTCTATTCCTCAGTGCCCACTTAAAGACAGATGCGCAAGGTGGCACATGCATCTACAGTGGCAAGAGGCCATGGAGTAGCCCATTTTTTCCTCTCTCTCTCTCTCTCTCTCTCCTGGCAAATAAATAAATAAAAGATATTTTTAAATCACCACTTTTTTTTGTTTGTTTGTTTTTTGAGGTAGGGTCTCACTCTAGCCCAGGCTGACCTGGAATTCACTATGTAGTCTCAGGGTGTTCTCAAACAGCGATCCTCCTACCTCTGCCTCCCTAGTACTGGGATTAAAGACGTGTACCACCACACACGGCTAAATCACCATTTTTTAATATGTTGACAGCCTTTTTATCTACTTATTTGAGGGAGAGAAAGAGGCAGATGGGGAGGAATGAGCACGCCAGGGCATCTAGCCACAGCAAATGAACTCTAGATGCATGTGCCATCTTGCAAATCTGGCTTACATGGGACCTGAAGAATTGAACCTGGATCCTTAGGCTTCACAGGCAAGCACTTTAACCACTAAGCCATCTCTCCAGGCCAAAACACCATTTTTTAAAAGAAAACAAAAGTATACACTGAGACACCATGAGGTTTATTTCAACAATGATTCAAAGCAGTTGCAGTAGTCAAAGCTAAATCAATATTATTCACACTATTAGAATAACAAAGAAAATAAGACCAGATTCATTTAGAAAAATGTATTTCACAAAATTCAATAATTCAATACTCAGTCATGACTTTGAAATCGCTCAGAAAAACTGGAAGGGGGGAAATTCCTCAACTAGGTGAAGAATACTGTGGGAGCTTGAATGTGATAGTGTAAATGTATGGCCCCCATAGACAGAGGTATTTTAGTAAAATTAAACTTGCAACTTGGGTCTCCAGCTGCCTGGCTGGAGGAGATGTCACTGGGAACAGGTCTTGGAGTCCAGCCCTAAGGTGTGTTTGGGCAAAGATCTGAATTCCAGCCCAAAGGTGTGTGAGAGAAGTTTGAGTCCTGGAGGTTCATGCTTGCTGCTTTTTGGTGTACACTGGCTGTTTGGTTGTCTCTCTCTGCTTGGATCAGTGAAAGGGAGCAAGCTTCTTCCACCGTTGATGGACTTTGTAAGCTGAAATAAATCCCTTCCTCCCATAAACTGTCTAGTTGAATATTCATCCCAGAAACGTGGAGCTAACTACAACAAATACCTACAAAAAACTCTGCAGCTAACATACTTACTGGTAAAAGCATGCCATTAACCTAATGGCAGAGCTTTTCACCCTAGGATCGCAAACAGATCTACTCTCCCCCTCTTACTCAACATAGTTCTAGAGGTGCTAGCCAAGGCAATACGGTAAGAAAAGGAAGTCAGTCCTACAATAAAACTCTGTTTGCAAGATGGCATGATTATCGTTGTCAGTCTGATGGGTGTTGATGTCCAGTCAACTTGAGACAAACTTACAGAACTTTTAAAGAAACAGACAAAGTGATTCCCCAGTATCCACATAAGCCAGATGCATATGGTGGTACACTGCATCTGAAGTTCATTTGTAGTGGCTGGAGGCCCTGGCATGCCCATTCTCTGTCCGTCCACTCTCTGTAATAAATAAATAAAGAAAGAATATATATATGTGTGTGTGTGTGTGTGTGTGTGTGTGTGTGTATGTTGCAAGCAGAAACAGAGAGAGAATGGGCATGCCAGAGCCTCCAGCCACGGCAAACAAACTCCAGATGCCTGTGCCCCTTGTACACCTGGCTTACATGGGTCCTGGGGAATCGAACCTGGGTTCTTTGGCTTCGCAGGCAAACACCTTAACTGCTAAGTCATCTCTCCAGCCCAAAAATATATTTTTTTAAAGAAACAGATGAAGAAACAAAGTTCCTAGACCTAATAAGTAAGTTCAGCAAGGTTATAGGATACAAGATAAACATACACAAATAAATGGTAATTTTGCATGACAGCAATTTACACATGGGTAGGTATCAAAATTTAAAATGCAATGCCGTTTACAATCAGTCAGAAGTGAAATAGGTGTAAATCTAACAAAATGTGCAGATATTATATACTGAAAATTCAAAATGCTGATGAGACCAAAGAAGACCTATGTAAAATGGATACAACAGAGGATGGCCCACATTTTCTTCTTCTTTTCTTTTTTTTAAAATTTATTTATTTGAGAGCGACAGACACAGAGGGAAATACAGGTAGAGGGAGAGAGAGAGAATGGGTGCGCCAGGGCTTCCAGCCTCTGCAAACGAACTCCAGACGCGTGCGCCCCCTTGTGCATCTGGCTAACGTGGGACCTGGGGAACCGAGCCTCGAACCTGGGTCCTTAGGCTTCACAGGCAAGCGCTTAACCGCTAAGCCATCTCTCCAGCCCTGGCCCACATTTTCAACATGGGCCTGGAAGTAATTAGATATCCAGGTACTTTGGCTTAATCCCCATACCTTATACAAAATTTATTCAAAATGGATCACAAAATTGAGCATGGTGGTACTTCTTTAATCCCAGAACTCTGGTGGCAGAAGTAGGAGGATTGCCGCAAGTTTGAGGCCACTCTGAGACTACATAGTGAATTCCAGGTCAGCCTGGGCTAGAGTGAGACCCTGCCTCGAAAAACCAAAAAAAAAAAAAAGGATCACAACATAAATGTATGATATAAAACTCTTAAAGTAGGAGAAAATCTTCAGTCTTTTGACAATGAATTCTTTTTTAATGTATTTTATTTATTTGTATTTATTTATTTATTTGACAGTGAAAAAGAGGGGGAAAGGGAGAGAATTGGCATGCCAGGGTCTCCAGCTGCTATAAATGAACTCCAGATACATGCACCACCTTGTGCATCTGGCTTACATAGATCCTGAGGAATCATGAGGTGGTACATGCATCTGGAGTTTGTTTGCAGTGGCTAGAGGCCCTGATGTGCCCATTCTCTCTCTCTCTCTCTCTCTCTCTCTCTCTCTCTCTCTCTCTGCCTCTTTTACTCATTCTCAAATAAATAAAATAAAGGAGGTAAACAGACAAGTAATACACTAGGGGAAAAGTTTTATTGGGTTGTAGATTTAACTCTTTGGTAAAGCGCTTGCCTAGTAAGCCAAAGGCTCTGGGTTCAGTTCCCAGCACTGAAAAGAAAAAAGGGTTGTAAACAAATATCTAATGAATAACTAGTCTAAAATATATTTATTTATTTATTTATTTATTTTGGTTTTTTGAGGTAGGGTCTCACTCTAGCCCAGGCTGACCTGGAATTCACTATGAAATCTGAGGGTGGCCTCGAACTCATGGCAATCCTCCTACCTCTGCCTCCCGAGTGCTGGGATTAAGGGCGTGTGCCACCACGCCCAGCTTAGTCTAAAATATATAAACAATGACAAACTCCAAGATCCGACATTTAGGGCGGTATGGCAGTAGACAACAACAAAGTACAATAAAATTTACCAAAACAATACAATCAGAAGATGGGCAAGGGCTGGAGAGATGGCTTAGTGGTTAAATGCTTGTCTGTGAAGCCTAAGGACTTTGGTTCGAGGCCCAATTCCGCAGGACCCACATAAGCCAGATGCATAAGGTGGCGCATTCATCTGGAGTTTGTATGCAGTGGCTGGAGGCCCTGGGGCGCCCATTCTCTCTCTCTCTCTCTGCCTCTTTCTCTCTCTGTCAGTCACTCTCAAATAAATAAATAAAAATAGACAAAAAAATTTTAAAAAAGAAAATGGGCAAAACCATTTTGTTCATATAGATATGCACCATATGAATGTATTTGCTACATATGGCAAATGAAAATATGTTCAACATTATAACTCATAAGGAAAATGCAAAATAGAATCACACAATGACTTTATCAGGACACATCTATTAAATGACCAAAATAGAAACAATAATGCTGTGACTGTGAGATGTCCCCACAGGTTCACGTGTTGCAGGTTTGGTCCTCAGCTGGTGATGCTCTTCCGGGAGGTGGTAGAGGCATTCAAGGGAAGGGCATAGCTAGAAGAAGAATGTCACTGAGAGCGGACTTTTGAAGGTCATATCTTGTCCCCAGCCCTCTGCCCCACTTCTGTCCTGGTCACCTTGTGAGCAGCCCCTCCACACACTCCTATGGCTATGGCATTCTGCCTCAAACCCAAAGCAATGGATCCAGCCGTGTCTGGGCTGAAACCTCCGAAACCATGAGCCAGAAGAAAGCTTTCTTCATTTGAATTGTTTTTCTCAGGTGTCTGTTACAGTAACAACCACAATGAAGCTTGATTAAGAAAGACACCTAGTGAAAATTGATCATGTGGATATGGCTGTTGGGAGTGGAAAACAACATAGCTAACTTCCTTCCTTCCTTCCTTCCTTCCTTCCTTCCTTCCTTCCTTCCTTCCTTCCTTCCTTCCTTCCTTCCTTCCTTTGTTGAGATAGGGCTTGCTCTAGCCCAAACTGACCTGGAACTCACTATATAGTCTCAGGCTAGCCTCAAACTCACAGCGATCCTCCTACCTCTGCCGCCCACGTGCTGGGATTAAAGGCATGCTCCACCATGCTCAGCACAGAGAGAATGAGAAAGGGAGAGAATGGGAGTGTCAGGGCCTCCAGCTGCTGCAAACAAACTCCAGACACATGTGCCACTTTGTGTATCTGTCTTCACATGGGTATTGGGGAATCGAGGTCATGTTAACCTTAACTGCTGAGCTATCCCTCCAGCCCAACATAGGTACTTTAGAAGGCAGTGTGACAGTTTCTTAAACAGCTAAACAATCACCATACAGTAACTCCATTCCAGGACATGTTTTTTATTATCAAACAACTCGTGTCTTTCAGCAAGTGAATGGTACATATCAGTGATGCATCCATTCAACGGAATACTGTTAGACAATAACAATCATAAGCTTTGATAACTACTGATGACAACCTGGATGAATATTCAGAGAACATTAGGTTGTGTGGGAAAAGCTAAACTCAATGTCTTTCCATGTTGTATGATCCACTTGTACAATGTTGTTGAAATGATAAAATTATGGAAATGCGATGTGATTAGTGGGAGCAGGTTGGCTATAAAAGGGCTGCTTAAGAGATCCTTGTTGGAATGGAAATGTTCTGTACCTTGAGTATATGTATATATTAACGTCCATGTCCTGGGAAGAGGACTGTACTATAATTTTATAAGATGTGGCCACTGGGGAAAACTGAATAAAGGGAACATGGAATCTTTGTGTATTATTTCCAACTGCATGCAAATCTATAATTATCTCAAAATAAATTTTAAAATGCAGGATAAACACAAAATACTATGGAACTGTGTAAAAGTGGAGGCAAAGACTGCACAGTGTACAAAACTAGAAGTCTCAGTATTTAGGGTAGAATCATAGAGAATTTATTTTTCCAAAATCTAAGATTATTATTATTTCATTTTATCCAATAATCTGTCTAAGATATTCAAGAGAACACTGTAACAATTTCTTTCTTTTTTAAAAAAAAAAAGTATTTTATTCATTTGCAAGAAGAGAGAGAGAGGGAAAGAATGGGTGTGTCAGGGCCTCTAGCCACTGCAAATGAACTCCAGATGCATGCAGCACTTTATGCACCTGGTTTTACGTAGGAACTGAGGAATTGAACTCAGGTCATTAGGCATTGCAGGCAAGCACCTTAACTGCTGAGCCATTTCTCCAGCCCTTCTTTTGTTTTTATAGTTGCTGAAACTAGTTTTAGGGCTGGGGAGAAGGTTTAGTGGTTAAAGATACTTGCTTACAAAGCCTGATAGCCTGGATTCAATTCCTCAGCATCCACATAAAGCTAGATGCATAAAATGGTGCATGAGTCTGGAGTTTACTTGCAATGGCAAGAGACCCTGGTGAATCCATATTCTTTATCTCACTTTCTCTCCCTCCTCAATAAATAAATATATTTTTTTTAAAAACTAACTTAATAGGCAGATGAGAAGAAAACTAACTGGTTCATTATATTATATCATTGAAATTTGCTTGTAGTTTCCTTTTTTAAAAATATTTGATATGAAGGAAGGTAATAGACAATATACCAGTGTAAATTATAGACACAATAAAAATTACATTATTGTAACTGCAAAGCAAGATGCATGATTAACTTAATGGCTCACTATTTCTTCACCATTATGTGCAGATACTAGGTTTTACTTCTTATTGCAAAAGTAACAAAATGACACTCACTTTATTCTGCTCATCAATGAGTCATATGAAATCTCTGAGCCCCTATTTCTATTTTTTAAAGATTTTTAAATTATTTTTATTTATTTGTTTGGGAGCGAGAGGGAGAGACAGAGAGAGAAAATGGGCACACCAGGGCCTCCAGCCCCTACAAACAAACTCCAGACACATGTGCCACCTTGTGCATCTGGCTTACATGAGTCCTAGGGAGTCAAACATGAGTCCTTTGGCTTTGCAGGCAAGTGCCTTACCTGCTAAGCCATCCCTCCAGCACCCCCTTTCTTTTTTAATATTGTTATTTATTCATTTGAAAGCATAGAAATATAGAGAGATGAGAGACAGACAGAGAGAATGGGCGCCAGCTGCTACAAATGATCTCCAGACACACGTGCCACCTTGCGCACCTGACTTTACATGATTACTGGGGAATCAAACTTGGGTTGTTAGGCTTTTCAGGCAAGTGCCTTAACTGCTAAGCCATCTCTCCAGCCCCAGGGCCCTGATTTCTTTGGAAGTTTCATCACATCTCTCCTCTTTGTACCTCACCACATTGTTAAAGGAAGTTCAAAGTGGTGAGGTGTGAGGCTGGGGAGATGGTCCAGTGAGGAAAGGGCTTATCACCACCCAACCATGAGGACCTGAGTTCTGATCTTCAGCACCCAGTGCTGATGAGACCAAGACAACAGGATCCCTTGGGCATGCTAGCTACCCTGTCTAGACAAATCAAATTAGTAAGCTCTAGGCTCAGAAAGAGACCCTATCTCAAAAATAAATAAATAAATAAATATGGTATAGCTCAATAGAGGAAGACCAAATGTTGACCTCTGGTCTTTACACACACATGCACACACATGTACACACACATACATTTGAACACATAAACACATGCACATGTATTAAACACACATACACATGTAACAAAAAGAGAATTGGTGAGATGCCTTCAATTTACAGTTCCATCGTAAATCCAATGTAGTGCCTGACCGCAAAGTCGCCTCCATTTTAAATATTCGATTTTCAGGATTTGTTGACCAAGCTTGATTGGAGCAAGGAATTAGTCGTCTGTTATAGAATGAGCTGTGTCTCCCTCAAATTGGTATGTTGAAATACCACCCGTCACTACTCCAGCTTGTGACTGAAATTAGACACGGGGGCCTCTACGGAGGCAATTAAGGTAAAAGGAAGACAGGAGAGTGAGCGCTCATTCAACTGGGAAGAGATCCACAGAGGGCTGGAGAGATGGCTTAGCAGCTAAGGTGTTTGCCTGCAAAGCCAAAGAACCTCAGTTCAGTTCCCCAGGACCCACGTAAGCCAGATACACAAGGTGGTACATGCGTCAGGAGTTTGCTTCCAGTGGCTCGAGGCCCTGAAGCACCCATTCTCTCTCTCCCTCGTTATCTCTCACTCTCTCAAATAAATTAATTAATTAAATTTAAAAAATTTTTAAAAACTTTTTTTTTTTTTTTTAAAGAAGAGATCCACAGAGAAACGTCTGAGGATACAGAGGGATGAAGTCACCTACAAGCCAAGAGAAGACTCAAGAAAAGCCACCCTGTTGGCACCTTGACTCAGATCTCGAGAGTCCAGAACAGGGAGAAAATACACGTCTGTTGTTTAAGCTATCCAGACTTGGTACTTCCGACAACCTAATACAGCTATGTCTGTCTGTCCAGTGGAAAGATAGTGACGGCCAATATCAGTTCCCCCAGTATCCTAACATGGGATGTGGGCTGGCCTGGGACTCAAAGCAAACTGGTTGAATTCTGTGTCAGCCATTTCCCAGCTGTCTTTGTTTTGTTTTGTTTTGTTTTGTTTTGTTTTGTTTTGTTTTGTTTTGTTTTGTTTTGTTTTTCGAGGTAGGGTCTCACTCTGGTCCAGGCTGACCTGGAATTAACTCTGTAGTCTCAGGGTGGCCTTGAACTCACGGCGATCCTCCTACCTCTGCCTCCCGAGTGCTGGGATTAAAGGCGTGCGCCACCACGCCCAGCTAAAGCTGTCTGTTTTGTAAACTGATTTTTGCCTCTGCACCTTGAGTTCTTCCAGCCTAAGAACAGATCCTACCTCACAAGGTGAAGTAAGGATGCAGTGAGGCTGGCTAAACTGAAGGGACGTCTGTGACACACACAACCCGCATGAGCGTGGGGGGTGGGGGAGGCAGTGTGATCCTTTTTCTCATTTGTGTATGCGTGGTATGCGCATGTGTCTGCATGCATCTTCATATGGGTTACGGGTGCATATATGCACAGGCGCATGTGCATGTGTGAGCAGGTGTATATGGAGACCAGAGGCTGACATCAGGCATCTTCCTCAGTCACTCTCTGCCTTGGTACTTGAGACAAGGTCTCTCATGGAACTTAGAACTCATCAGTTCAATTGGACCAGCTGCTAGCCAGCCTCAGGCATTCTCCTTGTCTCTGCCTCCCCAGCACTAAGATGATAGGCGTGCACCACCGTGCCTGCTTTTATGTGGATGCTGGGGATTTGAACTCGGGTCCTCGTGCTTACACAGCAAGGACTTTCCAACTGAGCTATCTCTCCAGGCCCACAGCATGCATTTTAGCTCACTTCCCCTTATCGTAATTATTATGTCTCCCTAGAAAAATTGATACTACCCTAACTTGCAGAGTTCTTGGTACTTTTACACATCTTCATATTTTCATCTGATGTTTAACTTGACTGATCATCATTTACTTCATTTGAGAGAGCCAAAGTGGTGCGGATGGGATACAGAGCTAAAGGGAGAGAAGGCTATAATGCAGGCTTCTGCCTTTGCTCTGACTAGAAATATGGAAGTTCCCAGTGTGGAATGAAGCTGTCCTCCTCTAGAACAAAATTTCTACAGTTGGATGGAGAAAGGGAAAAAGAAATGATGAAAGTGAGCTTTACAAAATACCGAACACAAAAAGAGCTGTGAGAGCGTTTGACCCCTAATAAAAACCTCTAAAAAAAAAAAAAAACCAAACCCAAGGGAAAAATAGTTAATATGTACTAAGACCTTCAAGATGTTCTGCCACACAGCATGGGAAGTTTGAGAATCACGCAAAACACCACCCTGGGCATGTGCCACCCCTCCCGTCCTCAACGAGGGAGGTGACGAGGGGGTGGTAATAAATCAACGCGCTGGGCTCTTCTGAAGCTGCGGCTAAGGTCGATATCAGCATGTGGAAATGTGTCTGAACGAAAGGCAAGTACAGGGCTGGGAGATGTGCAGTGGTTGGAGGTGCTTGCTTAAAAAGCCTCCGGGCCCTGGTTCAATTCCCCAGGACCCTTGTAAAGCCTAATACACAAAGTGGTGCGTACATCTGGAGTTTGTTTGCATTGGTAAGAGGCACTGGTGGGGCTGGAGAGATGGCTTAGCAGTTAAGGCGCCTGCCTGCAAAGCCAAAGGACCTCAGTTCAATTCCCCAGGAGCCACATAAGCACAAGGTGGTGCGTGCATCTGGTGTTTGTTTGCAGTGACTAGAGGCCCTGGTGCGCCCATTCTCTCTCTCTCTCAAATAAATATTTTTTTTTTTTTAAAGAGGCACTGGTGTGCCTATTCCCCACCTCAAACAAATAAAATAAAATATTGTAAGAAAAATAAATGTATTTAGCCGGGCATGGTGGCGCACGCCTTTAATCCCAGCACTTAGGAGGCAGAGGTAGGAGGATCACTGTGAGTTCGAGGCCACCCTGAGACTACATAGAGAATTCCAGGTCAGCCTGAGCTAAAGTGAGACCTTACCTCATAAAACCAAAAAAAAAAAAAAAAAAAAGAAAGAAAGAAAAATAAACGTATTTAAATATGCTGGAGAACTGGAGTAGAGTCTGCATAGATTTCCCTCCCCGTGCAGAGATAATAGACCTGGAGAATCTGAATCCCGAATCTGAATTTTCTTGGTTTGACTCGTGGCCAAGATTCCTAAGTGGGTTCCAAAACAAATGTTAAAGTTTCCATTTCTTTATGTGAAAAATGAAGACACCCTGATACAATGGATAAACTGGTAAGATATGTGGCACTGTGGAGAATATACAATCTCAGCTCAGCCCTATCTATCTATCTATCTATCTATCTATCTATCTATCTATCTATATGTATATCCTCCATAATTTCAGTTTTCAGTACGTTGCTGTAACCATTGTTTTCTGGTCACCAGGAGAAAATACCTGACCAGAGGCAGCTTCAGGAAAGAAAGGACTTTTTTTCAGTTTACAATTTCGAGGGCAGTCCATCACGTGGTCATTTTCAGACACATTTCCACATGTTGATATCGACTTTATCTGCAGCTTCAGAAGAGTCCAACGCGTTGATTTATTATTGCCCCCTTGTCACCAGGCAGCCATCACATGGTCACATCAGTCAGGAGGAAGCAGGGGGTGAGGTATGTGGGATGCTCAGCTAGCTTGCTCATTTCTACACAGTCCAAGAACCCAGCCCATGGGATAGAGCCACCCACCATTAGGGTGGGTCCCCTTGCTTCACTTACCATAATCTAAACATGACCAGAGATTTATCTCCATGGTGATTTTGAAGCTTGTTAAATTGACAACCAGAGATTAGCCATCTTACTCACGTCTCAACTGTTTTATTCAAGTGATTCTTCTTCTTCTTATTATTATTATTATTGTGTTTTTGGTTTCTATGAGATAGGGTCTCACTCTAGCACAGACTGACCTAGAATTCAGTATGTGGCCTTGAACTCACTGCGATCCTCCTACCTCTGCCTCCCTAGTGCTGGGATTAAAGGTGTGCACCACCACGCCTGGCAAGTGATTCATTTTTTAAAATATGTATTATTTATTTGTAGGCAGAGAGAGGAAGGAAGAGAGAGTGAGAAAGAGAGAGAGAGAGCAAGAAAATGGGCATGCTAGAGCCTCTAGCCACGGCAAACAAATTCCAGATGCATGTGCCTCTTGGTGTATCTGGCTTTACATGAGTACTGGGGAATCAAACCCAAGCCAACAGGCTTTGCAAATAAGTGCCTTTAATCTCTGAGCCATCTCTCCAACTCTCAAATGATATTTTTGCTTCTGCAAAGGAAGAGAGATCCTGGAATAAATGAAGTGTCCTCCAGGAGTATATCTCTAATTCTAATGCAAGCCTTAGTCGAAGGAAGGAAGCCATATCCTAAAGCTGAAAGGGGGAATAATCCTTCTCCACACTCACCTTGCTTGGAGTAGAAGCCAGCCAAGTCCCTGGGGATGGGGAACTGCCCTCCCCCTTCCAACCTTCCCAATCAAAACAGAGCAACCCTTGTCACGTGGCTAACAGAACCATAACAGGAGTCCAGGTCCCCGTTCTGGCCCAAGTAGGCCTTTTTCAGGTCACCAGTGAGACTGAGCGATCGCAATCACAACGGCTAAGCTCTGCCAGGTATCTTTGCCACCCCTTCAAGCCCCCCCCCCAAACTCTTTCTTCCCAAGCACAGCATTCATTCTACCTTTTCAGCTCTCTCAGAACCTTCTGAATCCTCCTCTCCACATTTTGAAAGAGATTCTATACAATTTTTTCCATTTGCCTTTCATCCCTCTCCAAGGTCAACCTCACCCTCCTGTCCCACCTTACCCACGAGCCCCTCAATTTCATGGGCTCATATCTCAGCTCCCAGCTCTGGCCACACTCACTTCCTCCTTCAAGCTGTTGCACCTGCCCTCTACCTACCAGGCTCTCCAGCCCAAGGTTCCCAGGCATGGCGGCCCTCTTCTTTCCCAATTAAAAAAAAAAAAATGGGCTGGAGGGATGGCTTAGTGGTTAAGGTATTTGCCTGCAAAGCCAAAAGACCCAAGTTCTATTCCCCAGGACCCATGTTAGCCAGATGCTAACAAGGGGGTGCACACGTCTGGAGTTCATTTGCATTGGCTGGAAGCACTGGCCCTCCTATTCTCTCTCTTTCTCTGTCAAATAAATAAAAAATTATTTTAAAAAATATATATCTTTTATTTTAATTTTTTGTTACTTTTATTTATTTATTTGAGAGCAACAGACAGACAGAGAGAGCGAGAGAGAGAATGGGCGTGCCAGGGCCTCCAGCCACTGCAAACAAACTCCAGATTGGTGCGCCCCCTTGTGCATCTGGCTAACGTGGGTCCTGGGGAATCAAGTCTCAAACCGGGGTCCTTAGGCTTCACAGGCAAGTGCCTAACTGCTAAGCCATCTCTCCAGCCACTTCCCAATGTTTTTATGCTGCCAAAGCCCCCCAGGCCCTCATTTCATTGCACAATTCATCTCTAACCTTTCCCCCAGCCTCTCAGCCACTCTCTACCCATCTCCAGGATTGAGAAAGTTCAGGAAAGAGGATTCATCCCAGCCGGAAGCCTCCGAACGATCCTCCTGAATGGAAATTTTCTTCTTCAAATTCAATTATCAAGCATGGATCCAGAGGCTTTTTCTTGAAAGTTGAATCAGAGGTTCTGTTTGAAGACTCTTTTTTTTTTTTTTCCATTAAAAATAATGTACAGGGATGATAGCTTGAGGCTCCTTCTAAAAGCCAAACAGAAAAAAAAAAAAAAAAAAGAAGAAGAAAGAAATTTTTCTTACAAGACAAACATCCATTTTTTTGTGTGTGTGCTTTTGACCTCCTTCTCAGGACGCTGTAGTTCTCGCTCTTTATACCAGAGGTGGCAGGGAACCAGCCTCCAGCAATACCAGAGCCCTCAGGGACAGTAAGGGGAAGGATTCCAAGGTCAGTGACAGAAGAGCGACTGTAAGATGAGCTCTGGGAAACTATTCTATAAAGAAGTCCGTCAGAATGGACAGATTCCTGGTGGCAATAGTGATTATACCCCACAATGGAACATGGAAAATGATAAAACATCATAAATATGCGGAAAGCAAAGATCTCCCATCTGTAAAATAACTCCTAAATTATTACAAGAAAAATCTAAGAATTATCTCAAATGCATCATAAATATACAGTTCATTCTGGCTAAAACAGAGGCACTATTGTACACTGATAAGCGCGAATGTACATTTCTACTCGATTGTGGCTTTTATCTGTAAGTGATACATGACGTCATAGTAATTGTAACCATCTAATAGGTGTTAATATTTCCTTGCCTTCTTGGCATTTGCCCAAGTTTTGCAAAAATGATTTGGAGGGGCAGAGTCTCTTACCATTTGTTAGGAAAGTTTGAATGGATGTAGCAGATAGAAGGATTCAAAACAATCTGATTCATATTTCAGAGAGGTCCTGGAGCTCCTAGGTGGGGAGTGGGCAGCCAGAGACAATGCTCACTGTTGTTTTGGAAGGAAAAGAGAAAGTAACGAGTCATTGGAATGAGTGGAAGTTTCAGGAGTGCACAGGGGACCAGGGGCTAATGCAGACATCAGACAGGGGGCTGACAGCGCCCCACGTTCTCTTTGGATGTTTAACTTGATGTGTGTGAATGTTTGGTTATGCTCTGGTGCCTGGTTGTTTGGCCAAACACCAATCTGGATGTTGCTGTGAAGTCATTTCTCAGATGAGAGTACAGTGGACTTTGAGTTAAACAGATAACCCTCCCTAACATGGTGGGCCTCATCCCAACGGTTTAAGGCTTTCCAAGCAAAAATTTTTTTTTTCAAGAAGAAGGAAGACTTCAACATGGAAAACCTTATCTGAATTTCTAACCTGCCACCTGCAGAATTCAGAATCAGCTTTCACCTGTCATTACAGCCTGCCAACCTGCCCAGAGCAGACTTGCCTTCACTGCAGCCGTGTAAGCCATTCCTTTGATGCAGAGGTAGACAGCTCACAGGATAATAGGTGATAGCTGATACATACGAGATGGATGGGGCTGGAGGGATGGCTTAGTGGTTAAGGTGCTTGCCTGTGAAACCTAAGAACTCATGTTCAAATCTCCAGGTACCACATGAGCCAGATGCAGTGACCTAAGCATGCAATGTCACACATGCTCACAAGGGGGCGCATATGTCTGGAGTTTGTTTGTAGTGGCTGAAGGCCCGGCTGTGCCCATTCTTTCTCTCTCCCTCCTTATCTATTTCTCTCTCAAATAAATGAAATAAAGTAAATAATAACAAGAAGATGGATACATGAGTAGATAGATGATAATGATAAATAAATGGATGATATATGACAGATAACATATGGATGATAGGTAATGACTAGATGATATATGTATAAATGATACATAAATGATAGATAATGGATAATCAGATACACAATAGATAGATGAGTTGATAGGTGATGAATAGAAAATTGATAGGTCATGATGATTGACAGATGGTAGATAGATGGCCGGATTATTGGTGGAAGATGGACAGACAGATAAATAAATGATGATAGATGCACACGGTGGCACAAGCTTCTGGAGTTTGTTTGCAGTGGCTAGAGGCCCTGGCATGCCCATTCTTTCTATATATCTGCCTATTTCTCTCTCTCTCTCTCTAATAAAAATATTTTAATTCAAAACTATTGTTATTATATTTATTAGAAAGAGAGAGAGAGAATGGGCATGCCAGAACTTCTTGCCACTACAAACAAACTCCAGGTGTGTGAACCACTTTTGTACATCTGGGTTTAGCACCTTTAAGTGCTGAGTTTTCTCCCAGCCAAGGAATTTTTTAAAATCATACAAATTGTTGGAAGGGAGCTGGAGGTCAACTACAGGTAAATGTGATCTTCCGCATGCACAGTCCCACCCCGCCCAAGCCCTCACTCACAGCGTCAGAAGGTGGCTACTCTGTGCTGGGGCCATGTTAGGTGCTGGGGGTCGGGATAGAGAAGAGAGATGAGAACCTAAGATGATAAGCAAAAGTGATCACAGGACTGGAGGGATGGCTTAGTGGTTAAGGCATTTGCCTGCAAAGCCTAAGGACCCAGGTTTGATTCCCCAGTACCCACATAAGCCAGATGCACAAGGTGGTGCAAGTTTGTAAAGTGGCTAAAGGCCCTAGTATGCCCATTCTCTCTCTGTATTTTCTTCTTTCAATTATAAATAAAATTGAGAAACAAAAATGATCACGAGAGTGGCTTAGCGAGATAGCTCACTTGGTAAAGTACTTGCCTTGTAAGCATGAAGACCTGAACTTGATCCCCAGAACCCATATAGAAATGCCAGGCATGGTGGCACACACCTTTAATCCCAGTCCTAGAGAAGTGGACACAAGAGAATTATTGGGGTTCAATAGGCTGCCAGTCTAGCCTAATTGGTAATCTCCAGACTAATGAGAGACTGTCTCTCAAAACAGCTGATAATAAGGCCATTTTATTTGATGACAGAAGACTTTCAGGGGATAATCAAGAGTGAACAAAACACCCCATGCTCCTAGAGCTTTTGTATGATAAAGAAGGCAGACATTAAACCAGAAAAATCGTGTCTGGTGTTAGAAGAGAGAAGTGCAGAGGAGCTCCTGGCGGGCCAGAGTGAACGGAAGGGGGATGCTTCTAGAACGAACATAAAAGAAGGGAGACGTAGACAAGTTGGAGTGTGTGGTGGGTAGGCTGCCTGCCAGGCTAAAGAAAGGACAAAGAGGATGGCTGTGGGGAAAGAGTGTGGCACTTCTGGGAAGGAGAAAGAGGCCCTGGCTGGCAGAGGCGTGGACACCTCACATGGCCCAGGTGGCCAAAGTCAACGACTCACAGGGCCATCTCACTCTAGAGATCTGACTTGAAGTTTATTTATATAAAAATACAGCATGGGGCTGGGAAGCTGGCTCATGGGTAAAGTGCTTGTTGCACCAGCCAGGCATGGTGTTGTACCTGTAATTCCAGTGCCAGGGATGCAGAGGCAGGAGGATTCCCAGGCTTCCTGATTAGCTTGTCTCATAGAATTGGTGAGTCCCCATATTCAGTGGGAGACCCTATCTCAAGGAACAAGGTGGAGAGTGAGGGTGGTAGTTTCGTTGTAAAATGTCTTATTTTTACTTACTTATTGGAGAGAGAAAGAGGTAGAGAGAGAGAGTGAGAGATTGAGAATGGGTGTGCTCCAGGGCCCTAGCCACTGCAAACAAACTCCAGATGCATGTGCCACCATGTGCATCTGGCTTACATGGGTCCTGGGGGATTGAACCTTGGTCTTAAGCACCTTCACAGCTAAAGCCACCTTTCCAGCCCTGTAGTGGTTTGAATGTAAATGTATGTCCCTCATAGATTCACTTGGGTTTTTGGTTTTATTTTCCAAGGTAAAGTCTCATTCTAGTCCAGGCTGGCCTGAAGCTCATAGCAATCCTCCTAACTCTGCTTTCTGAGTGCTGGGTTTAAAGGTATACACCACAACACCGTGATTATTCAGATTTTTTTTTTAATTTTCATGTTTTTATAGAGGGTGCGGTCTTGTGTCCATTCTCCCCCAATTCCACTCCCGCCTTCCCCAAGGGTTCTTCATGCCATTACTGGTGTTCACTGTTGAGTAAGTAGGTCTTAGTGTTTGAGGGTGGGGGCGGGCACAACTATGCCTCAGGATGTTTCTAACCACCTTAAAGCTCTTACAATCTTCTGGTGCTCTCTTCCACAATGTTCTCTCCCACATGCACATCCTAACTGGGATCAACTCCAGATAAATATATATGGTAGCAAACATCAGGGACATAGACATAAAACTAGAATAATTCAGGCTTATTGATTTATTTATTTATGAGAGAGAGAGAAAGAGGATGGGCATACCAGGGCCTCTAGCCACTGCAAACTAACTAAACACATGCACCACTTTATGCACCTGGCTTTACGTGGGTACTGGGGAATCAATCTCGGGTCTTTAGGCTTTGCAGGTAAGTGCCTTAACTGCTGAGCCAACTCTCCAGCCCCAAACTCAAGTTTTGGTTTGTTTTTTTTTTTGAGGCAAGCCCATCATGGCCTTTTAAAATTTTTATGTGAAAAAGCCAGAGAGAGAGAATTGGCATGCCAGGGCCTTTAGCCACTGCAATCGAATTTGATGCACGCACCTGCTTTTGTCCTTGCATCACTTTGTGCGTCTGGCTTACGTGGGACCTGGAGAGTCAAACATGAGTCCTTAGCCTTTGCAGGCAAGCGCCTTAACCACTGAGCAATCTCTCCAGCCCTCAAGTATTTTTTTAATATTTTATTTTTAGAGAAAGAGAGAGAGAGAATTGGCATGCCAGGGCTTCAGCCACTGCAATCAAACTCCAAATGCTTGTACCACCTAGTGGGCAAGTGCAACATTGCACTTGCCTCACCTTTGTGCATCTGGCTTTATAGGATCTGGAGAGTCAAACGTGCGTCCTTTAGGCTTCGCAGGCAAGCGCCTTAACCGCTAAGCCGTCTCTCCAGCCCCTTCAGGTAGTTTTGATTAAGCTTCCTTCTTAGTCTTCAGCAGGTGCAGCCTGGCGAATTAGGTGTGTCACTGACGGTGGACCTTGAGTCCAGCCCCAAGAGGAGTGCTGGGAGCCAGCTTGCGCTCTGGCAGCTTGTGCTTGCTGGTGCTGGCTTTTCTGTCTCTGCTACGGAGGTATGAGGAAGGGAGCCAGCTTCTCCCGCCATGATGGAGCTTCCCCTGGGATCTGGGAGCCTGAAATAAACCCTGTCCTCCCATAAGCTGCTTCTGGTCAGGTGTCTGTCCAGCAACGTGAAGGTAACTACAATAGTGACTTACAAAAGTGGGGCGTGGTGGCACACGCCTTTAATCCTAGCACTCGGGAGGCAGAGGTAGGAGGATCGCCATGAGTTCGAGGCCACCCTGAGACTTTGTAATGAATTCCAGATCAGCCTAGGCTAGAGCAAAACCCTTTCTCGAAAAACCAAAAACAAACCACAGTGACCTACTTAGAAAGACACCTGATGTTGACCACTGATCTCCACACACACACACACATACAAGCGTGTGACCCGTACAAGCAGTAACCCCCACACACATGAGCATGTATACACATAGGCATGCATGTTACACACATACATACATGTGTCACACACACACATACATCTGGGCAGCATGTGAAAAATCTGTCATATGTATTTTTTAATACACATTTTCTTTTCTGATTTGTTTTATTTTTTTTTTTATTTGAGACAGGGAGAAGGAGAGAGTAAGAATGCATGCGCCAGGGCCTCTAGCCACTGCAAATGAACTCCAGACACATGAGCCACCATATGCATCTGGCTTACATGGGACCTGGAGAATTGAACCTGAGTCCTTAGCTTCTCAGGCAAGTGCCTTAACCACCAAGCCATCTCTCCAGCCCTGTCATATGTGCTTTAAGCTCAATGTGAAGCCTCAAAGAAATTCACAGCTTAGGGCTGGCCTGTCCTTGATGACATGGCATCCACCACAAATCCTGTGAATCAATCCAAACCGAGATCTCAGAGCAGATGTATAGAGCCAAGCTCACCACTTCTCTCTGCTTGCAAAGAACTAAGCAATGAGCTTTCTTCCCCTTTGGAGAAAGCACCTAGCCAAGTGCGATGTAACTTATCCCTGGGTTCAAAGGCTTAGCGCCACAAGGGTTTGATCTGCTCGTCTTTTCCTCCCTAATGGAGTTTGCAGTGCTACCCCTGAGGTTGGGATCCTCACTGGACCAATTCGAACAAGCCTCCACAAGCGGCCTGACAAGAGGACAGCAGACAGATAAGGAACGCCGAGGGCTTACAGCAGAAACGGCAGGCGACATCAGTGATCCAATTTAAAAGTCAGTTTTAATTCTGAGACTGTGGAAGCCAAAGCCCACTGGCTGTCAGATTGAGCTGGCAGATTAAGAATTCAATCAGAAACAGTGAGGGGTTGTCACTGATTAAAGGAGCCGCTCTGACTCCTCCTGGTCAGTAGCCCAGGGAGCTGGTAAAAATGCAAATCCGATACTCACACCCAGGTTTAAGCTCTGGGAGTTGCACCTATAGAAATACAGACTCTGGTCGCCAGTGTTTTTCCTCCAGGCACAATGGTCCCCAGCTCTCACTCTGCCCCAGACTTGTTCCTGCCACTGAGCCAGTGCTCAGGCTGTCCCCTGAACCTGCACTGTGTTTTGCCCCAGAGCCTTCGCTTGGAGAGGTCTGCCCTGCCCTGTCCACGCAGGTCACATCTTCCTCAACTCTACCTGCATCCGTGTATCTCTGCAGTCACAAGATCAGCTTGCTTACATGGGTCCTGGGTCTCCAACTAAACTCTCAGCCCACTGGCTGGTTTGATGTTACTTAAATTCCTGTGGAGAGATGCTGGCCCGTGGGCCGCACTCATCTCTGCCCGTATACCTTGTGTGAGAACTTGTGCTGACGGTCCTGAGTTCCACGCCATCTTTTCAGCGTTGTCTGTGGGCTACAAAGATGTGGAAGATGGAGAGGACATGCCTTCCTTAGGAAGGAAATGGAAGCCAGCTCTGTGTGCTGGTCTGTAGAAGGAAGGACAGCTCCTGGGGCACTGGGTAGACCGGTCTAGTGTCTACCACTGATCAAGGTCAGACCGCACACATCTAACCAGAAGTAGCAGAATGATGTCTGAGATGCCCGCCTATGCAGCAGACCCTGTCTAAAAGACAGGCAATGACTCGGCCACTAAAGGTACTTGCTTGCAAAACCTGCCAGCTCAGGTTCAGTTCTCTAGTACCCACATAAAGCTAGATGCACAAAATGGCATATGCGTCCAGAGTTCACTTGTAGTGGCAAGTGGTCCTGATGTGCCCATAGTCTCTCTCTCTCAAATAAGTTTAAAAAATTAAGGGCTGGAGAGATGGCTTAGCAGTTAAGGTACTTGCATGCAAAGCCTAACCGCCTGAGTTCAATTCTCCAGTAGCCACATAAAGCCAGATGCTCAAAGTGGCACATGCATTTGGAGTTTGTTTGCAGCAGCTGGAAGCCCTGGTGTGCCCACTCTCTCTCTTTTTTCCCTCTATCTCTTTTTGCTTGCAAACAGATAAGTAAAAAATTTTTTAATTAATTTATTTGGGAGACAGAGAGAGAATGGGCACATCAGGGCCTCTAGCCCCTACAAACAAAAGCCAGATGTGGCTTACATGGGGACTGGGGAATCAAACCTGGGTCCTTAGACTTCACAGACAAGTGCCTTAACTGCTAAACCATCTTTCCAGGCCTAAACAACAACAAAAAAATTTAAGCCAGGTGATAACACAAAATTCATTCAGCTATGTCTTGGTAGGGGGAGGTCCCCATTCATTAAAAGTTTTCAGGGACCAGTATTAAAAATTGTGCAGGAAGCTAGGTCTACACTGGGCCATCTGACACTACATGCTAACTCATCCTTACCCTACCCCACCCCTAAACCCCAGCAAACTGACACCAGCTTCTTCAAGGATAATCTTGAAGAAGGAGCAATCGCTCAGTCAGTAAAGTTCTTGCTGTGCAAGGATCAGGATCCGAGTTCAGATATCTCACACCCACATAAATGCAGGGCATGGGGACATGTACCTGCAAGCCCAGAGCTTAGGATGAAGACAGGCAGATCCCAGGGCAAGCTGGCAAGTTAGACGAGCCTAATCAGTGAAGCTGGGGGCTCAGTGAAAGAACATGTCTCAAAAAACAAGATGGATGCCGGGTGTGGTGGAGCACGCCTTTAATCCCAGCACTCAGGAGGCAGAGGCAGGAGGATCGCCGTGAGTTCAAAGCCAACCTGAGACTACATAGTGAATTCCAGGTCAGCCTGAGTTAGAACAAGACCCTACCTCAAAAAAAAAAAAAAAAAAAAAGATGGAGGGCTGGAAGGATGGCTTAGTGATTAAGGTGCTTGCTTGCAAAGCCAAAGGATCCATGTTCTACTCCCCAAGACCCACATGAGCTAGATACACAAGGTGGCACATGCATCTGGAGTTTGTTTGCATCAGCTGGAGGCCCTGGCAAGCCCATTCTCTCTCTCTCTCTTTCTGTCAAATAAATAAAAATAAAATATATTTGAAAAATAAGATGGACAAAATAAAAGAGAATGATTGAGATGGGGAGGAGATATGATGGAGAATGGAGTTTCAAAGGGGAAAGTGGGTGGAGGGAGGGCATTACCATGGAATTTTTTTTATAGTCATGAAAGTTGTTACTAAAAAAAATTGAAAAGAAAAAAATAAGATGGAGAGTAATTGAGGAAGACCTCTGATATATACCTCTAGCCTCCACATGCACACACGTGCATGTGTACCCTCACACATATATGAATAAATACACACACACACACACACACACACATGCTCACCACACACATGCATTTGTGAAAAAAAGAGAATGATTTAAAAGCGAGAGAGAACCAGGTGTGGTGGCGCACACCTTTAACCCCAGTGCTCAGGAGACAGAGATAGAAGAATCACCATGAGTTTGAGGCCACCCTTAGACTACACAGTAAATTCCAGGCCAGCCTGAGCTAGATAAAGACCCTACCTCAAAAAATAAAAAATAAAAAAAAGTAAAAGAGATTTACAAACTTTACAGGAAATCCTATAGAAAACATCCTTGAATCCACTTAAGAAATTTTTAAAAAATATTTATATATGCGAGAGAGAAAGAGACAGATATAAATAGAGAGAATGGGCATACTGGGGCCTTTAGCCACTTCAGTTGAACTCCAGAAACATGCACCATCTTGTGCATCTGGCTTTATGCCGATACTGGGGATCTGAACCTGGTTCCTTTGGTCTTTTGCAGGCAAATGCCTTAACCACTAAGCCATCTCTCCAACCCTAGAATCTTTTTATCAAATGTTTTTCACTAACAGCAACTGCCAAAAGTCATTCTATCTCTCTCCACACACAGACATATACACATTTTCACGTATATGCATATATATGTATTGGCACACACATGCACGCATGCAAGCGTACACGCATGTGGGCATGAATCTATGTACATATGCCTCCACATGAGCCCATACATATAGAATGCATGCGCGCGCGCGTGTGCACACACACACACACACACACACACACACACACACACAAGCACGTTTCCCTCCTCTACCACGTCACACTCCACACGCTCCTCTGTCACTGGCTAGCATCTGCACGGCAAGGACTCCCTGCTCTCCAAAGTCTCTTTCGAAGCACAGCCTCTTTTCCATTCCGGATCCTCCTTCTCCTGCCCTGAAGAGCTAGTTCAAATTCTCACGAGCCAGCTCTTCACTCTGCCAGGTGCCCAAGTCCCAAGTGCCACCCTTGCCAAGACCAGGCCCGCGTAGTTCCACGCCTTGCTTCCTGTCCTGCAGACTGTACGGCCAAGTGCCATTGGCGTTTGCACCCATGTCCTTCGTTTCAGCTCCAGCTCAGATGTGACACCCACGAACCCTCCTTCCCTGCTCTCTGCACCACCTCCACCCATCAGCGGGCACCGGCTTCTGCCTCTACCCTGGTCTACGCAGGTCCGCCTCCCTCGCTGCTCTACCCTGCTCAAGCCAAGGGCCGGTTTACTAAGCTTTGTAACCCCCACAGGCTCTAAGTCAGGACCACACGTGTGGCAGGCATTCAACAGATACTTGCTGGGCTGAACGTAATTTAAACCAGCTCATTAATTCAAGTCTGTTCTGGAAAAGAAAAAGAGTCACATTCGCTCAGATAAGCTGGGGATATTTGCATTTTGAGTCAATCTAAACTGGAAGCAACATCAGGGAAGAAATTATTTTAGAGTTTAAAAAAAAAGTAATGAATTTGTTTGGAAAGAAATGGGAATGATATTTTTCCCCGAAGTTTTGCAAATAAACATGTCGTTGTTTATAATTAAAAAAAACAACAACAACTTTTCACTGGGCATGGTGGCACACACCTTTAATCCCAGCACTCGGGAGGTAGAGGTAGGAGGATTGCCATGAGTTCAAGGCCACCCTGAGACTACATAGTGAATGCCAGGTCAGCCTGGGCTAGAGCAAGACCCTATCTCAAACAAAACAAAAAAAACAGCCAGGCATGGTGGTGCATGCTTTTAATCCCAGCACTCAGGAGGCAGAGGTAGGAGGATCACCTTGAGTTTGAGACCACCCTGAGACTACATAGTGAATTCCAGGTCAACCTGGACTTAAGTGAAACCCTACCTTGAAAAACAAAAAACAAACAAACAGAAAAGTCACTTTTAAATGACTAATTGCCACGTGATACCTTCCATCCTACTATGCACAGCAAGAAGAGCCTCATTATCTACAGACCCAAAATAGATGACCCAGTCTGTGGTTCTGTTAGCCAGGAGCTTCTAGAGAACAGGAGGAAGCATGCGGCAGTACCCCACGCTGGCAAGACAGGAACTTTGATACTTTTTTTTTTTTTTAAGATTTTTCTTTTAATTTAATTTATTTATTTGACAAAGAAAAGGGGAGGGAGAGAAAATGGGCACGCCAGGCCTCCAGCCACTGCAAACGAACTCCAGACATGTGCACCTCCTTGAGCATCTGGCTAACGTGCGTCCTGGGGAATTGAACCTGGGTCCTTTGGCTTTGTAGGCAAAGGCCTTAACAGCTAAGCCATCCCTCCAGGGATCATTCCTCAGACACACCATCCACCTTTTTTTTTTCTTTTTCTTTCTTTCTTTTTCTTTTCTTTTCTTTTCTTTTTTTTTTCTTTTTTTCAAGAAGGAAGGGTCTCACATTGACCTAGACTAAGTTGTTTGGTTAGCAAATCCCAGGAATTCTCCATATCACAGCCTCCCCAGTGCTAGAATTACAAACTTGCACCACCACACCCAGCTTGAAATTCTGGGGGTTGAACTCAGGTCCTCATGCTTGCAAGACAAGCATTTCACCCACTCAGCTATGTCCCCAGCTCCCGGAACTTTGAACTATGGAAGATGGCATACTAACCCTGAGTCCTTCCTAGCAGCAAAACCCATGAAAGACTCCCTAGAGTCTAAAAATTGGGAATGGTGCCGCCTCCTTCTCAGGTGGGTTAGCAGAGAGAACAAAGTACTCATTTGCATTCAGAGTTCAGATCAACAATCTTTTTTAAAATTTTTTAAATATTTTATTTATTTATTTGAAAGAGAGAGAAAGAGGTAGAGAGAGAGAGAGAAAGAATGGACATACCAGGGCCCCCAGCCACTGCAAACAAACTCCAGATGCATACACCCCTTTGTGCATCTGGCTTACATGGGTCATGGAGAATCAAACCGGGATCCTCTGGCTTGGCAGGCAAACACCTTAACCGCTAAGCCATCTCTCCAGACACATATCAACAATCTTTTTAGTATACATTTGTCTGATACACTATCTGAAAATCTTTCTACTTTTCAATTTTTATTATTTATATGAGGTTCAAATGTAGTTGGGCACGCTGGAATTTTTTTCCCCCCTAAGTTTGGCAGCCATAAGCCCGGACTAAGGAAGACGCTGAAAAGAGGCTGTCAGCGGCATGCACACAGTAGGTGCGCAGTGGCTCAGTGGTGGCATGTATTAAGCAACAGGAAACCATTAACACAACGTCAGCAAGAGCCTGACAGTGCCATCCATCTCCAAGGCTCTAAATTTAGCTCCGGCCAAAAACAATTATTTGAGATTTCTTAACGTGCCTGGAAGTAGAAGAGTGGAACACATTGAAAATATATCACGGAAGTAGCTTTCAATTATAACTTTATCTTTTCCAGGTTCTGCCCCAGCGACTTTGTAATCTAGCGTTTTTCAAGTGTCTTTAGACTCTGCGCATAATGAACAAGGATAATCATTCTTTCCCAGAATGCCTTGGCTTTGATGATATAGTGTGGCAGACGTATGGTCTGACTCGAATGACAATTGACTAAGTCATTGTTTCCGCTCAATTAACTTACAGTCCTTGGTAGCTGAGCCAGAATTCTGAGCTCAGGTCTCCTGACAAGTTCCCTCTCATCATCAAATCTCCCCAAATCTTAGTCTAAGCCTTTACTTCAAGAATGGGATATACTTTCTGGTCATCAGTGACTCCTGAGAACAAATACTTTTTTTTCCAGGTGTGTGCATGTGGTGGGGGGGGGGCACCCACATGCCACAACCCACACGTGAAGGTCAGAGGACAACATTTGGGATCCATCCTCACTTTCCATCTTGTTTGAGGCAAGGTCTCTTGTCACCATATTTTCACAGCTGGGTCCGTGAGCTATTGGGAAATTCTCCTGCTTCTGCCTTCCATTTTGCTACCATAGTAGCATTACAGAAGTCGTGGGGTCTGGGGATCTAACCTCAGCTACTCAAGTTGGCAGGTAAAGTATTTTTTCCCCTAGCTCACAAATTAAACTTTTAATAAGTTGTTTTTTTTTTTAAAGAAGTCTTATAAAACTTAAAAAAAGGTGTGTTTTTCTCTAAAGCATCAAGAAAGAATAAAATGTGGAGACTACCAGACCAGTCCCTTGCCCTCAAAACTTTCCCTTCTTTGACTGGACAGCTAGACAGATTCTTCTAGCATCTTCCAGATATGCGTGCAGCAAAATCCAAGCACTTCTTTGGTCAAAGCCTACGGGCCTTAAAGTCCTTTAGCAGACATTGTACTGCAAGTGCTTTGTATGGACTATGTTTAGAGATAGGGCTTTAAATACAGGCTCATTAAATTAGAATAAGGCTGTTAAGGTAAGTCCTAATCCAAAATGACTGTGCCATGGCAATAAGAGGTTTGAAATAGTCTACACGGCAAGGTCAGAACACAGTAGACATGGGGAGAAAATGGCCCTTCCTTAGCCAAGAACACAGGTCTCAGCCAAGATCAAACTCGCCAATACTTTGCTCTTGGATGTCCAGCTTCCATATCAATGAGGAAGTAAAATGACTGCTGTTCAAGCCACCAGACCTGCGGCACTGGGTGACAGCCCTAGCTGACTCATATGTGGACCTTGCATGATCTGGCACCTCCCCTGCCTGCAAGCATGGCACCCTATCATAGGCACCCTATCATATCCACCCTCTCTGTATGGCCCCAGGAAGTTCACACCTAGTTACTAGCTCTCCAGTGATTACCTCATTCCCTGTAGCTCCCTCCCCCGGTTATTTCATCCTTGGTATCAAGCGCATTCTGTAATTACATTGCTAATTCTTTTTTTTTTTTTATTTGAGAGCAACAGACAGAGAGAGAAAGAGGGGGAGAGAGAGAATGGGCATGCCAGGGCTTCTAGCCACTACAAACGAACTCCAGACGCGTGTGCCCCCTTGTGCATCTGGCTAACATGGGTCCTGGGGAATCAAGCCTCGAACTGGGGTCCTTAGGCTTCACAGGCAAGCGCTTAACCGCTAAGCCATCTCTCCAGCCCACATTGCTAATTCTTGTACTCACTCATTGAGATTCTCCCTATTGCCGTGGAGGCCTCCAGGCAACAGTAACGTGATCTCTTTTCCCAAGCACCTAACCTAATGCCTGATGCATAGAGATGCTCAGGTTTCAATATAATAAATTGTTAGTGACTGAGATTCAAGCATAGGTCTGAAGACTCAGAATTATTCAACAGAAGACAATTTTCAGGGAAGTGGAGAGATTATCGAGACGGACAAAGGACAGGTTTGTGGTGGTTGATTTTGTGTGTCAGCTTGACTGGGCCACCAGGAATCCAGATATTTCATTAATCATCATCTCATTTGTCTGTGAAGGTTGCAATGTGTCCCTCCAAAATTCATGTCAGGACTTAAACCCCAAGATGATGGTATTATGAGGTAAGGTCTTTAAGGAATGATTAAGTCATGGATTTATGCTCTGATAAAGGATGTTGAAGGGAACATTCTAGCCCCTGTGTGCCTTTCTGCCGTGTGAGGGCGCAATAGCAAGGTGCCATTTTAGAAGGAAAAACAAAATCCCTCACCAGACACTGAACTTGCCGGTGCCTTGATTTTGAGCTTCCCAGTCTCCAAAACTGTAATGAAATGAATTTCTGTTCTTTGTAAGTTTACCCAGTTTGGGATATGTTGTTATAGCAGCACAAATGAACTGAAACAAGGCTTTTCTGGATGAGACTGAGTAAAGCAGCTTTTCCTCCCCAGTGTAGTTGGGTGTCACACAATCCCTTGAGGGCCTGAATAGAGCAAAGGCAGCGTGTTGCAGTCAGCTCCTCATTGCTGGGACACACTTCCAACCAGACACAGCTTATGGGAGGAAAGGGTTTATGTCAGGCTTACAGAATCCAGGGGAAGCTCCATCATGGCAGAAGAAGCTGGCTTGCTCCAGTACACATCACAACACACACACACACACACACGGGGGGGGGGATGGGGGAGCAAGACCAGCAAACATACAACACAAAAAGAGCTAGAGCTCAAATTGCACTGAACACACCTAATAGAACCATCTCCCTTCTCTAGCAGGGCTCAGCTCACTGGAGACTCCAGTTTCAGACCTGAGTATATGGGACCACACAGGGTAAGAAAAAGAAAAAAAAAATTCATGCTCTCCTCTTCTCTCTTTTCCACTCCTTGTTATCTCTGCCTGACTGCATGGGTCGGGATGTTAGTCCCTTCTGCCTCGGGTGGGACCCACACCATTGGCCTTCCTGGGTCTCAGACTCTCAGACTCAGACCAGAGCTAATTTACTGCCTCCCAGACCTCTGGCTTTCTGCTTCCTTAGCTTCCATAAAGACATGAGCTAATTCCAATCAATCAATCTATCTATCGGTTATGCTTCTCTGGCGGAACCAAATACAAGTTTAGACAAGTGAGCTGAACTTGGAACAGGTGGCATTTCATCCAAGTCACCTGAGCCTGGGCATCTCGGTGGCAATCTTTTGGAAGAATGCTGCATTCAGCTTCTCATGGCTGGGACAAAACAGCTGACCAGAAACAGCCGGTGGAAGGAGATTTGTTTGGGCTTACAGTTTTGAGAGGAAGCTTCATCATGGAGGAGGAGGCAGCGTGGTAGAGCAGACCAATGAAAATCAACATCAGTCAAGAGGGAAGATCTACCCAGTGTGGCTGAACTAACAAACCTCAAAGTTCACCTCCAGTGACACACCTCCTCCAACAAGGCTCCACCTCCCGCAGACGGCACCAGCTGAGGATTAAGTATGAGGCGTACTCACAACCCCATGAGACTATGGTGGACATTCCGCAGAGGGTCCACGATAAGTGAGTGCACTGCTCTGAGACTCTTCTTACTTCACAGACAGAGCCAAGGCTCTAAAAGAAACCTCTCCTTGGTGTGAGATGGTGTGGGGAGCAGCCCCCTCTGGCAGGGCTCCAAGCATGTGAGCAGAATCCAGAGTAAAGCCATGGTTCTGTGAGCCATGATCCAATTCAGTTGTGCCCGTGTCCTCCAGACAGTCCCTAGGAGACAGAAGGGAAGGGCCTCCTGCCGCAGAAATGAATCAGAAGGGCTTAATGAGCTATAGATATGAAGGCTCCCAGAGGTCCAAAGCAGGTGAGATTCCACAGGTGTGTGTGTGCGGGAAGCCAGTGATGCGAAATATGAGCCACTTTCATTCGCATGAACAAAGGTTACAAGTCTATCTCTTAGGACGTAAGCCAAAAATCCTAGTAGGAGGAGTAAATGAAGAAGGAATGTTTTCTGGGAATTTCAGCCAGAATTTCCTGGTAGAATAATACATAGTGACTTTTGGGTGGTAATGATGCTTGAAAGTCACTGGACCACAGTGGCATCGAGTTGCTGGGAGGTATTTTTATCAGCTGACTGTTCAGGTGTTCAAGACAAGTGTTAGTTAATATGAGTACTCTCTACAATCAAAATACCTTTTTACTGCTATAAATTGTGTATACCTTTCAATTATACATAATATTGAGACCTGTGTAGTTCAAGAGATTTATCTTTGATTGAATCCTCACACCAAACCTGTTTTAATTGCTAGTTCCATGTTAGACACCAAGCAATCAAAGTCTAGGAAGATAGGAATTAACTCTACCCGTGGCTCGTTAGGAAAGAGTGGAGATTAAACCGAGGGCTGCCCGACACCAGAGTTCTCCTCATCATACAGCCACCCAGAGGTCCTGCACCCACCTTCACATTCCACTGATGAAAACACTAAGATGCCCAGAAGCAGTTGCATCACCTGGCAGGTGTTTGCTTAAGCCACTTTCAGAGCTCAGGCCTCCAGCTCAGCACTTTGTCCTCTGGGCCTGAGATGCCTGTCCGAGCTGGTTGCCAGGGTCCTCTAGGTTAACTGAGATGGAAAGAACCACCTCCCCCGCAACTATGGGTGTCACTGTCCTTGGGGTCCTGCACTGTATAGCAGGAGAGAGCTGGGTGAGGCCCAGCATTCATCACGTTCTGCTTCCTCACTGTGGACTCCACGTGACCCCTCATCTCAAGCTTCTGCCACCACCATGGACTGTATCCCCTAGAACTGTGAGCCAGAAAGAGCCCTTCTTTCCTTAAATTGCTTTTGTCAGGATTTTGTTCCAGCAATTGAAAAAAATAATAATAACTAATCCAGATCTCAATCTTCCAACGCTACACAGTGGCCTTCTCGGACTCTGATGCCATACCAAATTTAAATGATCACCAGGAAAGTACCAGGCCTCCCTGGTAGTGCCCAGACAGCTCCTGAGTGCCATGGTTACCTCCTCTCTTTCTCACTGGCAAGATAGTAGTGACATTCAAGAGGGAAAATTGATAAATATGAACCTTTTCCAGGAGCAAAAACTGAAGAAGCCAATAGAACTGTGAAAAGATGGGCCATGTCTCTAGTAATGAAGAAATACAGAGGAAATCAGCAATGCGGCACTCTCACACCCATGGGGTGGCCAACACTGGGAATCTGAACAAGGAAAGGTCAGCAGAGATGAAGGGAAACGGGAAATCCCACAGAGATGTAAGCAGCTATAATGGGAAAATGTTGTGGTCGCCTGTAGTTCAGCTGAAAATTGTGCTGCCTCTGACCTGTCAGTTCAAAACCTACAAATTCCCTAAAGAAATGCTTACGCACATACACCAAAAGACATGCACACTGGGGATTGAAGAGATAGCTCAGTTGGTAAAGTGCTTGCTTTGAAAGTATGAGAGACTGAATTGTCCCCAGAACCCACATAAAATACTCGTCATGGTGATGTGTGCCTATAATCTCAACACTAGGGAGGCTGACACAGCAGCCTCCCCAGGGCTTGTGGGCCAACTAATCTATCCTAATTGGCAAACTCCAGCCAATGAGAGATCCTGTCTCAAAGGAGGCGGACAGGGTCCATAGTTATGACACCCAAGCTTGTCCTCTGGCTCCCACATGTGTGCATACCCATGCACAGGCGCCTACATACATGCAACCCCCCTCACACACACACAAAGAATGTTGATCATATATAATAAAAGCAAAACACAAGTCTCCCACAAACAGCATGCAAGTAACCTGATACCCATCCCCAAGAGAGTGGGTCAGTAAACTGTACCATTGTCAGACTCTGGAACGCCAGGTGGCATTCAAACCTGAAAGCACTGGACCTGCATTTATCAACTGTGAGTAACGCTCCAAAACAATGCTGAGTGGGAGAATGAAGATGCAGTGGGACATTTACAACAGAATACCATTGGCATAAAACTTAAGACGGGCAAAACAATGCATTACATTTTTTATGGAAACACAGCACATGCAACATAAAAATGTACAGACGTGCGTGGGACTGATAAAAGCAGACTTCGTGAGCATGCCCCTCACCCTGGGGAGATGCAGGGAGAGGAAAAGATCTGTGAAGGGCACACAGGAGGCCTCAGTCATATTGGTTCTAAGTAGATTCTTTTAAAGAATGTTAAGGCCAGTGAGGCTCCATATTGAGATTTGATGAAACTGGGTAATTGTCTGTGGGCGATGTGCATCCTATGATTCTTTTTTCATATCTGTAAGCTTGACTCAATAAAGTCGCTCTTTGGTTGAAGCTTATTTTTCTAAGCAGGAATAATATAAGTAGTAGAGAAGGGACCAGGAGAGCTGGGGTGGAAGATATGGAACTGGGATGGTAGGAAGAGGGATGAGGAAGCGATCTAGAATGATTCAAGACCTCCTCTGAGAAGGCCCCCTTTGACCTCACCTCCATCTCCTGTATTATCCTATTATTATCCTGTATTTTATATATATATATTTTTTCACCTGTAATGATACTAACTACAGTCATTACTTTTCTATTTACCGTGGAAAAAATACTTGACAGAACAACTTAAAGGAGGAAGGATTCATTTGCTCACAGCTTCAGAGGGTCAGTCCATCCTGGTCAGTCCATCATGAGTCAATGGGGAGGGTGTGGTGTGGAACGGGGCTCTTCAACACATGGCAGACAAGAAGTAGAGAAGGAAGACAGGAAGGGGCCAGGGCAAGACACAGCTTCTCCTAAGGACACCCCCCTGGTGACATATTTCCTCCATCTAAGCCTCACCACCAACTTTTCACTACCTCTCAATAATGCCATCGGATTATGAATCCATCAGGAGACCATCCATTCATCAGCTCAGAATCCTCATAATCTAATCCTCTCTGAGATGCCTTCACAGATTCACTAGAGGTGTGCCTTACCCATCTCCTAGGGGCTTCTCTAGCTAATCAAGTAAATAGGATTCACCATCACCAAGAGAGTTTCTGCTTTTAGTACTAACATCAGCCCACCATTTTACAGCTTGATATACATAATCGATTGAAAAGTGCTTAACTCACTGGGCATGGTGGCACATGCCTTTAACTGCAGCACTCGGGAGGCAGAGTTAGGATTGCTGTGAGTTCGAGGCCACCCTGAGACTACATGGTGAATTCCAGGCCAGCCTGTGCTAGAGTGAGACCCTACCTCAAAAAAACAAACAAACAAAAAGTGCTAATCTCTAGAGATGGCTTAATGATTAAGGCCCTTGCCCATGAAGCCTGAGGACCCAGGTTAGACTCCCCAGAACACACAAGATCACACATGCACACCAGGTAGCACATGTGTCTGGAGTTTAATTTCAATGGCTAGAGGCCCTGGCATGCCAATTCTCTCTCTCTCTCTCTCTGTCTCTCTCATACACACACATAAAAAACATTTAAGTGGTTATCTCCCAGTGACAAGATTTCAGATTTCTCCTTTCTACCTCCCCCTTTCTCTGAATTTTAAATTTTCTCTGAATTTTAAATGCATGAGTATCACCTGAAAGGCTTCCTTAGCCTCTGATTCAGTCATTTTATCTGGTCCCTGACAATCTGTGCTTCTAATGCATGTCCAGGTGATGTGGATACAGCTGCTTAAATGTGGCCTAAAATACTTTCATTACCTTATCCCCTTCTTTCCGGGACCTGATCTCAATCACAGAAGCCTACACACTATGAGCTTTCAGATATTTCCATATGGGACCCATGTTTCTTCTTTCTAGAATGTGTTTTTGTCGCAATCCCATTACTCTATGACCTTGACTAACTGGACTCACTGCTGATCACATTCGAGATTCAGCTCACATGCACTTTTAGCAAAACGGTGGAGCAGGAGCTCTGGAACAGGACCTGGCAGTATGAGGCCATTGGACCAAAAAAAAAAAAAAAGAGCAACATTCACCAAATCAAATCCCCTGGACATGGGCTGAGGGTGAGGCATTCCAAAGAGAAAGTGGAACGGGTCTGCACTCTTGACGGCACCCATTGTGCATATGTTATGTGGAAGTCTAAATGTAAAAACGCCCCCCATACCTCATGTGTTTGTGATTAAGCCTCACACTGAGTCCCCAGCTGAGGGCAATTTGACCGGTGGAAAGTTGTTGAGGAGGGGCGAGCCTCGAGTTCTGTGAGCCCAGCTTGCCAGTGCAACTAAGCTACCCTCTTGCTGTTTCTTGCCAGCTGCTATACGATGCCCAGCCTCTGCGCTGCCCAGCTTTTCTGCCATGATGAAACGTCCCCTCGAGACTGTAAGCCAGAATAAACCCTCACCTCCCATTGTTTTGTCCCAGCAACAAGAAAGTAACTATTACATGTTAGCATGCATAAGGGATATTTGTGTGTGAGAGAGACACAGAGAGAGAGAGAGAGAGAGAGACAGAGAGACAGAGGGGGGGAGGGAGGGAGAATTCCTGCACGGTTGACTCAAAATCAAGGTTAGCGGGTCTCAGACACAGCTGTGCTGTGAATATCTAACCAGAGAATCCTGCCTAGCTGTGAGCCAATAGGTGAAGCGTCTCAGTCCTGAGTCCACAGTGTTTGTTACCATAGACACCCAGAGGTGAGGCAGCCACCCTTCCTGGCCACCCCCAGTGCCCTCTGCAAACTTAGAGCTGCCTTAGGACACCCCTACTTACTGCTGTAGCACCCGTTGTTCAGGAGGTTCCATTAGCTTAAGTAAATCCAGTCCTGGTTCCACAATCTCAGAGTGGGGGTCCAGGTTGGGAAAGTGACCACACAGACTTTGGAGAAAATCCCATTGTTGTTTCTTCCCCTGCTGTTTATTTTTCTTTTTGATACCATCCACAGAAACATGCTACCATGAGCAATGAGGACTGCCTGACCTGAGGGTTTTTCTCTCTGCTGAATTGCTCTCCGGAAAGCCGCTGTATGAGCGTATCTGAGCTTCAAGGTCATGTCGCTCACCCAACACCTCCTGCTCAGGGATTTGCTTTGCGAAAGGAACTCTCTCAACTGTGGCCCAGGAAAATCAGTACTGGCCTGCTGTCACTGAAGTCAGAAGAACTGGCCTGCGTGAGGAAAATAAAGACTGGCTCACTGGCTTTTCCTTTCTCCTACCACGCTCTGCTCAAGCCAAAACTGGTTTCTGTGGACAAAGATGGAAGACGTATTTGGGTGAGGGTGAGGCGCCTTCCCAACAGAGAGAAACTTCCTGTTGGTTCCCAACCCACAGGTATCAGGTAACTAACATCCAGAGAAACATAAAGTAGGAACAGATAGAGATACACCCCCGTGAAAAAGAGAGAAGAAAGCCCCCCAAGAAAGACAGAGATTGTATAGACAACAGCAGCGTAGGGCTTGGAGGAGAATGAAGGGGAGAAGAAGAAATGAAACAAAACGTGGAAGGAAAAAGTAGAGACAGTTAAAGTCTAAGACAGCTGGGCTTGGTGGCACATATCTGTCATCTCAAGACTCGAGGTGGGGACAGGAAGATCATGAGTTCAGGGGCAGCCTGGGAGACATAGCAAGTTCAAGCACAACCTAGGCTACATACTGAGTCCTTGTCTCCAAAAAAATAAAAAGGAATATAAAGAAGAATAAAAGTCCCAAACAGAGGGCTGGAGAGATGGCCTAGTGGTTAAGGAATTTTCCTGCAACGCCAAAGGACCTTGGTTCGATTCCCCAGGACCCATGTAAGCCAGATGCACAAGGTAGCATGCATCTGGAGTTTATTTGCAGTGGCTGGAGGCCCTGGTGCACCCATTCTTTCTCTCTCTTTCTCCCCCTCCCTCTTTCCTTCTAGCTCTCTCAAATAAATAAAATAAAATTCAAAGCCATCCCAAGACTGCATAGTGAGTTACAGGTCAGCCTGGACTAGAGCGAAACCCTACCTCGAAAAGCAAAAAATAAAAATCCCAAGCAGAAAATGGAGACAGACAGTAAAGACCACAAAACTCAATAGACAAGGAATCAATGTCAGAGGCTTTTTGTTTTCATTTTTTGCCTTAAAATAACTCAAATGGTTAGCCAAAACCGTCAGTGACAAGCATGAGGTTCAATGAAGGGAAGGTTGTGAGGAAAGAGTCACTAAGGAGTGAGCTCACTGGGTATTCCCAGCAAGCCAGGCCCATTGGCAAAGATCAGAGCTCTCTGGCCCTGCAGCCAAGTCAATGTGGCACCATCCTTCCTGCCCTCAAGGTACAGTTGGCCAATAAGTGACAGGCACCATCTTGCCACAGGTGACATCAGGCATCTCCCTCCTGCCTTTATCCCCTGGCCCAGGGAACCTCCTTGTACCACGCTTGGGAAGGTTCCAGTAAGAGCCTTGGACTGAAGAGATAGCTCAGCAGTTAAGGTGCTTGCCCCTAAAGCCTAATGACCTGAGTTCAATTCCTTGGGACCCACGTGAATGCACAAAGTGGCAAGTGCACCTGGAGAACCTTCGCAGGGGCTGAAGGCCCTAGCATGTCATTGCTTCTCTGCTGGGTATGGTGGCACATGCCTTCAATCCCAGCATCCTGGGAGAATTGCTGTGAGTTTGAGGCCAGCTTGAGACTACATAGTGAATTCCAGGTCAACCTGGGCTAGAGCAAGACCATACCTCAAGGAAAAAAAGGAGAGCTGGAGAGATGGCTTAACAGTTAAGGCACTTGCCTGTGAAGCCTACGGACCCAGGTTAGATTCCCCAGTACCCACATAAGCCAGATGCACAAGGTGGTGCATGCGTGTGGAGTTTGTTTGCGGTAGCTGGAAGCCCTGGTGCGTCCATTTGCTCTATCTGCCTCTTTCTCTCAAATACATAAAATATTCTTTAAACAAAGGGAAATCAAAGAGCTATGGAGTAGGAGCTGCTTAGGGAGACAGCTCAGTCTGAAAAGTACTTGCCTTTCAAGCAACGAGGACCCGAGTTTGAGCCACAGTTTTGGCTTGCGTCAAATGCCAGCATGATGGCACCTGCCTGTACTTCCAGTGCTGGGAAGGCACAGACAGGAGGCTCCCTGGGGCTCAGTGGCTGCCCCTGTCTAGCCTAACTGATGAGCCCCAGGCCAGTGAGAAGCGCACCGAAGAAGTGGAGAACACTCCTGAGGTTCACACCTGAGGTTGTCCTCTGCATCTACACTCAGATGCGTGCATGTGCACTTGTATACCCACACGCACCTGCACACACATCCTCACATCCTTAAATAACCCAAAGCTATCAGGGATGCATGCACCCTAAAGGTGAGGAATGTGGAAATTGGTGGAAGCATTTTATAGACACTCCTACAGTGTTTGCCAGATATTTACTCACATGTTTTAAATATTTATTTATTTGCAAATGTACAGAGAGAGAGAGAGAAAATAATGGGTGTACAGGGCCTCTAGCTGCTGCAAACGAACTCCAGATATATTTCCGCTTTATGCATCTGGCTTTAGGTGGGTACTGGGGAAATCAAACCCAGGCCATCAGGCATTGCAAGCAAGCACCTTAACTGCTGAGCCATCTCTCCAGCCCTCCTGTTATTTTAAACAATTTTGTTTTCCTCATCTAAGCTCTGTATTGATGCACACAGAAACCTTCTTGCTAGTAACTCAGCTAACTCTTTCCCTTGCTCAGTCATACCTACTATGTTAAGCCTGTACCTACTAAGCTCAACCATACCAACTATGTTCAACAACACCTGCTAACTTCAACTTTGAACACGCTAAACCTTAACCCTACTCCTTTAAAGTTCAGCCATGCCTCCTAAAGCTTAGCAGTTTCTCATCGAAAAGAATCATTGGGGGGCTGGAGAGATAGCTTAGTGATTAAGGCGCTTGCCTTCAAAGCCCAAGGACCCAGGTTCGACTCCTTAGGATCCATGTAAGCCAGGTGCATAAGTGGGCACATGCATCTGGAGTTCATTTGCAGTGGCTGGAAGCCCTGGCGTGCCCATTCTCTCTCACAGTCTCTCTTTTTCTCTCTCCTTACCTATTTCTGTATCTCTCTCTCTCAAATAAATAAAAATTTTTAAAAAATCATCAGAGCAGGACATGGTGGCACATGCCTTCAATCCCAGCACTCAGGAGGCAGAGGTTGTAGGATCGCCGTGAGTTCAAGGCCACCCTGAGACTACACAGTGAATTCCAGGTTAGCCTGAGCTAGAGTGAGATCCTGCCTCAAAAAAAAAAAAAAAAAAAAAAAAAAAAAAAGCATTATTGGCAAATGCTCAACATGAGGAAGTATTGAGACACACACATCAAGTAAAGGGTTCTCACAGAAATGCTTGCACGACAGTAGAGCAAAATGTGATTTTTCTCTGCTCTACGGAAGAAGCCCAGAAGGGTTTGAAGAAACTCATCCAAGGACCCAAGGCCCCCCAACAACGCCACATTGGCTGTGCTGGTGGGCATCAGCGCTTCTGTCTTTGCTCATCTCCCACCCCCGCCCCCACCAAAGCCCCTGGGCTTCAGATCTTCCTGCTTTGAATTAACATTGCAATACCCAAGTCCCCACCTGCCTCCCAGAGAGCCACTATCCCAGAACTTCCGACTTGGCCATGTGTATGCAGTTCTGGTCTTAGTGCTCTGGTGTGTACATAAAACCATACCATAAAGAACTGTTCTGAGCCTGACCAGAGCCTTACAAGAGTCCAATCACTCTGGAAATGGCTTTATGGTCTCTCCACATTGGTTTTGTTCACACTTGAGCTCTACTTCACAGTTACTCGATTCAATGGCCCCCTGTAGTGGTTTGATTCAGGTGTCCCCCATAAACTTAGGTGTTCTGAACAGTTCCCAGCTGATGGAGATTTGGGGATTAACGCCTCCTAGAGGCAGGCTTGTGGGTGTTATAGCCAGTGTCTGGTACACTCTCCTGTTCATGTTGTCTACCTTATGTTGGCCAGGGGGTGAAGTCCACCTTCTGCTCATGCCATCATTTTCCCCTGCCATCATGGAGCTTCCCCTTGAACCTGTAAGCCAAAACAAACGTCTCTTTCCCCCAAGCTGCTCTTGGTTGGGTGATTTCTACCAGCAAAGCGAACCTGACTGTGACATGTTCCTTCCAGCAGCAGTCAGAAGCCCACGCCTTTTCCTGCCCGAGCTCTTCCTCAGCTCCCGCAGCCAGATGGGCCCATCCATCCCTCCTGCGCTCCGGTGGACCCATGCTCTCCACCATTACAGCCTTGACTAATTTCCACCAGGGTTGGTCCCCAGCGGTTGGATTAATGATACTGTTGATAGAATCATCTCACTGCCATCCTCATAATGAGTTCTCCGTGCAAGTTGTTTTAGTCGAGATCCTTCTCAGTAGGAAGAAAGGGAGAGAAAAGTGGAAATGGAGCTTTCAAAACAACATGAAACCGGAAATTTGAAATGAGACCTGACTAATTTCCTAACTCCAAACCACTGGGATGAGGTGAGTAGAAGTCAAAGGAAAATTATGGTCTGAGCATATTGGGAAATACAGGCAGAGATGTCACTTCCTCAAAGTATTCTGATAAGATAATGAATCAATGCCTGAATATTCATTTGATGAGAAGACCTGGGGAGTTCTATGGCGTAAGGAGATAGTGGCAGACGTTAGACTGTGGGGACAGATTGTGTGAGTGATGCTCAGTGCCCGTGCTTACCTGCACTGTAGACCTCACTTTTCCAGGTAGGGTTACAGACCCTCTCCCTCCCATTGCAACTGCCAGGGCCATGACAGTGGGATCCATGTCAGTTGTCCCTGGAACCGAGCTCATATCTGATGTTCCATTTGTTCAACGAAATGTTTCATCAGTGGAAAAGCAGTGACCGTGAAATCCAACTGGCACATAAAGTCTCCTAGAGGCTGTCTGTGAAAAGGGGCATCTGGCTTCCAGAATTGCCACACAGTAAGCTCACATGTGGCAGTTCCAGAGCCCTTTGAAAGGACGAAAATGAACGCAACGTCTGGCGAAATGTCATGCTGAGGCCAAGTATAGTCACTGGGCAAATACCACAGATGCTTTCTGAGCCCAATACTAGGGCCTAAAGAACAGAAAAGGAAGAAAAGGAAATATTACTGACTGTCTCTGCCTCATTTTGTTGGTTTTGGATTTTTGCCTTTAGCACACAGAGAAACAGGTGTGATCTCCACCTCCTGAAAAGCCACTGGGGATGAGCTGATCAGACTGGTGGGTAGCTCAATGATAAAATCCCTTTCATGCTCAAAGAGCTGGGGTCAGGGCTGGAGAGATGGCTTAGTGGTTAAGCACTTGCCTATAAAGCCTAAGGACCCCGGTTCGAGGCTTGATTCCCCAGGACCCATGTTAGCCAGATGCACAAGGGGCACACGCATCTGAAATTTGTTAGCAGTGGCTGGAAGCCCTGGCGTGCCCATTCTCTCTCTGTGTCTCTTTCTTTCTCTGTCACATTCAAATAAATAAAAATGAACAACAAAAAAAAAAGTTTTTTTTTTAAGTGCCAGGTTCAAGGCCACCCTGAGACTACAGAGTGAATTCCAGGTCAGCCTGAGCTAGAGTGAGACCCGACCTCAGAAAACAAAACAAAACAAAACAAAAAGTGCCAGGTCAACCCTTGATGCCACCACAAACACACACAACTGAGCTGATCAGTAATGGACCAGGGGTCAGGCTCCTTCCCTCTGACCCAAGTGCCCTGGATTTTCATAGCAAACAGCATCTTTCAAAAGAAAGGGGCCGTCATGAACTCTGAGAAGCTAATGGTCCAATAAAAGAAATATTTTGGTATAATAAAATAGTAGTAAACAATTTGGAAATAATGGTGAACACAGACTAAAATTTTAGTACTCTTTCTAACCAGGAAAAGTTAACCCTATTTAAATTTTTAATTTAATTTAATTTTTATCTACATTATCTACATTTCATCTACATTTTTCTTCTTGTGTTCTCACAAAACATCACTTCAGTGTTTTCATATCTTCTATTTTTCTACCCCAGACACCTTCTTTTCTTCCACCCCTCCTTTGGTTTTTCAAGGTAGTGTCTCATTCTAGCCCAGGCCAACCTGGAATTCACTCTGTAGTCTCAGGGTGGCCTCAGACTCACAGCGATCCTCCTACCTCTGCCTCCCGAGCACTGAGATTAAAGGCGTGCACCACCATACCCGGCACCCAGACACCTTCTTTCTGGCCACATGTAATAGAGGTTTGTCATGGGCATATTTATTACTTAAGATCACACACAGATGTGGAACCTTTTACCGACATTTAGGGTGCTTCCAGTCTTACACATTTTAGTGAGGGGCAGAGTGTGTCTCCCAGTAAAGAGGCTGAAAGTGCAACTGGTCACCTTTCCCCAATCCCCTGCAGGTAGACCACGATCCAGCAGCCCAAGTACTGATGGCCAAACACACTCACCTTCCCTTTGAAACAGGAGCAAACAAGGCAGCGGATGAAGCAAGCGCAAGTGATGCTGCCAGGAGCTTATTAAGAGCAAGGGACTGAGCAAGGGAGAGAGAAGTCAGCGCTGGAAACAGCAGCCTGCGTCCAGAGCCAGAGGTCCCGGTTCCACCAGGGCAGACTCAGTGCTCAGTGGGGCGATGGTTGGTCCCAGCTTGGTGACCTCAGAGCCCAGGTCTCCATGCCTCTGTCATGCAATATCCGTTTCCTTTTACTGGCATGTTGTGTGTGCATGTTTGCATGTGCACGGGTGCATATGTGTGTACAAATGTGTAGGCACATCTGTGTACACGTGGAGGTCAGAGCTGGACATTGGGAATCCTCCCCAGTTGTACTCCATTGTTTTCTTCGAGACAGGTTTCTTGCTGAACCCGGAGCTTATGAATTTGGCTAGACAAGTTTGCTAGCTGTCTCCAGCGCTTCCTTGTCTCTCCTCCCCAGCCCTGGACCACAGGGGCACGCCACCATAGCCCACATTTCACACGAGTTGAAGGGATATGAAATCAGATCCTCATGCATGCATGGTGCCAAGTCATCTCCCTACCCTGCTGCAGTATCATTTTTTTTCTCAATTTTTTTTAAATTTAATTTTTTGTTCATTTTTATTTATTTATTTGAGAGCGACAGAGAGAGAGAGAAAGAAGCAGAGAGAGAGAGAATGGGCGTGCCAGGGCCTCCAGCCAGTGCAAACAAACTCCAGACGCGTGTGCCCCTTTGTGCATCTGGCTAACGTGGGTCCTGGGGAATCGAGCCTTGAACCAGGGTCCTTAGGCTTCACAGACAAGCGCTTAACCGCTAAGCCATCTCTCCAACCCTCTCAATTTTTATTAACATTTTCCATGTTATAAAAAATATCCCATGGTAATACCCTCCCTCCCCCCACTTTCCCCTTTAAAATTCCATTCTCCATCAGATCCCCTCCCCATCTCAATCAGTCTCTCTTTTATTTTGATGTCATGATATTTTCCTCCTCTTAGGATGGTCTTGTGTAGGTAGTGTCAGGCACTGTGAGGTCATGGATATCCAGGCCATTTTGTGTCTGGAGGAAGCCTGTTGTAAGGAGTCCTACCCTTCCTTTGGCTCTTACATGCTTTCCGCCACCTCTTCCGCATTAGACCCTGAGCCTTGGAAGGTGGTGTGATCGAGATGTTACTCAGTACTCCAGTCACTTCTTTCCAGCACTATGATACCTTCTGAGTCATCCCAAGGTCACTGCCATCTGAAAAGAGAAGATTCTCTACCCAAAGTGAGAGTAGCGTTAATATAAGGGTATGAATATTAAGAGAAGTGCTTACTGGGCAGTTTGATAAGCATAGTATATACATTTTTCCAAACATCAGCAGACGTTACACCCCTAGGGCTCATGACTACTCCTGTTTTAAGTTTTCAGTATCAGGGATGTGTTCCTGCAGTATCATTTTTTTTTTAAGTTTGAATTTCGTGAGCAAAAAGTAAGGCCTAGAGGGTGTATGAGATAAAAAAAAGCTCAGAAGCAAAACAGACAAGTCAGTTAGTTAAATCCTACCTCCCTCTCCCCAGACAGGCAACACTTGGCTCTGAACAGATTTCATCATTTCCAGAGATCTCTAATGCTTCACTACATATGCATGAAACCTTAAGCACTAGATGGTAATTGTCTTGTAGAATCTTATACTTCATATAAATGGTGACATGCTATACATATCTTTCTGGCTTTTCTCATTCAGCATTACGATTATGATTATGGGATTCTTTTGGATGATCTATGTGACCATTCATTCATTTTCGCTGCTGTGGTGCTATGGAATTCTACTGAAAGAATGCACCACAACTTGTACATCTGCCTGTAGGCAGATGTATGAATTATTTTTAATGTTACATTAACATAAATATTACTTACTATGCATCTCTTTGTACCTGTCTCCTGGTTTGCAGGTACAAGAGTCCCTGAAGGTTACATTCTGAGAAACAGAATTACTGAGTCCCAATCATGATCATTTCCAAGTTGATTAAATCCTGTCATGTTCTCTAAAATGGTTGTGAACCTGGGCATGGTGGCGCACGCCTTTAATCCCATACTCGGGAGGCAGAGGTAGGAGGATTGCTGAGAGTTCGAGGCCACACTGAGACTACATAGTGAATTCTAGGACAGACTGAGCCACAGTGAGACCCTACCTCAAACCCCCCCCCAAAAAAAAATGATGGCATTAACTTCATCTATGGTTTTTAATCAGGAAACCAAGACATGTCCACAGTGGCTTCTAGATTGGGCTAAATCCATCCTGATTCATTCCTTGCACCTGGACAAATTCTCACCTGCCCAGCAAAACTAGGGCATAGAAGAGTAAATTTTCATCAAGGAGCCAACAGTGTTGGCTACAATCTTCCCATGAGATCACTCAACATTCTAATCTCTCATCCAGTTACCACATCCAATTTGAGATCCAAGATAGTGGGCCCGAATGTGCCTTCCTCAGATTTGCTGATGGATCAGCTAAGATAACACGTGACTGGACTCACTCAATAGTAAAATACCTTACAAGAACTAATGTTTTTCAGAAATGTGAAGAAAGAGGGCTGGAGGGATGGCTTAGTGCTTAAGACCCTGGCCTGCAAAGCTAAAAGACCCAGGTTCGATTGTCCAGGACCCACGTAAGCCAGCTGCACAAGGTGGCATGCTTCTGGAGTTCGTTTGCAGTAGCTGAAGGCCCTGGCATGCCCATTTTCTCCCTCTCTGCCTCTTTCTCTCTCAAATATAAATAAAAATAAAATATTAAAAAATATTTAGAGCCGGGCGTGGTGGCACACGCCTTTAATCCCAGCACTCGGGAGGCAGAGGTAGGAGGATTGCCGTGAGTTCGAGGCCACCCTGAGACTCCATAGTGAATTCCAGGTCAGCCTGGGCTAGAGTGAGACCCTACCTTGAAAAACCAAATATATATATATTTAGAGAGAAACATGGAAAAGGAAAAACAAGGCCATAGCCAGTCTATATCACACAGGGCACATCCCACGGGAAATGAGCAGGGTCTGGCTGGCACAGCAGTGACTCTGTTGGCCAGCCTGGTAGTTCTTGGATCTGCTCTTGGAATGAGCCTCTCCTCACCTCCCATCCTGGCCTCTGGGAGGAGGAGCTTCATTTTCCACCATGCGCATAACCCCTGTAAGGTGGACACTGAAGAGGATGGCAGGGCTGGAGAGATGGCTTAGAGGTTAAGGCATTTGCCTATGAAGCCTAAGGACGTGGGTTTGATTCTCCAGGTCCCATGTAAGCCAGATGCACATGGTGGTGCATGCGTCTGGAGTTTATTTGCAATGGCTGGAGGCCCTGGTGCACCCATTCTCACTCTATCTTTCTCTCTCTTTCCCTCTCTCTTTCTCTAATAAATAAATAGATAAATAAAAAATCTTTTAAAGAGGATAGCAGTGTTCATGGCTTCTGCTTTATTGACACAATGACATTATCATTACTCAGGCCACTGTGTGCATTCTTAGGCTTGTGAATGCCAGGCTCCATATTTCACCATCCGAGTAGAAAAGATCAAAAACTTTCTGACAAGGTTTGCAGGCAGACTTTCTTATGCATTGCTGAGGGAAGCATAATTGGAGCTACTTCCATGGAGGACAATTTGCTAAATATATTACTCATGGATATATGAGTAATTTTGAGGTGTGTATATATAGATATCTATCTATATATACTTGGCTATATACATGCACATTACTCATGCAGTGTATCTTTGACTAGCTCCACTTCTAGGAATGTATTCATACACAAAGATGACGTTTCTACAAGATTAATTATGTGTTACTGCAGCTGTGCTTCTGAAGCTCAGGATCAGAAATCACCTCAATGACAATTCGTATGAGGAGGGTTAAATAAAGCATGGTACATCCATACAATGATAGCTGATAGAGCTATTAAAAAATGCTCTTTATGCTGGGCATGGTGGTGCACACCTTTAATCCCAGCACTCAGGAGGCAGAGGTAGGAGGATCGCCGTGAGTTCAAGGCCACCCTGAGACTATAGAGTTAATTCCAGGTCAGCTTGGACCAGAGTGAGACCCTACCTCAAAAAACCAAAATAAATAAATAAATAAATAATGCTCTTCATGAGCCCTAGGGTTATAACGTCTGCTGCTGTCTGGCTAAAGGTATATACTATGCTCATCAAACTGCCCAGTAAGCACTTCACTTAATGTTCATACCCTTATATTAATGCTACTCTCACTTTTGGTAGAGAACCTTCTCTTCAGATGGCAGTGACCTTGGGATGATTCAGAAAGCAGCATGGTGCTGGGAAGAAGTGACAGAGGAGTGCTCAGCACTGCAATATCTCTATCACACCTTCCAAGGCTCAGGGTCCATTGTGGAAGAGGTGGCAGAAAGAACATAAGAGCCAAAGGAAGGGTAGAACTCCTTAAAATGTGCTCCTCCAGACACAAAAATGGCCTGGATATCCATGACCTCACAGTGCCTGATACTACCTACACAAGACCATCATAATAGGAGGAAAAAGATCATGACATCAAAATAAAAGAGAGACTGGTTGAGACAGGGAAGGGATATTATGGAGAGTGGAGTTTCAAAGGGGAAAGTTGGGGGAGGGCAGGAGGGTATTACCATGGGATATTGTTTACAATCATAGCAGTTGTTAATAAAATAATTAATTTTTTAAAATAAAAAAAGAATTAAAGCCAGGCATGGTGGCACATGCCTTTAATGCCAGCACTCAGGATGCAGAGGTAGGAGAATCACTGTGTGTTTGAAGCCTCGCTGAGACTACATAATGAATTCCAGGTCAGCCTGGACTAGAGTGAGACCCTACCTCAACAAACAAACAAACCAAAAAAAAAGGAAATAAAAGAGAAATATTGGAACAGGCATGGTGGCACACAACTTTAATTCCAGCACTCCGGAGGCAGAAGTAGGAGGATCGCTGTGTGTTCAAGGCCACACTGAGAATACATAGTGAATTCCTAGTCAGCCTAGAGTGAGACTCTACTTCAAAAAAACAAAATAAATAAATTAAATTTTTAAAAATGCTCTTAATTTAGATTTCTGAAGAACATTGTTAAATTTAAAAGGACTTAAAGCAGGTGAAATACCAGTGTATGGAGGACACTAAATATCATCTGTGTCAGAAAGGGCAGCTATGTATCTTTGGATGGACATAAAAGAAGCAAAAAATAAATAAAGGATGTGGATACAAAAGGTACTAGGATGACAGTGGATGGCTATGGTCAAGAGAGAGATTTTCCAATATTTCTTTTGCATTTATAGTAAATGAATACATTATTTAATATTTTTTTATTTTTGGCAGGAGAGATGGCTTAGAAATTAAGACACTTACCTGAGAAGCCTAAGGACTTGGGTTCGATATCCCAGCAAGTTCTACATGCTCAAAGTTGGAACGATTTTTTAAGCAGAAAAATGAATAATCAATAAACACCAGAACTGGATTATAATCCAAGTAACTGATTCCATAAATAAATAAATAAATGGGGAAGACGAAATAAATATCCCTCACAGAAAAATTCCAAGTCATTTATGTAGATGATCCCCAGCCCCTGCCTGCCCTCCAGGAGGTGAAACTTAATCTAGCACATTTTTGCTCTATCCCCCAAGGTTAGGTTAAAGACCTGCTAACAATGCATGAAAATAAGGGCAGGGAGAGATGGCTTAGTGGTTAAGGTACTTGCCTGTGAAGCCTAAGGACGCAGGTTCGATTTTCCAGAACCCACATAAGCCAGATGCAGAAGGTGATACATGCATCTGGAGTTTGTAGTGGCTAGAGTCCCTGGTGTACCCATTCTCTCTCTCTCTCTCTTTGTCTCTCCTTCTCTCTCCCTACCTCCCTCTCCCTCTCTTTCTCTTTGTTGGACTGTATTAGATCTGCCAACTTGCCTTATGGTTTAGATATTCTGTCCTCACCTTGACCCATTCTCTTGGTGAGATGTTCTGTAGTTTTTTTTTTATTTGACTTACTATGTTTTTCATTTTTAGTATTTTCTGGTTGGTTTTTCTTCAGTATTTCTATTTCCTTTCTCACATCTTGTATTGACCTCCTTATTTCATTAAGTTGGTTTCCTGTCTTTTCCTTCAGGAGTTTGTTTTCTTCTTTGATTCCTTTGATTTCTTTGAACATAGTTATCATTGAGCTACCCATCAGATTTACATGTCTAAGAATACTGCAGATAATTAGAAAACGCACCCAAGATGCAAAAAATCTCTATATTATAATACAAGAAAAACACACAAAAATCAAGATAATGTAATTCTACCAAAAATTATAAATCCATCAGAAATGACCTCCACTGAGACTGATTCAGATGAAATACCTGACAAAGAAATGTGGGAGGAAGCATACAGGTGTGATGTGTGTGTTAAGGAGCTCTGTTATAGTTCAAACCTTAAATGTCACCAAGTAATCCATACTGGAGAGAAGAGAAACCACGTAAATGTGAGCAGTGCAGGAAGGGCTTCAGTCGGAGGTCAAGTCTTCACACTCGTCAGAGAGTCCACTCGGGAGAGAAACCCTATCAACGTAAGGAGTGTGACAAGAGCTTCACTCAAGTGATTGGCTTTCAGATTCATCAGAGGATCCACACTGGGGAGAAGCCACAGAGATGTGACGTGTGTGGGAAAGGCTTCAGTCAGTCCTCCGGCCACCAGTCTCATCACAGTCCACACTGGGGAGAAGCCACACAGATGTGACGTGTGTGGGAAAGGCTTCAGTCAGTCCTCTGGCCACCAGTCTCATCAGAGTCCACACTGGGGAGAAGTCACAGAGATGTGACGTGTGTGGGAAAGGCTTCAGTCAGTCCTCCGGCCACCAGTCTCATCAGAGTCCACACTGGGGAGAAGTCACAGAGATGTGACGTGTGTGGGAAAGGCTTCAGTCAGTCCTCCGGCCACCAGTCTCATCAGAGTCCACACTGGGGAGAAGTCACAGAGATGTGACGTGTGTGGGAAAGGCTTCAGTCAGTCCTCCGGCCACCAGTCTCATCAGAGTCCACACTGGGGAGAAGTCACAGAGATGTGACGTGTGTGGGAAAGGCTTCAGTCAGTCCTCCGGCCACCAGTCTCATCAGAGTCCACACCGGGGAGAAGCCACACAGATGTGACATGTGTGGGAAAGGCTTCAGTCAGTCCTCCGGCCACCAGTCTCATCAGAGTCCACACTGGGGAGAAGCCACACAGTTGTGAAGTGTGTGGAAAGGGCTTTAGGTATAGTTCACAGTTCCTACAGCACCAGAGGGGCCACAGTGGAGAGAAACCTGACAGGTGTGAGCAGTGTGGAAAAGGCTTTGGCAGGAGCCTGGACCTTCGCCCTCACCACAGCGTGCACACCGGGGAGAAACCTCACAAGTGTGAGGAGTGTGGGAAGGCCTTCAGTCCCCCTCCATATCTTTGAATACATCAGAGTGTTCACATGAGAGAAAAATGCTTTAAATGTAAAGAGTGTGGGAAGGGTTCAGTCAGAGTGCACATCTTCAGGCTCACCAGAGAGCCCACACTGGAGAAAAAACATAAAAATGTGCTATGTGTGGAAAATACTTCTGTCACCATTTCCATCTTACATACCGTCAGAAAATCCAGACTTATACAAAGTGCTAGAGTGGGGATGGTGGAAAATACCTGAAATACCAGTACTCAAGAGGCTGAGGCATGAGGATCATGAATTTGAGGCCACCTAGGTTACATAGCAAAACAGTATCTCAAAAAGCAAATGTTTGGAGACCAGCTGACAGAAAGCTGGAAGAAGCCATTCTGCATGCAGTTCAATGAGAGAGAGAGCAATCACCAGCGGACACTGCAAGCCTTATATTTTGCCAGCCAGGGCAAATGAGCCAACAGGTGCAATAGTGGCACATCTGTCATGGTGGAAACCAGCTGCCCTCTAATTGGACTGGAAGCCCACTCCATGGGAGAGAAAACATCTCTGATGCTGAAAACCTAAAAAAAACAGGGGTAATCATGAGCCCTAGGGCTGTAACGTCTGTTGCTGTCTGGCTAAATGTATATACTATGTTCAGTAAACTGAGTAAGCACTTTTCTTAATGTTCATGCCCACATATTAATGCTACTCTCACTTTTGGTAGAGAAGCTTCTCTTTTTAGATGGCAGTGACTTTGGGATGACTCAGAAAGCACCATGTTGCTGGGAAAAAATGGCAGGAGTGCTCAGCACTGCAATATCTCTATCGTACCTTCCAAGGCTCAGGGTCCACTGCAGAAGAGGTGGTGGAGAGAATGTAAGAACCAAAGGAAGAGTAGGACTCCTTACAATGGGCTCCTCCAGACACTAAATGGCCTGGATATGCATGACCTCACAGTGCCTGACACTACCTACACAAGACCATCATAAGAGGGGGAAAAGATCATGACATCAAAATAAAAGAGAGATTGATTGAGAGGAGGAGGAGATATGATGGAGAATGGAGTTCCAAAGGGGAAAGTGGGAGGCAGGAGGGCAATACCACGGGATATGGGATATTTTTTATAATCATGGAAGTTGTTAATAAAAAAAAAAACAGGGGGGAAGCAAATGCTTGGGGCTATAGAGATGGCTTAGCAGTTAAGGCACTTGCCTGTGAAGCCTAAGGACCTAGGTTTGATTCCCCAGAACCCACATAAGCCAGATGCACATGGTGGCATATGTGTCTGGAGTTTGTTTGCAGTGGCTGGAGGCCCTAGTGTACCCATTCTCATTCTCATCCTCTCTCTCTCATAAATAAATAAAAATTAAAATAATAAAATGCATGCTCTGAAAAAATACAACAGCCTCCTTAACAAATGGTGCTAGGAAAACTGGATACTATATGTGGAAGGATAAAAATAGATCCTTATCTCTCACCATGCACAAGAATCAAGTCTAAATGGATCAAAGATCTTAACATCAGACCTGAAACTCTGAAATTGCTAGGGAGAAAAATAGGGGGAAACACTTAAACATATTGGCAAAGGCAACAGTTTTCTGAATATAACCCCAGTTGTTCAAGGAATAAAACCACTGGAACCTCATGAAATTACAAAGCTTTTGTACAACAAAGGACACTGTGAATAGAGCAAAGAGGCAACCTACAGAATTGGAGATATGGAAAGAACTTAAAAAACTAAATAATAAGAAATCAAACAACCCAATTAAAAATGGGCTATGGAGCTGGGCTTGGTGGTGCATGCCTGTAATCCCAGCACTTGGGAGGCAGAGATAAAAGGATCAGGATCACTGTGAATTCGAGGCCACCCTGAGAATACTACATAGTGAATTCCAGGTCAGCCTGAGCCAGAACAAGACCCTACCTTGAAAAACAAAACAAAAATAAAAAAAGTGGTGGGGAGGGGGAAGCTATGGAACTAAATAGAGTTCTCAAAAGAAAAAATACAGATGTCAGGCTGGAGAGATGGCTTAGCAGTTAAGGTGCTTGCCTGCGAAGCCTAAGGACCCAGGTTCAATTCTCCAGTACCCACATGAACCAGATACATGGGTGGCACATGTGTCTGAAGTTAATTTGCAGTGGCTAAAGGCCCTGGTGTGCCCATTCTCTCTCTTTTTTTCCCTCTGTATTTATCTCCCTCTTTCTCTCCTAAATAAATATTTTTTTAAAAAAAAAAAAGAAAAGAAAAATTACAGGTGGTTCTAAGATTGAAGAACAAGGATGTTTTCTGTGCAAGGTCTTCCTCACCTAGAGAAAGTCGTAAGAGCCTAAACTGAGCCACAACTCAAGGTCTGCGGGCCACTGCCTTCTGATTGCAAGGCTGATGGCCAGTGTTAAGGGTAAAGGTTTCCTGTGAGGTTGACTGGCTCATGTCTGAAGCCAGGTGTGGCCTTAACTTTAGTCGACCAGCCTGGATACTCAAAGGTGCTTGCTCTGCTTTGCTGTGCTGCTGGGTGGTCTTCCATGCCCTAAAGGAGAAATGGAAGTACGATGTTTAGGTAAAAAGATGTACACATGGCCTGTATTTGTAAAAAAAAAAAAATACAGGTGGCATGTAAACATCTAAAAAAATGTTCTACATCCTTAGCCATCAGGGAAATGCAAATTAAAACTACTTTGAGATTCTATCTCACTTCTGTCAGAATGTCTGTTATCAAGAAAACAAACAATAATAAATGCTGGCAGGGACGCAGACAAAAAGGAACCCTTCTACAGTGTTGGGGGGAAGGTAAACTGGTATAGCTATTGTGGAAATCAGTGCAGAGGTTCCTGAGACAGCTAAAACTAGATTTACCATATAACCCAGTATGGCACTTGTAGGTATATATTTTGATATTTAAATATTTTATTTATTTTCTGACAGAGCAAGAGAGAAAGGGAGAGACAGAGAGAGAGAATGGGCACGCCAGGGCCTCCAGCCACTGCAAACGAACTCCAGACACATGCACCTTATGCATCTGGCTTACATGGGTCCTGGGGAATTGAACCCAGGTCCTTTGGCTTTGCAGGCAAATGCCTTAACTGCTAAGCCATATCTCCAGTCCATAGGCATATATTCTAAGGACTCTTCTCACTACCTTAGAGATACTTGCTCATCCATGTTTAATACCACTCTATTCACAATAACTAGGAAATGGAACCAGTCTAGATGTCCCTCAACCAATGAATGGATAATTAAAATGTGGTACATTTATACAATAGAATTTTATTCAGTGGTAAAGGAAAATAAAATTGTGAAATTTTGTAAGAAATGGATGGATCTGGAAAGGATTACACCGAGGTAACCCAAGTCCAGAAAACCAAATGCCACATGTTCTCTTTCATATGTGGATCCTAGCTACAATTTATTTTTTTGAGGCAGGGTCTCAGTTTAGCCCAAGCTGACCTGCAACTCACCACTCTGTACTTCCAGGCTGGCCTTGAACTCACAGCGATCCTCTTACTTCTACCTCCCAAGAGCTGGGATTAAAGACATGTGAAACCATGCCCGGCTAAAATTTATTTTTTCAAGGGTCTCACTTTAGCCCAGGACAAATGTATAGATTTTTATGTGAGTTGGAATAAAACTCAGTACCAGAGGCCAGTAAGGTAGAAAGAGGCTATAAGGGAGGGAGGAGAAGGGAGGACTTTAGGAGATGGTGTTGTATATATGTAGGTAGATGAACTGGGAGTGAAATGGCCTAAGTGAGGTCAGGGGAAGAGATTAAGTAAAGTGTAGGGGGAGGGTTAATCAAAATTTAAGATGTTGGGCTGGAGAGATGGCTTAGCGTTTAAGGTGCTTGCCTACAAAAGCAAAGGACTTAAGTTCAATTCCCCAGGACCTACTTAAGCCAAATGCATGTATCTATAGTTCGTTTACAGTGACTGAAGATATTGGCGTGCCCATTCTCTCTCTCTCTCTTTCTAAAAATTAAGATATGGAATCAGGTGTACTCCGGAGGCAGAGGTAGGAGGATCATCATGAGTTCAAGGCCACCCTGAGTCTACACAGTGAATTCCAGGTCAGCCTGAGCTAGAGTGAGACCGTATCTCAGAAAACCAAAAAAAAAAAAAAAAGTTTTTTTAAGATGTTATGAATAAGCCGTATGGAAACCTACTTTTTTGGACAATGGCGTATCCATAAGCCATAGACTGTTACTAGAAACATTTCAATGCCAGGGATGGGATACCTTCAAGTGACCTGTTCGCCAGGGAGTTCCTTTATGCCTCTAAAACATTATAGGCCATTGCCAAGGCTCTTGGTTTCCCACCAGGAATAGATGGTAAGACCCTGTTGCTGAAGACTCCACATGCTTGGGCTGCAGGTCACTGAGAAATCCAGCTGGATCTGAGCTGAAAAATCCTCCATGTAGACCAGCTGACAGAAAGCTGGAAAAAGCTACACTGCATGCAGCCCTATGAGAGAGAGAAAGCATCAGCAATGATAAACAACAGTGGACACTGAAAGCCTTAAGTTTGGCTATCCAGGCCAAATGACCAAACAGGTGTAACAGTGGCATGTCTATTATGAGGGAAACCAACCATTCTCTAATTGGACAGGAGGTCCACCCCATGGGAAGGACCTGGTATTGAAAACATAGTCAAAAGCCTATGGCAGGAAAGGTCATGATCCCTAGGGGTGTAACGCCTGCTGGTGTCTGGCTAAACGCATATATTATGCTCATCAAAGTGCCTGGTAAGCATGTCTCTTAATGTCCATACCCATATATTAATGCTATTTCTCACTTTTTGTTGGAGAATCTTCTCTTTTCAGATGGTGGTGACCACTGGGTGACCCAAAAGACACCAACTATAATGCTAAGAAGAAGTGACAGAGGGAGCCAGGCGTGGTGGCGCACGCCTTTAATCCCAACACTTGGGAGGCAGAGGTAGGAGGATCACTGTGAGTTCGAGGCCACCCTGAGACTACATAGTGAATTCCAGGTCAGCCTGAGCCAGAGTGAGACCCTGTCTCGGAAAAAAAAAAATGAAGTGACAGAGGAGTGCTCAGCACTGAAACATCTCTATCACACCTTCAAGGCTCAGGGTTCATTGCAGAAGAGGGGGTGGAAAGAATGTAAGAGCCAAAGGAAGGGTAGGACTGCTGACAGTGCAATCTTCCAGACAGAAAGTGGTGTGGAGGGCTGGAGAGATGGCTTAGTGGTTAAGGCACTTGCTTTTGAAGCCTAAGGACCCAGGTTCAATTCCCCGGATCCTACTTAAGCCAGATGCACATGGTGGCACATGCATCTGAAGTTCATGTGCAGTGGCTAGAGGCCCTGGCATGTCCATTCTCTTTCTGGATCTCTCTATATATAATAAACAAATAAAAATAATTTTTTTTTAAAAAAAAGAAAATGATCTGAAAATTTATATCCTTGCAGTGCCTGGCATTACCTACACGAGACCCTCATAATAGGAGGAAAAGATGATGACATCAAAATAAAAAGGAGACTGATTGGGAGGGGGAGGGGATATGATGGAGAGTGGAGTTGTGAAGGGGAAAGTGGGGGAGGGGAGGGAATTATCATGGTTTATTGTCTATAATTATGGAAGTTGCCAATAAAAACGTTTAGGGCTGGAGGGATGGCTTAGTGGCTATGGCACTTGCCTGTGAAGCCTAAGGACCCATGTTCAACTCTGCAGGTCCCATGTAAGCCAGATGCACAAGGAGACCGAAGCACACAAGGTCACACATGTGCACCAGGTGGCACACACGTTTGGTGTTCAATTGCGGTGGCTGGAGGCCCTGGTGCACCAGTTTTCTCTCTCTCATAAAAAAATTACCAAAAAACTTTTAAAGAAAGAAAAAGAAAAGAAAAGGAAAGGAAAGAAAAGAAAAGAAAAGAAAAGAAAAGAAAAGAAAAGAAAAGAAAAGAAAAGAAAAGAAAAGAAAAGAAAAGAAAAGAAAAGAAAAGAAAAGAAAAGAAAATAGGGGCAAAAACATAACCATAGAGTAAAGAAACCAGGCAAATACTACCTGTACCAGCTCATGCCCACTGAGTTAATGAGCATTTCAAGTAAAGGTATTAGGTCATTTATAAAGAGATTCATCATAATTTTGACACTAACAAAATACAACAAATAAATAATGCTAATTTGTATCAATGAAAGTGACAATGTGTAAGACTTTTTGTCACCATGGAAAATAGCTGGAAGAGTTTAAAGAAAGAAAGAGGCTTCAGTCCATGGACACCTTGCTTCATGTTTTCAGGCGAGTCAAACATCATAGCTAAGGAAAACTTCTCATCTCACGGCAGAGAGAGGAGAGAGAAAGAGAGGGGGGGGAGAGAGAAAGCTAGTGGAAGGAACCCCAGGATGAAAACCTTTCACCCCCTTTCAAAGGCAAACCTCCAGTGATGCACTTCCTCCAACCAAGTCTCACCTTATTCTAGACGCTTCAATCATGCATTCATCAATGGGTTAACCCTGATGATCCAATCACCTCTCGAAAGCTCTCCATCTGGCCACCAGCCCTTAGCACATGAAGTTAAAGGGGACATTTAAAAAATTATTAGGGGGCTGGAGAGATGGCTTAGCAGTTAAGCGCTTCCTGAGAAGCCTAAGGACCTCGGTTCAAGGCTCAATTCCCCAGGACCCACGTTAGCCAGATGCACAAGGGGGCGCACGTGTCTGGAGTTCGTCTGCAGTGGCTGGAGGCCCCTGGCGCGCCCATTCTCTGTCTCTCTCTCTCTCTGCCTCTTTCTCTCTCTGTCTGTTACTCTCAAATAAATAAATAAAAATATTTTTTTAAAAAGTTATTAGGGACTTTAATATGTGCATATGCTGTAATTTGGTCATGTTCCCATCACATTATACTCTTCTGCCTGTTCCTCCACCCCTATTTCACTGAGGACTCCTCTTTCAAAGTAGCTGTTCCTCTGTTTTGTTGCCTCACTGCTTCTGTCATTCTCCATCCTATGTTAGAGACACTTATTTTAATTTGTATAAGTGAGAGAGCGAGAAAGAGGCAGATAGAGAATGGTGCGCCAGGGCCTTTAGCCTTTAGCCAAACGAACTCCAGATGCATGTGTCCCCTGTGCATCTAGCTTATGTCGGTACTGGGGAATTGAACCTGGGTCCTTAGGCTTATAGGCAAATGCCTTAACTGCTAAGTCATCTCTCCAGCCCCCCCACCTTTTTTTGAGGTAGGGTCTCACTCTAGCACAGACTGACCTGGAATTCACTCTGTATTCTCAGGATGGCCTCAAACTCATGGTGGTCCTCCTACCTCTGCCTCCCAAGTGCTGGGATTAGAGGCATGCACCACCACACCTGGCTTGGTGGGGACATTTTTAAATGTGAACCACATCAGGATGGTTTGTACTATTTTATACTCGGGCTGATGACACAGTTGGTATTGCAATTACTGACTCATTTCTGGGACAAATCAACTGACCAGAAACAGCATATAGAAGTAAAGTGTTTTATTTCAGCCTACAATCTTGAGCAGGAACTCTGGGTCACATCTCCAGAGCAGCAAGAAGGAAGTCGTCCAAGTGAGACAGCGGGGGCAACAGAAAGCTGGGCTGTAATACCCCAAGACCCACCTCGAGTGACACGCCTCCTCCAGCAAGGTTCCAGTTCCCAAGCCGCCATCGGCTGGGGATTGAGTACGAGGCTTAACCACAAACACAGGAGGCTATGGGTAACATTTCACATTCCAACCACCACAGTTGTTATCAAAGACTGTGTAAATATCTGATTGGTTTCTTTGGTCCGAAGTCCCAGTGATCAATTGTTGAGTTTGGCAGCAAGACCTGGGCTCTGCTGGATATTTGGGCTGCAAAGGGACAAGGAAGTCACAGTGACTCACTGAAGACATCTGTCAGCCCTCCATCAGATGTCAAGTGAGTAAGTGTGTCACTTAAAAGCTGGAGAAATGACTCTGAGCTCAAGAATCAGCCCCGAATGGAGTCCTAATCAACTCTGAGGAAAGTAGATTTCCACGCTCCATTGCAGCCCTTTGAGGTGATTTTAAAAATATGCCCAATAATGCATCATTGATTTCCTTCTCCCCAAGAAGAAAATGATCAAATGTTGGAGAAAAGACCAACTTTCTGAAACTGAGGCTATTTTGCACCTTACAGAAATACTGGTGTCTCGTCCTTGGTATTAAAACAAGTGATTGTTCAGCCCCGAGGCCATGGGTTCAGGCTGTAAAGACAACAAACACATTGCTAGAGATGCGAGCCGAGAAAAACACATGCCATCTCAAAAGCAGAGCTTGTGACATTTCCAGTGTCAAGAGAAATGTTATTATTTCATCCCTGACTCAAAACCTCTTGAGAACTACTTCCTCTTTCCTAGCTAGAGCCCTTCAGAATGGGAAGAGTCTTAACACGAGGGCCCATTTCATGACTTATCCTGTTAAAAGCGTATGACTTGCTGGGCGTGTTGATGCACATCTTTAGTCCCAGCACTTGGGAGGCAGAGATAGGAGAATTGCTGTGAGTTTGAGGCCAGTCTGAGACTACATACTGAGTTCCAGGTCAGCCTGGGCTAGAGGGAGACATTACCTCAAAAAAATAAATAAATTTAAAAAGGATATAACTCTAGTGTATAGAGCTGGAATGGATTCAGTTTTCACTGTTTCCACTGAACTTGAATTAAAATTAGAATGCCTAATATTGGCTACCATTGTTCTTACCCTGTGTAGAGCAAACACCAGTCAAAGCACCTGTACAATGATTAATCTTGATTGTCAACTTAATTGGATTAGGAACTTCCTGGGACATTAGTGTGAGGGCATTTCCAGTGAGGGGATGTTGTGGTTTGCATGAAAAATGCCCCTCCCCAGATCCTCAAGTGCTTGTGATTAAGCCTCGTACTTTGTTACCAGCGGGTGGAGTGTTTGGGAAGTGGAGCCTTACTGGGGACAGACATTGGGATTTTATGTATCTTTTTTTAAATTATTTATTTTGGGAGAGAGAGACAAAAAGAGGCAGAGAGAGGGAGAATGGGTGTTCCGAGGCTTTCAGCCGCTGAGAACGAACTCCAGAAGTGTGCGCCCCCTAGTGTGCATGTGAAATATTGCACACTTGCATCACCGTGTGTCTGGCTTCCATGGGACCTGGAGATTTGAACATGGGTTCTTAGGCTTTGCAGGCAAGCAGAATAACCACTAAGCCATCTCTCCAGCCTAGACACTGAGATTTGATAGTCCAGCCCACTGGGTGTTCAGAGCTGGCTCACTCAGTCTCCTTTCTCCTGTGGCTGGGGTAAGACGGGATGCCCTGGCTCCCTGTTCTGCCATACTTGCCCTGGCTCTCATAAGTGTAAGTCAAAATAAACCCTCTCCTCCCATAAACTGCTTGTGGGTGTTCTATTCCAGCAGTGAAAAGGAGATTGCTGCAGGGGGGAAAGACTCACCCTGAAGGTGGTCAGTGTCATCCCACAGGCTGGGTCTCAGAACGAATAGAAATGGGGGGAAAGGAGAAATCCAGAGGAGTACCAGCACTCTTCTCTGTTTCCTCATCCAGGGAGATGTGAGGAAGCCCTGTGACTAGTTCCCACTGCCTCCACCCAGGCCGGTCCCAGCTGCCACCCTTCTGCACCATTATGGACTGCAACCCCTTAAACCTCGATCCAAAGTAAATCCGTCTGCCTTTGAGTTGCTTCTAATGCAACTCCTCAGCGCCTCTCTATACATGCAGACACAGACAAGACAAAATGTCTCTAAATTCCCCTCCCTCGTGTATGCATCCCATAGATCCCACTAGCTAATCCAACCTCTGCACACAGTAAATGATGGTAATTGCCCCTCATGTTGCCTGTGATGTCCATCAGCATTTGTTACAGTATCATCTGTCAGTGGATCGTTCAGGACCTTTCTTTCTGCTTGGGCTTTCAGTGCCTTCATCATCAGTGTTTGGATTCCCATTGGTAGCATAACCAATTCCGCCTTTTGCTATGAGGACTGAAGTTCTAAATGACACTTCTGGAGTTCCGTGGCTCCTTCATTCTTAGCATCAAAATTAGTCCAGTAGAGGTTTTCTAGGTAAGCTGGTGGGCTGATGCAGGAATAGCACACAAACTTGGAGGGCTCCATATCACCACTGGACATATGTTCAAGCCTATTATGGACCAGGGGGAAAATGAATTGTCTCCAATATCATCCAATTTCAATTTATTATCCACGCAGTTATACTTGTCCCACACACAGTCACATTCCAGGCTTGCACATTTCATGTTCCAATTGTAAAGTCTATGTCATTGTTTTCGCATTTATTTTTATGCTTCAGAAACTGCTTCTGAGCCATCTATCCTTCTTTCTAAACTGGCAAAATACAGCACATTTCCAGCTGGAAATATTCCCGTGAAAGTTGCTTTCAACGTTTCCAGTAGCCTTGCCTGTGAAATGTTCTCTCCTCCTTGTCTCTGGTTTTGCAGAAGTCACAGGGCAGAGGTGACCGTGATGGGTACAAAATTCAACCCATGCAAATGACTTGCAGGTGCGACATAAATGCACCGTCCTGAAGAACTGAACTCTGTTCACTGAGATGTTACAGATGATGACATTGTGAAAAATGCAATTCATATCCACAGCCTTTCTTCTAACAGACACTCCACCTTTGAGAAGAGCAACACAGGGAGAACTCAGTTCAACACAATTAGACTTACAAATGGGTGATCTGTACATGAATGTCGTGGTTCTTTTGACAATGCCTGTGAATCACTTGGCAGCTGAACCAAGACCACAAGCAATCTGCTCCCTCTTTTTATCTCCCAGGTTCCCGAGTCAATAATGCTTGTTTCATTTTGTCTGGTAGTATATTTCATTGTTGTAATGTGGACTTTTTTTTTCAGAACTATATATTTTTGTTCTTTGACCATTCTCTTGGTATAATACTCTTGTATTCTCATACTTGTTTCCTCTTAATTCTGAATTAGAACTCCCTTTTCTGGTTTCAGTTAGGATTCCTTTTAAGCTACTGAGCCCATGAAATGATTTAGGGACTTCTTGGCTTATCTGTCTCCCTTCATACAGGTCAGGATGGAGGACTCTTTTTTTAAAAAAAATATTTTATTTATTTATTTGAGAGGGAGAGAAAGAGGCAGATAGAGAGAAAGAGAGACTGGGCATGCCAGGGCCCCCAGCCACTGCAAATGAACTTCAGACACGTGCGCCCCGCCTTGTGCATCTGGGTTATGTGGGTCCTGGGGAATCGAACCAGGGTCCTTAGACGTTGCAGGCAAATGCCTTAACCACTAAGTCACTTCCAAGAGAAGGCAAGCCTGCAAGAACATTCCCCCACAGGGCAACAACACCAGTGGCGATAGTCAGTAGCCTGGGATCAGTAGACAAAAATTACAGCTTGCCTCCCTCCCAGGGCCATGGTATTTCTTTCTCTCCGTACAGAAAAGAAAGAAAAGCAGAAGTGTAGCCATTTGCAGCCTGCACCTGTGCTTGGTCTCACACTCAGTGACCCAAGCTCCCACCCAGAGCCACACTGTCGCCCTGAGCCATGATCCCAGCAGAGAGAAGAGTTAGCAAGTTGGGAATGGTAGTGTAGTCCCACGGTCCGCTCCAGCTAATGTCTTCCCAGCGTCTCTGGCATCCAGGCTGGTTCCCACTGAATCCTTCCAGGACTCACTAGAGAGATTTCCCTAAAACAGGAAAGCGGCGCATCCTGATGAGAACTCTGTGCTCTGCGACACCTGAAGAGAAAACACTAGACATATATAGCCTGGCTTCCCGCTTCATGGCTCCACCCTTCAACACACACTTCTCAGCCACATAGACGCCCTTGCTTGGGGTCCAGCATCGTTGTCACACATGGGTGGCCTCTTACTCATGTAGCTGTCTCTCTTCGGATATGCTTTCACGTAGCTCAGGGATAGCCTCCCTTAGGGAGCCGTCCCCTAACCCCCAAGCTTGCTTGAATACCCGCCCCCTTGGCCTCCCCCCTGGGCTCTGTGAGTGTCTCTCACAATGTCCACCACGCATAATAACATAATACTAAACTTCTCTTCTGCTGTCCCTCCTCCTAAGCCTGTAGGGCTTGTTACTGGGGATCCTGCCTTACTCATTCTTTTATTAATTCATTTTTTTAATTAGTTTTGTGCTCAATGAATACAGTCAAGTTGGTGCCATTGTTAGGCTCATCCATGCCCTGGCCCCTTCCCCTTCAATTTTGTGCTCCGGTGTGATTGCCAGACATAGGGCATGGCTAGTCTTTCTACACACATCACAAATGTTCCAAGATTACTTAATAACTTAAATCAAAATAATTTACATGAGAAAGAATGCTCCATTATTTAGCGTGTAATATCGGGTTTCAAGAGCCCTTGGATGCTGTCATCCTGGCACTCAGGACGTTGACGCAAGAGGAGGGTGAGTTTGAGACAAGGCTTGGTAACATAACAAGACTTTGTCACACACGCACGCACGCACGCACGCATGCACACACACATGCCATTGGAGATTAGAATATCAGCTGGTTTCAGGCTTCTGCAAAGGGAATACCTCAATCAAAAGATCCTGTACTGGCCAGCCATGGTGGCGCACGCCTTTAATCCCAGCACTCAGGAGGCAGAGGTAGGAGGATCTCCATAAGTTCAAGGCCACTCTGAGAGTACATAGTGAATTCTAGGTCAGGCTGAGCTAAAGTGAGACCTTACCTTGAAAAACTAAAAAAGATACTGTGCTGATTATACGCTAGCCAAAACCCTTGCTGATCTAGGCCAGGAGAGCTGGTTCACTCCGTGTTCGGAAGGCTGGTCCTCAGGGTGGCAAAGTCCTGTAACACAGCCGCTGCAGTTGGCCAGTGCCCTGCCATTAGCAGAAGATGGAGCCTGCGCTGGCAGCAGACGCGGCTGCTTTGCCAGGAGGATCCATTCAACCAGACCCACCGTGTCGCTCTGAGGAATGCTATTTCCCCGTCCGTTACAAAGCCTTCCTTCCCAGCCCCTTCTCACCTGGCCTGATTAACTGTCGCATCACCACCACCGTGTAATTGCCACCGTGCCCTTAGCCCCAGTTCTCATGGTTCCCAGACACTCAGGTGAAAACAACTTTAGAAAAAAAATAAAGTAACTTTTTGAGAGAAGACCCAATTACTAAGTTTAAGGAAATGAGAACACAGAGGGATTGAGGATTTGTGCAGAGCAAATCTTCAAACTTAACAAAGAGGATGGGGCTGGAGAGATGGCTTAGCGGTTAAGCGCTTGCCTGTGAAGCCTAAGGACCCGGGTTCGAGGCTCAGTTCCCCAGGACCCACGTTAGCCAGATGCACAAGGGGGCGCACGCGTCTGGAGTTTGTTTGCAGTGGCTGGAGACCCTGGCGCATCCATTCTCTCTCTCTTTCTAACTGCCTCTTTCTCTCTCTGTCACTCTCAAATAAATAAAAATAAACAAAATGTTTAAAAAAATTTTTAAAAGAGGATGGATGTTTCTTTTAGCATGACAATGGAATTCGGAGATCCTGATATCACTGTTTCCTAAAAGGTGAGGACTGGAGTGTGTGCAATGGAATTCTATTCAGCAGTACAGAAAAACAAAATTATGAAATCTGCAAGAAACTGGATAGACTTGGAAAGAATTATCTTAAGTAAAGTGACCCAAACTCACAAGGATGAAAACCACATGTGCCCTCTGGTATGCGGCTCCTAGTTCATAATGTCTATCAATATATATATTGAGTAAAACCTAAAACCTATAAAGACAGAATGTTGACCAAGAGTGGCTATCAAGAGGTAAGTAGGAAGAGGGGTTGGGAAAGAGCAAAAGGACATGTGGGTTACTAGGAGAGGACAGAGGCTTTAAGGAGAGGAGAAGAGAATAAGAATGAACTAAAACAAGTTGTATACTTTAAAATTCCAGAATGAGGGCTGGAAAGATGGCTCAGCGGTTAAGGCACTTGCCTGTAAAACTTAAGGACCCAAGCTCAATTCCCTAGTACCCACATAAAGTCATATGCACAAGGTGGCACATGCATCTGGAGTTTGCTTGCAGTGGCTAGAGGGCCTGACACAACCATTCTCTCTTTCTCTCATAAATAATAAATAAATAAATAAATAAATAATCTGTTTTAAAATGTCAGAATGGATGATACCTGAATCTCTGTATGTTAACTTTAAAAATTTAATTAAAGGCCAGGTATGGTGGCGCACACCTTTAACCCTAGCGCTTGGGAGGCAGAGATAAGAGGATCGCCATGAGTTTAAGGTCACCCTAAGACTACATAACGAATTCCAGGTCAGCCTGGGCTAGAGTGAACTCCTACCTCGAAAAACCAATAATAATAATAATTAATTAATTAATTAAATTTTAAGAAAAGATAGATTGGTCCTTAACAGATATCTGTTTGCCCATATAGATGTCACCACTTCATGACATTGAGAATATGACCTTGAATCTCCCTCTCTGGGCTCCTTTTTTTTTTCTCTAAGGTTTATTTATTTATTTATTTATTCATTTATTTACTTGAGACAGAGAAAGAGGGAGAGGGAGAGAGAAAATGAGTATGCCAGGACGTCTGGCCACTGCAAACAAACTCCAGACAGTGTGCACCACCATGTGCATTTGGCTTATGTAAGACCTGGAGAATCAAGCCTGGGTCCTCAGGCTTCACAGGCATGTGCCTTAACCGCTAAGTCATCTCTCCAGGCCCTAATTGGGCTCCTTTTGAAAGCCCTGATAACAGAAGAGATGTTCAAGAATAAAGGCCTAAAGGCCTCACTTCTGGCTTCTCTCCTACTCATTGCTCAGATTAAACCACAGAAGGCTCTACATACTTGGCTTCCATTCTCCTGATGTGCCCAAGGAAGCGTCTTTCTTGGACCTGCACTGGGATGTTTAGCATCAGCTGCCATTGAACAGCACTGCAAGGGTCTCGTCCTCCACTGGGGTCATGAGTCAGTGGTCCTAGCATGTCCAAGGCCCGGACTTTGATCCCCAGCACCAAAAACCACCCAAAAAAAGAGAAATTATTCAACATTATTGATAATGATAAAACTCCGAAGTGAAGGAAAAGCCTTCAGAAACTTACAAACCAGGAAGACCACAGAACTAAATTCAGCAAGGATCTTGGCAGCCAAATGAAGTCTGGAGTTTAGTTAATAATTATGTATCAATGTCAATTTCTTACATATGCAAGATGTCGACATTAGGCAAATTGGGTGGGGAACGTAGAATCCTCTGTAATTATTGGGTGCCACCATGCCTGGCTTATTACGACATTTCTGTAAATTTAAGATTATTACAAGATCAAAAGGCTGTTTCTGCTGGGCATGGTGGCACACGCCTTTAATCCCAACACTCAGGAGGCAGAGGTGGGAGGATCGCCTTGAGTTCAAGGCCACCCTGAGACATAGTGAATTCCAGGTCAGCCTGGGCTAGAGTAAGATCCTACCTTGAAAAACCAAAACAAAACCAAAAAAAAAAAGGTTGTTTCTAAAAAATTTTACATGAGAACTTTGAAGTCTCTACCTCCTAAGAATAAAAAACATCTTCTTAGAGCCTTTTACACACTTTCCTTTTTAACAGGAAATACCCATGGTTGACTCTCTTTTTTCCCTTTGCTGCTCTGGATGCTCAGAGCCAAATTCTATGCTGAATCACACCAAGTTTATTAATTAACCCTCAGGGTTATCATACTTGCTTCCTCTCTTTTCTTGATCCTTATCTGCCTATTTTATCAGAAACAAAACCTCACCTTGCTACATTTTTTGCTGTTGTCATGAACCAACTCTAATCCTTTTAGAGCGAGGCTGCATTAATTATAGCCTGAAAATTGTCCAAAGGCAGGGAAGTGGGAACGTGGAGTCTCAGGAAACCGTGGGTCACGATGTGTGGGCGTGGCTGAAGGAGTCAGGCTCTCTTGGGCAGAGGGATGACTCAGGGGAGGGAAGATGGTTATCTTCTGAAGGATGAACACTGCCCTTGAGAAAGCAGGAAAGGCTTGCTCCATGCTGCCCCCAAAGGCCACGTCCTGAATGAGAGGTGCACATCAGGGGAAAGACACTTTGCCCAGGGAAAAGGTAGAATTTTACCAAGCTCAGAGATGCCCGAGGTGTGTTTAGGTCCTCTGAGCAGGATCCCCGTGTGCTGCTGGACCCACTGGCCAAAGCCCATGGGTGGAGTGGTAAAGGTTAGACCATCTTGCAGGAAGTGCTTCTTGAAGGGGTTAAGCTAGAACATTTCCACACCTTCTTGCAGTTGTAAATTCTGAGATCATGCCAAAGTAGCTCCCATGTCAGTGATTAAATAAAACACACAGTCCCCTCAGGTGCAGTATAATGGCCTCCACAGTGGTGACCTCTTCCCGTTCTCCCAGCAGCTCTTGAGTTGGCCCCGCGGGAAAGTTTCTGCCCTCCAGGCCATCTTGTTTCCACTGCTCTTGTCTCCTGTGACAGTGCTTGTCAGCTGGCTGTCACCTGACGTCCCCGAGGGGGAGCCTGGGACACTTGCTGATGTTGATTTAGAGAGAGCTATGGGTGACTGAGCCAGGTGACCCACTTAGCCAATAGCCGTGGCCTTAGCAACTCGCTTATGATGGGTTTAGAAGATGCCAGATCTGTCTGTCCCAACTTGCAGCAGCATCCCAAGCTTTCAGCAGAGCTTCCTCCTTTCTGTCTGTGGGCTAACAGTGTGCCATGTGCACAATGCCACCACACGGTGCCCCCTGACCGTGTGACCTTGGGCCAGTTACTTGTCTGCCCTGCACACTCTTCATGAAGTTAGACAAATACGCTGTTTTCTTTTTTCTTTTCTTTTCTTTTTTTTTGGCATGGTACATGGTGTGCATGTTACTTTGTCATGGCTGGGACAAAATTCCTGATGAAAATCAGCTCAAGGAAGGAAGTGCTTATTATTTCACCTTACAGTTGCGGGGTCCGGTCCTCTATGGCAGGAAGGCATGGGAGCAGACGCCTGAGGGGACTGGTCCCATCCAGCTCACAGTGAGGAAGCAGAGAGGTGAATGCTGGGGCTCAGCCAGCTCTCCCCTTTTTTACACAGTCCAGGACGCCAGCCCATGGAATAGTGTCACCCACAGTTAAGGTGGGTCTTCCCACCTCAGTTAACCTAATCAACATAATCCCAAGGTTAGCTTACTCCTTACAGGTGATTCTTGGTCATGTCCAGTTGACAACCCATATAAATCATGACGTTGCATGTTCAGGTGTGTGGGGGTGTACATATGTGTGTAGGTGTGTGTGCACATGTTTGCATGTGTATACTAGAGGACAACCTTGGATACTGGTCCCCAGGAACACCATCCACCTCGTCTGAGACAGGCTCTCTCATTGGCCTGGAACTTACCAGTTTGATTAGATCAGCTGCCTGTGAGCTCCAGGGATCCGCCTGTCTCTGCCTCCCCAGCACTGGGGTTACAGAAACACACTGCCACACCTAGCCTTTTGCACAGGAACTAGGGATCAAACTCAGGTCCTCACACTTATGAGACAAACACTTGATCCACTGAGCTATCTCTGTAGCCCCCAGACAGGTGTTTCTGAGAACTCATGGTTCTAACATCATCAATCACAATGGAGTTGAACTTATATTTCAACAACATCCAAAAATCAAACAATGGGGCTGGAGAGATGGCTTAGCAGTTAAACGCTTGCCTGTGAAGCCTAAGGACCCCGGTTTGAGGCTCGGTTCCCCAGGTCCCACGTTAGCCAGATGCACAAGGGGGCGCACGCATCTGGAGTTCGTTTGCAGAGGCTGGAAGCCCTGGCGCGCCCATTCTCTCTCTCTCCCTCAATCTGTCCTTCTCTCTGTGTCTGTCACTCTCAAATAAATAAATTAATTAATTAATTAAAAAAATCAAACAATGAAGCCGAGCGTGGTGGCGCACACCTCTAATCCCAGTGCTCGGGAGGCAGGGGTACAAGGATCGCCAAGAGTTCAAGGCCACCCTGAGACTCCATAGTGAATTCCAGGTCAGCCTGAGCCACAGCCAGAGTGAGACCCTACCTCGAAAAACAATGAGGTAATGATCATTCAAGTGTTTCAAAATGAGCTTTCAAATCTCCTTCACACTGGCAGCTTTATTTTTATCCTTAATAACCCCCCGAGAAGTGGTTCTTGACATCTACTTTTTAAATTAACAAGCTTTAATTAATAGACTAAGCATACAGGATAAACAGTGGGTGCAGCTAGTCAAGGTTACACTTTAAAAAATTCCAGCACACGGGCCTGGGGAGATTGGTTTGGTGGTTAAGATGCTCTCCTGCAAAACCTAAGGACCTGGGTTTGTTTTCCCAGTATCCACATAAAGTCAGATGCACAAGGTGGTGCATGCATTCATTTGCAGAGCTACAGGCCCTGGTTCAACTCTTTCTCTCTCTCTGTATCCAACTCTATCCAATAAATAATACTTAATAAGTAAGTTCTAGCTGTGGGACCTTGGGAGATGGCTCAATGGATGAAACACTTGCTGCTCACACCTGAATAGCTGAGTTCAACTCTCCTTTGCCAGAGCAAACTCAACCCACTCCCTCTAGTCCCTCCTTGCTGATACGTGATGATGTGAGCCAGCTTCCTACTCTGTCCTGCTTCCACGATAAAGTTTCCCCTTGAAAATGAAATCCCAAATCAACCCTTTCCTTCTATCAACTGCTTCTGGTTGGATGTTTCAACCCAGCAACAAGAAGGTAAATTCTGGCCAGGTGTGGTGGCACACGCCTTTAATCCCAGCACTCGGGAGGCAGAAGTAGGATGACTCCTGTGAGTTCGAGGCCACCCTGAGACTCCATAGTGAATTCCAGGTCAGCCTGGGCTAGAGAGAGACCCTACCTTGAAAAACCAAAAAAAAAAAAGGTAAATTCTGCACCCAGAATGGTTCCTCTGGGCACATGTTAAAGTCAGAATAAGAAGAAAATAGCCAGGCTTGGTGGCACACACCTTTGATCCCAGGACTAGGGAGGCAGAGGTGGAAGGATCGATGTGAATTTGAGGCCAGCCTGAGACTACATAGTGAATTCCAGGTCAGCCTGGGCTAGAGTGAGACCATACCTAAAAAAAAAAAAAAGAAGAAGAAGAAGAAGAAGGAGGAGGAAGAAAAAGAGGAGAAAAAAATAATTTCCTTCCAGGTATGAATGACAACTGAGACATGGCAAGGTATCAAATTTAATCTCTTTGACCCTGGAAGGGAATTTAGAAACCAAGGAGCTACTGGAGGCCTTGCTAGGCTCCTCCTATGCCCACAAGATAAGAAATTGCTTCCGTAGTTCAGTTAAACTTCAATTAAGAAGAGTCATTACAGACTAGAGAGATGGCTCAGCAGTTAAAGGCACTTGCTTGCAAAGCCTGCTGGCCTGGGTTCAGTTCCTCAGCACTCACATAAAGCCAGGTGCACAAAGTGACGCATGTGTCTGGAGTTTATTTGCAGTGGCAAGAGGCCCTGGGACACCCATACACCCATCCTCTCTCTCCCTTTGCAAATAAATGGACAAAAATATTCTTAAATGGGCAAAGGCCCATCATGGATTAAAATACTTATACCAAAAAGTTCCAGCAACTCCTGAGGCTAAGTGTTCCGTTCTGACTGACCAAGATAGAGCCGAAGGCTCTGGATTCCATACAAGTTATGTGTTCACCTCCATTTTGAAGATCTGAAAAATGGGACGCTGAGATTTACCCAGCTATCCACCCTTAGGATACTGGTGAGTCATGACCCTGAGCCTTGGCAGAGAGGAACCAACCCTGTGTGGCAACATCTGCTACCTGCTGATGACACTAACTATTTGAGCAGGTGAAGGCCGGACAGCATTGGTTCTCTCGAGAACCACCCTCAGGACCTCAGAGGAAAGGTTTCGGGTCAGCAAGAGACATGATGAAAAAAAAAAGATGACGGCCCAGTTCCAAGGGAGGCTATGGTCAGGGGCTTAATAACTTGTAGTAGAACATTTAGATTCTATGTGGCACTATCAGACCCACGAGATCCCATCTCACCATTCCATTGCCAGAGGTATATGGGGAAGGTGGGGGGAAAACAATTTTGATGGAACAGCATTACAAAGAGATGGATTCTGCTCCCAGAAGTCTGGGTAGGCTTCTTAGAGTCAGCCTTCAAGATGGCAAGGCCACAGGGAAGGGAGGGGAAAAAAAGAAAAGAGCAGATCTGAATCCTGGAGGACAACTTATACATAAAGGCCCAGAAGTACCAAAAGTCAAACTGACTTTCGATAGGATTGGATGCAAGCGATCAGAACGGCAAAGCAAGTTGACGGGCATAAGCGCTTGCCAGGGAATTTTCTTATATGGGTGTTTGGAGAGTCCTTCATGCAGAGCAGGAGGTTCCAATAGCAGTTATGAGGATATAAGAAGATAAGGAGAGGCTGCAGAGATGGCTTAGCCATTAAGGCATTTGCCTGAAAAGCCAAAGGATCCTGGTTCAGTTCTCCAGGATCCACATAAGCCAGATGCACAAGGTGGCGCATGCATCTGTAGGTTGTTTGCAGTGGCTGGAGGCCCTGGCGCACCCACTCTCTCTCTCTCTGCCTCTTTCTATCTCTCAAATAAATAAATAAAATATATTTTTTTAAAAAGAAGAGATGATGATGATGAGAGCAGGTGGGAAACTCTCTACGATAGTCCACGTTCACATTAGGGGCTCAACTGAGGAAGGGCAGGAAACCTGGCAATGAGGTTGGCAGAGCTGTTTGGGATGTCACCATTGTATGAACTGCTCTTCTCATCACTGTGACTAAAGACCAGATGAGTCAACTTAGCAAGGAAGGCTTTCGTTCGACTTACAGTTTGAGGGGAGGCAGTCCATCCTGGTGGAGAAGGAACCGCAGCAGGAGCGTGAAGCAGTCCTGAAGCAGAGAGATGAATGCCTGTGCTCAGTTCATTTTCTCCTCTTTCTTGCTTTATTTTGTTTTTTAATTTGAGACAAAGAGGGAGAGAGAGAGAGAGAGAGAGAGAGAGTATGGGTGCATCTTTACACAGATCTATACAGAGAGAAAAGCAACCCCCACCAGCACCACAAAAAGCAAGAGCAAAACTCTGGAAGCCAAACAGAAGGGAACCCCAGGCACAGCTCAAGAACTCTGTACACCTTAGGCTGGAATCAGATCCACCCCCAGGAACACCTTTAGGCTGGACCATCCACAGTGACACCTCTTCCAGCCAAGTGGCTGGAAATCTAACTTACAAGCTTTAAGAAAACATTTGAGGGCTGGGGAAATGGCTTAGTGGTTAAGGCATTTGCCTGCAAAGCCTAAGGACCCGGCTTCAATTCCCCAGGACCCACATAAGCCAGATGCACAAGGGGGTGCATGCATCTGAAGTTCATTTGCCGTGGCTAGAGGCCATGGCTCACCCATTCTCTCTTTCTCTCTGCCTCTTCCTTTTTCTGTCTTTCAAGTAAATAAAATAATTTTTAATAAATTTGAGAGATGGCTTAGTGGTTCAGGTGCTTACCTGCGAAGCCTAAGGACTTATGTTCAATTCTCCAGGACCCACGTAAGCAAGATGAACATGGTTGCACATGTGTCTGGAGTTTGTTTGTAGTCACTAGAGGCCCTGATACTCCCATTCTCTTTCTCCCTCCTCTTTCTTTCTCTCTCAAATAAATACATTTTTAAAAAAACAGGGCTGGAGAGATTGCTCAGCAGTTAAGGTGCTTGCCTGTAAAGCCTAAGGACTCATGTTCTACTCTCCAGGTCCCATGTAAGCCAGATGCACAGTGACACAAGCATGCACGGTTGCACATGTGCACAAAGGGGCGCATGCGTCCAGAGTTCAATTACAGTGGCTGGAGGCCCTGGCATGCCAATTCTCTCTCTCTTTCTCACTCTCACATTAAAAAAAGGGGGGCCAGTCTGTTGGGCTTGCCTCAAAAAAATTAATTAATTTTTCTAAATTTTATTTATTTATGTGCAAGGAGAGAGGGGAGAGACAGACAGAGAGAGAATGAGCATGCCAGGGTCTCTAGCCACCGCAAACGAACTCCAGATGCGTGTGCCCCTTGTGCATCTGGCTTACGTGGGTCCTGGGGAATTGAACCTGAGTCCTTTGGCTTCATAGGCAAATGCCTTAACCACTAAGCCATTTCTCCAGCCCAAAATTAATTTTTTAATAACATTCGAGTCTATTGGGGGACATAAATTCAAACTACCATAACTACCACACTCACTGACACTTATGAGCCAACAAACAAGCCTCTCAATCTTGTTCCCCTGTTTTCCGTCTCAATGCTGCAAGCTGGAAACCCTCAAGTTGTACCAACTACCCAAAAGGCTGTCTTCCCTGTCTACTTAGTGTGCGCCTGGCTCCCTGGGTCACTCCATGCAGACAGCAGGAAGACAGAACTCTGCCTATTGGAGAGATTCCCACCTCCCCAAGCCTCTGACTTCCCCTTATCTTCTACCCATGTTCTGAGGAGTCCGGCAGAATGTTCTGATAGGCTGGCGTGTCACTGGGGCTCCCACCCCAAACTCACTAAGATCTAGTTGCCCCGGGGGTGGGGGGGAGAGGGTAAGAGGATTTCAGACTGGCCTATTGTCATTGATGCCAGCCACCTGACAGAAAGAGGGGAGCCACCAAGATTTCAGCACCTAAGAGAGGATGTTGAGCAATGCAGAGCATGATGAATACTGTAGATAACTGAACTGTGAAACTATACTCAGTGGCAGCCATCTCTTAATGACCTTGGGAACAGCAGATAAGAGGAATAGAAAGCTACAGATAATCCCTTTCTTTAGAAAAAAATAAATAAACTTCACATATCAAATGTGCCATTCCAAGTTTACAAGGCACAAGGAGGCCAGGGAAGGGTTTTTAGAAAGGAAGTGACAAAGTCCCAAGAACAGGAAAGACGCAATACAGTTCTCCATAAACGCTAAGGAGGCAGTGATTAGCCACAACTCTGAGCTCGGGCTCTCCCTTAATGGAAAGGCTCAAGTGACAGCCATCCCTCCCTAGAGATGTTCTGTGCTTTGACCACTTAACAGTCACGATAAATGTCTCTGGAGTTCCATTTTAAAACCTTGTTCCCTAGGGGCTGGTCTGGTTTCCTTCTAGCAGACCATGATGAATGTCTCCAGCCAAGAGCAGAAATTGTCAGCCCACACTGACAGACAGAAGATCTACCCAGCCCAGAATGGAGCAGCAAGCTAGTCCAGCTCCAGTTTTCACACAGCTCTCTCTCTCTCTCTCTCTCTCTCTCTCTCTCTCTCTCTCTCTCTCTCTTTCTCTGTGTGTGTGTGTGTGTGTGTGTGTGTGTGTGTGTGTGTACCAGGGCTGTCTTTCTCCATCACTCTCCGCCTTATTTTTGTTGTGGGGGTGGTTGTTGTTGAGGTAGGGGTCTCACTCCAGCCCGGGCTGACCTGGAACTCACTCTGTAGTCCCAGGCTGGCCTTAAACCTCAGCCTCCACAGTGCTAGCATTGAAGGTGTGCACTGCCACACCAGGCTTCACCATGTTCTTTGACACAGGGTCCCTCGCTAAAATTGTAGCTCAACAATTGGTGTAGACTGGCTAGCCAGCAAGCCCTAGGGATCCTCTGTCCCTGTCCCTCCCGGCACTGGGGTTACAGGCACACACCACCATGCCCTGCTAGGTGTTGGGGATAGGAACTCAGGTCTGCCTATGCATGTGCAGCAAGCCCTACGCTGATTGAGCCATCTCTTCAGCCCCCAGCTCAGCCCCCCAATTCCTTCTTTCTCATAGACCAGCAAGGGAGCCCCAAGCCCAGGTCACACACACTCACTCAAGACAGAATCTATATAAGTCTGGATCCCTTAAAGCTCAGAACACATCTAATTTAAATGATCCTTTTTCTATCTTCCAGCTCCTTCTAGAACAGCCTGGCTGAACAGGAGATGTAACATCTAGCTCTCTTCCACCCCATTGAGGAAGGACTGCTGTCTCAGCAGTGGGCAGCTACCAGCTCTCAGTTCCTCTGGGGTCTGCCTCAGTTAGAGACCTAAAGTCACACCTTTTAGGGACAGTGAGGCGGGCCCAGCCACCTCTTCCCTAAAGGCACTGCAGTGTTCTCCGCGGCCTCCTTCCCTAGAGTGGAGCTTCCTATCTTTTAACCCATGCTCCAGCCCATCGGGGAGGAGGGCTGGGATGCCTAGGACAGTGGACCATCTCCTCACTGTCCTCTGTCCCTTCACCCCATGGCCCTACGGAGGCTCCAGTCCCCCTGGAATCAGCTGGGTTTCAGAAGCCATTACGCAGTTGGATGTGAGAGCACATTTGCCCTGGTGCTTTCCCCTGGCAAGGAGTGGCCCACTCGTGTGCTATGGTTCTGTTAACACTTTCTGTTTTTTCCTAAAGAGGTGGGAAGGGGCTGAAATATCATAGCTCAGTAGTGGAGCACTTGCCTAACATGTATAAGGCCCTAGGCTCCATTTCCAGCACCAATAATAAGTAATGTAGAAGGCTGGAGAAATGGCTTAGCAGTTAGGGCACTTGCCTGTGAAGCCTAAGGACCCATGTTTGACTCGCCAGGTCCCATATAAGCCAGATGCACAAAATGACATAAGCGTGCAAGGTTGCTCATGTGAATAAGGTGGTACATGGGTCTGAAGTTTAATTGCACTGACTAGAGGCCCAAATGTGCCAATTCTCTCTCGCTCACTTGCTCACTTTTGCTTGCTCTCGCTCTTGCTCTTTGGCATTAAAAGAAAAAGACCAGCCTGTTGGGCTTGCCTTTAAAAAAAAAGATAATTAATAAATAAAGTAGAGAGGAGAAATTTTAAAATGAAGATCTGGGGCTGTAGAGATGGCTCAGTGGTGAAGGTGCTTGTCTGCAAAGCCTAACCACCCAGGTTTGATTTCTCAGTCTGTAAAGGCAGATGCACAAAGTGATGCATACATCTAGAGCTCATTTGCAATGGCTAGAGGCCCTGGCACATCCAATCTCTCCCTTTCTGACTGCTCGCAAATAGATACATACAATATTAAAAAAAAAAAAAAAAAGACTTTAACAAATAAAGACCTGATTTTCTGGAAAAACACCAAATACTTGGATTTGAGACAAATTTAAGTATGTGGAGAGTATGACCATAGGTTGAGAACACCTAGGGTGACCTCAATTGGTTCTTGTCACCTCATATCATATAATAGCACCACCCTTTGCTCCTGAGTGTCTCAACTGTTCCCTGGGGGCCACCTTGACTCAGAATGGGCCTGGTTGTCAATCCCCCATCTTGCATATAATAAGAAGCTCTGGGTAATGAGTGGAGGACACACAATCCCAGGCCAGCCTAAATTTGAATGACTGATGCTCCAGCCACCAGCTCCAGGAGTGTGGGTGAGCATTTTAGCATCTTACTGCTTTATCAGAAAATGGAAGTAATAAAATATGCCCAGCTGTGGTGGTTTGAATGAGAATGTCACCCATAGCCTTATGTATTTTGAATACTTGGTACCCAGCTGATGGTAATTTGGGAGTTGAAGCCTTGCTGAAGGAAGTATGCTGCTAAAGATAGGCTTTGGGGTGCTGTTACCCAAACTCCCTTTGCCTGAGATAGCCCACACTTGCTGCTACCTCGCAGCTGCTGTGGCAAGATGTCATGCCCAAACTCTGCTCTGCCATGGCAGGAAGAAAATTCCCCTCAAGACTTTACGTCTAAACAAACCCTTCCCTTCCATACGCTGCCTGTAGTCACCCAGCAACAAGAAGGTAATTTCTTTTTTTTTCTTCTTCGTTTCCTTTTTGAAGAAGGAAATTTCTATACCAGCCTTTTGGGAATAGTTGTTGAGAATACCAAGTAAAAAAACAAAAAAGTGGATATGAAAATATGTTGAAACTGTAATGCCTTATCCAAATGTTAGCAGGGACAGGATGCCTAACCTAGTTAATATCAGCTAGATTATTGAATGAGTGGCATGGAATAGACATTAGCTATGCTTATCAATATGTGGTTATGCTACATACCTGGTATTCTTTTTTTTTGAACTTTGTGGTTCTCTCGTCAAAAGACAGAGCCTAACCACATGCTTGGGCTGCAGGACACTGAGAAATCAAGCTGGAAGCCTCCTCACTGTTGAATAGATGTCATGCTGCTGGAAAGAACTCTGCAGACTGTTGAGGGAGAAAAATCAAAGGTCTTAACCAGCAGTGGATCCTGCAAGCCTGGCCAGCCAGACAAAATGTGGTAACTGGTGCAATGGTGGCATGTATGTTATGAGAAAGCCAAGTACTCTCTGATTGGATCTAAGACCCATTCCATCGAGGGAATTCATGCTGGATACTGAAAACCTATTGAAACACCTATAGCTAGGGAAGTTATAAGCCCTGGGGGAAATCTATCATAGCTGTTTGACTAAATTGATATATGATGCCCAGCAAATTGCCCTCTAAATATTTATGTTTATGTCTATATATTAATCCTACTCTTGCTTTCAGGTAGAAAAGCTTGTCCTTTTCAGATAGCAGTGACCACTGAGGAGACTCAAAACTCATCAAAGTGCTCAGAAGTGACAGTGGAGTGTTCAGCACTGAGAGCTATCTCTATCACACACCGCCTCCAAGGCTCAGTGACCATTATGGGAAATGGGGTGGAAATAATGTCAGAGCCAAAAGAAGGGGAGGAGGGTTTTGGAATACTCTTTCTCAAAAGTAAAGTGCCCATGGCATTCAGGACCTCAACCCCAACCCACATGAGGAGGAAAACAATTACAACAAAACAGAAGAGTAACAGAACAGAAAGGATTCAGTGAAGGAGGGACAGGAGAGAGGACAAAAGAGGTGTGTGTGTGTGTGTGTGTGTGTGTGTGTGTGTGTGTGTGTGTGTATATATATATATATACACACACACACATACATACATACATATGGATGGATGTTGTCAATAAAAACTTTTTTAGGGGCTGGAGAGATGGCTTAGAGGTTAAGCACTTGCCTGTGAAGCCTAAGGACCCCGGTTCGAGGCTCGATTCCCCAGGACCCACGTTAGCCAGATGCACAAGGGGGCGCACGCGTCTGGAGTTCATTTGCAGTGGCTGGAGGCCCTGGCGCACCCATTCTCTCTCTTTCTATCTGCCTCTTTCTCTCTCTGTCTGTCACTCTCAAATAAATAAATAAAAATAAACCAAAAAAAAAAAATTTTTTTAAGTTTTTTTAGGGGGAGCTGGAGCGATGGCTCAGTGGCTAAGACACTTGCCTGCAATGCCTCACAACCCAAGTATGATTCCAAAGACAGATGCACGAAGTGATGCATGCATCTGGAGTTTGTTTGCAGTGGCTAAAGGCTTTGATGTACCCATTCATTCTCTCTCTGTCTCTCTTTTTCTCTCTTTCCTTGCAAATAAATAAATATTTTTAATTTTTTTTATTATTTATTTATTTATTTGAGAGCAACAGACACAGAGAGAAAGACAGATAGAGGGAGAGAGAGAGAACAGGCGCGCCAGGGCTTCCAGCCTCTGCAAACGACTCCAGATGCGTGCGCCCCCTTGTGTATCTGGCTAACGTGGGACCTGGGGAACCGAGCCTTGAACCGGGGTCCTTAGGCTTCACAGGCAAGCGCTTAACCGCTAGGCCATCTCTCCAGCCCTAATTTTTTATTTTTAAGGAACTTTATTTATTTATTTTAAAGAGAGAGGCAGATAGAGGGACAGAGAATGGGCACGCCAGGGCCTTCCACCACTGCAAACAAACTCCAGATGCATGTGCCACCTTGTGCATCAGGCTTATGTGGGTCCTGGGGGATCGAACCTGGGTCCTTTGGCTTTGCAGGCAAGTGCCTTAACTGGTAAGCCATCCCTTCAGCCCTTTTGAATTGGGTTATGTTTAAGGACATGATTTTGACAGAATAATAGCATGAATGGCATCATGTGACCTCCATGGCATAATGATGAAAAGTAATTTAGTTTGGCACTCTCTCCTGGGATGCTGGTCCTTCAGTTCCAGTTGCCATGTTGTGATGAAGCCCATGTCACAAGGGACAGGCCAAGGGTTAAGTATCTGGTCCCCACCCCCAAGGAGGCTGACACAAATAGAATCCACCGAGATGGAGACTGGGATGACAGCAGCTATCTCAAAGAAGCCAGGGGACGAGGTGCTCATCAAACCCAACCAGCAACAAACAAAGCAAGCCAGTAGACAGGCTGGAGAGATGCGTTAGCCGTTAAGGTGCTTGCCTGTGAAGCTTAAGAACGCTCAGCTCCTTCGAATCTCTGGGTCCCATGCATAGCCAGACGCAAAAGTGACTCAAGCATGCAATGTCACACATGGGCCCAAGGGGGCGCACTCATCTGGAGTTCGTTCACTGCGGCTGAAAGGCCCTGGCGGGCCCATTCTCTCTCTGTCTCTGCCCTCTACTCCCTCGCTGTGTCTCAAAAATAAAATAAAACAAAAATAAAAGTTAAAAAAAAATAAAATAGGGATGGAGACGTGGCTTAGTGGTTAAGGCATTTGCCTGCAAAGCCTAAGGACCCACGTTCAATTCCTCAGTACCCACATAAGCCAGCTGCACAAGGTGGTACATGCATCTGGAGTTCATTTTGCAGTGGCTGGAAGCCCTGGCATGCCAATTCTGTCTCTCTCTCTCTATCTCTTTCTCTGTGTGTGTGTGTCTCTGCCTCCTCCCTCTCTCTGTCTTAAAAATAAAAAAGAAAGGTATCTTCACCAGAAAGAGAAAGGAAGGAACGGACCAATGAAGGAAGGAAGGAATGAAGGAAGGAAAGCAAGCCAGCCAGTGGGATGTGTTCTGAAAACAAGAGGCTCCTCTTGGAGCACACAGCCTCCCGAGAATGTAGGAAGGACCACGGTGGGTGTGCCTCTGCACCCAGGAAGCTGGAAGTGAGTGGCCCTGACCATGGCCTCTACGAGCAGGCCACCCACAGCGCATAATATCCAATTAATAACTGTCATCTCCACCTTCATCTTAATCTGGAAAATCGGTTATTCAGAAACCACCGACCTCTTGAAATAAAGCTTCTCTCGGCTCCCTCTCCACAAAATCCTTCCAGAACTTGAAAAGCAAATAAACATCTATCCACTGTATCCCTTCACTTGCCAGTTCCGACACAGTGATGGCATTTGTGCCTCAGTGCCGCCTCTGCTGACTGAGACATCTCACCCATGATGGAGGAACAGAGTGCCACCCAAGAGCTTCAAGTGTGAACTTCCAGGGCCGTGGGATTTAACCAAATCTCCTGTGTGTTAACATGGTGCATCTTAATCGGCTTTGATAACAGCGTGTGGGCTTTATTTGTTCCCCTGAACGTAGGACCTTCTGAAGTCTTTTTGAATAAATACAAAATGCTTTGAATTGAGCAGTAAGATTTTTATGCATTATTTCTGTGACACATTAAGAGCTATTTCTCTCCCCCCCCCCTTGGAAATAAAGCACCACAATCATAGGAGACAACATGTTTACGTACATCAATGCATCACACCACCCCTGCTCAGAACCTTCCAGAAAGGCTGAAGAGTCCTCCGGGAGAGAGTTCGTGCTGCTCAGGTCGACAGATAATCATTATCACACCCCTAACCTCATCAGTCCCTACCTCCCTGCAAAAAAAAAAAAAAGGAGAAATCAGAGTCACCTTTAACTCCCATACAGGTGTGCCTCATTGCCTTTCCATGCCACACACGCTTGCCCACCCTGCCCCACACATCTGTGTGCCCATCTGTCCACCCACTCCTGTACAACCCCTGATGTGTTTCTTATTTTGAACTCTAATTTGTCATAAGGACTCATAATTTTTACTTTTCTCCTTTCTTAGAGATTTTTTTTTTTTTCTCCAAAGAAAACAACATTTACCCAGGCAGTTTTTAATAGAACTTATTTTATCTTGCAATTATCCTAACATTGCATTGTAACCCATTTTATTCCAGGACAATATACCTAAGAAATCATGGGGAGCTTATTGTTCCTGTGTCTTGGAACATCTTACTATTTTGTTACCCTGGGAATCGGTGTTCTTCGTGGTTACTCACTGATTGTTCCCAACTATGCCAAACAGCAAAAAAAAAAAAAAAAAAAAATCAGATGGGAGAATGGAAAGATGATAGCATTACCTGGGAAGGTGGTAAAATAGTTGGGGAAGCATCCGGCATCCGGTCTCTTATAGACAGGAGAATGACATCATCGTCCAGGGGGGGTTGAAAGCAGGCAGGAAATACCGCCTTTGCAGCCTGCTTTTATCCCTCACTGAATAATTAACAATTCCGAATTTTTTCATTTTTTTCCACCTTGAAAGAAGGTGAGGGAAAGAAAATGGACAGAGAGATACCTTTCAAATTCTCAGGCGAGAGGAAGAGAAACGGGGTGCAGCACTCTGGATCCTAATCATGACGGCAAAAAGGCACTCACTCGGCAAGTGAGATCTCAGACTTCAGGCCTCAGATGACACCACCCGGAGTGAATTCTCTCCGACTTAAGAATTAGTGTGGGAACAATGCATGTCTGAGGAGAAAGGGGGAATTATGCTGTTTTTCTCCCCGTTAGTCAAACAACAGGAAGGGCTTCATTGCACCATAATTTGGGACAAGAACCTAAACCACTTCACCTTCCTAAAAGTCCATGTGACAACACTGTTTCATTTTAGGTGCTATTGGCAGATCAAAATTCACTTGAAAGACTGGGCGTGGTGGCGCACGCCTTTAATCCCAGCACCCCAGAGGCAGAGGTAGGAGGATCGCCGTGAGTTTGAGGCCACCCTGAGACTCCATAGTGAATTCCAGGTCAGCCTGAGCTAGAGTGAGACCCTACCTCGAAAAACAAACAAACAAACAAACAAAAAAATTCACTTGATCCTATGAGACTTGATATACTTGGATTTTATCAAAATGTCTTTTTTGCTCTCCCTTCCTTTCTCTTTTGCTAATGTGGAAGAAAGGGAGTGTGAGTTTCAAGAAGGTGCTATGAAACATTTTTTAAAATTTATTTTTGTTTGTTTGAGAGCAACAGACAGAGAGAGAAAGAGGCAGATAGAGAGACAGAGACAGAGAGAATGGGCGCACCAGGGCTTCCAGCCACTGCAAACGGACTCCAGATGCATACGCCCCCTTGTGTGTCAGGCTTACATGGGTCCTGGGGAATCGAGCCTCAAACCAGGGTCCTTAGGCTTCACAGGCAAGCACTTAACTATCTCTCCAGCCCCCAAAAAATTATTTTTAAAAAATTAAAATAACTTTATTCAATAATTTACATAATTCTTCCCTACCATCCTCTTGTATCTCACCTCTCCCTCCACTGAACTCTCTCTTCTTTCCTACTATTTCCTCTTTTTTTTTTAACTCCAGATGCTTGTGCCAACTTGTGCATCTGGCATTATGTGGGCACTGGGGAATGAAACCTGGGTCCTTTGGCTTTGCTGGCAAGTGCCTTAACCACTAAGCCATCTCTCCAGGCCCTCCTCTTTTTTTTTTTTAATTTTTTATTTATTTATTTGAGAGCAACAGACACAGAGAGAAAGACAGATAGAGGGAGAGAGAGAGAATGGGCATGCCAAGGCTTCCAGCCTCTGCAAACGAACTCCAGACGCGTGCGCCCCCTTGTGCATCTGGCTAATGTGGGACCTGGGGAACCGAGCCTCGAACCGGGTTCCTTAGGCTTCACAGGCAAGCACATAACCGCTAAGCCATCTCTCCAGCCCCCTCCTCTTCTTTTTAAATGTCTTTTCTTCCCCACTTCTCCATCATCTGTGACAATCTGTCGATGGCCAAATAATATGGGAGTCTTGTTGCAGGTAATGGAATCTGCTGTGAGGTCATGAATACACCAGACTCTGTGTCTGTAAGAAATAGGAACTGTCAAGACACTCTCTTTATCTCGGCTTCTCTGTCTCTCTCTCTCTCTCTCTCAAATGAATAAATAAGTGTATTTTTAAATGTTCATAGAATGACATAAAGTAGAAAAGTAAGCAAATAATCCAGTGAGCCCTGATGGCAAATGGCAGTACCTCGAGAGGTAAAGTCCAGGTGGAGTGCTGCTATTTTATCTCGCTGTTCTGATCTACCTAGAACTTTCCCTCCTTGATTTTTAAGAACAGCCCGGTAAGGTAGGCTATGTATTTGCTTGGTTTCTCATCTAAACCAAATAATAAGGCTCTTGGGGGGCAAAGATTGTCATTCAACAAACATTAGGCACTGCTGAGACGGTGACACAACGGTGGGAAAAAAGACATCATCCCACAGGCGGGCATGGTGGCACACACCTTTAATCCCAGCTCTCGGGAGAGATAGGCAGAGATAGGAGGATTGCAAAAAACAAAAAAAGACCTCATCCCGACCCAGGAAGTGTTTATCAAGAACCTCACTGGTGGCAGTGGCAGAAGCAGATCAAAGGAGGCCCATCAAAAAAATCAATAATAGGGCTGGAGAGATGGCTTAGCGGTTAAGCGCTTGCCTGTGAAGCCTAAGGGCCCTGGTTCGAGGCTCGGTTCCCCAGGTCCCACGTTAGCCAGATGCACAAGGGGGCTCACGTGTCTGGAGTTCGTTTGCAGAAGCTGGAAGCCCTGGCGTGCCCATTCTCTCTCTCTCCCTCTATCTGTCTTTCTCTCTGTGTCTGTCGCTCTCAAATAAATAAATAAATAATTTTTTAAAAAAATCAATAATAGGGGCTGGATGTTGGTGGATAAGGTGCTTGCCTGCAAAGCCAAAGGTCCTAGGTTTGATTCCCCAGTACCCACGTAAGCCAGATGCACAAGTTGGCGCATGTGTCTGAAGTTCGTTTGCAATGGCTAAGAGGCCCCGGAGCACCCATTCTCTCTCTATCTGCCTCTTTCTTGCTCTCATAAATAAATAAAAAGTAATTAAATAATATTTTTAAAATAATAATAATAACTCATGGCTGGGGAGATGGCTTAGCAGTTAAAGACACTTGCTTGCAAAGCCTGCTGGCCTGGGTTCAATTCCCCATCACTCACGTAAAGCCAGATGCAAAGTTACCCATGCATCTGTGATCCCAGCACACCTATGGGAATGGGAGGCAGAGCCAGGAGAATCCACCAGTAGTTTGACATGCCTATGCAATCTAGCAATGCATTTGCAGCAGCAAGAGACTTTCTCAAAGAAAGGTGGAGCATAGACACTCGAAGTTGCTCTCTGACCTTCACACACATGCCACAGCATGCACACATGTACACGTGCGCGCGCGCGCACACACACACACACACACACACACACACACACACACATACACCACAAATTAATTTTTTTTAAAAAAAAAGCTGTCAGGACTTTAGTGTGACTAGACCCGAGTCTGCATTGTACCAATGCCACTTCCTGTCTGTAGATCTTGGAAATGTTCTTCAGCTGGGTGAGTTGAGCCCTTTCCTGAGAAATACCTGTGCTGTTTCCTCTTCTGGAGGATGTGCATTAGTTTGCGAGGGTCACCACAACAGTACTTCAAACTGGGCAGCTGAAACAACAGACATTTACTCATTTTCTTATCATTGAGAAGGCTGGATATCCAAGATCGAAGTGTCAGTGGGCCTGGTTTTTCCCAACATCTCTTTTGGGCTTACAGGCCCTCTTGGTATGTCTTCATGACCTTCCTCTGTGTATTCCCTGTTCTATTATATTGCGGTCTGCCTATGTGACCTCTTTTTACCTCCCTTCTTCCTTGAAATGCCCCATCTCCAATACAATCATATTGGAGGCTGGAGCTTCAGCATGTGAATTGGTGGGAAGACAAAAGTCAGCCCAGAGGCTGAGGAGATTGTTCAATGAGTAAAGTGCTTGTGGCATAAACGTGAGGTCCCGAGTTCAGATGGCCAGCACCCCTGGAAGAGCTGGGCGTAGCAGCATGTGCCCGTAATCCCAGCGCTATAGAAGCAGAGACCAGAGGGTCCCTAGCTAACCAACAGTGATGCATCAGGACACAGGAGACATTGGCCACATTTGGAACAATTTGAATATCAAAAGAGAATACTCGTAGTAAAGTGTTTATGACTTGTTAAGGATGTGGGTTGGTTGGTTGTTTGCTGTAGAGACCAAGCCCAGGGCTTCACACCTGCTTCTGTTGAGTAATTTCCTCCACCTATTATCTATTCATCTGTAGTGCTCATCAAGGGCTGGAGATGTAGCTCAGTGGTCAAGTGCTTCACAGCATGTGCAAGGTCTTGGCTGAAGAGCCCAAACCAAAGTAACGCCATGACAGGCTTCAAAGGTAGTAATCGGCCTAAATTTCTGTTTCCCTGCAGGGCCCAAATTACTGACACAGTACTTTGCAATTACTGGGAGAAACAACCACAAACTGCTCAGGACCCAAAATAATCCCTGTAATGGGCCAGTCAAAAAGGGCCAAGTGATGTTATACATTACTTGGCTCTTGTGACTATAGATAAGTTTGCTTAACGGTCCTCAACTACTATGTAACCAATCAGCTTGCAACATGTATACTCTTGCTAAATGTCAACCAATCACGTAACTGCTACGTTGGAAATTCCCCTTTTCTTTGTTTGAACCTAATAAAAGCTCCTCCCGGATGCCATTCAGGGCTCTCGGACAGACCCACTGCGTTGGTAAAGTCTGGAACCTGAGCTTAAACCCAAAATAAAGCTCTTTGCTGCTGCATGCGTGTCCACCTCTCTTGGTGGTCTCTGGGGACTCCGTGATCTGGGCATCACATTGGCCTCTATTCCCAACACTGCAAAACAATCAAGCAAAATAAATACATGAGTGCTTGTAAGAGAGAGAAAAATAGAAAGAGGGGAGAGGGGAAGAAATCAATAAAAATTGAAAAAAAAAAAAAAGAGTGATAGAAAATCACCATGTTGCAACTCCAGAATAACCATTGATTGAGGTAAGGTAAAACACTGGGTACAGAGTTATAGGAAAACAGAACGTGTGCATAGCCTCAAAGTTAACACCTCACAGATTTCTAATTGACTACAAAGGCAGTGTTTCATCACAATGGAAAGATGTGTCAGCTACCATCTCTACCGAGTAATCAAACCTAGTCTCACTGGCAGCTGCTTCCTGATGTGCTGGTATACAGAAACGCACAGCGTCACTCCCATAATTGCTTTGCCAAAGGAAAAAAAATTAATCGGAATCTAGTCATAAAGTAACACTAGAGAGACCCAGAGTAATGAGCATTCTACAAGGCAACCCAGGTAGGAGGCATCAAAAAAGTTTCTATCAAGAAACACAGAAGAGGCTGGGGGGGATGGCTCAGGGGATAATGCACTCCCCGCTCAAGCCAGAGTCCTGGAGTTCAATCCTCGGACCCCAGGCAGAGCCAGAATAGAAAACGGGAAGTCACGGCAGCCTCTGGGCCTCAGCACCTGTCAGGAACACGGGAGATGGAGACAGGAGAGTCTCCCAGAAGCTTGTGGCAAGCATGCCAAAGAATAACAACAACGGAGAGAAAAACTACATCAAATGAGGGAGAAAGGGGAGAAGGGAGAATTGACCTTCACATGAACACCGTGGCACCACGCATACACACATATGCGCGCGCGCACACACACACACACACACACACACACACACACACACACACACACAGAGCATGGGGTGTTGCCCAGGGTTTAGATGATTAAACACATGGCCCCAAAGGGCAATATGTAAACCTTGATTAGATCCTGGATTAAGAAAATTATGTGGGGCCTAGAGAGATGGCTTAGCCGTTAAGGTACTTGCCTGCAAAGCCAAAGGAGCCAGGTTCGATTCCCCAGGATCCAAGTAAGCTAAAAGCACATGTGTCTGGAGTTCTTTTGCAGTGGCTAGAGGCCCTGGTGCACCCATTCTCTCTCTCTCCCTCTTTCTCTGTCAAATAAATAAATAAATAAAAGTAAAATATTTTAAAAAACTTTTTTAAAAATTTGGAGATCCTTGGGAAGTTGTGAATACATGCTGGCTATTAGATAATGTTGAATCGTGATTAACTTTCCTAAAAATGATAAGGATATGGAAGTGAGAAGAAGCCCACCCTTAGTTTAAGTTGACTCATACCAAGGAAATGTTAGGTCTAACTCAACTTTCACGATCCCACCAGAAAGCAAGTGTAGGAGGCGGAATGGGGGAGAACATGTGAGTATGTCTAGGTGCCAGCAACTGGTGAGTCCATTGAGGCTCACCGTCCCATCCATTCTCCTATGGACTGGACATCACGTAGGAGCATTTCTTTCTAATCCCTTGCCTGAACGTTGGCAATTGGGGACAAAAGCCATTCCAGCTTAGCACAATGAGCAGCCCCCTCCCTCCATATGCCTGGAAAAGCCAAGAAATGCAACCAGGACTGGGAGACAGACACACAGAACGCTGCCAAGCCGCAAAGCAGGAGACAGAGCAGAGATGGATCCAGTCAACCTGTGGGAAGCATGTCAGGCCAGGTTCTAGATGCTCCTAGATTTAAAATCCCCCTTTTATCATGGTGGAAACCAACTGCGCTCTAATTAGACTGGAGGCCTGCTCCATGGGAGAGAATACATCCCTGATACTGAAAATTTAAAACAGGGGTAGTCATGAGCCCTAGGAGTGTAACATCTGCTGTTGTCTGGCTAAATGTATATACTATGCACACCAAACAGCCCAGTAAGCACTTCTCTTAATGTCCGTACCCTTACATTAATGCAACTCTCACTTTTGGTAGAGAATCTTCTCTTTTCAGATGGCAGTGACCTTGGGATGACTCAGAAGGTATCATGGTGCTGCAAAGAAGTGACAGAGGAGTGCTCAGTATTGTAATATCTCAATCACCTTCCAAGGCTCAGGACCTAATGCAGAAGTGGTGGCGGAAAGAATGTAAGAGCCAAAGGAAGGGTAGGACTCCTTACATTGTGCTCCCTCCAGACACTAAATGGCCTGGATATCCATGACCTCACAGTGCCTAACACTACTTACACAAGACCATCATAAGAGGAGGAAAAGATGATGACATCAAAATAAAAGAGAGACTGATTGACAGGGGGAGGGGATATGATGGAGAATGGAGTTTCAAAGAGGAGAGTGGGGGGTGGGGGGGAGGGTATTACCATGGAGTATTTCTTGTAATAATGGAAGTTGTGAATAAAAATTTGAAAAAATGAAACAAAGAGTTTACAGGGGGATAAAAAGCCCCCTTTTAGCTCAAGTTAGTTTGTATGAATTGTTCTGTTTCTTACAACCAAGTTATGAAAGTGTGTTGAGGGAAAGATGGCAGGGTTTGGTTGGCTGAGGGATTGTTTCTTTGCATGTGTCCGTGTGTGTGGTGTACTTGGGTGTGTGTTGTGCCCCTCTGCGTGGTGCAGATGCATTCATACATGTGTGCACGTGGAGGTCAGGGGTAAGTAAGACATGTCAGGTGTCTTACTCAATCTTAGTTGGTCGAAATGTTTTCTCACTGAACCCAGAGCTCACTGATTAGGCTAAACTAGCCAGATCTCCACCCACAGCCCTGGAATTCCAGGCACACATCACCACACCCAACATTTTACATGGGTGCTGGGGATCTGAACTTGGGTCTTCGTGCTTACATGCCAATCACTTTACCCACTGAGCCATCTCTCCTGTCCCTGGTTTGTTTGTTTGTTTTTTAGAAATAATTGTACATTTGTTTCATTGTGACAAATACACACACACACACACACACACATAAACCATGTCAACTGTCTTCAAGTGTACAGAGCTCACTAGCATATCAAATACAATATATGTATATATGTATAGTCACATCATTATACAATCATCACCTCCAACTCTCTCCAGAACCTTCTCATCTTCCCCAACTGAAACTCAGCAGCCATTAAACACTTCCTCTCCCCCCTCCCCATATCTGGAAACCTTCATCTACCTGCTAACTCCATGGATTTGACCTCAGGTAAGCACATGTCCTCACATGACTGGCTTATTTCACTCAAATATCATTCATACAGTAGCATGTGTCAGCATCTGTGATGGTTTATATTGACTGATTTTGACAGGACCAAGAATCACCTGTAAAACTAGCTTCTAGGGTTGGAGAGATGGCTTACCAGTTAAAGCACTTGCCTTCAAAGCCTAATGACCAGGGTTCAGTTCCCCAGTACTCACCTAAAGCCAGATGCACAAAGTAGTGCATGCGTCTGGAGTTTGTTTGCAGTGGCTGGAGGCCCTGAAGTGCTCACGCTCGTTCTCTCTCTCTCTCTCTCTCTCTCTCTGTGTGTGTGTGTGTGTGTGTGTGCTTACAAATAAACAAAGAAAAATATTTGAAAAAAAATAAAGAAAACTGGGCTAGAGAGATGGCTTAGCAGTTAAGGCGTTTGCCTGGGAAGCCTGAGGACCCAGATTTGATTCCCCAGTACCCAGTAAGCCGGATGCACAAGGTGGCACATGTGTCTGGAGTTCATTTGCAATGGCTCGAGGCCCTGCCATGCCCATTCTCTCTCTCTCTCTCTCTCTCTCTCTCTCTTTCTGAATAAATAAATAAATAAAATATTAAGAAGTATTTTTAAATAAAGAAAACTAGCTTCTGGGAATGTCTATGAGAGATTATTTTGATCAAGTTAATTGAAATGGGAAGACCCACCTAACTGTGGGCAGCACCATTCTGTGGGCTGGGGTTCTGGACTACATAAAAGAAGGGGAACAGCTGGGGAGATGGCTCAGAGGTTAAAGGCACCTTCTTGCAAAGCCTGCCAGCCGGGGTCCAATTCCCCTGTACCCACGTGAAACCAGATGCACAAAGTAGTGCATGCATCTGGAGTTCGTTCGCAGTGGCAAGAGGCCCTAGCATTCTCTATCTCTCCTTCTCCCTCTTTCTCCTTGCAAATGAATAAATAAAAATGGAGAACTGGCTGAGCATCACTGCTCATCACTCTGCTTCCTCACTGTCGACGGAATGTGACCAGCTGCCTCACTCAAGCTCCACCCACCGCCATTCGCCACCGTGATAGCGCAAGCCGAAATAATCCCTTCTTTCCTCAAGATAGCCCTGGCCAGGTGTTTTTCCCTTGCAACAAGAAGGTAACTGACACAGTGTCCCTTCCTTGTTAAGGCTTCATACCACCTCATTGTGTTGATAGACATCATTCTGTTTCTCCATCTAGCCCACATCAGACACCTGAGCTGTGATCAGCCTTTGGCCATTGTGAAAAGCGCTGCTGTGACCATGGTGGTAGAATTTGAAATAGAGATACAGTATTTTTAAACTTTTGACTCAATATGGCCAAATAGTAATGGCAGCGACCTCTGAGATAAAGGTCCATATGATTTTATTTTCATTTTTTATAACTTTTTTATTTTTTTATTCCCACCCACACACCACCCTATACTTTTTTTTTTTTTTTTGAAGCAAGCCCAACAAACTGGCCTTTTTGTTTGTTTGCTTTTATGCAAGAGAGTGAGACAGAAAGAGAGAGCAGAGTGCCAAGGCCTCTAACCACCGTAATCAAACTCCACACACATGTGCCACCTTGTGCACTTGCATCTGGCCTTCATGGGACCTGGAGGGTAGAACATGGATCCTTAAGCCTTGAGGGCAAATGCCTTAACCACTAAGCCATCTCTCCAGCCCCGTTTTATAAGTTTTGTATACTCTGAATTCCTTTCTTACTGTCTCTATAGTGAGGGGAAGAAAATTCTCAGTTGGGGGAGAAAATACCAGTTGCTGCTCTGTAAGTGATCTTTCCAGCTCAGGACACTATTAGGTCACTTACTCATTCAGCAAATGTTTCAGTATGAGAAAATACTGTGTTGCTCATAAACACTGGCTGTATTTGGAAAGTCCTTTCAGCTGCCCTTGCCATTTCCCCCTGTTTTATGGCATAAATATTACTCCAGTGATATGAACTACAGTTTTGACAAGACCACCACACAGATGCTTTCTCTGTTGCCACCCACCAGTGCACATCTGTAAATTTGCACCCAGCTGTTAGCAGCTGACCTTGCTTTTACTGGCCTCCTCTGAATCTGTGCTTGATTCATTTAAGACCATCTGCACCCTATTCGTACTTGGGTGTGTCCTGCTTTGTGTTCATACAAAGTGCATCGTTCAAACTCGGAGGACTCCGGGGTGTCACAGACGGGGTCCTGTCTCGTTCGGTCTGTGTGTACAGTCCTGGGCACCGTGCCTGGCACCAGGCATGCCTTCTCCACATATGCATATCAGGACTATGAGATCATGCAGAGCTGTACTGGGAAGACGGGCCGGCTTGTGTCTTACTGAGAGTATACACGCACAGGAAGCTATGAAATGCAAATCAGAATATTCCCACCCCAACCCGGAGCCCAGGCCCAGAGCCCTCTGGTGCCTTTTGTCTCTAAGCAGCGGGGAATTCAAGCAGAAAATTCACTATTAATGGTTCAATCAAACATTCATTCGGGTCCTGGATGCAGCCCCATTGGAGGCTATGTGACAGCCGGGAATACAGATGCACTTCCTCAGGAGGAAACGTTGCTCTCAGTGAGTCCTCTCTGTAGTTCGGTAGGAGCCTGGTCCCCCAGGGCCAGACCTGGGGAACTCGACTCTCTTGGAGGGCGAAGACACTGGAAAGGCAACACTGAGTTTTGACGAGCCCCCAGGGCTTCTGGGAAAGTTCTGGCCCGGAGCTGGCACTGAGCTGTGTTGCATAGGACACAAGACGTAGTGACCCTCCTTTTCCTCAGAGGACAACCTTGTTGTCTTAGCCAGCCATTTGGTTTCAGATGGTTCTGGGCTTGCATGTTTCCATTAGGTTTCATGGATAATTCCAATGTGTGACAAATGCTCTGTAACTGAAATGACGGGTCTATATGTCTGTGTGTCTGGGTCTCTGTGTTTGTAGAGTCAGCAGATGCCCCGAGTAAGAGAGAGACCATGGAGCCACAAGAACGTCACAATAAGATGCTGACGTCATAGTTTTAATTGGTGAAAATAAAATGGACTTGGAGATCCATTGTTTTATTTTGCAAAGGACTAAAACCACTCTATTTCTCCCAAAGAAAATGTATTTATTTTCTTCTTCAGAACCAGGAAATAGCTTTGGGAAGATAGTCATCTCACATGAACAACACAATTTCGTGAAATGGCATGCTACAAGCTCTAAGGCAACCACTGTTTGATGTGAGGCAGGGGAGAGGGAAGGCAAGGGGCTCGTTTCCACTGAAGCTGGCTGTCACGCCTCCCGTGGTGGTGAAGAGGAGATTGGAGATGAGAGCCCTTTCCTGATCTAGAAATAGGAAATGTCAAGACATTAAGAGACTTCCATGCAATACTATTTGCTGGGGGGGAATAGAAATCTTTCAGTATCATTGTGTGACTATTTGCCCATTTCTAGTGGTCTCTGAGGCTCCAGGCAGCCCCATGGAGCCAACCCCATACAGAGGCACACCTGTTTGCTCTCTTCTGTCCCAGCCACTTGTAACTATTCCATATTGAGGCTGGAGTGATGGCTTAGTGGTTAAGGTGCTTGCCTGCAAAAACTAAGGACCCAGGTTCAATCTCCCAGGACCCACATAAGCCAGATGCACAAGATGATGCATGTATCTGGAGTTTGATTGCAGCAGCTAGAAGCCCTGATGCAATCCATTCTCTCACTCTATCTGCCTCTATTTTTCTCTGTCTCTCTCTCAAATAAATAAATAAAATACTGTTTTTTTTAAAAAAAAAAAAAAGGGAGAAGGTAGCCAGGCATGATGGCACACGCCCTTAATCCCAGCACTCGAGAGGCAGAGGTAGAAGGATTGCTGTGAGTTCGAGGCCACCCTGAGACTCCATAGTGAATTCCAGGTCAGCCTGGGCTAGAATGAGACCCTACCTCAAAAAAAAAAAAAAAAAACAGAGAAGATGAGGACCGATCCAAAAGTGACCCTCTGACCTCCATACACCATAGCATGTGCTGCCCCCATGCATAAAATCAATAAATCTTGAACACGTTAAAAAATAAAGAACTATTTGGGGCTAGGGAGATTGCTCAGTGGTTAAAGATGCTTATTTCCAAAGCCTGGGTTCAATTTCACAGGACCCACATAAAGCCAGACACAGAAAGTGACACATATATCTGGAGTTTGTCTGAAGCAGTAAGAGACCCTAGTGTTCTCTCACTCTCTCAAATTATATACATATATATTTATTTAAAAATATAACAGAACAATTTGGCGCCCCATCCGTGCATGTGTGGTTGATGCCTCCAGTGGGCTTGACTCTGTTCTCAGGTGCCTACAGCTTTCCACGACTTCTGGACAGGCCACGTGTGCAGCCGGCAGTAGTGCATTGCACATTCTGCAGATCTGGAAATACCCACTTAGCCAGGAAGATCTACAAAAGTGCCACAAGTTAGGGGGAAGGACCAACTTTTAGTGAGACGTGGCAGGTGGGTGCACCCAAAATGGTCTTAAGAGATAACCTTCCTGATATGTGTCTGCATCTGGGACCTTTAGTTTTCAAATCCCCCTTTGTCAATTAACTGGATATGATTTTTTTTTTTTTTTTTTTTGAGGTAGGTTCTCATTCTAGCCCAGGCTGACCTGGAATTCACTATGTAGTCTCAGGGTGTCCTGGAACTCATGGTGATCCTCCCACCTCCACCTCCCAAGTGCTGGGATTAACCACCATGCCCAGCTGGATATAAATTTTCACAACATGGCTGTAGGTAGCCCTAGGCTGGTTTTAGAGAAGAACGTAAGGCCTTGGGAGCAAGAGGGAGTGAAACCAAGTGACATGGCAGGAAAGGAGTGAGCTGTGACTCACACACTGGTCCGATTAGGGTTCTGTGCAGGGTGCCCCACTACCTTCCATACTATTATGTTTACCTTTTAACTAGAACTTGGGAAGCAAGGTACTGCAGGCAAATGAAAGTATCACTTTTTGTATTTGTTTATGAGAGAGAGGGCCTCCAGCCACTGCAATCGAACTCCAGACATGTACACCATCTGTGTGCATGTGTGACTTTGCACATTGTATTACCTTGTGTGTCTGGTTTACATGGGACCTGGAAAATCGAACACGGGTCCTTAGGCTTTACAGGCAAGCATCTTAGTGGCTAAGCCATCTCTCCAGCCCACAAAATATATATATATAAAATTTTACAAGCTAGGCCTTTAATCCCAGCACTTGGGAGGCAGAGGTAGGAGGATCGCCGTGAGTTCGAGGCCACCCTGAGACTCCATAGTGAATTCCAGGTCAGCCTGGGCTAAAGTGAAACACTACCTCAAAAAACCAAAAAAAAAAAAAAATCATTTTACAATACAAAGCAGGTTTCTGTATGTAAAATAGGTTGGAGAGAGAGGAAGGGAAGAAGGGAGGGAGTATGTACATTGAGAACTCTGAGAAATGGCAATAAAGAAGAATTAATTACAGTAGGTAATGCCTGGAGATAAGGAGTAAAGGAATGAGAAAGAAGGTGACTGTAAATTGGGACCTGGGAGATGGCTCAGGTGCCATGCATGCAAGATGGCCTGAGTTCAGATGCAAAGCACCCATGGAAAAGCCAGTGGGGTGTTCTTGGAATCCTAGCACAGGGAAGCCGAAACAGGAGAGTCTTTGTTGGCTAGCTGGTGTAGCCAGCGTGGTGAGCTCCCAGTTCAGTGAGGAACCCTGCCTTGAAAAACAAAGAGTGATTGAGGAAGATACCCAATATCTGCCTCTCGCCTTCACACACATGTGTGTGCACACCCACACACATAGACACATTAACACACATGCACATGCATGAAAAGAGTCTATAAATTTAGGTGCTTGAGCGTGGTATTGCTGGCACTAGAAACTGGGGCAGGTGCTAGCCTTACTGGCTAAGACAACATTCTTGTAAGCTTAAAGTGACATTGAGCCAGGCGTGGTGGCGCACGCCTTTAATCCCAGCACTCGGGAGGCAGAGGTAGGAGGATTGCCGTGAGTTCGAGGCCACCCTGAGACTCCATAGTGAATTCCAGGTCAGCCTGGGCTAGAGTGAGACCCTATCTCAAAACAACAACAACAACAAAAAATAGTGACATTGAATGAACGCATCCTGAAGGCACTAGAAGGGTTTAGGAGAAAAGGAGATGTAAGATGTTCAAAAGCAAATGAGCCATTGTATAAAACTTGAGACTAGAACTGAAGAGATTTCTTAGTGGTTAAGGCACTTGCCTTCGAAGCCTAAGGACCCTGGTCCAATTCCCTAGTACCCGCACAAGTCAGATGCACAAGGTGGCACATGTGTCCTTCCAGAGTTCATTTGCAGTGGCTGGATGCCCTGCCGTGCCCATTCTCTTTCTCTAGCTGCCTCTTCCCTTCCCTCTCTTTGTCTCTGTCTCCCTCCCTACCTCTCTTTAATTAATTAATTTAGAAAAACTTGAGACGACTGACTTAAGAAGACACAAGTCAGAAAGGGACTCATGTGTGCCATGTGGAGCCCACGTGCGTTTCTGGGAATGTCTGGAACATGCGGCTGTCAGAGCCCTCTCCCTGGCATCCCAACCAACAGCATCCAAGGATTATCTGCCAGGCAATGAGAGAGGCTTCAAAATGAGCCAACCTCGACACCAGAACGGTAGGAATAAATCACTACCTGTGGTTGAAGCCATCAGTTCTGTTGGCATCCCAAACCCATTCATCCCACTGCTCCTTAGACTTGCCTGGGTTGAAGCCAGCCTGCGCTTATCTGCCCACTCAGGACCCGTAATTTATCCTCAGCATCTTAACATTTTGTTCAGAAAAGATGACATCATGTCATTTCCCTATTCACTTAAATTCTCCTTCACTCCCAGTCTAAACAACAATTAGCACTCTTTGTTTTTGCAGTACCGAGGATCAAACTCAAGGCCTTGTGGAAGCTAGACAAGCACTCTACCACTGAGCCATGCTCCAGCCCTTACAATCAGCATCTTACTGGAGACTGTCCAATCCTCTCATCACCTGAACCACTGTGGCATACGTCACGTTGGGCATTACCCAATAGCAAAACCCTTGTGGACCAGGCTGGCATCTCCTGGCAGAGCACTCACACCAGTGGACACCCCCACACTTCCGAAGGGCATCACTGGCCCATTGCACAGAAGTTACATTCACCCAGCTCTTAGGTCCTCTCACCCCAGTTAGCTTGGCTGCCATCAGACAGAAAATAAATAAATAACAATGGGGCTGGAGAGGTGGCTTAGTGGTTAAGTGCTTGCCTGTGAAGTCTAAGGACCCCGGTTCAAGGCTCAATTCCCCAAGACCCACGTTAGCCAGATGCACAAGGGGGTGCATGCATCTGGAGTTCGTTTGCAGTGGCTGGAAGCCCTGGAGTGCCCATTCTCCCCCCCCCCCTCAATCTCCCTCTCTCTCCCTCTTTCTCTCTCTGTCTGTCACTCTCAAATAAATAAATAAATAATAAAAAAATTTAAAAATAAATAACAATGGTAGCAAGGGTGCAGGAGCAGGGGACCCGCACATTGTTGAGGGAATGTAAATTATCATAGTCATTATAGAGGTTCCTCAAAAACATAAAAGTAGGGCTAGAGAGAGAGATGGCTTAGCAGTTAAGTTGTTTGTCTGCAATGCCAAAGGACTCAGGTTCAATTCCCCCAGGACCTATGTAAGTCAGATGCACAGGGTGGCACATGTATCTGGAGTTCAACTGCAGTGGCTGGAGGTCCTGGCATGCCAATTCTCTCTCTCTCTCCCCCTCTATCTTTCTCTCTCAAATAATTTTTTTAAAAAAAAACAATATAAAAACAGGGACTGGAGAACAGCTCAGTGGATAAAACGTTTATGTGTATGATGCTAGAGTTCAGAACGCACATAAAAGCTGGAGGCTGTAGCAGTGTCCATAAACCCAACCTTTCATGGTAAGATGGGAGGTGGAGATAAGAGACTTCTGGGAGCGCGCACACCAGCTAGCCAAGCACAATACAAAAAAGCGACTCTGTCTTCTCGGGCGTGATGGCAAATGTCTTTAATCCCAGCACTTGGAAGGCCGAGGTAGGAGGATTGCTGTGGATTTGAGAACAGCCTGAGCCTATGTAGTGAGTTCCATCTCTGCCTGGGCTAGAGGGAGACCCTATCTTGAAAAACCAAAAGAGAGAGAGAGAGAGCAAGATGCTGTCTCAAAAAAGGTAAAAGGTGAAGATCTTCACCTGAAGTTGTCCTCTGACCTCTGCATGCTCACTGTGGCGGACGATTTCCTGCGTGTGCGTGCACGTGCACACACGCACGCGCGCGCACACACACACACACACCACTCCAAAAAAAAAATTAAGAGGTAGATGATGCACTTGAGGATGAAACCCAAGGTTGTCCTTTGGGCTCCAAATGCATGTAGACACACATGCATGCAAGCGTGTGCACATGCATGCATGTGTGCCTACAATACGAACATGATACACATATATACATGTAACAAAGAACAAAATAACTATGGTATCCACGAATGCAGAAAAAAGAGAGTCCACATACTGCTTGGGGAAGTATAAGTTAGTGTAGCCATTATAGAAAATACTATTGAGGTTCTCCTCAAAAAATAAATGAATAAAAATAGAACTACCAAATAATGCAACTATCCATTACCAGCTGGGCATCTGCTAAAATTAGAATCAGCCAGGCGTGGTGGCGCGCACCTTTAATCCCAGCACTCAAGAGGCAGAGGGAGGAGGATATCGTGAGTTCAAGGCCACCCTGAGACTACATAGCGAATTCCAGGTCAGCCTGAGCTAGAGTGGGACCCTACCTCAGGAAACAAAAACAAAAACAAAAAAAATAAAATAAAACTAGAATCAGTATGTCACCTGTGCATACTACTCATTATGGCTAATGTGTGGAATGGATGTAAATGTTGGCAGACTGATGAGTGGCTTTTAGAAACTGCTATGCATACGTAATGGAATATTACTCAGTCTTCAAAAGACAAGGAAATGTCCTGTGTAGCAATGTGGACGTGACTGGAGAGCATGGAATACTGCATATCCCCCTCATATAAAGAAGCTTTAAAGGGGCTGGAGGGATGGCTTAGCGGTAAAGGCACTTGCCTGCAAAGCCAAAGGACCCAGGTTTGATTCTCCAGGTCCCATGTAAGCCTGATGCACATGGTGGCGCATGCGTCTGGAGTTCATTCGCAGCTGCTGGAAGCCCCAACGTGCCCATTCTCTCCTCTCTCTCTCTCTTTCCCCCTCTCCCTCTTTCTCTCTGTCAAATAAGTAAATAAATAAAATTGAAATATTTTGGCAAAAGAAAAAAGAAGCTTTGAAAGTTGAACGCAGTCTGCTACGGAAGTGCACACCTGTGGTGCCCGCTGCTGGGAAGTCTGAGGCTGGAGGACCGCTTGAGCCTGGGAATTGAGACCTACCTTGGTCACACAGTGAGAGCCCCATCTCAGTAGAATAAGTTGAGATCTGAGAAGTAGAAACCAGAATCATGGTTACCAGACGCTGGGGGAAAAGAGGAAGAAACATACTAGAGAGGTGTTGGTTGAGATATGAGAAAGGGCTGGCAAGATGACTTAGCAACTAACGGTGCTTGCTTGCAAGCCTACCAGCCTGAGTTCAACTTGCCAACACTCACATAATGCAGATGCAAATTGGCACAGGCATCTACCATCCCAATGCATCCACAGAAATGGGAGGCAGAGCCACAAGAATCAGGATGGCACACACAAAATGGCAAAACAAGCAAACAAACAAAACAAACAAAAAAAAACCACAAAGGAAGACACCATTGCAAGCAAAATGGAAAGACAGAACAAACACCTTGAGATTATCCTCTGACCTCCCAAATGTGCCGTGGCGCACACGCACACACACAAACACACACACACACACACACTTACACACACACGTATCATCTTTATCATCATTATCATCATGATCCATCTATGCATACACACACATAATAAGAGGTGCAACAGTAAACTTAGGATTAACTTCTCATGCTCTGTAGCACACTTAGCAACAATTTCTTGTTTGAATTTCTAGACGAAATTTTTGCAATGTTCACAACACAAAGAAACAATAAATGTTTAAGGTGATGGGTGTGTCAATGACCCTGATTGAAATGTTTCACACTGTAGATGGGAATTTCTATCACATGATATCTATGAATAGTTATGCATTTATGCATCAATTAAAAAAAAAACAGAACCCAGGCCCAAAAAGCCAAATGCCACATGTTCTCTCTTATATGTGGATCCTAGCTACAAATGATTGGACTTGTATGTGAGTAGGGAAAAAACTCAATAGCAGAGGCCAGTAAGCTAGAAAGGAGATATAAAGGGAATAGAAAGGGAGGGGGGCTTAATAGGCTGGTATTGTGTATATGTAAGTAGAAGAACAGATTAGTGTGGGTGAAAAGGCCTAAGTGAGGTCAGGGGAAGAGACTGAATAAAGGAAACATGGAGGAAGGGTTAATCAAAATCTAGGAGGATATAAATAAGTCATATGGAAACCTACTTTTTTGGACAATGGAACACTTAAGAGCCATAGATTGTTAGTAGAAAATTTTCAGCGCCAGGGATGGGATACCTTCCAGTGAGTTGTTGGCCAGGGAGGTCCCTGATGCCCCCCAAAACATTACAGGCCATTGCCGAGATCCTTGGTTTCCCACCAGGAATAGATGGTAAAACCCTATTGCTGAAGATTCCACATACCTAAGCTGCAAGGCCACTGAAAAATCCTGCTGGAGCTAAGCTGAAAACTTCCTCCATGTAGACCAGCTGACAGAAAGCTGGAAAAAGCCATGCTGCATGCAGTTCAATGGAAGAGAGAAATCACCAGTGAAGATACTCAACAGTGGACACTGCAAGTCTTATAGTTGACCAGCCAGGCCAAATGAGCCAACAGGTGCAATAGTGGCACATCTGTTATGGGGGAAACCAACTGCCCTCTAATTTGACGGGAGGCCCACTCCATGGGAGGGAATACATCCCTGACACTGAAAACCTATAACGGGGTAGTCATGAGCCTTAGGGGTGTAATGTCTTCTGGTGTCTGGCTAAATGTATATACTATGCCCACCAAACTGCCCAGTAAGCACTTCTCTTAATGTTCATACCCATATATTAATTTTACTCTCACTTTTGGTTAGAAAAGTTTCTCTTCTCAGATGGCAGTGACCTTGGAATGACTCAGAAGGCACCATTGGGCTGAGAAGAAGTGACAGAGGAGTGCTCAGCACTGCAATATCTCTATCACACCTTCCAAGGCTCAGGGTCCATTGTGAAAGAGGTGGGGGAAAGAATGTAAGAGCTAAAGGAAGGGTAGGACTCCTTACAACGTGCTCCTCCAGACACAAAATGTCCTGGATATCCATGACCTCACAGTGCCTGACACTACCTACACAAGACCATCATAGTAGGAGGAAAAGATGATGACATCAAAATAAAAGAGAGACTGATTGAGAGGGTGAGGGGATATGATGGAGAGTGGACTTTCAAAGGAGAAAGTGGGGGGAGAGAGGGCATTACCATGGGATATTGTTTACAATTATGGAAGTTGTCAATAAAAAAAGAAAGAAAGAAAAAGAAATAGGCAAGTATATATAGAGAGAATGGGCACACCAGGGCCTCCAGCCACTGCAAATGAACTCCAGATACGTGTACCCCCTTGTGCATTTGGCTTCTGTGGGTCCTGGGGAATCGAACCTGGGTCTTTTGGCTTTGCAGGCAAGCACCTTAACCACTAAGCCATCTCTCCAGATCCTTTGTTGTGTTTTTTTATTTTTTTTTATAATTCAGTAGGTATGAGTTGAAATTTGATTTTGTTTTAGAAATAGTGCTGAGTATCTATATTTGTAAATTAGGATAATTGGATTGTTAAAAAAAATTAAGACTGAGACATTGCTACTATGGAATCTTCAGACCTCATCAAAATTTTCCCCATTACTGCCATAATGTTCCTTTTTTTTTCTTTTTTTCTTTCTTTTGGTTTTTTTGAGGTAGGGTCTTACTATATCCCAGGCTGACCTGGAATTCACTATGTAGTTTCAGGGTGGCCTCGAACTCACGGTGATCCTCCTACCTCTGCCTCCTGAGTGCTGGGATTAAAGTTGTGTGCCACCATGCCTGGGCTTTCCTATAATGTTCTTTCTGGTTAAAAGATTCAAGTCAGGAGACACAGTATGTGTCCCACCTCTTCAATCTCCTTCAGCTTGGGAAAGTTCTTTTGTCTTATCTTCACTATCATGATGATAATCTTAAAATGACAAGCCATTAATTTTGTACAATATCTTTCATTTGTGTTTGTACAATTTTCATTATGAGATTTATGTTAGGTATGAAAATGTGTATCCTCTAAAATACTTATATTAAAACCCTAATCCCTGTGCTGGGAGGTAATTAGGTCATGGGTATGAAGACCTAATGAATGAAATTTTCCATTCTAAGAAGACGCCAGGGAGCTACACTGGCTCTTTCTGCTCTGAGGAGATTGCAGACCATAGAGTTAGGCAGGAAGAGGGGACCACAAAGACCTCAACATGCTGACAGCGCTACTTCAAAATAAACTCAGGATTGGAGGGATGGCTTAGTGGTTAAGGCATTTGCCTCCAAAGCCAAAGAACCCAAGTTCAATTCCCCACGACCCATGTTAGCCAGATGCATAAGGGGACGCATGCATCTGGAGTTCGTTTGCAGTGGCTGGAAGCCCTGGTGTTCTCTCTCTCTCTCTCTCTATCTCTCTCTGAAATAAATAAATAAAAATAAAATATCTGAAAAAAATAAGCTTTCAAATGAGTATTGTATGTCCTCAATCTTTGTCCCCTTTAAAGTCATATTTACTCTCATAGACCTTTTAACCTTCCATAATTAATTTTAGGGTTGATTTTTGTATCAGTTACTGTCAAAGAGTAGACTGAGATTTTGAGAACTGTATTGAATATAGATCAATTTAGGAAGAAATGTCATCCTAACACGATTAAAATTTCTAATGCATTAAAAAAAAACCCTGGCTGGAGAGATGACTTAGTGGTTAAGGCACTTGCCTGCGAAGGCTAAGGACCCATGTTCTACTCTCCAGATCCCACATTAGCCAGACATACAAAGGGGAGGCAAGTGCAACATCACACATGCCCACTAGGTGGTGCAAGCGTCTGGAGTTCTATTGCAGTGGCTGAGGCCTTGGCATGTCAATTCTCTATTTCTCCTCTCCGTCTCTCTCACTCTCTCTCTAAAAATGAATAAATAAATATAAATTTTAAAAGCCTATCTTGGGCTGGAAATGTAGCTCAGTAGTAGAGCACACGCCAAGCGTGTATAAGGCTCTGGGTTCTATCCTCACAATGACAAAAAGAAAAAAGAAAAAAAAAAAAGAAAATTTTAAATTGGAGGAAAGGGACTGGGGATGTGTCTCAGTTAGTAGCATTTGCCTAGCATACGTGAGGGCCTGGGTTCAACGCCTGCAATTCAAGCACTCAGGAGGTGGAGGCAAAAAGATCAAAATTCAAGGTCATCCTGAGCTATATAAATGAGATAGAGGCCAGCATGGGCTACATGAGGCCCTGTCTCAAACAAAAGACGGGGTGGGGGGGGACCCTGTTTGTTACTCATCACTGAAGTTCTCTTTGCCCTCGATAGTTCAAAAGCCCGTCCTTATTTTGACACAAAGTTGCGGAGAGATGTGTCTATTTATAAAGACCTCTTTATGTTCCAACTTGAAAGTGTCTTAAATGTGAAGCAAGGTTGCCCTCTCTGGAAACAAAAGGCAGCTTGTCCAGCCGGGACCCTGCCACTACAGTTAGTAAGGAGACAAACTGGCTATAGGTGCCATCGTTAATCAGTAAATCAGAAGCAGCCACATACCAGGGAGGACAATGCACTTGGCCTTGAAGAGGGGAAAACTACTGACTCACATGGGACCCCCCAGGCTCCCGCCACCTTCTTCCCTTGCACTTGCTCTCCAGAGTCTCTGGTAAGAGCTTGCTCAGTCTGCCTCGAGAGGCGCCTGTGGGAACTGTGGGGGCCCAATTCACACAGCCCTTGGCTTGGACCCCTCCATTGCAAGAGGAAGACAAGCTGCTGTGGACTGTGCAAAAGCACAAGAAATAAGGTAGCGACCTTCCTCACCAAGTGTATTAGTGACTTTTCTTGTCAACACGTGGCCAAAAGAACCTGAAAAAAAATGCCTTACAGGAGGGTTTGTTTGGGCTCCCAGTTTCAGGGGGTTGCAATACAGTGTGTTGACAGGGCATGGCATGCTCTGTGGCAGCCCTAGTAGATGTTGGTAAACAGGAAGCAGAGAGCTCTGGCAGGAACCTAAAGGTTTCAATTGCAAATGCCCACCCCCCCACACAAGAAACTGACTTCCAATAGCCTGGCCCCACCTCTTAAAGGCTCCACGAGCCTTTAACACAGTACCGCAAACTAGGGACTGGACCTGAGGAGATATTTGAGGTTCAAACCAGAAAACCAACTATTTTAATAACACACTTGGTCAGACAGAGAAGAGCAGTTGGTGGCTCTCCAACCACTCACCATTGGCTTCGTGATGCCACGATTCTGCAGTAAGAAACACAGGTTCTTTTTCCAGCTTTTGTTTTGTTTTGTTTTGTTTTGTCGAGGTAGGGTCTCACTGTAGCCCAGGCTGACCTGGAATTCACTATGTAGTCTCAGGGTGGCCTCGAACTCACGGCGATCCTCCTACCTCTGCCTCCCGAGTGCTGGGATTAAAGGGGTGCGACACCACACCCGGCTTTTTTCAAGTTTTTTATTGACAACTTCTGTAAATATAAACAACACACCATGATCATAATTCCCTCCCCCACCTCCCCTTTTCCCTCTCCCAAATCGCCACTCCATTGACCCCCTTCTTTCCTTTTATTTTGATGTCATCACTTTCCCCCCACTTCTTATGCAGGTTTTTAGCATCAGCCACTGTGAAGTCATGAATAACAAGGCCACTTTGTGTCTGGAAGACTGTATTGTAAGCACTCCTCCCTTTTCTTTGGTTCTTACATTCTTTCCACCACCTCTTCTGTGAGGAAAGAGAGAGAAGGGAGAGAGAACAGGCATAGCAAGGACCTCCAGCCACTGAAAATGAATTCCAGACACATGTACCACTCTGTGCATCTGGCTTTACATGGATACTGGAGAATCGAACCTTGTTCATTAGGCTTTGTAGGCAAGCACCTTAACAGCCAAGCCATCTCTGCAGCCTGGCTTTCGTTTTAAAAGTTGTCTCACGATCCATGATTGCTGCTAGAACGCCAGCAATCACACATATGTTCCAGGAGGAAGGGGGACAAGAAGAGACCTTCTCTAGCTGAGTTGCCCCACCCTTAAAAGAACTTTCCCCAAGCTGGGCGTGGTGGCGCGCGCCTTTAATCCCAGCACTCAGGAAGCAGAGAGGTAGGAGGATCGCCGTTAGTTTGAGGCCACCCTGAGACTACATAGTGAATTCTGGATCAGCCTGAGCCAGAGTGAGACCCTGCCTCAGAAAAAAAGAACTTTCCCCATGTAGTAGCTTGATGTTCATTGCCTGCCTTTGGCTGCATAGAACTCCGGGAAATGTAGGCTTTTAGCTGAGCTCTTAGAAAAGAAATCCAACATATTGTTCAGTAAGGAGAGGCAGCAGGTGGGTAGGTATGGGGTAGGCAGTCAGCAGTATCTGTCACAGGTGTGAAATCGGGATCTAGACCATGAACCCCACCCCCACAAGACAGCAGGAAGTACAACCAACCCCATGGCATGCAAGAACAATGCTGATTTCCCAGGATTCATAGTAACAGCTCTGACCTGTAATATTGCAGTGTGAGCTTTGGACAACAGAAATCTAAGTGAGGCGTCAGGTGCACGCTGGTCCCCTGGGCCTTTCCACTGTGAACACAGATGAGTGGGATTTCATTCTCGGCTTCATCCGAGTGAATCTTTGCTTACTAGGTTCCTCTGTGTGTGTGTGAGAGAGAGAGCGAGAGAGAAAGTGTGTGTGTGTGTGTGTGTTTGTGCATGGGTACACATGTGGTTAGTGTTTTTGTGTGTGTGTGTGTGTGTGCATGGGCACACATGTGGATAGTGTTTTTGTGTGTATGTGTGTGTGTGTGCGTGGGCACACATGTGGGCAGTGTGTGTGTGTGTTTTTGTGCATGGACACACATGTGGGCAGTGTGTGTGTTTGTTTGTGCATGGGCACACATGTGGTCAGGGTGTGTGTGTGTGTGTTTGTGCATGGGCACACATGTGGTCAGGGTGTGTGTGTGTGTGTGTGTTTGTGCATGGGCACACATGTGGTCAGGGTGTGTGTGTGTGTGTTTGTGCATGGGCACACATGTGGTCAGGGTGTGTGTGTGTGTGTTTGTGCATGGGCACACATGTGGTCAGTGTGTGTGTGTGTGTGTTTGTGCATGGGCACACATGTGGTCAGGGTGTGTGTGTGTGTGTTTGTGCATGGGCACACATGTGGGCAGTGCACATGCACCTATGTTCAGGTGTGTGCACATGTGCACAAGTATGCATGTGTGGAGGTCACAGGTTGATGGTAGGCGTCTTCCCCCACCACTGCCCGCCTTATTCTTTAAGACAGGGTCTCTAACTGAACCTACAGCTCACTGATTCAGCTGGACTACTTGCCCGTGAGCCGCAGGGACCCTTGTATCCTCACCGACCCAGCACTGGGACCACAGGAGTGTACCACCATGCCCGGCTTTCATATGGTGCTGGGAATGGAACTCAGATTCTTATGCCTGTTAAGTAAGTATTTTATCCTCAGAGCCATCTTTCCAGCCTGTTTCTTTTAGGGAGATGTAATCCCCATAACATAAAAATTCACCATTTTATGGCCTCTGGGATGACTCAAAAGGCACCGTAGTGCTGAGAAGCGACAGAAGAGTGTCCAGCATTGAAACATCTCTGTCACACCTTCCAAGGCTCAGGGTCCATTACAAAAGAGGTGGCGGAAAGAATGTAAGAGCCAAAGGAAGGGTAGGACTGCTTGTAATGGACTCTTTCAGACTCAAAATGCCCTGGATATCCATGACCTCACAGTGCCTGGTCCTACCTACACAAGACCCTGATAATAGGATGAAAAGATGAGGTCGTTAAAATAAAAGAAGGGGAGGGAAGATGATGGAGAGTGGAGTTGTGAAGGGGAAAGTGGGGGAGGGGAGGGAAGGAGATTGTCAGGGTTTATTGTCTATAATTATGGAAGCTGTCAATTTTTTTAAAGTTTTAAAAATTCACCATTTTATTTTATATAATTTTTAAATATTTTATTTTATTTTATTTGACACAGAGAGAGAGAATGGGCATGCCAGGGTCTCTAACCCTGCAAACAAACTCCAGTTGCATGTGCCACCTTGCACATCTGGCTTACATGGGTCCTGAGGAATTGAACCTGGGTCCTTTGGCTTTGCAGGGAAGTGCCTTAAGCGCTAATCCATCTCTCCAGCCCAAGCTCACCATTTTGAAGCACTTCCATCGCACCAAGAAGACACTCTGTGTCCATCAGGGGTCAGGGTGGGTGCTCAGCCACGGCCCCCCTCACCTGGATGCTTGCTTGCATTCCTTGGATGAGAAAGTTTCGGCCCCTGGAGTTCTGGAATATTTTAGATCTTTTTGAGAAAAACCAAGGACAAGGTCTCGGCGTGATTGTCCTGGGGCAAGAAGGAAAGGGGGGGAGGTCTCTAAGGATACTGTAGAATCCAACTTCTGGTGATGGGGTTGCCTGTAGAATGCCTGGCTGCAGTCCACTCCCTGCTGAGCTGAGAAGAAAAAGGGAGGCTCTGCAACCAGAGCTAAGGTCTCTTCCACTGCCTCTGATACCCGAAATATCAAGCAGCGGCTTGGGAAGGCCTGGGTTGTGGCCCTGGATGCAAACACGGAACTTGTAGATTCGGTTGGTATGTAAAGGGGGAGGGGAGTGAGATGTGGGGAGAACTCAACTCTAGCATTTATTAAGGGCCTCGGTGTTGCAGATATAAACAGGGGCCTCGTTGCTCTGCTTCCCGCCCTCCGGGAGGCGGTGTACCCATTTTACAGAGGAGGACCTGAGACTTACCAAGAGGAAGCACCGCCTGCCTCGAGGGGGATAGCCCGAATCCCAGGCTCTCCCAGCTCAGTTTCTGCTCTGCAGCGTGTACTGCGCCATGCTGTGGGCACCTGTGGAAATGCCTCCTGAACCGTGTCCTCCAGGAGGGGCCTACCTTTTCCGACCACTGGGACCTGACATTAGTGCCATTAGGAGGGGCGCTCAGCTTAGCTCTTCTCTGAGCTGGTGGGAGCTGGGCGTGAGCTGCCCCTCCCTCCTGCCTGCTGCCTGATCTTCATTCCTTGGACAAAAAGGTTGTTGAAGACGACTCCAGGATTTGGGGTCTGCCTCCTTCGTCCCAGTCATCAGGACTGTGTTCCTCTGAGTGACTTGCCACAGCTACCCCCAGGGCAGGGCCATCCTCACAGTGCCTCTGGAGGCAACCGGGAGGCAGCTGAGGGCTCCTGGCTGAACCGAGTCCAGGTGAAGCAGGCTGGGGTCTGGATTGATGGGGAGGTTGGTGTGTCACAGGTCTGAGCACAGAGCAGGGGAGGGGGCCAGCCAGGCAAGGTTGGAGTCGTGCTGTTTGGTTGCTGAAGGGGGTCAGCGTAGGCATGTGTCATCGAGGTGGGCAGGGAAGGGGAGGGCTGTGCGTGGGGAGAGGATATATATGCTGGTGTGGCTGACACGGAGGAGCAAGCCTCACATCCGAGGGAGCTCTGTGACTGACTGACAGCACCAGGTAAGCTATGCATGCTGCCCCGGCCCTGGCCAGCTGGCACTCGCTGCCCGGAGGCCCTCGGGAAGGCAGGACAGCCAGCCAGGCCGGCCGGCTCCTCCGCCTCTGTCTTTTGTCCACGGAGGGAGGCTGCTGCTGGCCTCTGGTGAGATTCTGGCTTCATTCATCTTATTTTCAGCGCTCGGATGGATGGTGGAAAAGGGAGGAGGGCGGAGGGCTGCTTAATCTCACAGAGAGATCCAGAAGAAAGCTGAACTTGGAAATGAGGAAAAGTTTTGCTTTCTTAGTTGTGGCTCCTACTGGATGGCTGCTATAGATAAAAAGAGGCAACTGCCGGAGAGAGGTCAGGTGAGGGGCAAACACTGGCAGACGGCTTCCATTCAAAGTGGGCCCCCAGGAAGCCCCTGGCACCCTTGTGAGGGTTTTGCTCTCGGTGGCTTCCTGTCTTTCCCTGGTGGAGTACAAACGCCGTCGTCCTTATCACTGAACTTGGTGCTATTCAGGTTGGAGTTCTCTTACGCCCCAGATAGAAACTGCTACCAATGCTGTGGGAAGAACCAGACCAGAGGGTCAAACTCCACCTGTACACACCGCTGAACTCAGTCACCCTGGGTGAAGTTCACGGGCATTCCTGTGGGTGTGACCTTGGTCCTCCAGAATCTGAGAGGTTTTGAGGTCTCTTTTCTTTTTTGGCATCTTTCTTCCCTCTGTCCAGGTCTCAGCATCTAAACTCTCACTGCTTGCTCGCTCGCTTGCTCGGTTCTCTCTCTCTCTCTCTCTCTCTTTCTCTCTGTCAACCTCCTCCTCTCTTTGTGTGTCTCCCTCCCTATATTATCTCACTTCCCCTCCTTCCTCTCCCCATCCTCTTCCTTCCAGTCTCCCATTGAACATGGGCAAGTTCTGGGGGAATTTCAAGTGAGGCAGGATGATTCTGGAAAGGAACTATTTAAAGCAAGCTGCTTTGGACTTGAATACCCCGATCCTGGGCTTAAACATCTGTGTTTGCCTTTCTCGAGGAGCCCATAATTGCCCCAATTATAACCAATAACATTGTTCGGCAGAGTAACAAAAGATGAGCTTCACATGGCCTTTGCCAGCAAGCCCAAATCAGAGTTCTCATCACGGGGTGGGGGGGGGGGGAGTAACTGCCAGGCTTCTTATCAAAACCTCCCCAAGAAAATACTGCACTTTCTCATTGCCTATAGGTGGCTGCTACACGCACCTCCTTTTTCTCATTTATGAAGCATGGCAGGGAAATACTCGACAAGCTTCCATCAATGCCAATGATATACCTCTCGTGGAAAAGATTCCTCACAAGCGTGGGGACCACTGCCCCTATACTACTTCCTGAAAGGGACAACCCCACTCTTGCAGCCCCGCCTAGCCAGGTGCTATCTTGATGGTGCTAATGGACTTCATCTTATTAGGGTTCAGGTCTGTTCCCTGAGGCACAGCAGCCCCTGCCTTGTCAGCTGAACACTGGGGGGCACTTAGGACTGTAGAAGACGCAGGAGGTTTTGCATTGCTGGTGAAGGGAGTAATTGCAGGATTAGGCTTAAATGGAGCCTGAGAACAGGGCTGTCACCCGAGCTATTCTATCTTCAATCAATCAGTATTTATCAGCTACCCCCCACCAGGCAGGGGAGGCGCAGTAGATTCAACAGAGGTGATAATAAGAGCACTTTACTTACGTGCTTTCACACCCGTTATTCCCAGCAACAGCCCTGCAAGACAAAATCATTATCTCTAAGTCACAGTTGGGGAAACTGAAGCTCAGAGGTTAGGAGATTTGAAAACAAGTTCGGTGCACGGCAGGGACAGGACTTAGTATAGCTGTCCCATGTCCCTCTTGAGGTCAGGCGAACTTGTTTAAGTGACAGCAGGGACCCTGCACAAATCCACGTGAAGTAATTAAAGGATCATGCGGGGGCACTGGCTGTGATTAGTCCCACGCCGCGTGGTCCAGAGAGCAAGTGGCTAGAAAGGAATTCGAGGAAAACTGCTCTCCCTCCAGGGCTCTGGGAATTAGAGGCAGGTAGGGGGAGGGGCAGCTTTTGGATGGACTGGGGTTTTGAAGGCAACTGGGACAGAAACACAAAAGAAAGAAAAAGGCATTAACGTTTCTTGAAACCTACTGCCTGCCAGGCAAGAACCTGAACTTGTGTACGTGTTTATTTCCTACACACACACACACACACACACACACACACACACACACACGGGGTCGGGGGGGGGGGATGTGAGGCTCAACCAGACATTCTATATTTGCAACGACATGGTTTGATGACTTCTCCTTTTCTCTTTCCCAGCTGCCCCGCTCATATAACGCACAAGGAATCTAGTCATTAGGTATCTTAGGAAAAGGCTGGGTCCTTTGGAGAAAACAGGATTCATCATAACCCCAGACTATAGCAGTCTGAGTTGCTGGGAGCTCATGAGGCAAACTGGATTTTTTTCTAAACATTTCCATTTCAATGCCTGCCGTGGCTTCCAGTATCTAACAGAAAGCTTTCCTTCTCTGGTTTTCTGGGCACACACCAACCTGGATAAGCTATAACCCATTTCCCACTTTGCTTCTCAACTTTCTGTGATCCTGGGGACTTTTCGAAATCCTGGTTGCTGCTTGCAAAAAAAAGCAGGCTAAGCAGCGGGGGTGGGGGGAGGGGGGGCTGGGTTGGGTGGCTGGTGTGCCTTGCCCCCCACCACGCAGCGGGTGCTCTGCAGCCCGCAGTGGTTCACGGCTGACCTCCCCTCCCCTCACTCTGGTCCTGTGATCTGTGATCACCCCGCCCTGGTGCTTCATTCATCCTTTCATTCATCCAGCCTAGAACGTGCGTGGAGTAAACTGGTAGGCGTCACAGGCGCGTCTGAGTCGCCAGCTTCCTCCCAACTCACAGTCAATGTCATAAAATGTGACCGAGCCCAGAGCAGTGACCTCCAGAGCGGCTTGCCCGCAGGACTGCCTGTTGAGCTTCTGGTAACACTTGGTAGTTATTGCTGTTGTTCTTTTAATCTTAGCTTTCTTAATTTTGATTTTTACAATGCATGTAACTTACTAAATAAAAGTAAGTGGTACTGTGTATTTAAACTGGATGGCTACAGTAGGGTAGCAATTCTCATTTCAAAACAGCTAGCAGAGAAGGTTCCTGAGTGTTCCCAGCACAAAGGAATCATCAATGTTTGAGGTGATGAACAAGCCAGTTATGCTAATTTGATCATTACACATTGCATACATGTATGGAAAGATAACACGGTACCCAATTAAGCATGTACAATTATGTCAATTAAAGGCTCAAGATTGCTAGCTAGAGTTACAAAGAGAATGATGTTTGAATTAGTGGTCTAGATTCACTGCTCTTTTCTTATCTAGGTTTTTAAATCTCATTGAAAAGAATATGGAGTGCTCTTACAAAAGTAAATAAAGCTTTTTAAAAGTCCACTTAACACACACACACACACACACACACGCGCGCGCGCGCGCGCGTACTCCACTTGATACTATGTGGGCGCTTTTGTCAGAAACATGAAGATGAACGTTTATTTGTGGCACTGACCGCAGCATGTTCCTCTGGTCTCCCATGCAGTCCTTCCCGAAACCATGCACCGTGTCATGACTTCCATCCACTCTGCCCAAAGCCACAGCCCCACGGAGCCCTCATTTCCTCTCCCACTTCTTCCTCACTTCCCTTACTGGGAGAGGACAATTATGTGGCCACTCATAGAATCAAAGAATATTAACCATCTCATCCAATTGCCTCCTTTTACAGAAAGAGAACTGAGACCCAGATAGTCATGTCTAACATCCCATAGTAAACCAAAAAAAAAAATGAGCTATAGAACTCAGGACCTTGCCTTCTTACACAGGGCCCAGCCTGAGTATCCTTGGCCTGATCGGAGTGACCTTGCCCTCTTCCCAAGTGGAAATCTTGAGCAGAAAATAAATCTTGCAGGAGTCAAGGCATCCAGCAGAAGAGGGAAAGAAAACAGTCTCCCAGTTTAGAGCTGGGGAGTCAACACAGTCCATACGGGAACATGAGCTGAAGCCAGACCCTGAACTTCATTTTCTGAGCTATGAGCCAGGGCTTTTTGTGCATTTGACAGAGAAGGGACAAGGGGCCTCCCTCCTCCCTGAACCATGTATGTCCTGTCCCTTCCTTTTTATAGATGGCATGTACAGAATATTGTTCTCTTTCTCCTCTTTTTTTTTCTGGGGGGTTCAAGGTAGGGTCTCTCTCTAGCTCAGGCTGACCTGATATTCACAGTGTAGTCGCAGGGTGGCCTCAAATTCATGCTGATCCTCCTACCTCTGCCTCCCAAGTGCTAGGATTAAAGGCGTGTGCCACCACGCCCAGCAGAATTTTGTTCTTTATAGGTGAGTTATATTCATCTGCAACCCTGTCATCTGGGGGGGGGGGGTCATGTAATTTTATCTTTCTTTCTGGGATAAACATAAATCCATAGGAGCTAAGCAACTTGTGTAAACCACCCACTTACTAAATAGCAGGCTCTTGTCTGCATTGGGTCCCTCCATGAGCTGGGAGCAAAGAAAAGGTTGTACTGACAGGGCTTGAGCCCAGTGTCTTGTCCAGGGAGAATGTGCTCACCTACAGACAGACAGATCACTAGGCCAAGCATGGTGGCGCACACCTTTAATCCCAGCACTCGGGAGGTAGAGGTAGGTGGATTTCGATGAGTTGGAGGCCACCCTGTGACTAAATAGTGAATTCTAGGTCAGCCTGTGTTAGAGCAAGACCCTATATAAAAAAAAAAAAAAAAAAAAAAAAAGGATGAAGAGATGGCTTAACCATTAAGGCATTTGCCTGCAAAGCCAAAGAATCCAGTTTGATTCTCCAGGAGCCACGTAAACCAGAAGCACAAGGGGGCACATGTGTCTGGAGTTCTTTTGTAGTGGCTGGAGGCCCTGGTGTGCCCATTCTCTCTCTTTCAAATAAATAGATATTTTTTTTAAAAAGAAAGAAAAAAAAAGAAAAAGAAAAAATAAAATAAAAAAGAAAGAAAGATCATTACCCAGAAGGACCCATCTGAGCACAAGCTTGTGGGTCAGATGGGTTTGAGCCCCAGCTCTGCCACTTCAGGGTGCATCTCCCATCCAAGCCTTATTCTCCTTAACTGCAAAATGGGTTTGGTAGCACTCAGCCTATAGGGTGAGTCCTTGTAAAGCAATTGATACCTTCTGGCATCTGGTGCTCTGAAGAACTACTAACCGTGAGGTGGCCAAATACTTATAAATGCATCCTTTCCCCGTGAAACCACACTGCAGAAAGCACATCTGGTGCCATAAGTGCCCAGAGTGTGCTGTTGGGAGTTAAAACACCTCATTTGATATCCTGGCTCTGCTATGTATTAGCTGGATGGTCTTAAGAAAGTTGCTTAATCCTAATTAAGTTATTTTTGTTCCAGAAAGGAAGATGAAATTAACCCTAGATTATGAGGCTATAGATGATTATAAAAAGATTATCTGGGTAGGTGAGAGAAATGGCTCAGTGGATAAACTACTTGCCACACAAACATGAGTAACTGAGTTCAAGTCCCCAGAACCCACGTAAAAGCCAGACACCTCATCAGGTATCTATAATTCCATTATGCCCACTGGGAGGAAGGAGATGAAGGCAGGAGAAGTTCCTGCAGACCCAAGGACCAGCTAGCCAGGCAAATACAACCGTGAACAATAAGAGACACTGCCCCAAATAGGATGAACGACGAGGACCAGCCAGTTATCCTCTGACCTCTACCCACAAGAACTCACACGTATACACACATCATACATGCACATACCCCAAGAAAGTTAAAAATAAACAAGTCTTCTGTAATCTGTAAAGAACAATGTTCTAGGGCTGGAGAGGTGGCTTAGCAGTTAAACACTTGCCTGTGAAGCCTAAGGACCCCGTTTGATGCTCGATTCCCCAGGACCCACGTTAGCCAGATGCACAAGGGGACGCACATGTCTGGAGTTCGTTTGCAGAGGCTGGAGGCCCTGGTGTGCCCATTCTCTCTCTCCCTCTTTCTCTCTCTGTCTGTAGCTCTTAAATAAATAAATAAAACAAAAAATATTTTTCATTGATAAAAAGGGACCATGCATGCTTCTGGAAGGAGAGAGGCTCCTTATCCCATCTGCACCAGAAGCACCACGATCCAAAGGCTTTGTGGTATATATATATAATTTTTCTTTATTTATTTGAGAGAGAGAAATATGCAGGGGAGAAAGAGAGAGTTTGAGTGTGCCAGGGCCTCTAGCCACTGCTAACGAATCCCAGGTGCGTGTGCCCCCTTATGCACCTGGCTTATGTGGGGACTGGGGAGTCAAACCTGGGCCCTGTGGCTTTGCAGGCAAGTGCCTTAACCACTGAGCCATCTCTCCAGCCCCAGCTTTTTGGTTTTTTTGAGGTATGGTTTCACTGTAGCCCAGGCTGACCTGGAATTGACTGTGTAGTCTCAGGGTGGCCTCCAACTCCTGATGATCCTCCTACCTCTGCCTCCCGAGTGCTGAGATTAAAGGCGTGCGCTACCATACTGGACATCAAAGGCTTTTTCACAAGTCAGGAAATAAAACTCACATAGGGTCTAGCTTCAGCTAGCATTGCACTCATAATCTCCCAACAGAAACCAATTATACTACCCTGCCCCTGGAAGCAAGAGTACATGAAAATAAATGGACTAAGGCTAAATCACAATGATATCTTATCTTTGTAAACAGCAAGACGCAATCAAATGTGTAAGGTGTCATTATCTAAATACAAGGTAATTAAACCTTTCTTTATTCAATACAAAAAGGCCTGATTACAGAATTGCCTCAATGAGTGGTTAATTGAGCCTGGCTCATTGATGAAATACAAGCCAAGAAAAACTTAAAACATCCTCAGGTGTGTTGTGTTTTCTGATGACTGTCACTCTGGCTAGGTAACAAAGGGGGAAGAAAAAGCTGTCATTGTTCCCATCTTGCACTTGAGAGAACCAGGACTTCCAGCAATGAAATAACTTCCCCAAAGTGACACAGTTACACAGTTACAAAGTGTGTGGGTTAAACACAAATATTGCTCATGAATTACCTACTCCGCTTCATTCTAGTGGATGCCAGTGTACGGACAGAACCTCAGACAGCCCACAATGGACTTCTGACTTCTTTGGAGATTTGGGGAAGGGTTGTTATTTTTAGGTATTTTATTTGTTTGCTTGATTGATTGATTTTTGCTTTTATGAGACAGGGCCACTGTAGCCCAGGCTAGCCTGCAACTATGCAACTCAAGCTGGTCTTGAACTCACAGAAATCTTCCTGTATCATCTTCCTAAGTACTGGAATGACAGGTGTTACCAGCATGTTATCCAGGCATTGTTTTTGTGGGTTTGTTTTTTTTTTTGTTGTTGTTGTTGTTGGTTTTCAAACAGTCTCATGTGGCCCAAGCTGGCCTCAAACTCACTCTATAGCTAAGGGGGAACTTGAACTCCTGATCGTCTTACCTCTACCTCCCAAGTGCTGGGATTATAGGCAGGTGCCACCATGCCCACTTAATGGGGCACCAGGACTCAGGCAAGCTAAGCAAGCACTCTACCAACTGAGCTGCTCCCGCAGCCTCCAGGCTTTGTCGAGGTTCTAAATGTAGATGGACACAGCTGGACTGGGCGTTGTAAGGAGTACAAAAGCACAGAAATGCCTCTGTGGTGTCAGCTGTGGTGGCGCATGCCTTTCATCCCAGCGCTCGGGAGGCAGAGGCCGGAGGATTGCAGTGAGTTTGAAGCCACCCTGAGACTACATAGTGAATGGCGGGTCAGCCTGAGCTAGAGCGAGACCCGACCTTGAAAGAAGACAAAACGTCTTTGTAACGATATTTCCGTGTTTTGGGGGCTTCCACGTACCTTGATCCTATTTAAAGATGGCAAACCACCTGTGGGATGGGCCCACGTTGTCTTTCTTATCTTACCAATTCTTTGAATTGCAGAGGACGACGAATAGCATCCAATAAATAATAGGTGGACTGCTTGTTAAAAATCAGGGTGCAGGGGTGTGGTGGTACACACCTGGAATCCTAAGCTGAGGCAGGAGGAGCGTGAGGTCAAGGCCAGTCTGCGCTACATAGTGAGATCCTGTTGGATAAAGCAACAGAAGGAGAGAGGAGGAAGGAGGAGGAGGAACGTGAACAAAGAGGAAGAGAAAGAGGTAGAGAAGGAAGAGAAAGGGGAAAGAAGAAAGGGAAGAGACGAGAAGGAAGGACAAGGAGGAGGAAGTGAGGGTGGAACAGAGAGGGAAACGGGAATAGGATGGCCTGTCTTGAGTAGATTTGATAAATTCTCACTGAAATACAACCCCCAGAGGGGCCTCCTGTTTTACATGTAGCCAGGCCATCAAATGGATCACACACTAATTGTCCCAGGACCTCACCCCTAAGTCCCATTTTACCCCAGACTGAGATAACAAACATCAGTCATGCCACCACTTCCCACGTGTGTGTGAGCCACCCGCCCGGCCGCCCGGGGTAATGAGGTTCCCGAGTCACCTCTGCGGGAGGCATTGCATTAACATCTGCCACAGCTGATCAGCGCTCCCCCGCGCACCCTCGCCCCCCGCAGCCTCTGTCAAAGGGAAGAAGGGAAACATCCCTTTCCTCTTTGCATCCCTTTCTTCTGTGACACACAGCCACTGCCACCACGCGGCCATAGAGAGCACAGCTATGCTGTTCTGGGACAAATTCTACCAACGTTCCTAGGTGAAGGGTGGAAATGGAGCTGAGAGTGAGCTGTCAAAGCAATTCTCAAGTTTATCAAGAGACTCAGGGAAGGCCCTAGTGAAAACAGGGCTCATGTTCTAGAGTCAGGTTTTTTATTTTTTCTTTTTAAAATTCTTTTTATAACAGAGAGAAAGAGAAAGACAGAGACAGAGAGAACTGGCATGCCAGAGCCTCCAGCCACTGGGCTCAAACTCCAGACGCATGTGCCACCTTCTGCACACGTACAACCTTGCACACTTGCATCACCTTGTGCGCCTGGCTTACGTGGGATCTAGAGAGTTGAACATGGGTCCCCAGGCTTCACAGGCAAACGCCTTAACTGCTGAGCCATCTCTCCAGCCCTGGAGCTAAGTGTTATGTAAGAACTCTGGAACCGAAGCACACTTCCAAGAAACATACATTGTTGGTCTACCGACTCCTCCTTAGCACTTCCAGACCTGGCGTTCAGCCATGCCTCATGGCCATTCATAACCCATCCTCAGCCGGACATGCATTGCTTGTGCCATCCTGGGATGACACCTTGCCTTGCTCTGGAGCAAAACTAGCCCCCTCCTCTCCCTGCTCAAAGCAGACAAATACCCTAATAGATCCTTTGTGGGTGATGTGGACCAGGAGCAGATGGGACCCCCGATGAGGCAGCTAGCTGCTGTCAGATATTCCTCAGCTCCCATCTGTGAGGAAGGAAGGGGTCTCCAGAGCTCCCCCACTGTCACTTGTTAAACTTTTTGGGGGGAGGCGGTGGCAAGGTCTCACCCTAGTCCTGGAACTCACTCTGTAACACAGGCTAGCCTGGAACTTTTGGCAATCCTCCTATCTCAGGCTCCTCAGTGTTGGGATTAAAGGTGTGAAGTATGACACTCAGCTAGCATTTGTCAAACTTTTGTTGAGGCCCTCCTAATGCTGCATCCCTGTTCTGGGTGCTTAGACACACAAAGAACCACAGGGCAGAGTCTCTGCCTCCCCAGAAGTCATGGGCTGCTGGGAGAAACACATATAAAAGCACAAGGTTACAGTATCAAGTACTAAGTAAACACAGCATTAAGCACTAAGTAAATGCACATCAAGTACTAAGCAAATGCAGTACTAAGTACTAAGTAAATTGAGTACTAAGTACTAAGTAAACACAGAATCAAGTACTAAGTAAATGTGGTAGTAAGTACTAAGCAAGCTGTACTAAGTAACCACAGTATCAAATACTAAGTGCCAAGAAAGAGACAATGGTGGTATTAAGGGGTGACTGCTATGTACTAGCTCTTTCTTTCATAAAGCATTTATGTGTTGGGTGCTTTATATGTGGAGATGTGTAGCACTGAGGTGTGTGTGCATGAACAGCATATGCACATGCCTTCAGAGGCCAGGGGAGGATGCTGAGTGCTTTCCGCTTTCCCTCAGTTCTACATTATTTCCTTGGGATAAAGTCTTTCACCGAACCTGGGGCTCCCAGGGTTTGCTGTCATTTCCATTGGTTGATCAGGGAGCCCTAGTGACCCTCCTGTCTCTGTGCCATACCCCACTTTTTAAAACACATTTTATTTTTATTTATTAACAGAGAAAGATGGGGAGAGAGAGGGGGAGAATGGGCGCACCAGGACCTCCAGCCACTGCAAACGAACTCCAGACATGTGTGCCCTCTTGGGCATCTGGCTAATGTGGGTCCTGGGGAAATCGAACCTGGGTCCTTTGGCTTTGCAGGCAAATGCCTTAACCGCTAAGCTATCCCACCAGCTCCATACTCAACTTTTTTTTTTTAAACAACAGGCATACTTTTTTTAAATTTTTTTTTGGTTTATTTTTATTTATGTATTTGAAAGCGACAGACAGAGAAAGAGGTTGAGAGAGAGAGAGAATGGGCGCGCCAGGGCTTCCAGCCACTACAGACGAATTCCAGATGCGTGTACCCCCTTGTGCATCTGGCTAACGTGGGTCCTGAGAAATCGAGCCTCGAACCGGGGTCCTTAGGCTTCACAAGCAAGCACTTAACTGCTAAGCCATCTCTCCAGCCCCATACTCAACTTTTTAATGTAGGTGCAATTCTAATGGCTTACAAATATAAGCCCACTGATATTCATAGGAGGTAGCTACCGGGCTTGTGCCATGTTTATAAATGAGGAAATGAGAGGATGAATACAGCCGGCAAGTTGCAGAAACAGGATCCAAACCCAGGACTCCCCAGTGCTGAGCATGGGAAACCCCATCGCACAACTCTGCAACATCAGTCCGGTGGGCCCGTGGGACACATGAGACGCCCAAGGCCCACTCGCTTGCTTGCTTCTCCCTGTGATGTGTCACTTGAAGATGACTCCACACAGGGACTGGGGAGAGACTCAGCTGGTAAAGTGCTTGCCCTGCAAGTATAAGGGCCTGAGTTTAGATCCCAAGACCCCATGTAAAAGCCAAGACTTGGGCTGGAGGGATGGCTTAGTGGCTAAGGTGCTTGCCTGCGAAGCCAAAGGGCCCAGGTTTAATTCCCCAGGGCCCACGTTAGCCAGATGCACAAGGGGACGCATGCATCTGAAGCTCATTAGCAGTGGCTAGAAGCCCTGGTGTGCCCATTCTCACTCTTTCTCTCCCTCTCTCTCTCTGACTCTAATAAATAAGTAAAAATAAAAATAAGCCAAGACTCACCTGTAATTCCAGCACCAAGGAGGCAGAGATAGAAGGATCCCAAGGGCTTTCTGGATAGCTAGTCTAGCCCAGTCAGTGAGCTCTAGGTTCAAGGAGAGAACCTGTCAAAAAAAAAAAAAAGGCTTGAGAGAGGACTTAGTGGTTAAAGTGCTTGCCTGCAAAGTCTAAGGACCCATGTTCAACTCTCCAGATCCTGCATATACCAGACACACAAAGGTGAGGCAAAGGATGGAGGGATGGCTTAGCGGTTAAGGTGTTTGCTTACAAAGCCAAAAGACCCAGGTTCGATTCCCCAGGACCCACATTAGCATACGGGCGGGGGCGCATGTGTGTGGAGTTCATTTGCACTGGCTAGAGGCCCTGGTGTGCCCATTCTCTTTCTCTCTCCCTCTTTCTCTGTCAAATAAATATATAAAATAAAATATTTTTTAAAAAGGTGAGACAAGCTCAAGGTTGCACATGTCCACTAGGTGGCACAAATGTCTGGAATTCAATTTCAGTGGCTGAGGCCCTGGCACACAAATTCTCTCTTTCTCTCTTTCTCTCTCTCTCTCTCTCTCTCTCTCTCTAAAAAAATAATAATAATAATAAGGTAGAAAGGAATTGAGGAAGACACCCGATGTTAACCTCTGGCCTCCACACACACATATAATCACAGTGGCATAGGAAACTACTGTAATTCAGGGCAGGGGCTAGAGATGGTTTCCCACAGAGGGCCATTCATGAGGAGGATGTGATGATCTGGGCAGAGAAAACATCCAGTGCCAATCTAGGAAGACATAAGGAGCCTGATGTGGGTGGGGACTGTTTGCCCTGGGCATGGAAGTGGTACCAAGGGAAGTGACCGAAGATGAGGCAGGAGCCAGTGCCCAGCCAAGTCCTTGCAATGCTTCCTGACAGCCAGGAGTGTTCCAGGGTTATTTCAAGTATGAAATGATGTCATGAGATTTGGAAGGTGGCTTGGAGGGAAGCCAGTTCATTAGGTGGAGTAATTAGGAGACTGTTACAACAGTAAGGCAATAAATCTCCAGGAAGACAATTGGGCTAGGGAAGGAAAAATCCAACTGAGATCCACTCATCGATATAGATATCTGGGTTCATTATTGTTAGCCCGAGACACCCCTCACTTGAAGGATAAGTGTGATCTCTCACAGAGGGAGAACAAGACCTGTCTCATCTGGACCCTGCGCCCCCCGCTCCCGGCTTCAGCATGTGTTGACTTTGGAAAGTGTGAACAGATGTCCTGAGCCACGTTGCCTGTTCACCACCACCCCCCATGGACTGTGATCCTGACTCCCTTTGAAAACGCTATTTTCTGGGTCTACAGGACATCCTGTTAGCAAGCGCTCATTGTTCAACAGCCACCTCAAATGTTCACTCATTGACTTTAATATCTACTGACCACCCTTCTGGTCCACTATCACTTTGGTTTGAAATGCTTCCATGGTGTACAATAAGAACCCAGTGGTCTCCAGCTGTGGCTGTTGATCAGCTAGAGGCCCCTTGCTCTTTCCATTCCCTGGCTCCATTCACATCCTTCTCATACACACACTTCTGAGACTTTGTCATCCACACAAGTTACCTAGAAATATTGCTAACAGGGCAGGAGAGATGGCTTAGCAGTTAAGGCACTTGCCTGCAAAGCCAAAGGACCTTGGTTCGATTCTCCAGGACCCCCTTAGCTAGATATACAAGGTGACACATGTGTCTGGAGTTCATATGCAATGGCTGGAGGCCCTGGCATGCCCATTTTCTCTCTCTCTCTTTCTCTCTCTGTCTGCCTCTTTCTCACTCTCTCAAATAAATAAATTTAAATTTCTATTTTAAAAATGATTTATTAAAAAAGAAAGAAAGAAATATTGCTAACAGCACAGATACTGGTTGAATGGTAGTGAGGTAGGGCCTGAGATTGCAGGTGGTATTTGAGAAGCAAGGTCACCTACATGCCTCAAGATAGTCTCATGAAATACACAGTAAAGACCATTAGTTTTGGCTCTCTATACTGAACTCTTTTTTTATTAAAATATTTTATTTATTTATTTATTTGAGAGAGAGAAAGAGGCAGATAGAAGAAGAGAACAATGGGCCTGCCATGGGCTCTAGCCACTGCAAATGAATTCCAGACGCATGCGCCACCTTGTGCATCTGGCTTATGTGGGTACTGGGGAATTGAACCTGGGTCCTTAGGCTTCGCAGGCATGTGCCTTAAACCACTAAGCCACGTCTCCAGCCCTATTCTGAACTATTTAATTAAAGAGAAATTTAATGGGCTTTAGAAAATGTATACAACTGTATGACCTCAACTAATAATCCTAAGACTTCTAGAAAGTTCCCTATTCTTTTTAATCAAATAAAGATGGTTCAACAGGAACCCAAGATGACTAGTTGAAAGGAATGGTTTTCCGGGGGGTGGGGGAGCTGGGAAGGTAGCTCAGTGGGTGAGAGTGTTTGCTGTGCAAAAGGTTGGGTATGGCTATGCCACACCTGTGATCCAGAACCGAGAAGGACAGAGACAGGATGATCTCTGGGGCTCACTGGTCAGCCAGTCTAACTGACAAAAAAATAAAAACAGGGAGCTCCAGGTTCAGTGAGAGACTCTGTGTCAGGGAAATCAAGAGAAAGTGTGATGGAGGAGAACATTCAGCCTCCTCCTTGGGCCTTTGCACACACACAGCAAACAATTTAAAAGACAGGCTCCGTGCAGTCCAGGCCGGCCTCGAACTTGCTGTGGAGCAGAGGACGACCCTGAACTTCGAATCCTCCTGCCTCCAACTCACAAGTGCTGGGATTACAGCTCTGCCCACAATGCCTGGTTTTATGCGGTGCTACGGATCAAACCCAGGGCCTTGCGCATGCTAGGCAAGCGTTCTACCAACTGAGCTCCGTCCCCTGTCTTCCACCACCCCCAGAGAAGCAACATTCTAATTCCAAAGACTTGGTACAAGGATTAAGTTTAAAAGGTCTGGGAGCCTCCTAGCACATTTTCAAACAATCCTGTATTTTAAAATGCAAATTAGGGCTGGAGAAATGGCTCAGTGTTTAAGGCATTTGCCTGCAAAGCCAAAGGACCCAGGTTCAACTCCCCAGGACCCACATAAGCCAGATATACAAGGGGGTGCATGCATCTGGAGTTCATTTGCAGCAGCTGGAGGCCCTGGCGTACCCATTCTCTCCCCTACCCCCTCTCCCTCTCGTTGCCTATTTCTCTCTCTCTCAAATAAATAAAGAAAAACAAAATATTTTTAAATGAAAAATATTGTCTAACTAATAAATCACTTCAGCTACCATCTTTGAAAGGTCTCATTATTCATTTTTTCCACAAATGATCCCACATGCCAGGTCCTGGGTTTGGGATGAAGTAGTGATTTTTGTCTTCATCTGTTTGGGTTGCTATAGCAAAATACCAGCTGGGTATGGTGACACACAACTTTAGTTCTAGCACTCAGGAGGCTGAGGTTAGAGGATCACTGTAAATTAAAGGCAGGCCTGTTCTACAAAATGAGCCGCAGGTCAGCCTGGTCTAGAGTAAGACTCTACCTCAAAAAGAACAAAAATAAATGAATAAAAATATTTGGAGGAAGCCGGGCGTGGTGGTACACGCCTTTAATCCCAGCACTCAGGAGACAGAGGTAGGAGGATTACTATGAGTTCGAGGCCACCCTGAGACTACATAGTGAATTCCAGGTCACCCTGGACTAGAATGAGACCCTGCCTCGAAAAACAACAACAAAAATAATAATACTAATTTGGCTGGAGAGATGGCTCAGCAGGTAAGGCATTTACCTACAAAGCCTAATAACTTGAGTTTGGTTTCCCCAGGACCCATGTAAACCAGAAGCACAAAGTAGTATATGTATCTGGAGTTTGCTTTCAGTGAGGCCCTGGTGCACCTGTAACTCCTCTCTCTCTCTCTCTCTCTCTCTCTCTAACTCTCTGCTTGCAAATAAATAAGTAAAATATTTTAAAAAAATAAAATAATAGGGCTGGAGAAATGGCTTAGCAGTTAAAGCATTTGCCTGCAAAGCCAAAGGCCCTAGGTTCAATTCCCCAGGACCCATGTAAGCCAGATGCAGAAGGTGGCACATGCATCGGGAGTTTGTTTGCAACAGCTGGAGGCCCTGGCGTGCCCATTCTCTCTCTATCTGCCTTCCCCCTCTCATTCTTTCTATGTCTTTCTCTCTCCCTCTCAAATAAATTTAAAAATTTTTAAGTAATAATAAAATTAATTTAAAATTATAAAACCAAAATACCAGAGACCGCAAGGGTTATAAATACCAAAAAATTATTTCTCCCAGTTCTAGAAGCTGGGAATTCTAATACAAAGATGCCAGCAGGCTCATTACCAAGTGAAAGCCCATTCCTTGGTTCACAGATGGCAGCTTCTTGCCATATTCTCGCACGATGATGGAGCTAGCTAGTCAACTGGTACTTCTTTGAATAAGGCCACTAACCCCACTCATGGGATCCTTCCGGATGACCCAGTCAGCACCTTTGAATACCATTGTCTGAGAGGTTAGGATTCTAGATTAGTCACTCTTCTCATTGCTGTGACATGACAGAAACTTCATGAACGAATTACTTACTGTGGCTCATGGCTACTCACAGGTCCAGTCTATGGTCACTAAGTCCGTTAGGTGTCAGTTAGGACCTCGTGGCAGGGAGTGTGTGGTGAAGGGCCTTTTTCAGACAGACAGGAAGCAGAGAGATGGGCCCATGTAGGGCAAGAAATAGTCTCCCCGGAACATGCCCCCAGCAGCCTACTCTTCCAACTGGGTCCCACCTCTGACCTTTCACCTCCTCCAAATAATAATGTTATGAATCCATCCAGGGATTAATCCACGTATTAGTTCAGAGCCCGTGCAATCGAATTCTCTCTGAAGACACCCACACAGAAGCATTCAGAGGTGTACTTTAATCTCCCAGGGGTCTCTTAATCCAATCAGGTTGGCTGTCATAGATGGCAGCGTATGAGTTTTGGAGAGAGACAAACATTCAGAGCATGACAGCAGCTCAGATCTGGTAGGAGCCCTGCAGAAACCTCCTGGAAGAGAGAACAGGGGCCCAGCTGCTCCTGGCCAGGGACGCCCTGGAGGACCAGAGGAAGCACTTGAGTCACTCACAGACCTCAGATTTTTCTCAGCTCACCCTTGCTCCACACTCTGGAAACCCCAGCTTCCACAGACATCACCTCATCTCTCTAACGGCCCTGGGGCAGGGCAGGTACCATGGCTCCTCTTTCTTGGCAGTGGAAACAGAGGAGAAGAGGTTGACTTGAATGCGCAAATCGAGCAGCTGGAAAGCCATGGCAGTGGCTTGCAGGAAAGCTGTCCCCTGCACTCAGAGCTGCTCCAGGCATGTCAGAGTGGCAGACATCAAGGGATGCTCTCCCTAGGAACCAGGCCCTGGCCTGTGCATGCCATGAGTACCTGTGACAAACTGGACCTTCCTAAAAGGTGAATCTGAGACCCCTGGAATAGTCCATACCAAGGAATGGCTTTCTTGCCACTCCCCCCCTTGGTTGGACTGCCAGGCCTGTCTAGCCTTCCCTCCAGGCAGTACTGATTGCCCTGTGTCCTCTGATTTCAGCGTCTTGTTTCTTGTTGCACCATGAAAATCCTGCTCTGTGATCTCCTGCTGCTCAGCGTGCTGGCCAGTGTGTTCAGTAGTTGTCCCCGGGACTGCCTCACCTGCCAGGAGAAGCTCCGCCCAGCCCTGGACAGCTTCAACTTGGAGGTAGGTCCAGGAGGTGGAGGACACCCCTCTTTCCTGCTGCCTCGTCCCTCTTGCTCAAAAGCAAGGGCGGACCCTGAGTAAGAAACTCAAGGGAAGGAGAAAAAAAAAAAACAGCAGACAGACACTTAAGCTTCCTCAGGCTGGAGAGATTGCTCAGTAGTTAAGGTGCTTGCCTACAATGCCTAATGGCCCTGGTTCATTTTCCCAGTACCCAGTGCCCACAGAAAGCCTTATGCACAAAGTGATGCATGCATCTATATTTACAGTGGCTAGAGGCCCTGGCACACCCATTTATTCTCTCTCTCTCTCTCTCTTACTCACTTTCTCTCTCTCCTCCTCCCTCCTTGCAAATAAATAAAATATTTTAAAAAAAAGGGCTGGAGAGATGGCTTAGCGGTTAAGCACTTGCCTGTGAAGCCTAAGGACCCCGGTTCGAGGCTCAGTTCCCCAGGTCCCACGTTAGCCAGATGCACAAGGGGGCGCACGCGTCTGGAGTTCGTTTGCAGAGGCTGGAAGCCCTGGTGCGCCCATTCTCTCTCTCTCTCTCTCTCTCCCTCTATCTGTCTTTCTCTCTGTGTCTGTCGCTCTCAAATAAATAAATAAATAATTTTAAAAAAGAAAGAAAGAAAGAAAGAAACTCAAGCCTCTCCCAGATGTCACAGGACTAGTCTGCATCACACAGCTGTTATATCCCCCTTACCAAGGATCCCATGATTCTCCCATTTCCCACCAGGATTTCTGTGATCCTCTCTCTCCACCACCAGGGCCCCTGTGATCCTATTAGTTTAATATCTTCCAGTAAAGATCTGCCCACAATATCCTGGTTTCCAGTGTTAAAATGACTCATTCTTACCAGGTGTGGTGGCACATGCCTTTAATCCCAGCACTTAGGAGGCTGAGGTAGGAGGATCACTGTGAATTTGAGGCCAACCTGGAACTAATTCCAGCTCAGCCTGGTCTAGAGCAAGACCCTACCTTAATATATGTATTTCTCATGCAATATATGTTTTATATAAAAATTTTAAAAAGAAAATTAACATCTCATTTACCCCCATTATTGGGTACTTTTCTCATTGCTATGACAAAGTACTTGCCAAAAGTAACTTAAGGGGAGAAAGGGTTTGTTTTAGCTCACAGTTTGATGGTACAGTTCCTCGAGGCAGGAAAGGCATGATAGTCGAACATGAGGCAGCTGCTCACGTTGTGTCTATAGTCAAGGAGTGGAGAGAGGGGCTCGTGAGGTGGCTTAGCAGTTAAGGCACTTGCATGTGAAGCCTAATGACCCAGGTTCAATTTCCCAGTACCCATGTAAGCCAGAGGCATCTGGAGTTCATTTGCAGTGGCTAGAGGCTCTAACATGCTCATTCTCTCTCTCTGTCTCAAATAAATAAAATGTTTAAAAAAGAAGCAGAGAAAGCTGGAGAGATGGTTTAGCAGTTAAGGCACTTCCCTGCAAAGCCTAAGGACTCATGTTTGACTCTCCAGGTCCCGCATAAGCCAGACACATAGTGATGCAAGCATGCAAGGTCACACATGCCCACAAGGGGGCGCACACATCTAGAGTTCAATTGCATCCTCTCTCTCTCTCTCTCTCTCTCTCTCTCTCTCTCTCTCTCTCACACACACACACACACACACACACACACATTAAAAAAAGGTAGCAGAGAAGCTGGACGTGGTGGCACACGCCTTTAATCCCAGCACTTGGGAGGCAGAGGTAGGAGGATCACCATGAGTTCAAGGACACCCAGAGACTACACAGAGAATTCCAGGTCAGACTGGGCTTGAGTGAGACCCTACCTCAAAAAAAAAAAAAAAAAAAGGGCTGGAGAGATGGCTTAGCGGTTAAGCGCTTGCCTGTGAAGCCTAAGGACCCCGGTTCGAGGCTCGGTTCCCCAGGTCCCACGTTAGCCAGATGCACAAGTGGGCGCACGCATCTGGAGTTCGTTTGCAGAGGCTGGAAGCCCTGGCGCGCCCATTCTCTCTCTCTCCCTCTATCTGTCTTTCTCTCTGTGTCTGTTGCTCTCAAATAAAAAAATAAATAAATAAAATAAAAAAAAAAGCCAGGCGTGGTGGCACACGCCTTTAATCCCAGCACTCGGGAGGCAGAGGTAGGAGGATCACCGTGAGTTCGAGGCCACCCTGAGACTATATAGTTAATTCAGGTCAGCCTGGGCCAGAGCGAGACCCTACCTTGAAAAACCAAAAAAAAAAAAGGAAGAAGAAGAAGATGCAGAAAGAAATCAGTAATGGTCCTCAGCTCACCTCTGTTTATTAAGTTCAACATACATATTAAGCATGTATGTTGCCCACCGGTTTTGATATTACACGTAATTTTATAATGAACATCCAGGTACCCAGAATGTTCTCTTAATTTCCAATTTCCAACACAAGGTGCAAATCCAATGTTAAATTATTGTTTTATTAAATAAAGTGCTTTCTTGACTCCTTTCATTTCAGTCTAGCTATTTTGCTCCCATGAAATCCAGTGTAATTCAATTATTTTTTTTCCTTTGAAGTCAATTAAGCTTCTTTGAAGATGCCATTTTAAATCGAGCAAAGTAACCCCCGTTCTTTAGGGCAAATGTGCAGGTGTAAAACCCAGAGCCCGTGCTGGCATAATACACCGTGCCATCTCCCAGCTCCAGGGGACACACGAGTTGGCTCATCCCCAGCAGACAGGCACAAAGGCGCTTCCAGGTGGCAGCCCCCTCCCCCCCCCCCCGTGTCCTCAGCAGGAACACCCGAGTGAGCCATCGCCATCCATCGGGAAGAGCAGCCCAGATGACCCTCCCAGTGGGCTGGGTTCCTGTAGCCCACCCTTTCATTTTCCTCTGAGCACCTACCTGCCCATTATCTGGTCCTTCACACAACCTCTCTTGGTTCTCTGGTCTGCTTCATAGGTCTCTTCCCTCTCTACTCTTTTCCATCCTCCTACTTTGGTCCCAATTCCTCTGCCCATCCCATAGGAATGTCTCGATGCCCTGCTTCTTGCCCTTCTGTTCCTATCCCTCTGAGATGCCACCATACATCCTGGTCTTGCTTCCCCAAGCTTCAGGTAGTTCCCAAAGTTAAACTCAGTCCTCCTCTCTCCTGGACTCAGGCCCAGATTCCCAGTCACTTTCCATAGCTTCCGAATACTCGTTCCCACCCAGCTACCTCACCCCCTACCTTTCCCTCTTCCCCGTCCAATAAACGCTACTTGCATCTCAAGCATGGATGAATCTTCACCTCATATAAATAGCACTTTACTGACTCATCAAGGCAAGGTCAGGTTCAAGTGGGATTTGCATATGGAAATACAGAGGAGAATCAGGAATGAGGCCAAAAAGAGCACATAGAAAACTAAGCTGAGGCTGGGCCCATGGCGGTGCACATCTTTAATCCCAGCATTCGGGAGGCAGAGGTAGGAGGATCGCCGTGAGTTCGAGGCCACCCTGAGACTACATAATGAATTCCAGGTCAGCCTGGACCAGAGTGAGACCCTACCTCAAACCCCCCCCCCCAAAAAAAAACAGAAAGAAAGAAAGAAAAAGAAAACTAAGCTAGAGGTGAAGACTTCTTGGAGACCCAAACACAGACAGGAAGGCAGGAATGGTAGAACCAAGATCAGGGTTGGCCAGAAAGGGCTGGAGAGATGCCACGGTGGCAGCTCACAGTGGCACTCAGGGAGGCAGAGCAGCAACAGAGAGATCCTTAGGTTCTGCCTGGATTTCATCTGAGGACGCCCCCCCCCCCCAAAGTGGATTGCAGGTTTGCCACAGCAGCTGGGAAGTAGCAACAAGCGTAAGTGAGCAGTGGGGAGCTGACTATAACACCCCAAGTTCTACCCCAAGTGACACACTTCCTCCAGCAAGGCTCTGCCTCCCAAACTGCCACAGCTGGGGTGGGGAGGTGAGTGTGAGGCTTTATCACACACATGTGATGCTATGGGGGGGACCGTTTCACATTTAAACCACCACACCCACCTGCCTAATCTGCCTGCATCCCGGAGGCTCTTGGCCGTCATTTGCTACAAATGATGCCCATCTAAGGATGGCCAGTGCATGTGTGATAAAAACTAACACAGGGCTGGAGGGATGGCTTAGCAGTTAAGGCGATTGCCTGTAAAGCCAAAGGACCCTGGTTCACTTCCCCAGGACCAGTATTAGCCAATGCACAAGGGGGCGCGTGCATCTGAAGTTCATTTGCAGTGGCTGGAGGCCCTGGTGTGCCCATTCTCCCCCCGCCCTCTCTCTCCCTCTTTCTCTGTCAAATAAATAAATTACATATATATATATATAAAACTAACACAATTGCTCTTTACACAATGCCCTTTACTTTAGCTTTCATACCCCCAATTTCTTAACCAGTCTGACCTTGAGCTTGATGAGAAAATGAAAAAGATTCCTCCTGGCTGGTGCTGATGTTCTTGGTACCTGCAGAACTATCTCACTTTTTTGGTAATCCATCTGGCCATCTCAGCACACATCACAGTGGGTGGCACAGAGCAGGGCTCAATCAGCCTGCAGAAATTGTATGGTTCTCAGAACTTTAGGCTCCCGTTGGGCACATTCGAAGTAGCCACTATAGTGCTCTTACGTTGGCACCTTTCAGAGTCACTGAAGAATCGGTGTGCAGACATTCTTAGCTTTACTTCTTAGAAGCAAGTGAGAAAATGGACCTGTAAAAGCTTCCCAGTCGGAGATAAATGCTTCATGATGCCTGCTGACTCCCCAAGGCCTGGCTGCCTGCTTGGTTTAATTTCTAGTTTGGATTCACTTTTAACCTATTTTTAAGGAGAATGAAATGACAGGAGTGTAGGCAATCACCTCTCATTTCCAAATCTGTTAACCCTTGCCTGTGTCCAGTTTTGAATGATGGATGGGGAATCCTGACTCGGGACTCTTGGCTTCATCGAGAACGTTTCTATTTCCATTCCTGCTAGATGGCCCGAGTGTGGCTGGCTTTTTGTTAATCCTTTTAGCCTGTAAATGACTCACCACACACCCAAACCCATTGCAACGTGCTGCCTCTTCACCTAATTGGGAGTGGTATTTATCCCATCAGTTCAAGTAGCAGAAACTAGATTCACTCATTTGTTTTAGAGACAGAGAATAAGACAAATCACCCGCAAGAAAAATGTGGGGAAATGCGTTTGAAGCTGCCTAAGTCTCTTGCAGAAGAAACTGCCTCTTGGCAGCTCTACTTCATTATATGAGCATTCTGAGACAGGAACTCCTGGTGTGGTTTTGTTTTATGTACTGGTTGTGTTAGCCTTTGAATACTGTATTTTTTTTTTTTTAGTCGTTTCATTTATTTATCTATTTGAGACAGAAAGAGGGAGGCAGAGAGAGAGAGAGAGAATGGGTGCACCAGGGCCTTAGCCTCTGCAAATGAATTCCAGACGCATGTACCACTTTGTGCATCTGGCTTATGTGGGTCCTGGGGAATTGAACCTGGGTCTTTTGGCTTTGCAAGCAAACGCCTTAACTGCTAAGCCATCTCTCCAGCCCTGAATATTGTACTATTGATGTTATTTATTTTGCAGTACTTGGGATTGAACCTGTGGGTGCTGGGCAAGTACTAACCCATTGAGCTACATTCCCAGCCATGCTTGAGCTCTTTGAGCAAATGGCCTCCAAACACCACTAAAATGGAACTGAACCAACACAGTGACCTTTCTCTTTTCCCTCCAAAGGGCTCATGTGCCCCAATTTTTGTTTTTCACTGCTGGGATAGAACTGGGGGCATCATTCACATGAGACAAGTGCTCTGTCATGGAGTTGCACCCTAATCTTTGATGCAGACATCCAAATGGCCCTTTGCTCAGCCTCCTCACAAGCTCAGCTTCACACATCAATTTGGCACCAGTCTGGGACTCCAGATGCTCATGCAAACTCTGGCTTAATATAGCAATGCCATCATCTTGGGCTGGGAAAATGTGTCCAGCTCGCTTAATAAGCCATTAGCCCGTCTCTGGGAAAGTGGCTAATGATGCCCTAGACCAGAGAGCTATAGGCATTCAACTTACAGGCCCATCTGGTGCTGCAAATGCGGGTTGGGAATTTAGATACCCCATACCTTCTCCTAAATCAAGACTTGTGATGATTTGGTGTTGAATCTGGATACAGGCTGTGGCATCTGGTTTGATCATAAAAATTCATTTCCTCTGATTGACACAAAATCTAATTACCATCTGGAAAGTAACCAAGGAGCTCTGGGAAGACCAAGTGGCCTCTAGACTCATCTCTCCCACCTCTAAACCAAAGGTGAAACACATCTCAACAACCGTATGGGACTCCTTCTCTCTGAAGTTGGAACAAGTTCACAAATGCCAAAGTGCATTTCGAGTTCCAAGTCCTACACCTCTATGGGCTTTCTTGGTGCTATGCACAGTTCTGTTCCCACTGACTATGGACAACAGTGTCTCCTCGCACCTGCCACTGTGGACATCAGGGGACAGATAACTATTTGTTGCTGAAATATGTTCTTTGTAGCAAAGGATTTTTACTAGAATCCTCAGTCTTTGGGTAGGATTAGAAGACACACATAACGAGCTGGAAGGATGGCTTAGCAGTCAAGGCACTTGCCTGCAAAGCCAAAGGACCCAGGTTCGATTCCCCAGGACCCACATTAGCCAGATGCACAAGGGGGCACACTCACCTGGAGTTCGTTTGAAGTGGCTGGAGGCCCTGGCGTGCCCATTTCTCTCTCCCTTTTTCTCCACAAATAAATAAATAAATAAAATATAAAAAAGAAGACACATGTAATGATGACCAAAATATCTCCAAGTACTAGACTGTCCAGTCCTCAGTAGAATTTTTTTTTAATTTTTATTAACATTTTCCATGATTATAAAATATATCCCATGGTAATTCCCTCCCTCCCCACCCCACACTTTCCCATTTGAAATTCCATTCTCCATCATATTACCTCCCCATTACAATCATTGTAATTACATATATACAATATCAACCTATTAAGTACCCTCCTCCCTTCCTTTCTCTTCCCTTTATGTCTCCTTTTTACCTTACTGGCCTCTGCTACTAAGTATTTTCATTCTCACGCAGAAGCCCAATCATCTGTAGCAAGGATCCACATATGAGAGAGAACATGTGGCGCTTGGCTTTCTGGGCCTGGGTTACCTCACTTGGTATAATACTTTCCAGGTCCATCCATTTTTCTGAAAATTTCATAATCAGTAGAATTTAATAGAATGTCTACTGTTCACTAAAAGGAGAAGACACCTATACAAGGCTCAAATATGAGTAAGATGTGCCCCAAACTTGTTGGGTTCTGCCTTTGAAAGTATTGCCATTATTTATATTAAGCATTAAAATTCCCACAAGAGTAACACAGACTTAGGGGGGAACATAGAAGCAGGAGAGAGAAATTCTTGCCAGAGAACAAAAAGAAGGTAGCATAGAGAGACAGCCTAGGAATGTGGCCGGGTCCCAAAGGATAGAGGGAAGAGGAAACATGGGGACGGGAGGCCTGACAGGGGTGGCAAGAGGAAGAATGGGAAATAAAGTGTGGAGCTGGGCATGGTACTGGTCACTTGAATGGCCTGTTCATGAGTCTGGAGCTATTACCATAGGTGAGATGTTAGAATGCTATGGGCCAGGTAACGATGTGACCAGGCTAGAGGCCCCCACTGGTACATGGTGATCATAAAACACACGTGCAGATTTAACTACGTGCCTTCACATCCCCGATGCCTTTACCCACTCTGACCTTCCCTGAGCCCGATGAGAGAATGAAATAAGACTTCTTCTTCAGCTCAGCAACAGAACCCCAAGGATATAGCAGAGCGTAGTGGGGGACGGAGAGGTAGGTAGTAACCTTCATTCTGTGGTAACTTGCTGGCTCATCTGAGGATTAGTTACCCTCACCTCTGAACCCTAGATTTTTTTTTTTTTTTTTTTTTACCATAGAGGAATGGAGCAAAGACAGGTGGTTCTGTTTCTTTCCAAGCCCTGTGAACCTAAAAGGCTATATACATAAAACTGCTGCACAGTGCCTGAAAAATGCCTTCAGGGCTGGGGAGATTGCTCAGTGGTTAAAGTTGCTGGCTTGCTCGCAAGGCCTACTGGCCCTGGAGGTTCAAGTCCCCAGTGCCAGAGTTAAGCCAGACACAAAAAGTGAGGCATGTATCTGGAGTTCATTTGCAGTGGCAAGAAACCCTGGTGCGTCCTTTTGCTCTCGCTCTCAAATGAATAAATCACAATCTTAAAATAATAATAGTAATAACTAGCAGACAGGCATGGTAGTGCACGCCTCTAATCCCAGCACTCAGGAGGCAGAGGTAGGTGGATCGCCCTGAGTTCGAGGCCACCCTGAGACTACATAGTGAATTCCAGGTCAGCCTGAGCTAGAGTGAGACCCTACCTCGAAAAACCAAAAAATAAAATTTAAAAAAAAAAAATAACTAGCTTCAGAATACAGCTACAGATGACAGAGGACTTGACCTTGGATTAACAGATGTCCCTTGCGTCCACCTGCGTCTTTACAGGTGTGCATCCTCGAGTGTGAAGAGAAGGTCTTGCCCAGCCCAGTCTGGACTCCGTGCACCAAGGTCATGGCCCGCAGCTCCTGGCAGCCCGTCCCTACCGCCCCGGAGCACGTGCCAGCAGCTCTTGACCAGCCCAGAGCCTCGGAGATGCAGCATCTCAAGAGGATGCCCCGGGTCAGGAGCCTGTTCCAAGCGCACAAAGAGCCGGAGCCCGGCGTGGACGGAGCCGGAGAGCTGGAGCAGAAACAGCTGCAGAAACGGTTCGGAGGCTTCACCGGGGCGCGGAAGTCAGCGCGGAAGTTGGCCAACCAGAAGCGGTTCAGTGAGTTTATGCGGCAGTACTTGGTCCTGAGCCTGCAGTCCAGCCAGCGCCGGCGCACCCTGCACCAGAATGGTAATGTGTAGCCGGAAGGAGCCCCTCCCAGCCGCACCTGCCACTGCAACCCATGAGTGAGTTGGGCACCAATGAACAGGGGGCAAGAGAAGACCTGATGTATACACCCAACTGTCTTAGGCTTCTGCCCAGGCAGCATGTTAGCGCCCAGATCTCCCAGTTCATTCTCTTTCCCTCTTTTTTCTCCTCTCTCTCTCTCTCTCTCTCTCTCTCTCTCTCTCTCTCTCTCTCCTCTCTCGGGAGGGAAATTCACCTCTCTACCTCCTGCCTACCCTTTTCCTCTAGGGAGCAGATTTTCCTGCCCTGGCTCCTTGATGCTGACCACTCCCCAGTGGCAGACTGGTTACCATGGGGATAATAGTAGTACGTTAAGATAACTAATTCCTCTTTAGCTCTCCGGGAGCTTAGTTACTATGGGGACAGTTAAGTGGACCAATTCCCTTAGCCGGTTGCCATAGCAACCATTCAGCTCACCTTTCCTCAGAGACTTTATCTGCTAAAGACCAATAGCCAGACCTACTCTTAGCCATTTGCAAAAGAGGCTGATTGCTGCTCCACCTTCAAAAACACCTCGTCCACTTCTCCCTTCCCCCTACACCTCAAGGTGACTGACTCCATGGAAACCATTAACAGTTCCCATTTCCTCCAGCCAAGAAGTGCTTGTTAGGACCAAAAAAAAAAAAAAAAAACTTTCTGCTTTTCTTTGTTCCACAAGCCATTTGGTCATCCCACCACCTTCCCAAGGAAAGACTGATACTCTATTTTTTTAGTCAGTGACAACATCAGAGAGCCAGGCCTCAAGAATTTACCCCAACTGACCTACTAGATTTAAAAGATGAACTAAGAAACACATTTCTTCCGGGTGGTGGTGGCGCATGCCTTTAATCCTAGCACTCAGAAGGCAGCAGCAGGATTGCCAGGAGTTCGAGGCCACCCTGAGACTACATAGTGAATTCCAGGTCAGCCTAGGCTAGAGGGAGATCTTACCTCAAAAAAAAAAAAAAAAAAAAAAAAAAAAAAAAAAAATATATATATATATATATATATATATATATATATATATACACACACATACATATATATATATACACATATATATGTATATACATGTTTATATATGTATATATTTATGGGTATTTATATATAGTATATGTGTGTGTGTGTGTGTATATAAATGTGTTCCTTTCCTCACTTTTTGCCTCTTTTCCAGGTGCCATTTTGTTTATTTGTTGCCTTTGTTCCTATCTCCTTCTTGGCTCTTGCTCCTACCTTCTTCCCTCAGGGGCGTACTTAACACTAGTCACTTAAAACACATCAGAAAACATATTAACAAAGACCTAATTTATTGAACATTCATTCCAAGCTCAACTCTCCTTAGCCCATCACCAATACCCAGCTTTAAATGACACTGAGAATTAATTAGCACAGTGCATTTAAGAAAAATCCCAGCTGTGAAGTTTGGGTTCCTTAATCTGCATTTGGTAATGTGACATGTGCAGAACCCCACACGTCTCTTGAAACAGCCCAGAAACATAGCTTAATGCAAAGAATTAATAAGTTTGACAAAAATCATCAAAAAGCTTTAACCAACTGGGCCTATTCCTTGACCTAGAGACAGAAAATAAAAGTGTATGTAAGCCGGGCATGGTGGTTTATTAATCCCAGCACTCAGGAGGCAGAAAGTAGTAGGATCACCATGAGTTTGAGGCCACTTTGAGACTACATAGTGAATTCCAGGTCAGCCTGGGCTAGAGTGAGACCCTAACTCAGAAAGAAAAAAAAAAAAAGGTATGTGTTCCTTTTGCTTCTCATACATCAAAGGTAGATATTAGTGATAATCCTCCTTCAAGGTATATTAATCTTTGGTGCCCACACTCTATCATGGAGATAGCCTACATAATCCCTTATGAACAGGCCAGCTCGTTTCACAGCAAGCCCATCCCCAAATATAGACACATGCACTAAATTGTAGGGAGAAGGTATTAATGTCGGCCAAATGTTTCATCTCCTGGGTGGGCCTGCGGTGTGTCTCAAGTCACATCTTGCATTCTTCACAAGCATTCTATTTCTTTCTAAGCCATATCTGCACAGTGCCTAGTGATAAATCTTTAGGAAGTAGTGTGTGGATTGAATTCTTTTAAATTTTAAAGACATTCTTCTTTAAAGTATCTCTTAAGGGACCTCAAAGCCCATATCTAATTCTAAACCACAACAATATTCTTTACCTAAAGACAGTTTAAGATCAGCTCCATTAGCAGGAATCATTTATTTGGGGGGCAGGAAACTATTTGAACCAGGCAATTGGTTTTTCTGATTTTCTATTATACTTCCAACTGAGAGTTACCAGAACAGAACGAGTAACTGCTTTTTGCAACATGCAAAGTTCTCAATGGAAACACTGGAAACATTAACCAGCTCATTTGAGTATTATTGATGGCTGTCCTGTCTCCTTGTTCAACCAGCTCTCCTCTCTCTCTCCCTCTCTCTCTCTCCTCTCTCTCTCTCTCTCTCTCTCCCTCTCTCTTTCTCACTTATCTTCCTTTCTCTCTTCTCTTCCCCCACCCCCATCTCTCCTGCCTATATGGCATCTGCGTTCCAAAGTGGACGTGTGTTAACGAACCTGTAATAGGCAGCTGAAACCTGGTGTCTATTCACGTACACAGCCCAACTTCCCTGGGCACAAGAAGAAATCCTCCACCTGGCCAATTCCCATTGCCAAAATTGTCCTTAACTTCTAAAATGCCCAATACCAACTATGCTTAGAAGATCGAGGGGTTATGCTGGGCTCCTCCCCGGGCAAGTAGATAGTGTTGTGGAAGGACCAGGCCTGCTGGTTCTTCCCAAGGGGTTAAGGAGGAAGATAAGCTTACGATGACTCAGAAACCTCTCCTGGCCACCGGAGAAAAACCACACTGAGTCGAGAGTCTTTTCAAAGCAGGAACTCACAGAAAAAACTCGCTCTATTGCTATGAGCAGTTGCCTATATCATGTTGGGGATGAAGGCGGGGATTTTAGGATGGAGGGGGAGGTAAGGGCCAATAGTAAACTGTAACTATTGAAACGGTAATTACAATTGCCACGCAGAGGTGGCAGGCCAGAAGCCATTAGGCATCTTGCTGAGTCCTAGCTGGCCAGAGACAGGTCGCCAAACTTTAGCTAGGCTCAGGAAGTTCCACTAGACCTCACACCTGGGCCTTTCAGAGCCCAACAGGGTTGGGGGGACACCCAACAGTGGAGTGGGGAAAAGAGCTTTTTCTGAAAGTATAATGATGTCCTGAAAAGACAGGCTGCTACGGTGTAAGCCCTGCCCTAGACAGAACCTAAAGAATGGCATAGCTGGTCTTGGGGATGACCATCCCTGTCCTAACCTATACTTTGGTCCTCTTTTCTGCCCCCCCACCCCGAGGCCTTGACTTCCAGACAGCAGAAGCAGACCCACAGTCACTGTTCATGACACTAAGCTTAGAGAGCTGTGCAGATGGGGACACAGTTTAGCGTGGTTTCTGAGCACTGGGGAGGACAGGAGGACTTCCATGGGGGGGGGGCTCGTCACTGTGCCCTTCAACGTCACATCCCTCCAGCCTCCCCTGTGTCCAGCGCATTAGTCCTGCCTGTAGATTTGGGCCGAGACAACAGGCGAGAGGAGGCAGTGAAGGGAGTCCCTTGTTGGCTTAAGTAAACTGCCTTCGGAAGTCGTGTGGGCACATAGGCTAGAAGGGCACCGAATGCGCAGCAGTTTGCCATTTTACTTCTTTCTGTCTCCCCAGGCGTCCAGGTGATCCCCCGAACAGCATGTGTCCAGCCCCAGACCTGCCGGCTGAGAGTCAGGATTCCTTCTTCCCCAAGGCACTGAGCACCTGCAGCAACCACCCCCCACCCTGTCCAGTTGTTGCCCCCTTCCCATGGCATGTTCTCCACAACCTCTTGCTACATCAGAGTGTATTTTTGTAATTCCTCCAGCTAATATTTTAATGGCCGCATCTTTCCTTCTCACCCACGTCCCCTATTCCAGGGCCGGGTGAAAAGGAGTATGAGATCCAGCCTGGGGTTTTGACATGTCACTGCCACACTTGTTTGTAAATGAGCTGTTCTTTTTGACTGATTGTTTGAAACAACTATTTCTCCATTAAACTTCTACCAAGCAAATGGTTCATAAACTCGTTGGCTGTTTTTTTATCATTATTATTATTTTTTGAGGCAAGCCCAATAGACTGACCTTTTTATGAGCGAGATTGCAAGAGCAAGGGAGCAAAAGAGAGAGAGAGAATTGGCATGCCACGACCTCCCGCCACTGAATTGAACTCCATGTACCACCTTGTGTGCATTTGTGAGCTTGTGAGCTTGTGTCACCTTGTGTGCCTGGCTTAGGTGGGACCTGGGGAGTTGAACCTGGGTCCTCAGGCTTTGCAGGCAAGTGCCTTAACCACTAAGCCATCTCTCTAGCCCTTGTTGACTGATTTTTTTAAAATTTGTATTTATTTATTAGAGACAGAGAGAGGGAGAGAAAGAGTGTGTGAAAATGGGCATACTAGGGCCTCTAGCCAATGCAAACAAACTCCAGATGCATGTGCCACCATGTGCATCTGGCTTATGTGGGACCTAGAGAATTGAACCTGGGTCCTTAGGTTTCACAGGTATGTGCCTTAAGTGCTAAGCCAACTCTCCAGCTCTTGCTGACTTTTTTTTTTTTTTTTTTTTTTGGTTTTTCGAGGTAGAGTCTCACTCTGGCTCAGGCTGACCTGGAATTTACTGTGTAATCTCAGGGTGGCCTCGAACTCTTGGCAATCCTCCTACCTCTGCCTCCCGAGTGCTGGGATTAAAGGCAGGTGCCACCACGCCTGGCTCTTGCTGACTTTTTTAAAGATTTTATTTACTTATGTATTTATTTATTTATTTATTTATTTATTTATTTGAGAGGGAGAGAAAGAGAGAGTGAGTGAGAATGAGCATACTAGAGCCTCTGGCCACTGCAAACAAACTCCAGATGCATGTGCCACCATGTGCATCTGGCTTATGTGGGACCTGGAGAATCGAACCTGGGCCCTTAGGTTTCACAGGCATGTGCCTTAAGTGCTAAGCCATCTCTCCAGCCCTTGCTGACTGTTTTTAAGTGATGCATGAGAAGTACAGACTCAGCAAACATTCTGTGATAGCCTTCCTCTCCTGAGAAAAAGCTGTCTAAAGCTCCTGGATAGGAGTCCTATGAAACTATCCAAACAAGATGCTCGGGCCTAACTTACTCCCAGGACAATGGACCACCAGATGCACGTGCCTCGATAGTGGGACTCAAAGAAACGCAGCATGTGAGCTCTTGGGCAGGCAGGAGTGAGGAGCAGTGGTGTTCAGACCTTTGTGGGCATTAGCACCAAGCTTTCAGTTTCTAACTAGGCGGAAACTTGAAAAACGTTTGATGTGTATGTGTGCGTGCGTGCGTGTGTGCGTGTGTGTTGCACACACATGCATGTGCCTGTGTGGTGTCCTGTCCACTCATGCGTAGTAGCCAGAGGGAAACTTCAGCTGTCCTACTCCATCACTCTTCTACCCATTCCTACTTAAGTGCAAGTCTCTTTCTGCTCCCTGGAGCTTACCATCCTCCCCCAACACCCCCACACACACACCCCACAAGCCCTGGCGATTCTCAGCGCTTTAAGTCACAGCCCACCAACCTCCCCTTTAACCACTGGATAGTCTTTCCAGTAGACGCTGGTGGAGCCATTGCTCCCCAACCCATCAGACTGACCACACCCAGATATTTATGGGGGTACTGGGGGTCAAACTCTAGTGGCCTCTCAGGCCTCCACAGGCCTTGCGTTTGCATAGGAAGTGCTCTTAATTGCTGAGCCATCTCTCCATCTTGGAAATCCACATGTTCAACATGTTCCAGGTATTTAACTCCTGCTGGTTTGGGATCATTGAGGCAGAAGGAAAGGGGTGAAGCTAAGATAAAACTATCCAGACTGCTTTTACCTCCACTCAACACTACACATGCTAAGGCATGTACCTGTCTGTTTGGATGTAGCCCCAAATAGAGTAACTGAGGAGTGAAATGTCTACCAAAGTAGACAAGTCTCACGGTCTGCCATAACCGGACATATGGAATTTTCCATATCAAAGGATGATTGGTTCCAGGACTCCTTCTGAGTATCAAAAGCAAGTCCTGGGCTGGAGAGATGGCTTAGCAGTTAAGCGCTTGCCTGTGAAGCCTAAGGACCCCGGTTCGAGGCTCGGTTCCCCAGGTCCCACATTAGCCAGATGCACAAGGGGGCGCATACATCTGGAGTTCGTTTGCAGAGGCTGGAAGCCCTGGCGCGCCCATTCTCTCTCTCTCCCTCTATCTGTCTTTCTCTCTGTGTCTGTCGCTCTCAAATAAATAAATTAAAAAAAAAAAAAAAAAGCAAGTCCTGGGCTAAAGAGATGGCTTAGCAGTTAAGGCGCTTGCCTGTGAAGCCTAAGGACCCATGACTCTCCAGATCCCATGTAAACCAGACGCACAAGAAGACACAAGTGCACAAGCTTGCAGATACACACAAGATGGCGCATGTGTCTGGAGTTCACTTGCAGTGGCTGGAGGCCCTGTTGTACCAGTTCTCTCTTTCTCTCTCACTCTTGATCTCATAAAAAAAAAGCAAGTCCATTGCACAAAATAGTGTCTTTGCATATAGCCTACATACAGCCTTCTGTGTGCTTTATAATATCTAAGACAATGTAGTACTATGTAAACAGTTATATTGTATTGCTTAAGGGCTACTGATGAGAAAGGTCTGTACGTGTCCATTACGGGTTTGATATATTTATTTTTATGTTCTTATTTGTTTGTGTGTTTGTTTTTCAAGGTGGGGGGGGTTCTCACTCTAGCTCAGCTGGCCTCAAATTCATAGGAATCCTCCTACCTCAGCCTCCTGAGTGCTAGAACTAAAAGCAAGTACCACCACACCTGGCTCAGATGTACTTTTTAAAAGAACTATTTGCACATGTGTGTGTATGGGTGCACCCGGCTCTTGAACTCCAGACACATGTGCCACTCTTTCAGGCCAGCTTTGCTTGGGTGCTGGGGAATTGAACCTTGGCTGGAGGTTTTGCAAACAAGCACTTTTAACCACTGAGCAATCTCTCCAGCCCCCACAACTTTTTAATATTTTCTCTTTTAATTATTTATTTGTTTATTTGCAAGCAGGAAGAGAGAGAATGGGTGCTCCAGAGCCTCCGGCCACTGCAAACACACTCCAGACACATGTACCACTTTGTGAATCTGGCTTTCTGTGTGCACTAGGGAATTGAACCTGGATCCTCAGGCTTTGCAGGCAAGTGCTTTAACCATTTAACCATCTCTCCAGTCCCCCCCCCCTTTTTTTTTAGTATTTTCAATCTGCAATTGATTGAATCTGCAGCTATGGAACCCACAACTATGGAAGGAATGGTACCAAAGACTAATTAGAAGCAATAGTAAATTTACTCAGCTTATGGTCTTGGAGGTAGAAAGTCCAATATCAAGGGGCTATGTCTACTGATGGCTTTCTTCTTGTATCATAATGTGTTAGAAAGACAAGCAAGACAAAGGAAGAATGGGAGTTGGACTTACACTTTGATCAGGATCCCACTCTGTGTAACTAACCCACTCCCAAATAACAGCCTTAATCCACTCAGGAGAGCAGAGCCCCATGACTGAATCACCTCTCCCAGGCCCGATCTACAGTTGCAGTTAAATTTTAACACGAATTTTGGAGGAACATTAGAAGGGAAGGCAAGGTCTTGCTATATAGCCCAAGCTGGCCTGGAACCATCAATCTTCCTCCTGCCTCAACTTCCCAAGTGCTGGAATTACAGGTATGAACCACCATACCCACCTTGGAAGGAAAGTTCAAACCATAGAAAGGATTTCTGTAGTAGTTAGTAAAGAAAGGCAAGACACTCTGCTGCTGTATTAATTACTTTTCTTATTGCTACAACAAAATACCTGACAAAAGCAACTTAAAGTGGGAAGGGTTTATTTTGATTTACAGTTTGAGATTGCAGTCCCTTGGTGGGGAAGGCATGGTAGTGGGAGCTTGAGGCAGCTTGTCACATTATATCCACAGTCAGGAAACAGAGAGCTGTGAATATTGGTGCTCAGCTCATTTTCTCCTTTTTATACAGTTCAGGACCCTCATCCTGGAATGGGGCTGTCCACGATTAGAGTGAGTCTTTCCATCTCAACCTAATCTATAAACCCAGAGGTCTGTTTCCATGGTGATTCTTTTTTTTTAAATTTTTTTGTTGTTCATTTATTTATTTATTTGAGAGCGACAGAGAGAAAGGCAGAGAGAGAGAATGGGCGCGCCAGGGCCTCCAGCTACTGCAAACGAACTCCAGATGTGTGCGCCCCCTTGTGCATCTGGCTAACATGAGTCCTGGGGAATCGAGCCTCGAACCGGGGTCCTTAGGCTTCACAGACAAGCACTTAACTGCTACACCATCTCTCCAGCCCTCCATGGTGATTCCTAACTAATCCCAGCAAGCTGGCAGAAACTATCACAGATACAGTGCTGTGAAGCCCTCATAGGCAAGGGTTCTTAGATCCCAAAGAACAGCAGCTCTCTGTCACTTCCAATAAAGAAATGCAGCCATTTGCATACTGGGAACCATGGGGTCAGTACCCCACTGCAGCCTGATGTTTCCCATCTGCCAGACCCCAGCAGATACTAGAAATTGGGAGTCCACCAGCAGACAGGCAAGGTAGAGGAACCCCAACTCTAAATGGAGTATGGTACTTAACTAGTTTAGAGGAACTGTGGCAAAAAGGAAGAAGATAAAAGTCAAGTACTGGACAGACATGGAGACTTTCTCAGCTTATGCCATCTTCACATCTTTCCATGCCCTGTGCCTTTGAGACAGGACTTTGTTTGGGGGTTGAAACACAACCCCCACCTCGAGCTCTTGTCTGCTTTACTTAGAGAATTGAAATAAGGGCTGAACAGATGGCTTAGTGGTTAAGGCACTTGCCTGCAAAGCCTAGGGACTCGCGTCCACCTCTCCAGGTCCCACATAAGCCAGATGCACAGTGACACAAGCTCACAAGGTCACACATGTGCACAAGGAGTTGCACACATCTGGAGTTTGATTGCAGTGGCTGGAGACCTTGGCACACCAATTCTCTCTCTCTCTCTCTTGCATTAACAATAATAAAAAAAAGAGCCAGGCATGGTGGTGCACGCCTTTAATTCCAGCTCTCGGGGAGCAGAGGTAGGAAGATCATCATTAGTTCAAGGCCACCCTGAGACTCCATAGTGAATTCCAGGTCAGCCTACCTGGAGACCCTACCTTGAAAAACCAATAAAAAATGTAATCTCAGCACTGGGCAAGCAGAGACAGGGAATCTCTGGGGCTTACCAGCCTAGCCTAGTCTGGGCTTCAAGCCAATGGAAAACCCTGTTTCAGAAAAAGGTGAAGAAAAACAGGTAGATGGGGCTGGAGAGATGGCTCAGCAGTTAAGGTGCTTGCCTGCAAAACCTAAGAACCCAGGTTGGATTCCCCAGAAGCCATGTAAAGCCAGATACACAAGAGGGCACATGTGTCTGGAATTTGTTTGCAGTGGCTAGAGGCCCTGGTGCACCCATTCTCCTCTCTCTCTCTCTCTCTCTCTAAATAAATAAATAAGAGGTGGATGGCATTCCTAAGAGTAACACCGAGGTTATTTATCCTCTGGCCTACGCAAACACACACACACAGATAGTCTCCCGAATGCATTCCCAACCATTGCCTCAAATTCTTGCAAAAGCTGAGCATGGTGGTGCACACCTGTAATACCAGCACTTGGAAGGGAGAGACAGGAAGTTAACAAGTTCAAAACTAGCCTAGGGGCTAAAGAGATGGCTTAGTGGTTAAAGCACTTGCCTGTGAAGCCTAAGGACCCATGTTCGACTCTCCAGATCTTATATAAACTAGATGCACAAAGGGGAGGCAAGCACAAGGTTACGCATGCCCACTAGGTGGCACAAGCATCTGGAGTTCAGTTGCAGTAGCTGAAGCCCTGGTGCAACAATTGTCTCTCTTTCTTACTCTTTCTAAGACAGAAAAAAAGCTAGCATAGAAAAAAACCTATCTCAAGGTCAACAAAAATGCCTACAAAGGCAACAGATTCCCCTTTGTATCTCAAATGTGTGGGGTTTTGTTTTGTTTTTAAGTTTTTCAAGGTAGATTCTCCCTCTAGCCCAGGCTGACCTGGAATTCACTATGTACCCTCAGGCTGGACTTAAACTCATAGTTATTCACTTACCTCAGCCTCCTGAGTGCTGGGATTAAAGGTGTGCAATGAACTTTGAAAACTGGACTCATTTCCACAACTTCCTCTAGCCACACTTATTTGACAAGTTCCTCTTGGAATGATGAGTTGTACAAACCAGCCTCTGGCAGAACACTTTCTGAGCCCCTTGCTCACCAAGGCCAGCTCAGCTAGCATGCCCCCATCACAACATGAAAGGACAATGTCTTTAGAAGAGACCATGCTCAGAACCATTCTGCAGCCGCGTGGCTGTCACTGGGATGCTTTGGGTGTTGCCGCGTGTATGGGAGACTTGGTATCAGGGAAATGATGCCTGCTAGGGTCCTTGGTCATTGGAGGTGGGCTACCTGAGGACTTCAGCCTCTTGCACTTCCTATTTTCCTAATGTGACACCACCCACCCCCCCTTCTCTTGCATGTATTTCCAACATTGCCATCTGGGGCTATGAGGTGACATAACCAAGAGCCTACATTGTACTGTTTGGCCTTCCAACCTCCAAAGCTATGGTTTGCTTTATAAAGTTAGCCTGCCTCAGGCATTTTGTTATAGTAATGAGATGCCGACTGATACACAGAAAGTGTTTTATTTTCTCCTAATTTCCCAGTTTACTCCCGTGACTTGACAGGAGTAGAATCACCCGTGAGAGGGATTATGTGGATTAGGCTAGCTTCTGCGCATGTCTGTGAGGGACTATCTTGATTAGGTTAATGAAGTTGGGAAGACCCACCTCAGCTGTGGGTGGTGCCGTTCTGTGAGTTGGGGTCCTGGGCGAAGTAGAAGGGGAGAGCTGCTGAGCAGCATCATTCATTGCCCTACTTCATCTCTGCTGATGTGATGATGTGCTGGTCTCCTGCTGTGACGGACTCTACCCTCTGAAAGCCTAAGCCAAAATAAATTCTTCCCTAAGGTGCTTCGGGTCAGGTGTTTTATCCCAGCAATGAGAAAGTCAATTCCCAATTATAATTCCCAATGAGGCACAGGAATATAACCAAAAAATCTTCCCTCTGCCAATCAGTATAAGCAACAGAAAACCATTATTGTCTGGATGACAATCCTGGTGCCATCACTTCTCAGTCCCTGGCCTCCACAAACTACTTAAATCTCTGTGCTTCAGTCTCCTATTCTGTGAAATGGGAACAACAACTCCCCATAGGATCACTGTAAGCACTTGGCCTATTCCCTGGTAAATGTTATCTACTTGGGATTTCTATTTTTGGACATGGAACCCAGGGCTTGGCAAGTGCTTGACCACTAAATTATATCCACACCCCACCTACTAATATTCTAAGCAAGTGAGCTGTGTACACTCTGCCTACAACAGGATATGTTATCATTTGCTTAACACCAAGGACAAGGAGAATCTTACTCCTGTCAGGAGCATAAGGGAAAGAGACATGGGCACATATTAAGTCAGACAATGTACCATTTTATTCCTTATAAAATATATTTCATGTTGATGCTGTAAAAACATTACATTTCACATTTGTTTAAAAAAAAATTTAACAGTAAAAAATAATACTCAGAAGACAGCCTGGGGGGAAAAGCGCCAGTAAGACAAAATTCACAGATGGGGTGTATCTCTCTCTCTTTCTTGCCCCAGTAAAGTTAGAACCTGGGGTGATCAGAAAAGAATAGAGCATATTTTTCAACCACATTAATGTCCATCCAAATCAACGTGTCCTCTAAGGGGTCAAGCTATGGACTGTGACAAGGGGACCAGCTGCTCACAACACTGACATGGTGATGGCTTTCAGAGCCGTGTTTAAAGCCACAGCACTAACTCCATACTACGCTACTTTAGAGCACTTGGACTTTGCACCCAGGACTTCAACTGGCCACGGACAGTATCCACTGAATGAACATGGCGCAGAAATCACGGAGGCTCTGCCCAACCCAGACTGCCTGTGAAGTAACCCCAACAAGTACTCTGATTAAGGGGAGCTGTTGCTGGATGGTTTCCCAAGGTAACTGCTTTGCAAATTGGCACCTCCTTTCAGTCCGATTCCATCCACGGGGCTGGGAAGCAGGGGGATACAGAGGGGAAGGGACAGCGCCTGATACCTGGGTTTGCCCACAAGCCACCCCCCCCCCCCCCGTCTGTCCTCTAGGGATAAACAAATGAAGCAACTCCAAGAACGGGCAGCCTATCAGGAACCAACACCACGGCAACAAGACGAAGATAGCAAGGGACAGAGGAAGGGTGAATGGAAACAAACAACAACAAAAAAAAAAAATGTGGTTTCTAAAGCATCCCATCAACTCCTTCTGTCTCTCCCCCTTTTCTGCTTGGCATAAGAAGCCTACTTCATGTGAGGAAAAAAAAAATAATTATATGAGTTGCATGTTCAGGGTCCAAACCAAGGCAGGGATTTAAACCACTCTGTTGAAGTCTAAGCATAAACTGGGATTAAGAAGGGGAAGGAGGGGCGGGAGAGATGGCTTAGCAGTTAAGGCGCTTGCCTGCGAAACCTAAGAATTCATGTTCGAATCCTCCAGATCCCACTCATAGCCAGATGCAACAGTGACGCAAGGACGCGATGCCACACATGCCCACGAGGGGGCGCACATGTGTGGAGTTCACTGACCGTGGCTGCAAAGCTCTAGGGTGCCCATTTTCTCTCTCTCTCTCTCTCTCCCTCTTTCTCGCTCTGTCCCTCTCAAAAATGAAATAAAATAAAAAGGAGAATGAATGACCTGATAAGATTGGTTCCCCACATAACCAAATACTCCCTTTCCCATCTCCCCTCTCCTGTCCAGTAAATGGACATCATAGGAAATGAGGTTACAACAATGGCTGCTACTCGCTCTTAATTCTCCACGAGGTTGAACGGACAGGAGAGCTGGGTGTAAGTACACCCAGGTCTGTCTGTCCCTTCCATCCCCAGCCCAGGCCACTACACTCTTCAAAACACACCCCTTCACTTTTTTTTTTTTTTAAGATTTATTTTTATACATCTGAGATAGAAAGAGGGAGTAAAAAAGAGAGAGAGAGTGTGTGTGAGAATGGGCATGCCAGGGCGTCTAGCCACTGCAAACTAACTCTAGACACACGCGCCACCTTGTGCATTTGGCTTATGTGGGACATGGAGAATCGAACCTGGATCCTTAGGCTCCGCAGGCATGCGCCTTAACGGCTAAGCCATCTCTCCAACCCAATACCCCTCCTCTTAAGTTTGCACACGTGGTACACTCAGTGTTACAATAAAGAAAGCAGGTGTGTGCTTCCCACATAGAGCCATCAATGGAGGCTCAGCGGTCAGGAGTCTTCACCTTGAACCAAGAGGATGGTCTCCATGACAACCAAAGGTGTGTGTTACTGCTCAGTCCCAGGACAAGGTGGCCTGGTGGTACTCCCTGAGCCTGTGACACCTGGAACATCAATCTAAGAGAGCCATATTCAACAGACCCCAAGGCATCCCCAGCCACGTCAAGCTTAGACAAGAAAGTGAGACTCTGGACCAACGGGCCCTGCCTCTGGGGCTGGGCTTGCCCACGCTTCACTCATCCCCAGTTGGCATAGCAGTAAACTCTCTAAACTGCCCTTCACAACAGCAAAGCTCTGCATATGGTCCTCTGTGCTGCCCTTCTCCCCTCAATCCCTGTGGTCTCCAGAAACACAAAGGCCAGGAGCTGCCAATCCACCACATGCCTTCTGCCCTGACACCCTCCGCTCAATCTCTCTCCATCGGGGATTCTCCTTAACTTTCCTCATCTTGCCAGGAAATAGAAGCAGAGGAAACCCCCAGAGAAGCAACGAGACCACAAGAGCCTGCTGAGACCCCCAGGGATCGCCACAGGGAAGGACGCTTTCATCAGCAAAGGCTTCCAGGACACCAGGCTCAAGGGGACCAGGCGGCACGGGACTTCCCCTGCCACTCGTATTTCATGGCCACGATCCACAAAGTGAATCCACACAAGCCTTTCCTTGCTCAGCCTTTGAAACCCTGTTATCCTGGGCCTTGACAAGAAGCTGCGGAACGCTTACTGAGACGTGAGGGGAGCCAGATTCCTAAGGGGGTTACTTTTCCTTCCCAGGAAGATGCTCAGACAGTGGCGCCTTGACAAGACCCCCCCCCCCACCTGCTCCTCTCACCCCACACCCATCCCTGCTCATTCCTCTATTTCTCTTTAGGTTTTCCACCTGACCAAAAGTTCTTTAAAGGAAAAAAAAAAAAAAAAAGAAATTCATTTCGCTCACAGTCCATTCTGAAAGAGGCAGAAAGAAAAGAAGAAAAAGCAAAGGATTCATCAATCAACTCAGCACATAAAAGGGGTGCGTAGCCGTGACCCCGCTTTTGGTGCGTACGAACCAGCCCGCTAGAGGCCAGGGGCGTGGAGAAGGAGGGTGAGTAATTCTTTGGTCTCTGGTTCGCTGCAGAATACCCTTGGTCAATTGTGGCTGTCTCCTATTTTAGGGGCAACAAAAATATTTTCATTTCTTTCTTTTTTTTTTTTTTTCTAAAAATAAAACACTCCCCACAAGGGGGAGAAAGTGTTTTTTTTTTTGTTTGTTTAAGTGTTATAGCTTAGCCAACAGAGTCCCCACTGCCCACATCCGCTCTGCGTCTCTCGGGGGCGGGCCGGGGGGCACCGCCTTCGGGCCTGTCGGGCCGGGGCGAGGAGCGGGCAGCGGGCAGCTCAGTCTAGGAAACGCTGGCACGCCTTCTTCCACCGGCAGGCTGTGCACCACTGGTCCCGGTGCTCGATGCCGTACACCTTGCGGCATTTCTTGGCCTCTCCGCGGGCTTTCCTGACCGAGAGGAATAAGGGCAGAGTCACGTACCAGCGGTTAGACTTACACAGTAGCCAAACACAAGGACAGGGCTGGAGAGATGGCTTAGCGGTTAGGCGCTTGCCTGTGAAGCCTAAGGACCCCGGTTCGAGGCTCGATTCCCCAGGACCCACATTAGCCAGATGCAAGAGGGGGTGCATGCGTCTGGAGTTCCTTTGCAGTGGCTGGAGGACCTGGCGCGTCCATTCTCTCTCTCTCTCTTCCTCTCTCTCTCTCTCTGCCTCTTTCTTTCTCTCTCTGTCGCTCTCAAATAAATAAAAATGAACAAAAAAATTGTTTAAAAAACAGGCTCTTTAAAAAAAAAAAAAAAACAGGGCTGGAGAGATGGCTTAGCGGTTAAGCGCTTGCCTGTGAAGCCTAAGGACCCCGGTTCGAGGCTTGGTTCCCCAGGTCCCAGGTTAGCCAGATGCACAAGGGGGCGCACGTGTCTGGAGTTCGTTTGCAGAGGCTGGAAGCCCTGGCGCGCCCATTCTCTCTCTCTCCCTCTATCTGTCTTTCTCTCTGTGTCTGTCGTTCTCAAATAAATAAATAAAATATTAAAAAAAAAAAAACACACAAGGACAGATGAAAAAGCAGGGCCTGGAAGGGCACGGATGGCCCCTCACGGTGGCCAGTGGCACCCGCAGCCAGAGAGGCTCGAGCCAGAAGCCAGCTGTGCCTGTGTGTGGCCGTCATCAGGGGTCTGACTCTGGGGACTACAGCTGGGGAGTCTCAGTGTCCACGCAGCTGGTGTAGATGAGGGCAGAGACCAGGAGACAGAGCAAACCAGCAGACAGGGCCGGGTGTGGTGGCGCTCGCCTTTAATCCCAGCACCTGGGAGGCAGAGGTAGGAGGAGCGCCATGAGTTCGAGGCCACCCTGAGACTACAGAGTGAATTCCAGGTCAGCCTGAGCTAGAGCGAGACCTTGCCTCGAAAAACAAAAAATGAAAAACAAGCTGGGTGTGGCGGCGCACGTCTTTAATCCCGGCACTTGGGAGGTAGAGGTAGGAGGAGCGCCATGAGTTCAAGGCCACCCTGAGACTGCATAGTGAATTCCAGGTCAGCCTGGGCTAGAACGAGTCCTCTACTTCAAAAAAGAAAAAATAAAAGCAGGGCTGGAGAGATGGCTTAGAGGTTAAGGTCTTTGCCTGCAAAGACAAAGGACTCAGGACTCACTTTAGCCAGATGCACAAGGTGGCACATGCATTTGGAGTTCTTTTGCAGTGGCTGGAGGCCCTGGTGTGACCATTCTCTCTCTCTCTCTCTTTCTCCGTCCCTCCCTCCCGCCCTCCCTCTTTCTCTGTGTCAAATAAATAAAAATATATATTTTTAAAAAAAGCAGACGGTCACCTGGTACTACTCTGGGCCCGTGGTGGAGAGGTGACGATCAGATGAGACTTCACTGTGGGTGGCGGTGGCGGCTGTTGCTCACTGAAACTCAGTGACCGGCTCCGGACCTGAGTGTGGGGTGCATAAGCACAGGCCATGAGCATGCAGGGACCCCTCAGGACAACCGGCCACACTCCCCAAACCCGTGCAGGCATCACCGGACCCATAGCAGATCTCTGAAGGACTCTCCATGCTCTTGGGGCCCTGGGAGGCCGAGCTAGGTGAGGGGCCGGCTACAGAGTCCAGGGCAGCCCAAGAAGCCTCTGTTGTTCCTGTCTTCCTTCTCGCCCTCTGCTTCTCGCCCGCCCCACATTCTCTCCTCTAGACATTTGCGCTCCAACAAGCCCCCACGAATACCCAGAGCTGAGCTGGGAACTGACCCAAGCCTGCCTGGAAAGCGTCTAAGCAAGAAATCTGCTCAAGGCTGGAGAGATGGCTTAACAATTAAGGTGCTTGCCTGTGAAGCCTAAAAACCCAGGTTTGCTTCCCCAGAACCCATGTCAGCCAGATGCATAAGGTGGTACTTGAGTCTGGAGTTTGTTTTCAGTGACTAGAAGCCCTAGTATGCCTATTCTCTCTCTCTCTCTCTCTCCTCTCTCTCTTTCACTAATAAACAAATAAAATGAAAACTGACCCTTATATATCTGGCTAATGTGAGTCCTGAGGAATCGAACCAGGGTCCTTTGGCTTTGCAGGCAAATGCCTTAACTACTAAGCCAGCTCTCCAGCCCAGCAATCACCTTTAACTGCCCATGGAATTTTCTATGCCCTTCCTGCCCTTTGCCCCCTCTGTCATGGGAGGACATAGCTCTGTACAGCAACCAGACACTTGGGAGAAGAGCCTGGATCCTCAGCAACAGCAAACCTTCCAAAGCCTTGACCAGGGACTTCTCAGCCTCTGGAACAATGAAACTTGCTGTTGTTAAAATTACCTAGCCTTGTGTTTAGTGGTTAAGGCACTTGCCTACAAAGTCTAAGTACCCAGGTTCGATTCCCCAGTACCCACATAAAGCCAGATGCACAAGGTGGTGCATGCATTTGGAGTTCATTTGCAATGGCTGAAGGCCCAGGAATACCAATTCTCTCTCTTGTTCTCTCTCTCTCTCTCTCTCTCTCTCTCTCTCTCTCTCTCTCTCTCAGATAAATAAATAAATAAAATACTTTTAAAAAAATTTTTAAAAAATGAAAACTGAAATAAATTTTTTAAAAAAGAAATCTGCTCGGCTCCACTATTCCTCTCAGAGAGCTCTTCTTCTCCCAGCTTCAGAGAGGGACTGGGACCAAATGGGAAGCCCGAGAGCGGGAAGGAAACAGGGCATTCTCCACGCACTTTGGAGGAAGAGGAGGCACCACACCAGCTATGGTTGGCACCAGCCTCCAGCCCTGGGGTTGTGCGCAAGAGCCTCGGGCTTGCGTCAGAGCTTCCGAGAGGGAAGGGCCATACTCACCGGAGAGAGGGGGGAGGCGGTGGCGGGAGCGGCAGCCCAGCTGATGCTAGTGTAGATGTGCGGGGAGACGGGGATCTGGAAGGATGGCAGAGCCTGTGATGAAAAGGGTAAGAGGACACGGTTTAGGAGGCATCAAGTCTACTCAGGGTCCTAGTAGCCCCAGTGTTTGTGAAAGGTCTATCTCTGCCTAAGTGAGATCCCCGGAAAATCCTGGGGCATGGCCGGCAGATCTCCTTAGGGAGTCCAGCTCTTCAGCACAGACCCCGTGCGAGGCTCCAGTCTGGCTTGGCAACCCTCCTCTCTGAGCCAGTTCCGTTGCAGCCTCGTGGCTCAGTCCTCCTTGGCTAGATCACCTACGGAGAACATGCCTCGGGCAGTCGCCCCCCCAAAAAAAGGTCCAAACTGCTGCTAGAATACTACACCTCACTGCTAGACGATGGCTCGGAACTAGTGACGTGTGCGGGGATGTCGGATTTAGATCTATTTGTGAGAGTCCAGGCCCCAGTGACAGCCAATTCCAGACACCGGCCAAAACATGGAATAACTGAGTGGTCACAAACTCCATGAGGACTTGGAGAGCTGGCTCATTTTGTAGTTTTTCTGTCTGATTTAATGTACTACATTTTTGTTTTTTCTTTGCTTGTTTGTGTGGGGTTTTTTGTTTTAAATATTTTATTTGTTTATTTATTTGAGAGAGAGAATGGGCATGCTAGGGCCTCCAGCCACTGCAAATGCCAGGTGCACGTACCACCTTGTGCATGTGGCTTATGTGGGTCCTGGGGAATTGAACTGCGGTCCTTTGGCTTTGCAGGAAGTGCCTTAACTGCTAAGCCATTTCTCCAGGCCCCTGTTTTGTTTTCTGAGTCTCACTGTATAGCCCAGGCTGGCCTTGAACTTATAATCCTCCTGCCTCCACCTCCCAAGTCCTGGCATCTCAGGCATGTACTATCACACCTGGCTGAAAGCATTTCCTTCCCTTCCCTTCCTTTATTTCTTTACAAGCAGCAAGAGAGAGAGAATATGGGTATGCCAGAGCTTCCAGCCACTACAAACGAACTCCAGATGCTTGTGCCATCTGCTTTTACATAGGTACTGGGGGACTGAACCTGGGTCGTTCAGCTCCCCAACCCTGAAAGCACTTTGTAATTAGTATCTCACAAAGTGGTCTAGAGTCTGATAAAGCCATACTGTCAACACACGAAAGGCTAAAATCAGCACATGGAAAGCTAGGCACGAATCTCCAAAACACAGTGAAGGTTGGCCTAAGTAACTCTCTGATAACTCTCCCAGCTATCCCAATGTACAGTGTGGTGCCTTCCGGTGACCCCAGGAAACGGTATTTTCACTGGTTTTTTTGTTGGTGGTGGTGGATTGGTTTCTCAAGGTAGGGTTTCACTCTTGCTCAGGCTGACCTGGAATTCATTCACTATGTAGTCTCAGGGTGGCCTCGAACTCATGGCAATCCTCCTACCTCTGCCTCCCAAGTGCTGGGATTAAAGGCGTGTGCCACCACACCTGGCTCTTCACTGGTTTATGTTAATTAATCAGAACCGCATGATCGTTTCTCTCTCCAGCTCCACCACGCACTCCACAAGAACAGGTACTGTGTCCCATTCTATCTGAAAAGCTTACCCGGCCCATTGTTTAACACCTGTCAGAGACTCACAGCTGGATTGTGCAATGTAACACACCTCTAGGAACTAAAGACTTGCCCTGGGGAGCCCTAGGACAGGGACTGACTCCACCTCGTCTAATCAATTTGGTGACGCCCGCAAACCTAGGCACCTGGTTACTCAAGCATGCGCTAGATTGCTTACAACTACTGAGTGGGACATGCAATTCCTTTCCTTCCCCTTCTGTCCCTGTTTATTTGTTTGTTTTAAGACAAGTTTCATGTAGCCTAAGATGGACTGGCCATAAACTCCTTTTCTAGCTGAGATGGCCTAGAACTTCCCATCCTCCTGCTTCAACGTCTCAGGTGCTGGGATTACAGGCATGAGCCACCATGCCCAAGGCATGTGGTACTGAGGACCAAACCCAGGTGTTCAAACATACTAGGCAAGCCGTCGATTAAAGTGAGCTACGTCCCCAGCCCTTTCTCTGTAAAAGATTAACGATTTAGCCAAAGGGCCTTCAATCAGTGGCCTAGCCAGTGACCACTTAGATCTCAGGCTGGGCCCTGGCACACGCCTGCCCCATACCTGGTAGGCGTGGTCAGCCTGAATGTGCCAGAAGGAGCCAGGAGCTGACTTGCTGAGTGCAACCGAGGGCAGAGAAGGTTCCAGGCCAGGATGCTCGGGGCCGGAGGACTGGACTTTGGGTGGGGGCAGCGAAAGAGCAGCAAGGGGCGGGCTGGTCACTCGGGAGGTGGCCGCTGGCTCGGCGGTGGGGGTCCCGGGGGCAGAGGGGCCAGCCACAGCCACAGCAGAGTCTTCCTTCATCTGCACTTCTGTGTAGTAGAAATCCTCCTCCCGCTTGAACTGGTCAGAGTCCACAGTATCCCTGCGTGTAACAAACCAACAGTCGTCACGAGGGGCACGTGGCCAAGTCGGGAAGGTGCCGGACAGAACACCCACGGTGCCTACTTTCAAGGGGTGTCACGGGGGATTAAAGCTTGCCCATCAACAGGAATTCTTTTTCCTGGCATGAAGGCTTCGTGTGCTCATTGAACAAGTATGGACAAACCCAGCCCTGCTACGCAAAACAAGAAGATACGCATCCACAAGACAGGCAGAGTTCCCTCCCCATCAAACAGCGTCAACAGTGGTCGTGACGGGAGGGACCACCCTGCCCAGCAAAGACATCACGACAAGGAGCGGGCAAGCCACTTCACCGGAAGCCTTCTGGTCTGGGCGTCCTGGGGGAGTTCACAGGGCGGAGGCACACCTAAATGGCACCCTAGGAATGGGGCCCCGAGCTTCAAACCTACCCCAGATGGAGGGCCTTGACATGGCGTTTGATGCCCACGATTGAGCGCAGAACTTTGCCGCAGCTAGGCCATAGGCACTTGTACATCACCTTCACGGAGTTCTGGGGGGAAACAGAAGTCTGGGTAATCGGGGTGTAATCCTCTCCCAGCCTCTCTTATCCTCAGCACCCAGTGAGGACCTCAGCTGACGGCCACCCTTAGCCTGACCAAAAGGCTCTGGGGATGGGGATGGGGATTTTTGCCTGCAAAGCCCAAGGACCCCAGTTCGATTCCCCAGGACTTACATATGCCAGATGCACAAGATGGCACATGCGTCTGGAGTTCGTTTGCATTGGCTACAGGCCCTGGTGCACCCATTCTCCCTATATATATGTCTGACTCGTTCTCTCTCACTCTCTCTCTCAAATAAATAAATTTTTTGTTGTTGTTTTTTAGAGGTAGGGTCTCACTCTGGCCCAGGCTAACCTGGAATTCACTAAGGAGTCTCAGGGCGGCCTCGAACTCATAGCAATCCTCCTACCTCTGCCTCCCGAGTGCTGGGATTAAAGGCGTGCGCCACCACGCCCGGTAAATAAAGTATTTTTTAAAAAGGCTCTAGGGAAGGGATTCTCAGAGAGCAAAATAAAGTGCACAAAGGAACCCAAGAGACGGCCCCAGTGGCTAGATAGAGCAATGCTCGGTGTGGCTGCGGCCTCACCTGAAGCCTCTTATGTACCCACACCTTTGCAGAGTGCAGGGAAGAGGACAGTGACAGGGGAGGATGTTAACAAGGAAAAGGAGAGCTGGAGAGATGGCTTAGCGGTTAAGCCGACAAAGCCAAAGGACCCAAGTTCGATTCCCTAGGCCTCATGCAAGCCACATGCACAAGGGGGTGCACGCATCTGGAGTTCATTTGCAGTAGCTGGAGGCCCTAGCACGCCCATTCTCTCTCTCTCAAATAAATGAGTATTTTAAAAAGGAAAAGGAACCAGCAGCACACTGAAAACTATCACAAAGCAGCAGACACAGCAAAGGAAGGATGATATATGGGAGGTGACTGAAGATCCCTGCGCCTGCTCCTGCGCGGCTGGCCACCCCCACGCACCTGCCCGCGCGTTCGCCATAATCACGCACCTTCCTCTTGCGAGGAGCGGGTTCATCCAGCAGGAAAGAGTCGGGATCGGTCTCGAAGCCATGATCAGTTTGGGGAGAGCCAAAGGAGTCCCCCAGATACTTGGGGCTGGCCTGGGGGTGGGGCGGTGACGGGGTAGAGATGCCACTGCTCCCGCTCCAGTGCCCGCTGGTGGTGCTGCTGCCGCTGTCCGATACATCGCCGCTCTCCTTCCACGGGTCGCCGCAGGCTGCGCGGGAGGCTGGCCAGAGAGGTGGGGGGAAACTCAGGAGTGTATCCCCGCCTCCACAAAAGGAAAAAGTAAATAAGTAAAAAAAAAAAAAACAGGGAGGAGCTGGAGAGATGGCTCAGTGGTTAAAGGTGCTTGCTTGCAACGCTTGATGGCCTGAGTTCAATTCCCCGGTCCTCATATAAAGCCAGATACACAAAGTAGTACATATATCTGGAGTTCATTACAGTGGCAGGAGGTGCTCTCTGTTGATCAAATGAATAAATAAAAAAAATGCGGGGGGGTGCTGGAGAGATGGCTTAGTGGTCAAGGCAATTGCCTGTGAAGCCTAAGAACCCAGGCTCGATTCTCCAGGTCCCATGTAAGCCAGATGCACAAGGTGGCACACGCATCTGAAGTTCATTTGCAGTGGCTGGAGGCCCTGATGTGCCCATTCTCTCTCTGTCTCTTCCTCTCTCTTCCCCGTGTGGTGGTTTGATTCAGGTGTCCCCCATAAACTTAGGTGTTCTGAATGCTAGGTTCCCAGCTGATGGAGATTTGGGAATTAACGCCTCCTGGAGGAAGTGTATTGTTGGGGGCGGGCTTATGGGTGTTATAGCCAGTTTCCCCTTGCCAGTGTTTGGCACACTCTCCTGTTGCTGTGGTCCACCTTATGTTGGCCAGGGGGTGATGTCCACCCTCTGCTCATGCCATCATTTTCCCCTGCCACCGTGGAGTTTCCTACCCCTAGAGCCTGTAAGCCAAAATAAATCTCTTTTTCCCAGAAGCTGCTCTTTGTTGGGTGATTTCTACCAGCAATGCAAACCGGACTGCAACACTCTCCCTCTCTGGCTGTCTCTTCCTCTCTCTCAAATAAATAAAAATATTTTTAAGTTGTTTTTTTGTTTGTTTGTTTTGTTTTGTTTTTCAAGGTAGGGTCTCACTCTGGTCTAGGCTGACCTGGAATTCACTATGTAGTCTCAAGGTGACCTCAAACTTGTGGTCATCCTCCTACCTCTGCCACCCGAGTGCTGGGATTAAAGGCGTGCGCCACCACACCCAGCTAACAAAAATATTTCTTAGAAGAATGAAGAGGGCTGGAGAGATGACTCAGCAGCTATTTGGCTGCAAAGCCTAATGACCCAAGTTCAATTCCCCAGTGCCCATATAAGCCAGATGCACAGTGGAACGTGCAGCTGAAGTTCATTTGCAGCAGCTAGAGGCCCTGGTGCACCCATTCTCATTCTCTCTGTGTCTCTATCTCTCTCTGCTTGCAAATAAATAAATAAAACTAAAAATAATAACAAAACAGTAAATGTTTAGTAAACAATAAAAAAATAACTGGGGGCTGCAGAGATGGCTTAGCAGTTAAGGCATTTGCCTGCGAAGCCTAAGGACCCATGTTTGACTCTCTAGATCCCATGTAAGCCAAGCACACAAGGTGATGCAAGCACGCAAGGTCTTGCAACGTGTACAAGATGGCACACACATCTGGAGTTCAATTGCAGCGACCTGGCATGCCAATTCCCTCTCTCTCTTACACACACACACACACACACACACACACATACGCCACACAATAATAATAACTGGGCTAGAAGCTGGGCACGGTGGCACACACCTTTAATCCCAGCACTCGGAGGCAGAGGTAAGAGGATCACCCACCGTGAGTTCGAGGCCACCCTGAGACTCCCTAGTGAAATTCCAGGTCAGCCTGGACTAGAGTGAGACCCTACCTTGAAAAACCAAAAATTAAAAATAAAAAAACAAAGGAGGGAAGGAAGGAGGGAGGGAGGGGAGGGGAGGGGAGGGGAGGGGAGACAAAATGAAAAGAAAGTTGGCTTGGAAGCTTGCTCAGTGGGTAAAGTGCTTGCTCTGAAAACATGAGGACGTGAGTTCAGACCCCAAGTGCCCACATAAAAGGCAAGCGGAGAGCCATATGCCTGTAAGAACAGCACTGGGAGGTGGGGTCGGGGACCCCTGAGGCTCACTGAATAGCAATCTAGCTGAGTCAGTAAGCCCTGGGTTCTGCAAGCGACCCTGCGTCAAAGAGTAAAGCACAGAGCAACCTCCTGTACGCACATCCGTGTCCCCACACATAAGAAAGAACACATGCGGGCTGGAGAGATGGCTTAGCGGTTAAGCGCTTGCCTGTGAAGCCTAAGGACCCCGGTTCGAGGCTCGGTTCCCCAGGTCCCACGTTAGCCAGATGCACAAGGGGGCGCACGCGTCTGGAGTTCGTTTGCAGAGGCTGGAAGCCCTGGCGCGCCCATTCTCTCTCTCTCTTCCTCTATCTGTCTTTCTCTCTGTGTCTGTTGCTCTCAAATAAATAAATTTTAAAAAAAAAAAAAAAGAAAGAACACATGCACACTCTCCCGACCTGCTCACCCAACCTCTGAGGACCTTTAATACTGGCTTCCAGGGGGCAGGGCTGGAGAGATGGCTCAGCAGTGAAGGCGCCTGCCTGTACAGCCTAACAACCCAAGTTCAATTCCCCCGTGCCCATGTGACGCCAGATGTACCAGGTAGAGCATGCATTTAGAGTTCGTTTACAGTGACTAGAAGCCCTGGCATGTCCGTTATCTCTCTTTCTTTCTGCTTCTCTCTCTCTCTCTCAAATATGAATGAAATTAAAAAAAAAAAAAACTAGCATTCAAGGGCTGGAGACATGGTTTAGGTTTATTGCCTGCGAAACCTAAGGACCCAGGTTTGATTCCCCAGTACCCACATAAACCAGATGCACAAGGTAGTGCATGTGTCTGGACTTTGTTGGAAGTGGCTAGAGGCCCTGGTGTGCACATTATCAGTCTCTCTCAAATAAATAAATAAACTGGTTTTCAGGGCTGGAGAGATGGCTTCGTGGTTAAGCACTTGCTTGTGAAGCCAAAGGACCCTGGTTTGAAGCTCAATTCCTCAGGACCCACATAAGCCAGATGCACAAGGTGGCGCATGAATCTAAAGTTCATTTGCAGTGGCTGGAGGCCCTGGTGCGCCCATTTAAAAAAAAAACAAAAAACTGGTTTTCAGCCAGGTATGGCGACACACGCCTTTAATCCTAGCACCCAGGAGGCAGGGGTAGGAGGATCACCATGAGTTCAAGGCCTCTCTGAGACTACATAGTGAATTCCAGGTCAGCCTGAGAGCTAGAGTGAGACCCTACCTCAAAAAAACAAAAAATAAAAAACAAAATGGTTTTTAGCCTGGTGTGGTGGCACACGCCTTTAATGCCAGCACCCGGGAGGCAGAGATAGGAGGATCACCATGAGTTCGAGGCCACCCTGAGACTACATAGTGAACTCCAGGTCAGCAGACCCTAAGGCAGGGGGTGGGGGTGGGGGGAGGTTGGGGGGTGGTGGGGTGGGGGTGGGGGGCAGAGGGGGCGTACACAAGGACTGGAATACCTCCTCTAGGTTATGCTGGGCTCATAGAGCAGGCATGCACTACCAGTGTTCACCACTAGGGGTCCTCCAGGGCATTGACATCCTCCAGCAGGCTTTGGGTGAAGTAATTAAATTCGCTTTCTCTCTCCTTTGTATTTACTTCCAGTCTAGGGATGCGAAGTTATGGGGGGTACTTGTAAAGGCTAATTTCGTCCGGGTCTGTAACTAAAACTAACTCCATATTCTCTCATAAGCTTTTCAGTAGCTTGCTTCTCAGTGAGATTTCAAGGATGAAAAAGCTCTTTCTGGAGAGAAAAGCCAGGCTGGATATGGAAGTCCCGTTAAAAAATTCAGGTCCAGCACTTAGAAGGCAGAGGTAAGAGGATCACTGTGAGTTCAAGGCCACCGTGAGATGACATGGTGAATTCCAGGTCAGCCTGAGCTAGAGCGACACCCTACTACAAAAAAAAAAAAAAAAATTCAGGTCCACTGCCAGTCTTCCCAAAAGACTGACACCTAGAAATCTTTCTTCCCACCTCCCCATAGTACTAAATATTCTGAGATTACAACAAAAAGAATTTTGTTTAGCTCTATAAATTTGAAGCCATATGCTATTGGTTTTTATTTGTTTGAATTTTTTTAATATTTATTTATTTGCAAACACAGAGAAAGACAAGAAAGGAGACAGAATGGGCGCAGCATGACCAATTCCCACAAACTCCAGATGCATGGGCCACTTGGTGTATTTGGCATTACGTGGGTACTGGGGAACTGAACTTGGGATGTCAGCATTGCAAGCAAGCACCTTAACCACTGAGGCATCTCTCCAGCTCCCCCCCCCCTTTTTTGCTTGTTTTGGTGTTTTTTTATAAATATTTTATTTATTTATTTGCAAGCGGAGAGATACAGACAGAGACACACAAAGAGAATGAGGACACCAGTGGCTCTAGCCACTGTAAACAAACTCCAGAAGCATGTGCCACTTTGTGCATCAGGCTTACGTGGGTACCGGGGAACCAAACCCTGGTTATTAGGCTTTGGAGGCAAGGGTCTTTACTGCTGAGCCACCTCTCCAGCCCTGTTTTTGGGTTTTTTTGTTTGTTTGGTTGGTTGGCTGGTTGGTTGGTTGGTTAGTTTGTTGGTTGGTTGGTTGGTTTTTTGAGGTAGGGTCTCAGTGTAGCCCAGGCTGACCTGGAATTCACTAAGGAGTCTCAGGGTGGCCTCGAACTCACAGCAATCCTTCTACCTCTGCCTCCCTAGTGCTGGGATTAAAGGCGTGCGCCACCACACCCAGCTTTGTTTTTGGTTTTTTAATATGGGTGCTGAGGATCTAATTCGGGTCCTCATGGTCACACAGCAAACACTCTTACCTGCAGGGCTGTCTCCCAAGCCCCAATATTGTTTTGTGTTGAACAACTCGATTTCTTTGAAACTTCTGCTCGATGATTTCAGGTCCTTAGCCTCTGAACACACACAAACTTACGAAGCCAGATTAGGTAGCTGGAAGGGGACATAAACCTCCCGGGGCCAACAGGAGACTTGACATATTTCTATCTTTGTGAACTAGATACGACTCTATGCTTTATTCAAACATGGAAGAGTCTGCTCGAGTGGCCAGTCAGGCTCAGGGCTGAGTGAGTCATTGTCACAACACGCCAGGAAGCTTCTCCCAGGGAAGGAAACTGAGCTTGGTGATGCCCTAGTCGGAGGGCACCTGTCATGGGCCTCAGTCATGCCCAGAATCTGCCCAGTCCCTCATGCTTACCAGAGAAGTTGGCTTCGGCCCCCGGGGGACTCTGCACGACGGGGCTGCAGGACAGTGACGTCAGCACCATTGCAGCCATCATCTCGTCCATTTCCACCGCATCTGACTTCCTGAATGCAAATGGAGGTGGGGGGAGGGGAGGGGGTAAGTAAGTAAGCTTGCGCCCTGGGTTAGCCGGTACACAGGGCCCAGAGACTGAGCCCCCACTTCTGGTTGTTTCCATGGGGTCATCTGACACTGCTCTACCGTCCCCCAGAGTCCCCATCAACCTGCCCGTATAAAGCATGGAGGTCTCTCCTCACTCTTCATGCAGAATGCTGTCCACCAGTACGAGCAGGTGGATCCCCTGATGAACTTAAAGGGAGCAGCGACCTGGGGCGACGCCTCATCCTCCGCTGACTTTCCTGCTGCCTCTGCAGTTTAAAACGGAGCAGTTTTTCTTTGGGACTAGCTCTCTTCTGTGACTTGTCGTAAGTACTGTGTGGCCACACCAACAACCTTCACCCCAAGAAGAAGGTCAAGTACAGCCATAGCCTTGGGGCCCTAATAAAGTCCCCATACATTGACTGCAGCAGGAAAAAATAACTAAATAAATAAAAATAAAATGGAGCAGTTTCACCCAGAGTGGTGGTGCACGCCTTTAATCCCAGCACTCGGGAGGCAGAGATAGGAGGACTGCTGTGAGTTCAAGGCCACCCTGAGACTCCATAGTGAATTCCAGGTCAGCCTGGGCTACAGTGAGACCCTTCTTTGAAAACAAAACAACGAAGCAGTTTATGCTCCTTTCACTTTTGGTTAGAGAAGCTTCTCTTTTCAGGTGGTGGTGACCACTGGGAGACTCAAACTCCTCAAAGTGCTGAGAAGTGACAGCAAGATATTCAGCATTAAGAAAGATTTCTCTATCACATCCTCCACGGCTCAGGGACCACTGTGGAAGAGGTGGCCATTGCGTTCATAAACCTCACAGTGGCTGATGCTTCCTACCCAAGACCTGCATAATATGAGGGGGAAGAAAACGGGGCTGGAGAGGTGGCTTAGTGGTTAAGGCGCTTGCCGGCAAAGCCAAAGTACCCAGGTTTGATTCCTCAGTACCCACATAAAGCCAGACAGAAAATGTTGTGTGTGCATCTGGAGTTTGTTTGCAGTGGCTAGAGGCCCTGGTGTGTCCATTCTCCCTCCCTCCCTCTCTCTCTCTCTCTCTCTCTCTCTCTCTCTCTCTCTCTCTCTCTCTAAGTAAATAAAATATTTTTTTTAAATGATGACATCAGGGAGCTGGGCGTGGTGGCACATATCATTAATCCCAGCAGCACTCAGGAGGCAGAGGTAGGAGGATTGCCATGAGTTCAAGGCCTCCCTGAGACTACATAGTGAATTCCAGGTTAGCCTGGGCTAGAGCGAGACCCTACCTCGAAGGAAAAAAAACAAACAAACATCAAAATAGAAGGACACCAGTTAGTTACAAAGAAGGGGTTCACTGGAGAGAGGACAACATAAGGGGATTGTGATCAGGGTCCACTGTATATATGTGTGGAGGTTGTCAACCAAGTTTTTAAAAATGGAGCATTTTCAATCTTCTAGACACAAAATGGCCCGAACATCCATGACCTTGAAGTACCTGGCACTACCTACACAAGACCTTTACAACAGGAGGAAAAGAGGATGACATCAAAATAAAAGAGAGACTGACTGAGAGGGGGAGGGGATATAATGGAGAGGAGATTTGTGAGGGAGAAAGTAGGCATACGGCAGGAATTATCGTGGTTTATCGTCTATAATTATGGAAGCTGTCAATTAAAAAAGTTTTTTTTTTTTCCAGCATTTGGGCTGGAAGGATGGCTTAGCAGTTAAGGCATTTGCCTGCAAACCAAGAGACCCAGGTTCGATTCCCCAGGACCCACATTAGCCAGATGCACAAGGGGGCGCACACATCTGGAGTTCATTTGCAGTGGCTGGAGGCCCTGGTGCGCCCACTCTCTCTCCCCCACCCCTTGCTCTGTCAAATAAATAAATAAAAAGTTTAAAAAATGGAGCATTTTACTTGAAAGAGAGAAGAGTGAGAACAGTCAAATAGAACATAGGAATAAAAGATGCCCAGTGAGGGCTGGAGAGATGGCTTAGCGGTTAAGCGCTTGCCTGTGAAGCCTAAGGACCCCGGTTCGAGGCTCGGTTCCCCAGGTCCCACGTTAGCCAGATGCACAAGGGGGCGCACGCGTCTGGAGGTCGTTGGCAGAGGCTGGAAGCCCTGGCGTGCCCATTCTCTCTCTCTCCCTCTATCTGTCTTTCTGTCTGTGTCTGTCACTCTCAAATAAATAAATAAATAATGAACAAAAAACATTAAAAAAAAAAGATGCCCAGTGAAATCAAAATGCTTTTTTCCTTTTTTAAAATATTTTATTTATTTATTTGCAGGCAGTGAGAGAAAGAGAGACAGAGAGAATGTGTATGCCAGGGCCTCTAGCCACTGCAACCGAACTTCAGATGCGTGTGCCACCTTGTGCACCTGGCACTGGGGAATCGAACCTGGATCATTAGTTTTTACAGGCAAGTTCCTTAGCCTCTGAGCCATCTCTCCAGCCCTTAATGTTCCTTTCTCTGTCTTATATTTAAATTCAAGAAGGAACACTCTACTCAATTCCCCTCTCCTCTCTGCCAAAATAAATAAGACATTCTGTTAGCTTATGTCAACAGAACCCATTATATAAGCCAGTGAGCAAATAAACCAGAATAAATAACCAGATGAAATAACTCTCCTGGTGCAGACCTCAAGGATTTTACAGAGCATGGTTCTATGAAATTAAATGTTAAACTTTTGGGGGGTGACAGGGTCCGAGGTAGGGTCTCATTCTAGCCCAAGCTGACCTGGAATTCACTATGTAGTCTCAGGCTGGCCTGGAACTCACAGTGATCCTCCTATCTCTGCCTCCTAAGTGCTGGGATTAAAGGTGTGCACCACCACACCCAACTAAACATGGGATTTATTTTTTAAATATTTTATTTGTTTATTTGACAGAGAAAGAGGGTGAGAGAAAGAGAGAGAGAATGAGCACACAAGGGCCTCCAGCCACTGTAAACACCAGCCACGTGTGCCTCCTTGTACATCTGGCTAAGATGGGTCCTGGGGAAGTGAACCTGTATCCTTTGCCTTTGTAGGCAAATGCCTTAACCACTAAGCCATTCCTCCAGCCTGGGATTTATTTTCATTTTTTTATTTTGAGAGAGAGAAAGAGAAGGAGGGTGCCAGAGCCTTCAGCCTGCTGTGATGCATGCGCCCCTTGTGGCCATGTGCAATATTGCACATTTGTGTCACTGTGCGTCTGGCTTACATGGGACCTGGAGATTTGAACATGAGTTCTTAGGCTTCACAGGCAAGCACCTTAACCACTAAGCCATCTCTCTAGCCCTAAGCATATGATTTTTAAAACATCTATACAGTTTCATTATTTGGAAGTAAAGTTAGCACTATCTGTAATCTGAAGTATTAAGGAGAGTTACACAGTGAAATAAATTTGCAGGTGGCTTATCTATTTCAAAGGACATACTGATCCATCCTTTGCAATCAAATCTACTGAACCCCACAAATGAGTTTGAAACAGCTAAACCAAGACCACCAATATTCTAACTGTGAGACATCCCTTCCACAGAACAGAAACTCAAAATCTTCGGTGGCATCCCACTGTGTACACCATCCCAAGTGATTCTAATCTGGCCTCAAAACACTGGGTCTTCCAAGAGAAACCACACCAACAGAAAGAGGAGGGGGTGGCATGTACCCATCTGCACATCTTGTATGTCAAACCATGTCAGCTCACAGTCTTCTTTTTTTTTTTTTTTTTTTGGTTTCTCCAGGTAGGGTCTCATTCTAGTCCAGGCTAACCTGGAATTCAGTATGGAGTCTCAGGGTGGCCTCAAACTCACGGCAATCCTCCTACCTCTGCCTCCTGAGTGCTGGGATTAAAGGTGTGCGCCACCATGCCTAGCCACAGTCTTCTTTTTAAATCTTAAAAGGTGGATGTCCATTGGATGTGGTGGCACACGCCTATAATCTCAGCACTCGGGAGGCAGAGGTAGGAGGATCGCCATGAGTTCGAGGCCACCCTGAGACTCCATAGTGAATTCCAGGTCAGCCTGGGCTAAAGACCCTGCCTCAAAAAACAAAAAAAGATGGATGTGTACCACACAGCATAGTCATTAGGGTCCAGAGTCCCAGAGAAAAAGTCTTATCATAATATTCTGAAGCAAAATCTCTACTCTTCGCTGCACATCCAAGCCAGTGTTCAGCACTTTATTTTAAGCTATTTAAGAATCAAAATACTGGGGCTGGAGAGATGGCTTAGCAGTTAAGGCACTTGCCTGCGAAACCTAAGGACCCAGGTTCAATTCTCCAGGACCCACGTAAGCCAGATGCACAAGGGGGCACGTGCATCTGGAGTTCGTTTGCAGTGGCTGGAGGCCCTGGAGCGCCCATTCTCACTCTGCCTCTCTGTGTTGCTCTTTCTCTCTCTTTCTCTTTCAAATAAATAAATAAATAAAACATTTTAAAAAAAAAAGAATCAAAATACTGGTGTTCAATATGTGATACACAAAAATGACTTCACGTTTCCTTGAAAAGATGCCTCTTTTCAGTATCTCGCTTCTCTGCTCTCCCGACAACCAGGCCCCAGGGCCCCATATTCCTCCTACCCCAGGGGAGCCCACGCCCACAGCCCTCGCCACCCTCACAAACCTCTTTGGGACGTCAATGTTCCTAGAGACAGGTCTGTAGGCTGGCACCTGGGCTCCGTGCTCCAGAGGTGGTACCCGGGCCATGGCACCCTGCAGCTCTGCCAGCCACACTTCCTCAGCCTTACAGCATATCTGTAACTTCTGGTCCAACAGCCAGACTGTCACCTTGTCTTCTGCCCAGCCGTGCTGTTCCACCAGGCCCATGCACGCGTGACCCCTGTACCACACGTAAACCTGCAGGGGACAGTTGCCAGTGGTCAGCACTCCGTCATTCCAAACCCAAAGCCCTGGTAGACCTAAACTCTTGGTGCCAGGATGTGCCAATGGCAGTCCTTATTCACTCATGAGCGAGCTCGATTCAGTGTGTGCCCAAAGTCCACATGGTAGACACTTAATCAGCAAGGCAGCGGTGGGAGGTGCAGCTGAAAAAGAGTGCTAACCCTCAAGAAAGGGTAGCGTCATCCCAGGAGAGAGTGAAGTCCAGACTGTACACCGTGACAGAGTGCTCTGCTATCTAGCCTCCCTCTTTCTCGGTCTCTCAGCTTCCAGACCTTGAGCCATAGAAAATTATTGTTTATAAATTACCCTGTCCCTGGTATTCTGTTATAAAAGCCAAAAACAGACTAGGAAGCTGGGTGCGGTGGCATACACCTTTAATCCCAGCACTCGGAAGAGGTAGGAGGGTCGTTGTGAGTTTGAGGCCAGCGTGGGACTACATAGTGAGTTCCAGGTCAGACTGGATTTGAGTGAGACCATACCTTGAAAAAGTAAAAAATAAATATAAAAAAATAGGGCTGGAGAGATGGCTTAGTGATTAAGGCGCCTGCCTGCAAAGCCAAAGGACCTCAGTTCGATTCCCCAGGACGCATGTAAGCCAGATGCACAAGATGGCGCATGCATCTGGAGTTCATTTGCAGTGGCTGAAGGCCCTGGTGCTCACTCGTGCATTCTCTCTCTCTCTCTCTCTCTCCCTGTGTCTTTCTGTCTCTCAAAATAAATCAATAAATAATTTTTAAAAATAAAAAGACTAGGAGAGAGCAGATGTCCTCAGGCACCGGCTGGCCCCTTCGCACCCAGACCAGCCGCGTGGGATCAAGAAACCGGAGTTCAGCAGCTAGGGTTTCTGAGAATCTGAAGTCCCTGCCCATCCCCCTGTTTGGTCTTGGGCACCTCTTGCCCAGCACTTTCCCCCTGGAGAATCCTGAGTCTCTCCGAGCATGTGCTGGGAGAGGAGAGCAGGCTGGAGAAGCCAGAGGGCACTGGGTACAACCCTCACAGGGAGACAGAAGGCCAAGTCTCTAGGTACAGACTCTCCAGAAGACAATGAGACAGTGGCACAATCTAGATCTACTGACAACACCGGGCTTAGGTGACTATGGGCCCTGCCCCAAGGGAGGAGCACCAGCAGAAGAAATCTGCATTGGAATGGGAGGGTACCCACATCACCAGCTCCTGCAAACATCTTCTGGATTCTCACAACCTGAGGTCCCTTCCCTCCTTAGCCAAAGATTGTAAATGGAGGCAGATGAAAAGCCCCTGACTTAAAGTCCTGCTTCAAACCAAAGTTACCCTCTTCTGGTGATAGTCATAGAGGAGCCCTGGTCTGAAATGAGGGCACGTTTTCTAACTAAGTGCCCTGGTGTGGCAGGTTCCAGTCTGTCACTCAGGGCATACCTGGTCTGCTAGCCCCAACCCTTGGGAGACAGGACACCTGTCCATGTTGGGACCCACCTACCTTCTGTCCAGGCTGGAAGGCCACTTTCGGGAGGCCTGATGTGGCCAGAGCCTTAAGGACTTCCTTGGGCTGCTCCTGGCACACACTGTCCTTAAAGGCAAGGAAGGGCTGGGCAGTGGCCCCCTCCAGCAATTCGGCCTGTGGCTCCAAGGGCACGCTGGCCCCTGATGGCACCTCAGAAGCACTGGGTCCCAACACTCGGGCTCCCAAGAGGGACCGCTTGCCTAGGCGACGGGATAGCACGCTGGCCATGCTGCTGTGTTTGCTGGGGAGGCAAAGGTGACAGTGAGTCCTTTATCCATCACATGAAAAAAATCACAAGCTTATTACGAATCCCAGTATATGCTGCAGTCAGCATATGTCCATCAAAATGAAGCAAATATTGAAGCATATAATTTATTTATTTATATTTATATATATGTACATATACACACACACACACACATATATGTAGTTTGTTTGTTTGTTTCATTGTTGTTTTTGTTTTTCGAGGTAGGTCTCACTCTAACCCAGGCTGACCTAGAATTCACTATGTATTGTCAGGGTGGCATCAAACTCACAGTGATCCTCCTACCTCTGCCTCCTGAGGGCTAGGCTTAAAGGTGTGCACCACTGTGCCCAGCTTGAAGCAAATATCTTAAATTTTTTTTTGTTTATTATTTTTATTTATTTATTTGAGAGTGACAGACAGAGAGAGAAAGAGGCAGGTAGAGAGAGAGAGAGAGAATGGGCGCGCCAGAGCCTCCAGCCACTGCAGACGAACTCCAGACGTGTGCGCCCCCTTGTGCATCTGGCTAACGTAGGTCCTGGGGTATTGAGCCTCAAACCAGGATCCTTAGGCTTTACAGGCAAGCACTTAACCACTAAGCAATCTCTCCAGCCCTAAAGCAAACATTTTAAAAATATTTATTTGCAAGAAAGAGGAGAGAGAAAGCAAGGGCATGCCAGGACCTCTTGCCACCTAAGCAAATGCAGACGTATGTGTAACTTTGTGCAGCTGACTTTACGTGGGTGCTGGGAAATCAAACCCTGGGGCCACCAGGCTTTGTAACCCAAGTGCCTTTGACCACTGAGCCACTTCTCCAACCCCCCCCCCCAAAGCAAACATTTTAATGTAATTTTTACCACCTTTTCTTTTCACAAAGCCACACACACACATATATACATACATACATACATATATTCATGTATACACACACACACACACACACACACACACACACGAAGAGAGAGAAGCACAAAGAAAATGAAATCACTTACAAACCTGCCTCCCAAAGATAGCTACTTTCTCTGAAGGCACCCCACTCTTTCTTCTGCACCTGCACTGACATACCTTTGTTTTTGGAGACAGGGCCTCACTACGTAGCTCTAGCTAGCCTGGCACTCAGTATGTAGAATGGCCTAGACCTTGCAACAGTCCCCTTGACTCTTCCTCCTGTGTGCCAGGATAAGTGTGAGCCACCATGACCAGCTCTGACATATTTTTACTTGTACAGAAAAAAAAAAAAAAGGATCATTCTTGGTAAAGTGAACTTTCAAATGGGTCATGTTAGGACCCATTTCCTTAATACATTAGGTAAGTTTTTCCTGTATCATTAAGTGTTCATTTAAAAAGAAAGAAAGAAAAGAAAAGAAAAGCATGCCAGGTGTGGTGGTTTGAGTCAGGTGCCCCCATAAACTTAGGTGTTCTAAATGCTAGGTTCCCCAACTGATGGCAATTGGAAATGAAAGCCTCCTGGAGGCAGTGTATTGTTGGGGGCGGGCTTATGGGTGTGATAGCCAGTGCCCCCTTGCCAGTGTTGGGCACACTCTCCTGTTGCTTTTGTCCACCCGACGTGGGCCAGGGGGTGATGTCCACCCTCTGTTCACATCACCGTTTCCCCCTGCCATCATGGAGATGCTTCTTGAGCCTGTAAGCCAAAATAAACCCTTTTCTCCCCACAAACTGCTCTTGGTCGGGTGATTTCTGTCAGCAACTTGAACCTAACTGCAACACTGGGCGTGGTGGCGCACACCTTTAATCCCAGCACTCGGGAGGCAGAGGTAGGAGAATCACCGTGAGTTCAAGGCCACCCTGAGACTACATAGTGAATTCCGGGTCAGCCTGAGCTCAAAATAAAATAAAATAAAAAAAAATCATGAACTTTCATTGGCAGATGCATCACTGATAGTTTCACAAACCCCCACTATTGTCCCCGAAGACCAAGCCAGCGTTTTGCTATTTCAAGGGCTCTGCCTGTACCAAACCTCCTCTGTGCACACACGGCCGGGCCTGCCTCCCCCGTGAGCCTCCCAGGACTGGCCAAAGCCCAGGACTTTTGTTCTACAGACTCCTAAGCTGAGTTGGCTCCAAAGTTGCAAAGGACCTTGGAAATGAACCACGCTGCTCTGTCTTAACGCTCCAGGAAACTAACACCGAGCACAAGTGATTTGCTCACAGTGACAAAGGCGGTCGGTGTCAGAGCCTCCACGGGGCTCACAGAGCGGACGTCTGCCAGGGGACCCAGCTGTCCCTGTCCCTGCTCCCATCCCTTTGCCAACTCATACAACCCTCCTCCTACCACCGTCCTGTGCCTTGTCCCCTCCGGGTGCCCACACATACTCCTGGTGTCTGTTGCTTCAGGTCCTCTGTCCTCCTCTCTGGAAGTCAGTTGGTTAATAGCTGAGTGGAGAACAGACAAGATATATTCAAAGCACCTTCCAGGTGTGTTGGCCCAGTGGCAGGTATAAAACCCTAAGGCTTTCAGAACCTCAACACTGGGGCTGGCTTAACAGGTAAGGTGCTTGCCTGCAAAGCCAAAGGACCTAGGTTCAATTCCCCAGTGCCCACATAAGCCAGGTGCACCAGATAGTGCATGCAGCTGGAGTCCATTTGCGGTGGCTAGAGGCCCTGGTGTATTCTCTGTCTGCACACCCCTAGCCCCTCTTTTGTCTCTCTCATTTAAAATTTTTAAAAAGCCAGTCTGTTGGGCTTGCCTCAAAAAAATAAAATGAATAAAAATAAAGCCAGGCGTGGTGGCACACGTCTTTAATCCCAGCACTTGGGAATTAGAGGTAGTAGGATTGCCGAGAGTTCAAGGCCACCCTGAGACTCATAGTGAATTCCAGGTTAGCCTGGGATAGAGTGAAATTCTACCTTGAAAAAAAAAATAAATAAATACATAAATAAGTAAAATAAACAAAAATGAAAGAGAGAAGCCGGGCGTGGTGGCGCACGCCTTTAATCCCAGCACTCGGGAGGCAGAGGTAGGAAGATTGCCGTGAGTTCGAGGACACTCTGAGACTACATGGTAAATTTCAGGTCAGACTGGGCTAGAGTGAGACCTACCTCAAAAAAAAAAAGAAAGAAAGAAAGAAGGAAGGAAGGAAGGAAAGAAAGAAAGAAAAGAAAAGAAAAAAGAAAGAGAAAGGAAGGAAGGAAGGAAGCTCCATACCAACCCCCAGCCCAGAATGCCACCAGGCTAATTCTACCACCAGGCTAATGCCATGCAGGCTCCTGGACTGGGCATCCCAAAAGACAGCTCTGCCTCATTCCACCCCTCACCCCTCCCTCCCTGTTCTCTCAGCCCCGCTCACATCAGCATGCCTGGCAACGGGAACTGTCTTTGGGTATTCTGCAAACCTTCAGTTTTGACCATGGTCCAAAGATACCTCAGTTTGTTTGGGTCCTGCATCATATCTACACCTCCCTGATGCTGGCCTCTCTTCCCCAACTAGTCCGGCAAGTTCTACCAGCAAACATCTCTACAATAACAAATTGCAAATGGTAAAAATAACTTTAACTGGTAACAAGAAAGTGACGGATATTGAGCAAAGTGGAATGGCTGGTTTCCCAGCATTTACAGAGCCTCAAGGGTGCAACCTGATAGCATGGTTGTCGCGACTGAATTCTTGAGAAAGCAAAGATTGGGAAGAGGTGGGAGTCACTTCACGCAGCGCCTAAACTGGGTGGGTAGCATTTTCACATCCAATGGCAGTCTCTCAGAAAGCTACATGACCATGCTAAAATAAAAATAAAAAAGCAAGGGGTGGAGGGATGGCTTAGCAGTTAAGGCGTTTGCCTGCAAAGCCAAAGGACCCAGGTTCGATTCCCCAGGACCCATGTTAGCCAGATGTGCAAGGGGTCGCAAATATCTGGAGTTCGTTTGCAGTGGCTGGAAGCCCTGGTGTGCCCTCTCTCTCTCTCCCCTCCCCCCATTTTTCTGTCAAATAAATAAATAGAAATAAAATATTTTTTAAAAAAAGAAAGCAAGCACCAACAAATAAAAGCCTATCACTAGGGAAAATTTAAAACAGCCAAAGTACATGACTCTTAAAACGTAGTAACGGGGGGCTAAGGTATGGCTCAGTGGTAGAGCACTTGTCTAGCATGCAAGGTCCTGGGTTCAGTCCCCAACACTGGGAAGAATCCAGAACTGAGCATGGGGGTGCACGCCTTTAATCCCAGCACTAGGGGCGGCAGAGGTAAGAGGACTCAAGTCACTGAGCTCCTGTGAAGTAGAGTGTAACACCACTTCCTGACACCAGATGGCAGCATTAACCCGGGGAAAAAAAAGCAATCCGCCCTTACTTTGGCAGGAATCCAAGTAGCCACCCCCACTTTCCTGAGCAGGAAGTTTGAGGTTTCTGCCACTAAAAATGAAGACAGGGTAATGCTTCCAAAATTCCTGGGTTCCTAGGCTTCAGAGAACGCTGGAAATGTTTTGGCCAACAAACTCCAAACTTGTGTTTGCGTGCTTTTTTCTTTTTAGAGAATGCATTTTTGTTTGGCGAGCCTGCACAAAATGGGCCACCTTGCCCACTTCCAGCTTGCTCCCTCGTACCCTTGAAAATATACTTTAATAACCAAGCAGGATGACCCATGCCTGTCCCAGCCCTTGAGGACCTAAGGCAGGAGGACCATCACAAGTTCAAGGACAGCATGGGCTGCAAAATGAGTTCCAGGCCAGCCTGGGCTATCCAGTGAGAACCTTTCTTCAACCCCTCCCATCCTAAAATAGACTTTATTATTGGTTTTATTTCTAATAATCCTAAATCTTTTCTGTTGTTGTTTGGGGTTTTTTGTTTTTGTTTTAATGGAGGGTCTAGCTCCAGCCCAGACTGACCTAGAATTCACTATGCAGTCTCAAGCTGGCCTTGAACTCACATCAGTCCTCCTACCTCTGCCTCCCGAGTGCTGGGATTAAAGAAGTGCGCCACCATGCTCAGCTCCTAAATCCTAATTTGTTATCAGCAGAAGAGAAAGAAGGGAAACTGCCTTTATTAAGTACCTCCTAAACAATGGCCTTCATAAATTGTGTCTAGTTTAATCCTCAGAAACTTTTGAGATAAACCTATGATCTGTGATTTCTGAGAAAATTAACTGGACTACAGAGGGTCAGGCTGCCAAGGCAAGGCCGCCAGGCTAACCAGCAGCCTTGGGCCTGAAATCGTGTCTAGCTGAAGTCCAAGGTCACGATCTTGCCACTAACCCAGTGGGCATGGGATCTTTCGAAATAAAGCACTGAATTAAGTTGCTTTTCCCAATGTCAGTGACCCTTGAGAGAAACACAGCTCCTGACCCTGAGGCCAGACTTCCATTTCCCATGCTCTCCCACCCCATGGAAATCCCGGCCCCACTGGCAACTCAGGCTCTACCCTGCAAGATGGAGGTCAGCGCCTCTGTGTGCGCCTGTCGGTCAGGCCACTGTTAATCATTCAGTGGCTGGGATTTGGGAAGACCTTTATACACACCACCCTGGGGGAGGACGCGCTGGGAGGATGTGATCAAGCAAACAGTGAAAACTTTGGCGAAGGTAATGCTGGGTTGACGGCATGGGAAGGGGAAATACGGACCTAGACTAACTTCAGCCGGGCAGCACAACCATGGTTTGCTGGATCCCTTGGGTGCCGTGGGCATCCTCAGGGTGCTACCGTGGCTGTGGCCTGGTGTCTAGCAATAGTCAAGAGGCCTCAGGGATGAAGAAGTGGACAAGAGCACCCACGAATGACAAAGGTTAACCACACACTGGGAGGCAGAGGTAGGAGGGTGGCCATGAGTTCGAGGCCACCCTGAGACTACATAGTGAATTCCAGGTCAGCCTGGGCTACCCCCAAAAGAAATAAATAAAAAAACCACACACCAGAGAGGCCAGGTTAGCACTTCCAGTCCCAGGACCACCTGTTTGACACCTAGCATGGAGTGTCTCACCCTCCCTCCAAGCTGCCACTGCTTTGACGGTCACATCCTCCACATGGTTTTTCTCTGACCTCGGCTTCTATCTGCCCCCAGTGTGCTTGCTGGGGAGCTAAACTGGTCCATGTACCAGCCATGTGTATCCGTAGCAGCAGAGAAAAAAAGAAGAAATACCTATTTCAGGGTTACAAGAACAGTACTGCAGCATGCAGCCAAATGCTGCTTTATAATTTTGCATTTTCCACTCCCTGTTGACACATACATAACCCAAATATCCCAGGACCATTCTAAGGGGCTCTGGAGCCCTCTTATCCTTCCTGCCTTGACTGCTGTCACCAACAGGAAGGCATGGTTACCCTATGTGGTAGTTTGAATGGATGTCCCCCCAATAGACTCAGGTGTTATTAAAACTGAGTTTATAGCTTCATCCCTAGGGCATGGGGTGTCACTGGGGGCTGATAGGAATTCCTGCCTAAGGTATGCAGAGTGAGTTCTTCCTGGGTCCCTGCACAGTGCGGGGGGACAGGGGGGACACTGGATTTTTGAGGTAGGGACTCCCTGTAGCCCAGGCTGACCTGGAGTTCATTATGTAGTCTCAGGCTGGCCTCGAACTCTCAGTGATCCATCTACCTCTGCCTCCTGAGTGCTGGGATTAAAGATGTGCGCCACCACACTCAACTCCCTGGGGGTTGTTTTTTTTTTTTTTTGGTGTGGGGGGGGTTTGTGTATGTGTTTCTCTCTGCATGGATCTGTGAAAGGGGGCCAGCTTCTTTCGCATTATGGAACTGCCCCTGGATTTATAAGCCTGAAATAAATCCCATCCCTCCTATAAACTGGGTCTGATTTGAAGATTCATGCCAGCAGCGTGAAGCTGACTACAACACCTCACAATATGTACAGTGGTCGATGTCCACAGACGGTTACCCCTCGTCCAGGCTCAGCAAACACATCCTGACGTGCTAATGGTACTTAATGAGGACATCTGCCATCAGCCAAGTAAGTGGAACTGACAGGACAGTGGAACGAACTCTCTCTGTGGTCGGGTTGCAAATTGCCATTTATCACGTGACCGTAGCTGGACAACTGCATGCCCCAGCACACGTCCGCATGTGCACACAGTTGCATACCCAGTTGCTCTCTCTGACCGCCCAGGGTCAGGCACGGCAGCCGCCCATGACGTCACCTACCGGCACGTCTAAGACACAGGTCATAAATCAGTGATGTTGCACAACTCACTGGGGCTTCTCAAAGTTAAGGAGGGTGACATTTGGAGTAAGACTTGTATTTGCAAAAGCCTGGGTGTTTACTATCCATCTCACTAGTGAATAATTGATAGGTCAGGGTGAGGGATAGGATCCTCCTGCCAAGCGTTTCTGCGAAACCTCAGCTTTCTGTCACTTAGCTGGTTCTTTTGTTTTGAGACAGGATTTCACGTAGCCTAGGCTAGCCTCCAAACTGCTACGTAGCCACGGGTGATCTTGAACTTCTGACCCACCTGCCTCCATCTCCTGAGTGCGGGAATTAAAGGCATGAGCTACCATGCTGGGTTGATGCAATGCTGGGGATCAAACCCATGGCTTGAAGCAGCACTGAGCTACATCCCTATAGCCCCTTTTGTTTCTTTTTTTTTTTTTAATATTTTTTGTTCAACTTTTATTTATTTATTTGAGAGCGACAGACAGAGAGAAAGACAGATAGAGGGAGAGAGAGAGAATGGGCGCGCCAGGGCTTCCAGCCACTGCAAACGAACTCCAGACGCGTGCGCCCCCTTGTGCATCTGGCTAACGTGGGTCCTGGGGAACTGAGCCTCGAACCGGGATCCTTAGGCTTCACAGGCAAGCGCTTAACCGCTAAGCCATCTCTCCAGCCCCCTTTTGTTTCTTTTACGAGCTCCACTGAATATCACTGCATACCATCTGCGTAGCATAGTAGTGACTTGCCCTTGTATATCACTCCTAATTTTCTTTCTTTTTCTTTTTTTTTTTTTTTTTAGCTTTCCAAGGTAGGGTCTCCCTCTAGCCCAGGCTGACCTAGGATTCACACTATGTCATCTCAGGATGGCCTCGACCTCAGAGTGATCCTCCTGCTTCTGCCTCCCAAGTGCTGGGATTAAGGGTGTCTTGCCACCACGCCTGGCCACTCTTAACCCTTTACTAGAGAATGACTAGGGTTGCTTTCTTTTCTTTTAAATCTGTAATATTTTAATTTTGATTTGTTTTGGTTTTTGTTTTTGGAGGTAGAGTCTCATTCTGGCTCAGGCTGACGTGGAATTCACTATGGAGTCTCAGGGTGGCCTCGAACTCACAGCGATCCACCTTCCTCTGCCTCCCGAGTGCTGGGATTAAAGGTGTGCGCCGCCACGCCCGGCTCTTAGTTTGGATTTGTGTTATGTTCTCAATTCAACCACAGGCCAAGATGATAGCAGCACACTGCATCTCTTATTTTACAACCAGAGTTCCTTGAGGAACAGGGCTCTCAAGTAACCCATCTTCAACAATTATTAGCCAATACCTCTGTTGACAGATCCATGTGCACTGGCGAGCATATCTGTGATTGCAAATAAATACATTTGTGCTTCTCCTGGTCTGCAAGTCACTGATTGCACTTTGACCAAAGCAAATTGCCACATCCTATCACTAACTACTACTTGGTGGATCTCCAGCCTTTCTGGGGAGAGTGGGGATGCCCTCCTCAGAGGGACAAGACAAAGAAAAAGAAAAACTTGGGCTGGAGAGATTGCTTAGTGGTTAAGGCACTTGCCTGCAAATCCAAAGAACCCTGGTTTAATTCCCCAGGACCCACGTAAGCCAGATGCACAAGGTGGTGCATTCATCTGGAGTTCGTTTGCAGTGACTGGAAGCCCTGGCGCACCCATTCCGTCTGCCCCTCTCTCTCTCTCTCTCTCTCTCTCTCTCTCTCTCTCTCTCTCTCTGTCTCTTTCCCTCTCTCAAATAAATAAATAAAAACAAAATAAAAAAAAAGAAGAAGAAAAATTTTATTTAGCATACTTGGGGGGCCTTTTCTTTGTAAAAACAGAAGAAAGCAACCCCAGTGAGAGCATCCATTCTCAGAAATAATTTGTCAGGTCTTTTAATAACATTTTTAAATGAGGGTATATATATTTAAGATTTTCATAATACAAGCTTGAAATCCACAGCATTGAACGTATCGGTGATCAAGTTGATATTTCTAAATCAGCTTTCCAGACAAGAACAATTTGGATTCTCAGTACATACTAAGATTATTCTTTTTCTGAAGGCTTTTAAAACCCAGATTACACAAGACCAGAGTCCCATAGTTTAGACTACCAGTGAAATAAAATGATAGGCTATGAGGACGGAAAGAGACCTGAAAGGTCACCTGACCCCTCACTCAGGATTGGAAGCCTCTCTACAGATCCCCCTAACTGAGCATCCAGCTCCTATGACAGTGAGTAATAGATGTAATAGAATAACGGGAGGGAAAAATAATGGTCCCAGATAACAACCATTTTCATATTCCAGCAGATGGACCACAAAAGCAGGTCATCTGATCTGGTCTGCAGTGAATTCTCTCCAGCAAGTAACAGATGATCCTGATCGACAAATAGGTATGTCTGTGAGTCTCACGGCCCAGCAGACATTCAATCAAGTGACAGAGGCGGCTCTGTTTACATTGCAGCCGGAAGGGAAAGCGGGTTCTCAGTGCTCCCCAGGAACACACACACTTCCCCTGCCCTCGCACCTACCTCCTCGCTGGCTTTCAGAAACACAGCGTCCTTTGTTCATAACTGTCCTGCTCACACTGCCGCACCAAACAAGATAATGCTTGGCACACTGTGTGGCACCAAAGGAGGGCTCGGGACCTCTACTTCTAGTGGAGTGAGCATCCCTTTCTTATCTGCAAAACATCTCAACTCTGAAATGCTCCAAGGATCTCAGACTTTCCGAGTTTGAGCACTGACATGATGCTACAAGTGGAAAATTCCACACCTGACCTCATGTGACAGACAAGTCACAGTTGAAACACGGGCACACTAAAAATAGTATGCAAAATTACCTTCAGGGGTATGTGCGTAAGATATGTATGAAACATGCATGCATGTTGTGTTTGGACATGGGTTCTCTGTCCAAAAGATCTTACCATGAATTGGCAAATAGTCATTCAAAATCTGATAGACTTCTGGTCCCAGGGCACTTCTGTTAATGGGAACTCGGCCTGTAGCACCAACAGGATTATAAGCCCTTCAAGGGCCCAGGCTGTAGCTCGCTCATCCCATGCAGATTTAGGACTGTAAACAGGTGCCCTCCCTCCCAGGGTGAGGAGAGCCCAGATTCAAGAGCAACTCTAAGAAAATAAAGACCTGCTGCCCACACTGACATGCACACAAGCTTCAAGAATGAGCAACGTTTGGGTTTTTTTTGTTTTGTTTCTGGTATGAGTGTTTGTATGTGTGTGGATGCAGGTGCGTGTATACATGTGTGAACTTGTGTGTTAAGGCCAGAGGACAACTTCAGGTGCCTTTCTCAGGTATACGATCCACCTTTGGTTGAGATAGGGTCTCTCATTGGCTTGGAGCTAACCTATTAGGCCACACTAGCTGGCCAGTGAAGTCCAGAGGTCCGCATGTCTCTACCTCCCAAGTACTAGGATTACAGGCACATGTAACCACACCTGGCATTTTGTATGGGGACTAGGGATCAAACTCAGGTCCTCAAGCTTGTACGGCAAGCACTTTACCAACTGAGCCATCTCCCAAACCCCTCAAACTCAGTTCAAATACATTTTCTCAAAAGCAAGCACTAAGCCAGGCATGGCGGCTCTCCTAGCACTTGGGAGACCAAGCTGAGAGTTCGAGTCCAGCTTGAAACTACATAGTGAATTCCAGGTCAGCCTGAGCTAGAGTGAAACCCTATCTTGGCAGGGGGGAGGGGAGGAAGGCCAGACCCTGTGCTGTAAACCTGTGATCCAAGCTATTTGGGAGGCTAAGGCCTAAGGATCACAATTTCAAGGTCTGCCTGGGTTACAGCATGAATTCAAGACCAGCCTAAATAACTTCGTGAGACCCTGCCTCAAAATCTTTACATATAGTTTATTTATGTGCAAGCAGAGAGACAGACAGAGAGAATGGGCATGCCAGGACCTCTAGCTGAGAACAAACTCCAGATACACGCAGCACTTTGAGCACCCGGCTTGATGTGGGTCCTGGCGAATTGAACCTGGGTGGTTTTGGCTTTGCAGGGTGGTTTTGGCTTTGCAGGGTGGTTTTGGCTTTGCAGGGTGGTTTTGGCTTTGCAGGGTGGTTTTGACTTTGCAGGGTGGTTTTGGCTTTGCAGGCAAGCGCCTTAACCACTGAGCCTTCTCTTCAGCCCCTCAAAAATTTAACAAAGAAAATGAGAAGAAGAAGTAAAAGGAGAACAGGGAATGCAGCTCAGCACTGGCCCAGCATGTGTCAGGCCCTGCATCCAATCCCCAGGGAGCCGGGGGTAGGGGGTGAACCAGGCAGTGCCCACCTGTAACTTTATAGTCCCAACTATTAGTAAGGCTGATCACTTGAGCCCAGAAGTTTGAGAACAGGTTGAGTGACAGAGCAAGACCCTGTTTCAACTACCAAAAAAAAAAAAAGCAGACAGAGAGTGGGGTGATGTGGTTAAACCTGATCTCCTGATCTAACTGCACTGAAACTCCAACAAGAGAGTTGCTGAGGAGACAGATGACTGCTGACTTGGCATTATACCCAGAGACAGGTCTCCAAGGAGGAAACTGGGAGCTGAGTAGCCTCGGGGGAAACAGGCCTCAAAGAACTGACAACTGTGTCAGTGTTCAGGGGAACAGCCCATGCTCAGGGCACACAGCTCTAAGGAATGCTTGAGAGGCTTCTGACTTTATAGGTACCTTTGAAGGCTGGTGGTTTGCTTGTTTATTTTGTGTTGTGTTACTGCTGCTGTTTTAACAAAGACTCATGGATCCCAAGTTGGCGTCAAACTCACTAAGGAGCCAAAGATGACCTTGAACTCCTGATCCTCCAGGCTCCATAGACACGCACCGTCATACCCAGTTGATGTACTGCGGGAGATCCCACCCAAGGACTCACGCGCGCTAGGCAAGCACTCTACTGACCAAGCTGTAGCCCAGCCCTTGCATTTCTTTTTCTGACTCCCAGCAACTCAATAAAATATGGAGAGACCATAGTGTCCCCATTTTACAGACGAGAAAACCGAGGTCCCTCAAGAAGGCCACTTATTTGCCCAAAATCACACTAGCAATTGGGTGGGGGGGGGAGGTTTACAGCTTTCATGGCCTCTCCATAGTCTATGTCTCTCTTTAGTGGCAATAAAGCAGACAGAGCTTGGGATGGCAAGGGGGAGTTCTGGGCATTGAGAAGAAGGAGCTATGAGAAGAACTTTCAGGAATGAGGAGCAAAGCTGACACAAGATTGCCATCCCAAAACCCAAGGCACAGATGTGAGAACTGCAAAGCCTTGGTCACTGGGTGGTGGCACAGGAGCCCAAACAGACACCGTTGGAAAGGGAAGCTGAGCAGCAGTGGCACTGAGGAGGTCTCCTGAGACTTCATACGCAGGGTTGGGTCTTTGCTCCTTGAGGAAGGCAAAGAAGCACGGGCTCTCCGGGGCGCTTTTCCCCATCATCTATTCAGAGCGCAGCTGCAGAGATGGCTTAGCGGTTAAGGCACTTGCTTGCGAAGCCTGGGCACCCACACTGGACTCTCCAGATCCTACATAAGTGAGACGCACAGGTGATGCAAGGTCGCACACACGCACAACGTGGAGCACGCATCTGGAGTTCAGATGCAGTGGCTGGAGGCCCCGGAGTGGCAATTCTCTCTCTCTCTCTCTCTCATATAAAAAAAAAAAAAAAACATAACACAGCAGTCATATGAATGAATAACCAGAGGCCATGGTGATACCAAATGGACGGGAGTGACTGCAGGCAGTGAAATGGTTAAAGGAGGAAATTTCTTTAGCGTTCAGACATCATGCATTCCCTGACAAGGTCACATAAACAGTCACAGTGGGCTTGTAGGAGGGTGAAAGCTGCCTGGTGAGGCTCCGGGCTGGAACCAACAGGTCCTGCGACAATGGCACCAGCTCCGTGGTGGAGGTGGAGACCCAGAATGCACTGGGCTACAGGTGCCCAAGGAAAGCATGGCTGATCCAGGAATGCAAGAGCCGAAACCAAAGATGACAAACCACGTGTGTCAGATAATATGGGCCCACGAAAGACACCTCGTCTGGAAAGACACTCAGCCAGCGATAAGGACAGAAATCGGGGTACCAGTCATATATACCTCCTCAAAAATCTAAGTCTCCTCTGGGAGCGAATGAAAACCGCCAAGGCACCTCTACCTCACCAGTGAGAATGAGAACATACCTACCTCATGGAACCACTGGGAGGCTACCACATGCACAGTGCCTGGCATCTAGAAGGGAGACACAGAGGTGTTTCTGTCCCTATTAGACCCATGCTCACACCACGGTCCATCTAGGAACCGGCGTTCGCCAAAGCATCCTACCAAAACCTGAAATACAACTACTGCCTCTCAAGGAAATCCAGAAGCCGACCCTGGGTGAGCCACTAATTAAAGGAAATCCCGGACAAAGCTGATTTCAGCAAGATAGGAGAGTAAGAAATCCAACCTCTTGCAGGGAGAGGCCTCGGCCTCTGCTGCCCAAAGCCATGTCCCGGCCCCTGTGGGTCTCCCACGTGACCAGGCGCCTGTCACCTCTCTTCAGCCACAGCACTGCTCCCCTGCTAGGCTCACTGTCTTGGGGCCCTGCCTAGGGTGTTCAGGGCCAGTTGCCAAGCCTCCCCGAGGCGGAGCCTGGCTGGCTTCAAGGAGCAAATCCGGCCCACACTGGTGCTGAGCCGCAATTCAGCGCTGACTCACCAGCTACTCAGGGACCTGGGGCCCCACGGAACAAAACCCAGGCTCTTAGCCATGGGCTGAGGCAGCACCAGCGCCCTCCTCCTGAAGATGCCACTGAACAGAACGTCAAGGAGAGGAAGATTCCCACCCAACTCTGAAGCTGAGGCAGGAGGATCATGAGCTCCAGGCCAGCCTGAACTGAACAAGACCAGATCTCCAAAAATCACACCTACCAAGGAAACCAAAAAAAAAAGTGTGTGGTCTAACCTCTCTCTCAAATAAATAAATATACACACATATATATGTGTGTGTGTGTATATACATATATATATATATATATATATATATATATATATATATATATATATATATACTTTTAAAAAATTGAGTGTTTAAAAAAATAATAATAAGGAAGCAGTTCAGATGGTGGGATTCGGTACCGCCAGAGAATTCGACACTGGGTGAGGGGCAGGGCTGCATGCCCTCTTTCGACTCCTAGTCACTGGCAGTTACCAACACCTCAAGTCACACAGGGTGGCACTGGTGGCTGTGAATGAAAGGGGAAATGGGCCTAGAGATGCTGAAGATGGAGCAGGGGCTCCCCCAGGGTCAGGACCACCCAGAGGGAGGCTGCAAAAGAGGCTCAGACTTCCCAGGCATGTGACCTTGGACAAATGGCCCTGTCTCCTTTCTGTGCCTGTTTCCCTACCTGTGAAATAACAAAAAATACTAGTTTCTATCCCAAAGGTCAATTTGGGATTTTTGTTTGTTTTTGTTTTTCAAGGCAGGGTCTCACTCTAGCTCAGGCTGACTTGGAATTTACTATGTAGTCTCAGGGTGGCCTCGAACTTCTGGCAATCCTCCTACCTCTGCCTCCCAAGCGCTGGGATTAAAGGCAGAGGTAGGGGGATCACCGTGAGTTCAAGGCCACCCTGAGACTAGTGAATTCCAGGTCAGCCTGAGCTAGAGTGAGACCCTACCTTTGGAGGGGGAGGGGGGAAAGCCTTGCTTTTCTTTCTAGAGATACTGATTCCCCAGGTCTGAGAGAAAATGGTGAAGAAAATAATGAGAATAGCACACTGAATATGGAGATCAGAGTGCACAATAAATGTTTGCCTTTAAAAAACAGATATGGAGCCGGGCGTGGTGGCGCATGCCTTTATTCCCAGCACTCGGGAGGCAGAGGTAGGAAGATCGCCATGAGTTCGAGGCCACCCTGAGACTCCATTGTGAATTCCAGGTCAGCCGGGGCTAGAGTGAGACCCTACCTCGCAAAACCAAAAAAATTAAAAAAATAAAATAATAAAACAGATATGGGCTGAAGAGATGGCTTAGCAGTTAAGGCACTTGCCTGGGAATCCTAAGGACCCAGGTTTGATTCTTCAGGTCCTACATAAGCCAGATGCACATAGTGGTACATGCGTCTGGAGTTCATCTGCAGTGGCTAGACGTCCTGGTGTACCCATTCTCTCTCCATCTCTCCCCTCACCCCCGCCTCTGTCTGTCTCTAATAAGTAAAGAAAAAGAAAGAAGAATAAAAACCAGATACTGTTGGGGCTGAGGAGATGGTTCAGCTGGGGAGACCACTTTCCACACAAGCAAGAGGACCTGAGAGGTATGAATTCAAGCCCTAGCACCCCATGTAACAAGCCGGGCATGGCCATGCACACCTGTAACCTCAGTCCTGTGGGAGGCGAGACCAGAGAATTGCTGAAGCTCATTGGTCAGTCAGTCTGACCAAAAAAAAAAAAAAAAAAAAACTGGCAGCTCCAAGTTCAGTAGGATAGTCCATCTCAGGGAAATAATGAGGAAGAGTAATGGCATCAGACACCCTCCAGAGGCACACACATGAGACACAGACATCTACATACACTCTATCTACATACCCCACACACACAGCCCACATACTACACACATATGTAAAAATAAAAATTAAAAATAGGGGCTGAGGAGATGGCTCAGCAGTTAAGGTACTTGCCTGCAGAGCCTAAAGACCTAGGTTCAATCCCCTAGTACCTACATAAAGCCAGATGCACAAAGTGGCACATGCATTTGCACTGGCTAGAGGCCCTGGCATGCTCATTCTCTCACTCTCCCCTCTCTAATAAGTAAATTAATATTTAAAAAAAATTAAAAATAGATACCGCCGGGCGTGGTGGCACACACCTTTAATCCCAGCACTCGGGAGGCAGAGGTAGGAGGATTGCCGTGAGTTCAAGGCCACCCTGAGACTACAGAGTTAATTCCAGGTCAGCCTGGACCAGAGTGAGACCCTACCTCGAAAAACCAAAAAAAAAAAAAAAAAAAATAGATACCATCTACAAATGTTATGGGTCAATTAGAAATAAAGAATAAAGAATTTCAACCAGCCGGGCGTGGTGGCGCACGCCTTTAATACCAACACTAGGGAGGCAGAGGTAGGAGGATCGTAGTGAGTTCGAGGTCACCCTGAGACTATATAGTGAATTCCAGGTCAGCCTGAGCCAGAGTGAGACCCTTCCTCGAAAAACCAAAAAAAAAAAAAGAATTTCAACCAGAAACAATCCAGCCAAGGATGTGGAGCTCAGTGGTAGGGTACTTGGCTAGCATGCGGAAGGGCCTGGGTTTGATTCCACAGTACAGGGGAAATAACAGACACCAAACTATAATAATGGTGAAGCACCAAGCTTACGGGCAGATGATGGAGGAGAGCTTGCACAAAAGGCAGAGGAAAACATCTAAGGGAAAAGTCACAACCTTGTTGGCACTCTGTGGTAACTGTCATTCCCTGCCCAGGATTTTTAACTCCTTGTGGATTAGACTGCCATCCTACTGTGGTCACAGAGGTCAAAAACAAAATATATTCTTGTGCTAGGCATGGTGGCAAATACATATAATCCTCTTAGCACATGGGAAGCTGAGACAAGAGGATCAAAAGTTTAAGGCCAGCCTGGCAACATATTGAGAGCCTATCCCCCCGCTTAAAAAAAAAAAAAAAAAAGCTACAAAGGGGTCTTGGAGAGAAGGCTTAGTGGTTAAAGTGCTTGCCTGTATTGCCTAAGGACTCAGGTTCCATTCCCCAGAACTCACATAAACCAGATACACATGGTGGTACATGTGTCTGGAGTTCATCTGCAGTGGCTAGAGGCCCTGGTGAGCCCATTGTCTCTCTCCCTCTCTCAAATAAATAAATAAAATATTTTTTTTTAATTTTATTTATTTGAGAGAGAAGAGGAAGCAGAGAGAGAGGGGAAGAAAGAGAATAGGCGCATCAGGGCTTCTAGCCACTGCAAACAAACTCCAGATGCATGTGCCACCTTGTGTATCTTGCTTACATACATGGGTCCTGGGGAATTGAACCTGGGTCCTTAGGCTTTGCAAGCAAACACCTTAACTGCTAAGCCATCTCTCCAGCCCAACAAACAAAATATTTTTTTATTTTTATCTATTCGTTTGGCAGAGGGAAAGAAAGAGAGAGAATGGGTGCACCAGGGCCTCCAGCCACTGCAAACGAACTCCAGACACATATGCCACTTTGTGTATCTGGCTAACATGGGTCTTGGGTAATCAAACCTGGGTCCTTTGGTTTGCAGGCAAACGCCTTAACTGCTAAGCCATTCCTCCAGCCCAAATAAAATATTTTTAAAAACGCCACTGCAAAAATACTTTAGGCCAGGTGTGGTGGTGGCGCACACCTTTAATCCCAGCACTCAGGAAGCAGAGGTAGGAGGATCATTGTGAGTTCAAGGCCAGCCTGAGACTACAAAGTGAGGTCCAGGTCAGCTTGGGCTAGAACAAGACCCTACCTCAAAAAAAGGGGGGAGCTGGAGAGATGGCTTAGTGGCTGAGGTGCTTGCCTACAAAGCCTAAGGACCCACATTTGACTCTACAGATCCTACATAAGCCAGATGCACAAAGGTGAGCCAAGGCCGGGTGTGGTGTCTTTAGTCCCAGCACTTGGAAGGCAGAGGTAGGAGATCGCCATGAGTTTGAGCCACCCTGAGAGTACATAATGAATTCCAGGTCAGCCTGAGCTAGAGCAAGACCCTACCTCCGGGAAGAAAAAAAAATGCCACAAAGGTGAGGCAAGCGCAAGGTCACACATGCCCACTAGGTGGTGGAAGCATCTGGAGTTTGACTACAGTGGATGTGGCCCTGGCATTCCAATTGTGTCTGTCTTTCTGTCTCTCTGTCTCTCTCTCTCTAAAAAAATAAAAATAAAAAGTACTTTAAAACACACCACACCACACTCCCATAAATTTAGAAAACTGTCCACCGGGAAAGCAGTGGTCACTGCTTCTCAAAAACGCCTGCTTGCATGTGCCTTGCGACAGGGAAGGCGAGCTAATCCCGCTGCTCTGCAAGCCAGGAAGGTCAAGGCTAAGAGTGTCCTGAGAGTCTACTGAGTGGGAAGAAAGGAGGGACACTGGTTTGGTCACCAGTCCCTGAAAGGACAATAAAAGGGCGGGCCTGCACACACCCATGGGAGACGAGAGGAGGAGACGCTCAAGGACCCCATACAAGACCAGGGAAATGCAGTCCCGGTTGTGGACGAGGTACAAATGCTAGAGTCGGTACCTGAGGGTCAGAACCACCATGGCCTTCTCTGCCAACTGTGGAAGGATCTGAAGTCATGAAGACCTCAAAGGGCTCTGCCTCCTCTTGGCTGGGTGCCCAGGCACACCAACACACAGCCTTGGGACAAGGGGCACGGACCCACTCTCCCTTGCCACACTGGCTCCAAAGTGCATCAGCTGGGAGTCGATTAACATTTATGCTTTCCAGGAGTTCTGCAGGGAGCTGGTGTTGATGGCCAGAAGTGCAAATGACAGAAAGACAGACACTGTTCTTCTCTAATTACCATAGAGCCTAAGTAACAGCCATGTGGCAAGGTTCTAGATGCTTCTTTTTTTTTTTTTTTTTTTTCTGGCCTGTGTATGAGTGTGGCATGCAGAAATGTGTGTATGTGTTTCATATGTGTGTTCAGATGCTCATGTGCACGTGTATGCACACACGGAGACCAGGATTGACATCAGATGTCTTCCTCAATCTTTATTTTAGTCATTTGGTCAGGATCCCTCACTGAACCCAGAGCTCACCAATTCAGCTAGTCTACCTAGCCAGCGAGCCCCAACGTTCTCGAGCACTGGACCCCCAGGCCCTAGAACCACAGAAGCGTTCCGCCGCCACACCCAGCATTTGTGTGGGCTCTGGGGAACCCACACTCGGGTCTTCACACTTGCTGTGTAAGCGCTTTACCAACAGAACACCATCTCTCCAGTCCCTTCATGTCTTAAAGGACATTAAAAATGCCTCCAAATACCTCTCCTTGGCTTGAGAGTTTAAGCCACATTTTGCATTCTGAAGACCACTTAGAAGATCCACTGGTGTATCAGAGCTCCAGTGAGAGTAAGAGCTTAGAATGAACCATCTAGAATCTACAATGGGTGGTTCATCCATCCTGTGATTCTACCCCACACAAGCCAATGTCCTAGGGGCATCAAAAAAAAAAAAAAAGAAAGAAAGAAAGAAAGAAAGAAAGAAAGAAATTAAGAAAGAAAGAAAGAAAGAAAAGAAAAGACAAGAAAAGAAAAGAAAAGAAAAGAAACAAGCTGGGCGTGGTGGTGAACACCTTTAATCCCAGCACTTGGGAGGCAGAGGCAGGAGGATCACCTTGAGTTCAAGGCCACCCTGAGACTACATAGTGAATTCCAGGTCAGCCTGGGCTACAGTGAGACCCTACCTCAAGAAAAGAAAAAAAAAAAAAGTAGCTAGGGAGATGGCTTAGTGGTTAAAGGTGCTTGTCTGCAAAGCCTAAGGACCCAGGTCTGATTCCCCAGGAGCCACATAAGCCAGATGCACAAGGTGGCACTTGTGTCTGGAGTTTGTTTGCAGTGGCTGGAGGCCCTGGGGCACCCATTCTATCTGCCTCTTTCTCCCTCCTCCATCCCTCCCTCTCTCTCTCTTTTTTTTTCTCTCTCTCTCTCTCCAATAAATAAATTAATTTAATTAAATATTTAAAAAAGAAAGAAAGAAGAAAGTCAGTCAGTCTTAGGGACAGGGGACCAGATATCATCAACAATGGGGGAGCCCAGAAGAGGCCTCTTAACACCAACCCTTCCAGCCAACAAGCACGTGACCTATGTGGCCCTGGAGGGCAGTGCGCACATGCCTAGCACATGCTAAATTCCACCCTCGGAGCACACTGCAAGCATCCCCGGGCCCACATTAGCTCTAAGCAAAGACCGGACCCTACACTGTATTCTCTGCGAGGATATGCGATTAGGATACCCTAACTCAGTGCCTACCCAAGAATGTTGCAGATAATGCAACAATGTTTTTGTTTTTCTAAGAGGGCTTGTAACAAAAAAAGGATGAGAGGTAATTCATGTGTCCAATCAAGTAATTGTTCGGCCTTCTAAATCTAAAGGAGAGGGACAAGGCTGGAGACACGGCTTAGCGGTTAAGCGCTTGCCTGTGAAGCCTAAGGACCCCGGTTCGAGGCTTGGTTCCCCAGGTCCCACGTTAGCCAGATGCACAAGGGGGCGCACGTGTCTGGAGTTTGTTTGCAGAGGCTGGAAGCCCTGGCGCGCCATTCTCTCTCTCTCCCTCTATCTGTCTTTCTCTCTGTGTCTGTCGCTCTCAAATAAATAAATAAAAAATAAATAAAATATTTAAAGGAGAGGGACAGGAAGGAAGATGGAGAAGAGTTATGAAGGCAAACAAGCGGTCCTGCTGAGGTACAGGGACATCCAGGGAAGTGTCCTAGAGGCATAGCTGAAGGTATGCGAGGCATCCGAAAATACCAACAATCCAAGACAGCGGGCACATCTCTGGAGAAGGAAGGACTGGGATTAGGAATGATTGTTGAGGAAGACTTTGTTATTTACTTTGTTTTTTTCTTGTACTACAGGATTTGCATTTTTCCCCTACAGAGAAAATGTTCGTGTACTATTTATGCAATGAAATTCCCATCTACTCATTTTTTTTTTTTTTTTAAACAGAACAGAAACAGACCTACTGGAATCTGGCTTGCAAGCTCAGCAGTGCAGAACCTGTGCTTCCAGCCAGCAGGGTGTTTGGTTGGCAGCCCGGATCTTATTTCAGTAGCATAAGCACAACTCGGGAACTCTGTGGAAACTCGGGGGATGGTTAAATTTAGATACCAGTTCAAGGAAGAGGCAGGGAGGGAAAGAAAGCATGTCATGGGGGACTTCTAGTAATCCGAGGGGACATCCTTGGAGTAAGTCCAGTACGTCCAAGCCAGCACTTGCAGGGTTCCAACTCAACACACCATAGGCACACACGCCACTAAGGCAACTGCCCACTCGTGCTTCTTCCACAAGAGGATGAGGGGACTGAGCCCTGACTTCCATCGGGAATCAGGATTTGTAACATCATGGATCCCTTGGGCTAACGAAAAGGAAGAACTATGGTTGCAGAAATGCCTCAGCGGTTAAGGTGCTTGCTTACAAAGCCTGATGGCCTGGGTTAGATTCCCCAGCACTGACATAAAGCCAGATGTACAAAGTGGTGCATGCATCTGGAGTTCATTTGCAGTGGCAGGAAGCCCTGATGCACCTATACACACACACACTCTCTCTCTCTAATAAATAAATACACACATACACACACATATGTCTATATGTACGTGTATATATGTATGTATGTATCTATATGCGGGTTTTTCATTTCTTCAAGGCATGGTCTCACTCTAGCTCAGGGTGACCTGGAATTCACTATGTAGTCTCAGGCTGGCCTAGAACTCACAGTGATCCTCCTACCTCTGCCTCCTGAGTGCTGGGATTAAAGGCATGTGCCAACCAGCACACCCGGCCTTAAAAATATTTTTTAAAAAAGGAAGAACTGCCAGGCATGGTGGCATACACCTTTAATCCCAGCACTCAGGAGGCAGAGGTAGGAGAATCGAGTTTCAGGCCACCCTGAGACTACATAGTCTGGCTAGAGCAAGACCCGACATCAAAAAACCAAAAATAATTAAATAAACAAAAATAAAAAATAAAGGAAGAACCTGAACAGCCATTAGACAACTACACAAATATCCAAATAGGATATTGATTGATTGGCTGATTGACATGAAAAGGCTCTAATCCTGGACCTTATATATGGTAGGAAAGTGTTCTACCACTGAGCAACAGCCCCAGCCTCTGACACTTATTTAAATACACACACACACACACACACACACACACACACATACACAAAATGTCTCCATTTCTTAGAAACATACTTTATTTATTTATTTATTTATTTTTGGTTTTTCAAGGTAGGGTCTCAGTCCAGCCCAGGCTGACCTGGAATTCACTATGTAGTCTCAGGGTGGCCTCGAACTCATGCAATCCTCCTACCTCTGCCTCCTGAGTGTTGGGATTAAAGGCGTGCGCCACCACCCCCAGCTTTTAATTTTTTTGAAGCAGGGTCTTCTATATCATAAGCTGACCAAGGATGAACTTGAGCTTCTGATCCTCCTGTTTCCCCCTCCCAAGTGCTGGGGTGACAGATTTGTGCCCCCACACCCAGTTTATGTGGCGCTGGGGATCAAAGCCAGGGCTTTGTGCATGCTTTATGCAAGCCCTCCGCCCACTGAGCCACTTCCCTAGCCCACAATTATTACAGCATGAACTGACTAGGGAAAATGAACCTACAGGGATAGAAGTAGTACTTCCCTTTGGGGTGAGAATTGCCTGAAAAGGAACATTTCTGGGGTGACAGGTGTCATAGTTTGAATGAAAAGTGTCCCCACAGCCTTGAGTGTTTGTGATTAAGCCTCATGCCTGATCCGCAGCTGGTGGTAATTTGGGAGGTGGAGCCTTGCTGGACTTCTGCCCACCTGTGTGATACCAGCTCACGCTTGCTCCTTCCTGCCAGCTGCTGTGGCAAGATGCCATGGCCAACCTCTGCTCGGCCTCTGCCTATCGCCTTCCTCCCCGGAATGAAGTCTCCCCTCAAGACTGTGAGCTGAAATAAACTTTTCCTCCGATAAACTGCTTTGGGTTGGGTGTTTTGTCCCAGCAACAAAAGGGTAACTACTATAATGGGTATCATGATAGTTTGAATATATGGCCTGCCCCCCACCCCGCCCGCCATAGACCCAGGTGTCATTAAAATTGATAAAGTGACTTTGCAGCTTCTGCCCCTAGCTGGCCGACTCCTGCGGCTGGAGGGGGGGGGGGGGAGACTGTTGCATGTCACTTCAGGTAGATCTGAATTCCAGCCTAAGGTATGCAGAGAAGCGTGAGCTCTAGGGGTCCTGCTACAGTAGGTTTGTGCTTGCTTGCCCGTGGTGCTGGTTCTCTGCTTGGATCTGTGAAAAGAAGTCAGCTTTTTCTACCATTGATGGACCTTCCCCTGGATCTATAAACTGAAATAAACCCTTCCTCCCACAGGCCCGTAAACTGTGTCTGTTTGGAAGTCCATCCCAGCAATGTGCAGCTGACTACAACAGGTATGTTGTGTCTTTATATGAATTTTTTTTAAAATATTCTATTTATTTGAGAGAAAGGCAGATAGAGAACAGCCACACCAGGGCCACTAGCCACTGCAAAAGAACTTCAGATGCATGCACCACCTTGCATATCTGGCTTATGTGAGTATTGGGGAAATGAACCTGGGTCCTTAAGCTATGCAGGCAAGTGCCTTAATCACTAAACTATCTCTCTCCAGCCCTTTTATATTTTTTTGTAATATTTTTTATATTTTATTATTTATTTGTCAGGAAAGAGAGAGAGAAAGAAAGAATGGATGGGTGTGTCAGGGCCTCCAACCACTGCAAATGAACTCCAGATAAATGCACCACTTTGTGCATCTGGCTTGCATGGGTACTGGGGAATCAAACCCAGGTTGCTAGGGTTTGTAGACAAGTACCTTAATGGCTGAGCCATCTCTCCAGCCCCTAATAGTACTTTTTTTTTTTTTTTTTTTTTTTTTTTTTGAGATAGGGTCTCACTCTAGCCCAGGCTGGCATGAAATTCACTATGTAGTCTCAGGTTGGTCTTGAACTCACAGCAATCCTCCTACCTCTGCCTCCCAAGTGCTGGGATTAAGAGTGTACACCACCATGCCCAGCCAAACAACTTTTTCAAAACCGATTAAACTGTATTTAAATTTTTTTGTTTATTTGTATTCATTTATTTGAGAGTGACAGACAAGAGAGAAAAAGGCAGATACGGACAGGGAGAATGGGTGCACCAGGGCCTCCGGCCACTGCAAACAAACTCCAGATATGTGCGCCCCCTTGTGCATTTGGCTAACGTGGGTCCTGGGGAATCGAGCCTCGAACCGGGGTCCTTAGGCTTCACAGGCAAGCGCTTAACTGCTAAGCCATCTCTCCAGCCCTAAACTGTATTTAATCTAGGTCTCAAAAAAAAAATTCACTCAAACGTAACCTCTCTCCCAGATACACAGAACTCTGAACTGTCCCCTAGGACACTGGAAATAGCTGTGCTCAGTAAGGTGTGGAGTACCACAGCGACAGCCACCACAAAAATAGATAACAAGATTAAAATGTGTAGAGGATACATGAATTTAAGACCAGCACAGCAAAGAGCAGTGTATGTTCAGCAGCAGTAATAGAAAAAGGTTTTCTGGTTGTTTGTTTTTTTATTTTTATTGACAACTTCCATAGTTATAGACAATAAACCATGATAATTCCTCCCCTCACGTCCCCTTTCACAACTTCACTCTCCATCATATCCCCTCCCCATCTCAATCAGTCAGTGGAAAGTTTTAATAGTTCCTGCACTCAGCCACTGACTATGGTTGGGGTCTTGTTTTTGTTTATTTGTTTGTTTGAGGCAGAATCTCACTCTACCCAGGCTGACCTGAACTTACTCTACATCCCAGGCTATCCTCCAACCTCATACTTCCCATGGCTAGGATTGCAGGCGTGAGTAACCACACCCAGCTCTGTGGTTATTTATAAATAGAGTTTTAGGTTTGCCAATGGACTCAAAGGACAAAAGACTTAAAACTGCAATTTCTTAACACGCTTTTTAAATTTATTTGTGACCAGGGTCTCACGCCACTGCAAATGAATTCCAGATGCATGTGCCACTTGGATATATCTGGCTTTATGTGGATACTGAGGAATGGTACCTGGACTGGCAAGCTTTGCAAGCAAGTACCTTTAACCAGTAAGTCAGCCCTTTATAGAAGTTCAATTTTTCAGAAAAAAAAAAAAAAAAAAAAAGTGGAGCTGGAGAAATGGCTCAACACAGTCATGGTGACAGACAACATACGAGTCACAAGTGGAAATAACGGAGACCCGATCCCATCACAGACAAGGTTCAGTGGCACACGACTGTCATCCCACACGTGTGAGGCGAAGGCAAGAAGATCACTCCAAGCTCAAGGCCAGCCTGCGCCTAATACTGATTTTTCAAATGCTAGAACAAGAGCATGAATCACACAGAGACAAAAATCATCTGACAGAGCCAGGCATGGTGGCGCACGTCTTTAATCCCAGCACTCTGGAGGCAGAGGTAGGAGAATCACTGTGAGTTCCAGGCCACCCTGAGACTGCATAGTGAATTCCAGATCAGCCTGGGCTAGAGTGAGACTCTACCTCAAAAACTGAAAGAAAAAAAAAAAAAATCATCTGGTGATCATCCCTAAAGATGAGACAAACCTCTATGCCCTTCGTGCAGGTCTCTAAGAAACTCTTGCTGTGTGAGTTCACAGAAGCGGTACCTACAAGAAGTCACCTAAATATGTCAGTAAGGGCTTGCTGCTTACGCTAAAGAACCCAACTTTGATCCCCATACCCTATGGGAATAGCCCCAAGCTTCAGGAGCTCTGGGACTCCCAAATGCTGACGCTGATGCTGGCACCAAGATGTGAGGTAGACACAGGAACATACACACAACACACACACAAATAAATGATCAAATTGTACATGTAAGAGCTGGGCATGATGCCTCACACTTGTAATTCCAGCAGCCTAGGAGGCTAAGGCAGGTGAGTTGCTACTAGTTTGAAGCCAGCCTGGTCTACAAAGCAAAACATTGTCTCAAACACCAAAAACAGGGGCTGGGGAGATGACTCCATGGCTGACACTTGCCTGCAAAGCCTAACAACCTGGATTCAATTCTCCAGGACCCACATAAAGTCAGATGCACAAAGTGGTACATGCGTCCAGGGTTGTTTGTAGCAGCTAGAGGAGCTGGCGTGCCCACTTTTTTTTTCTCTCTCTCTCTCTCACTCCTTGTAAATAAAATTGAAAAAAACATTTTTTTTTTTTTTGAGGTAGGGTCTCACTCTATCCCAGGCTGACCTGGAATTCACTATGTAATCTCAGGCTGGCCTCAAACTCACAGTGATCCTTCCACCTCTCCCTCCCAAGTGCTGAGATTAAAGCAATTAAAGCGTGTGCCTCCACACCTGGAGTTTTGTTGTTTTTTGAAGTAGGGGCTCACTCTAGCCCAGGCTGACCTGGAACTCACTCTGTAGTCTCAAGGTGGCCTTGAACTCACAGTGATCCTCCTACCCCTGCCTCCTGAGTGCTGGAATTAAAGGCATGCACCACCACACCCAGCTAAATAATCTTTTTTTTTTTTTTTTAACTTGCACTGTGGGCTGGGGAGATAGCTTGTTGCAGTCAGGTTTGCATTGCTGGTAGAAATCACCCAACCAAGAGCAGCTTGTGGGAAAAAAAAGAGTTTTATTTTGGTAGAATGATTGCTTAGCATGCATAAGGCCCTGAGTTTGACCCTCAGTATCACATAAACCATCTAGTCAAGAGTTCAAGGTCATCCTCTGATCTACAGATCATAGGAAGAAAGGAAGGAAAGAAGGAAGGAAGGGAGGGAGGGAGGGAGGAAGAGAGGGGATGAAAAAAATGTACCTGTCCCTGACTCACTAACTTACTTGTTGCTAAACCATAAGCAGAGTACTGAACACATGGTTCTGGTTAGTGGATTCCACAGTAGGGAAGATGAGGAAAGAAAAGGAATGCCCCCAGGTACCTCGCGGCCCTCCGTGTCCAGCTGACAAGCTAGCATCCAACCGTGGGGCCTCATCTCATCACTCAGAATGGACCTGGCCAATGACCACATGACCCTCCATCATTATTTGCTATTTCCCTCTGCTTTCTTGCTTTTCCTAAGGACCCAATTCAATTTTCAGCAGCTCAGAGGCCACACACTGGATCCTAACCCATCTCAAAATAGTTCCCTCCAGGGCTAGAGAGATGGCTTCGTGGTTAAGGTGAATGCCTGTGAAGCCTAAGGACCCAGGTCAGCCTGGGCTAGAGTGAGACCCTACCTACATCAGAAAAAAAAAAAAAAGAGCCACGCATAGTGGCACACACCTTTAATCCTTAATCCCGGACTCAGAAAGCAGAGGCAGGAGGATTGCCATGAGTTTGTGGCCACCCTGACACTACATAGTGAATTCCAGGTCAGCCCAAGCTACAGCAAGACCCTACCTCGAATAAAAAAATAAATAAATAAAAACAAAAATAAAGGAGAGAAAGAGACTTCACATTTATTCCTTACTAAATTTTTTTTTCCTTTTTTCAAGGTAGGGTTTCATGCTAGCCCAGGCTAACCTCAAATTCACAGTGATCTTCCTACCTCTCCCTTTGGGATTAAAGGTGTGCACCACCATGCCTGGCTTTCTTTCTTTTTTAATTTGGGCTCTTCATTTTAGATGATTTCTGTTGTTGATGTTTTTTTTTTTTCAGGCATGGTCTCACTCTAGCCCAGGCTAACCTGGAATTCACGATATAGTCTCAGGCTGGTCTCAAACAGTGATCCTTCTACCTCTGCCTCCAGGGTGCTGGGATTAAAGGCGTGCACCACCCCACCTGGCCATTTCAGATGACTTTGAACCATGGTTTACTGTGAAATAAGTGATCCCTCCTAGCTCCATGCCACTAGCAAATATGATAAACATTTCCCCTGCATCTTCACCCTCAATGCTGGAAAACTTTTGAACTGATCAAAGCCAAGAATAGACCCCTATGGCACGTAAATTCAGACCTCTTTCCAGGCTGACTCAGCGCCAATAATTAACAGGTTTTGCATATGACTGTCAAACTAAATTAATAACACCACACAGCCCACATTTTACCACCTATGATTTAATATGAACAATCATGTCTTTGAAAAAAATAACACTGTTACTTTACTAAAGCCAAAATGTAGCAGAGTCGCTGCCTCACCCCTTCTTAACCATCATATAAAACAGGAAATGGATTTGACAGGACTCAGCTGACTTTTAATTACCCCTGCATTCTGCAGCCCACATTGTTAAACAAAATGCATGAGAGCTACAGCTGTTTTGGTTTGTTTAGACACTGTAGCCCAGGCTGGACTTGAACTTGCAATCCTCCTACCTCAAACTCCCAAGTGCAGGGATTATAGGCTCAAACTACCATGTCTGGCTTGTAAAAACAGTATGTTTCTCCTGCCTATAAAAAGCCCACCTCTTCCCTTTAAAAAGCCACCTCCTGAAACCCTCCCAGGGGTAAAGAACGAGAAACAAGAAACGGCTCTTCTCTTACCACTGACTCACGAAACCAAAGCTACTGAGAGTCTAATGTCATTCAGCACTTGACAGCGGTGACTCACATCTCACCAGGTTATTACCCCAACATCATCCTCGGAGATACGTGCCCAAAGTCACCAGCTAACCACCACAGTCAGAAGTGCGAAATGGAGATGCTTGAGAGAGAACTTGGAGTCAGGAAGTGTACCTCAGCCTTTGATCCCAGCACTTGGGAGGCAGAAGTAGGATTGCTGTGAGTTCGAGACCAGCCTGGGATTACAGAGTGAGTTCCAGGTCAGCCTGTGATAAAGTAAGACCCTACCTTGAAAAAAAAAAAAAAAGAAGTGTGCCTCCCTCTAAAGGATATGGACTAAAGCCTGCTCTAAAGAATACCATTCCAAGGCTGGAGAGATGGCTTAGTGATTAAGGCACTTGCCTGTGAAACCTAAGGACCCAGGTTCAATTCTCCAGGTCTCAAACAGCTGCTGATGGTGCCACATAGTCCCTGTCTGTGCAGCGTCTCTCCCACACCTGCTTCTCCTCTTGCCTTTGGATACAGGAGTGACTCAGACAGCCAGGACAATCCTGAGTTCCTTATATATACCTGCAAGCCCATTTTTCTAATAAGCCAATACTCACAGGTTCCAGTGATTATGACATGGACATATAATGGGGAACACCATGGTTTAACTAACTAAACCATCTCATCAGGGGAAAATTCCCCCTACTTCAGTATCTATGGAGATAAGGCCCTATATCTCACCAGCCCTTCACATTATAAGATTATTCCCCAGCAGAAAATACAGTTGGATGTTGTTAGACAACTAAGGTATGCCCAAGAAATGACCACAGTGCTGGTACTAATGTGTATCTGTACAATATTGGCAGTATAGAGTACAAGAGCCCCTGTGATGCATGCTGTTTGGGGGACAGAGTGGCTTCATACAGAATGATGAAGTCATTGTCCTCAGTTACAGATATTGGTGGTCTAGGAGAGAAAGGAAATGCCAGGCAAAGATGCAATAAATGAGCCGGGCATGGTGGTGCACACCTTTAATCCCAGCACTCGGGAGGTAGAGGTAGGGAGATTAGCATGAGTTCAAGGCCACCCTGAGACTCCATAGTGAATTCCAGGTCTGGGCTAAAGTGAGACCCCACCTCGAAAAACCAAACAAAAAAAAGATGCAAAAAATGGGGCTGGAGAGATGGCTTAACAGTGAAGGCACCTGCCTGTGAAACCTAAGGACCCAGGTTCAATTCTCCAGGTCCCATGTAACAGTGCACAAGGTGATGCAGGCGTCTGGATTTCGTTTGCAGTGGGTGTGCCCATTCTCTCCCCCACCCCCAATGTGTGTCTTGAATAAATAAATAAAAATTTTTTAATTAAAAAAATTCTATACCAATACCTCCAGGCCCTACCTAGCAGCTTCCTCACAAAGTGCTGGTTACTTATCTAAAACAAATTCACGGGCTGGAGAGATGGCTTAGCGGTTAAGCACTTGCCTGTGAAGCCTAAGGACTAAGGACCCCGGTTCGAGGCTCGATTCCCCAGGACCCACGTTAGCCAGATGCACAAGGGGGCGCACGCATCTGGAGTTCGTCTGCAGTGGCTGGAGGCCCTGGCGTGCCCATTCTCTCTCTCTCTCTCTCTCTCTCTCTCTCTCTCTCTCTATATATATATATATATATATATATATATATATATATATATATATATATCTGCCTCTTTCTCTGTCTGTCACTCTCAAATAGATAAATAAAAATAATAAATAAAACAAATTCACTACTCACAAATATCTTAGAATCCAAGGGAAATAGCTAAGTTGGTTAAAGTGGATCTGAGTTTGATCCCCAGAACCCATGCAAAAAAAAAAAAAAAAGCCATGCATGGTGGCCCACTTGTAACCCCAGTGCTGGGGAGGGAGGGAGAGACAGGTGAATTCCTGGGGTTCACTGGCCAGCCAGTCCAGCCTACTTGGCAAGCTTCCAGTGAGAGAAATCTTATCTCCAAAAAAAAGAGGGGGCTGAAGAGATGGCTTAGTGGTTAAGGCACTTGCCTGCAAAGCCTAAACACCCAGGTTCAATTCCCCAATACCCAAGTAAGCCAGACACAGGATGGCGCATGTGTCTGGAGTTCTTTTGCACTAGCTAGAGGCCCTGGCATGCCTATTCTCTCTATGTGCCTCTTTCTCTCTCTCAAACAAATAAATAAAATATTTAAAAAATAAAAATGGGGGCTGGGAAATAGCTTAGCAGTTAAAGGCACTAGCTTGCAAAGTCTGATGGCCCAGGTCCAATTCCCCAGTACCCATGTAAAGTCAGATGCACAAAGTGGCATATGCATCTGGATGAGTTGTGTTTGCAGTGGCAGAAGGCCCTGGCACACCCAAATTCCTTCCTTCCCTCCCTCCCCCCTCTCTCTGCTTGCAAATAAATAATAAATACAAAAAAAATTTAATGGTGGATGGTGGGGCTGGAGAGATGGCTCAGCACTTAGGTTTGATTCCCCAGTACCCACAAAAACCAGATGTGCAAAGTGGCACATATGTCGAATTCATTTGTAGTGGCCACAGGCCCTGAGCATCCATTCTTTCTCTCTATCTGCCTCTCTCTGTCAAATAAATAAATAAAAGATCTTTTTTTAATTGGTGGATGGTGCTTAAAGAATGGCATCCAAGGTTGTCCTTGGGCCTCTCCACTCACACATCTGTGTACCTGCACACACATATTAACACACACACACACACAATCTGCCACATTCTTATCAGTGGCCACCCAGAGCCCATGACATAGATACCAAATTCCATGGCTTGGTATTCAAAGGCCTTGAAACTTGAGGTCGCAAAGCCAAATGCCTACAGGACTCAGCAGGCGATGTCAAGCAATTGGCCTGAAGCAACAGGGTGTACTGGGACCAGAACAACTGAGAACCATAAGGCCTGTCTCTTGCCCATAGCAGACAGCCGTCCCCCCGCTCAAGATAACTGCCAAGTCTACCTCTCAAAAAGAACTCCGAGGCTAGGTGGGGATGTAGTTCAGTAGGCAGAATGCCTGCCTAGCAGGCACAAAGCTCCGAGTTTGATCTCTAGCACCTCATAAACCCAGCACAGTGGCACATACCTCTAATCTCAGCCCTTAGGAGATGGAGGAGGTAGAGGATCAGAAGTTCAAGATCACCTTCAGCTACATAGCAGTTTTTTTTGTTTTTTTTTCTTTTTTTTTAATTTTTATTAACATTTTACATAGCAGTTTTGAGGCTAGCCTGGGCTATATAAGACCCTGCATCAAAAGAAAAAAAAAAAAAGCTGGGTGTGGTGGCACACGCCTTTAGTCCCAGCACTTGGGAGGCAGAGGTAGGAGGATTGCCAAGAGTTTGAGGCCACCCTGAGAATACAGAGTAAATTCCAGGTCAGCCTGAGCTACAGTGAGATCCTACCTCAAAAAAAAAAAAAAAAAAAAAAAAAACTCAGGCTGGAGATGACTTAGTGTTGAAGGCGCTTGCCTGTGAACCCCAAGGACCCAGGTTCAATTCCCCAGGACACACGTAAGGCAGATGCATAAACTGACACATGTATCTGAAGTTCATTTGCAGTGGCTAGAGGTCCTGGCACACCCATTCTCCCTCTATCTGCCCTCTATCTGCCTCTCTCTCTTTTTTTTTTTTTTTAAAGCCCCAATGCCAGAGGTTTTTCAGAACTGTTTGAAATGTTGGTGTCATCTAAACTGCATGATGTATCGCACTGGTTTAAAACATATTGTAGGCAACCCATTTATAAGCCCAACACGCCTTTCCAATCTGATGTCCCCCTTCCTTCCATCTCTTCCCCAAAGTCCTGTGTTTCACTCTTAAAGCCACAACTCCCAAGCATCTCACACAGCACCCTGAGACACTCCAAACTGTCCCAGACTGCCTTATTCCAAAGACTTTTTCCAAATCATCTCAGCGCAGATTGCTCCCTGCTTCTGTTCTGTTGTTTTGGAGTTCCATTTGTTTGTTTTGAGGCAGATTCTCACTCTAGCCCAGGCTGACCTGGAACTCACAGCAATCCTCCTGTCTCAACCGCCTTCCTGAAGGCTAAGATTAAAGGTGTGTACCACCATGCCAGGCAGTTCCCTGCTTCTTTAGCCCCAAAAGATGCTTTAACGCCTTTGCCTTGCTCCTTGTATATATCCAAGGTATATCTTATCTCTCCAACAAGACCACAAAGTATCTACCACGTTCTCATGCTTCCCGCCATCTTTACTGGAAAGTGTAGCTCGAACCCCCCCAAGCAGCTTCATAGATGCCTATGGAATGTGGAAGTTCTCCATGTAGCCTTTCAAACTGTGGGTGTCATGAACCACTAGAGTGGCTGGATCTACTTGACGGGACACAACAGTTTGTGGGTGAAAAATAATAGAACAGACAACAGAAAAATGTCAGAGGGTACTCCAAGCTAAGAGAAGTAGTTCACGTACTGAAGTTAGGTTTTTATAGACAAGATTGTGTGCACCATGCAGTGATGTAAATTTTATTTCTCAATGTAGGTCACAGTCAAAACTGTGTGAAAAACACTGCTCTACAATGAGTAAGTGAGCTCAACCATGGCTTAATGCAATTATTTTGAGGGTGTTCATAGAGTCCCTAGAAGCAAAAAAAAAAAAAAAATCTTGAGATAGCTCAGGCATTTAATCCTAGCACTTGGGAGGTTGAGGCCAACCTGGGCTACATAGTGGGAAGGGGGAGTGAATGAAGGACAGAGGGAAGAGAAAATAGGAGATGACAGATCTGATCCTACCACCTCCAGCCCCCCAATCTCAGCCCAAGCCCCCTCTTTCCCTCCCAGTTCACAGATCCTGCATCTCAGAAACAAGTAACAGTAATTATATTCTCAGCCTATTCTGCAACCTTTTGCAATCATCCTCCAAATTCAGATGTTGCAAGTTGAGGCTTGGGGAATTTGTTCAGCAAATCACCCTAAGTCACCCTTGCAATAAGAAAGCTCAGGGAAAACAGCACCAGCTCCCCTCTGCCCACAGGACACAACAATCCTGGAAATGGACAACTGGCTGGGACTGGGTTGGATCATTCCCTACGAAAGGCAATCGTCTCTGAGTCCCACATTCCCTCCCTGTCCTTAGATCATCCTGACGTCCGTCCTTCCCCCTTGCATGAATGAGATCTCTGGAGATGGCAGAGTTCAGCATGCTTCAGAGTCTCACAATTTATGCTTTAGCAGATCCCATTCCACTTCTCTCCAGCCTCCAAGCCCACCCTCATGATTATAAAAATAAACGGCCCCATTTCCTAGAAGTCCCAATTCACCAGAGTTGCTCCTCCAACCTCAGGGTCAAATCCAGGCAATGCCATATGAATGGCAACCTAACAGGGGTAAAACAGAGGCCCTGTACATCACACCCTATGCCCCAGGTGACTCTTCCCTTTCTCCTGTGGCTGGGACAGCTCCCTACTTACCCTGAGTCCCTCTCCCTCCTCTCCCCAACACTCCACCTCCAGGGTCCCCACCAATCTCAAAGCTGCAGTTGGCTGGGACAGAACCTGAGCTTGAATATCTTGGCAAACACAAGAGACCTCTCCACGGACTGAGTGTCAATTACTTCTCTGCAAAACACACATTTCCGATTTCTCGAGTTACCAACTACAGCAGCTCCAAGGCCTTGGCATATAATCAATTTCCACAAAGAATTAATTTCCATTCATGTCTTCCCTTCATCCTTCCCCTGTCAACAGATTGTTTCAACAGTAATGTCTCTAAAAAATCCAACCTTTTTTTTTTTTTCAATAAAACCCCATCCAAACTCTCAGCACACCACAGGCACTGGTCTGTCTCCTAATGTCACTTTCAAGAACCTTTCCAAATCCTCTCCTTACATCATTCCCTGCTCTAATGTCTCCCCAGTACACCCAGAATAAAGTGCAATCCCTTGTTCTGGCTTTCTAGGACTTGCACAATCTCAACCACTGTTCCTCTCCATTTTTATCTTCCACTATTCAGGAAACATTCCAAGAAGACCAAGGCCGTGGCCTGGTCTCTAGAGAAAGCCATGCGCCTTGGCACCTTGTGGCCTGTTTCAAGGCTCTCATCTTCCAAGGCCACAGGCATGGGAAGGCCTGTCCGCGAGCTTCCTTCACCAACCTCCGACAGCACCCATTGCTACACCTGGCACTCTGACAGTTAACTGTATTCTTCCATCTGGAGTCTTATTTCACAGGGTCAAGTCTCCCTGTGTCTTCCATGAGATTATAAGCCCTGGGGAGAATCACTTCAGATATTTCTTGTATCCTTTCTCACTGAAGTGATCACTTATTTCCCTGGTCATCTTGCAAGCTTCTTACATGTTACTTCTTACTTTGGGTCCTGTCCCAGGGCCAGGACATTGTCCACATGCAGAAATTATTTCAAAACTAGTGTCTCCAGTCCTATCCCCCACCTCTAACCTTCCTTTGATCTGCTGCAGATCCTGTCCTCCAAGCACTGACTTGGGTTGCCCTAGACTCATTTGTACTTGAGATCTTAAATCATTTCTCTCCCAGCTGTAGGCTTCCTGAGGCCTTGGACTTCTGGGCATCTAAGTGTGCTGAGAACACAGAAACTCTTTGGAGGGACCTGCTGGGTTAACTAATTGCTGTGTCCCAGGCTCCTCCCGGAGCAGAAATTCTGTTTACACAGCCCCTTAGAAGGGTGTCCCCAGGCCTTTAATACCTGTTGCTTACTCCCTTTGAAGCAAACTGCCCCACTTACACCTTTGCCGGAAAGGCAGTGTTGGAAAAAAAAAAAAAAAGAAAGAAAACATTAAATTAAATTTTAAAAAGCAGTGAAGGCCTGTGGATAATATCCCTGAGCCTGGCCTGGCATCACGGGAACCCACGCCCGCTGCACATATTCCCGAGCCACAGGAAGGGGAAGGGTGGAAAACAGAAGGCACAGCTCCCCGCAAGATTCTTGGCAGGTGGGTTTCTTTAGATCTGAGTGGGCCCTAAAGAGAAGGAGCAGGGCCTGAACTCCCCCGGCAAGAAAAGAAACGCTGCCTTTGAAACTGTCTGCATACGACAAACTCCCTTCCCAGGTCCCCACCAGCGACCCTAACGTGCCCATGGTCCCTCGGCCAGGGTGAGACGAGGCCGATTTAGAACCGAGAAGGCAGCGAGGCCGGTAGCCAGAAGCGGGTCGGGGAGAGGGTGTGGGATCCGGCCGCTGGCAGGAGGGTGTGTCGCTCCCCGGCTCGCCAGCGAGGACAGGAGTGCGCGGGAGGCCGGGGACGCCGGGCAGGCGGCCCAGCGCGAATGGGGACAGGTTAACTGGACAGTCTCCGTCCTCGAGTCGACTCCCGGACCACCACTCAAAGTTGCGCAGGGGAACCTGACGGTGGGACCCCACGGCGAGGACATAAACAAGGCGGCTCACGAGAGGGCGGCCGGCCACCCCCCCCCCCCACCCTGCCACCGTGCCAAGCGCGGGCAATGCTGCAGCAGCGCCTCCGCGTCCCACCCGCCGCTGCCGGGATTGACTTCCCCGGGGTCCCCGGGCCGCCAACCCAGGCCCCGCGGGCTGTGCGGAGCGTGGGAAGTTCGCGGCCGCTCCCCACCACCACCACCACCACCAACGCCGCCGGCCCCGGGGCGCTGCAGCGGCGCCGCCAGGCTCCCCAGCGCAGCTCACCTCGCTCGGCTCCGAGCAAGCGGCGGGGGGGTGTTTGGGGAAGCTCCCGTTCGGACTGCTCGATCCCGGCTGCAGCCGCCAGGCCCTGCCCGCCCACCGGCGCGGCCCCGATCCCGCTGTCCTCCCGCCCAGGCTCAGTTCGCGCCCACCTGGCCGGCCTGCCCTCCCTCCTTCCCTCCCTCCCCGGGACACTGCGCTCACGTACGCGGCCACGGCCACAACCCGGCCCGGATTCCCCGCCCGGGAAGGGAGCGGAGGAGCCGCCTCCTCCCCCGCTAGCCCGCGATCCGAGGGAGCGAGCGTGACTTGGGGACACACCCCCCCAACACACACCCCTGCCGCCCGGACCGCGCGCGCTCCCCTGTCCCCGGGACCGCGCGCCCGCGCGCATCCCGGGTCTGCCACTCGCGCGCGCGTCCCACCACCACCCCACCCCCAGCTGCCTGCAAACAGTCGGCGCTCAATAAGTGTCTGTGAACCACTCTTGGAGCACATGCGCACTTGAACGTGACCGAGTTTTGACCCCCCCACCCCCCACTCCCACCCCAGCTCCCGCGCCCCCCCCCCATATAGGCAAGGGACAGCTGCAGCCTCGAACCAAAGCAAACTTGAGCGCGGTCTCCTTTTTTTATTTTTTCTCCTCCCCACTGAATCGCGAACCCAGCCAAAGTTTTTCGCTGTTTTTTCTTTCTTTCTTTTTTTTTTTTTTTTTTTTTTTTTTTTTTTTTTTTTGCAGGCCTGGCTCTGGGACAGGTTTCTGCGAGAGAAACCGAGCTCGCCCCCAGGGCGGGAAAGGAAGCCAGGAAGCTCCCAGCGCCCTGGACCCGAGCCTGGCTGCGGGGAGAGGGGAAGATGGGAGGGCGGCGCAGCCCCGGCGCCCCGAACCCCGAGCCCGCGCAGCCAGCAGGCGCGCGAAGACGGAAGCGCTGCGAGTCACCCTTTCCATTTTCCTCCTCACCCGGCGTCTTCGCCCTCCGCCCCCCACCCCCACCCCACACCCACCCACCAGTTTCATGACATTTTCACTCGTTTGCAGTTTGTAACGTGAGGCGTCATTTACTGTTTCTGGAATTAAGCGGGAGAAAAGTTAACTATTAGCCTCCAAGCCTTATATAAACAATACCGGTTGCTTTTGGCACCGTTAGGCGCAGCCCTTTGGATAATTTGTAACAGGGAGAATCGAAGCTATTCCATTGTGTTGCTCTATGTTTTTCCTAGATAAGACCATTGCCATAGGGGCGGTGGGGGACCCTGCGTCTATGTGTGTGCATATATATTTAGAGTCAAGCAAATTTAGTGAGAAGAGGAATAATAATTCTCTACACACACACACACACACGTTTTAAAATATTTTCCGTGATAATTTTTGTTTTGTTTTTGGAGACAGGGTCTCACTCCGTGTTTTTTGTTTTTTTGTTTTTAATTTACAGTTCACTTCTACTTGGAGGCCTGCTATTTTGCTCTCAGAAGCAGTGGAAGTTAGACAGGACCGTGTACAATCCTGATTTAACCGCTGTCCTACCTTTGTGTCTTCTGTGGGTTCAGCTCTGGGCACCAGGTTTTTAAGAGGAGATCAAGTAACATAGAGACAGTTACTATCTCCCAGCAAATAAATAATATGTCTCCCCTCTCCACCCCACCCCCGTAGTCGCCTGCTATTTATTAAGAAAACTGTCAAACTACAATCAAAATTACTATAGGAGCCTGGTTCCCAACTAGGGATGATTTGGCCCTCGGGGGACACTTAGCAATGTCTGGAGACTTTTTGTTTGTTTGTTTGTTTGGGTCTCACTGTAGCCCAGGCTAACCTGGAATTCCCTACGTAGTCCCAAAGTGGCCTCAAAGTTGTGATGATCCTCCTACCTCTGCCTCCCGAGTGATGGGATTAAAGGTGTGCGCCACCATGCCCAGCTAGACATTTTTTTAAATATTTTATTTATTTGTTATTTGAGAGACAGAGAGAGAGAGAACTCCAGACACATGTGCCACCTTGTGCATCTGGCTTACATGGGTACTGAGGAATCGAACCTGAGGCTTTAGCTTCTCAGGCAAGCGCTTTAACCGCTGAGCCATCTCTCCAGCCCTTTGGGGACATTTTTGATTGTCTCCCTAGGGAGGGGTTTCCCATTGGCATCTAAGATGACAAAAGCCAAGGATACTGCCAACATCCTGCAGTGGACAAGACAGCTCCATGACAATGAATGACCTAGTCTAAAATACCAGCCATGCCCGCTGTTGAGAAAGAAGTACCCTATAAGATAACCCTGCTAAGGGTGTAATCCTCCCAAGACTGGTTCTGAATCTTCAACTTCCATCCTCAGGAAACAGCACTGTTTTGCATTAAGAAGAACACAGCCCCGCGGGGGTCGCAGCAATGACTTTAATACCCAAAGCCTTCCCTTAACGTGGAAATGCAGATTGGAATTTTTATATTTTAGTATTGAAGGAGAAAAGACAGTCCCTACGTAGTTGTGTATTTCCATCTGTAACCAAACACTTCTGTGTGTATCCCCTGAAGTCTGCAATGTAGTTCCTGCCCCCAAGGAACACATTGCTTCCTTGGAAGATTACCCTGCAGCACCAATTATGGAACAATACAAGATAACATATAATTAAGCGTTAATTACGGCCCAGGGACTAAGGTGGCTCAGAGGAAAGGGAAATGAGGCTTCATAGCAAAACTCAGAGTTCGGGAAATGTTTGTTAAGTTATGTGACACTTTCACGCCCAAAGTAGGCTGAACTATAGCTAGAACATAAACTCCATTATAGGACTGAAATCTCTAGGATTTGTTGTACCTGGTTTTGAATTTACTTTTCTTTCTTTCTTTTTTTTTTTTTTTTTTTTTTTTTTAGGTAGGTCTCGCTCTACCCAGGCTGACCTGGAATACACTATGTAGTCTCAGGCTTTTCTTGAACTCACAGCAATCCTCCTACCTGAGTCTCCTAAGTGCTGGGATTAAAGGGATGTACCACTATGCTGGGCAGGTCTGGCACTTAAAATCTAGTCATTACTTCAACAACTACTTGTTAAATATCTGGGGCCCTCCAAGTAGGCTATAAGCTTCCAGAGCTCAAGAGTCTTCCATTGTGAGCCCTTAATAAATTCAGAGTGCTTGGGAAATAGTAAGTGTAATTATAACAGGAATAGCAGGGCTGGACAGACAGCTCAGCAGTTAAAGACGCTTGCAAAGTCTAATGGCCTGGGTTTGATTCCCCAGTACCCATGTAAAGCCGCATGCACAAAGTGGTGCATACATCTGGAGTTAATTTGCAGCAGCAGGAGGCCCTGGCCTACCCATTCTCTCTCTCTCTCCCTCTCTCTCTCAAATAATAAATAAAACATTTTTTTTTAATATCTAGCACTCAGGAGGCAGAGGTAGGAGGATCTCTGAGTTTGAGGCCACTCTGAGACTATATAGTGAATTCCATGTCAGCCTGAGCTACAGTGAGACCCTACCTTGGAAAACCAAAATAATAATAATAATAATTTTTTTTAAATCAGGGAAAAGCCAGGCATGGCACACGCCTTTAATCCTAGCACTCAGGAGGCAGAGGTAGGAGGATTGCCATGAGTTCAAGGCCACCCTGAGACTACAGAGTGAATTCCAGGTCAACCTGGACTAAAGTGAGACGCTACTTTGAGAAAGAAAAAAAAAAAAGAAAGAAAGAAAGAGAGAGAAAGAAAGAAAAGGAGGGAATAATATTTTAGAAGATCTCGAGGGCCTTCTGCTGAGTAGATATAATGAGTGTCATGGAACTGATGAGTGCATGTAAGAGTCATGCAGCCAATGTCACTGACCTGGCTCTCTACCAGCTGGCCCAGTTATCCATCTGTCCTGCATAACAGATCCCAGTCTGCTTCTATTTAGTGGATTTCATCCCAGTCTAAGCCAAAAAGAGTTAATGAACATAGTACAGTAGCTGGTAGAAATTTAGTGAAACCCTTTGATGCATAGGTAACTTGCTGTTAAAATGTTTGAGTCAGACCATTTGTTTAGGACCAAGCTCAGTAACATTTTCACAGCCCTTCCCTTCTCTCCGTTGGCTCCGCCTGCATACCATCAGAGCTAGACAGCTCCTCATTGTGTGCTTTTATTGGTGTTTTCATTCTGTGCTTTCATGTCAAGCAACAATTTAAGGCTATAACTTTGTGTTATAAAAAAAAAAAAAACTAAACAAATACTTAAAAAAAAAAAAAAAAGATGGAGGGCTGGAGTGATGGCTCAGCAGTTAAGGTGCTTGCCAATAAAGCTTAATGACCCAAATTTGATTCCCCAGTACCCATGTAAAGCCAGATGCATAAAGTGGCACATGCATCTGGAGTTTGCAGTGGCTAGAGGCCCTGGCATGCCCATTCTCTCCCTACCCCCTCTGTCAGATGTGATGATGCACGCCTTTAACTCCAGCCCTCAGAAGGTAGAGGCAGGCAGATTGCTGTGAGTTGGAGGCCAGCCTGAGGCTACACAGTGAATTCCAGGTCAGGATGGGCTAGAGTGAAACTCTACCTCAAAAAAACAAACATGCAAAAAAGATGGAGCTGGGGAGATGTGTCAGTGGTTGAAGGCAGTTGCTTGCAAAGCCTGCTAGCCTGGGGTTCCATTCCTCAGCACCCATATAAAGCAAGACTCAAAATGGAACGTGCATCTGGAGTTTGCAGCCACAGGAGACCCTGGCAGCGACCCTGATTACACACACCCACACTCACACACTACACATACTTGGATGCAAGTAAATAAATAAAAGGCTAGGCATGGTGGCTCATGCTTTTAATCTCAGCCCTTGGGAGGCTGAGATAGGAGGATTGCTATGAATTCAAGGCCAGCCTGAGACTACAGAGTGAACTCTAGGCCAGCCTGGGCTAGAGGGAGACTCTAACTCAAAAAAAATTTTTTTTAAAGCCGGGCGTGGTGGCACACGCCTTTAATCCCAGCACTCAGGAGGCAGAGGTAGGAGGATCGCCATGAGATCAAGGCCACCCTGAGAATTCAGAGTGTATTCCAGGCCAGCCTAGACTACAGTGAAACCCTACCTTGAAAAACCAAAAAGAAAAATAAAAAAGAAAAGAACTTCCCTTCTAGTTTTTAGGAATCATACAAGAATTTGGGAATCATCCTTAACTCATTTCTTCCTTTCCTTCCTTCCTTTCTTCCTTCCTTTCTTCTTTCCTTCCTCTTTCTCTACAAACTCTCAGAAAATTCTATTCCTGACTAATGTCCTATTTCCAGCACAATTACCCTAGTGCAGCTACCATCCCTCCAGCTGGACTTCTTCAGTCAGCCCCTGACTCCCTCTCTGCTGTCTCTAGTCTCTCTAACACCCCAGCAGCCACTGGGATCCTCTTAAAACCTAAGTAAGATTGCATCACTCTGATTAAAAACCTCCAAGAGTTTTCCATCCCTTCACCACAAGGCCCTGTGTGATCTTGGCTCCAAGCAATTATGGCCCCTCCTTCCACATTGGCCCCTTGCTTTTCCTCCAAGGTGCTACCACCTTGGCTTCTCCAAGACTGTTCCTTTAGACTAAAATGATCTTCCCCCAGACATCCAGCATTTGCATCAGGTCTCTGCTCAAATGCACCTAAAAAGGAGAGACATTCCTTCCAGTGTACCTAAATCCTTCCCACCCAGCCATCCCTTCTCCTTACTTGGTTTCTCTTTGCACTAATCACTACCTGACAATCTGTCTCCGTCTGCTTGGTTCCAGTTCAGTGAGAACAGCGACTTTATGTGGGCTCACTGTCATAGCCTGAGCTTCTAGGACAGTGCTCAGCATGGAGCAGACATACAGCAAATAACCAGGAGTCAAGGGCCTGGTTAGATAACCAAAAAGTTGCTCAGGAGCCTGGCATGGTGGTGCATGCCTTTAATCCCTGCACTCAGGAGCCTGAGTAAACCCCATGGGGATTACCTGAAACCCCACTGAGGAGGGTCCCCAGCAGAATGGGGCAGGGAGGAGGGAAAAGAGGGTGCCAACACATTACGTATCCATACAAAATATGTTGTAGGGCTGGAGAGAGATGGCTTAGCGGTTAAGCGCTTGCCTGTGTCTCAAGGCTCGATTCCCCAAGACCCACGTTAGCCAGATGCACAAGGGGGTGCACACGTTTGAAGTTCATTTGCAGTGGCTGGAGGCCTTGGCACGCCCACTCCCGATCTCTGCCTCTTTCTGTCTCTGTCTGTCGCTCTCAAATAAATAAATAAAAATAAAATAAAAACAAAAAAATTTTTCAAAATATGTTGTAAATTATAATAACAACATTTTAAAAATTAAAAAAAGAGAGAGAGATAGAGAAAGAATGAGATAAGAAGATCACCATGAATTCAAGGCCAGCCTAGGCCATAGAGTGAGTTCCAGGTCAGCCTAGGCTAGAGTGAGACCTTGCCTTGGGCTGGGGGGAAGCTGTTCATGAGTTAGATCCGGGATCCAGACCCACTACATTAGTTTCTAGAACTCCTTCCAGAATTTGCTCCCAGAAAGCAGTGCACCAGGATCCCAGCACTTGTTTGGGGCCGGGCTTCCCATCCAGGCTCTAAGTACAAGCTTCCTTGTCAACCCTCTGGACCAAGGCTCCGAGTTTCAAATGGAAAGAGGAACACTGCTAATTTTGCATGGGAAACATATTTCGTGCATTTCTTCTGGTTGAGAACACCAAGTGGATGAAAACCGGCCCCACACCTGTGGAAAGCACTCACTCTAAGAAGCACAGGTCAGGAATTCTAAAGAGAGAGTGGTTTTGTAAACGAATATGCCCGCGGCAGTGACATTTCTGGATCTCCTCTCTCCAGCCCTAAAGGCTCCTCTGAGGGAGATTGGATTCGCATTCCTTTGAGGAGAGAGGGTTGACAGGAGGTTGTTCAAAGTTTAAGGGTATCCCTGAAGTGCCTGGCTTGGATCTGCATGGTGACACTTTCACTGGATGAGCTCCCACATGTGGTGAGGGCTAGGCCAGAGACACCCAGGGAACACATACTTCCAGATCTGTGTCCACTGCCTCCTTTCCCCGAAACTGTAGATCTGAGCAAGAGCACATATCCAGGGAAGGAGAAAAATGAACATGGAACAAGTGGCCTACTAACTCTAAGTGTGAAAGCATATGTAGGCAGGGCAGGCTGAATGGGCACTTCTGGGTTTCCCTTTTTATACTCCCGTGGTTTCTATGACACAGGAAATCCATTCAGGACAACCCTGCCTGCTTTCTAGTGAAGGCAGGGGGGGAAAAAAAAAAAAAAGGAGGGATATAAATTGTGTTTTCTTAGTGCTTGAAGCAAGATGCTAAAACCCAGAAGAGGACCATTTTGAAGATGGATCAACGGTGGCTTTTCTTACTTTGAGCCCCAGGGGAGGTATAGTGACGGCTCCTGATGGAGTGAAAAGCCAAGGGGAAGAGTTCTACACCACCTTCGGATGATCTGAACACGGCTGTCACACTGGAGCTTCCCAGATATGTGGCAAAAACACCAATTCAGGTTGACTCAACAGATGCCACTTGTGTGCCTCTCAGTGTCTCTGGGGACCCTTCACCATTATACCCCAGGAAGGAAGAATCTTCTTGTAGGTGACCCCTAACAGCCTGCCCACCGTGAGGGAAAGAATTCAGAGCTATGTAAGACATGCAACATTGCATTGGATGTGGCTGGTCCCCTAAACCTCATGTTTTGGAGACGGCATTCCCAGTATGGCCATATTAAGAGGTGGAAGGACTTGTAAGGGTGGAGCCTTATCATTAGGTAGACTCAGTGAGAGAGAGAGAGAGAGAGAGAGAGAGAGAGAGAGAGAGAGAGAGAGAGGGAAGAATTTTTGCCAGTAAATTATTTAAAATTGGAAGGTGATCAAAATTTTAGACCTATCTGTCTAGGTTGAAACTCAAAGTTGAGGTGAGAAAAACTGGGTCTTTGTTTTGTTTGGAAAATGGAATAATCAAATACTTGACCAGAAGGCTGAGTCTGCTTCATAAAATATCTAATCACCACACGGATTGTCTTAACCTGCAATTCATCTGGCATTAGGCCACGTCCTGCTTTAGGCACCCTTCTAATACATTGGAATGGAAGCGCTATGAATTATTAAAATCCTATTCAATTATCCTTTGGTATTGCCCACCTGGGAACACTCAGATTTTCCAGTGCTTATCTCGGACACAGGCTAATCTCACCGTTTTCTCACTTATATGCTGTTGATTTACCAAATCCCACCTCTCTCTATCTCTCTCTCTCTTTCTCTCTTTCTCTCTTTCTCTCTCTCCCTCCCTCCCTCCCTCTCTCTCTCTCTCTTTCTCTCTCTCTCTCTCTCTCCTCTCTCTCCCTCCCTCTCTCTCTCTCTCTCTCCCTCTGTAATTGGCAGCCTTCAATGACTCCTGGGGGCAAGAAAAATAGCTTGCAATAAAGTTCTCTATAGTTCAGCCCTCAGGGGTGGGGCCGAAAACCTCTGTACCCCCTCAGATTGTACTAAGCGGTCACAACTCTGATGTGTCCCACCATGTGCTGTGGCTTACCTCATGATCAAAACTAGTGGTCACTAGGCATGGTAGCACACACATTTAATCCCAGCACTCAGGAATTAGAGGTAGAAGGACTGCTGTGAGTTCAAGGCCAGACTGAGCTACAGAGTGAGACCCTCCCCCATTGAATAAAACAGAAAAATAGGGCTGGAGAGATGGCTTAGCAGTTAAACACTTGCCTGTGAAGCCTAAGGATTCCAGTTCAAGGCTCGATTCCCAGGACCCACGTTAGCCAGATGCACAAGGGAGCGCACACGTGTGGAGTTCATTTGCAGTGGCTAGAGGCCCTGGCACACCCATTCTCTATCTATCTATCTATCTATCTATCTATCTATCTATCTATCTATCTATCTGCCTCTTTCTCTCTCTGTCAGTCACTCTCAAATTTTTTAAGTTAAAAAAAATAATCAAACAAAAAACCCTAGTTGTCCAAAGAAATTTTTTGACCTTTGACACTAACTAGCCTTTTGTAACTCCCTCTACTGATTTTGCAGTGAATACTAAAGAGCCAAATGACGCAGAAGTCACTGCTATCAGGTATTTTGGCATCCATCCACTCGCCTCGTTCCCAACAAGCAAATCTCCCACTTGGCAAAAGTGGGTTACTGCTGTGTGCTGGGGAAAAGTGCAGGAGACGGGGTGCCCATAGCACCTTCAGTAACTTAGGAGGGTTGTGAAATGGTGATGGGAGACTTATGAAGCCAGGGAGACACAGCCAGGAGAAGCAGGCCACTTTGCCTCTTTTCTTCCTGTCCTCCACCGTCATGGTATGTGCTCGCTTCCGTTCCTGCCACGTTCTCTCACCAGACTTGCACAATCAAAGAACCGACCAACATACAAAACTGTCCTACACCCCCCCACCACCAAGCAGTGATAATAAAATAAGGTGTACATTCCAAGAGGAGAGCTAGAAGGACCAAGCTATCCCATGGTCTGGCATAGGTATTGGTGCTACATTACACACAGCCATGATCATCTTAGCCTATCACCAGTTGGGCACGTTTAACTGAAAATCTGACTATTATATGCACTAGTAGGTAAACCTCTTTTATTTATTTATTTTCATTTTTTATTGACAACCTCCATAATTATAAACAATATCCCATGGTAATTCTCTCCCTCCCCCCATTTCCCCCTTTGAAACTTCACTCTCCATCATATCCCCTCCCTCTCTCAATCAGTCTCTCTTTTATTTTGATGTCATGATCTTTTCTTCCTGTTACGATGGTCTTGTGTAGGTAGTGTCAGGCACTGTGAGGTCATGGATATCCAGGCCGTTTTGTGTCTAAAGGAACACATTGTAAGGAGTCCTACCCTTCTTTTGACTCTTACATTTTTTCTGCCACCTCTTCCGCAATGGACCCTGAGCCATGGAAGTTGTGATTGAGATATTTCAGTGCTGAGCACTCCTGTCACTTCTTCCCAGCACCATGATGTCTTCTGAGTCATCCCAAGGTCACTGCCATCTGAAAAGAGAAGTTTCTCTAACCAGTGAGAGTAGCATTAATAGAAGGCCATGAACATTAAGAGAAGTGCTTACTGGGCAGTTTGGTGAGCATAGTATACACTTTTAGCCAGACAGCAGCAGACGTTACATCCATAGGGCTCATGAATACCCCTGTTGCAGGATTTCAGTATCAGGGATATATTTACTCCCATGGAGCAGGCCCCCAGTCAAATTAGAGGGTGGTTGGTTTCCCCCATAACAGATGTGACACTATTGTACCAGTTGTCTCATTTGGCCTGGCTGGCCAAATATAAGGCTTACAGTATCCACTGTTGTAAACCTCTTTTATAATAAAAAGAAATGGGGGCTGGAGAGATGGCTCAGTGATTAAGGCACTGCCTACTAAGTCTATTGACTTGGGTTCAGTTCCTCAGTCCCCACATAAAGTCAGATACACAAAGTGGCTCATGTACTTGGAGTTGTTTGCAGTGACTAGAGGATCTGGTGTGCCCATTCTCTCTCTCCCTTTCTCTCTCTTTCTCTCTCTCCCCTTGCAAAGAAATAAGTAAAAATATTTTTAAAAATATTTTGGGGCTGGAGAGATGACTTAGCAGTTTGTTTGCAGTAGCTAGAGGCTCTGGCGTGCCCATTCTTATTCTCTCTCTCTCTCAAATAAAAATATTTGAAAAAAATTTAAAATGTTTTTATGTATTTGAGAGAGAAACAGAGAGAATGAGGCAGACAAGACAGACAGATAGAATGGTGAGTGAGTGAGTACTGGCATGTCAGGGCTTCCTGCCACTGCAAAGGAACTCCAGATGCATACACCACTTTGTGCATCTGGTTTTAGGTGGATATTAGGAAATCAAACCTGGGCTGTGAGACTTTGCAAGCAAGCGTCTTTAACTGATGAGCTATCTCTGCAGCCTCAATTATGTGAAAACTTCTAATAAAATCATAATGTAAGTCTCTGTTGACATTCTTTCTTTTGTTTTGTTTTGTTTTGTTTTGTTTTGTTTTGTTTTGTTTTGTTTTGGAGACACAGTCTCCTGTATACAGGATGGCCTCTTACTCTATATGTAGATGAAGATGATTCTGAACTTTTGATCCTCTGGCCTCTCCCTCCTTAGTGAATGGGTTACAAGTGTATGCTACCTCGTGGTACTGAGGAGCGAGTCCAGGCCTTTGCACATGCTGGCAAGCACCAATTGAGCTATACATCTCCAGCCTATTTATTTTATTTTATTTTATTTTTATTTGAGGCAGGGTCTCACTCTAGTCCAGGCTGACCTGGAACTCACCATGTAGTCTGGCCTCAAACTCAATAGCGATCCTCCTACCTCTGCCCAACCATACCTGGCTAGCCTCTATGTTGATATTATATATTTTTTTAATTATCTATTTATTTGAAAGGCAGAGAGAGAAAGAGAGTAAGGGTGCCCCAGGGCCTCCTGACACTGCAAAGAAACTCCAGATACATGTGCCACTTCATGCATCTGGCTTTACGTGGATACTGGGGAATTGAACCTCAAGCACCAGGCCTTGCTAACAAGCACCTTTAACAGCTGAACCACCTCTCCAGCCCTCGACTGACATTCTTTTATTTTATTTTTAAATTTATTTCCAAGGAGACAGAGCCGGGAGAGAGAGCGCGAAAGAATGAGAATGGGACCATCAGGGCCTCCTACTGCGGCAAACAAACTCCGGATGCATGAGCCACTTTGTGCATCTGGCTTTAGGTGGGTCCTAGGGAATCAAACCAGCGGTCATGAGCCGTTGTAGGCCAGAGCCTTAACTGCTAAATCGTCTCTCCAGCCCTTTCTATTGTCATTCTTATGGGAAGGTGCCAAGGAGGAAATTAACTGCACAACACACAACAGAGTTCCCCAAAATCAGCTTTCCAAATTCCTCTCTTCAAAATCCAACTCCCACATCTGGTGTTTCTCTCTGTTTTCCTCCTTTCTCTCTTCCCCCGTCCTCAAGCTTGGTCCCCTTATCTCCCTCTTCTCAGGAGGGAGAGACAGCCTGTGCTTGAATTCTGCAGATAAGATTTGCGGAGGACCCAGCAGCTGACCACGGCAAGCAAGAATCCTCCCCTGGAAGTCAAGAAGTGGACAGGGCTTCATTCTGGACAGCACAGCTTTCATTGTTTTCTTTTTAAACTTTCACGTTAACAATGGCAGACAGCTCTGTTTCCTCGATGTGTTCCTGTTATACTTGGCTCCCCAAGCCCTCAGAATTGCCATAGCTGGCCTAGAATGTGAAAGGACCATCCATCCATGCTCTTCATGGACCACTGATCGCTTTTTCCTTGGTGACTGAACCCTGCTGTTCATTGCTTGAACTGTTCAGGAAGAAGGAAAGTGACCAGTAAGGGACTTTCTGACTCTAAGATTTAAAGATTGCAAATGCTCTCTGCTCCTTGCTGACACACCCACCTTCACATCCTTTAGTTGTAACTTAACATTATTACTAGTCTTCCTCCCTCCTCCCTTCCTCTCTCCTTCTTCCCTCTCTTTTTATCCTCATATCACTCAAAACTTGACATTAATCTTTTTTTTTTTTTTCAAGGTAGGGTTTCACTCTATTCCAGGCTGACCTGGAATTCACTATGTAGTCTCAGGGTGGCCTCGAACTCACAGCGATCCTCCGACCTCTGCAAGGATTAAAGGCATGCACCACTTCTTTATAGTAATCTTGTTTTAGAAATCTCAGTGTGCCAGGTGTGGTGGCACACGCCTTTAGAGGTAAGAGGATCTCTGTGAGTTTAAGGCCAGCCTGGGTCTACACAGTGAGTTCCCGGTGAACCTGGGCTAGAGTGAGACCTTACCTGATTAAAAAAAAAACACAAGCCGGGCGTGGTGGTGCACGCCTTTAATCCCAGCACTCGGGAGGCAGAGGTAGGAGGATTGCCTTGAGTTCGAGGCCACCCTGAGACTACATAGTGAATTCCAGGTCAGTCTGGGCTACACTGAGACCCTACCTCAAAAAAACAAACAAACAAACAACAAAAAAAAAAAACCAGTAAAAATCTTCAGTATTAGTCTGGGAATGGAGGTCAGTTGGTAGAGTGTTTGCCTACCATGCAAGAAGCCCTGGGTTTGATCCTCTACATTACATAAATAAGGCAACATGGTGGCACACACATGTATTCCAAACACCCTGGAGGTTGAGGCAGGAGGATCAGGAGTTCAAGACCATCCTCAGCTATGGAGCAAGTTGGAGGCTAGCCTGGGATATATGGTATTTTTGTTTCTAAATAAATAAGCAAACATTAAAATAAAATGATAAAATAAATATACCTCAGTCACAGCCCAGCATGTTGGCTCATACCTGTAAGCCTAGCTGTGGGAAGGCTGAAGCCAGCCTGGGCTACATAGCAAGTTTCCAATAAGTCCTAGCTACATAGCAAGACCTTTCTCAAAATAAAAAACAAATGAAAAAAACAGCAAGAACCTCAGTCTTTCTTCTCTTCCTCTTTTCAGATCATTATGGTATTCCAGGGTTAAGTGCCGTCTATCCAGCCCTTAATTTGGGCTTGTTGAATTGTGTCCTGTTTATAATAGCAATAATAATGAAAAAGAACTAGATCTACCTCTGTCTAACCACATCCATGGGACTTGCTCTTGGCATGACTCATTGTGGGAAGTGGAACACTTAAGAAGTGATAGTTGTGGCCAGCACCCAACTTCCATTATTCTCCGAGGAATAAATAAACATAGTGCCAAACTTATTAGTCAGGCTTCTTTTTAGAGACAAGTAACAGGAACTCGGTTTATGCTAGCTTAAGCAAAAAGAACAAACTTGTTGGTTTAAGTACGAAACCTAGCAGTTCAAGCCTGATACAGTGTTGGGGGTTGAACTCCGGGCCCTGTGCACGCCAGCCTAGTATCCTACCACTGAGCTACGTCTCGCCCTTGAGAACTCAAGTTTAAACATAGTGGCAATGACTTACTCTTTCTCAGTAGTTTCATTTTAGCCCCTACTTCTAAAGAGCCTCCCCTCTCCCAAAAGGACTCCCTTCGTTAGGAAGATGGTAGCTGGCAACTCCCAACTCTGGCACCTCAGTATAGCAACAGCAGTAGAAAACAAATTTTTTCTCTCCCAACAATCTCGTGTTAGTTACAGAGAAATGGATTTTGCTTGGGTTAAAATGCCCACCTTTTGGGCCACTGGTCCCAGAAGGATATGATACTATCATCATGAGGACAATTAAAATCACATGGAATAGAGGATAGATGTCTCAAGAAGAGAGACAATGGACAGATACACATATATTGAACGTATAGATGATATATAATATATAGATACACAATGACGTGGGCAGATTTTGGGAGTTAAAGGATGCATGTTCCCTTGTGGGTTTTAACTAGATGTGTGATTTCTGACAAACCACTGTCTTTGTAAGCTCTTGTGTAAAATGATACAGTAACAAATGATGCAGTAGTTTCACTGCTCTGTATTTTTCGGCTCATGAGAACTGACTTAGTTGAGAAAGACATTTGCCCGGTGTCCGTTGACCTCGATTGTATGTGAATACATTTGTGGAGCACTTTACATTTCATGAAAAGCTCTTTCACTCGCTATAGAAAATGAAGCTCCAGAGGCCGGACTTCCCAGAACACCCTCAAATGAACTTGTGTGTGTGAGACTATAGCCACGCGCAGCATGCAGACTGTATGATGAACGTGCAAATGAATCATTTCCTGGATTAAGAAGAGTGGCCAAGAACCGCTCGGGAACCACACGCATCAGGCGTGCACGTCTGTCCTAAGGCAGAGATCCCATAAACACGCCTGCACAGCCTTCCCCAAGGATCCAGGAAATTTCAGGGCCCAAGGACGGCTGTGTGCACCCATCAAGTACGGAAGTGTGTGTGCGTGTGTGTGTGTGTGTTATCCACGGATAAGCAGGGAAGTCTTTTCTTTCTTTCTTTTTTTTCTTCAAGGCACGGTCTTGCTCTTAGCCCAGGCTGACCTAGAATTCACTGCGTAGTCTCACGGTGGCCTGGAACTCACGGCGACCCTCCTACTTCTGCTTCCCGAGTGCTGGGATTAAAGGCCTGTGCCACGACGCCAGGCTTAGGAAGGTCATTTTTTTTTTTTTTTAATTAGTAAAATAAAACCACTCTGCAGGACCTCTTCGGCCAGACCTGCCCAAGGAACGCCGCAGCCCGGGAAGCCCCCTGCCCGCTCCGCGGATCGTCGCTCCGCCCCGCGTTTTCGCGCTAGCTCTCCCGCCCCCCGCCCCCTCCGGGGCTACAGCTCCCCCGCCAGGAGTAAACAAGCAGCCCGAGCCCGCAGCCAGTAGGACCTGCCCCTTCGCCGGGTTTCCTGCGCCAGCCCTAGCAACAGGCCCCGCCCCTCGAAACAGGCCCCGCCTTCCCCTCGCCGAATTCCCCAGCCCGCCCAGAGCCTCCTCCCTGGGGACCCGCCGCCCGCCCCGCCCACACGCCCACGCGCCCGAGCTCTGACCGCGCACGTGACTCGCGCTGTGGGCGTGGCCTCGACGGAGCGGCTGGGCGAGAGACGGGAGGGGCTGTGTGAGCAGGGGGGCGTGGTCACAGGCCTCTAGGCCCCGCCCAGTCCCTGCCGCCCGCCGAGGGCCTGGCTCTCCCCCAGCCCGCGCCGCACACGTGACTCGTGTTGTGAGCGGGAGGGGAGGGGGAGGGGAAGGAGAAGGGAGTGGGCGTGGCCAGGCGCCCGGTGGGCCCCGCCCCGACTAGCGTCTCAGGCCCTCGGGCCTCCGCGCAGCCCAAGCCCGCCAGCCGCGCTGGAAGTCGGTGCGGATCGGCCACCGTGGTGGTTTCTGCACCCTCACTGGATGGATCCCTCTCCCTCCCTCTTCTCCTCAGTCCCGGCTTCCTCAGTTTCCTGCCCGAGACTCAGGACCCGACATCTCCGGTGCCCCAGTGCGCACGCCTTCCCGCAGCGCCCTCCTCCCCGCCGCCCGCGCCCCGCGCCCGGCCGCGCAGACACACTTGGAAGTGCAGGACTGTGGGACGACCCGAGCCCTGTAGCTTCTCTGCCTGGTCCTATCTTGCAGTTCAGGGTTTAAGATGACTGACCCACCCAAACCCTCGGCCCCTTGCCATCCCCGCCCACTGCACCCGAGGGACAGTGCCTTTACCGCGTCACCTGGCGTCGGGCTCCAGGCAGCTCCAGGAACTGGGTCACGACGGGCAGAAAGAGACGGGAAAACCTGCAGGAGCGACGGCGCCACAGGTAGTTCATGTGGCTGCTTACTGGAGGGCGCATATGCACCTGGCTGCCTGAGTTCCACGCCGGATCCTCCACCTATCATCTTGGGAAAGTCATTTGACTTCTCTCTGCTGGATTCCTGGGGACTTTGTCAACTGGAAGTGATGGTGACTACCTGCTAGAAAAGTCCCACCGATTTCATAGCTGCATGTAGCTGTTCAGAACAGCCATCAGAGAATCACTCAGAATTGGCACTGTGCCGGTGTGGGGCTCCTTCCGCACTTTGTAATGCCTCCCAGTACCTGCCTGATGTCAAGGCAGGGAGTGATGCAATAGCAGAGGTCAGGGTGGCCAAAATGGCTGGGCCAAACTCAGCTTGAGGGTAGCCCAAGAGAGGGAGGGAGTTCGAGGCCACCCTGAGACTACATAGTGAATTCCAGGTCAGCCTGGGCTAGAGTGAGACCCTACCTCGAAAAACCAAAACCAAACAAACAAGAGAGGGAGGGAGGAGTGGGTGTTTTTTTTGTTTGTTTTTTTGAGATAGGGTCTGGCTGTAGCCCAAGCTGACCTAGAATTCACTGTATAGTCTCAGGCTGGCTTTACACTCACAATGATCCTCCTACCTCAGCCTTCTGAGTGCTGGTATTAAAGGCATACACCATCATGCCCAGGAGAGAGAGAATGAATATGAGTGGGCGCTCCAGGGCAAACAAGTTTCGGACATGAGCCACTTTGTGCATCTGGCTTTACATGGGTAGTGGGGAAATCAAACTTGGGTCGTTGGGCTTTATGGGCAAGCTCCATAACTACTGAGCCATCTCTCCAGCCTCAGAATCCTCTTTTTTAAAAAAACTTTTATTTTTTTTTATTTTATTTTTTTTTAATTTTTATTTATTTATTTGAGAGCGACAGACACAGAGAGAAAGACAGATAGAGGAAGAGAGAGAGAATGGGCGCGCCAGGGCTTCCAGCCTCTGCAAACGAACTCCAGACGCGTGCGCCCCCTTGTGCATCTGGCTAACGTGGGACCTGGGGAACCGAGCCTCGAACCGGGGTCCTTAGGCTTCACAGGCAAGCGCTTAACCGCTAAGCCATCTCTCCAGCCCAAAAAAACTTTTATTTTTATTTATTTATTTGAGAGAGACAGAGAGAGAATGAGCGCTCCGGGGCCTCCAGCTGCTGCAAACGAACTCCATGCGCATGCGCCCCCTTGTGCCTCTGACTTTCGTGGGTCCTGGGGAATCGAACAGAGCTCCTTTGGCTTTGCAGGCAAATGCCTTAACCGCTAAGCCATCTCTCCAGCCCCAGGATCCTTATTTTTAATGAAAGGAATTGTGGAGTTTCACTATCCAACTGTCTCATTTGAATTAAAGGAAGCCAGGAAAGATATTTGTCAGGGCTGTCCGGTAGGCGAGGAATAGAAGCCAAGTTTCTGCCTCAGCTGAATATTGTTTCCATGACACGGCACCGAGCTTACTAGAGTTAGGAGGAAAAACAAACTCCCTTAAACTTACAGAACGAAGGCAGGCAGATTTCAGGGCAGGCTATGAGCTGAGAGAGCTCCGTTGAGACAGCAGAAAGCTTCACAGCAACTGAAGACCACAGTGACTCTCGTGGATGGGGGAGGACTTGAGAGAAGTCCTGAGAGGGGAAGTTTGTTTGTTTGTCTGTCTTGGTGTTTAGGGGTGAAGGAGAAAACCAGTTGGGTTAGAAGAAAGGTTTGTGTTGGATCATGCTGAGACAACAAGTTGGAAGGTTAAGTTGAGGCTAAAGTTAAAGAAATTTGATGGGTTTGGTGGCTCATGCCCTTAATCCCAGAATTTGGGAGGCAGAAGTAGGAGGATTGTTGTTGGTTCAAGGCCACCCTGAGACTACATAGTGAATTCCAGGTCAGCCTGGGCTAAAGTGAAACCCTACCTCAAAATCTCAAAATACAGACCTTGGGATGACTCACAAGGCACCATGGTGCTGGAAAGAAATGACAGGAGTGCTCAGCACTGAAATATCTCTATCACACCTTCCAAGTCTCAGGGTCCATTGCAGAAGAGGTGGAGGAACAAATGTAAGAGCCAAATGAAAGGTAGGACTCCTTACAATGTGCTCCTCCAGACACAAAATGGCCTGGATATCCATGACCTCACAGCGCCTGCCACTATTACACAAGACCATCATAATAGGAGGAAAAGATCATTACATCAAAAAAAAGAGAGACTGAGAGGAGGAGGGGATATGATGGAGAATGGAGTTTCAAAGGGGAAAGTGGGGGCAGGGAGGGCATTACCATGGGATATTTTTTATAATCATGGAAGTTGTTAATAAAAAAATAATAAATTTTTTTAAAAAATCTCAAAATACAAAAAACAATAGATAAGTCAAGAGTTGGGGAGATTCCAACTAGCAGGATACATTTTGACCTTCATCTGTAGGTAATGAAGACCCCTGAGAAGAGAAAACCAAGACCAGACACCAAGGCAAGGTCTGATAGTTTGGCCTGACTTGTTTTGTGTGCAGACAGCTGCTTGCTGTATACATGTCTTACTGAATTTACCTCCACACAAAGGAAGCTCTACCAGCTAGCTTGTGCCTATTTATTTCACCTCTGAAGGCATATGGTATTTGTGTGGGAGCAGAGGAAGGAGAAGGAGATCAACAGAGTGAATGTAGTGCATCTGCTGTGGGCCAGACACTTTGACCTGCAATATCTCATTTAATTCTTAGTCTACCTTCTAACATCCTAGCAATTTCTTTTCTTTTTTTCTATGAGAGAGAAATAATTGGTGGACCAGGACCTCCAGCCACTGCGATCAAATTCCAGACCCATGCACTACCTTGTGCACATGTGTGACCGTGCGTGTCTGGCTGGGATCTGGAGAGTCCAACGTGGGTCGTTAGGTTTTGCAGGCAAGCACCTTAACCACTACGCCATCTCTCCAGCCCCATCCTAGCAGTTTTTATCAGATGGTTCAGAACCCTTCTTGCTACCAGCAGATGAGCTGGTTGGAACGTGAGCTCAGAGCTGGGGAAATAGCTCAGCATAAAGATACTTGCTTACAAAGCTTGCTAGCCTGGGTTCAATTCCCCATCATCCATGTAAATATAGATGCAAAAAGTGACACAAGCCAGGCATGGTGACGCATGCCTTTAATCCTAGCACTCAGGAGGCAGAGGTAGGAGGATTGCTGTGAGCTTGGAGCCAGCCTGGAACTACAGAGTAAGTCCCAGATCAGCCTGAGCAAGAGTGAGACCCTACATGGAAAAGAAAACAGTGACACAAACATCTGGTGTTTGCGATGTCAAGAGACCCCAGCATGTGCATACACACACACACACACATGTGCAAATAAATGAATGAATAAGTAGTTTAAAAAAAATAAACTGGGTTTAGAAGATGGTTCATTGGTTAAAGGCTCTTGCTTGCCAAGCCTGATGACCCAGGGTTTGATTCCTCAGTACCCACATAAAGTCAGATGCACCAAGTGGCAGACATATCTGGAATTGGTTTGCTGTGGCAAGAGGACTTGGTGTGCCCATAGTCTCTAGTTGCAAATAAAACATTATTTAAAATAAGAAAACAGCTCAAAAGTTGATTCTTTTTTTTTTTTTTCCTTTAATGTCTTTACTGATACAAAATTAGTTTTGACATACTACAGAGGGGTTGCAATGGGACAGGGCGACAACTATACTCAAAACATTACTTGAGGGCTGGAGAGATGGCCCAGCAGTTAAGGCACTTGCCTATAAAGCCTAAAGACCCAAGTTTGACTCCCTAGTAACCATGTAAACCAGATTACACAAAGCACAAAGTGGTGCATGCAATTCTAGTTTATTTACATTGGGTAGAGGCCCTGGTGCACACACGCGTGTACACACACACACACACTCTCTCTCTCTTTCTGTATCTCTATGCTTGCAAATAAATATTTTAAAATGTATTTGTATTTATTTATTTATTTGAGAGAGAGAGAAAGAGGCAGATAGAAAGAAAATGAGCATGCAAGGCCTCTAGCCACTACAAATGAACTTCAGACACACGTACCCCCTTGTGCCTCTGGCTTACCTGGGTCCTGGGGAATCAAATTGTGGTCCTTAGGCTTCACAGGCAAATACCTTAACTGCTAAGCCATTTCTCCAGCCCAATAAATAAACATTTTAAAAATTGAAAAAATAAACCAGGCATGGTGGCACATGCTTTAATCCCAGTACTTGGGAGGCAGAGGTAGGAGGATCGCTGTGAGTTTGAGGCCATGCTGAGACTACATGGTGAATTCCATGTCAGCTGTAGCTAGAGTGAGACCCTACCTTGAAGAAAAAAAAAATTAAAAACATTACTTGAGCCATGATGCTACATGCTTAAGAAGTAAAGGAAGGCCAGAAAAAAATAAAAAGAAAAGAAAAGGAAAAAAAAAAAAAAAAAAGGAAGGCCAGACATGATGTGTTTGTTTTTGAGACAGTCTTGCTTTTTGGCCAAATGTCCAACGATCTGCTCCAACCTCCCGAGTGCTGAGATTACAGGAATGTGCCACCATTCCCAGCTTCAAATCCAGCTTTACCACAAAACCTCACTCCTATTATTTCTCAAAATCTTACAACAGAATATACAAGGATAGAGTTCTAACTTCCAGGTTCCTGTAGGTTGTGGTCCTGTTAGGCTCATATTTCTATACTTTTATATTAAGAGAAAGGAAATCTGAACCTGGTGCGATAGTACACGCCTTTAATCCTAGCATTTGAGAGGCAGAGGTAGGAGGAGCTCTGTGAGTTCAAGACCACCCTGAGACTACATAGTGAATTCCAGGTCAGCCTGGGCTACAGCAATACTATACCTCGAGAAACCCAAAAACAAACAAACAAACAAAAAAGAACAGGAAAGGAAATGTGCATCTGTGTCTGGAGATGTGGAGACAGACAAGGCTGGGTTAGAATTCTTATTTCCATTTCTTCCCATCTAGTCACAGAGGGTAATAAAACTAATGAACCCCAAGATTCAGGGCCCCTCACTTGCATCGTATTAGCCCCTTGAAAGATATCTACACAGCCTCAAGCCCTCAATTTCACACTGTTTTCATTAAACAAGTCAACAATTGCATAAGATTTGGGGCCCACAATATCTGGATCTGCTCCAAGTGAATGATGACTATCAGCTTAATTTCTAAGACTTTGGGTTTTGTTGTTGTTGTTTTTAGTTTTTCAAGGTAGGGTCTCACTCTAGGCCAGGCTGACTTGGGATTCACATAGTCTCAGACTGGCCTTGAACTCACAGCGATCCTCCTACCTCTGCCTCCTGAGTGCTGGGATTAAAGTCGTGCGCCACCATGCCCAGTTTAAGACTTCATTTTCACTGAATAATAATCCAGTCTTGGACTCTGGTCTACCAGCTGAACTCCCTGTTGATACAGAGCGTTGCAGATGCTTAAACGACTGGCAAAACCGGATCTGACAGATCTTAGGCCCAGGGCAAAGGTTCTCACAACCCCAAGGTCAAAAACAAATATGAGGTCCAAACAACTGCAGTATTTATGCTCTAACAGTTTCGCAGTTTGTGATTAAAAAATCCATATAAGCAAAAATAAATTTGGCTTTTCTTGAGGCTGGGGGGCTAGGGTCTCACTGTAGCTCAGGCTGGCCTGGAATTCACTACATAGCCTCAGAGTGGCCTCGAACTCACAGCAATTCTCCTACCTGTACCTCCCAAGTGCTGGGATTAAAGGCATGCACCACCACGCCTAGTGAATTTGGCATTTTTATTTCACTCTTCAGTAACTGCTATTACTTTAAAAAAAACTGTTTTTGAAATATATTTTTATTTTATTTATTTACTTATTTATTTGAGAGAGAAAGAGGCAGAGAGAGGGGGAGAGAGAGAATGGGCACGCCAGGGCATCCAGCCACTGCAAGGGAACTCCAGATGCATGTGCCCCCTTGTGCATCTGGCTCATGTGGGTCCTGGAGAATCGAGCTGGGATCCTTTGCTTTGCAGGCAAAGGCCTTAACTGCTAAGCCATCTCTCCAGCCCTTTAAAACTTTTTTATTGGCAACTTCCATAATTACAGACAACAAGCCATAAAAATTCCCTCCCCTCCCTCACTTTCCCCTTCACAAATCCACTCCCCATCATGTCCCCTCCCTCTCTCCATCAGTCTCTCTTTTCTTTTGATGTCATCATTTTTTCCTCCTATTATGAGGGTCTTGTGAAGGTAGTTCTAGGCACATTTGTGCAAACAAATTGTTTTAAAAACAAAAAAAATAGGGCTGAGAAGATGGCTTAAGGGCTAAATTAACTGGCTTACAAAGCTTGTTGGCCTAGGTCCAATTCCTTAGGACCCACATAAGGTGGACAACAGGAACAGGAGAGTGTGCCAAACACTGGCAAGGGGACACTGGCTGTAACGCCCATAAGCCTGCCCCCAACAATACAGGGCCCCCAGAAGGCATTAATTCCCAAATCTCCATCAGCTGGGAACCTAGCATCCAGAACACCTAAGTTTAGGGAGACACCTGAATCAAACCCCCACAGGGAGCCAGCTTCTTCTGCCATTATGGAACTTCCCCTGGATCTGTAAGCTTCAAATAAATCCCTTCCTCACATAAACAGTGTCTGTTTGGAGGTTCATCCCAGCAATGTGGAACTGACTATGACATCCTCTGACCTTGACACGGGCACCATTGCGCGCACACGCACACACACACACACACATGAATAAATAAAAATTTAAAAACACAAAAACCAAAACTAAAATATCCTGAAGTGTTCTGTAAATTTGCTGTAGCACTCTAAGACACCTCAGCATTCAACTTGGGGAAGGTTCATTCTGAAACTGCTAGAAGCTACTTCAGAAGCAACCAAAGAATTTCGTGGTTCTTTCCAGCAGGACGAAAGAGGGGAGAGTCTATGGCCACGTCGCCCCAAGTGTGGCCCATCTCATCTGACCTTGGAAGGTAAGCAGGGTGTGGTCTGGTACTGGGACAGAGAAAGAGAAAGAAGGGACAACTACATTGCATTCGTTCACAGCCCACCACGGCGTCCCTGCCCACCTGCACGCAGGCAATCCGTCCTGAAATCTCTCTTCCTGGTACATCTCGCCGGCCTCCGTTGGTGCTGGTGACAGCTCTTTACATAACATTCACAAGGCAAAGATAATGGAGGGTTGTTTGGAAGTCTGGGCTTGAGTCCCAGATCCAACACTTGGGAGGTATAACACCTTGGCCTTCACTTCTTTCCAAAGTCTCTTCCAGCCTTACATGTCTCTGCATCTAGGCATCCGCCTGTCTCCTAAGACAAATAAGGTTTTAAGAGAGAGAAAGAGAGTGTGTATGTTTTGAGGTAGGGTCTCACTCTAGTCCAGGCAGACCTGGCACTCATTCTGTAGTCCCAGGCTGGCCTTGAACTCACAGAGATCCCTCTACCTCTGCCTCCTGAGTGCTGGGATTGAAGATGTGCACTGCCATACCCTGCTTATATCAATTTCATTTATTTATTTATTTATTTATTTATTTATTTATTTATTTATTTATTTATTTTGGTTTTCAAGGTAGGGTCTTGCTCTAGCCCAGGCTGACCTGGAATTCGTTATGTAGTCCCAGGATAGACTCGAACTCATGGTGATCCTCCCACCTCTGCTTCCCCAGTGCTGGGATTAAAGGCATGCACCACCAAGCCCAGCATATTAATTTTTAAAAGGCCAGAGAGCCAGGTGTGGTGGATGCCTGTATTGGTAGCACATGAGAAGCTGAAGCAGGAAGCTCACTAGTTTGTGTCCAGCCTATATGCTATGTAGGGAGTTCGAAGCCAGCCTGGGTTATATAGACCCTGTTTCAAACATAACAAAATCCGTCATTTTTTACAAGTTAGGGAATGATAGCTGGGCGTGGTGGCTCACGTGTTTAATCCCAGCACTTGGGAGGCAGAGGCAGGAGGATCGCCGTGAGTTCAAGGCCACCTTGAGACTACATAGTGAGTTCCAGGTCAGCCTGGGCTAGAGTGAGACCCTACTTCGAAAAAAAAAAAAAAAAAAAGAGGAGGCTGGAGAGATTGGAGATGGTTTAGCAGTTAAGGCATTGCCTGTGAAGCTTAAGGACCCAGGGGTGATTACCCAGTACCCACATAAGCCAGATGCACAGGGTGGCACATGCATCTGTAGTTTGTGTGCAATGGCTAAAGATCCTGATGCACCCATTCTTTCTCTCTCTCTGTCTCTTTCTCTCTCTATCAAATAAATAAATAAATAATTTTTTTAAGGCAGGGAAGAGTTGAGGGATGGGTTAAGGCATCTGCCTGCAAAGCCAAAGGCCCTTGGTTTGATTCCCCAGGACCCACATAAACCAGATGCACAAGGTGGCACATGCATCTGGAGTTCATTTGCAGTGGCTGGAGGCCCTGGCACGCCCATTCTTTCACTCACTCTCTCTCTCTCTCTGTCTCTCTGCCTCTTTCTTTCTTGCTCTCTCAAATAACTAACTTAATTAATTAATTAATTAAATTTTTTTTAAAGGTAGGAAAGCAAGCTGGGTGTGGTGGCACACACCTTTAATCCCAGCACTCAGGAGGCAAAGGTAGGAGGATCACCATGAGTTCAAGGCCACCCTAAGACTATAGTTAATTCCAGGTCAGCCTGAGCTAGAGTGAGACCCTATCTCAAAAAACCAAAAAAAAAAAAAAAAAAAAAGCAAATTGCAGATTTGAAATAATACTGAAATTACAAAAATACAACATATACAATATTAACTTTTTTTTGTTTGTTTTTTTTCTAGGTAGGGTCTTTCTTTAGCCCATGCTGACCTGGAATTAGTCTCAGGATGGCCTTGAACTCACAGTGCTCCTCCTACCTCAGCCTCCTCCCAAATGCTGGGATTAAAGGCTTGCACCACCAGGTTTGGCAATATTACTTTTTTTTTTTAATTTTATTTATTTATTTGAGAGCGACAGACACAGAGAGAAAGACAGATAGAGGGAGAGAGAGAGAATGGGCGCCTCTGCAAACGAACTCCAGATGCGTGCGCCCCCTTGTGCATCTGGCTAACATGGGACCTGGGGAACCGAGCCTCAAACCGGGGTCCTTAGGCTTCACAGGCAAGCGCTTAACCGCTAAGCCATCTCTCCAGCCCAATATTACTTTTTTAAAACCCTGACAGTAAACTTTAATGGTGTGAGCATGGTTGGAAAAAAAATAAGGCTTACCAGCTCTAAAGGAGCCTGTGGACTAGACTGGAAGGAGGAGGCTCCTTCCCCGTGCAGGACGTCTCTGAAAGATCTCCTTTGTCACCCTGTCCTCTCCCAGTCTCCACAGTGTCAGGTGCTCAGCCAATGTATTTTTTTTTTGTTGTTGTTTTTCCGAGGTGAGATCTAGCCAGGTTGACCTGGAATTCACCATGTAGTCTCAGGGTGGCCTCGAACTCATGGCAATCCTCCTACCTCTGCCTCCAGAGTGCTGGAATTAAAGGCATGCACCACTACACCCAGCTAAAGAAACTTCATTTATGGGCTGGAGAGATGGCTTAGTGGTTAAGGCACTTGCCTGCAAAGCCAAAGGACCCAGGTTCAATTCCCCAGGACCCATGTAAACCAGCTGCACATGGTGGCACATGCATCTGGAGTTGTTTGCAGCAGTTGGAGCTGGCGTGCCCATTCTCTCTCTCTCTCTGCCTCTTTCTCTCTCAAATAAATAAGAAAGAAAGAAGCTTATTTATTTACATATTTAAAGACAGGGTTTCATGTAGTCAAGTGGCTGGCCTGGAACTCCTTGTCTTCCTGTTTCCTCATTGAATTTTAAAAAAAATTTCTGTTTATTTTTATTTATTTATTTGAGAGAGAAAGAGGCAGAGAGAGAGAGAGAGAATGGGCACATCAGGGCCTCCAGCCACTGCAGACAAACTCCAGATGCATGCACCACCTTGTGCATGTGGCTTACGTGAGTACTGGGGAGTCAAGCCTCAAACTGGGGTCCTTAGGCTTCACAGACAAACGCTTAACCACTAGACCATCTCTCCAACCCTCATGGAATAATTTTATCCCTCAGCAGCCTTTCTGTGATCACATGGACATAACTCATAAGGACTTAAAACACAAGGAAGAGTGCAGCTTCCCTTGGCTTCACCCTCTCCACTGAAGCAAAGGCAAGGAAAGTGCTGCTAGTGACTGAAGGGCAGGAAGTCAGGCAATCCCTCCAGCAGCCTGTTTCCTGAAGGCTATGGTGTCCCCTTCTCAAGTTCAGTAGTGACCAGAACTATGTAGGCTAGGCTCAGGAGAGCTGCTATCATCGCTCACTCTTAGGATGCAATGCTAGCCAGACATGGTGGCATGCTCCCTTAATCCCAGCACTCAGGAAACAGGTGGTATTGCCATGAGGTCAAAGCCAGATGGAAGTAAATTTTATCAGCCCACACAGAGATATACAGCAAGATCCTGTAGTCTTGGGCTGGTCTTGAACTCACAGCAATCCTCCTACCTCTGCCTCCTGAGTGCCAGGAATAAAATACATTTTAGATTTAATTTTTAATTTTTATTTGAACACATGCATGTGTGTATGGGTGTGCCAGGTCTTTTGCTGCTGCAAATGAACACTTGTCCAGCTTTATAAGAGTACTGGAGAAGTGGGCTGGAGAGATAGCTTAGCGGTTAAGGCATTTGTCTGCAAAGCCAAAGGACCCCGGTTTGATTCCCCAGGACCCACACAAGCCAGATGCACAAAGGGGCGCATGCATCTGGAGTTTGTTTGCAATGGCTTGAGTCATCAGTGTGCCCATTCTCTCTCTCTCTGCTTCTTTGTCTCTCTCAACTAAATAAATTATATATATATATATATATATATATATATATATACACACACACACACACACACACACACACACACACACACACACATATATATTTAAAGAGCCGGGTGTGGTGGTGCCTACCTTTAATCCCAGCTGAGCCATCTCCCCAGCCCCATTATGGAGTCTCAGGGTGGCCTCGAACTCATTGCAATCCTCCAACCTCTGCCTCCCAAGTGCTGGGATTAAAGGTGTGTGCCACCACGCCCGGCTTGGGCTGTTCTTATTAATTTTTTGGAGACAGGTTCTTACTATGTATTGTGTAGCCCAGGCTGGCCTGGAACTTGTGATTCTCCATCTCCCCAGCTTCAAGAATCCAGTCATGAGCCATCACGAGGTCCCAAGGGACTCTTATTAGAGTAATTATTTTATAATTATTCCACACGTCGGCTTTGACTTATTGGCCAGACCCCATGGGAGCTGCTCTATCTATTACCAGCTAAACTCCAAGGACCCACAGGGAGACCCTCCCTCGGAGGCTGGGCTGGCACACGGGGCTCTGGGGAAACACTTCCTGTTGGCTCCTCTTCTGCCAATTTAAGGTACTGATGTAGAAGCTTGAGAGGGATAGAGAAATACAGAAAAATTGAAAGAAAAAAAAAAAAACAGGTTGAAAGTCACCCTAGTCTGAATACCTGAGTTTAGAAAACACTGCAATTTCTTAAGGTTTTTGTTTTATTTACTTATTTATTTTGAGGTAGGGTCTCACTGTAGCCCAGGCTGACCTGGAATTCACTGGGTGGCCTTGAACTCACAGCGACCCTCCTACCTCTGCCTCCCAAGTTCTGGGATTAAAGGCGTGCGCCACCACGCCCAGCTCATTTTCATTTTTTAAAAAGGATTAAAGAATGCAAATGTTTTTAAAGTTCTTTACTCTCAATAGTATGCTATTTTCCAGGAGACTACAAAAAAGGCATGTGGTCTTGAAATAACAACCTGGTCTCTTTTTCTAGGTCTCCAACCTGTGTCCTATCTCCCTCCCTTCATTAAAAAAAAAAAAGACAAACAAGCAATAAATATTGTTGGAGAGATGCTTCAGCAGTTAAGGCGCCTGCCTACAAAGCCTAATGACCTGAATTTGATTCACCAGTTCCCATGCACAGCCAGATGCACCAAGTAGTGCATGCATCTGGAGTCCGTTTGCAGTGGCTGGAGGTCCTGCGGACGCATTCTCTCTGTTTCTCCTATCTCTCTCTGCTTGTAGATAAGTAAACAAAAATATTTTTAAAATATGGGGCTGGGGAAGTGGCTCAGCAGTTAAAAGTGCTTGCTCACAAAGCCTGTCAGCCAGTGTTTGATTCAGACGCACAAAGTAACACATGCCTCTGGAGTTGGTTTGCTGCCTGCCCCATCCATTCTCTATCTAAATAAACAAACAAACACTAAGAGCCACTAAACATATTTATGTTGTGCTTAAGGAAATGGAAAATATAAGACCCTAAGTACAAAAACCAAAGCTAGGGGACTAGAAAGTTGGTTCAGTGCTTAAAGGTGCTTGCTTGCAAAAACAAGGATTTCCATGAGTTTGAGGCTTGCATAGAATAGAGAACCTACCTAAAACAAAAAAAGTACAAAACAAGATATTAAATGACTTGTATAGAATTTTCTTTTTCATATTTTGTTTATTTTTATTTATTTATTTGAGAGCGACAGACAGAGAGAGAAAGAGGCAGATAGAAAGAGAGAGAGAGAATGGGCACACCAGAGCCTCCAGCCACTACAAACAAACTCCAGATGCACGCGCCCCCTTGTGCATCTAGTTTACGTGGGTCCTGGAAAATCGAGCCTCGAAACAGGGTCCTTAGACTTCACAGGCAAGCGCCTAACCGCTAAGCCATCTCTCCAGCTCCCTTGTATAGAATTTTCTATGTCTAGAGAATATACATATAAAAATGCAAAATAAGGGCTGGAGTGATAGCTTGCAGTGGTTAAGGCGCACGTAAGCAGATGCATAACGTGTCGGGTGCATCTGGAGTTCGTTTGCTTTGGCTGGAAGCCCTGACGCACCCATTTACTCCCTCTTTGCCTCTCTCTCAAATAAACAATTTTTTTTCTTCAGTTTTTCGAAGTGGGGTCTTACTAGCCCAGGCTGACCTGGAATTTACTATGTAGTCTCAGGGTGGCCTCGAACTCATGGTGATCCTACCTCTGCCTCCCACTGGGATTAAAGGTGTGCGCCACCACGACCCGGCTTGGAATTGTGTTTTTATTTTGGGAGGGATCTAACCATTTATAATGATCTACATTGGCCAGTTTCTACTCTAGGCACGTATTCCTTCGATTTTAAGGTGATGAACTCAAACCTCCAGTTCTAATAATCACGATTAATCTCGGGGTGGGGGGGAGTGGGAAAGGGGCGGGTTCTTTTTAAAAGTGGGTAAGGCTACGCAGGGCCTCTGGGCACACGGACCCGGGAGGAAGCGGTGGGCGGGCTCGGCGACACTCCTCTGCCCCCGCGGTCCCGGGCCTCCGCCATCCGCTCCCGGGCGGAGGCAGCGGCGGCTCCTCCCCGCCAGCTCAGCCTCGGGGCGCGGCGGCGCGGACGTGCCCGGGCCCACGGAGGCCCCTGCGCCATCCAGACCGGTCCGGGGCTGGCTTGCTCCGCGGATGCGAACAAGTGGAGATGCCCGCGGAGCCGAGTGCGCCCGAGGGCCCTTGGATGGATGCTGGGGCCCCGGGATGCTCGCTGGGCCGTTGACCCGGGGTGGTGCGCGGCGGAGGCGGGAGTGGCCCGGAGCGCGCGGGGGCGTCGCGGTGCACCGTGGCGGACTGCCCGCCTCGCCGAGGCTCCTGGAGCGCGATCGCGGAGCCGGCCGGAGGCCAGGGCGCCACGCCAGGTTTCCTTTGCGCTCCAGGGTCCCCCATCGGCCTTCCCCGCCCTTTCCTTTGCCTGGCCCTTTTCTGTCTCAATTTCTTTCCCTCCAGCCCCGCCTCCTTTCCTAGGCTAAAATGCCACACGGAAAGCCTTGAACCCAACCTTTGCCGCTATCTGCAAAGCCATCCGCCAGCGTGACCACCACCCACTGCCATGCCAAGTCACATTTTACTGCCCTTTGCCACGGGACAGGATATACTGGCCCCTGTCCACCAAGAAACATTACCAAGCACAAGGATAGTTGCCCCAACCCTGGCACCATCGGGCCCCCTCCGCTTGTGTAACTGGTAGAGTACAGACGCCCAATGAAAGTCCACATCCTGGGCTGGAGAGATGGCTTAGCGGTTAAGCGCTTGCCTGTGAAGCCTAAGGACCCCAGTTCGAGGCTCCATTCCCCAGGTCCCAGGTTAGCCAGATGCACAAGGGGGCGCACGCATCTGGAGTTCATCTGCAGTGGCTGGAGGCCCTGGCGCGCCCATTCTCTCTCTCTCTGCCTCTTTCTCTGTCTGTCACTCTCAAAAAAGTAAATAAATAAATTAAAAAAAAAAGTCCACATCCTGTCACTTAAAAACTGACTTTCAGGAGGCTGAGGTAAGAGGATCATTGTGAGTTCGAGGCCAGCCTGGCCTGCAGAAGAAATTCCTCATCAGCCTAGGCTACAGTGTGACCCTGCTTCAAACAGTTTTCCAAATGGGAGACAGCCGAGCGCTGAACTAAACTTGGAACCTTTTTAAGACCAGAACCTGCCCACCTCTTTCATACCTTGTCAGCACATTTTCCACCCTTAAACCTAAACCCTGATTTTTTGTTTATGCATGGAGGGACAAATGGATAATCTCTTCACTGTGGCTGATTCTCTGTAACCAAGAGTCTACTATCATTGCAGCAATAACATGGCTAGCTCCGCCTTCCCTCATAAACGTCTTTCCTGTGGCTTCTGTCACATTGCACTCACGAGCTTCCCTCATTCTGCATTCTTTTTTTTTTTTTTTTTTTAGTGTATTTATTTGAGAGCAACAGATAGAGAAAGAGGCAGATATAGAGAGAGAATGGGCATGTCAGGTCCTCCAGCCACTGCGAATGAACTCCAGATACATGTGCCACCTCGCGCATGTGGCTTATGTGGGTCCTGGGGAATCGAGCCACGAACAAGCGCTGAACTGCTAAGCCATCTCTCCAGCCCAATTCTGAATTCTTTTTTAAAAACGATTATTTATTTATTTATTTGAGAAAGAGGCAGAGAAAGAGAGAGACAGAATGGGCATGCCAGGGACTCCAGCCACTGCAGACTCCAGACATATGCACCACCTTGTGTATCTGGCTTATGTGGGTCCTGGGGATTCAAACCTGGGTCATTCGGCATTGCAGGCAAGCACCTTAACCACGAAACCATTTCTCCAGCCCACTTCACATTCTTCTAATTTTTCTGCCTTCCCTTTCTCCTCCTATGCTGAATGTGTGTTCTCAAAGTGTATGTGTGTGTTCTCAAGTTCTCTTTTTTTTCCTTCTTTTTCCCTCTCCCTTCCCCCCTCCCTCCCTTCTTTCCTTCCTTCCTTCTTGTTTCTCTCTCTCTCTCTTTCTTTCTTTTTCTTCAAGCTTTGTAGCTCATATTAGTAAAACAAAAGGCAAATGTACACCTAGGAGGTTTTGGGTTTCCTCCTTCCCTCCTTCCCTCCCTCCCTCTCTCCTCCTCCTTCCTTTCCCTCCCTCATTCATTCCTTCCTTCCTTCCTTTCTTCCTTCCTCCCTTCCTCCTTCCCTCCCTTCTCTCTCTCTCTTTCTCTTTCTTCTTCTTTCTTTCTCTCTCCCTTCCTCTCTCTTCTTCCCTTCCTTCCTTCTTTTCCTTCCTTCCTCCCTCCCTTTCTTCTTCATTCCTTCCTTTTTTTAAAAAAGTTTTATTTATTTATTTATTTGAGAGCGACAGACACAGAGAGAAAGACAGATAGAGGGAGAGAGAGAGAATGGGCGCGCCAGGGCTTCCAGCCTCTGCAATCGAACTCCAGACGCGTGCGCCCCCTTGTGCATCCGGCTAACGTGGGACCTGGGGAACCGAGCCTCGAACCGGGGTCCTTAGGCTTCACAGGCAAGCGCTTAACCGCTAAGCCATCTCTCCAGCCCCATTCCTTCCTTTTTTTAAAGAAATTTTTTTGTACATTTTTATTTATTTATTTGAGAGTGATGGAGACAGAAAGAGGCAGAGAGAGAGAGAGAATGGGCGCGCCAGGGCCTTCAGCCACTGCAAATGAACTCCAGAAGCATGCGCCCCCCTTGTGCATCTGGCTAACGTGGGTCCTGGAGAATCAAGCCTCGAACCGGGGTCCTTAGGCTTCACAAGCAAGTGCTTAACTGCTAAGCCATCTTTCCAGCCCCCTTTCTTTTTTTCTTTCTCTCTTTCTTTCCTTCCTTCCTTCCTTCCTCTCTCCCTCCCTCCCTCCCTTCCTTCCTTCTTTCTTTCTGGTTTATTCCAGGTAGGGTCTCACTCAAGCTTAGGCTGACCTAGAATTCATTCTCTAGTCTCAGGCTGACCTTGAACTCACAGCAATCCTCCTACCTCTGCCTCCCAAGTGCTGGAATTAAAGGTGTGCGCTACCATGCCTGGCTTTTCATTTCACATTTTTATATGTATATTCTCTGTATATAGAGAACTCTTTGCAAGCCATTTTTTTGTTCTTGCTTTTGTTTGTTTTTGGTGGTGCTGGGGGTGGAACCCAGGACTGGATGTGTACACTAAGCAAATACTCTAGCACTGAGCTACACATCCAGCCTAAATGTCCATCTATTCCTTTGTGGGTTTTATTTATTTTGAGTAAAATGTAACAAGAGCCCAGAATCCTTCTAAGGGCCACTATGCAGGAGGTACGTCCATGAAGCCAGCCTCCTAACACCCTTTCAAAGCGCTTCCTCATAAACGATGCTAGTAATTAGATATGTGTGTGGGGAGTGCTGGGGTTGGGGATAAGACACCAGCTTAGTCAAATCATGAAAACATTGTAGGTTCTGAGATGAATAACTCGTGTGTGTTGCCTAGCAGGACAATGAAAAATAACAGGGGCACTTCTGCGAAGCTCCAGTGTAACCACATGGAAATATTGGACAAACCCAACCTACATATTACTAATGTGGGCAGTGTGTGACCATTCTAAATGACCTGATTGAGACCACAGGCAACAACTTGAATGGGGCGAGGTGCGGTGGCACACATCTATAATCCCAGTACTTGGGAGGCTGAGGCAGGGGGATCAGGAGTTCAAGGTCAGCTTTAGCTACATAACTTTTGTTTTGTTTTCGATGTAGGGTCTCACTCTGGCCCAGGCTGACCTGGAATTCACTCTGTATTCTCAGGGTGGCCTCGAACTCAGGGTGATCCTCCTACCTCAGCCTCCTGAGTGCTGGGATTAAAGGTGTGTTCCACTATACCTGCCTATACACTATACATTTTTTTTAAAGAAAATTTTAAGATATTTTATTTGTTGACTTATGAGGTGAGGGAAAGGGCCTGCCAAGGCCTTTAGCCACTGCAAACTCCAGATGCATGTGTCACTTGGCTTACGTGAGTTCTGGGGAATTGAACCTGGGTCCTTAGGCTTTGTGGGCAAGGACCTTAACTGCTAAGCCATCTCTCCAGCACAATTTTTTTTTTTTTTTTTTGAGATAGGGTCTCACTCTAGCTCAGGCTGTCCTGGAATTCACTACGTAGGCTCCAAGTGGCCTCAAATGCTTGGAGATCCTCCTACCTGTGCCTCCCAAGTGCTGGGATTAAAGACATGCATTACCATGCTGCCTGGCTTTTTTGGTTTATTTATTTATTTGTTTATTTTAAATATATTTTATTTATTTGAGAGAGAAAGAGAGAGAGAGAATGGGCATGTCAAGGCCTCCAGCCACTGCAAAGGAACTCTAGATGCATGCACCCCCTTGTGCATCTGGCTTACGTGAGTCTTGGAGAATCAAACCAGGATCATTTGGCTTTGCAGGCAAATACCTTAATCACTAAGCCATCTCTCCAACCCTTTTTTTTGGTTTATTGAGGCAGGGTCTCACTCTAGCCTAGACTGACCTGGAATTCACTATGTAGTCTCAGGGTGGCCTTGAATTCACAGTGCTTCTCCTACCCCTGCCTCTCAAGTGCTAGGATTAAAGGCATGTGCCACCAGACCTGGCTAAGAATTAAAATATATATATATATATATATATATATATATATATATGTACATATATATATATTTAAAGTTTTATTTATTTGAGAAAGAGGCAAATAGAGAGAATGGGTGCACCAGGGCCTCCAGCCACTGCAAATGAAATCCAAATGCATGCACTACTTTGTGCATCTGGCTTTACATGGGTACTGGGGAACTGAACTCTGGTCCTTAGGCTTTGCAAGCAAGTGCATTAACTGCTGAGCCATCTCTCCAGTATCTCCCTGTTGCAGTCCACTTCACATTGCTGGTAGAAATCACCCGACCAAGAGCAGCTTGTGGGAAAAAGAGGTTTATTTTGGCTTATAGGCTCCAGGGGAAGCTCCGCGATGGCATGGGAAAATGATGGCACGAGCAGACAGACGGTGGACATCACCCCTTGGCCCACATAAAGTGGACAATAGGAATAGGAAAGTGTGCCAAACACTGGTGAGGGGCAACTGGCTATAACACCCATAAGGCCGCCCCAAACAATGCACCACCTCCAGGAGACTTCAATTTCCAATTTCCATCATCTGGGGAACCCAGCATCCAGAACACTTAAGTTTATGGGGGACACCTGAATCAAACTACCACACCCCCTTTTTTTGAGGCCAGGCCTCACTCTATCCTAGGCTAACATGGAATTCACTCTGTAGTCCCAGGCTGGCCTCCGACTCACAGAAATCCTCCTTCCTCTGCCTCCCAAGTGCTGGGATTAAAGGCTGTACCACCACACTCAGTTTACATAGAAATTTTGAGGCCAGCCTGGATTACTGGAGACCATACCACAACCAAACAAAAACCCTTGAGTGAGTCTCTGAGCAAAGGAGATATGGGAGTTAATTTGGCTATAATATAACTTTTCTGTAAATTTGAGCTTATTTCAGAATAAAAATAAAACAAAGGAAGACTCACCCCTCCTAACCCAGCTTTGCCTCTAACTCATGTCATTAGAGAACAATGTTCCCCTGGTCACCCAAATTTAAAACTTAGGGGTAAATCTGGTCGCTCTCACCCTGTCCCACTACCTTAGTGGTAAGCCCTGCCAATTCTTTTCTAAAGTGTCTCATATAGCTGCCTTTTTACTAAATATATATATAATATTATTTATATATAATTATATTATTTTATATATTCTATTATTTTTAAAATATATATTACTTATTTATTAATTTGAGAGAATGAGAGACAGAAAGAGGCAGAGAGAGAGAGAGAGAGGGAGGGAGGGAGGGAGAGAATGGGCACACCAGGGCCTGCAGCCACTGCAAACAAACTCCAGATGCATGTACCACCTTGTGCATCTGGCTTACATGGGTCTTGGGGAATCGAACTGAGGTCCTTTGGCTTTACAGGCAAATGCCTTAGCTGCTAAGCCATCTCTCCAGTCCATAGCTGCCTTAATTAAATCTCTGCCTTAAAAGAGAAAGAGAGAGAGCTGCAACCCGCCTCACATGACCATTTTAAGGAGGTTCTGTGAAAGGAATTTGTACGACATTAACTACTGTGAAAACACAGGTCTGACTACTTTGTCAGTATGAATTATAGCTGTCTACCGCTGCAGTCTCCTAGAGGGGCTTCCCACCAGCATGTCCTGGATACAGTCACCTAAGCCGTCTACCTAACAGCACTTGTTTATCTTTTTGGGGCTTGGCTTTCGCACAGTCTGTGGCTGGGTTTACTGGGTGATTCCTGGGAATGCTAGGTTCTTTGAACTGAGCAGTGTGGTTTCCTCCTGCCAAATGACCACAACCTGTGTCCGCAGTTCGTGGAGAATGGAAAAGTGACCAGAGAGAACATGCTCGGCTTGTGAATATGTTCCCCATGCGGGTTTTCTCCATGGTGGTAAAGACCTATCCTTTGATCTGCTGGCGTTAGTAGACAGCAACACGAATGGACAAGTACAGAAAATAAAGATCTGGCATTAGTGGAGGAAACAGTTCAGGGGCTTGGTTTTCTCCTGGGCACACATGTCAGCAGTTGTGACTTTCATAATGCATGCCAATTATATGGCTGCTTTTTAAAAAAATATATTTTATGGGTTGGAGAGATGGCTTAGCAGTTAAGCGCTTGCCTGTGAAGCCTAAGGACCCCGGTTCGAGGTTCGGTTCCCCAGGACCCACGTTAGCCAGATGCACAAGGGGGCGCACGCGTCTGGAGTTCATTTGCAGAGGCTGGAAGCCCTGGCGCGCCCATTCTCTCTCTCTCCCTCTATCTGTCTTTCTCTCTGTCTGTCGCTCTCAAATAAATAAATAAAAAAATTTTTAAAAATATATATTTTATTTATGTATGTATTCGAGAGAGAGAGAGAGAGAGAGAGAGAATGGGCACACCAGGGCTTCCAGCCACTGCAAACGAACTCCAGATGCATGTGCCCCCTTGTGCATCCGGCTTAAGTGGGTCCTGGAGAATTGAACCAGGATCCTTTAGCTTTGCAGGCAAATGCCTTAACTGCTAAGCCATCTCTCCAGCCCTATGGCGAATTTTTTTATACTGTGAATGATACTTTATTAAGTCATCTATTTACAACTGAAACTCTGGGAATTCAAAATTAACATCTTTGCCCAAGAGCTTCTTACAGACGCCAGAAAAAGTTCCAACCTTGTGCTCCACGTTGTTCTGCTGGACTTCTAAATGAAACTTTTTAGAAATTTTTTAAATTTTTATTTATTTATTAGAGAGAGAGAGAATGTGTGTGCCAGGGCCTCTAGCCCTTGCGAATGAACTCCAGATGCATGTGCCACCTTGTGCATCTGGCTTACCTGGGTCCTGGGAATCAAACCTGGGTCCTTTGGCTTAGCAGGCAAGCGCCTTAACTGCTAAACCATCTCTCCAGCCCTAAGTGAACCTTTATAGCTGGTTGCCATTCAGTTTCAAACAGATCCTCTCGCCTACAATTTTACTTGGGAAGACCGAGTCTCCAAGGATGGTGTGGTGCACAGCGGTCAGGCTAAGGCATCTAAGGGTGTTTTGCTTTTTTTTTTTTTTTTCCCATGTGTCTTTCTTGTTTGTCTTAGGCAGAATTCTCTTCTAGCAATGAAGACTACATGTTGGTTCCCACTGAACTTTTTCTCCAACTCACGCATTAGCCGAACTTGGATTTTTCCGGAAAGATTTCAGTCGAGGAACTGGGACACAACTTATGACAGCTTCCTGACGCCCCCAGTTTCGATGTCCTGGGCGCGGCGGGGTTGCGCTCCCGCAGCTGAGCCGTGAGGCAGCGCCCGGGGTGATGCCGGACTCGAACTCGTGGCTTCTTGCCATTCGGCTTCACAATTTTGGCACAGGAGCCAAACATGGCTTTGTCCTTGAGGAACGCCAGTTTAAAAAGAGGCCCAGCTCTCGCGACAACGTCTCATATCCAAACAGTTTCTTTTTTAAAAAGGGCTGCTAGCCAGGCGTGGTGGCGCACACCTTTAATCCCAGCACTCGGGAGGCAGAGGCAGGAGGATCGCTGTGAGTTCAAGGCCACCTTGAGACTACATAGTGAATTCCAGGTCACCCTGAATGTAAGACCCTACCTCAAAAAAAAAAAAAAAGTGTTGCTGGGTTGGAGAGATGGCTTAGTGGTTAAGGCACTTGCCTGGGAAGCCTAAGGACCCAAGTTCAATTCCCCAGGACCCATGTAAACCAGATGCACAAGGTGGCGCATGCATTTGGAGTTTGTTTTCAGTGGCTGGAGGCCCTGGAGGGCTCATTCTTTCTCTCTCTCTCTTTGCTTACAAATAAATAAATAAATAAAAATATTTTAAATTCTGAGCCATCTCCCCAGCCCAAGTGTTGCTATCTTTTGAAGATGAAATGAAATATATCAGTCTTATCATTTCATGTGGACAAGTTAGAAAAAACATGTACTTCCAAGGCATCCCTCTGACTGAGTTTTCCCAACCTCATTCCTACCACCCACCTTGACTTCAAAGTGACTGAATCTCTGCTCATGTCATGAGGTGAGTGAGTGGCTTTGCTCCGCCCAGTGCTTCTACTATGATGGATGATAAGCAATGGGAAAACGAACCTCTAGCTGAAACCAGCAATCTCTCGTCTTCTTCCATTGTTTTTTTTTTTTTTTTTTTCCTTCTTCTTCTTCTTGTTATTTGAGGGAAGGTCTCACTGTAGCCCAGGCTGACCTGGAATTCGCTCCATAGTCCCAGGCTGGCTTTAGAATTGCAGTGATCCTCCTGCCTCTGCCACCTGGGTGCTGGGGTTAAAGGCACGTGCCACCACGCTTGGATACCCAGCTAAGATTTATTTTTCATTTGTTTATTTTCTTTTTTTTTCTTTTTTTTTTTTTTTTTGTTTATTTTCTGAGGTAAGGTCTTGCTCTGGCCCAGGCTGACCTGGGACTCACTATTGTAGCCTCAGGTTGACCTTGAACTCACAATGATCCTTCTACCACTGCCTCCCGAGCCCTGGGATGAAAGGCCTGCGCCACCACGCCGGGCTAATTTTATTTTTTATTTATTTACTTTTTAAAATTTCCCTCCTTTAAACTTTTTGTTTACTTATTTATTGAGACAGTGAAAGAGAAAGAGGGAGAGAGAGAGAGAATAGGTGAACCAGGACCTTCAGCCACTGAAAACTAACTCCAGATGCAGTGCCACTTTGTGCATCTGGCTTATGTGGGTCCTGGGGTATTGAACCAAGGTCTTTTGGCTTTGCAGGCAAATGCCTTCACTGCTAAGCCATCTCTCCAGCCCTAATTTAACTTTAAATTTTTTGTTGTTGTTGTTTTTTCGAGGTAGGGTCTCACTCTAGTCTAGGCTGATCTGGAATTCACTATATAGTCTCAGGGTGGCCTCAAACTCACGATGATTCTCCTACCTCTGCCTCCCAAGTTCTGGGATTAAAGGCGTGTGCCACCACACCTGGCTTTATTTTTTTAAATATTTTTATTTATTCGAGAGAGAGCTGTGGGTGCACAAGGACCTCCTGCATGAGCCACTTTATGCATCTGGCTTTACTTGAGTTCTGGACGATCTAACCTTGATGGATAGGCTTTGTAGGCAAGCATCTTTAAAGGCTGAGCTATTTCCCCTTCCTGGAAAGAGTTCTTTTGGCTCCTGGTTTCTGGGGACTCAGTCCATTTTGGCAGGGAAGGAATAATGGAACAGCTCAGAACATGGTGGCGGGAGTTTGTGGCAGAGGCTGTTCACATCGTGGTGAACCACAACAACAACAAAACAAAAAGCAAGCAAACAAACAAACAAAAAAACAGAGATCAAGGCAGAAACCTTAGGCAGGGTATAGCCTTCAAATGTCTACCCCCACTAGTTGCCTACTTTTGCCATCTAGGCCCCACAGCCTCCCCACAGAGCATCCTCGGCTGAGACTAGTCATTGAAAGCATGAGCCTGTGCAGGACATTTCAGATTCAATCTGTAACACTATTTTGGTTGTTGTTTGTTTGTTTTTTCAAGATAGGCTCTTGCTGTAGCCCAGTCTGATCTGGAATTCACTATGTAGTCTCAGGCTGGCCTCCAACTCACAGTGATCCTCTTACCTCAGCCTCCCCAGTGCTGGGATTAAAGGCGTGCGCCACCACATCTGGCCCACGATGCTGTTTTACAACATGCAGCAGTAGAGGGCAGCAGCCCTCCAGAAGCCCAGGCTAGACCTCTTCCAGCTTCCTTGGTCCTCACTTCCCCTTCCTCCTTGTATTTTGTCACCAGCCCTATCATTTACATCCCTGCGTGACATTAAATTGTTAGGGACATGCCCCCTCACCTAGTCTTCCATTGTTTTGTTCCTGAGTTACAGCTGCAGTGATAACTACCTCCAGTTTTCATTCCTAAATCTACCTTGTATCCCAGCACTCTTCCAGAAATGCATCTTTTATCACATCCTTCTCTATGCAAAAACCCACAAGTCAGGCTGGAGAGATGGCTTGGTTAAGGCATGTGCCTGCAAAGTCTAAGGATCCAGGTTCAATTCCCCAGTACCCACATTAAGCTAGATACACAAGGTGGTACATGGGTCTTGAGTTTGTTTGCAGTGGCTGGAGGCCCTGGCATGCCCATTCTGTCTCTCTCTCTCAAGTTTGAAAAGAAAAAAAACAAAGACCCCACAAATGCTGTCAAAACCTCCGGTTCAAGTCACACATGGTGGCACATGTGTAGTCCCAGCACTGAGAAGGCTGAGAGAGGAAGATCATGAGTTTGAGACCAGCCTGGGTTACATAGTGAGTCCCAGGCCAGCCTGGGCTGCATAACAAAACCTTGTCTCAAAAACTCAGATCAAGGGCTGGAGAGATGGCTTAGCGGTTAAGCGCTTGCCTGTGAAGCCTATGGACCCCGGTTCAAGGCTCGGTTCCCCGGGTCCCACGTTAGCCAGATGCACAAGGGGGCGCACGCGTCTGGAGTTCGTTTGCAGAGGCTGGGAGCCCTGGCGCGCCCATTCTCTCTCTCTCCCTCTATCTGTCTTTCTCTTTGTGTCTGTCGCTCTCAAATAAATAAATAAATAAATAATGAACAAAAAATAAAATTAAATTAAAAAAAGACATCATCTCCTGAGGGCTGGGGGTAAAAATCTGAGCATAGTGACCAAAAAAAAAAAACCTCAGATCAAATAAATAAAAACAAAATATTAAAAGGTTGGGGGGCTGGAGAGATGGCTTAGCAGTTAAGACACTTGCCTGCAAAGCCAAAGGACCCAGGTTCTATTCCCCAGGACCCACGTAAGCCAGATGTACAGGGTGGCACATGCATCTGGGGTGCATCTGCAGTGTGCCCATTCTCTTTCTCTCAATCTCTCTATCTATGTCTTTCTCTCAAATAGATAAATAAAAATAAAATATATTTTTTAAAAAACCTCAAATCAACCCAACCAAACAAAAATGTTCATCTAGTTCAAGTGTTGCCCGCCCCCCATCCTTTGCTCTTCCTCAGCCCTGCTGTCTGAAGCCTTGCTGTGAGAGCAACATGCATGAGCACAGGTCAGACACAAATCCCACACCACCTTAGATACAGGGACTTGCAGATCCCTGATCCTTGGGGAGTCCTGCAACCAGTGGCCCATGCACACTGAGGAGTGACTGTATATTTTCTTTTTTTTTTTTTTTTTTTTGGTTTTTCAAGGTAGGGTCTCACTCTAGCTCAGGCTGACCTGGAATTCACTATGGAGTCTCAGGGCGGCCTCGAACTCACAGTGATCCTCCTACCTCTGCGTCCCAAGTGCTGGGATTAAAGGCGTGCGCCACCCTGCCCGGCTGTGACTGTATATTTTCTTATGGCACAGAGTCACACACATAGAGAGACGGGTATTTGTTCTTAGTCCCCAGGGACAGGATTTTTGTGAAGTCAATACCTTCCCCAATAAGGAAATGTGAGAGTCATAGAAATTTAATGACCCACAGGCCAGACCTTGAAGCAGCAGGGGGAGGATCAAGGAACAGCCCTGCCGAAGTGCCTAAACTTCTTCCTTCTTCAGTCTTTCTCTCTCTTTCTTTTCTTTTTCTCTCTTTCTATCTATTTCTCTTTTTCTTTCTTCCCTCCCTCTTTTTATTTTTATTTTATTTTAATTTATTTGAAACATATACATATATATATATGGAGAGAGAGAGAGAGAGAGAATGGGCATGCCAGGGCCTCCAGCCACTGGAAATAGACATGGGTCCTGGGGAGTTGAACCTGGGCCGTTTAGCTTTGCAGGCAAGTGCCTTAACCACTAAGCCAGCTCTCCAGACCCCTTTCTTTCCTTTTTTGATTTTTCAAACTTGGGTTTCGCTCTAGCCCAGGCTGACCTGGAATTCACTATGTAGTCTCAGGGTGGCCTCAAACTCATAGCGATCCTCCTACCTCTGCCTCCCGAGTGCTGGGACTAAAGGCGTGCGCCTCCGCACCTGGCTATTGTTGCTTTTAGTATTTTACTTATGAAAAGAGAGAGAATGGGCATGCCAGAAAGTCTTGCCACTGCAAACACACCCCAGATGCATGTACCACTTTGTGCGTACTGGGAATTTGAACCTGGGCTGCACTTGGGCCTGCAGGCTATTGCCAGCAAGCACCTTTAATTACTGAGCTATCTCCTCAACCCTTTTTTTTTTTTTTTTGCTTTTTGAAGTAGGGTCTCACTCTAGCTCTGGCTAACCTGGAATTCACTATGTACTCTCAGGGTGGCCTCGAGCCCACGGCGATCCTCCTAGCTCTGCTGGTATGACAGGTGTGTGCCACCTCACCCAGCCCCCTTGTTTTTGAGGCCGGTCTCCTCTAGCCCAGGCTGAACTGGAATTTACTCTGTAGCTCAGTGTTGCAGTTGCCTCCTTGTTGCTGGCACAAAGCACCTGACCAAAAGTAGCTGACAAAGGAAAGTGTTTTGGTTCACATGATGAGGAGAAGCTCCATGATGGCAGGGAGGAGATGGCAAGAGCAGAGGCTGGGCGTCGCTTGTCCTCTGCATGTGGAAATAGCAGCTGGAGAGCGAGTCAAACTCTAGCAAAGGGGAGCTGGCTCTATCAACCCTAAGCCCACCCCCAATGACCCACCCTCTCCATCAAGGCTCCACCTCCCAAATTGCCATCAGCTGGGAACAAAGCATGGAAAACACATGAGTTTATGGGGGACCTCTGATTTAAGCACTCCATCCAGGATGGCTTCAAACTCACAGCAATCCCCCTACCTCACCCACCTGGTTGCTGGGGTTATAGACATGAGCCCCAGTGCCCAGCTTTTTCTTCCATTTAAAAAAAAGTTTTTGTTTCTTTATTTTTATTTATTTGAGAGCGACAGAGAGAAGGCGGCAGAGAGAGAGAGAGAGAGAGAGAGAAAGCGAGCGCCAGGGCCTCCAGCCACTGCAAACAAACTCCAGACGCGTGCGCCCCCTTGTGCATCTGGCTAACGTGGGTCCTGGGGAACTGAGCCTTGAACCGGGGTCCTTAGGCTTCACAGGCAAGCGTTTAACCGCTAAGCCATCTCTCCAGCCCTTTTTCTTCCATTTAAAAAAAAAAATTTATTTATTTATTTATTTGAGAGCGACAGACACAGAGAGAAAGACAGATAGAGGGGGAGAGAGAATGGGTGTGCCAGGGCTTCCAGCCTCTGCAAACGAACTCCAGACGCGTGCGCCCCTTGTGCATCTGGCTAACGTGGGACCTGGGGAACCGAGCCTCGAACCGGGGTCCTCAGGCTTCACAGGCAAGCGCTTAACCGCTAAGCCATCTCTCCAGCCCCTTTTTCTTCCATTTTTTAAGTTCCGTGGCAGTAAGTATATGCCTGTAGCTGTGCAGTCATTACCATCCATCTCCAAGACTTTCTGTCTTTCGCAAGTGAAACTCAGTATCCACTGAACACTAACTGTTCACCCCTTCTTTCACCCCAGCCCCTGGTAACACCCACCCTGCTCTCCACCTAAGGACGGGACTACCTGCGCACCGCGTGTCCGTGGACTCAGTCGTTCAGCACCTGCCCTTCTGTGACTTGGTTATTTCACTCAACGTTATACCTTGTAGGCTCACTCATGGCCCATGTGTCAGAATGTCATTCCTTGCTGAGGCTATGATTCATCTGTATGAATAAACCACACTTTAAAAATACTTTATTTGGGCTGGAGAGATGGCTTAGCGGTTAAGCGCTTGCCTGTGAAGCCTAAGGACCCCGGTTCGAGGCTCGGTTCCCCAGGACCCACGTTAGCCAGATGCACAAGGGGGCGCACGCGTCGAGTTCGTTTGCAGTGGCGCCCTGGCGTGCCCATTCTCTCCCTCTATCTGTCTTTCTCTCTGTGTCTGTTGCTCTCAAATAAATAAAAAATTTAAAAAAAATAGTTTACTACAAACCGGGTACTGTAACACATGCTTTAATCCCAGCAGATCTCTTAAGTCTTCAACTCTCTTGATCTAGAGACTCAAAACTTAGTCACTCTCTGGACAGGCACCTCAGGCCCTCATGCTTTTACAACTTCCCAAAATAAAAATATCTGAAACCTTGGGCTGGAGAGATGGCTTAGTGGTTAAGCACTTGCCTGTGAAGCCTAAGGACCCCGGTTCAAGGCTCGATTCCCCAGGACCCACGTTAGCCAGATGCACGAGGGGGCGCACGCGTCTGGAGTTCGTTTGCAGTGGCTGGGGGCCCTGGCGCGCCCATTCTCTCTCTCTCCCTCTATCTGTCTTTCTCTCTGTGTCTGTTGCTCTCAAATAAATAAATAAATAAATAAATAAATAAATAATACTTTATTTATTTATTTGCAAGGGGAGAGGGAGGGAGAATGGGTGTGTCAGGGCCTCTAGCCACTACAAACGAACTCCAGACGTGTGCACCACTTTGTGCCTTTGACTTTAGTGGGTGCTGGGGAAACAAACCCGGGGTCACCACTGAGCCGTTGCTCCAGCCCAAAACTTTACACACACACACTCACACATACACACGTACATATGGGTTCTTCAAAGTAGGTTCTCACTCTAGCCCAGGCTGATCTGTAATTTACTATGTAGTCTCAGGGTGGCTTTGAACTCTCAACAATCCTCCTACCTCTGCCTCCCAAGTGGTGAGATTAAAGGCATGCACCACCACATCAGGCTGGTTTAGCCATTTGTAATGTTTATTTATTTATTTGAGACAGAGAGAGAGAGAGAGAGAGAATGGGCCCACTAGGGCCTCTAGCCACTGCAAATAAACTCCAGATGCATGCGCCACCTTGTGCGTCTGGTTTACATGAGGATTGGGGAATTGAACCTGGGTACTTAGGTATTGCAGGCAAGTGTCTTTACCACTAAGCCATCTCTCTAGCTGCTTCTATTAAATTTGGTTTTTTTCAAGATAAGGTTTTGCTCTAGTCCAGGCTGACCTGGAATTCATTAAGTAGTCATAGGGTGGCCTTGAACTCATAGGATCCTCCTACCTCTGTCTCCTGAATGCTGGAATTAAAGGCATGTGCCACCATGCTCAGCTCATACACTGCATTTTGTTTATTCATTCACGTTCACACTGTCCAGTGTGCTTGGACGAACGCAAAATAATCACACAAAACACAAAATGTGATCTAAAGGAGGGTCGGGGGTGCCCAAGTGCCCCCTTGACTGACTGTCCTCACAGTTTGTTTTGTTTGTTTGTTTTTCGAGGTAGGATCTCACTCTAGCCCAGGCTGACCTGGAATTCACTATGTAGTCTCAGGGTGGCCTCAAACTCTTGGCGATTCTCCTACCTCTGCCTCCCAAGTGTTGGGATTAAAGGTGTGCGCCACCACGCCCAGCCCCTCGCAGCTTTTATTCAGTGTCGGCAGCCAAAGCTACGGGGCATCCGAGCATAGGACAGATCATGAGTTTGCATCAGATCAGATCATGAGTTGTTTATGTTCATTACTACACCAGGAAATCTTTGGAGAAACTGTGAGCTTTTGCCTTCAAGAAGCTCCACCCAGCCGGGCATGGTGGTGCGCGCCTTTAATCCCAGCACTCGGGAGGCAGACATAGGAAGATTGCTGTGTAAGTTCGAGGCCACCCTGAGACTTCATAGTGAATTCTAAGTCAGCCTGAGCTAGAGTGAGACCCTACCTCAGAAAACCAAAAAAAAAAAAAAAAAAAAAAAAAGTTTGTAGCTGGGTTTGGTGGTGCATGCCTTTAATCCCAGCACTCAGGAGGCAGAGATAGAAGGATCACTGTGAGTTCGAGGTCACCCTGAGACTCCATAGTGAATTCCAGGTCAGCTTGGGCAAAAAACCAGCAAACAGCAACAACAAAACACTAAGAAGCTCCACCCAAGGCGTACAGCCTTCTATGTCCTCAGGCTTAGCTGTACAAAGGCTATGCTGTTAAGAATTAGTTTGTTCTCCACATCTCCCCAGTTTAGCTTGATATCCACACCTTCACCTCTTAATAGCGGCTGCAGTTGCTGCCATTTAGCAACCATGAGCAGCGCGGCTGTGAATATGACGTTCCAATAGCCATTCGCCCCTCCCCCACTTTTGATTATTTTGGATATATGCCCAATAGTGGAATTGCTGGGTCATACGGTAATTCTATATCTATTTATTTTTCAGAGCTGTGGATTGAACCCAGGTCCTTGCACTTGCTAGGCAATCTATCACTGAACCACATCTTGCCCTCTGTTTAACCTTTTCTTTTCTTTTTTGTTTTTCAAAATAGGGTCTCACTCTATCCTAGACTGACCTGGAATTCACAATGTATTCTCAGGGTGGCCTCGAACTCATGGCGATCCCCCTACCTCTGCCTCCCAAATGCTGGGATTAAAGGTATGTGCTACCACACCCAGCTTTTCTTTTTTTTCTAAAAAATTTTTTTAAATCTATTTGCAAGCAGAGAGAGAGAGAGAAAGAGAGAGAGAGAGAGAGAATATGAATGGGCACTCCAGGGCCTCCAGCCACTGCAAACGAACTCCAGATGCATGTGCCACTTAGTGTATCTCACTTTATGTGGGTCCTGGGGAATCAAACCTGTATCACGAGACTTTTCAGGCAAACACCTTAACAACTGAGCCATGTCTTCAGCTCCTTTGTTTACCTTTTTGAGGACTATTTTTAAGATATATTTATATATTTACTTATTTATTTGAGAGAGAGAGAGAGAGAGAATGGACACGCCAGGGCCTCCAGCCACTGCAAACAAACTCCAGATGCATGCACCCCCTTGTACATCTGGCTTATGTGGGTCCTAGACAGTCAAACTGGGATCCTTTGGCTTTGTAGGCAAACGCCTTAACCGCTAAGCCCTCTCTCCAGGCCTGTGGCTTCTTTTTTTTTTTCTGCAGCTGTCACACTATCACATTCCCACCAGCAATTTCTCTACAGCCCTGAGTTGACAGCTTCATTTCTGTTTCGTTATGTTATTGAAAACAGCCATTCTAACAGGTGTAAGGTGATTGCTTACTTCCTTTTGTTTGTTTTATTTTTTCAAGTTAGGGTCTCACACTACCCCAGGCTGACCTGGAACTCACACCAATCTTCCTACTTCTGCCAACCCAGTGCTGGGATTAAAGGGGTGCACTACAATGCCTGTTTAAAAAGAATACGGTTCTTCTTTACACACTGGAAGTTTTCCAAAAACTAACTTTTTTGTGTGTGTGTTTGTTTGTTTCTCAACAACAAGGTAGGGTAGGGTAGGGTCTCGCTCTAATATTCATAGCATTCCACCTACCTCAGCCTCCGGAGCGCTGGGATTAAAGGCATGCACCACCACGTCCGGATAAACAGCTTTTCTTAATGATGTGAACTGTTCTAAGATCTGGGCAGAGTGAATGAGCATTTCCCTACGGTATTGGAATACGTAGTCAAAGTTCTGGCCATGCCCTTCTGCAACAGTGGTGGAAACTGTTATAAATCGGTGAGAGTTGTTTTGTTTTGTTTTGAGGCAGGGTCTCACTCTCGCCCAGGCTGACCTGGAACTCGCTATGTAGCCCAGGCATGACAATTCTACCTCTGCCTCCCCAGGACAGGGGTTAAAGGCCTGCGCCACCGCCCTGGTTTGTGTTAAGACTCTAGCGGGCAGAAACGCCATGGACTCAGAAAAAGCGGTGAAGGAGCGCCCTCTAGTGTTCCTTCTCTGCAGGAGTCAGTGAATAAAGGAGCCAGCTGAGAAATGTAGAGGAGTGTGTGTGTGTGTGTGTGTGTGTGTGTGTGTGTGTGTGTGTGTGTGTGTGTGTGTGTGTGTGTGTGTGCGCGCGCGCGCGCGCGCAGACTTCATACACACATGCCACTTTGTGCATCTGGCCTAGGTGGGTCATGGGGAATTGAACCTGGTTCCTTTGGCTTTCAGATAAGTGCCTTAACAGCTAAGCCATCTCTCCAGCCCCTGTGTGGTCAATTTTTTTTTTTTTTTTTTAGCTTCTTCCTCACACAGGTGAGACCATGTAGCATTTGTCTCTCTGTGCCTGGCTTATTTCCCTTACTATGAGGTCCTTTGGTCCCATCTGTGCAGTCACAAGTAATGGGCTTACACCTTGCTATGGTGCCACAGTATTCCATTGTGTATATTTGATATGTTATTTTACCCATTCATTTATCAGTGGATACTTGGGTTTATCTCACATCTTGGGTAAATTGTGCTATAGTAATGATGGGCGTATACATCTCTCTTCAATCTCTCTTTATGTCTGTCTTTCAGGAGAATCAAGGATCATACCCAGGGCTTTGCACACGTTAGGAAAGTGCTCTGCCACTGAGTTCCACCCTTGGCCCTCAGGTATCTCTTTGGCGTACAAGTTTCATTTCTTTGTTATCTGTCTGATAAGCTTTATCTCTGAGGACCTCCTCTTCCCTAAATTGGCTGTTGAGCCCCATGAGAGTTATTACGTAGGGGCTCTGGTTTCAGAGGTTTTTCAATGTAGTAACAAGTTACAAAGGATTAAAACTTTTCTGTCATTTCTCATTCTTTTTAAAATTTTTTTTATCTATTTATTTGAGAGTGACCGAGAGAAAGAGGCAGAGAGAGAGAGAATGGGCGCGCCAGGGCTTTCAGGCACTGCAAATGAACTCCAGACATGTGCGCCACCTTGTGCATCTGGCTAACGTGGGTCCTGGGGACTCAAGCCTCGAGCCAGGGTCCCTAGGCTTCACAGGCAAGCGCTTCACCGCTAAGCCATCTCTCCAGCCCTCATTTCTTATGCTTGGAAGCAGCCTTCAACTGCCCTCTTAGAACTGTAGAGGTGACACTCCCGTCCCTCAGGCTGCATCTTTCTCCTCCTAGGTAGAGCTGCTTTCCAGCCCAGACACTGAGCGAGAATAGATCCAAGGCCTGGCAGTCGATATGAAGAAATATGTGACTCCAATCAGGGAGTCATCTGTGACGATGGGAACGCCCGTGAGGTGGGAAGAGCAGTCCTTTGCAGACAAACCCACCCAGGATTAACTGCAGAACGGCTTAGATTTATTCGTTCACCCCAAGTTTTGCATCTGTGAAATAAAGACGGCAGTCCCTCTTCCCTCCCACACAACAGTCTTGTGCAAATTAAACAAGAGTGCTTGTGAAGGCTACTAAAGGCTCTCTCTCTCTCTCTCTCTCTCTTTCTCTCTCTCTCTCGCTCTTTCACTCGCTCTCTCCTTTCTCCTAAAGCCCTAAACCCCTCCACTTTGCCTGCAGCTCCCACAAGTCACATTGGTAGGCCAGAGACTTCTAAGGCGGTTGCACAACCACCAAGATGATTTCAAATCAAGAAAAGCTGCGGGCATGCAGGATGGCTCTGCTTACATTCCGGTGCTGGGTGGTGTGGGGAAGGCATTTCCAAGCCATCCTAATTACCTCCCAAGACTTTTTCCAGTTGCCTGAGCCAGAAATCTGGGAGTCACTCTTGCTTTTTCCTTTCTCACCAGCCATCTCTACTCCTCAGTCCTCCATCCCGAGGTCTCTCCTGAAGACAGTCTTTGTCCTACATCCTAATTCTCACCCCTTCCTCCACCTCTTCAGCTCAGGTCACGGCATCTCTTTCCTGGAGAAGTGCAGTCCCTTGCAAGGGACAGTCCGTATTGTTCCTCTTCTTGGCCAGGAGCCAGAGCTCTTTCTACAGCCAAGTTTTAGCGCGTCACTCTCCCATTTGCAATCGCTTATTGATCGCTCAGTACCTATGGCATAGCCTCAACTCCCTGCCGAGCGTGGCCTGGTTCCTGTTAGGGCTCTTTTGTTTTTTGATTTTTTTTGTTTATTTTTATTTATTTGAGAGTGATAGAAAGAGAGAGAAAGAAGCAGAGAGAGAGAGAATGGGTGCGCCAGGGCTTCCAGCCACTGCAAACGAACTCCAGACACGTGCGCCCCCTTGTGCATCTGGCTAACGTGGGTCCTGGGGAATCGAGCCTCGAACTGGTGTCCTTAGGCTTCACAGGCAAGCGCTTAAGCGGTAAACCATCTCTCCAGCCCGTTAGGGCTCTTGACTCCTTTTCCAGTTCTCTCCAACTGTGCTGCAGCCCCGTGCTCACTCTGTGGGCTCCATCTCTCCTGGATCGCCCATAGTTCCCAGCGGACCTTAGTGACTGAGGGTTTTCTCAGAGGAGAGACATAGCAACAACTTCATTTTTCTTCTTCTTTTTAAAAATCGATCTTATTTATTTATTTGAGAGAGATTAAAGGTATGTATGCACCATCATGCCAGGGTTTTTTTGTTGTTGTTGTTTATTTGTTTGTTTTTAGTTTTTTGAGGTAGGGTCTCACTCTAGCCCAGGCTGACCTAGAATTTACCATGTAGTCTCAGGCTGGCCTTGAACTCATGGTGATCCTTCTACCTCTGCCTCCCAAGTGCTGGGATCTTTTTATTTTTATTTATTTTATTTATTATTTTTTTGGTTTTTCGAGGTAGGGTCTCACTCTAGCCCAGGCTGACCTGGAATTCCCTATATAGTCTCAGGGTGGCCTCAAACTCATGGCAATCCTCCTACCCCTACCTCCCGAGTGCTAGGATTAAAGGTGTGCACCACCATGGCCAGCTTTATTTATTTATTTATTTTTTTAAAGAAGCAGGACCATGCCCAGCTTATTTATTTATTTATTTTTAAAGAAGCAGGGCTGGGCATGTATATATATATATATATATGTATATGTATATACACACACACACACACACACACATATATATATACATACACATATATATACATACACACACACATAAATACATATGTGTATGTATATATATTTGTATATGTATGTATTTATGAGAGAGAGAGAGGGCACACCAGGGCAAATGAGCTCCAGACATATGTGTCACCATGTGCATCTGGCTCACATGGGCTCTGGGGAGTTGAATCTGGGCCCTTAGGCTTCATAGGCAAGTGCCTTAACCACTAAGCCATCTCTCTAGCCCCATTTTCTTCTCTCATTTCCTCCTCTGCCTCCTTCTTCTTTCTTCATTTTCTTCTTACTTTGCTTCTCCTCCTTCTCATTCTCCATTTCTTCCTCTCTCCTTCTCTCCCTGCTGGCATGTGAGTTCTTCCTCTTTTCTCCCTTCCCTTCCTTTTCTCTTCCCTCCTCCCCTCCTCTTCCTTCCTTTTCTTCTTCCTTCCTTCCTTTCCTCCTCCCTCCCTCCTTCCTTTCTTTTTCTTTCTTTCCTATTTTCCTTCCTTTCCCTTCCTTCTCTTTTTCCTTCCTTTCTCCCTCCATCCCCTTTTCCTTCCCTCCCTCCCTCCCTCCCTCCCTCCCTCCCTCCCTCCCTCCCTCCTTTCCTTCCTTCCTTTCATGTTGGGCAAACTCTCAGTCTAACTCAGACTGACTTGGAACTCTTGACAATCCTCCCACCTCGGTCTTTTGAGTACTGGACTTAAAGACATGAGCTCACATGTGAGTCCTTCAGTGTGTGCAACCCAAGCCACCCTGGAGCAAAACAGGACGGCTGCTCACCTTGCCTTTGTCCCGTGTTGCTCGCTAGTTTATTCTCTTACTCCTCTCTCTGGAATACACTCCCTTGGGCTCCCCACTCCACTCATACCCCTGTCATTCTCCTGGTGTGTCCCTTCTGTAGCTGACCCCTGGGCTGATCTGTTTGTCCCTCCTCTGAGCCCCCGTGCTTCGTGCATAGATCCCTGTGTTGTTAGAACAGCTGCGTGTCAGCTTTCCAGCTGTATTAAACTCCTGAAAGCAGGCGCCAGGGTTTTTGTTGTTTTTTTTCTCACACCTGCAAAGTAGGTCTTCTGTATCCACAGGTTCAACTTTCTCAGGATCAACTGAGCACAGATCAAAAATACCAGGACCGGGCATGGCACGTGCTGAGGTAGGAGGACTGCTGTGAGTTTGAGTTTGTGAGCCTGAGACCACTATATAGTGAATTCCAAGTCAGCCTGGGTTAGAGTAAGACCCTACCTCAAAAAACAAACAAAATACTAGGAAAAAAAAGTTTCATTGTTGTTGTCACGTATTATGTAGTTAGGTCTATAATGGTCTCAGTGCAGGGTGATGTCACCCTGGTAAGTGTGTACAGATCAATTATAATTTGGTCATGTTTTGGACCAATGTGTGTGCCTGTGTGTGTGTATACATAAATATATATACACGCATGAGAACTTAAGTGTTCAGTATCATGCTAGGCAAATGTGTTAACCATACTCTCTGTCACTGTGACATAATGTCTGACATAAATAGCTTAAACAGGAAGGATCCATTTGGGATGACGGTTTCAGCAGTTCTAATTCATGGTCACATGGTTGCATTGCTTCTGGGTCCACATGTGACGAGAAAGAACAGCATGGCAGCGGCACGTGGTAGAACAAAGCGGTTCTCCTCATGACGAGCAGAAGGCAGAGGGGAGATAGGAAGGAACGAGGCCAGGGACAAAATATACCCATTGATCGCATTTCCTCAGTGACCCACTTTCTCCAAACAGGCCCGCCTCTTCATAGCCCAGTTAGTGTGAACTCCTCAAAGGGTCAGCCCACTTGAAGCTGTGAGCCAACCACCTCCAATGACTGGATCTCCCAGCTGGGCATCAAGCCTTCAACAAACACATGAGCCTTTTTTCTTTTTTGGGTTTCTAAGGTAGGGTCTCACTCTAGCTCAGGCTGACCTGGAATTCACTCTGTATTCTCAGGGTGGCCTCAAACTCATGGTGATCCTCCTACCTCTGCCTCCTAAGTGCTGGGATTAAAGGTGTGCGCCACCACGCCCGGCCACATGAGCCTTTTGGGGGCCACCTCATATGTAAACTGTAATAGCAACATATTTGTTTTTCCCTTATCCTTCTCCAGCTTGGTAACTACACGTTCTAGAATGATACCTTCAGGGACACTGAGACGGTTACATGGATAGGTGGTTTAGTTTAGAATATATGACCGGAGGGCTGGAGAGATTGCTCAGTGGTTAAGGCACTTGCCTGCAAAACCTGATGACCCAGGTTTGATTTCCCAGTACCCACATAAAGCCAGATGCACAAAGTGGTGCATGCATTCTGGAGTTCATTTGTAGTGGCTGGAGGCCCTGGCACGCCCATTCTCCTCTCTCTCTCTCCCTCTCTCTGCTTGCAAATAGATAAATAAAAATAGAATGTATGACTGTAGCAGTCACCTTCTTGTTGTGAGACAAGCATCCCAATTAAAAGCAACTTGTGGAAGATGGCTCTGCTTGCAAAGCCTCTAGCCCAGGTTCGATCCCCTAGGACTTAGGTAAAGCCAGATGCACAAAGTGGTTGCATGTGTCTGCAGTTGATAAGCTGCAGGTGGAGGTTCTGGTGAGCCCATACTTTTTCTCCCTCTCTCTTCTCACAAATAAAAAAATTTAGGGCAGGAGAGACGGCTTAGTGGTTAAGGCATTTGCCTGTGAAGCCTAAGGACCCAGGTTTCATTTACATACACCAGATGCACAAGGTGGCACATGCATCTGGAATTTCTTTGCAGTGGCTAGAGGTCCTGGTGTGTCCATTCTCTCTCTCTCTCTTTCTTGCTCTCTCCCTCTCTATCTCAAATAAAAATAAATAAATTTTTAAAAAAATCAAAAAGAGTCGAGGGCTGAAGAGTCTTAGTGGTTAAGGCACTCACCTTCAAAGCCTAAGGACCCATGTTTGACTCTTCAGATCCCACATAAGCCAGACGCACAAGGTAACACAAGCGCTCAAGGTTGCATCATGCAAGGCGGCGCAGGCATCTGGAGTTCGATCATAGTAGCTGGAGGCCCTGGTGTACCAATTGTCTCTCCTCCCTCTCCTCTATTTAATAAAAAAGTTGAGCTTTTACTCATCCGAGCACTTTGGAGGTAGAGGTAGGAGGATTGCTGTGAGTTTAAGGCCACCCTGAGACTAATTGTGAATTTCAGGTTGGCCTGGGCTAGAGAGAGAGACCGTACCTGAAAACCTCCTCCAAAATCCAAAAGTTAAAAAAGGAAAGTGTCCCTTCAAACTATAAGCTGTAGGCTGAAACAAATCCCTTTCTTCCTTTTTTTTTTTCTAACTACTACAAAGTGACGAGGTTGGAAAGACAGGCTCTACTCCACTATGACTGATGAGGAGAAAAGGCAAAAGACACACACGTAGCAAAGCAGCCACGTAAGGACACGGAGGGGAGAGAGAGTCATTGCTGAGCCAGGGAGTGCGACATCGGCAAAACAGTCCTGCTGACAAGTCACCTCAGACTCAACCCTACAGAACTACGAAGACATAAGTTTTTGCTAGCCCTAACACTAACGCGCTGTTGTAAGCAGCAACTTCATTACCCTGCTCGGGGACCCTTGGGTGTGCATCGTTCCTTCCTGGGACCCTGCCTGCTATGCCTAAGCTGACCAATGGTGCCATAAGATGTCCCTTCACCGACCCCTAGGTACCTACCATTATATTTCTAAGTCTGGACATATGTTAACATTGACTATTTTTCTTTTTCTTTCTTTTTTTTAAATTTTTTATTTATTTATTTGAGAGCGACAGACACAGAGAGAAAGACAGATAGAGGGAGAGAGAGAGAATGGGCGCGCCAGGGCTTCCAGCCTCTGCAAATGAACTCCAGACGCATGCGCCCCCTTGTGCATCTGGCTAACGTGGGACCTGGGGAACCGAGCCTCAAACCGGGGACCTTAGGCTTCACAGGCAAGCACTTAACCGCTAAGTCATCTCTCCAGCCCTCTTTTTCTTTTTAATCTGATTTTTTGTTTGTTTATTTATTTATTTTCATTTGAGAGTGACAGACAGACACACACGTGCACACACACACACACACAGATAGCTAGAGAGAGAATGGGCGTGCCAGGGCCTCCAGCCACTGCAAACAAACTCCAGACGCGTGTGCCCCCTTGTGCATCTGGCTAACGTGGGTCCTGGAGAATTGAGCCTTGAACCGGGGTCCTTAGGCTTCACAGGCAAGCGCTTAACCACTAAGCCATCTCTCCAGCCCTATGCTCTTTTCTTTTTAACTGAAATACTGTGGGATTCACAGTATCGTTCATGACAACGTACTTAAATGAAAAGAGTTTAATGGAGGAGCCAGGTAGAATCCAGCAGTGTGCCACAGAGAGCAGCCCTGCTGCTTCTAGAAAAGTCCTTCCTCATTTTTTCTTTCTTTATTATTTCTTGGTTTCACTCTAGCCCAGGCTGACCTGGAATTCACTATGGAGTCTCAGAGTGGCCTCAAACTCACAGTGATCCTCCTACCTCTGCCTCCCAAGTCCTGGGATTAAAGGCGTGTGCCACCACACCCAGCTCCCATTCTTTTTTATTTTATTTTATTTTTGAGAGAGAGAGAGAGAGAGAAAATGGTCATGCCAGGGCCTTTCAGACACTGTGAACAAACTCCAGACATGTGCATCCCCTTATGCGAAAGTGCAACATTGCGTGCACGCGTCACTTTGCATCCGGCTACATGGGGCCTGGAACCTTGAACATGCGTTCTTCGGTTTTGCAGGCAAGTGTCTTAACTGCTAAGCCATCTCTTTCACCCCCATTCTCAAATCAGCTTTGGCTCTGGAGCCAACATGGGGAGTGATGGGAGCCCAGGGGGCTTCTGAAGGTAGTCCATGAGAATTTTAGTTGCTGCTTCGGGGGCCGAGGGTCCCACTGATAGGTGAGCAGGCCAAGCGAGACGAGATGGAGCTTTTGGAGGGGAACTGGAACCTAGGTACATCTAGAAAAGAAAAGGGTATCATTAGAGGGTGGCTATTAAAACATCAAAGCATGCTATCTATCCAATTTAACTTCTTGTAATAATAAAAAATAATAATAAAAAAACTTTATAAATCATACAGCTGGATGGGTCTTATTGAGACTTCCCAATTCCATCCCAACTCCACCCCATGCAGGCTTCGCCTCCAAGTACCACCAATAACCACTTCAGTCTCCAAGGCGCCTTCGCAAGCCACATTTCATTTGAGCCTCAAGAACATCGTGTGGAGGAGGGAGGAGGGGGTCTATGGAGGGAGGGAAGTCTTAACAATCTCCATTTTACAAATAAACAAAATTGAATAGGTGCATTTCATAGTGACAGCCCACATCCCCCGGCTTCAACTGTCACAGCTGGTTCTGGAGTCTTGTGACTCTCAGACCAGGGAATCACAGAGACAGTGCCCTCTACGTGTCAGCATGCACCCAGACTAGCAAGGCAACAGCACAGGTTGGCATCCCAACCCGAACTCACAGCGACAAAGGCGCTCTCCTTGACATCTGGAAGTGTGCAGAAAAGGGAATGGGAAGAACAAAGAGAGGAAGAGAAAGGGTAAGGCAAACTGAGCTAAGGAGAAAGAGAAGTGTGTGTGTGTGTGTGTGTGTGTGTGTGTGTGTGTTTTCCCAAAGTAGGGTCTTACTCTAGCCCAGGCTGATCTGGAATTCACTATGAAGTCTCAGGGTGGCCTCGAACTCATGATGATTCTCTTCCCTCTGCCTTCCCAGTGCTGAGATTAAAGGTATACACCACTACACCCTACTTATATTTTCAAGATAGGGTTTCACTCTAGCCCAGGCTGACCTGGAATTCACTATGTGGTCTCAGGCTGGCCTCGAACTCACAGCAATCGTCCTACTTCTGCATCCCGAGTACTGAGATTAAAGGTGTGTGCCACCATGCCAGGCTTGTTTCTTTCATTAAAGACAAGGTTTTGCTGCTGCCAGGTTGGCTTCAAATTCAAAGCACTTCTGCCTCAGTCTCCCAAGTGCTGGGGCTAAGGTGTGAGCCACCCCAGAAGCTTGGATGCTTGCATCCCCTGGGATTTCTTCATCAGCAAACTCCCTGAGCTCTTATCACTGAGTCCGCCAACTCAGCCTTGACTGTTAAGCACTCGGGGACCAGCGTTCATTTCTGAAGGTCAGCCTCTGTTTCCCTGCCAGCAAAGCTAGTCTCACACTTACTTTACTGACTCTACAGCAACCTGCCTAGGGACATCCAGACATGTTTAAGGATGATTTAACATGTGGTTAAACTTGTAGGGCCTGAGGGAGAAGAGATGGGACCAAACCACCTTGCTCATTTGATATTTTCAGTGCTGTTTTAAAATCCATGTAGAGAGCTGGAGAGACGGCTTAGTGGTTGAGACGCTTGCCTATGAAGCCTAATGACCCATGTTAGACTCTCTAGGTCCCATGAAAGCCAGACGCACAAGGTGATGTAAGCATGCAAGGTCGCACATGCGTACAAGGTGGCGCATGCATCTGGAGTTCGATTGCGGTGGCTGGAGGCCCTGGCATGCCAATTCTCTCTCTCGTGTGTGTGCGCTCTCTCTCTCTCTCCTAAAAAAAATAATAGTAATAAGCCAGGGCATTGTGGCGCATTGTGGGAAGCAGAGGTAGGAGGATAGTTGTGGGTTTGAGGCCAGACTGAGACTCCATAGTGAATTCCAGGTCAGTCTGGGCTAGAGTGAGACCCTACCTCGAAAAAAAAAAAATTTCACCTAGAACCTGGACCTAGTGGTGCAGGCCTGTGGTCCCAGCTCTTCAGAAGACTGCAGCAGGGTGATCAAAAGTTCAAGACCAGCCGGGCGTGGTGGCACATGCCTTTAATCCCAGTCCTTGAGAGGCAGAGGTAGGAGGATCACCGTGAGTTCGAGGCCACCCTGAGACTCCCTAGTGAATTCCAGGTCAGCATGGGCTAGAGTGAGACCCCACCTCAAAAAACCAAAACAAAAGTTCAAGGTCAGCCTGTGTCAGAGAATGAGTCCAAGCTCAGTGCTTAAGCAAGTTAGCAAGACCGTGTCTTAACATGGGAGATTAAAAAAAAAAAAAAAAGAATATTAGATAGCTGGGAAATGGCCCAGTGGATAAAGCTCTTGCCATGCAAGCTTGAGTACCCGGGTTCAGATCCCCAGAACCCACCTACAGTCACACAGGAGTGCGTGTCTGTGATCCCAGGGCGCCTGCGGCGAGATGAGAGGCAGAGACAGAAGAGACAGTGGTAAATAAAAGACCCTGCTTCAATCAAACAAGGAAGAAGATGAGGACCAACAACTGAAGGTGTCCCCCGGGGTGTGTGCGTGTGCGTACACACACACACACACACACACACACACACACACACACACACACACACAGAGTTGGAGATACAGCTTAGTGGTAGAGCCAGCCCTTGGCTAGCATGTGGGGAAACAAAAAAGTGATCTCATAGAGTAACTGTTTCCAGTTTTCTTTTCAGATCAGCCCAAGGTGAGAGGCTCAATTGGAGTGTTGCTTGTAGTAACAACAAAGACAGAATAATACCTGTCGAGTGAAGACAGGGCCTGGCTCCCCCGTGGTAACAAGAACGGGCTCGTCTTCCCCCACCTGCAGCACCGTCAGCTTTAATCCCGCTATGGAGCAGGGCCTGTCTGTCACTGCATTTGAGGAACCCCTTGCTCCTGACGCCCCCCGGCAGTGCTCAGGCCCAGGCAGGCTCCCTGCATCTTTCCATCTTCAAGGTGGCAGATCCAGGGGCTCCCCTGCCCTGCTGGCTCTTGGTAGCTGTCCCCACCTGCCCAGTGTTGGATTTCTTTTTCCTCTAAGATGGGCTCTGGGAAAAATGGTTTCCTTACATCCACCCTTGTTGTACTGGGAAACAAGGTCACAGAACCTCTTCAGTTTAACACTTTGATGTCTGCATTTTTGTGGGTTTTATTTTGTTGTTGTTGTTGTTTGGTCTTTTTTATCATTATTTATTTTTGAGAGAGAGACAGACAGACAGAGAGAATGGGTGCGCCAGGGCCTTTTAGCAGCTGTGAATGAACTCCACACGTGTGCACCCCCTTGTGTGCATGTGTGGCATTGCATGCTTGCCTCGCTGAGCATCTGGCTAAGTGGGACCTGGAGATTTGAATGTGTGTTCTTAGACTTTGCAGGCAAGTGTCATAACTGCTAAGCCATCTCTCTAGCCCCACCCCTTTAAAAAAAACATTTATTTATCTGAGAGAAAGAGGCAGATAGAATGGGTGCATCAGGGCTTCTAGCTGCTGCAAACGAACCCCAGAAGCATGTGCTACCTTGTGTATCTGGCTTTACATGGGTCCTGGGTAATCAAACCTGGGTCCTTAAGGCTTTGTAGGCAAGTAAGTGCCTTTATTACTGAGCCATCGTTCCAGCCCTGTCTTTTTTTTTTTTTTTTTTTCTTTTCTTTTTGGTTTTATTTGGTAGGATCTTTCTGTAGCTCAGGCTGACCTGGAATTCACTATGTAGTTTCAGGGTGGCCTCAAACTCATGGCAATCTTACTGCTACCTCCTGAGTGCTGGGATTAAAGGTGTGCACCACCATGTCTGGCTCTGTTTTTTTTTTTTTTTAGGCAGAATCTTACACTGTAGCCCAACTTAAACTGAATTTGCTATGTAGCCCAAGCTGACCTTGAACCCATAACAAATCCTCCTGGCTGAGCCTTCCAAGTGCTGGGATTACAGTCATGATCCATATTTAGGAGCAAAGCAGGAATGATGTATTTCTTAGTACTGGTCTCAGAACTCTGGATATTGGCCGATAGTATCTGACTGTGTGGTTGAAACGATGACTAGAAATGCCCCTTATGCCAGTGCTGGGGGCTCACCCAGCCTTTCTTTCCTGCTGATCTTTGCTACTTGCTGTGAGCCACCTGTCCCCACCAGAAACGTCCATCTGCTCATGCCAGTCTCAGCAACAAGGAAGACCCTACAGGATGTCTGAACTCTGGTTCCCCGTGGCTCATTCGACCGCTGAGGGCTTCAGGTCCAGTGAGCCTTGTTTCACTAAACTTCTGAGTTATGCTGATTTCTTTTCTAACAACTGTCTCTAGCAGCTCTGCAGTGATTTCCCCTCCCCCCCCCCGCCCTCTTTTGTGAGATAGGGTCTCATGCATCTGTATTGCTGGCTAGCCTTGAACTCACTATGCAGCCAAGGATGGCCTTGAACTCTTGGGTCTTTTGGGGTGTTTTTGAGGTAGGGTCTCACTCTAACCCAGGCCAACCTGAAATTCTCTATGTGGTCTCAGGGTAGCCTCGAACTCATGATGATTCTCCTACCTCTGCCTCCTGAGTGCTGGGATTAAAGGCGTGTGCCACCATGCCTGGCTTGGCCTTGAACTCTTGATCCTCCTGCCTCCACTTTCCAAGTGCTGGAATTATAGGCAAGTGTCACCATACCTGGCTCCTTTTCTTTTTCTTTATTTGCAAGTAGAGAGGGAGGGGGAGAGAGAAAAAAAAAGAGAGAGAGAGAGAGAGAGAGAGAGAGAGAGAGAGAGAGAGAGAGAGAGAGAATGGGCATACCAGGAGCTCTTGGCACTGCAAATGAACTACACATTCATGTGCCACTTTGTGCATCTGGCTTTATGTGGGTACTGGAGAATTGAACCCAAGTCATTAGGCTTCACAAGCAGACACTTTAACTGCTGAAACATACCTCCAGCCCTATCCTTTTCTTTTTAAAAATAAAGTTTTAAGAATTTGTGGGGAGCTGGAGAGATGGCTTAGCAGTTAAGGTACTTGCCTGTGAGGCCTAAGGACCCAGGTTCAATTCTCTAGTACCCATGTAAGCCAAGCGCACAGGTGCATCTGGAGTTCATTTGCAGTGGCTAGAGGCCCTGGTGCACCCATTCTCTCTCTGTCTCTCTTCTCCTTTCCCTCTCTGTCTCTCTAATAAATTAATAAAATAAAATATTTAAAAAAATTTGAAGCCAGGCATGGTGCCATTATCCTTTAATCCTAGCACCTGGGAGGCTGAGTTAGGCCAATCATAGTGAGTTCGAGGCCAGCCTGGGCCGCAGACTGAGTTCCAGGTCAGCCTAGGCTAGAGTAAGACACTGCTTCAGAAAAAAAGTTTGGGCTGGAGAGATTGCTCAGCAGTTAAGGTACTTGCCTACAAAGTCTAACAACTCAGATTCAATTCCCTAGTACTCATATAAGCCACAGGCACAAAGTGGTGCCTACATCTTGAGTTCCTTTGCAGTGGCTAGAAATCCTGGTATGCCTATTCTCTTTCTCTTTCCTTGGAAATAAATAAAATAAAATAAAAATAAAAATAAACAGGGCTGGGGAAATGCCTTAGCAATTAAGGTGTTTGCCTGTGAAGCCTAAGGACCCCAGTTTGATTCCCCAGGACCCACGTAAACCAGATACACAAGAGGCACATGTGTCTGGAGTTCGTTTGCAGTGGCTGCAGGCCCTGGCATGCCCATTCTCTCTTTCTCTATCTACATCTTTCTTTCTCTCAAATAAATAAATAAATAAAATATTTTTAAAAATAAAAATAAACAATTTTTTGTACAGGTTTTTTTTTTATATAATTCAATACTAAAATGTTGAGAATGAGCTTAATGAGACTGTCTTCATCATCTAAGACCCTAGTTTTCCTTCACAGGGGAAACTAAGGGTGGCAGCTATTGTATCCTTTCAAATATAATGCATGCGCATGCACTTAAAATAAGTGTTTTATTGTCCCTCTTTCCCTTAAAATTTTATTATTTTATTTTTTAATATTTTAAAAATATTTTTATTTACTTGTGTGTGTGAGAGAGAGAGAAAGACAGACAAACAGAGAAATAGATATTGGGTGCACCAGGACCTTCAGCCTCTGCAAACAAACTCCAGACACGTGTGCCACCTTGTGCATTTGGCTTACGTGGGTCCTGGGGAATTAAACCTGGGTCCTTTGGCTTTTCAGGCAAATGCCTTAACCGCTAAGCCATCTTTCCAGTGCTATTTTTATTTTTTTTTAAATACTTTTTATTTATAGGCAGAGAGAGAGCAAGAGAGAGAGAGAGGGAGGGAGGAGAATTGGTGCTACAGGGCATCCTGCCATTGCAAACGAACTCCAGATGCATGTGCCACTCTGTACATCTGGCTTTACGTGGGTAATGGGTATCAAACACAGGACTTTAGGCTTTGCAAGCAACTGCCTTAACCTTTGAGCCATCTCTCCAGCTCTATTTAAAAAAATATATATACATATATGTAATTTGTGCAGGAGTAGGGGGAGGAGAATGGCCATGCCATGGCCTCTTGCTACTGCAAACAAACTCCAGATATATATGTCACTTTGTGTATCTGTCTTTATGCAGATACTGGAGAACTGAGTCTAGGCCAGCAGGCTTTGCAAGCAAGTGCCTTTAACCATTGAGCCATCTTCCCCGCCCCTCCTTTTCCTTGAAGGCAGGGTCTCATAGTTCAGGCTGGCCTTGAACCCACAGGAACCCTTCCACTTAATCTCCCAAATGCTGGCTGGGATTACAGAGTGAGCCACCACAACTGGCTTCATCCCTTTTTCTTTTAAAAATATAATTAGAAACCTACTATAAACACGATTGATTTTTTTTTAATTTTTTTAAAATTTATTTATTTGAGAGCAACAGACACAGAGAGAAAGACAGATAGAGGGAGAGAGAGAGAATGGGCGTGCCAGGGCTTCCAGCCTCTGCAAACGAACTCCAGACGCGTGCGCCCCCTTGTGCATCTGGCTAACGTGGGACCTGGGGAACCGAGCCTCGAACCGGGGTTCTTAGGCTTCACAGACAAGCGCTTAACCGCTAAGCCATCTCTCCAGCCCCACAACTGATTTTTGTTCCTATCTCTGTGCGTGTATAAGAGAGTGACAGGGAGTGTGTGGGCATGCGCCCGTTACAGCGAAGATGAAATTAAAAGCCCACAAGGACCTTCCTCGGCCATTCAATGTCTGCACAATAACCCATTTGTAGATGAACAAAGCTAATAGCCTTGGGCTTCTTTCCATGTTCCGTCTCGTACAGTCAGTGCCAAGAGACCCCATCTTCAAGTGTGCAGATCGCTGCTGTGGCCATCTGTTTCCCGGTAAGAGGATGGTGCTGACCAGCATCCCTAGCCTGGCAGCGTGAGCGCATAGGGCAGTTCTTTCTTCGGCAGACCTCGGTGAATGATGGCGTCCAGCCACTTAAACATACCCCGGTCCACTGTTCTTTTTGTAGATGTTGTCCTAACAGCATCCTTGCACATCACCACACCTTGAAGTGGGCGAGAAAGGTAAATGTCTGCTTTCTAGCTTTGGGATCACCCTGCAGGTTTCTATTCTTCATCCGTTTCCTGGCCACTTGGTGACTAGACTTTCCAACATCAGATCTACTTCTCCACTTGCTCTTCCTCCTGAGTTCTGGCCTCCTCTGAGCAGTGCACTTATGGACCCACAGGTCCCTCAAACCTTCCATGTCTGCCTCCATCGTGAATAGCATGAACGTTGGTACAATTGCCCACCCCAAATACCTAGCGGTTCCTTCTTCAGATGGAGGCTGTAAGTTACCTGAGGGCAAGAGCTGATTGCCTCCTAGTACCGACTCTCCTCTCGTGTCTGCAAAAGATTTGTTGGATCAATGAGAAAATGCTCAGTGAGTGGCTCCTCTTCTTTCCTTTTAGTGCAATGGCTGAAGCAGGTAGACTCTGAAGCAGGCAGAGAAAATACTTATCATAGGGATGGGCAGATGGCCCAGTAGTTAAAGGCACTTGCTAACAAAGCCTGCTGGCCCAGGTTCAATTCCCCAACACCCACTTAGGGTGATGTTGCAGTCAGGTTTGCATTGCTGGCAGAAATTATCCGACCAAGAGCAGCTTTTGGGGGAAAAAAAGGATTTATTTTGACTTATAGAATTGAGGGGAAGCACTACGATGGCAGGGGAAAATGATGGCATGAGCAATGGGTGGACATCACCCTCTTGCCAACATAAGATGGACAACAGGAGAGTGTGCCAAACACTAGCAAGGGGGAGCTGGCTATAACACCCATAAGCCCACCCCAACAATACACTGCCTCCAGGAGGCGTTAATTCCCAAATCTCCATCAGCTGGGAACCTAGCATTCAGAACACCTAAGTTTATGGGGGACACCTGAATCAAACCACCACATTCTGCCTCTGGCCCCCATAAACTGATAACCATCCATGATGTAAAATGCAATGCATTCAGTCCCTATAGTTAAAAAAAATTTTTTTTGTTCATTTTTATTTATTTATTTGAGAGTGACAGAGAAAGAGACAGAGAGAGAGAGAGAGAGAATGGGCATGCCAGGGCCTCCAGCCACTGCAAATGAACTCCAGACACGTGCACCCCCTTGTGCATGTGACTAACGTGGTCCTAGGGAATCAAACCTTGAACCGGGTTCCTTAGGCTTCATAGGCAAGCGCTTAACTGCTAAACCATATCTCCAGTCCGTCCCTATAGTTTTTATCGATCCCAATGATGTTCAAATATCCCCATAATCCAAGGTCTTTTAACTGAGATATAATACCAAGAATCCCCCCCAAAACCCCCATAATGGCACAGAATACACATTCATACTGCAAAAGATAGCATTAACACCCATAAGCCCGCCCCCAACAATACACCGCCTCCAGGGGACATTAGCTCCCAAATCTCCATCTGCTAGGAAGCTAGCATTCAGAACAGCTAAGTTTATGGGGGACACCTGAATCACACCACCACAGGTGGGTTTAAGGTGGCACATGCCTATGTGATCCCCACACTCCCGCAACAATGGGAGGCAGAGCCAGCAAAGTGCAAAGACCATAAACCAGCTAGCCTCCATTTTGCAGACTGCAGTTTGTTTGCAGCAGCGAGAAAGCCTGTGTCAAAGAAGGTGGAGGAGGGACATCTCACAGTTGTCAGCTGACCAGGCACATGTGCCCAGAAATAAATAAACCAACAAGTGAAGTTATTAATAAAAAGAAAAGAGTGCTAGAGAGATTGCTCAGCCGTTAAAGGCACTGACTTATGAAACCCGACAGCCTGGGTTTGAATCCCCAGTGCCCATATAAAACCCGATGCACAAAATAGTGCATGCATCTGGAGTTTGTTTGTAGCCACAGGAAGACCGGACATGCCCATGTTTTCTTCATCTCTCTCAAATAAATAAACAAACAATTGTTAAAAGAGAAAACAGGGGCCGGGCGTGGTGGCGCACGCCTTTAATCCCAGCACTCGGGAGGCAGAGGTGGGAGGATCACCGTGAGTTCGAGGCCACCCTGAGACTCCATAGTGAATTCCAGGTCAGCCTGGGCTAGAGTGAGACCCTACCTCGAAAAACCAAAAAAAAAAAAAAAAAAAAAAGAGAAAACAGGGGCTAGACGGATGGCTTAGCTGTTAAGGTGCTTGCCTGTGAAGACTAAGGACCCAGATTCTATTCCCCAGAACCCATGTAAACCAGGTGCGCAACACATGTGTCTGGAGTTCATTTGCAGTGGCTGCAGGACCTGGTGTGCTTATTTTCTTTCTCTCTACTACCTGCCTCTTCCCCCCCCTCTATCTCTCTCTCTCTCAAATAAATAAAATACTTTTTAAAAAAAGAAAAGAAAAGAAAACAGGGCTGGAAAGATTGCTTAGTGATTAGGCACTTGCCTGCAAAGCCAAAGGACCCAGGTTTGATTCCCCAGGACCCAAGTAAGCCAGATGCACAAGAGGGCTCATGCATCTGGAGTTTGTTTGCAGTGGCTGGAAGCTCTGGTACTCCCATTCTCTCTCCCTCCCTCTCTCTCTCTCAAATAAAAAGAAAAATAAAGTATGTTTAAAAGATAAAAAAGAAAAAGAAAAGAAAACAGCTAGGTGTGGTGGTGAATGTCTTTAATTCCAGTACTTGGGAGGCTGAGGTTATAATTACCATGTTATATGCAAACACTTGCAAATGATTGTAGGCATGAACACCATTGGATAGGCCTGTGAACCAGTTAAGAGAACTGATTAGATAGAGTGCTATGTGAACATGGAAAATAAATAAATATAGTGATAACAAGGACAGCACCTGTGCTTTTTCTAGGGAGATAACCAGCCCCAACAATCATAAATTCCTGGCTCCCAGGCAGGTGGCAAGAGTCACTATTTCATTTACTTTTGCCAGCAAGCTTGTGATGAGGAAAAGAAAGGTAAAGAAAATGAGAGTCAGGCATAGTTGCAGGTGCCTGTGGTTCAGCTGCTTGAGAGGCTGAGGCAGGAGGATGGTCTGAGCCCAGGGGTTCAAGGTCAACAGCAAGACCCTGTCTCAAAAAAAAGAAAAAATAAAAAGATGGTGACAGTGAAAATGTTCACATTGTAGGAGACTCCATCACTTCTCCCCCAACATTATTTTTTGTTTGTTTTTATATATCTTTTATTCTTATTTATTTAATTTGACAGAGAAAGAGGGAGAAAGAGAGAATGGGTGCACCAGGGCCTCCAGCCACTGCAAACAAACTCCAGACATGTGCGCCCCCTTGTGCATCTGGTTAATGTGGGTCCTGGGGAATTGAACCTGGGTCCTTTGGCTTGCAGGCAAATGTCTTAACCGCTAAGCCATCCTTCCAACCCTGTTTGTTTGCATTTTAAATATTTTATTTCTTTAGTTGAGAAAGAGAGAGGGAGAAAGAGGCAGATAGATAGACAGAGAGAGAAAGAATGGGCACACCAGGGCCTCCAGCCACTGTAAGCAAACTCCAGAGCATCCACCACCTTGTGCATCTGGCTTATGTGGGTACTAGGGACTCGAACCTGGGTTCTTAGGTTTCATCAGCAAGCACCTTACCTTCTAAGCTACCTCTCCAGGCCCATTTGTTTGGTTTTTTTGCTTGTTTGTTTTTTTCCATTTGTTTTTGAAGCAGGGTCTCACTCTAGTTCAAGTCAACTTGCAGTGTTCCTTCTGCCTCAGCCTCCCAAGTACTAGAATTAAAGACAAGAGCCACCATGCCTAGCATCGTGCCTAGCATCTTCCTTTACAAAAAGAAAACAAAAACGACAAGCCAGGCATGGTGGCACACACCTTTAATTCCAGCGCTTGGGAGGTGGACTAGGAGGATCGCTGTGAGTTCGAGGCCACCCTGAGACTCCATAGTGAATTCCAGGTCAGCCTGGGCTAGAGTGAGACCCTACCTCGAAAAACAACAAAAACAAAAATGCAAAAACAAACTAACTCAAAAATACCTCAAAAATACTTTTACTTGCAAGGAGAGAGAGAGAGAGAGAGAGAGAGAGACAGACAGACAGACAAAATGTGCACTCCAGGGCCTCTTTCCATTGCAAACAAACTCCAGATACCTGTGCTACGTTGTGCAGCTGGCTTTACATGGATTCCCAGGAATCAAACCCAGGCTGTCAGGCAAGTACCTTTCACAGCTGAGCCATCTCTCCAGCCCACTTTTCCTTTTTTTTTTTTTTTAAATTTTTTTACATAAAAGGAATCTATCCTTTGATTTTTTTTTTTTTTTTTTTTGGTTTGTTATTCGAGGTTGGGTCTTGCTCTAAGAGCCCAAGCTGACCTGGAATTCACTACGTAGTCTCAAGCTGGTTCCGAACGCGCAGTGATCCTCCTATCTCTGTCTCCCGAGTGCTGGGATTAAAGGCGTGCGCCACCACGCCCAGCTCAGGAGTCTTGCTATTATAAGTGACCTCCAGGCTTTGCAAGCAATTTCCTTTAAACGCTGAGCTATCTCTGCAGCTCTTCCACACACACTTATGTGAAGAAGAACGCTCCTTGTTCACAGTGTCATACTGAACGGAGCCCAGAGAGCTGCTTAGACTCACGAGCTCATCTCCCAGGGGGCTCCTGCCGTGGGCAGCCCCCATAAAGAGGGTGTTCTTGCCGGGCGTGGTGGCGCATGCCTTTAACCCCAGCACTCGGGAGGCAGAGGTAGGAGCATTGCTGTGAGTTTGAGGCCACCCTGAGACTACATGGTGAATTCTAGGTCAGCTTGGGCTAGAGTGAGACCCTACCTCAAAAAACAAAACAAAACAAAACAAAAAAACAGATTACAGGGAGTGGAATGGCCTAAGAGATTGAGTAAGAGAAGGGTGGGGGAAGGGTCAATCAAAATTCAAGATGTTCTGAATAAGACATATGAAAGCCCTACTTCTTTGGATAATGGCACATTCAGAAGCCATAGCTTGCTACTAGAAAATTTTCAGTGCCAGGGATGGGATACCTCCTAGTGAGTTGTTGGCCAGGAAGGTCCCTATTGCCTTCAAAACATTACAGGCTATTGCCAAGGCCCTTGGTTTCCCACGAGTAACAGATGGTAAGACCCTATTGCTGAAGACTTCACATGTGTGGGCAGCAAGGTCACTGACAAATCAAGCTGGGGCTCAGCAGAAAACCTTCTCCCTGTAGACCAGCGAACTGAAAGCTGGAAAAAACTCCACTGCATGCAGCCCTATGGGAGACAGAAGTCATCAGCGGTGAAAACAGTGGGCAATGGAAGCCTCAAGCTTGGCCCTGACAGGCCAAATGACCAAACAGGTGCAATAGTGGCATGTCTGCTCTGGGGGAAACTTACTGCTCTCTAATTGGGCTGGAGGCCTGCTCTATGGGAGGGAATACATGCCTGGTACTGAAAAATCTAATCAAAATCCTATGGCAAGGGAGGTCATGAGCCTTAGGGGTATAAAGCCTGCTCTTGTCTGGCTAAATGCATATATTATTCTCACCAAACTGCCCTGAAAGCACTACACTTAGTGTTCATATTCATATATTAATGCTACTCTCACTTTTGGTTAGACAAGCTTCTCTTTTCAGATGGCAATGACCACTGGGATGACCCAAAAGGCAACATAGTGCTGAGAAAACATGAAAGAGGAGTGTTCAGCGCTGAAACATCTCTATCACCCCCTCCAAAGCTCAGGGTCCGTTGCGGAAGAGGTGGCAGAAAGAATGTAAGAGCCAAAGGAAGGGTAGGACTCCTTATAATGCAACTGTCCTGACAGAAATTGGCCTCTATATCCATGACCTCACAGTGCCAAGCAATACCTTCACAAGACCCTCATAAGAGGAGGAAAAGACAATGACATCAAAATAAACGAGAGACTAATGAAGAGAGAGGAGGGATATGATGGAGAGCGGAGTTGTAAAGGGGAAAATGGGGGAGGAGAGAGAAATATCATGGTCTATTGTCTGCAAACATAGAAGTTGTCAATAAAAAATTAAATTAATAAAAAGAAAAACGAGGTGTGTTCCTGTCCTCTGCTTCTTCTGGAAGAAACAGAAACAAGATCTTTGGGGGGGAAAAATAACACAGTTTTGAAGACGCCCCAGGCCTGCCTTTGTTCTTGGTTTATCTTGGGGTAGAAACTGTCGGTTGCAGAGGATGAAGTAATTCAGCTGGGAGGCTTGAAAGTGAACTCCGAGATTTCAAGTCTGCACCGCTCAGCCATCCAAGTAGGCAAAAAGAGGTAAAGTTGTGTTGTGAAACGCTCACAGGCCATAAGGTCTGGGCAGCTCGCAAACCTTCCCATCTCAGGAATCTGGCTCCCAGTATAGTTTGCATGAAAAGGCCTATGACTAACTGCGACACGCACACTATCTCATTCATATTTACAATCACATACACTTATTTATTGATTTTCTTTTGGTTTTTCGAGGTAGGGTCTCACTCTAGCTCAGGCTGACCTGGAATTCACTATGTCGTCTCAGGGTGGCCTCAAATTCACAATGATCCTCCTACCTCTGCCTCCCGAGTGCTGGGATTAAAGGTGTGTACCACCACACCTGGCCATATATGTTTTTATTTATTTGTTTTTTAATTAATTTTTTTGTTTATTTTTATGTATTTATTTGAGAGTGACAGACAAAGAAAGAGGCAGAGAGAGAGAGAGAATGGGCACCCCAGGACCTCCAGCCACTGCAAATGAACTCCAGATGCATGCCCCACTTTGTGCATCTGGCTTACGTGGGTCCTGGGGAATCGAGCCTCAAACCAAGGTCCTTAGGCTTCACAGACAAGTGTTTAACCGCTAAGCCATCTCTCCAACCCTGCCATCCGTTTATTTTCTGCCTGTGTGTGTGAGTGTGTGTGTGTGTGTGTGTGTGTGTGTGTGTAAGGTAGTGTGGGGTGTATGAGGGATATGCTCACCTGCTGTGGCTGGAGTGCAAATCTTATCCCTATTCCATTGTTCTTCTGACTGGTCTTGTTTTGAGCCTCTATCTATCATTTCACTGTTTCCTTAGTTTGTGTGCCTCCATGGATTCTCAGGTCTCTGCTCCTCTGCCAGACTGGGGTTACTGGTGCACATGGCCAGGCACCCAGATGTTTACATGGGATCTGGAAATTTGAACTTGGGCTGTCTCAGGGTCCCTTAGACCCTCCTGCTTTTGTAGAAAATACACTTAACTACTGAACCATCTCTCCAGCCCACATTCATATACAAACTCCCCTATGGTAACCATGATTACAATATGTAATACATCTGGATGTGGTGGCACACACCTTTGACTCCAACACTTGAGAAGAAGGAGGAGGAGGATCACTGTGAGTTCAAGGCCAGCCTGGAATTACAGAGTGAGTGCCAGGTCAGCCCGGGCTAGGGTGAGATCCTACACTGAAAAAACAAAAACCAAACAGCTGAATGTGGTGGCATACACCTTTAATCCCATGTGGTAGTTTGAATAGATGGCCCCCAATATATTCAGTGTTTTATTAGTTTGTGGTTTGCCTCTGCAGCCACCTGGCTGGAGGAGGTGTGACTGGGTGGATCTTAAGGTGTGGCAATGGGTTTGAGATTTCAATCTAAAGATATGCAAAGTATGCCTAGCTGGAGTTCCTGGAGTGTTCTGTGCTCTGTGGCTTTTGCCTTTTAGGCCTGTGCTTCTCTATCTCTGCCTGGTCCTGTGAAAACAGGCCAGCTTCTTCTGCCGTTATGGAACTTCCCCTGGATCTGTAAGTTTCAATAAATCTCTTCCTCCATAACTGTGCCTGGTCTGGAAGTTCATCTCAGTGAACCTGAAGCTGTCTATTACATCCCAGTACTTGGGAGGCAGAGGTAGGAGGATCACCACAAGTTCAAGGCCACCCTGAGACTATTTGGTGAATTCTAGGTCAGCCTAAGCTTGAGTGAGACCAGATGGCTTAGAGCTTAAGGTGCTTGCCTGTGAAGCCCAAGGACCCATGTTCAATCTCTCTCCAAATCCCACCTAAACCAGACACACAAAAAGGCAAGGCAAGCACAAAGTCATCCGTGCCCACTAGGTGGCGCAAATGTCTGGAGTTCAATTGCAGTGGCTGAGGCCCTGGTGTGTCCATCTGTCTCTGAAAACACGCTGACATCAAAATAAAAGAGAGACTAAAGGATTGAGGGAGGGAGGAGATATGATGGAGAGTGGCGTTGTGAAGGGAAAAATGGGGGAGGGGAGGGAATTATAATGGCTCATTGTCTGTAAGTACAGAAGTTGTCTATAACAAAATTATACATTAAAAATCCACTACATAGTGGATTTCAGGTCAACCTGGGCTCGAGTGAGACCCTACCTCAAAAAGCTAAAAAAAATAAATTAACTGAAAAAAAATTTTTAATGGGCTGTAGAGATAGCTTAGCAGTTAATGTGCTTGCCTGAGAAGCAGGTCCCACACAAGCCAGACACATGGAGATGCCAGTGTGCAAGGCCGCACATGCGCACAAGGGGTACACGTGTTTGATTGCAATGGCTGGAGGCCCTGGTGTGGCAATTCTCTCTCTCTCACACACACACTCTCTCTGTCTCTCACTCTCACATAAAAAAACGGGGGGCTAAAGGGATGTCTTAGTGGTTAAAGCGTTTGCCTGCAAAGCCAAAGGACCCAGGTTTGATTCCCCAGGACCTACATTAGCCAGATGCACAAGGGAGTGCATGTGTCTGGAGTTCGTTTGCAGTAGCTGCAGGCCCTGGTGCACCCATTCTTTCTCTCTCTCCTCCCTCTCTCTGCCCAATAAATAAATAAATAAATAAAAATAAAATATTAAACAACAACAAAAACCCAAGAGGCAGTCAGAACCAGGCGTGGTGGTACACACCTTAAATCCCAACACTTGGGAGGCAGAGGTAGGAGGATCGCCATGAGTTCAAAGCCACCCTGAGACTACATAGTGAGTTCTAGGTCAGCCTGAGCTAGAGTGAAATCCTACCTTGAAAAGCCAAAAAAAAAAAAAAAAAAAAAAAATAAAATAAAAATAAAGCAACCAAGCAAGCAAGAATCAAAGAAAGGAAGAAAGAAAGTAAAGAAAGAATTTTGTTGGGCATGGTGGTACTTGGGAGGCAGAAGTAGGAGGATCACTGTGAGTTCAAGGTCACCTTGAGACTACATAGTGAATTCTAGGTCATCCTGGGCTAGAGCAAGACCCTGCCTCAAAAAAAAAAAAGCAGTCTGTTGAGTTTGCAGCCAAGAAAAAAAAACAAAAGAAGAAAAAGATTAAAAACAAACAACTCCCCCAAAACAAGCCATGTAATGCAAATACTGTTATTACTTTGTTTTATACATTATGTATAATATATATATTAATATTATATATTTTGTTTTTCCTTCTTCTCAAGTCAGTTTTTACCATGTAGAGCAAGTTGCATTGAGAGCTGTCTGCAGTGTGAGCCATATATTTTCTTTCCCCATGTGGCCTCTGCATTATTTTGTGCCTGTATATATTTCCTGCAAAAATAAATGAGTTTAAACTGGATTATTATGACTCAACAAAACAACACTGCTTTTTTTTTTTTTTTTTTTTTTTTGGTTTTTCGAGGTAGGATCTCACTCTGGCTCAGGCTGACCTGGAATTTACTATGTAATCTCAGGGTGGCCTCGAACTTTTGGCGATCCTCCTACCTCTGCCTCCCGAGTGCTGGGATTAAAGGCGTGCGCCACCACGCCCGGCTCAACACTGCTTTTAAAGATAATTTTTCAAATAAAAGAATTATTATTATTATTTTACTTTTATGTTTATTTTTATTTATTTATTTGAGAGTGACAGAGAGAGAAAGAGGCAGATAGAGAGAGAGAGAGAGAGAGAATGGGCACACCAGGGCCTCCAACTACTGCAAATGAACTCCACATGCGTGTGGCCCCTTGTGCGTCTGGCTAACGTGCATCCTGGGAAATCGAGCCTCGAACCAGGGTCCTTAGGTTTCACAGGCAAGCGCCCAACCACCAAGCCATCTCCCCAGCCCAATAAGAATTATTGAAATAATGATTACTCATATAAAAAATAGTAATATATAATCCACAAACACAGTTCTTTCCTGGTATATCCTAAAAAGATGCTACTTTCTGTCAAATCTTTTGGTATCGATGAAAACAAATAGGTGTTTGGCACCTGCATCAGCTCAGTGGCAGAGAAGCAGGGAGATTCCTTCTGAGGTCATTTATGACGTCCAGCATGATTGAACAAGAGGCAACAAGACGCAGCAAGTACGCTAAGCTCTAAGCAACAGAGGATAATCAAGGGCCCCTGTGAGAGTTTGTTTTGCCCGGGATCCTTAGCAGTGAGGCTTTTTCCCCTCTTAGATATGGAAATTAACAGCCAAGATGACCATCAGTTTACAGTGGATCATGGGGCACAGAATTGGTGGCAGTTAGCACAACCCACGTTTTTCAGTAAAAACACAACAGTGCCAAGAAGCCAGTGTAGCCGATGTGTTATAGGCACAAAGTTATGCAGAAGCCAAAATTAGGCAGAGGCCACGTGGGGAAAGAACACGTATGGCTCACACGTCACATAGCTATGGATGTAACTTGTACACACTGGAGCATTTCAGATTTTGGCTCTTCAGATTACAGATGTTCCATTTGTGCTACCACGACTGACCATTCACTGGGCATCCACTTAGAGCTAGGGGCTGTGGGATACCTCACCACCTCCTCCCAATCTGTAAGTGGGTCTCCATTTCCATTTTCCAGATGAGCAAGGAGCCTAAGTCCCTTAGTGAAGATTTCCATGCTACTAAAATAGTGGCTCAGGAGCCGGGCGTGGTGGCGCACGCCTTTAATCCCAGCACTCAGGAGGCAGAGGTAGGAGGATCGCCATGAGTTCGAGGCCACCCTGAGACTACATAGTGAATTCCAGGTCAGCCTGAGCCACAGTGAGACCCTACCTCGAAAAACCAAAAAAATTTAAAAAATAAAATAGTGGCTCAGGGCTGGAGAGATGGCTTAGTGGTTAAGAAGCTTGCCTGCAGAGCATAAGGACCCATGTTTGACTCTCCAGATCCCATGTAAGCCAGACACACATAGGCGAGGCAAGCACCAGGTTGCACGTGCCCACTAGGTAGCGCAAGCATCTGGAGTTCTGTTCGGTGGCTGAGGCCCTTGCATGCCAATTCTCTCTCTCTCTAAAAAAAAAAAAAAATAATAATAATAATAGTGGCTAAAAGTACTAAAGCTGGGCTACCCAATTCCTAATCTGTGCTCTTAGAAGAGAAGTAAACAAGACAGAACTTAATTGAGAATACGAACATGTCTTAAATGCTTACTGTATACCTGATACACCCCAACAATAATCTTGCAAAGTAGATGCCATAACTCCCATTTTGTAGATGAAGAAATGAGGCTTAGAGAGATTCAATTATTTCTCCAGCCATTCTATTTAATGAAAGAACCCAGGTCTCACTCCATGCAAAGTCCATATTCTTTCTTACTGTTTCCAGATGGAATTCTAAGGTGTTTCATTGGCTGTATGAAATAGTTTAAAAATCTCTCCTATGGCCGGGCGTGGTGGTGCACGCCTTTAATCCCAGCACTCGGGAGGCAGAGGTAGGGGGATCTCCGAGAGTTCGAGGCCACCCTGAGACTCCATAGTGAATTCCAGGTCAGCCTGAGCCAGAGTGAGACCCTACCTCGAAAAACCAAAAAAAAAAAATCTCTCCTACGGATATTTTTAGCTCTGCACATTTAAACTAAACAGATACCATAAAATAAGCATAGGGGTGGCATTTGAAAGCAAGGTATTGAAGATTCCCAGCAAGGAACCCACGGCAATCCCTGTTTTGTAAATTCTTCAGTTTCAGTTAATCAGGTTTTCTAGAGTTCAAAGAAGAAGATGGGGGAGCAAAAGCAATCGTTAATGGATTAAAATGAAGATTTGCGAAGGTAATCTTACCTCTGGTATTCTATGTAGTTACGTTAAACACAACGGTAGGCTCCACAACAGGGAGAGGCGGGAGAGAGAGACCACATCGTGGAAACCTCAGAGCCCTTCAGGTCCACTTCAGCGGGGCGGGGCGGGGGTTCTTTAAAGATTTTGTCATTCAACCTCTCAGGATTTTTCTTTTTTTGTTTGTTTGTTTTTCAAGGTAGCGTCTCACTCTAGCCCAGGCTGACCTGGAATTCACTATAGAGTCTCAGGGCAGCCTCGAACTCATGACAATCCTCCTACCTCTGCCTCCCGGGTGCTGGGATTAAAGGCGTGCGCCACCACACCTGGCTTTTTTTTTTTTTTTCTTTTTTGGTCTTTCATGGTAGGGTCTTGCTCTAGCCCAGGCTGACCTGGAATTTACTTTGTAGACTCAGGGTGGCCTTGAACTCACGACAATCCTCCTCCCTCTGCCTCCTGAGTGCTGAGATTAAAGGTGTGCGCCACCACGCCTGGCTCCTATCTCTCAGTTTTATACATGGGAAGACAGAACCTCCAGGAAGGTGAGCGCTTGCTAGTTATTGGTAGAGTGAAAACTGCTCCAATTCTTTCTCCCACGATCCCAGAATCACCTTGGAGAGCATTCCAACCAGCAAGGCAAAAAGGGTGAGAAAGCTTAAAGAAGCACATGTGTGTGTATGTGTGTGTGTGTGTGTCCATGTTTATATACAGATGTCACACCCATACGCACACACATGGAGGCCACAGGAAAATGTTGGGTGTCCTCCTCTATCTCTCTCTTTTTTTTTTAATTTTTTTTTTAAATTTATTTATTTGAGAGCGACAGACACAGAGAGAAAGACAGATAGAGGGAGAGAGAGAGAATGGGCGCGCCAGGGCTTCCAGCCTCTGCAAACGAACTCCAGACGCGTGCGCCTCCTTGTGCATCTGGTTAACATGGGACCTGGGGAACCGAGCCTCGAACCGGGGTCCTTAGGCTTCACAGGCAAGCGCTTAACCGCCAAGCCATCTCTCCAGCCCTCCTCTATCTCTCTTCCATTTCATTTCCCCAAGACAGTCTCTCACTGAGCATGGAGCTCACTAGTTTTCAGTTAGACTGGCTGACCAACAAGCCTCGGAGATCTTGTCTCCATCCTCTGTCCATACCCCCTCAGGATGGCGGTTATAGACATGTCTGGCCAAGCTTGGCACTTTTAAAAAATATTTTATTTTTATTTATTTGACAGAGAAAGAAGCAGAGAGAGACAGAGAGAGAGAGAGGATGGGCATGCCAGGGCCTCCAGCCGCTGCAAAGGAACTCCAGATGCATGCACCTCCTTGTGCATCTGGCTAACGTAGGTCCTGGGGAATGGACCTGGATCCTCTGGCTTTGCAGGCAACCGTCTTAACCGCTAAGCCATCTCTCCAGCCCCCCCACCTTTGAAAGGTAGTTGCTCAGGATCAAACTCAGGTCTTTATGCTGGTGCGTTCTTATCCACTGAGCCATCTCCCCAGCCCTGAAGAAGCCTTAAAAAAAAAAAAAAAAAATCAGAAGCCAAGCATGGTGGCGCACTCCTTTAATCCCAGCACTCGGGAGGCAGAGGTAGGAGGATCACTGTGAGTTCCAGGCCACCCTGAGACTACAGAGTAAATTCCAGGTCAGCCTGGGCTAGAAACAAACAAACAAAATAATAATAATAATAATAATAATAATAATAATAATAAAAGAGTCAGAACAGTAAGAGTGTGGTGATCCTGGAAGAAGGTGGAGAAGGTAATTACAGAGTCTGGGATTAACAGCAGCTCTTACCTGAGGCAGTCAAGAAAGAAAGCAGGTAATTAAAGACTCTCAATTCCTCAACAGCCAGTGCTCTGAAATCCACAGCTTGTCAGGATCTCAAAAGCAAGGAGTTCTAACTCCTGATAAAAGGCTAGTGTGAGCCCTAAAGAGGTGTGTGTGTGTGTGTGTGTGTGTGTGTGTGTGTGTGTGTTATTCAATTATTCAACCTGGCAGGAAGGGAAAAGGGAAGCAAGACACCAGCGTGGGTCCACGCGCTTCGTCTCCAGGGCCCAGGCCATCTAAAGCCCACCTCTTTGACATTTGTGAGTTGTCCCAAGGGACTTTGGTTTTCTTGGCTTTCTAGACGTGGCAGGTCTTGCTTCTATGTGTAAACTGAGTAGAAGTTACCAGGGACATGGAAGGGAGGTGTCTATCCCAATATCAGCAAGGAAGCTCACTTGAAACAGGGCCACCATTTCTGTCCTGACTCTAGTCCCCGACCAATCTCCACTTCTCTCTCTGTCTCCTCCTCTCACCTCCCAACTCTGTCTTCATCCTTCATCTTTCCCTTCTGTCCCGTGTGCCTGTAGTGACAGAAACCACAAACTTCAAATTCTTCTTTTGGCCGGACATGGTGGTGCACGCTTTTAATCCCAGCACTCGGGAGGCAGAGGTAGGAGGATCGCCGTGAGTTCGAGGCCACCCTGAGACTCCATAGTGAATTCCAGGTCAGCCTGAGCCAGAGTGAGACCCTACCTCGAAAAACCAAAGGAAAAAAAAAAAATTCTTCTTTTGACCTCCAACACATCAGGCTCTCCCCTCCCCTGGAGTCTGGTGCCTGATAGCATCATGTCTCCAAGGACTTATGTCTTTACAAACTCATCAAGCCTCCTCAGGGAGACGGCTCCCTCCTCTCCTAAGTCCCATTGGGGGTGGGGAGGCAGATGTTAAGATGTAGAAAAACAAAACTCTGTGTGTGTGAGAGAGAGAGAGAGAGTGAGAGAGAGAGATTAACATAAGAAGACTGGAACACTTTGAAGTTTAAAGGGGATGGATGACTCTATTGAGGTGTTTGTATTTTTCAACTGTTCTGTGGAATGTTATTATAACTCACAGTGGGATTTCTCCACAGTGATAAAGTTGTCCCAAGAAGACTTGGAAGTTTCCAAACATCAGTGATCAGATCTAAACCTGATTGTCATCTTCGGCCAATTTTAACTCAGGCAGCCCCTGGGGATCTCATGTAGAATTGAAGTCAGTTCTCCTCTCAAGCTCTCATCTGTTACGTGTACAAGCTCTCAGCACTAGGAGCAAAGTGGAACCCAGCTGCTATTCCCAGAGGAGGCTTCCCTGTTCACACAGAGCCCCCTCTATGCGCTCGAAGAAATGACTAGCAGAAAAGGTAGGTGATGGTCTCTAGTTAACAGCCACAGCCCTGAGGGCTGGCCTAAAGAATATTCTTTTTTAAAAAATATTTTAATTAAAAATTTTTTCATTTTAGAGAGAGAGAGAGAATAAGAACTGGTACTCCAAAGCTGGGCATGGTGGCGCATGCCTTTATTCCCAGAACTATGGAGGCAAAGGTAGGAGGATCGCTGTGAGTTCCAGGCCATCCTGAGACTACATAGTGAATTCCAGGTCAGCCTGAGCCAGAGTGAGACCCTACCTTGAAAAACAAAAACAAACAAAAAACACAAAACAAACAACAAAAGAAAGAATTGGCACTCCAGGGCCTCAGCCACTGAAATCGAACTCTAGATGCTTGCACCACCTAGTGGCCATGTGTGACCTTGCGCTTGCCTCACCTTTGTGCGTCTGGCTCAACTGGGATCTGGAGAGTCCAACATGGTCCTTAGGCTTCACAGGCAAAGCACCTTAATCGCTAAGCCATCTCTCTAGCCCACGAATAGTCTTATTTTACTTTATTTATTTATTTGAGAGAATAAGAGAGAGGCAGATAAAGAGAGAGAGAGGGAACGGATGCAACCAGGGCCTCTAGTCACTGCAAACAAACTCCAAACACATGCACCCCTTTGTGCATATGAGTACTAGGGAATCAAACTCAGGTCCTTAGGCTTTGTAAGCAAGCACCTTAACTGTTGAGCCATCTCTCCCATCCCTAACAAATATTCTTTTATGCTTCTGTGCTTTCTTCTCTTCCAGACCTTTCTACTTGGCCAAACATTGCTTTTCCCAACCACCACACACTGTTTTTTTTTTTGGGGGGGGTGTTGAGGTAGGGTCTCCCTCTAGGCCAGGCTGACCTGGAATTCATTGTGTAGTCTCAGGGTGACCTTGAATTCACAACGATTCTCCAACCTCTGCCTCCCAAGCGCTGGGATTAATGGCGTGCGCCACCACACCTGGTTTACCCCACACCTTGTAAACCCAAGGCAGGAGCAAGGAATCATAAAGTATTCCAGTCTCAGTCTCCTGGTCAGGGACAGGAGACATGGCACTTCCACCCGTGCCAGCTTCCCACGTCTCACCCACTCACCTATTTCGTTGGCTCCTCTAGAATCTCCCCCGAGCCTGCTGAACTGATGCAGGAACTTTCCATCACAGGAACTCACGAGTCCCTCCACTGCACTCACCTGGCTACATGTCTCCCATAACAAGTCACCCTGAGGGGTCGACATTCTACCCCTCGTCCTCCTCAGGAGAGCTGACTGCATTTCCTCAGCGCCCACTTCTTCACCTCTCCAGCCTTACCCACACCATTTCTTCACTTTCACAATCACTTACACAATCCTGGAGGATCTGTAGCCTCCAGTGAGAGCAAACAGCCACCTCGAGGAGAGGGGATCTCAGCCACACCAAACAGCCATGATCTATCATAGGCCAGCAGATCACAGGCATGAGACAAAGACCACAGCATCGTTTTGGGGGGATTTAATTATACCCCATGTTCTTTTATCAAAGCCACTAAATGTATATAGTAATTATCATCAGTGTCCTTATGAAAACAAAGCAAATAGATAGGTTCAGTCATGCACTGTATCTGCTAATAGCTAACTGTTCTCCAGTGTTAATTTACCCTGGTTTCCTTTTCAGACTTAATCAGTACAGCCTCTCCACTTTTTATTTTTTTTAATTTTAAAAATATTTATTTATCTATTTGAGAGAGAGAGAGAGAATGAGAATGGGCATGACAGGGCCTCCAGCTACTGCAAATGAAATCCAGATGCATGTGCCACCCTATGTATCTGGCTTACATGGGTCCTGGGGAATTGAACCTGGGTCCTTCGGCTTTGCAGGCAAGCACCTCAACTGCTAAGCCATCCCTCCAGCCCACTGTTTGTTTTTTTTGTTTTGTTTTGTTTTTTTCTTTATTCTGGTTTTTCGAGGTAGGGTCATACTCTGGTCCAGGCTGACCTGGAATTCACTATGTACTCTCAGGGTGGCCTCAAACTCACAGCAATTTTCCTACCTCTGCCTCCCGAGTGCTGGGATTAAAGGCATGCATCACCATGCCCGGCTATTATTATATTTTTTATGTATTTATTTGAGAAAGAAAGAGGAAGAGAGAGAGAGAAAATGGGTGCAGCAGGACCTCTAGCCACTGCAAACAACTCCAGACACATGCGCCACCTTGTGCATTTGGCTTATGTGGGTCCTGGGGAATAGAACCTGGGTCCTTTGGCTTTGCAGGCAAGCACCTTAACCACTAAGCCATCTCTCCAGCCCCTATTTTTATTATTATTAACAACATATTTTGTATGGATAAATCATGTGTTAGTACCCACTTTTCCCTCGTCCCTGCCCTTTCTGAGACTGGCTTGATTTGTTTCATAGGATTATCTATAGTTATATCCATTTTCCTGCAAACAATGCAGTCTTGCTTTTCTTTATGGCTGAAAACAATTCCATTGTGTATGTATAGCACATCTCCTTTATCCATTTTTCTGCTGATAGATACCAAGGTAGGTTCCATAATGCACCTATTATGAACAATGGCTGCAACCAGCACTGATGTATAACTGTCTTTGTGATATGTTGACTTGGAGTCCTTGGGGTTAATACCCAGGGGTGGTATAGCTGAGCCATATGATAGATCTATTTTAGTCTATTGAGAAACCTCCGTACTGACTTTCTTAAGTGGCTGGACTCAGTTACATTCCTACCAAAAATGTATAAGGCTCCTTTTGTTTATATCCTCACCAGCATGTGTTGTTATTTGTTTTCTCAATGATGGACAGTCTGACAGGGTTGAGATGCAAACTCTGTGCAATTTTGATTTGCAGTTTTGATTTCTCTGATGGCTAAGGATGGTGACCACTTTTCTTATGTTTATTGGCTATTTGTATTTCCTCCTTCATGAACTGTCTTCTCATCTCATAAGCCTATCTTTTTTTTTTCTTTTTTATTTTTTTGGTTTTTCGAGGTAGGGTCTCACTCTAGCCCAGGCTGACCTGGACTTCACTATGTAGTCTCAGGGTGGCCTTGAATTCATGGCGATCCTCCTACCTCTGCCTCCTGAGTGCTGTGATTAAAGGCATGGTGTTCCACCATGCCCGGCTTTTATATTTTTATTTATTGGAAGGAGGTGGAAAGAGAGAGAATGGGCATGCTAAGGCCTCTAGCCATTGCAAACAAACTCCAGACACATGTACCACCTTGTACATCTGGCTTACATGGGTCCTAGGGAGTTCAACCTGGGTCCTTTGGTTTCGTAGGCAAGTGCCTTAACTGATAAGCCATCTCTCTTGCTCCAAGCCTAATTTTTGATTATATTGTTTAATTTCTTTTAAAAAAATTATTTATTTGATTTTGTGTGTGTGTGTGTGTGTGTGTGTTGGTGGGTGTGCCAGGGTCTCAGGCTGGTAGGCTTTACAAGCAAGTGCCTTTAATTGCTGAGCCTTCCTTCAGGGATGTTTTATTTCTTGATATTTGGGGTTTTGAGTCTTTGTATATTAATTACATAATCAGATGTTAGAAATTAGATCAGATGTGTAGCTGGCAAGGATTTTCTCCCATTCAGTAGGCTGCCTCCTCACTTGATTGACAGTTTCTTTTGCTGTAAGAAGTCTTTTGATTTTGTGAGGCACCATTTGTCATTTAATACTTTTTTCCCCCATATTTTCTTTATTTATTTACAAGTTGACACAGAAAGAGAATTGGCATGCCAAGGCTTCTCGCCACTGCAAATGATCTCCAGATGCATGTGCCACTTTGTGCATTTGGCTTTATGTGGGTACTGGGGAATTGAACCTAGGTTGTTAGGATTTGCAGGCAAGCGCCATAACCACTGAGCTGTCTCTCCAGCCCACCATTTGTCATTTATTGTCAACTGTTCTTGATCAACTGGAGTCCTTCTGAAAAAGTCCCTGCTTATGCCTATAAATGTTTCGCTCTCACTACATAGTCCCGGCTTAGCTGAAACTTGCTAGGTACCCCCACGCTTGCCTTGAATTTGATGTGATCCTCCTGCCTCTGCCTTCTGAGAGCTGAGATTACAGGTGTGAGTTACCACACACAGCCACTTTTTCTTTCTTTCTTTCTCATTTCTTTTTGCTTTGGTGAGGGGATATTTTTTATTTGAAGAAAAATATCGCTCTACTCCAGGCTGACCTGGAACCCACAAAGATTCTCCTACCTCAGTCTGTCCTGGAAACTGGGATTATAAGTGTGAGCCACCAGATACCATTTCTTTTTTTTATTTACTTTAAAATTTATTTTATTTATTTGAGATAGAGAGAAAGACGTAGACAGACAGAAAGAGAAAATGGGCATACTAGGGCCTTCAGCTGCTGCAAACAAACTCCAGACACATCTACCACTTTGTGCTTACAGGTGTCCCAGGGAATTGAATATGGGTCCTTTGGCTTTACAGACAAGTGCCTTGACTGCTAAGCCATCTCTTCAGCCCTATTTTATTTATTTTAAAATTTTTAATTAATTAATTTGTTTGAAGGAAAGAGAAGGAATAGGCATGCCAGCGCCTCCAGCCTCTGCAAATGAACTCCAGACACCTTATGCCTCTGGATTACATGGGGCCTTGGGAATCAAACCCGTGTCCTGTGGCTCTGCAGGAAAACTCCTCAACTGCTAAGCCATCTCTCCAGCCCTAATATTTGATTTTTATTTATTTGAGAGAGAGAGAGAGACAAAGAGGCAGATAGAGAGAGAGAGAAGGGGAGCATCAGGTTTTCCAGCTGCAGCAACAAACTCCAGATGCATGTGCCTCTTCATGCATCTGGCTTACGTGGGTCCTTGGGAATCAAACCTGGGTCCTGTGGCTTTTCAGGCAAGTGCCTTAACCACTAAGCCATCTCTCCATCCTCTTTTCTCTTTTTTAAAAATTTACTTGCAAGCAGAGAGAGACAGAAAAGAGATAGACAGATAGACGGACAGAATGGGTGTGCCAGGGCCTCCAGCTGCTGCAAACAAACTCCAGATGCATGTGCCACACTGTGCATCTGGCTTTATGTGGGTACTGGGGAATTGAACTTGGGTCTTCAGGATTTGCAGGCAAGGCAAGCACCTTAACAACTGAGCAATCTCTCCAGTCCCCTCACTTTTTCATTTATTCTTTAATAAATTTATTTATGTATTTGTGTGTATGAGAGAAGGTATTTTGCTTGTTGTAAGCAAACACCAGAAACATGTGCCACTTTGCATCTATCTTTATGTGGGTACTAGAGATTTGAACCTGAGCCAGCAGGCTTTGCAAGCAAATGTCTTTAACTGCTGAGCCATCTTTCCAGTCCCACCTTTTAATTTCTAATGATTATTTTTTAAACAATTTTATTTATTTATTTATAAGCAGAGAGAGAGATAGAAGAGAAACAGAAAGAAGAGAAGCAGAGAAAGAGTATGGGCATGCCAGGGCCTCTAGCTGCTGCAAATGAACTCTGATGCATGCATCACTATGTGCATCTAACTTTACATGGGTACTAGGGAATAAAGCCAAACCATTAGGCTTTGCAAGTAAATGCCTTATCCTCTGAGCAATCTTTCTAGCCCTCTAATGACTATTTTGTTTTGTTTTCTTCCAGGTAGGGTCTCACTCTAGCCCAGACTGACCTGGAACTCACTCTGTAGTCCCAGGCTGGCCTCAAAATCACAGCAATCCTCTTACCTCTGCCTCCCAAGTGAAGGGATTAAAGATGTGCACCACCATGCCTGGCTCTAATGACGATTTTTAACATAAGCAATCTCTGCTAGTAATTGACAGACGGCAAATGGAACAATCCACAGGGATGGCTCCTATAGCCTTCGGTTTGGGGCTGTTTTCTTTTCTCAGAGAGAGTGATCAGGAGAGAAACAGAGAGACAGGAGAGCTAGAGAATTGGTGCACCAGGGCCTCAGCTACTGAAATCGAACGCCAGACACTTGCACCACCTAGTGGGCATGTGCGACCTTGTGCTTGCCTTACCTTTGTGCGTCTGGCTTTGGTGGGATCTGGAGAGTTGAACATGGGTCCTTAGGCTCTGCAAGCAAACACTTTAACCACTAAGCCATTTTTCCAGTACAGTTGTTGTTGTTGTTTTTTAATCAGGAGAAACATTCAACTGTGCTGGTAATTTGTAAGCATGTATCACCAGCAATTTCTTTTCTTTAAAAAACATATTTTATTTATTTTTGTTTATTATTGAGAGAGAGAGAGAGAAAGCAGCAGATAAAGACAGAGTTGGCATGCCAGGGCCTCTAGCCACTGCAAACAGACTTCAGATGTATGTACCACCTTGTGCATCTGGTTTTTGTGGGTACTGGGGAATTGAACTTGGGTCCTTAGGCTTCTCAGGCAAGTATCTTAACCAATAAACCATCTCTTCAGCCCTCACCATCAATTTATATTGTCTTCAAATTCTCTCTCTCTCTCTCTCTCTTTCTCTCTCTGTCTTTTATTTTGGCTTTTTCAGGGTATGGTCTAACTTTAGCCCAGTCTGACCTGGAACTCATTGTAGCTCCAGGCTAGCCTCCACCTCCCAGCAATACTTGTACCTCTGCCTCCCCAGTGCTGGGATTAAAGGTGTGTGCCACCACAATGACCTCTTTCTCATTTAAAAAAATATTTTATTAATTTATTTATTTGAGAGAGAGAGACAGATAGAGAGAGAATATGGGTGCTCCAAGGCCTTCAGCTGCTGCAAACAAACTCCAGACACAGGTGCCACCTTGTGCATCTGGCTTATGTGGGATCTGGGGAATCCAACCTGGGTCCTTTGGCTTCACAGGCAAGCACCTTAACTGCTAAGCCATCTCTCTAGCCCCTCTTTCTCATTTTTAAAAATTTATTTGTGAGGACGTCTGGGTAAGACAGTGACATAGTAGCCACACCGAAGCAGCCAAGGGAGGTAAATCAGCAGAAAATCAGCAAAATATACTCTTCTACCAAAAAGGGAAGGCGTATGAATTATTATCAACCACAGCAGAGAAGAGACTCAGATCTTCCAGAAAGGAGGAAACCAGACAGAATTCCGCCAAGACGCCTGTGACCCGATCTGTGTACCCAACCTGCCTGCCTGGCGCATGGCGCAGAGTTGCAGGAGCAGAAACCACGTGAAGGGATTTTTCACTCATATCAAGAAACCTGAAGGGAAAGACAGCAGGGACCAGCTGAGCAGTTCTGGTACAACTCCAGGCACATGCACATCTCCCGTACCCCAACCATCAGTTCTACAGTGGGCCAGCTGAGAACTCATTCAGCGCCTGGCCTCAGGGCATCCAGCACAGCCCATTAGAACACCCGATCCACAGCATAACAGAAAGGGACCGAGGAGGGCACTCATGATTGGTGAGATTGGCTGCCATCCCAAAAGGTAACAGGGTCTACTTACACAAAGCCGGGTATGTAGGCCTGCACTGGAAGTGCTAATCTCCCTTTCCATTCAAGGACGGTTATATATTAAATATTCTTGGTTGGCTTTGCCATTCTCAAATAAGCTGTATTTTGGTGTTGACTATTGTTGCCTTTGATGTCTCCTGATTTAAAAAATTATTTATTTATTTATTTGAGAGCGACAGAGGCAGAGAGAGAGAATGGGCATGCCAGTGGCCTCTAGCCACTGCAAACAAACTCCAGATGCGAGCACCCCCTTATGCATCTGGCTAACGTGGGTCCTGGGGAATCGAGCCTCGAACCAGGGTCCTTAGGCTTCACAGGCAAGCACTTAACCACTAAGCCATCTCTCTAGCCCCATGTTTCCTGATTTTTAGGGCCTTTGTCTTTTTCTTCTGTCATTACTGAGGGCAGGATCTGACTTGGCCCCGGGCTGACCTGAAACCCATTTCAGACCAGAAACCTCAACCTCCCAGTTGACAGGATTAAGGGTGTGGGGCAACACGCAACCTTAGAGACTTTGGCTTTATTAGATTATCTGTTTGTTTTAATCCCCACCCTTGCATAAATATTCTGTGCTGGTTTTGATTGAATGTGTATATTGCTCAGTTGAATTCTGGAATTTACCAGTAAATTGATTCACCCATTTCACTAGAATATTTGGCTAGCAGGCAAACTCAACACCTAGGGTCACTTCAGCTATTTCTCTTGGAGAATAAGAGCTACACTTGGCATCTTAAACTCCTACCCTGAAGATACATAGTCAGACTTACACAGCTACGAACACAGCACATAATTAGAAAAGCCAAGAATCAAATTAAGTCAAGATGTAAAAAATCTACATTATAATACAAGAAACACAAAAAAAAAAATCAAGACAATTGAATCCCACCAAAATTATAAATCCATCAGAAGTAACCTCCACTAAGACTGCTTTAGATGAAATGCCTGACAAAGATTTAAAAATAAAAAAAGAGGGCTGGAGAGATGGCTTAGTGGTTAAGTGCTTGACTGTGAAGCCTAAGGACCCCGGTTTGAGGCTCGGTTCCCCAGGACCCACGTTAGCCAGATGCACAAGGGGGCGCATGCGTCTGGAGTTCGTTTGCAGAGGCTGGAAGCCCTGGTGCGCCCATTCTCTCTCTCTTTCTCTACCTGCCTCTTCCTCTCTCTGGCTGTCACTCCCAAACAAATAAATAAAAATGAACAAAAAATTTTTTAAAAAAGATTATATCTATGCTCAAAGAAATAGAAAAGGAAAACAAACTCCTGAAGGAATCCCAAGAGAACAAAGGAAACCAACTTAATGAAATAAGGAGGTCAATACAAGATATGAGCAACGAAACAGAAATAAGTTTTTAAAAATCAGAAATTCTAGAAATGGAAAACAGTAAGTCAAAGAGAAAACTCTGTAGAAAGTTTCACCAGTAGAATGGATAAAGAAAAGGACAGAATATCTAAAGTAGAAGAACAGGTGCCAGATCTAATATAGGCCAAAAAAGAGAAAGACAAACTAATAGAAAGGAATGAATAGGACATTTGAAGACATTTGGGACAATATGAAGAGATCAAAAATAAGAATTCAGAGAATAGTAGGAAAAGAATTTCATTCCAAAGGCATAGCAGGTATTTCAACAAAATCACAGAAGAAAATTTCCCCCAAATAGGGAAAGCGATGCCAATACAGATACAGGAAGCCTAGTATTGCAGTCAGGTTCGCATTGCTGGTAGAAATCACCCAACCAAGAGCAGCTTGTTTGAAAAAGAGGTTTATATTGGCTTACAGGCTCAAGGGGAAGCTCTACAATGGCAGGGGGAAACGATGGCACGAGCAGAGGGTGGACATCACCCCCTAGCCCACATAAGATGGACTACAGCAACAGGAGAGTGTGCCAAACACTGGCATGGGGAAACTGGCTAAAACACCCATAAGCCCACCCCCAACAATGCACTGCCTCCAGAAGGCATTAATTCCCAAATCTCCATCAGCTGGCATTCAGAACAACTAAGTTTATGGGGGACATCTGAATCAAACCCCTATACCTGTAGACTGCCAAACACACAAAATTGGGGTGGGGGGAACCCTTTCACGGTCATATTATATTTTAACTACAAAACACACAAACCAAAGAAAATGTACTGAAAGCAGTTAGAGAGAAAAATTAAGTCACATACAAAGGCAAGCCCATCATGATAACAGATTGCTCAACACCAGCTTTAAAAGCCAGAAGGGCTTGGAATGATGTATTTCAAGTTTTGAAAGATAACAACTGTCAAACAAGATTACTTTATCCAGCAAAGCTATCTATCCAAATGACAGAAAAATAAGGACACTTCACAACAAAAACAGGTTAAAGGAATATATGAACACTAAACCAGCTCTACAGAAAATACTTGAAAGGATCATCAGTGCTGAAGAGAAAGAAAAGCACACACATAAAGAAACAGGAAAAAAATAACCATACTCAAATAATAGTTAATACTAGAGAGTAAATGAAAAAACAAACAAATAAAAAAACCCTACAAAACAAGAATGGCAAGAAGAAATACACACATTTCAATAATAACTCAGTATCAATGGCCTCAATACCCCAACCAAAAGATACAGGTTTGCAGACTGGGTTAGAAAACAGGATCCTTCTATTTGTTGCCTCCAAGAAACTCACCTTTCCATAAAAGATGGACACTATCTTAGGATGAAAGGTTGAAAAATGGTATTTCAAGCAAATGAGCCTAGAAAACAAGCAGGTGTTGCTATCCTAATATCTGACAGGGTAGACTTGAAACCAACATTATTGAGAAAAGATAAAGAAGGTCATTATATATTGATTAAAGGAACACTCTAACAGGAGGGCATTACAATTCTAAACATATCTGTACCTAACATGTGGCTCCCAATTTCATCAAACAAACCCTATTAGAATTAAAGTCACAGATAACACCAAACATGGTTGTAGTGGGTGACTTTAGTACCCCACTCTTATCAATTGACAGGTCATCCTGGCAAAAAAATAAACAGAGAAGCATCTGGATTAAATGAGGTCATAGAACCAATGGACCTAAGAGATATATGCAGAACATTTCATCCAAATGCTGCAGAACACACATTCTTTTCAGCAGCTCATGGAACATTCTCTTAAATAGACCATATATTAGGACACAAAGCAAATCTTAACAAAATACAGAAAAATTGAAATAATTCCTTGCACTCTGTCTGATCAGTCAGATTAAACTACAAATCAACAGCAAGAAGAACTATAGAGCATACACAAAACCATGTAAACTAAACAATACACTACTAAATGATGAATGAGTAAATGAAGAAATAAAGAAGGAAATCAAAAACTTTTATAGAGTCCAACGATAATGAGAACACAACATACCAAAATCTATGGGACACAATGAAGGCAGTTCTAAGAGGTAAATTTATAGCCTTAAGTGCCTATATTAAGAAATTAGAGCCGGGTGTGGTGGCGCACGCCTTTAATCCCAGCACTCGGGAGGCAGAGGTAGGAGGATCGCCATGAGTTCGAGGCCACCCTGAGACTCCATAGTGAATTCCAGGTCAGCCTGGGCTAGAGTGAGACCCTACCTCGAAAAACCAAAAAAAAAAAAAAAAGAAATTAGAAAGGTCACAAGTAAACAATTTAATGCTTCACCTTAAGGCCCTGGAAAAAGAAGAACAAGCATACAGGAGACAAAGGCAGAAATGTGCTTACAGGGTCAGGGCAAGAGAGTAAGGGACAATACTGAGTCAGAAGTTCTTGAATCACTCCCCACCCAGGCTGTAGGCAACCTTGTATTCTTTCAGAGTTAGTTGTAGGAGCAGAGACACTTCCAAAAGTGGCTCCACCCACAGACCTTCCAGATACCCCATCTATTGCCAGTGGCCTAACTGACCGTGTTTCATGCTATACTATAACTACAGGTGTTGCTAGACTGGGAACTCTCTGAGGGCCAGGGCTCTGTTTTCTATCTGCCCGGAGGGCCCTTTACCAACTCAAAGTGAACTTTTAAACATTCTTGTCATAGTTTCTTCTTGTGGTAAGTCCATAGCTGGGCCCATGGCCCAGTGATCTCCCAGTTTCTGTGATGGGGGCTCTCCTTGCCTCAAATTTCATCTCTCATCTCCTAAAACTGTGTGCTGACCTTCAACCAAAAAGAATATTCAGGGCTGGAGAGATGGCTCAGCACTTAGGGTGCTTGCCTGCAAAGCCAAAGGACCCAGGTTCGATTCCCCAACCCAAGTAAAGCCAGATTCAAAAAGTGGCATGTGTCTGGAGTTCGTTTGCAGTGGATAAAGGCCCTGGGGTGCTCATTCTCTCCCTCCCATAATAAATAAATGAAAATAAATTTTTTTAAAAAAAGAATATTCTGGTATATACAGGTCCAGGGAGGCAGGACGGCCAGCACAGGTTAGTGGGGACTGTAATCTCTATCTGCATCTACTCTTAACACTAACAAACCAGACCAAAGAAACCAGGTCAAACAACTTGTCTAAAAGATAACATTAGGGGCTGGAGAGATGGCTTAACAGTTAAGGCTCTTACCTTCAAAATCTAACAACCTGAGTTCGATTCCCTAGTACCTACATAAAGCCAGATGCACAAAAAGGGAACATGCATCTGGAGTTTGTTTGCAGTGACTATAGGCCCTGGTGCATCCAATCTCTCTGTTTTGCTGTCTCTCTGCTTGCAAATAAATAAATAAAAATATTGTTTAACAAGACCAAAAAAAAAAAAGAAGAACAAGGCCAACCAAAGATCCGTAAACGGGAAGAAGCAATAAAGATTAGGGTAGACATTAATGAAATAGAAACCAATAATAATAATAATAATTCAAAGAATCAATGAAACAATGGGTAAACAAGATTGATAAACCCTTAGCAAATCTGACCAAAAGAAAGAGAGAAGAGACACAAATCAATAAAAGTAGAAAAGGGCAACATTACAACAGATACCAAAGAAATTCAGAAAATCATAAGGACATACTTTAAGAACATATACTTCAGTTAAGTTTGAAAATCTGAAAGAAATGGAAGATTCACTTGATTTATATGACCAACTAAAATTGAAGCAAGATGAGATTAGTCACTTAAATAGACCTATAACAAGTATGGAGATCCAAGCAGTTATCAAAAATCTCCCAAATAAATCACTGGGTATGGTGCCACACACCTTTAATCCCAGCACTTGGGAGGCAGAGGTAGGAGGATTGCCATGAGTTTGAAGCCACCCTGAGACTACATGGTTAATTACAAATTAGCCTGGGCTAAAGTAAGACACTGTCTTGGAAAACAAAAAGAACAAACAAACAAACAAAAATCTCCCAAATGAAAAAAGTCCAGACCCTGATGAATTCACTGGTGAATTTGACCAGACCTTCATGGAAGAACTAAAACCACTGCTTCTCAAACTTTTCCATATAATAGAAAAGAAAGGAATTCTACCAAACTCCTTCTATGAAGCCAGCATCACTCTGATACTGAAACCAGACAAAGACAGAACAAAACAAGAAAATTACAGACTAATCTCCTTCATGAACATAGATGCAAAAATTCTCAACAAAATATTGGCAAACAGAATACAATAACTTATCAAAAAAGTCATTTACCCTGACCTAGTAGGCTTTATCCCAGAAATGCAGGGATGCTTCAACATATGTAAAGCAATAAATGCAATATACTACATAAGTGGACTGAAGGACAAAAGTCACATGAACATCTCAATAGATGCAGAAAAGGTATATGACAAAATCCAACATCCCTTCATGATAAAAGTCCTACAGAAACTGGGAATAAAAGGAACCTATCTCAATATAATAAGGCTATAGCCAACATAATACTAAATTTTGAAACTTTTCCACTAAAATCAGGAACAAGACAAGTGTTTCCACTGTCCACTTTTATTGAATGTAGTATTGGAAGTGTTAGCTCTAGCAATAAGGCAAGAGACTCATATAAAAGGGATACAAATTGGAAAGGAAGAAATCAAATTGTCATTATTTGCAGATGATATGATTCTTTATATAAAGGACCCTAAAGAGTCTACCAGTGGGGCAGGAGAGATGGCTTAGTGGTTAAAGCTCTTGCCTGCCAAGCCTAAGGAACCGTGTTCGACTTTCCAGATCCCACGTAAGCCAGATGCACAAAGGTGAGGCAAGTTCAAGGTCACACATGCCCACTAGGTGACAAAAGTGTCCGGAGTTCGATCGCAGTGGGGTCTAGAGATTTGAACTCAGTTACTCAGAGCTGTACAACAAGCACTTTATCCACTGAGTCATCTCTCCAATTCCCTTTGGGGCTTTGAGTCAGGATCTTACACTGGACTTCAGGATATCCTGGAACTCATGGTAATCCTCCTGCCTCAACCTCCCTGAGTTCGAGAATTACAGATGTGAACTACCATGCCAGGCTCAAATCCTCAATTTTCCACTGACCTTCACTTCTCCTCCTTGCTTGGGGTCAGGGGGTAGAAACCAGGCAGATGGTAATAAGCCTCATAATGTTATTTTTTTTCCCAATTAATGGTTTCAATTTTACTGGGACAATTTTACTGCTTTGCTTCAAGCTTTACCATTCCCTTGGGCATCTGTACATGCCTACATGAAACCTCCTCCAGTCCAACAAAATTAGCCTTCAGGATACAGACAGCTCTATTTTTAGAAGCTAATCTCTCTCTCTCTCTCCAAGTTTTAAAATGTAACACTTGAAAATACATTTAAACAGAAAGTAATAGGATTTTAAAAGCACAGCTATAAGAATGATTCACCTGTGAACACAATCATATTAGTCTGCCAATTAACATCCATTTTATATTGATTTTCCTGTAGAGTTGTCATCAGCTTTTCTCTAAATCTTCATTACAATATAGACACTTTTTATTCCACCCCCAGCCCTTTCTACTTTGCTCCAAAAGGTCTCATGGTGGGCTGAAGAGATGGCTTAGTAGTTAAGCACTTGCCTGTGAAGCCTAAGGACCCCAGTTCGAGGCTCGGTTCCCCAGGTCCCACATTAGCCAGATGCACAAGGGGATGCATGGGTCTGGAGTTCGTTTGCAGTGGCTGGAAGCCCTGGTGCACCCATTCTCTCTCTCTTTCTCTGCCCCTTTCTCTCTCTGTCACTCTCAAATAAATAAATAAAAATCTTAAAAAAAAAAAAAAGTCTCATGGCATGCTGAAAGGGATCCACTGGTGCTTCGAACCACAATTTGGGAGGCTCTGCTGTGAATTAATTGTGTTCCTTCCTCACAATTACTGACTTTATTAGGTAGCGGATGAGCTGTTCTTATAATTAGAGACAAAATCTCTTAACTCAGTTTTCAGGAGTCACTCTTAGGCTAAAACTAAACAGCAAGGGAAGCACACCTTGCTCCTTGACTTGAGCTTTTTGCTTTAGAGAAAAGCAGTTTCCCAACTCACAGCAGAAGAAAGAACACACCCTTTATGTTGTACAGTTTTTTAATACTCAGATTTGCCCAGTCTCCATTTTTTTTGTTTTTGTTGTATTTCTATTGACTGATTTTTTGTTGTTGTTTTGTTTTGTTGAGGTAGGGTTTCATTCTAGCCCAGGCTGACCTGGCACTCATTTTGTAGTCCTAGGATGGCCTGGAACTCCTGGTAACCCTCCTACCTCTGCCTCCTGAGTGCTGGGATTAAAGGCGGCATGTGCCACTACGCCCAGCCTGGTTTGTTTAAAAAAAATTAATTATTTGTTTGAGAGACAAAAGAGAGAGGGAGAATTAGAGAGAGAGAGAGAGAGAGAATGGGCACACCAGGGCCTCCTGCCACTGCAAATGAACTGACGCATGTGCCTTTAGGTTGGTACTGGGGAATCAAACTTGGGCTCTTAGGCTTTGTAGGCAAGCGCCTTAACCGCAAAGCCATTTCTGTAGCCCCCAGTTTCCTTTTTTAAAACGGCCAATGAAGCCAGGAGTAGTGGCGTACACTTGTAAATCCCAACCCTCAAAGAGGCTGGGGCAGGAGGATCACTGTTACTTTGAAGCTAGCCTGGGCTACCTAGTGAGTTTCAGGCCTACTTGGGCTATGTACTATCCCTTTCCTAAGTGCCTCTCTCTCCTTAAATCTATATTAAAACCTTGTTTTTAAAGCTTCAACTCTGTTTCATAATAAAAATAAAATGAAATAAAATAAAATAAAATAAAAACAGTGGCTGGGCATGCTGGTGTATGCGTTTAATCCCAACACTAGGGAGGCAGAGATAGTAGGATCCCTGAGTTTGAGGACAGCCTGGGTTACAGCAAGACTCTACCTCAAAAAAGGAGGAGGAGGAGGAGGAGGAGGAGGAAGGAAAGAGCAAGGACATCAACAGAAAAGATAGCAAAGACTCAGGCAGATTAAAGAACATCTTCAAGGTCTTACAGCTTGTCTGTGGGTCAAGGTCAGAGACCAAGATTTAAATAACTCTGGATGATTCTGATTTAACAAACAAATTCAATTTCACAGATAAGATTAGGGACCTAGTAGTTTTCAGCACGTGATGGTGAGTGCTGTCTTTGTAACCCGACTTACCAGCGACTGTGCTTTCCTTAGCCGGGCTCGATCCCGCAGCTTGTCTCTCTTACTGGGTGACTGGTGGTTGAAACCTGGGGTCACTTCATTCTTCTTTTTTCTTCTGTAAATTGCAAAGAAGTGGGGAAGCTATAAAAAATTGCCTTTTTGAGCCGGGCCTTTAATCCCAGCACTCAGGTGGGGGAGGCAGAGGTAGGAGGATCATCGTGAATTCGAGGCCACCCTAAGACTACATAGTAAATTCCAGATCAGCCTGGACTAGAGTGAAACCCTACTTCAAAACAACAACAACAACAACAAAAATTACCATTTTGAAATGGGCAGTTCACAAAGCTGTCTGGCCTCTTGACTTTTGTTGGCTCTATGGTATAAAAGATTGTCTCCACCCAGATGGGAATGAACCAAAGGTCTGTCAATAGAAAAGCTGGTGGCCTCGACTCTGGCATAGACATACAATGGCATAGTATGAGCCGCAGAAAGAAAGGCAGAGGTTTGTATGCTTATCTGGTGTGTGGGGGGGGGGGGAGGGGAGAGTCCAGAATATAATACCACATGAAAAGAGAAAAGTGAGAAAAGAAAGGCAAGCGTATTGCATGCTACCATTCATTTCAGGAGGTAGCATCCAAAAATGTAATATAGGGGCTGGGGAGATGGCTTAGTGGTTAAGGCACTTGCCTGCAAAGTCCTAAAGACCCAGGTTAAATTCCCCAGAACCCACATAAGCCAGCTGCACAAAGTGTCTGGAGCTGTATGCTGTGGTTAGAGGCCCTGGTGCACCCATTCTCTCTCCCCATCTGCTTCCCTCACCCCTCAAATAAATAAAAATGAAAATGTAATATAGGGGCTGAATAGATTACTCAGTGGCTAAAAGTATCTGCTTACAAAGCCCCCTGGCCCAGGTTCAGTTCCCCAGTACCCACATAAAGCCAGATGCACAATGTGGGACATGTATCTGGAGTTTTTTACACAGCCTAGAGGCCCTGGTACATCCATTCTCTCTCCTTTACTCTTTCTTAAATACATAAATAAAACTATTTTTGAAACAAAGTAAAAATTTAATGCCTTAACCTCTAAGCCAGAAGGCAGAGGTAGAATGATCACCATGAATTCAAGGCCACCCTGAGACTCCATAGTGAATTCCAGGTCAGCCTGAGCTAGTGAAATCCTACCTTGAAAAACAAAACAAAACCAAAAACATAAAAAGGAAGCATGGAGTTGGAGAGATGGCTTAGTGATTAAGGGGCTCGCCTGCAAAGTCTAAGGATTCATGTTTGACTCCCCAGGTTCCACATAAGCCAGATGCACTTTTTGACGCAAGCACAAGGTCGCATATGCACACACGGGGGCACATGTGTCTGGAGTTCAATTGCAGTGGCTGGAGGCTCTGGAGTGCCATTTCTCTCTCACACACTCTTGTATTAAAAAAAAAAAAAAAGGCTTGCCTCAAAAAAAAAAAAAAAGGAAGAATGATATTAAATTCTGAAAAATACTTGTTTAAAATCTCCATGTGAATTGATTAGAAATGGAAAAAGGAGAGATAGGGACAAAATGACACTTTCCCAAATCTACCTTATTTCATATACTTGACTCTGGCACCATCTAAAAGTTTTTCAAAATTATATGCAAAAATAAAGGGGGAGGGCTGGAGAGATGGCTTAGCGGTTAAACGCTTGCCTGTGAAGCCTAAGGACCCCGGTTCGAGGCTCGGTTCCCCAGGTCCCACGTTAGCCAGATGCACAAGGGGGCGCACGCGTCTGGAGTTCGTTTGCAGAGGCTGGAAGCCCTGGCGCGCCCATTCTCTCTCTCCCTCTCTCTATCTGTCCTTCTCTCTGTGTCTGTCACTCTCAAATAAATACATAAAAATTAAAAAAATAATAAAGGGGGAGTAGATTCTAAAACTACAAACAATAAAGTGAAACAAATTTGACCTTGCTCACGAAGTTAGTAGCACATAGTCATTTTTCTCAATCCCCTTAGGATATCTCCTGAAGACAAAAGCTCAGGCAAGGAGATCTTGAGCTGTTTCCAATCATCATATTGTCTATATCAATATTAGCACATATTTTCTGATAAAAGCAGAGAGCAGAGGCCAAATTTAGCCTCCTGACTGTTTTTATAATTATTTTGTTGAAACACAGTGATTTTTTTTAACTGTCTGTGGCTCATGTATTCCAGGCTGACCTCAAACTGACTATGTAAGGATGGCCTTGATGTTCTGCTCTGGGATTACGGGCATGAATCACCTCACCCGGCTTGTCTATGGTTATTTCTCAGCTACAGTGGCAGAGCTGAGCAGATGTATGTCCTACAAAGTCTAAACTATCTCCTGCCTGGCCCTTTATGGAATAAGTTTGCCTGAACAGTGGAGCTAGGTAATGAGCTTCCATGGTTACCAGCAATATGGAAGGAACTAGAAATAATGTGTCTCACGGTGGAAGTACATGTCCCTGTTTATGATGCACTCAGGTTTCTAGGTCTGACCATTGGCATGGCCAATCATAGGGGACAGGGGACATGTTACACTACACAAGTCCAGAATGTGAGAAGCTACGCACGGCAAATGGCCTGGTTCCTTATAACAAATTGCAAGAGGGACACAGAAGAGGAGGAGAAGGATGAGGTACAGGGGGAATGCACCATGTAGTCCTGATCTAGAATCTGATCAAACCAGCCAACTGGTTTTAAAAAATTATTTATTTGCCAGGCGTGGTGGCGCACACCTTTAATCACAGCACTTGGGAGGCAGAGGTAGGAGGATCACTGTGAGTTCAAGGCCACCCTGAGACTACATAGTGAATTCTAGGTCAGCCTGGACCAAAGTGAGACTCTACCTCAAAAAAAAAAAAAAAAAGCATAATTTGGTGAAGAATGTCAACACACAGAACTTTTACAAGTATAGGAAAAGCTGTGTATGGTGCTATATGCCTGTAATCCCAGGACTCAGGAAGGTGAGGCAGGAGAATCTGGAGTTTTAGAACAGTCTGGGTTATATAGTAAGACCCTGGATCAACAAAGAAGCAATGAACCCCTCTCCAAAAGACATGTTCTATCTAGTTTCAACAACTGATAATATTTATTGTATATCCTTTAACTTTTTACCTGACTGTAATAAGCTTTTTGGTCTTTTTGTTATTGTTGTTTATTTGTTTTTCCCTTTGTCTTTGGGACAGGGTCTCACTAGGAAGTTCAGGCTGGCCTTGGACTGTCCTCCTGCACCAGCCTCCCAAGTACTGGGACAACAGGTGTGAACCACCCCATCTGGCTAGTTTGATTTTGGGGTGTGTATGTGTGTGTTAACACAACCTCTCAATCCAGTTTCTTTGCCTCCAAGTATTTGAGTTTCACAGAAAACTCAGGAAAATTGTCTTATGTTCTCTATCAGGGGATGAAGTTTGCTCTTTTGTATGCCTACTCACTGGTGAAGAAAGGAAGTACAAACATGAAAAAGGAGAAAGGCTAGAATGAACCGTATGGCAGTTGGCTTGTAATTTAATATCACAATATTAGAAGAGGCTATAACAAATATTAACTCATTACAGCTACAAAGATGCAAATAAATCATGATGAAAAAAGGCAAATTTGCTAAGAAAGGTTACTTTACTTTAATGTATTAGAAAGTTTTTGTATTTCACAATAAGACTTTTTTTTTTTTTTTTTTTTTTTTGGTTTTTCAAGGTAGGGTCTCTCATGAGCTCAGGCTAACATAGAATTGGAATTCACCATGTAGTCTCAGGGTGGCCTCGAACTCACGGCGATCCTCCTACCTCGGCTTCCCCAGTGCTGGGAATAAAGGCATGAGCCACCACGCCCGGCTAATAAGACTTATTTTCATCTGCTAGAGTGCCAATAAATTACTTTGAAAAACTGAGAGGTTGAGAAGGGTGGGGACTTCTTACCCTTGCCAGATGTACTCAGGGTCACAATTGTCTAGATAATTAAAACGGATGATATCAGTCGGATGCTTATCGGAGGCTCGCCACGGTGGAAGCTCTTTCTCTGCTGCATTATTCTTTTTTCTTAAAGAGGAGGACCGGAGAGCTAATGGAAGGGACTGGCTTTCCTCTGGAGACATGCTGGCAACTGGCCGAACATCGGCAACTGTGAATCCATCTTTTGGAGGTGTCTAGAAGAAGAAACTGTATTATTTCTATTCTCCAAGCACTGGACTAGTAATGGCACCAATAAAAGCCCATGAGCAGCAGCCTTCACCCCTCATCATCTTCATCATTACTGGAGTCACAGTAATGGTAATGAATATGACAGCCGCTATTCCAGGAGCACTGGCCATGTGCCAGGCACAATCTTGAGCAGTTTTTGTGCATGGTCTAACCTAAACTCATGGTTATGTTATTTTTCAAACAGGGTCTCATGTAGTCCGGGCTGCCCTCAAACTAGCTGTGTAGCAAAGATGACCTTGAACTCCTGATTCTCATGTGCTGGGGTTACAGGCATGTACAACTACACCTGGCTTATGTCATTCTGGGTCTCAGATCCATCACACATATTAAACAAGCTCTCTACTACAACCCCAGCTCTATTTAATAAAAAGGTGGGGTTTTTTTGAGGTACAGTTTCACTCTAGTCCAGGCTGACCTGGAATTCACTATGTAGTCTAAGGCTGGCCTTGAACTCACAGCAATCTTCCCACCTCTGCTCCCTCAGTACTGGAATTAAATGCATGTGTCAACACACCCAGCTTAAAAATATTTTCATTGGGCTGGAGAGGGCTTAGAGGTTAAGGCATTTGCCCGCAAAGCCAAAGGACCCAGGTTCAATTCCCCAGGACCCATGTAAGCCAGATGCACAAGGGGCACATGTGTCTGGAGTTTGTTTGCAGTGGCTAGAGGCCCTGGAGTGCCTATACTCTCTTTGTCTGTCTCTCTTCTCTCTATCTCTCTCTCTCTGCTTGCAAATAAATAAATAAAATTTAAAAGAAGATTTGTTTTAAAAAATTATTTATTTATTTGTAAGCATATATAGAAAGAAAGAATGAGAAAGAGGAAAAAAATGAGAGAATATGGGTGTGCCAGGGCCTCTTGCCACAGCAAATGAATTCCAGATGCATGAGCCACTTTGTGCATCTGACTTTATTTAGGTACTGGGGAATCAAACCTGGGTCGTTGGGCTTTATAAGTAGGGCCTTAACCACTGAGCAATCCTCCCAGCCCTCTATGTCTTTTAAGACAGAATCTCAATCTGTAGCCCAGGCTAGCCTGGAATTCACTATGTAGCCAATCAATCAAACCTCCTGCAGGGATTAGAAGCATCAGCCACCATGCCCAGCCCACGATAATTTTAATAGGTAATTGTTATCATCTTTTCTTACTGAAGAGGAAACTGAAGATGGAGAATCCGATTAATTTACCCATTAGGACATAAGTAGAACTTGAATCCAAATTCAGAATTCAAATCCAGGTCTATTAGTGTTTCAAGTTCATGTACCAAAATCCCCTCATCCAGTACAGCCAACTGGGCTACCACGTCATTGTTTTGTCACTACTGCAGTTTGTTTATTCACAAAAGGACATCACCTCCCCCACAAAGGTGGTCCAGCCCTAGACTGTAGATTGTTATCCATCATCCAAGGTCGACCACTCTCAAAGAGTACTTCTGCTTAATTTCCCAAACTGAATATCTGTCATCTGTGTATTACAACTCATGAATTTTTTTTTTTAATGTGGTTGTAGCCTAAGGGAAATGATACTGGTATGTTGAGAGCCCATTAAGAGCTCAATTTTTGTTCATTAAGAGATTAGAGAAGCTTTGCTTGATAAGTTGATTTGCTTTGACTGTTTGTGAAAAAGTAAGAAATTCCCCAGTTGGGGCTGGGGTCCTTGGTTCCATACCCAGCTCCACTGCCACCAACAGAAAAGAGAACAAAGGAGGAAGGGAGAGGAGAGCAGCAGAGAGAATAAAAGAGAAAAAGAAGAAAAAGGGAAGGAAGGAAAAAAGAAAGGAAATAATAAGGAAGGAAGGAAGTGAAGGAAAGGAATAAAGAAAAAGCAATTTCCCAGTTCCTGAGTAGAGCCAGCCAGTCAGCTAATTATTGGCCAATGATTAACCCTCTTGTTCTTTTTTTTTTTTTTTTTTTTTAAGACATCGAGAGTGAGAGAAGAGAGAGAATTGGTGCACCAGACCAGGACCTCAGCCAGTGCCATAGAACTCCAGACGCTTGGGCCACCTAGTTGGCATGTGTGACCTTGTGCTTGCCTCACCTTTGTGCATCCGGCTTACGTGGGATCTGTAGAGAGACCAAACATGGGTCCTTAGCCTTCTTAGGCAAGCCTCTGAACCACTAAGCCATCTCTCCAGCCCCTTTGCTTTGCTTTTCGAGGTAGGGTTTCACTCTAGCCTGGGCTGACCTGGAATTCACTATGTACTCTCAAGGTGGCCTTGAACTCACTGATTCTCCTACTACTGCTGGGATTAAAGGCGTATCCCATCACACCCAGCTCCCTTTGATCTTTGGGTACATTGCTTCTTCAGAGTTATCCTTAGTATTCAGGGCTGCGGTTACAGTAATTTTTTGTGCACAACCTGGGCCACTGACCTAGGCTCTGTGAGAACCAGGTTAGGATCTTTGTATGCTTAGCACCCAGCATGTCACAGAGTTTAACAGATATTTTACTCAGGCAATGAATAAATGTATCCTAATCACCAGCTAAGAAGACATTTCATAGTTATATAATTCAGTATGCGTGCAGTTCTCGCAGGTCTCACTTAGAATAGACATTTGTTTCTTTCAGCTTACTTTGAAATAACCCATGTTTTGTGTGTGTGTGTGTGTGTGTGTGTGTGTGTGTGTGTGTGTGTGTGTGTTTGAGGTAGGCTCTCACTCTAGCCCAGGCTGACCTTGCATTCACTATGTAGTCTCAGGGTGGCCTCGAACTCATGGTGATCCTCCTACCCTCTGCCTCCCAAGTGCTGGGATTAAAGGCATGCGCCACCATGCCCGGTTTCATATATTATTTTCTTAGTGCCCACATAAAGCCAGATGGCATGTGTCTGGGGTTCATTTGCAGTGGCAGGAGGTCCTGGCCTATCCATACTTACTTTCTCTCTATCTTTCTCAAATTAAAAAAAAAAAAGTTAAATTCTGCATTTGTTTTCTTAGACGCTAGAGAGGTGGCTCAGTTGTTAAAGGTACTTGCTTGCAAAGCTTGATGGTTAGATTCACCAGAACCCACATAAAACCATATGTACAAAGTGGAACACAAATCTGGAGTTCGTTTGCAGTGGCAAGAGGTCCTAACATGCTCATACTCATTCTCAATCTCTCTCTCTGCTTGCAAATAAAAATATTAAAAATAAGTTTTCTTTCTTAGGTAGGCACTGAAGATGTACATCTGTAACCATAGCTACCAGAGAGCTTGAAGCAGGAGAATTACAAATTGGAGGCCAGTTAGGAAACTTAGCAAGACCCCCATGGTGAATTTTTTTTTTTTTTAGTTTTTCAAGGCAGGATCTCACTCTAGCCCAGACTGATCTGGAATTCACTATGCAGTCAAATGCTCTACCACTGAGCTGTACCCCCCTGGAACTCACTATATAGTCTCAGGGCCTTGAACTCATGGTGATCCTCCTACCTCTGCATCTCAAGTGCTGGGATTAAAGGTGTGTGTCACCACGCCTAGCTCTATCTTGAATATATATATATATATATACATATATACATATATATGTTTTGGTTTCTGGAGGTAGGGTCTCACTGTAGCTCAGGCTGACCTGCAATTCACTGTGTAGTTCTTAGGGAGGGCAGCCTGGAACTCATGATGATCCTCCTACCTCTGCCTCCCAAGTGCTGGGATTAAAGGCATGTGCCACCATGCCTGGCTAGATTTATTATTTTTAATTAATTAAAAAATTCAAGCTGGGCGTGGCGGCGCATGCTTTTAATGCCAGCACTTGGGAAGCAGAGGTAGGAGGATCGTCTTGAGTTCAAGGCCACTACATAGTGAATTCCAGGTCAGCCTGAGCTACAGCGAGACCCTACCTCAAAAAACCAAATAAATGAATAAATAAAATAAAAATCATAATAATAAATCTTTTTTTCAGAGGAAATCCTCCCAAGGCACACCAACTACTAAACACAGAAGGATAGTTTTATCATGGCAATTGTATCAACATTAATTATGCATAGTTTATCACGACATTAAGTGTAGATGGAATCTCTTTGATATAAACACAATAAAATGTAAATCTAAATGAACAAGCAAAATGATTCTCTAGTTTAAAAAAGATTCTCTGTAGGTTTTTAAAAATAGACTATGATACCCTGTGGTTTAAAAATTATTTAAAAATTAATGTATACATAATTTTCAGGAGCTTATATCTTATACAAAATAATTTACAACACCACATGTGTACAAATAACACCATAAGCAAAGGCACATAAAAATCTCCATAAATTATCTAATTAGCTGTGACTATAGGAGTGAATAAAAGCATTGGTTATAATACATAGTAAGGCACATTAAAATTATTCCTTTTGGACGCCTTACAACGTGCTCCTCCAGACACAAAACGGCCTGGATATCCATGACCTCACAGTGCCTGACACTACCTACACAAGACCATCATAATAGGAAGAAAAGATCGTAACATAAAATAAAAGAGAGACTGATTGAGAAGGAGAGGGGATATGATTGAGAGTGGAGTTTCAAAGGGAAAAGTGGAGGAAGGGAATTACCATGGGATATTGTTTACAATTATGGAAGTTGTCAATAAAAAAATATTCCTTTTGGACTGAAGAGATGGCTTAGTGGTTAAGGTGCTTGTCTGCAAAGACAAAGGACCAGGTTCAGTTCCCCAGGACCCATGTAAAGCCAGGTGCAAAAGGTGGCTCATGTGTCTGGAGTTCATTTACAGTGGCTAGAGGCCCTTGCATACCAATTTTCTCTATCTGCCACTTTCTCTTTCAAATAAATAAAATATTTAAATTTTTTAAAGTTTAAATTTTTTTTCAAAATTCATTTTATGCTCTATCTTGCTTATTTATGGCTTAAGAAGAACTTTTTTTTTTTTTTTCCCAAGGTAGGGTCTCGCTCTAGCCCAGGCTGACCTGGAATTCACTATGTAGTCTCAGGTTGGCCTCAAACTCATGGCGGTCCTCCTACCTCTGCCTCCCAATTGCTGGGATTAAAGGCGTGCACCACCACACCTGGCACAAAGAAGTTTTAAAAACATTTTATTTATTATTTATTTTCAAGCAGAGAGAGAGAGAGAATGGGTGTACCAGGGCCTCCAGCCACTGCCAATGAACTCCAGATGCATGTGCCGCTTTGTGCATCTGGCTTTACGTGGGTACTGGGGAATTGAACTCAGGTCATTAGTCTTTGCAGGCAAGCTCCTTAACACCTGAGCAATCTCTCCAGGCCAATAAGAATTTTAACATGCTTAGAATGCCCTTTGCTAATGATCACTTTATTGGAAAACCTATGATACAAAAATAAACTTCAGAGCTAGGGATGACACCAGAGTGCTTGCGTAGCAAAACTGAGGACCGGGACTGGATCCCCAACATGGCTACTAAATAAAAGGTCAAGCATGGTAGCACATAGCTGTAATCCCAGCTCTGTGGCAGGAAGATCTTGAGATGGAGGCCAGGGGAGCTACATGGGAGACCCTATCTCAATAAACAAATAAACTTCAGTTCAACTGTAGAACCCTGGCAAATTTGAATTAGTAAATCATGATGACCCCATGCTAACAAATAATGCGTACGACTCGGATTTCCCAAGTCAGAACTGCATGGTGTCGCAGATGAGGACTGTCAGTTAATGAGTGTCTTGAAAACACTTATCAAGTCTCAGAAAAGGGGAATTTTGAAATCTGTGGTGGTTTGATTCAGGTGTCCCCCATAAACTTAGGTGTCCTGAATGCTAGGTTCCCATCTGATGGAGATTTGGGAATTAACACCTCCTGGAGGCGGTGTATTGTTGGGTGTTATAGCCAGCTCCCCCTTGCTAGCGTTTGGCACACTCTCCTGTTCCTATGGTCCATCTGATGTTGGCCACGGGATGATGTCCACCCTCTGCCCATGCCATCTTTTTCCCTGTCATCGTGGAGCTTCTCCTCGAGCCTGTAAGCCAAAATAAACCTTTTTTCCCCAAAAGCTGCTCTTGGTTGGGTGATTTCTGCCAGCAATGTGAAGCTGACCACAACAAAATCATACTTTACGTCCTATGCACAACTTCCCAAATTCAAGTTTGATCATTTGTTTATCCTTCTAAAATTTTTCATTAGCCTACATCTGCTACGGCTCAGCTCAAATTTACCTTAGGCTTGGTAACCTGAAGTTCCTTCACCATGTGAATATAGTGCTTCTTCCAAATCCCCTGCTCAAAGGGGGTAGGAGAGAAATTGATGTACCAGTTAAAGCGTAAACATTTGAGCATCCAGAGCTGGTCCAGCTCAGCCAAGTTTTTCCAGTGCCAGCTCACCTGGAAACAAACAAACAAACAAATGAAAAATGGGTGGGGGAGATGCTCAAAGGCTGAAAGCGCTTGCTGTAGGGCCCCTGTGGTATGGAGTAAGCGACCTCCTTCCTGGCTCCTCCCCAGTTCCCTGGTCCAAGTGCCCTGAGCTGGTCTGTGTGCTGGAGGGCACAGTGTGGCAATCTGCTTCTCTTCTTTTTCAGATGGGAGCTGGACCTGAGGAGATAAATGACCCAGCGCACTCCCCCTTGGCCCCAGCTGAAACCACAGAGGAACTGGGGAAATGAGCCAGAGAGCTGCTTTCTTAGTGAATCTTGTATCAGCACAAGGGTGAAGGAGACAGAGATCCAGACGCTCCTAAGTGCCCATCACTGAAGTAGACTTAAGATGCTCCCTGCCTGGCTCAGGGAATTTTGCAGAAGAGGCGGCGGAAAGATTGTCAGAGCCACAAGTTGGGATGACGTTTTGCACAGCGACATTGCCTCCCCCCATCCCATAATGCATGACCCACAACCCCATGAGGTTGACCTGCACCCCCAGTGAGGAAGGCCTCTTCAGGAAAGGGGGCAGGGAGGAGGGAAAGGATGGTACAAACATGTGTTGTTTACCCACAAAACATGTCCATATCTAATACAAAAAAAGTGCTTGCTGCACTGATGCCCAGATTTCAGATCCCCAGGACCTGCATCAAGCTGAACACAGTGGCACATATGTCTGTAATTCCAAGACTCCTACAACAATGGCAGTGGAGCCAGGAGAATCCTGAAGCTAATCTGCCATCCACAGTGGCAAAACAAGAGAGATGCTGTCTCAAACAGGGCGGGAGGCAAGGACTGCCATCCCAACGTTGTCTTCTGACCTCCACATATGCATCTTGGCACAATGCTCGTAGATACACACCCGTCTCTCTCTCTCTCTCTCTCTCTCTCTCACACACACACACACACACACCAATTAATAATTAAATAAGAGAAAGAAACCTACTCAGATTACATACTCAACATTCTTTATATTTTAAGTTGTCATGTGGGACCTTAAGTAACTTGTGATTTCCTCTAAATCACAGCTTGGACAGCTTCTTCCTCCCTGGAGTGCTTCCTACCAGGCAGAAAGATTTACTTGAAATGCTCATCCAGACTTAGAGCCAAATAAGATGTCCTGAGCACCTATTAATCAACCTCACTACAACCTAGGGAGGTAAATAGAAATTTTACTCTCAATTGCAAACGAGACTCTAAAGTTCAAACACACATTGGAATTTCCTAAAGGTCCCCAAAGGGCATGTGAGAGTTTTTATAGACTCGGGTTTGCATATGGTTTATTCTTTCATGCAGTTTCTTTCCCCCTCCATTAATTTTTTTTAATAAATATATAGGGGTGGAGAGATGGCTTAGTGGTTAAGACACTTGCCTATAAAGCCTAACAACCCTAGTTTGCCTTCCCAGTACCCACATAAAAAAAAAAAAATCCAGATGCACAAAGTGGCACATGCAGGGCTGGAGAGATGGCTTAGCAGTTAAGGCACTTGCCTCAAAGCCAAAGGACCTAGGTTTGATTCCCCAGGACCCATGTAACCAGATGCATAAGGTGGCACATGCGTCTGGAGTTTGTTGGCAGTGGCTGGAGGCCCTGGCACGCCCATTCTCTCTATCTGCCTCTTTTTTTTTTCCTTTTCCTTCTCTCTCTCAAAATAAATAAATAAAAGTTAAAAAAGAATCTTAAAAAAAAGTGGCATGTGCATCTGGAGTCTGTTTGCAGCAGTTAGAGGCCCTGGCACATCCATTCTCTTGTTTTACTTCTATCTTTCTCTACTTGAAAATAAACAAATAAAATATTTAAAATAATAAAGTAATAAAAATTTTTATAAATGGGATACAGTTACTGAGGACTTGATGCATATTATAAAACTTTAGTAAGGCATAGTAGCACACACCTTTAATTCCAGCACTCCAGAGACGGAAGTAGGAGGATCACTGTGAGTTCAAGGCCAGCCTGGGGCAACTGAGTGAGTTCTAGGTCAGCGGCCTGGGCTAGAGTGAGACTCTGCTACAAAAAAAAAAAAAAAAAAAAAAAAAAAAAATCAAAAAAAAAAACAAACAAAAGAACTTTAGGCCAGGAATAGTGGCTCCTAGGTGGGGACAGAAGAACCAGGAGTTCAAGGCCAGCCTTGGCTTCCTGCCACTGCAGACTCCAGATCCACGTGCCACTTAGCAAATCTGGCTCACGTGGGTCCTGGGGAATCAAACCCGGGTCGTTAGGCTCTGCAGGCAAGCACCTTAACTTCTGAACCATCTCCCCAGCCCTGCGTGCCCCTTTGCGAACAGAGCTAGACACCAAGGACGTAATGGATCCTTCAAACTTTGAGACTAAACATCTGTTGCTTGGCTTCCAGACACGTGTGGGTGTTTTGTTTTTTTGTTTTTTTTCCTTAGGTTTCTCCAGTTTTGGGGTTTGCTACAGCCAGCCCGACAAGATGCCACCTGCCACTCTTAGCTTTACCTGCGCACAACGACAAAGGCTTCGTGGGTCCAGGAAGGAAAAGATGTAGACAGATAACACCCTTGGAAGCTTCGCGGTGAAGTCCAGGGCCTCTGCCGGGATCCTCTCCTGCAGCTTCTGACAGCAGAACTTCTGCTGGGATAGGGAGCAGCGCTCCAACAGGCCCACGAGGATTCTTCTTCTCTGAGAGTCCGTCCACTTGTCAAACTGGGGAAACAAACACCACGAGGAGGCGATGAGGATGGCAGAGGAAGTAAGGCGAGCGAGTGACCCCTAACGCGCAGCTTGTCTTTCTGTTCCAATGTAGCAGACAGAGCCCGCGTTTTACCCCTGCTTGCTTGAAACTTCCTCACGTGTCTGATGGAGCATGGGCATTGCCAAAGCCCATCACGGGAGTGCATGTGACCCCATACGTTGAGTTACATGGAGCTATTAGGTTGGGAGGATAAACTTATACATACAAGCGCACACACACACACACACACACACACACGCACACACATTTAAAAAATTTTTTTTACCTATTTATTTGAGAGGAAAAGAGGGGGAGAGAGAAGAAAAAGTGGGCACTCCAGGGCATCCAGCCACTGCAAATGAACTCCACATGCATGTGCTGCCTTGTGTATCTGGCTTATGTGGGTGCTGGGGAATCGAACCTGGGCCCTTTGGCTTTGCAGGCGAGCACTTTAACTGTTGAGCCATCTCTCCAGTACTATGATACTGTTTAATTGTAATCATAAGATATATGACGACCAGGGCTGGAGAGATGGTCCAGCAGTTAAAGGCACTTACTTGCAAAGCCTGGTGGCCTGGGTTTGATTCCCCGGTTGCCACATAAAGCCAGATGCACAAAGTGGCACATGTATCTGGAGTACATTTACAGTGGCAGGAGGCTCTGGCACATCCATTCTCTCTCGCTGTCGCTCATTCATAAACAAATGAAAGACACATTGACTATTAAGTTGGGCATGGTGCATACCCTTACAATTCCAACACACAGGAGTGTGAGGCAAGACAATCACAAGTTCCAAAAAAGGTTAGTGTACATAGTAAGTTCAAGGCCAACTTGGGATACATACCAGGACCCAGTCTCAAAACATTGTGTGTGCGTGTATGTGGATAGGCAAGATAGATAGATAGATAAATCCTAACTAAAAAGGCATTTAAATGAAAAACTTTTTTAGGCCTTACAAGTCAACCTCATTAGTCGTATGTCATACTTTTATAATTGTTATATATATGCATATATATATATATTTATTTATTTATTTGCAAGCAGAGAGAGATGGAGAAAATGAGAATGAGAATGGGAACACCAGGGCCTCTTGCACCTGTAAGGGAAGCTCCAGATGTATGCACCACTTTGTGCATCTAGATTTACTTGGGTACTGGAGAACCCAGGCTCTTGGGCTTTGCAAGTAAGCACCTTAACTGCTGAGCCTACTCTCCAGCCCCTTATGAATACTTTTTACTTTTTTGTTTTTGTTTTTTTTTGTGCTAGGGTCTCACTCTAACTCAGGATGACCTGGAATTCACTCTGTAGTTCCTGGCCTTGAACTCACAGTGATCCTCCTACCTCTGACTCTCGAGTGTTGGGATTAAAGGCATGTACCACCATGTCTGGCTTCTTATAAATGCTTTTGTTTCTCTTTTTTTCTTTTTTCAGGGGAGAGTGCAAACATAGTCCTCACTACCACAAATTATGCAGTCCAGTTTCCTGCATTTGGGAATTCCCTATGCATTCTCAGGGTGGCCTCTAACTCACAGCAATCCTCCTACCTCTGCTTCCTCAACTGCTGGGATTAAAGGCATGTGCCACCACACCCAGCTTAATGAATACTTTTTGTTTTATTTGAGAGTGACAGACAGAGAGAGAAAGAGACACACAGAGAGAGAGAATGGGCATGCCAGGGCCTCCAGCCACTGTAAACGAACTCCAGATGTGTGTGCCCACTTGTGCATCTGGCTAACGTGGGTTCTGGGAAATTGAGCTTCGAACCAGGGTCCTTAGGTTTCACAGGCAAGCACTTAACCACTAAGCCATCTCTTCAGCCCTTAACGAATACTTTTTAAAGACAGGTTCTCAAATATCCCAGGCTGGTTTTGAACTTTCTATGCCAAAGATGATCTTAAACTCTGTCTTCCAAGTCCTGGAATTACAGGCAGGCAGGCACTACCATGCCTGGCTTGGCCATATGCATGATAGGTAAGTGCTTTTTAAAAAAAAAAAATATTTACTTGAAATAGGGTATGTGTAGTCCTCCAGCCCTTTCACTGTTTTCTACTTCAACAGGGGTTGCTTTTTAAAAACTTTAAAGCCTCCTAATGATTTAAGACCGTGTTGTCTGCAGAAGTTCTTACTTTCCTTACCTCCTTCAGAACATTCATTCAGACTTATGTGAACTTGTGTCTCATGAATTATAGTTCCCAAGACCCCAAATAAAAGTCCCTTGTAGGGCTGGAGAGATGGCTTGGCGGTTAAGTGCTTGCTTGTGAAGCCTAAAGACCCCAGTTTGAGGCTCTATTCTCCAGGACCCACGTTAGCCAGATGCACACAGGGGCGCACACATCTGGAGTTCATTTGCAGTGGCTGGAGGCCCTGGCATGCCCATTCTTTGTCTGTCTACCTCTTTCTCTCTCTGTTCACTCTCAAATAAATAAATGAACAAAAAATATTTTTTAAAAACATCCCTTATAGGTTGGATCAGTTGACAGAAGTAATACTCAGTGTTTCACTTTCAATTTTCTATTATTTGTAACACACATTAGAAATATTTCAGCTCAGGGCTGGAGAGATGGCTTAGCTGTTAAGGCATTTGACTGTGAAGCTTAACAACCCAGGTTCAATTCCCCACTACCCACATAAGCCAGATGCACAGGGTGGCGCATGCACCTGGAGTTTGTTTGCAGTTGATAGAGGCCCTGATGTGCCCATTCTCTCCCCCTGCCTCTTTTTCTCTTTCTCTCTCTCAAATAAATAAGTAAATACAATATAAAATATTTCAGCCAGGGCTGGGAAGATTGCTCAGTGGTTAAGGCACTTGCCTACAAAACCTAATGACCTGGGTTTGGTTCCCTAGTACCCATGTAAAGCCAGATGCACAAAGTGGTACATGCATCTGGAGTTTGCAATACCTAGTAGCTCTGGCATACCCAGGAGTTCGTTTGCAGTAGCTAGCAGTCCTGGCATGCCTAATCTCTCTCTCTCACTCTGCTGGCAAATAAATAAAAGCTTTTAAAAAAATATTTCAGCCTAGAATAATTATGGCTGGGGGCTGAGAAGATGGCTCAGCACTTAAAGGGGCTTGCTTGCAAAGCCTGTGGACCTGAGTTCAATTCCCAAGCCACACATGTAAGCTGAATGCAAAAAGTGGTATAAGGACTGGAGGGATGGCTTAGAAGTTAAGAGACTTACCTGCAAAGCCTAACAACCCAAGTTTGATTCCCCAGCATCCACATAGAGCCACATGCACAAAGTGGTGCATGCATCTGGAGTTTGTTTGCAGTGGCTGGAGGCCCTGGAGTGCCCATTTTCTCCCTCTCTCTTTTTCTCTCACCCTCTCTCTCCTGCTTGCAAATAAATAAATAATTTTTTTAAAGTGGCACAAGTGCCTGGCAATTGCTTACATCAACAATAGGTCCTCGTGGGCTGGAGAGATGGCTTAGCAGTTAAGCGCTTGCCTGTGAAGCCTAAGGACCCCAGTTCGAGGCTCAGTTCCCCAGGTCCCACGTTAGCCAGATGCACAAGGGGGCACACGCGTCTGGAGTTCGTTTGCAGAGGCTGGAAGCCCAGGCGCGCCCATTCTCTCTCTCTCCCTCTATCTGTCTTTCTCTCTGTGTCTGTCGCTCTCAAATAAATAAATTAAAAAAATTAAAAAAAAAACAATAGGTCCTCGTGTTCCCCCTTTATGCAAACAAAACTTCTTTTAAAAAAGAATAGTTTGGGCTGGAGAGATGGCCTAGTGGTTAAGCGCTTGCCTGTGAAGCCTAAGGACCCCGGTTCAAGGCTTGATTCCCCAGGACCCATGTTATCCAGACGCACAGGGGGTGCACGCATCTGGAGTTCGTTTGCAGTGGCTGGAAGCCCTGGCGCGCCCATTCTCTCTCTCTCTCTGTCTGCCTCTTTCTCTGTCTGTCACTCTCAAATAAACAAATAAAAATGAACAAAAAAAATTTTTTTAAAAAGTTCATTTGCAGAGGCTGGGACTTTTGTAAGGTTGGAATACTGTATGTGTGTACATGATAGGTATGTGCAGATACTTCCTAATAGAATGCATGGTAAACAACGACAGCTATTCTAAAATGCCATGGTGAGGGCAGGCATTGCCTGATGTCCATGCTAAATTTTTGGGCTCTGTGATAATGCCAAAGACTGAATGTTTGTGTCCTCCAAATTCATGTTGAAATCCTAACCTCCGCCAGTAATCTCAACCCTTACAGGCTGAATAATATCCCATCTCATGCCTGTAAAGAGTGGGGCACAGTTAGGGTGACAAGACCCCTGAAAGTAAAAAAAGGCAGGAAAGCCTGCATTTGCTGAAAATCAAAGATGACCTGACTTCTTGTCTCTCGCTGAGTTCCCTAGACCTGTTTTTTCTCAAACAACCAGGACCCCTCCTGGGAGGGAGGTCTTTCCTAGGATTTAAACATTGTGGCTGATCAAATTCAGTCCTGGAACTTGGGGTCAGGGCTGGCCTCTTCCTGAGATAGCCCCTCGCCCTAACCAACCAGCTGTCCCTGTGGTTCACCTTAGTCGGAAGACAGCCCACCACTATAAGCTTATAAATATCTTTGCAAGGGGAGGGCAGGCTCTCTGGCCACTTGGGAATTTCTACCTGTGGGGTGAGCAGTGGGGAAGGCCCCCCGGCCCTTACTTTCCACATGGGTTCTTTACCCCCTCCAGCTTCCCCCATGGCAGGAGCTCTTTGAAATTTCTTTTCTCACTTTTCTTCCACAGCTTTCCCTGGCCCTCCATGTGGGTGCCTTCTCTTGGCTCTGTATTTCCCTCAATAAATATAATAACTTAATAACTATCCCTCTAGCTCTTTTTTATTCAATTCTTTGATTAAAATTAGGAACAAACCTAGGGTTTGGGTTTCAAGGACTTTCCTGAGCCCTGAGCATCACATTACACTAAGAGAGGAGGACCACTGAAAGTGTCCAAATTTAAGGCTGATGTTGACTACTTAGTGAGTTCCAGGGAGGCCTGGGCTATTAAGAGAGGCCCTATCTCAAAAAAAAGAAATACTGAGCTGGAGAGATGGCTTAGCGGTTAAGCGCTTGCCTGTGAAGCCTAAGAACCCTGGTTCGAGGCTCGACTCCCCAGGACCCACGTGAGCCAGATGCACGAGGGGGCCTGCCTCTTTCTCTCCCTGTCTGTTGTTCTCAAATAAATAAAAATAAACAAAAATTTTTTAAATTAATTATTTATTTATTTGAGAGTGACAGACACAGAGAGAAAGACAGATAGAGGGAGAGAGAGAATGGGCACACCAAGTCTTCCAGCCTCTGCAAACGAACTCCAGACGCGTGCGCCCCCTTGTGCATCTGGCTAACGTGGGACCTGGGGAACCGAGCCTCGAACCGGGGTCCTTAGGCTTCACAGGCAAGCGCTTAACCGCTAAGCCATCTCTCCAGCCCCCAAAAAATTTTAAAAAGAAATATAACCTCTGATGTGATGGGGTTAGGAGAGGGAGCTTTGCCAGGGTAAGGCCCTCGTGAATAAGATCAGTGTCCCCCAGAACTCACTCCCCTTTCCTGCCATTTCAGAACACATCAAGACGGCTAAGCTAGGAGAAGGCTCTCGGCAGACACTAAATCTGTCAACACCTTGATCTTGTACTTTCCAGGCTCGAGAACTGTGAGAAGTAAAACATCTGCTATTTATCAGCCATTCCGTCTATGGCTTTAATTATCACACCCTGGATACACTAAAATAAATAATTAATATAACATAATGTAGTGAGATAGGTATTGATTTTGCTACTTACTTTGCAGTATTGGGGATCAAACCTAGGTCCTGTGCACACTAGGCAAGCATTCTGCTACTGAACTAGACCTCCATCCCTGTATCTTTTAAATGCTTACCCATTTCCCAAGCAGAGCTCTTCTTTCTTCAAATACCTGCAATATATATAAGAGAATAGGGTGATTTCATGTCATGGTTCAAAACACTCATTCAAAACATCATTAACAAATTATTCATTATATCAACTGAGTTTGAAGACGCAGGTTTCATACCTGAGGAAGTATTTACACAAAGTCTCTTTCTTCTTTTTTTAAGTGACCATCTGTATTTTAAACATTTTATTTTGACAGATTTTTTTCTTTTTCTTTCTTTCTTTCTTTATTTTGCTTTACAAGGTAGGGTCTCACTCTAGCATAGGCTGACCTAGAATTCACTTTGTAGTCCCAGGGTGGCCTCAAACTCACAGTGATCCTCTTATCTCTGCCTCCCAACTGCTGAGATTAAAGACATGCGCCACTACACCTAACTTTAGAAACATTTTTTAAAATTTATTGGACAGAGAAAGAGGGAGGGAGGAAGGGAGAGAGAGAGAAGGGGTGCTTTTTGAGACAGGTTTCTCACTGGCTTGGAGCTCACCAATTAGGCTTGAGTGGCTGGCCATCCTCCTATTGCTGCTTCCTCCACTGGGCTTACAAAGCGGGCTACTCTGCCCAGCCCAGCATTTACGTGCGTTCTGGGGATCAAACTCAGGTCCTTATGCTTGCCAGGAAAGCACTTTACCAAACTGAGCCATCTCCTTGGGTTTCCCTGCCCCCGCCCATTTCCTCCCTGAGACAGGGCCATGCTTTAGTGCCCAGGTGAATCTGGAACTTACTGGTAGTCTAGGCTGATCTGAAGCTTTTGATCTTCCTGCCTCTTCCTCTCAATTGCTGGGGTTACAAGAGTTTTGCATTACAACTGGCAAAGTGATTGTTATTTTATTTTTAAAGAAAGAAATTTAAAAATGGAAGTGTAAAGAGAATTCAAGTTTAGGTTTGTAGAGAGATGATAAACTAAATGGAAAATGGAGCTCCCCTCCAAAAAATTTCATAGTAGTGGTATGAGAGCTTCTAAAATTTATGGCCAAGTAGCTATTTTTACCTTTCAGTGTGCATACATTTAGATAGATGCCCATCCACTTATATATTTGTAGGCTTAGTAGTTTGTAGATGTGTACCCTGGCTTGCAACTATGTATGCTTATAGCTTTATTCTTTTGTGTTTTAAAAATTCTTTTTATTTATTTACTTGAGCTGGGCATGGTGGCACATGCCTTTAATCCCAGCATTCAGGAGGCAGAGGTAGGAGGATCGCTGTGAGTTTGAGGCCACCCTGAGACTTCATAGTGAATTCCAGGCCTGCCTTGGCTAGATTGAGACCCTATCTCATACAAGAAAAAAAAAAATTATTTAATTGAGAGAGAGAGGGAGGGAAAGAAGAAGGAGAGAGAGGGCATATGGACACACCAGGGACTCTTGCCTCTGCAAGTGTACTCCAGAAACATGAGCCAGGTTGACTATCTGGCTTTAAGTGGGCACTGAGAAATGGAACCCAGGCTGGCAGGCTTTAACTGCCAAGCTGACCAGGTTTCTTTTCTTTTCTTCTCTTCCTTTCCCTTTTTTCTTTTTTTGGTTTTTCAAGGTAGGGTTTCACTCTAGCCCAGGCTGACCTGGAATTCACTATGTAGTCTCAGGCTGGCCTCGAACTCATGGAGATCCTCCTACCTCTGCCTCTCAAGTGCTGGGATTGAAGGTGTGCCACCAGGCCCGGCTTGGTTTATTCTTATATGCTAATTTAAACCATGTCTTTTTTTTAGACTCTGCCTTACTCATCTTTTTTTTTTAATTTTATTTATTTATTTATTTGAGAGCGACAGACACAGAGAGAAAGACAGATAGAGGGAGAGAGAGAGAATGGGCGCGCCAGGGCTTCCAGCCTCTGCAAACGAACTCCAGACGCGTGCACCCCCTTGCGCATCTGGCTAACGTGGGACCTGGGGAACCGAGCCTCGAACCAGGATCCTTAGGCTTCATAGGCAAGCGCTTAACCGCTATGCCATCTCTCCAGCCCGCCTTACTCATCTTAACACACTGTAACAGCCTAGAGCGCGGGATGTAGCATGTTACAAGTGCTTATGACAGAGGAATGGAATGGATGTGACGTAGGAACCAATAGCCTTCTGGGTGTTACCATACAGTGAGTATGTGTATGTTGGTGTTTTTCTGAACATCACAGCATATGTGGATTTGAGTCAGCGAGGAAGGGAAGATCAACGTGGGTATATTTGGCAGAGGAGAAGGTTATGAAGAGGGAAGAAAGCGTAATGAACATATGTGACTCTCTCTTGCTCCAACACATACACCCTCTGTCAGCTTGCAAATCCGGATCGATGTTTGTCCCTTCCCCTTGGCATCCCCCAAGCTCTCTCGGGGCTGTAAGAGTGCGCCCGCTTGGAGAGGCGGCCCAGACCCATTTCTTCCTGGTCGTGGACGAGGATGAGGAGCTGGTTTCATCCCCCACTAGGGAGTGCTTTCCTCTTCAAACTCACACTCTGGTTGCCCAGGACATATGAAATGGGGACTGAAGTAATTGCAACTACTTTGGAATCATGAGATATCACCTCTCCAGGGAATTTTATACACCACAGCAGAGGCTATTTTTTTAAATTTATTTTTAGAGAGAGAGAGAGAGACAGGAAGAAAGAGAGGAGAGAGAGAGAGAATTGGCATGCTAGAGCCGCAGCCACTAAATGGAACTCCGGGCGCTCCCGCCACCTAGTGGGCATACGCAAGCTTGAGCTTGCCTCACCTTTGTGTGCCTGGCTTATGTGGGATTTGGAGAGCAGAACATGGGTCCTTAGGCTTCCCAGGTAAACACCTTAACTGCGTAAGCCATCTCTCCAGCCTGCAGATGCTTTTTAAAGCACGTTAGACAAGAAGGGAAAGAAAACCCTTGTGCTGACTAACTGTTCCTGGGCTACTGAGACTCTCTAATAAAGGCAACAGATAAACTCAGCATCTCCACATGAAAGCCGAGGAAGAATCCAGAAGGCTAGGGAGATGTCTCAGTCAGTAAAGTGCTGGTCTTTTAAACATGCATGCACACACAAACCCCACCCACCCACATGTGGGAGCATACACTCACACTCAGAAAGTCAAAACATCTGGCTTCAAATACTTCCTGAACTTCTCTCCATCAAACTGCCCACTGCCCAAGCCAAGCCACCAGCGCTGACACACTTCTCTACTGGAGGGTGTCTGACCTTGTTTCTAGTGGTTTCTGTTGATTTTACCTCCCTATGGGAAACAGTCCCTTTCTCCTCCATGTTCCACAGAACCAGCAAAGGCAAGTTCTGTGGCAGACCCTTCATGATGTTGCTGATTAAATATAAATACCAGTAATGACAGAGGCTCTGAAGTCCCGGGATGTCAATATTAGGAGAAATATAAAAGACGTCTTTGTTCAATGCCCTCATTTTAGAGACTCAGAGAAGTTGTATGTGGTTGAGGTGTTTATTTATTTAAAACAAATCACTGATTCCAAACTGGTCCAGGCCTATAATCACAGTACCTGAGAGGCAGAGGCAGGAGGATAGTGAGTTTGAGGCCAGTCTGGGCTATACAGTGAGACACTGCCTCAAGAATAGCAAGAAAAGGCCAGGCATGGTGGTGCATGGATGTAATCTTTATATATATATATTTATTTGACAGAAAAAGAAGGAGAGAGAGAAGGGCGCTCCAGGGCCTCCAGCCACTGCAAATGAACTCCAGATGTGTGCACCCCCTTTGTGCATCTGGCTAACGTGGGTCCTGGGGAATCGAACCTGGGTCCTTTGGTTTTGCAGGCAAATGCCTTAACTGCCAAGCCATGCCTTCAGCCCCTGGATGCAGTCTTAGTACTGGGGAGGTAGAGGCAGGAGGATCAGGAGTTCAAGTCATCCTCAGCTACACAGTGAGTTCAAAGCCAGCCTGGACTACATGAGTACCTATCTCAACCCTCCCTGCTCCCCAGAGAAAGAAAAAAAAAAAAAACACTGATGCATAACTGTCTATACAAATCAACTTTCTTCACCACATTCTCCGTCTTCTCCATCTTGATGACCTGGAACTCACTTTTTTTCCCCCTTGGTAGGGTCTCACACTAGCTCAGGCTGACCTGGAACTCACTATGTAGCATCAGGGTGGCCTCGAACTCTTGGCAATCCTCCTACCTCTGCCTCCCAAGTGCTGGGATTAAAGGCGTGCACCACCACACGCAGACACCTGGAACTCACTATGAGAACCCAGGCTGGGCTGGAACTGCTGAGCCTCCTGTGTTAGTCTACTGAGTAGGAATACAAGCAGGATCCCAGGCCTGGCAGCTCTAGAGTCTTGAGAAACTGCAGCCTAGGCTTTTCCTGGCAGTGGGAGAAGGTTGGATCCCGAGACCACAACTAATTTCTTTAAAAAAATTTTTTTTAGGGCTGGAGAGATGGCTTAGCGGTTAAGCGCTTGCCTGTGAAGCCTAAGGACCCCGGTTCGAGGCTCGGTTCCCCAGGTCCCACGTTAGCTAGATGCACAAGGGGGTGCACGCATCTGGAGTTCGTTTGCAGTGGCTGGAGGCCCTGGCGCGCCCATTCTCTGTCTCTCTCCATCTGCCTCTTTCTCTCTCTGTCTGTCGCTCTCAAATAAATAAATAAAAATAAAAATAAATAGGAGATGGAAGACCTAGAAAATGCAAGGGTTCAACTCCCAATACCACACAGCACACCACACATCACACACATACACCTCACCCCCACCCAACATCTAAGGAGGGTCTAAGCAGGCCCAGGTGTTCACAGAAGGTGTTTGCACCCAGGGGAAACTGATGGGAGTGAAAGCATAAAGAAGAAACACTAGTCTCAAAGTCAAGAGACCTCCAATCTACTTCTGACTCCACCCTTGGCAAAAAAAAAACCCAAAAACTATAATTAAGGGCAAATCATTTCATCATCAGCCCTCAGTAGGGTTTGTGCTTTTATAACTGCTGATTTGGAGGGAATCTTCCTTCCAAACATGTGCAATCAGGGCCTGCATTTTTAAAGAAGCTGGAAAACAAAAATATCAATTCCAAATGGAAATATTAAAATGGAGCTTCTTTTTCTTGCAGACTGCCGCAGTCTGTTTATATCACAGCTTACCCACGGCCTGCTGTTAAGTCAAAATCCCACGGTTGTTATTTTAGTCTGTTGACACTGCAGTTACATATTTCCCCATGTGACATCATTAGTACGGAGGAGGGAGATATTTCGGGGCTCCTAATTTATGACCCATTGGTGGCAACTAGCTAGTTTCTCAAAACATGTAATGTAATGTATACATTTTAAAATTGAGCTCCAAAGCAAATGAGGATTGCTTTCTTTTCATATTTTTTAAATATGTTTTTTTTATTTATTAGAGAGAGAGAATGGGCACACCAGGGCCTCTAGCCACCGCAAAGAAACTCCAGACGCAAGCACCACATCTGGCTTATGTGGGTACTAGGGACTCAAACCTAGGTCCTTAGGCTTCACAGACAAGAGCCTTAACTACTTAGCCAGACTTTTCATAAATATATATTTGCAAGCAGAGAGAGAATGGGAGTGCCAGGGCCTCCAGCTGCCACAGACGAACGTGAGATGCATGCATCACTTTGTGCATCTGGCTTCATGCGGGCACTGGGGTCCCAGCCTGTTGGGCTTTGCAGGCAAGCACCTTAACCATTAAGCCACCTCTCCATCCCACTTTGTATTTTTTTTTTTATTCTTTTTTGTTTGTTTGTTTTCTCGAGGTAGTGTCTCATTCTAGCCCAGGCTGACCTGGAATTCACTATGTAGTGTCAGGGTGGCCTCGAACTCACGGCAATCCACCTACCTCTGCCTCCCGAGTGCTGGGATTAAAGGTGTGCACCACCACGCCCGGCTTGTATTTTTTTAATTATATGTTTTTAAAGTGAGGTTTGTAGCATGATGTTCTGGTTCGCATATAAAAGAGTAAAATGATTAGGAGAGTCAAGCGAATTGTCTTACTTGACCCTGTTCATAGTCACCTTAGTACATATGTATGGGAGAAGGATCCCTTCTAGTTACAGCATTGGCTGGCAATGAAATAGGTATGTTTTTTGCATGCATGCATGCATGTGTGTGTGTGTGTGTGTGTGTGTATGTATGTAGTATGTGTGGTGTGCTATGTCTGTGTGTGAAGATGGGCACACATGTGGAGGCCAGAGGAGAAGATTGGTATTCTCCTCGATTGTTCATTTGCATGTTTCCTTGAGTCTCTCACTGAACCCAGAGCTCCCCTTTTTTTTTGTCAGACTTATTGACCAGAGAGCCCCAGCAATGCTCCGGTCTCTATGCCCCAGAGGATAAGGTTACAGGCATACATGGCCAGATCTAGCTCTTAAAAAAAAAAAAAAAATTATTTATTTGAGAGAGGGAAAGAGGTAGAGAGAGAGAGAGAGAGAATGGACTCGCCAGGGCTTCCAGCCACTGCAAATTAACTCCAGATGCATGCACCACCTGTGCGTCTGGCTTACATGGGTGCTGGGGAATTGAACTGAGGTCCTTTGGGTTTGCAGGCAAATGCCTTAACCACTAAGCCATCTCTCCAGCCCTTTTGTGCAGTTTTGTTTGTTTGTTTTCCCTGAAGTAGAGTCTCACTGTAGCTCAGGCTGACCTGGAATTCACTATGTAGTCTCAGGGTGGCCTCAAACTCAAGGTGATCCTCCTACCTCTGCCTCCCGAGGGCTGGGGTTAAAGGCGTGCGCCACCACACCCGGCGCCATTTGTGGGTGCTAGAATCAAACTGAGGGTGAGTCAGGCCCTCATGCTTACACAGCAAGGGCTCTCACCCACTGAGCCAAATTTTCAGCCCCGGAGAGGGGTACTCTTAAAGCATCTCCTCAAAATTCTTAAAATTCTCACTGACCAAATTACACTGTAACCTGCCACATTTCCTATGCTGATGATGCCTTTCTAAAGGCAGCTAAATTTGAATTCACTCTGCTTAAAACCTGCTGTGGAATTAAAATCCTGTGATTCGATTTTAGACTGAGAAGGTTACTTATTTCACATTCCACTACGTAATAGAAAAAGACAAAATTAAAAACAAAATGGAGGACTGGAGAGATAGTTTAGTGGTTAAGACACCTGTCTGCTAAGCCAAAGGACCCAGGTTTGATTTCATGGGACCCACGTAAGCCAGATGCACAAGGTGACGCATGTGTATGGAGTTCATTTGCAGCGGCTGGAGGCCCTGTCTCTCTCTCTCTTTCTCTTTTACTCAAAATAAATAAATAAAGCCAGGTGTGGTGGCACAAACCTTTAACCCCATCATTAGGGAGGCAAAGGTAGGAGGATTGCTGAGTTCAAGGCCATCCTGAGACTACATAGTGAATTCCAGGTCAGCCTGGGCTAGAGTGAGATCCTACCTTGAAAAAAAATACTAAAAATAAATAAATTAAATTTAAATTTTAAAAAGCCAGTCATGCCTTTAAGTGCCAACATGCCTTTAATCCCAGCACTCAGGAGGCAAAGGTAGGAGGATCATTGTGTATTCAAGGCCAGCCTGAGACTACATAGTGAATTCCAGGTCAGCCTAGGTGAGAGCAAGACCTTACCTCGACAGCACCCCCCTCCCAAAAAAAAAAATGTAACATGGGGCTGGAGAAATGGCTTAGCAGTTAAGGCACTTGCCTATGAAGCCTAAGAACTCATGTATAAATTTCCAGGTCCATACAAGCCAGACACCAAGTGACACAAGCATGCAATATTGCACATGCACACAAGGGGGCGCACGAGTCTGGAGTTCATTTGCCGTGGCTGAAGGCCCCACATGCCCATTCTCTCTCTCAAATAAAAAAAGTTGGAGCTTCACAATGGCATTGATCTTTGGTGACAACAACCTGGTCTTGAAGTATGAAAACCTTTTTTTTTTTTTTTCTTTTGGTTTTTGAGTTAAGGTCTTGCTCTAACCCAGGCTGACCTGGAGTTCACTACGGAGTCTCAGGGTGGCCTCAAACTCACAACGATCCCCCGACCTCTGCCTCCCGAGTGCTGGGATTAAAGGCATGCACCACCACTCCTGGTGAAACTCTATTTAAAAAATATTTATTATTTATTTGCGTGTGTGTGTGTGTGAGTCTGTGTGTTATCACTGCAAACAAGCACCAGATGTACGTGTCATTTTGGTTTGGCTTTATGTGGGTGTGGGGGAATTGAAACTGAGACAGCTGGTTTTGTAAGCAAGGACCTTAAACCATCGCGCCACCTCTCCAGACCCAGAAAAGCCTTTGAAATTAGTGAGCGCATGCTTTCTGGCCATGGAGTTCTTGGCCATCTGTTTTTAATTCCTTTCACACAGTTGGAACGTTAGATCTGGAAGGGACCTTTGAGGTCTCCTGATCTAATCCAATTACTTTAAAAAGAAGGATAAAGCCCAGAGAAAGTGACTTACTGAAGCCATGCAGGAGACTGTTCTGGGGACAAATGATATGGAACTAAGGTTTCCACTCCCAGAGTTACAGGCTGTCTGAATACCTGTGGGCATTCATTCATTCATTCATTTTGCATGTGTATGTGTGCAGTATGCATGTATGTGTGTATGCATGTTCATATGTGTTCAGGTGGACCTGGAGAATAATTCCAGGTGTTTTTCCTCAGGTACACCATCCACTTCTTTTTGAGACAGGGTCTCTGGTTGGCCTGAGTTTCACAGTTAGGTTGGACTGGCTGGCTAGTGAGTTTGGGGGATCCTCCTCTCTCTACTTCCCCAGTGCTGGGCTATAGGTATGTGCCACTATGCCCAATATTTATGTGGGTGCTAGGGATCAACTACAAGTCCTTATACTTCTGAGGTAGGCACTTTGCAGACTGAGCTACCTCCCCAACCCCTTTGTATTTATTTTAGCTGCTTTAAATTTTGAAATGTAAGGTTTAGAAAGAAAGGGAGGAAGGGGCCTGGGGAGATGACTCAGAGGTTAAAGACACTTGCTTGCAAAACCTGATGGCCTGGGTTCGATTCCCCAGTACCCACATAAAGCACAAAGTGGTGCATGCATCTGGAGTTCATTTGCAGTGGCAAGAGACCCTGGCACGCTCATTCTCATTCTCTCTCTCTCCCTCCCTCTATGCTTGCAAATAAACCAATAAAATATTTCTAAAATAAAATAAACTTTGTTTTGTTTTGTTTTGTTTTGTTTTTCAAGGTAGGGTCTCACTCTAGCTCAGGCTGACCTGGAATTCACTATGTAGTATCAGGCTGGCTTCACACTCACAGCGATCCTCCTACCTCTGCCTCCCTAGTGCTGGGACTAAAGGCATGCGCCACCACACCCAGCTTAAGATAAACATTTTTTTAAAGAAAGAAAGGAAGTTAGGGAAGGAAGGAGGAGAAGAAAAAAGAGAGAAAGAAAGAAGAAGGAAAGAAAGCTCTCTCTTCTACCAGATCCTCCCTCCAGCACCAATAGCCATCTATCACTCTCTGATTTTTACTACCTTGAGGTAGGGTCTCTGTCTAGCCCAGGCTGACCTGCAATTCACTATGTAGTCTCAGGGTGGCCTTGAACGCACAGTGATCCTCCTACCTGTGCCTGCCGGGATTAAAGGTGTGTGCCACCATGACCAGCTTTTATTTTTTTCTTGAAACCAATATTAATAGCTTGGTATAATCATATCTAAATTCTATGAGTGTTTATGTACATTAAGACATAAACATACAAAGATAAAGTTTTACTCAAAACAAGAAGCTAACTTAATGATTGTTTTGAATATGAGAGTTCTGCACAATAAACCATTTCCTCTAGAAATTATCATTAAATGCAACAAACTCCACTAAAGAACCAGGATAAGACTAAGTCATGCTTGCTATGATATAATGATTCCCTCCAGGACTGAGGGAGTTAATTCCTATACCTATTAAGAGGCAGCTGCTACCCAGAAGCTGGAGGGAGTTGCCTTGGCCAAGGTCACAATTTCAGGAGAAGAGAGCACTGGTATCCACTGAAGGTCAAGGTCAAGGATCAAGGCCAGACTTTTCTGCTGAGTTGTAAGACCACTCTAAAGGATCATGTCAGCTCCGGGGTGTCCTGTGGGGCCAGTGGAGACCTCACAGAGATTGCATTGCAGCCCACCTCTGACTTTGGTCCCAAACCTACATCCTTTCCCCTGCCTCCTCTGTCTTTGTCATCACAAGAGCTTTTTCTTGGGAGCAGAAATGTACTCCAGTGACAGAGCCCTTGCCTTGCACAGACAAGGTCCTGGATGGAATTTCCAGCACTGCAAAATGATGATAATTACAATGAAAGAATCTGCTTTGGTAGTCACCGCACCTGCAATAGGTACTGTGGTGGTTTGATTCAGGTGTCCCCCATAAACTTAGGTGTTCTGAATGCTAGGTTCCCAGCTGATAGAGATTTGGGAATTAATGCCTACTGGAGGCAGTGTACTGTTGGGGGCGGGCTTATGGGCTTTATAGCCAGTTTCCCCCTGCCAGTGTTTGGCACATTCTCTTGTCCCTGTTGTCTACCTGATGTTGCCCAAGGGGGCGATGTCCATCTTCTGCTCATGCCGTTATTTTCCCCTGCCATCGTGGAGCTTCCCCTTGAGCCTGTAAGCCAAATAAACCTCTTTTTCCCACAAGCTGCTTGCTCTTGGTTGGATGATTTCTGCCAGCAATGCAAACCTGACTGTGACAGGTACCCATGTTTTGGGGACATTAAGACATTTTTTGGGGGGTGTATGTGTTAGGTGCTCATGTGTGCAGAGGCCAGAGGTCAATGTCAGGTTGTCTTCTTCAATTGCTCTCCATCTTTTCTTTATTTGAGAGAAAAATAGGCAGGGAGAGAAAAAGACAGAGGGAGAAAGAGAGAGTAGGCATGCCAGGGTCTCCAGCTGCTGCACACAAACTCCAAATGCATGCACTCCCTTGTGCATTTGGCTTACGTGGGTCCTAGGAAATATTGAACCTGGGCCCTTTGGCTTTACAGGAAAGCGCCTTAACCACTGAGCCATCTCTCCAGCCCTCTCCATCTTATTTTTGACACAGGGTCTCTCACTGAGCTGATAACTCAGTGATTAGGCTAAATTAGCCAGCAAGCCCTAGGGCTTCTCCTGTCTCTGCCTATCCAGTGCTGAGGTTATAGGCCCAGATTTTAGGTGCGTATTGGGGATCTGAACTCAGGTCTTCATGCTTGCATGGTAAGCACTTTACACACTGAACAGGCGTCCCAAGCCACTGTTGAGGCACTGTTGTTTTTTTTTTTTTCACAATGTCAAATTGATCAAGACTCGGATTTTCAAGTACATTTCTGAAACACCAAGAATTCAACAATGTTGGATTTCAATTCAAGTCACTTTTTCACACATGTGTAAAACCCTCACAATTTAATGAGAAAACAGATTTCAAAACTGAGCCCTGAAGTTTTGGGAATGAGCTGTTACATAAACTGTTGGGGAGCTATAAGCATCACAAACAGGTGTTCGAGAAAGATAGTTGCAGTGAAAGCACAAGCCATCCATACGTTGTTTGGTGTTCGTAGTCACAGAAGAGACCTGGATCCACCTCCCTCTGCCTTTTCCTGTTTCTCCTGGGCTTGCACGGTCTCTCCCTCCCTCTTCCTCTCCTTCTCCTCTCTCCCCATCACCTTATCTTTTCTCTTTATGGGTGCTCTCCATTGTATTTCTTACAATTACAATCCCTGAACACCGCCCCCCTCAAAATTTACTTACTTCTGTAAGTAAGGAAGGGAAAGTTCCACATTCTGAGAGGGGGGCACGTTTGATGGCTGGCTTTACAAGAGGAACCAAGGCTCTGTTATGGTTGTAGAGGTAAGGGACCAACTCCAGGCCAAGGGAGGAGATGGAGGGGGCTGAAGATGAGAGTAAGAAAAGGACCAAGAGCTGGAGAAATGGCTCAGTGGTTAAGGCGTTTGCCTGCAAAGCCAAAGGACCCTGGTTCAACTCTCTAGGACCCACATAAGCCAGATGCACAAGGAGGCACATGTGTCTGGAGTTCGTTTGCAATGGCTGGATTCCCTGGTGCACCCATTCTCTCTCAAATAAAAAAAAATTAAATTAAATATTTTTTTTTAAAAAAAGGGCCCAGATGGGCTGGAGAGGTGGCTTAGCGGTTAAGCGCTTGCCTGTGAAGCCTAAGGACCCCGGTTCGAGGCTCAGTTCCCCAGGACCCACGTTAGCCAGATGCACAAGGGGGCGCACGCATCTGGAGTTCGTTGGCAGTGGCTGGAGGCCCTGGCGCGCCCATTCTCAATCTCTCTCTCTCTCTCTCTCTCTGTCTCTTTCTCTCTCTGTGTCACTCTCAAATAAATAAATAAAAAATGAACAAAAACATTAAAAAAAAAAAAGGACCCAGAGATAACTGGATTTGTGCTCTGGGAGTAGCATCAGGCCCCTGAGATTTAAAGAGAGGGTGGGCATCTTGATCTTGGTGATTAGAGTTGACTGGGGGAAGTCAGAAGCAGCGTTGAGAGCAAAGGGAAGGAGGCTGGAGGCAACGGGAGGTGCTGGGAGACAAGGAAGAACACCAGAGCTGACTGGGGAACTGGTGAGGAGAACAGCGTGGTGCTGTGGCACGGAGCTTGCTCACGTGGGAGGTGAGAATGGCTGGCAATGGATGTGAGGGAACAGCAGCAGCGGTGACAGCTGCAAGATTGGCTGAAGGTCCGGGCATGAAGGAGCCTCAAGAATATGCGTAGGGGGTGGGGGACTGGAAATTCACCCTTTGGAGTGGCGCCCTGTTTTCAGTTTCACATAAGAGGATTGGCATTTCAGAAGGATCTTTCTGGAGCCTGAATAGAGACTAGGTAAGCGGGGAAAGAGGCAATGACACCAGCCAGGGAATTACCGCCCGGTGCCTTGGCAAGGGTGCCAAAGGTGTGAACTGAGTCTAAGGAACTGAGTATTCAGCAGATGGAGAAAGGTCCTGAGGGAGCGATCTAGAAGACGCACAGAACCTGCAGACAGATGGATGTTGACGTGAGGGTGTGTTAGCAGACATTCCTCCATGGGGCTCTCCTAAATGTCTTGGCATGCCGGGAGTACTGAGTACTGAGTACTGTGCCCTTGAACCTGTTCTCCAGGTTGAGTTGCAAGAAACCAGCCTTGAGGGCAGAATTGTTCACTGCTTATTATAAAGCCATGACATGACTGGGAATATAGCTCAGCCGGCAGCAAGCAAGAGTCCCTGGGTGGAGCCCCAGAACCGCAGAAAAATCCAGTATGGTGAGGCTCACCTGTAATCCCAGCGCTCAGAAGGTGCAAGCAGGAGGATCAGAAGTTCACAGTAATCCTCAGCTACAGTGAGTGACATGAATGCCTGTCTCAAACAAGCAGTGGATTCCTTGTGCACGTTGGCCTTGAGTCACCATGCAAATACAGGCTGCACACAGCAGCAGTGCCCTGGGCCACTTGCATCATTCAGCAGGGCAAGGCTGACCAGAGGACCAATGGCGATGCCTGATTCTGAATGCTCATCCACATGGCCACGCTGTGAGGGAAGTTCTTTATCTCTGCCTGGAATCTCCCCTCCCCCACCCCCAGGTAGGGTCTCACTCTAGCTCAGGCTGACCTGGAAGTCACTATGGAGTCTCAGGCTGGCCTCGAACTCACAGCAACACTCCTACCTCTGCCTCCTGAGTGTTGGAATTAAAGGTGTATGCCACTGCACCTGGCTTTTTTTGTTTGTTTGTTTGTTTTTCGTTTTTCAAAGTAGGATCTCACTCTCTAGCCCAGGCTGACCTGGAATTCACTCTGTAGTCTCGGGGTGGCCTGGAACTCACAGCAACCCACCTATCTCTGCCTCCCGAGTGCTGGGATTAAAGGCATGCACCACATGCCGGGTGTGGTGGCGCACGCCTTTAATCCCAGCACTCGGGAGGCAGAGGTAGGAGGATCGCCATGAGTTCGAGGCCACCCCAAGACTATAGAGTGAATTCCAGGTCAGCCTGGACCAGAGTGAGACCCTACCTCGAAAAACCAAAAAAAAAAAAAAAAAAAAAAGAACATTAAAAAAAAAAAGGTGTGCACCAACATGCCCAGCTTCTGCCTGGAATCTTTTACAGTACTGTCTTCTATTCCTTAAGTAACAGGCTAACTTACTCATCATCCAGTGATCACATCCAAATCACTCTTTGAGGAGAATGATCAAATCCCAGAGCCAACATTGAAAAAGGAAGATTTCCGGCTCTTCTTATGCTATCAGGTGGGGACTTTTCACCCAGAGGAAGAACTGATGTGGAGGGGAAAGAGAATGAGGTCAGTTTTACACATAATGTTTTACTGCCAACTAGGTGTGCTCCTGATATACAGGGATTGATCTTGGGAGCCCGGCGACCTCTTGGTAAATTCTGCTCCCTCGTGGAGCAGGAATCCAACTGCCCACAGGTTGGCTGTTCTCATACACAGAAGCCCACTGCCACCTTCTGCTTGCTTTCTTTGACCTGTGCCTCCGTACAATGCAACTGGGAGACCAGCTTCTTGGGAGAACCTCAGTGTGGTGGGCAACTGGTTGAAATGCGTCATTTTATATATTTGATGCATTTCATGTGTACTGTTACTGAATGCCAGCCAGAAACCTTGCATGGGTTATTTATTTGTTTGTTTGTTTGTTTATTTATTTATTTATTGGAACTTCCCCTTCCCAGACTACCCTTTCCTTTCCTCCCCCAGTTCTGTCTGTTCCAAAGGAGAAACAGCAGTGGAAGAAAGAAGACAAGTGAGATGGACAAACCAGGAGAGACCAAATAAAAGACTTTTTTTTTTTTTAAACTTGGGCAGGACCTTGGCCTATTTCCAGGTTTGATCCACATAGCACAGACTCAAATAAAGTTGTTTCTTTTTACAATACATTTCATTTTGTCTCTTCTCATCTATCATTCAATCCTAAACAATTTCTGTTCTATATATATATATATGTATATGTATATATATATATACATATATATATATATATATTTTTTTTTTTTTTTTTGAGGCAGGGCCTTGCTCTAGCCCAGGCTGACCTGGAATTCACTCTGTACTCTCAGAGTGACCTTGAACTCCTGGCAATCCTCCTACCTCTGCCTCCCAAGGGCTGGGATTAAAGGCGTGCACCACCATGCCCAGCTGTTGGACCACTTTTTAAAATTAAGGCATGGATCCAAATGATAAGAGAGCTCTGATCACTTACCTGGTCATTCAAAAGCTGATGGTTTAGGGGTGTCCAGGTGCTCATCTTGGTCTGCATTTTGGAGCCATCTATGTGTTTTGGAGGTGCAAATGCCATTATGAAAGGCCTGGATATTCTTCCATAAGAAAAATTACACCTATCAAAAGAAATGAACCATATAATCTTCATAACTCCTAAAGTAGCAATAACAGATAACTTTTGGAAAATTTCTTAAATATTTGTTTTTACTTACTTATGAGAGATGGGTGCGGGGGAGAGAGAGAGAGAATGGGCATGCCAGGCTCACCAGTCACTGCAAAAGGACTCCAGATGCATGTGCCACCATGTGTATCTGGCTTACATGGGTCCTGGGGAATGGAATCTGGGTCCTTAGGCTTCGCAAACAAGTGCCTTAGCCACTGAGCCACCTTCCCATCCCCATTAACTCTTTGTACATTGGGAGAGGAAATGGATGGAGGGATATTTACTGGGAGTTTTTTGTATGCCATTCATTTCACGTTTGCTCAATACATGTTTACAATGAGCTGGAGAGGAGTCGTATGCATTGTTATTTGTCAGGTGAAGAAAATGAGGCTCACTGAATTAACACGCCCTACCCAATATCCTATAGAATCAGACATGGGGACAAGATACCAGTTTTCCCTTTCTACGAGTTCATGCTTAAGATCTGTGCAATCAAATAACAACAAACAACAACAAAACCCCCCACAAAAATCTCATAATGTTTAAGTAAGTTAATGAATTTGTGTTGAGCCACATTCATAACTATTCTGGGCTAGAGAGGTGGTAGAACTGGGAATTGGATCACTGGATCATGAGGGAAATTCAAAATCATTTCAACAGAAAACAATTAACTTTTGTTCTTGTGATCGAACTCTTCTCCCCTCTTAACGTTCTGGTATCTACATGATAAGAGCTAGTGCCTGGCACACATGTAAGGAATGGAAGGATGTAGGGGCCAAACTCCATGCACAGACTTATGTTTGATGGACAGACTCATGCTTATTGGGGGGAAGGGGTGATCTGCCCGATTTTGGTACTCCGTATACAGTCTACTTACTTCCTTTTAACAAAAGCACTTTGATTTCCACTGGGAATCTCCTTTCCTTAATTGTGTGGTCAGTTAGGAGTGTCCAGCTGCTCATCTCTGTGTGAATTTTGGTGCCAGCAGTAGACCCCTCCCCTGCCAAGGGGTGATGAGATCAAGCTCCGGGTGGACTGGCTATTCCTACCCTCTCCGCAGAGGTGGTGCTGCAGATGGCACTGATGCCCTGAGCAGACTGCGACACTGTTGCTGCTTTATTTATTTATTTATTTATTTATTTGAGAGCGACAGACACAGACAGAAAGACAGATAGAGGGAGAGAGAGAGAATGGGAGCGCCAGGGCTTCCAACCTCTGCAAATGAACTCCAGACGTGTGCGCCCCCTTGTGCATCTGGCTAACGTGGGACCTGGGGAACCGAGCCTCGAACCAGGGTCCTTAGGCTTCACAGGCAAGCGCTTAACCGCTAAGCCATCTCTCCAGCCCTGTTGCTGCTTTTTTCAGCCCCTCCACTGCCAGGCCACAAACTCCATGTCCTTTTGTCTCTTTCGTGAGCCACTTGAAATCTTTGCACTAAATCTCCTCTTCTGTTGATGTAAGTTAGAATCTGTCTCTGGTTTTGCAATCTCCTATCCCTGTTCCTCCTCCTCTTCTTCTCACCTCCCTTTTATTTTTCATTCATTTATTTGCAAACAGAGAACATATAGAGAAGAGAGAGAGAGAGAGAGAGAGAGAGAGAGAGAGAGAGAGAGAGAGAGGGAGAAAATGGGCCACCTTGTGTGTCTGGCTTTACATGGGTACTGGGGAATTGAACCTGGGTCCTTTGGCTTTATAGGAAAGCACCTTACCTGCTAAGCTATCTCTCCGCCCGCCCCCCACCCCACCGCCCCTTTTTTTTGGCTTTTCAAGGTAAGTTCTCACTTTAGCCCAGGCTGACCTGGAATTCACTATGTAGTCTCAGGGTAGCCTCGAATTCACAGAGCTCCTCCTACCTCAGCCTCCTGAGTGCTGAGATTCAAGGTGTGCGCCACCATGCCCGATTCTTTTTTTTTTTTTCTTTTTGGTGTGGTGTGTGTGTTGTATAAATGTGTGTTGCTGATGTGGCATCCCATACACTGGCCTGTGGCAGATGGAGACATCACTCACTTATTCTTCTCTGCAATGACACTAGCCGTTTCCAAACCCCAGTGACTCTCTGCTGCCCACGTCCCATGAGACTGGGGTTACACTGCGCATGGCCATGCCCAGCTGTTTATGTGGGTTCTGGAGATACAGACACAGGAGGTCTGAGGCGCCCCTCAAGCAATCATGCTTGTGTAGGAAGTACACTTGGCCACTGAGTCATCTCTCCAGCCCTCATGTAGACATTTTAAAAAGATTTTTTTTTTTGCCTTTTCACTGTGTGTGTACATGTGTATGTGTGTGTGTGTGTGTGTGTGTGTGTACTATGCAGTGTGTGCACCATTGTGGCACCTCATATGCCCTTTTGTGGTTGGGGTTGCTCGCCTGCAATGGAACATCAGTGAGACATCGGGTGTACCATCCATCACTCTTCCATCTGGCCTTGTTTTGAGCTGGAGTATCTTTTATTTTATTTTATTAAAATTTTTTTTGTTCATTTTTCTTTGTTTATTTAAGAGCAACAGACAGAGAGAGAAAGAGGCAGAGAGAGAGAGAGCGAATCAGCACGCCAGGGTCTCCGGCCACTGCAAATGAACTCCAGATGCATGTGCCCCCTTGTGCATCTGGCTATCATGGGTCCTAGGGAATCAAGCCTCAAACCGTGGTCCTTAGGCTTCACAGGCAAGTACTTAACCGCTAAGCTGTCTCTCCAGCCCTCTTTTATTTTATTTTATTTTTTGCTTTTTTTAGGTAGGGTCTCAGTCTAGCTCAGGGCTGACCTGGAATTCACTATGTAGTCTCAGGGTGGCCTTGAACTCACAGTGATCCTCTGACCTCCCAAGTTCTGGGAGTAAAGGCATGCACCACCATGCCAAGCTTTTTTATTTTTATTTTTATTTTTATTTGTTTATTAGAGACAAAGAGAAAGAGAGAGAATGAGAGTGGGCACGCCAGGGCCTCTAGCCACTGCAAACGAACTCCAGATACACGTGCTACCATATGCATCTGGCTTACGTGAGACCTGGAGATTCGAACCTGGGTCCTTAGGCTTTGCAGGCAAGTGCCTAAACTGCCGAGCCATCTCTCCAGCCCTAGAGTCTCTTTTTACTGATTTTTGGAGCTGTGGGAGCTCCGAAGATTCTCAGGTCTCTGCTTCCCTGTGGGACTGGGGTTACAAGTGTGCATGGACATGCCCGGATGTTTTACATGGGACCTGGAAATTTGAACTCAGGTAGGGTCAGCTCCCCTCCCCCAGCCCTCATGCTTGGGCTGGAAGCATGCTTAACCACTGAGCAATCTGTTTGGCTCTTGTGTGAGTTTTTAAACGTGCGTATGTGTGTATAAAATGATCTCAACGGCTGCTGTGAAGATCATCGAAAAGGATCCTGCAGAGAGGCTAATGGCTGGTGGCCTAAGTGGTGACCCCCTGCAGTCGTGCTTAGAACTTGTCACTTACAGAGGATCTCAAAACCTGTCCTTTGGAGGGCGATGATGAACTTACTTTATGGTGGACAGTAGTTTCAGTATCCACCCCCCAGTGTGTCTGCCCTTCCTCCCCTGTGATGGTGGGTTTGCCTGCACAGGGGGAACTGATGACTGAGAAGTCTTCTTAAATGCCTGAACCCTGGGCTCCAACAAATGACCCTATAGCAGCAAATATTGGACAATTCAAAATAAATTGGAAGCTGGGCGTGGTGACGCACACCTTTAATCCCAGCACTCGGGAGGCAGATATAGGAGGATCACCGTGAGTCTGAGGCCTCCCTGAGACTACATAGTGAATTCCAAGTCAGCCTGGGCCAGAGTGAGACCCTACCTCAAAAAAACAAAAATAAAAATAAAATAAATAAATAAATAAATTGGGATGGGGCGCTGGGGCTATAGCTCTGTTGGTAGAGTGTCTGGCATGGATAAAGCCCTGGGTTAAATTACCAATACTGTACCAACTGGGCATGGTAGTGCACATCTGTAATCTCAATAATCAGGAGGTAGTAGGAGGAAGATTTCTTTTTTAATTTTTTATTTATTTATTTGAGAGCAACAGATAGAGGGAGAGAGAGAGAATGGGCGCGCCAGGGCTTCCAGCCTCTGCAAACAAACTCCAGACGCGTGCGCCCCCTTGTGCATCTGGCTAACGTGGGACCTGGGGAACTGAGACTCGAGCCGGGGTCCTTAGGCTTCACAGGCAAGCGCTTAACTGCTAAGCCATCTCTCCAGCCCAGGAGGAAGATTTGAAGTTCAAGGACATCCTCACAGCTAGTTCAAAGCCAGCCTGGGCTATATGAGTCCCTGTCTCAAAAAAACAAAAAAAAGTAAATGGAGCCAGGCATGGTGGTACACACCTTTAATCCCAGCACTCGGGAGGCAGAGATAGGAGGATCGCCGTGAGTTCGAGGCCACCCTGAGATTCCATAGAGAATTCCAGGTCAGCCAGGGCTAGAGTGAGACCCTACCTCAAAAAAAAAAAAAAAAAAAAGGTAAATAATTTGGGCCTTGGGGTATGTTTCAACAGGTGTGCTTGCCATGCAAGCGTAAGGGCCTGAGAAGGCTTGATCTGCCTTGAGTTCAATTCTCTAGCACCCACATAAACAGCTGGATGTGGCTATGCGTATCTATAACTCCAGTCCCGTGGATAGCAGAAACAGAAAACTCACTGGGACTTGCTGGTCAGCTACTCGTCTGGGTACAGTAAAAGACTGTCTCAAGTAAACACACGGATGAGTGAGAGAAGAGGGTACATGATGTTCTCCTGTGACCGTCATACGTGTGTACACAGGACACGTACATTTACATACATGTGTACATGCACCCCCCACACCCACTTTCATGTATTTATTTATTTGAGAGAGAGAGAGAGGGAGAGAGAGAGAGTGCTCCAGGGCCTCTAGCCACCACAAACCAACTCCAGATACATACACCACCTTGTGCATGTGGCTTATGTGGGTACTGGGGAATCAAACCTGGGTCTTTAAGGTTTCACAGGCAAGCACTTTTAACCACTAAGCAATCTCTCCAGCCCCTAAAATATTTCTTTTCTTTTTAAAAATTTTAAAATTTATTTATTTAAGAGAGAGAAAGAGGCAGACACAGAGAGAGAATGGACGTAGCAGGGCTTCTAGCCACTGCAAACAAACTCAAGATGCATGTGTATCTGGCTTATGTGGGTACTGGAGAATCAAACCTAAGTCATCTCGTAAGTCATAAATATATATATATACATATATATATATATGTTTATTGTTGTCTTGCTTTTCTGTTTTTGAGATAGGTTCTCACTCTAGCCCAGGCTGATCTGGAACTCACTCAGTAGCCATAGATTGACCTCTAACTCACAGTGATCCTCCTACCTCTGCCTCCCAAGTGCTTGGATTCAACGAGTGCACCACCATGCCCAGAAATAATTTATTTATTTTTTTAATTATTTTATATTTAATTGTTATTTATTTATTTGAGAGAGAGAGGCAGATAGAGAGAATGGGCATGCCAGGGCCTCTGGCCACTGCAAACGGACTCCAGACACATGCACCACCTTGTGCATCTGGCTTATGTGGGTCCTGGGAGTTGAACCTGAGTCCTTTGGCTTTGCAAACAAGCTTCTTAACTGCTAAGCCATACCTCCAGCCCAATAAAAGATTTCAAATAAAAAAGTCGTTACTTTTCAGCTGAAATGGGATTTCTCCAGTCACTTCATCTGACACCTCTGAGGGTCTCAACTGACATATCATATTTGCTCTCAGATTTTTGCCCCAGCTGAAGATGAGGCACTGTTTTGCACCCTTACAGACACTTTCGGTGCCGCCTTCCCTCAATTCTCTGCCACCAGAGCACTGGTGTGAAGGGGCTCAGATCAGCCCTTGGTTGTTTTAGCTCCTAAGGGTTAATTATCTAAGTCACCATATTCACAGCTAACTTACAAAAGGCATAAGAAATGGTTTGGTGATAACATTATCATCATATCATATTATCCTAGCAGCTAGAGATGCAAGAACATATAAGCAGGCAAACTACAGATTCAAAGCATGGCCACTAGGCCAGAACTTCCTAAGTAAACAATCTATATCATTTGTTGTTATTGCTATTTCTTTTCTTTTTTTTTGGGGGGGGGGTGTTCAGGTAGGGTCTCAGTCTAGCCCAGTTTGACCTAGAATTCACTCTGTATTCTCAGCATGGCCTCAAACTCACAGTGATCCTCCTACCTTTGCCTCCTGAGTGCTGGGATTAAAGGCGTGCACCACCATGCCTGGCTCTGTTTTTGTTTTTAAGATACAATCTTTCTTTATAGTCCAGGCTGGCCTCAAGCTAATGGTCCTCTCACCTCAGCCTCCCCAGTGCTAGGATTATAAATATGTGTCACCCTCTGTGGCCTCTTTGTTCCTCCTTCCCTCTTTCTCCTTTTCTTTCTTTCTTTTCTTTTCCCCTTCCTTTCTTGCAGCAGCTATTTTACATTCTATTCCACAGCCATGAAGCTATGAATCCTTTTCCTAGAAAAATGCATAGGAAGCCAAAATTTTGCTTACTTCTGGTTAAAAACCCATGCTTTAAGCTTAGAAATGCCCTCAACTCCCAGTTTGTACAGAATGCCATGTGACTTATATTGGGCAGCATTTCTGAGGGAGGACAAAGAGCCTTGCTCTGTGATACCCTAAGAGTCTGTACTGGCTGTTTTCCTCCTCCTGGTTCCTCAGAGCTGGAAACCACTTGGATTTATTCTTTCTTCCAAGCAAGAATGACTGTGGTTTCCAGAAGGTGCCGCCTTCTTGGTGAAATAGTCCTGCAGAAGCATGCCAATGGTGTGTCCTGCCTCGTCTTTTGTGATTATCTTTTTCCCATTTTGTCCTCCTCCCTCCATCCCAGAAGATGAGCAGTCTGCATAGTTTGCATGTATACACACGTTTACAGCAGACATGACTGGCTATCATTAAAAAAATAGAGCTTGGGGCTGGAGAGATGGTTCAATAGTTAAGGGGCTTGCCACAAAGGCTCAGGACCAGAGTTTGATTACCCAGTACCCCGGTAAAGTCAGATGCAAGAGTGGCACAGGTATCTGGAGTTCATTTACAGTGGCTAGAGGCCCTGGCACATCCATTCTCTCTCGCACATGCAAATAAAAAAATATTTCAGAAACAAACACACAGAAATTGGAAGCTGGTGTGGGCGGTGCAAGTACTGAGTAGGCAGGGTGAGGAGGATCGTTGTGAGTTAGAGGCCAGCCTGACAGTGAGTTTCAGCTCAGCCTGGGCTAGTGAGACCCTGCCTTGAAAAAGCAAACAAACAAACCAACCAGAAATTGGGCTGATGAGATGGCTCAGCAGTTAAAGAGACTCACTTGCAAAGCCTGATGGCCCAGTTTCAATTCCCCCATACCCACATAAAGCCAGATGCACAAGGTGGTGCATGCATCTGGAGTTCATCTGCAGTGGCAGAAGGCTCTGGTACACCCACATTCACTCTGTCTGCCTCTATCTCAAATAAACAAAAATATTTTAAAAACAGAAGTTTATTTAAAACACACACACACAAAATATGTCCCCACTCTGTCAAAATAAATCAGATTGTCTCACTGTCTTCCACAGTTAAGACTTGCTTTCCTGTGACCTGTTTTCCCTATAGTGTCTGCCTGTGAATGTTTACCTTTAATGTTTCTTGGGATTAAAAAAACATGTAGTCCCCTTGCTCCAATATATGGCTCCAGTTCTAAGTTCAACAGCCAGCATTGACTCTCAATGGTTACACACTTCCAATCTGGTTTTCTAAGCCACTCTTCACATCATCACTATTATTCAACAATTTTACTGAAGACCTGTGAGCCACAAGTTAGGGACATAAAGATAAGAGTTTCTGCTCTAATGGAACTCACATTGGACTGTGTGCGTGCGTGTATGTGTTAAAATAATATATGTTAAACAATATATATTTTTATAATTTTATTTATTTGCAAGTAGAGAGACAGAGAGAGAGAGAATGAATGAATGAGAATGGGCATGCCAGGGCCTTGTGCCACTGCAAACAAACTCCAGACACATGCACTGCTTTGTGCATCTGCGTTTATGATGTGGGTACTGGGGAGCTGAACCCAGGCCTTCAGGCTTTGCAAACAAGTGCCTTTAACTGCTGAGCCATCTCTCCAGACACCCACACCCACATTAAAACCTAGTTGATCGTGCTTCACCTCAAAAACCTTCACAGCTCACTAATGGCTGCAGAATCCAGACTCGACATGGAGGACTGGAGACTCACTACCCCGACCTCTCTTTCCAGCCCCATTCCCCGCTTCATACACTCTCTGCCCAGACACACAGAACACAGGATCACTCTGAGAACCTGGCACAAAGCCATGATGCTTCTTTGCTTGTATGTTTTTCTGACACTATTTATCTGAATTCTAATCGTGACCCTACATAATAGATGCTCAGTATTTAGACCTGTTAAATCAATGGAAGAAAGAGCTATAATGGTGTGTGTGGAGAGGGAGCAGTTTAAGGATTAAAACCTAGAGAAAACTGAGAGGGGGAGGGGATATGATGGAGAGTGCAATTGTGAAGGGGAAAGTGGGGGAGGGAATTATCATGTTTATTGTCTATAATTATGGAAGCTGTCAATAATAATTTAAAAATACTTAGGGAAAATTCAGAACATTATGAACCAAGCACTAGGGAAATACTCAGGATGACTGGGTTTTTATTTGGAATTTACAAGGCAGAATAAAATTGAGATTGTCTGCTAACACACAATTTACACTGTAATATAATCACACAAGGGGATCTCAAGTATGTTCAGGAAATAGGATATGGCTACATGAAATCCAAATTCACCATATATTCAACTAGTTAAAAACGTGCCAAGGGCTGGAGAGATGGCTTAGCAGTTAAGGCGCTTCCCTGCGAAGCCTTAAGGACCCAGGTTCGATTCCACAGAACCCATGTGAGCCAGCTGCACATGGTGTCACATGCGTCTGGAGGTCGTTTGATTCTCTCTCATAAATAAATAAACAAAAATAAAATATTAAAAACTAGCAAGAACTGTAACGCATTGCAAAAAGCTAATGTTTAGTGGGCAATTAATGGTGATCTGTTCATTTCACAGGCATGAGATGTCTGACATTTAAACTACTCCTGAGATGGGAGAGCAAAATGCAGCCCTGACAGAGCTTGTGGGAAATCAAGAGCTGTCCAAAACAGTCTCCATCTTTTCCCTGCCCTGCCCACTGTCCTCACCTCTTTTAGCTCGTCTCCTTCTTCAAGCCTCTGGCTCTGGGGTTGCCATAGTTGCGCTGGGTCGTAGGTTTTCCTTTGACTCCTTCCAGCCCCCACCCACTTTCGACCAGTCCAATCACCATCTATAAACCCGATTGCTGGCATCCGGGATCTCTTAGGCAACAATGTGGGGTCTGTTGATTGGCCGGGACAATCCAGGAGGAGCTGGCTCCAAAATTGGGCACAGAAAGAAAATGGGAAAAAAAAAAAAAAAAGCGCGGACGCCAAGTGGGTGGGAGCGGCTGTGCCATCCTGATAGAATGGATGTTAAGACGAAGAGTGCACCCCCCGAACTGGGTGCACTGAAAGCTTCCTTCAAGAGGAGCTGCATTTGAGTTTCCAAAACAGCCTTTCCTTACTGAGCATGCCCAGTTACATGGTTCTGGTCACTCAGATACGCAGGCTCCACTTTGCCAGGTTTTAAGAGCGCCCACTAGGTAAAAGAGGGTTGGGGGAAAAAAAAAGAGAGCTCAAAGGACTTCCTGGGAGAAAGGCGCCTGCAGCAGGTAATGGGAGGACGCGGGGGGGAACTGCCCAGAAGGGGCATAATGTCGCTCCAACACGAATTTTGGTTTGTTGGTTTTATGAGTAACAGATACACCCGGGAACCAGCAGATGGCATGCCGTCAGAATCTCTGAATCTGGGTCTCTTAAAATCCAGGCACAAGTTTAAAATTTATTTATTTACTTTATTTATTTGAGAGAGAGCGCGCGTCAGGGCCTTTAGCCGCTGCAAACGAACTCCAGAAGCATGTACCACCTTGTGCATCTGGCTTACGTAGGTCCTAGGGAATCGAACCTTGGTCCTTTGGCTTGGCAGGTAAGTGCCTTAGCTGCTAAGCCATCCCTCCAGCTCATCCAGGCAAATTTAATGAACTGTATTGAAAGCCTACCTCAGAGTGAGGGCTAGAGAATGCAAAGATTTAAAAGAAAGAAAAAAAGAAAGAATGGAAAAAATAAATAAATAAAAAACTGGGAGTGTGTTCCCAATACTCAGGAAGTGAAAGCAAGAGGATCAGGAGTTCAAGGCCAGCCTTGGCAAAATAGCAAGTTCAAGAACCACCAGTCCATCTCAAGACAATAAAAAGTAGAATGAAATCTAATGACCAAAACTATAAAATGCAATGTGTGTGTGTGTGTGTGTGTGTGTGTAAAACAACGAAGGGAAGGCTCAGGAACATAACGGCTGTGATGAACTCATAACTAAGTGCTGGAGAATCCCAGAACTGAGCTTCTTGGGCAGTGCAAAGCGACTTACGAGCACCAGCTTACTAAGAAGAACTCTTAGAATAATAAAACAAAACAACAGTAATAACAACAACAAAACAGTGACAATGTTTTGTACTAACTCCTCCAACTTAAGGAAACGTACTGACCCTCTGTGTTGTCCAATTTTTAGATAGGCCACATTTGTGCATCTCCAGTTTAAATGGAAAAGAGGAAGTGGATCTCTGAGAGATTACTTCCCTTAAGTTAACAAAGGATCATTAAATGGCCAAGCTGAAACTAGAACCTCAGTTGTCTGAATTCCAACCTAGTGGTTTTCCACAAGGCCAGGTTGTATGTAAATGAATAAACAAAGCCTTTGGGGGCGGTCTGGGGGAGGTAGGTAGATGTAATACTAAATTACCATGCATTACCAGTTAACATTTATGGTTTCAAAAAAACGGGTTCATCCAGAACAAGACCAGTTTTAACAATGCCCAGGCAGCTGAGCCTCTCTCTGTGAAGTTCCCACTCATTAGAGACTTTCTATTGGTTATGACCACATGTAAGGAAAGCCAGATGGAACATACAGAGCATCTTATGATTATCCCTGTGGGATCTGAATATTTTTCACCCTGAGAGATGGCCCTTTTTTGTCATTGATCTGAACAGCATCTTCTGGGTCCCCTCCTGTACTAAAAGCTTTTCCATCTGACTGGTCCCCCAAAGGAGAATGAGTCACCCTATTCCCACTGTGGTCCCTCTGAGTCACCCATTCCAACTGTGTTCCTAATGAGTTCAGGCACACACAGCCCAATGTCTGATACTTCAATATAACCTATACATGGAGCAAATAAAATGTAACAAAAAGCTAGGGGACTTCTTAAAGATTTCCTTGTATTAAAATTGTTTCAAAGTGCTCCCTTTTGCTTTGTATAGTTAAAAATTTTTTTAAAAATTAATTTACTTAAAAGAGAAGGGGCAGGGAGGAAGAGACAGAGAGAGAGAGGGAGAAAAGGGGCACACCAAAGCCTCTTACCACTGCATACTCCAGACGTATGTGCCACTTTGTGCATATGGTTTTATGTGGGTACTAGGGAATCAAACCTAGACCTGCAGGCTTTGTTTGCAAGAAAGTGCCTTTAATAGCTGAGCCATCTCCTCAGCCCAGTGTATATTTTTGGTGGGTTTTTTTTGTTTGTTTGTTTTGTTTTTGAGGTAGGGTCTCACTCTGGCTCAGGCTGACCTGGAATTCACTATGTAGTCTCAGGGTGGCCTCAAACTCTTGGCAATCCTCCTACCTCTGCCTCTGTTTTTTTTTTTTCAAGGTAGGGTCTCACTCTGGCCCAAGCTGACCTGGAATTCACTATATAGTCTCAGGGTGGCCTCAAACTCACTGTGGTCTCCTACCTCTTCCTCCTCAGTGCTGGGATTCAAGGTGTGTGCCACCATGCCCATGCAGCTCAGTGTATTTTTAACAGATATACAGTAGTCGCTACTGCAAACTTCTCAGAATTCACCCCTTCCTGTCTGCCTATAGGCTGCCATTGTGAGACATTGTATGTAGCCTTCTTGTCAACTTCTAATGTTTTTATTATGTTTGTCCTTCTACACATCAGAGCCACCATCATTCACATATACTGTAGCTTGCTTTTCATGAAATGAATATATTTCTGAGACTTAATCATGTCAAATCTTGTGACACTTTCTACAGCATTCCCACCTCCCAATGGGAGCCACTAGTGATGTGACCTATGCCTGTTGTTGCAGGATGACAGTTTCTATAGGATGATGTGTAAATTGAGTAAAAAAAAAAATGCTCCTGGCAGCATATCTCCAGAGATTTCTGAGCCATTGGGGATCTGGAAATAAACAAAACTGTCACACAGAGCCAGGCATGGTGGCACAGGCCTTTAATCCCAGCACTCAGGAGGCAGAGGTAGGAGGATCAGTGTGAGTCTGAGGCCACCCTGACACTACATAGTGAAATCCAGGTCAACCTGAACTAGAGTGAGCCCCTACCTCAACCTTCCTACCTCAGCCTCCTGAGTGTTGGGATTAAAGGTCAGGTTTGATTCCCCAGGACCCACGAGTAAGCCAGGTGCACAAGGTGGCACATGCATCTGGAGTTCGTTTGCGGAGGCTAGAGACCTTGGTGTGCTCCGTGTCTCTCTCTCTCAAATAAATCAATAAAAAATACAATAAAGACCAGCCCCGCCACGCCCAGTTTGCTTCTCTGTTTCAGAGTGCCCCTGCCCCCAGCCGTGGAGTTGTGAACCGCTTCTCGCTTCTTCATTACCCATCGTCCCCACCCCACCACCCAACAACCCCAGGTTAGCACATTGGCTTTCCGAACAGGTTGTTGGCTATATCATGCAATCACAGCCTCCCCGGCTTGAGGAAACCTGGATTCTCCAAGCTCCTGTACGTAGCAGGGCTTTGCATATTTCTGATCGCCCGCAGAGCTAGGAACCCTCCCCCCCCTCCCCCCCCGGCTCAGAGCATCCCTCAAAACTCTGAAGCCGTGCGTGGTGGCGCAGACCTTTTTAACCCCAAGCACTCAGGAGGAGGCAGAGGCAGGAGAACGATCGCCGTGAGTTCGAGGCCAGCCTGAGATTACATAGTGACTTCCAGGTCAGCCTGGGCTAGAGCGAGACCTTACTTCCAAAAACTAACCCACTCCCCCCCCCCCCCAAAAAAAAAAAAAAACACAAAACTCTGAGGCCGAGGACCACCAAGCACCACCAGTCAGTGACAGCGCAGAGCCCAGGCTGCAAGCGGGGGAGGGAGGAGCCGCCGCGCGCGCGCGCGCGCGCGCGCGCACCGCGCATGCGCCAGTCGTGAGCGCGCACCTCCCGCGGGGCCGCGCGCCTGGGCGCTCGCAGCCGCTCGCGGTCGCGGTCGCGGGGAGGTGCGCGCGGGCGGTCCTCCGCCGCCGTGAGGACCCCCCCGGGGACGCGCGGGCCGCTCGAGGCCAGCGCCGCCGCCAGCCAGCCCGGTCGGAAGCGGACGCTGAGGTGCGAGGTGAGGCCGGGCGGGGGTGAGGGTGCTGGTGAGGGCGGGTGAGGGGATGTGGAGACTGTGGAGACGCCGCGGCGGCGGCCGCTCGCGCCTCACCCGGTGTCTGCGAAGCCGCCGCCGCCGCCGCCACCTCCGGGATCGTTATTATTCGGTGTCGCGGCCACAACAAAAGCCTCGGCGGCGGAGTGGCTGGTTCGTCTGTGTGTGTGTGTGGGGGGGGAGGAGAGATGGATTCCGACGGGTCGCCGACGCGGAGTTCGGGGCTCCGGGGGCGGGGAGGTGGCCCGCGGGGACCAAGATGCCCGTGGAGACGGAGAAGCCGGGCCACCGTCCCGCCCGCGCGGGGCAACCTGTGCGAGTGTGCTTGTCGCGCCCGCCCGCCCGCCCGCTCTGTCACGGACGACAGGACCCGGCCGGGGCTTGAACCGGCTCCTGCGCCCGGCGCCGCGGGGGCGTCAGTGCGAGGACAATGCGCCCGGGGCCGGCGCGCACCACCTCGCCGAGCCCAGCTGGCTGGCAGCATCCCGCCGGCCTTAAATAAAACGCCGTGCCTAAAAGTTGTCCCCTTTCCTGCCCGTCACTTCTGCGAAGTCTCGGGACCCCCTCCGCCGCTGCCCCGCTGCTCCCCCCCCCCCACCCCCCAGCCCCCGCCGCCGGGGTAGCTCGCGCCCGGCGTCTGGACCGCGGCACGCAGCAGCCCGGTGATGGGCGATGAATCCGTAGCGTCCGAAAGAAAGGCGTCGGGATACCCAGCATCCGGAGGCTTTTGGACATCTTTGGAGTCAGGGGCCCTCTTCTTGGAAGACAGAGGCTTTTTAATTTTTATTTATTTATTTTTTGAGAGAGAAGATGAACAAAATCGCATGCCGTTAATTGGACGAGAGGAGACCTAAAGTTGAAAAAAAATATATATATATATTAGGAAACAGGTCTGGGTTTTACTATAAATGAACACCAGAATTTGAGTTTCCTTCTGAATTTCTGGAACTGCAGCGGCAGAGCCAGACCATCCTCACCGGGGGACTTCTAGGCAGAAGTACCCAGCCAAATTTTAGGTTATGAAGAGTCGTTTCAAGGAGACCTGGGATGTTTATTGATGGTAATTGAGTTACTTTTGTAAAGCCGATACGTGAGCAAGGAAACAAAGAGCTGACTGGCATTAAGCACGTTACCTCCCCCTCCTCAACCTTCTTTAGCCCTTAGTGGTTTTGCTGGTGGCATTATGGGTTGGGAAAGGAATCCTGAATCCTGAGGTCTGTTATTAAGAAGCCGGTGCTTTAGCGTGGTGGCTCATACCTGTATTCTCAGCAGTGGGGAGGCTGAAGTAGTAGGATCACTGCGAGAGATCCCAGGGCAGCCTGGGCTAGGTAGTGAAATCGTTTTGACAAGAAAAAAGTTACAGCTAAAATAAAACAAATACAAAAACCAGGAGCAGGTTACTGCCTAAGGTAAATGCTTTCTATCTTTGCTTTCCAACAAATCCATACTGCCCTTTCCAGGAAACAAAAACAAAAACAAAAAACCTCCTATTTGAGCTATATCAAACCACAACATTAAGATAAAAAAGATTCAGAGTTAGGGAGCCAAGGAAAGAAGTTGTAAATACTTGCCTGGTTGGAAGGATAACCGAAAGATTAAATATAACTGTGAGTTGCAGCCCTTGCCAGGCTTACCCATATTTAGTAAAATACTGTCTGGTGCTGTTCCCCTTGCCCTCTGAATGTTTTGAAACTATTAGGAAAATAAGTACATGTTTGATAAAGTTTACTATGCTGCCCTTTCTTCCTACTTTGTTTTCTCCCCTCATCTAGTACTAATTATATATGTATGTATGTGTGTGTGTGTATGTATGTATGTGTATGTGTGTGTGTGTGTATGTATGTGTGTGTGTGTGTGTGTGTGTATATATATATATATATACACACACACACACACACACATACATATATATATATATATATATGTATGTATGTATGTATAGTCTCCTCTTCTAAATTGATAACAGGGTCCCATTAATAAAAGGAGAAGAAAGGACTTCAGGTTCCTAGGCACTTTCATTTTTCCCCTCATCTTAATGACCATATTTCTTTGAGCTTTATTTGGTGTTTTGAGTATCTAGATGTGTTTTTTTTCTTGGGAGTTTCATGGTTGAGATAGCTGTAGTAGAAAGTATTGAGAGAACTTTTAATAGCAAACTGCATAGACTTTCTTTGTATAGTACAACGTGAAACCTTTATCATCCAGGAAGAAAAGAGATTTCCCCCCTCCCCTTGCACAATACATTGTTTCCCATTTGACTTCTTGGAGGGGAAGAGGGTCTACCCGTTAACACTTTATGTTTATTACTAAAACTCTTAAGATTTTATACTGAAAACTCATGAGCATTTTAGTTTGTTGATGTTAGGCTGTTGTGGACTTTATTTTCTTTAGGTGACAGGTGGTAGAAAACACTTTGTATCAAATCTTTATTTCCTTTCATAGGGGAGAATTGTATTGCCTGAAGTTTTTTTATTCCCCCCAAACCCTAGAATTATGCTCGCTTGAAGCTGAAGCAGTGCACAGAAAGAAGAACATAAGAAGGATGGCTTCAAAAGTAAATACGAGGCACATTGCTCAGTAGAGACTGGGAGAGAAATGTGAGGTTATAAGGGGAAAAAAATGAGATTTTCAGTGGTGATTTTTCTCTAAGGCTAGAAATAGATGTTTGAAGACTAAGAGCTCTTCTGTGGCTAGGAAAGAGGCTGCTGTGTCAGAAATGAATTCCCTCTCTTGGCTTTCTAGGTTATTGTGCTGGAAACCACTGAGTTTGGAGGATCCAAGGGATGCATTGTACATGAAACTTGAGAAGAATATAACTAGGCTAGTGAGCTTAACACAGGCTGTTCCCTCACATTGTACTGCTGTCTCACTGAAATAATGCTGCAGTGAATGCATAGAAATGATGCAGTCTTGTCAAGGGGCAAGGGTAGACAGGCTTGAAATTTCCTGATGAAAATTCAGAGTTTTCTGATAAACAGATTTTAATTAGTGAGAAAAGCTGGGCTGGAATTTCGGTCTTTTTTTTTTTTTTAACCCCAGAATTGAGCCATCTTTAGGGCTGTGGATTTAGCTTAGTTGGTGGAGTGCTTGTCTGGCACATACAAGGAAGGCTCTGGGTTCAGTTCCCATTACCACCAAGACCAAACAATCTATTCAGCTTTGAACTTCCCAGTTGTTGTTATTTTTATGTTTTTTTTTTTGTTGTTGTTTTTGAGGTAGGGTCTTGCTCTAGCCCAGACTGATCTGGAATTCACTATGTAGTCTCAGGGTGGCCTTGAATGCATGGCAGCCCTCCTACCTCTGCCTCCTGAGTGTTGGGATTAAAGGTGTGTGCCACCATGCCTGACTTGAACTTCCAGTTTTGTTTTTTTTTATTAACAACTTCCATGATTGTAAACAATATCCCATAGTAATGCCCTCCCTCCTCACACTTTCCCCTTTGAAACTCCATGCTCTATCATATCCCCACCCCCTCTCAATCAGTCTCTTTTATTTTGATGTCATGATCTTTTCCTCCTATTATGATGGTCTTGTGTAGGTAGTGTCAGGCACTGTGAGGTCATGGATATCCAGGCTATTTTGTGTCTTGGGGAACACGTTGTAAGGAGTCCTACCCTTCCTTTGGCTCTTACATTCTTTCTGCCATCTCTTCCACAATAGACCCTGAGCCTCCAGTCCAATTAGAGGGCAGTTAGTTTCTACCATGTAGATGTGCCACTATTGCACCTGTTGGCTCATTTGGCCTGGCTGGCAAAATTTAAGACTTGCAGTGTCCACTGTTGAATATCTTCACTGGTTGTTTCTCTCTCTCCCATTGAACTGCATGCAGAATGGCTTCTTCCAGCTTTCTGTCAGCTGGTCTACATGGAAGCAGTTATCAGCTCAATTCCAGCAGTATTTCTCAGTGGCCTTGCAGTCCAAGTATGTGGTGTCTTTAGCAATAGGGTCTTACCATCTATTCCTGGTGGTAAACCAAGGGCCTTGGCAATGGCCTATAATGTTTTGGGGCATCAGGGAACTCCCTGACCAACAACTCACTGTGAACTTCCAGGTTTAAAAAAATATTTTTATTTATATGAGAGAGAGACAGACACAGACTATGAGCATACCAGCCTTACTGCTGCAAGTGAACTCCACATTCATGCACCACTTTGAGCATCTGGCTTGATGTGTATGCTAGGGAATTGAACCATGGCCGACAGGCTTTGCAAGCAAGTGCCTTTAACTGCTGATCCATCTCTCCAGCTCTGAAACTTTTAGTTTCAGTTCCAGGTTAATTTTAAAAGATCTTATGTTTTCTTTTGTTTCAGTGTTTAATAATTTGAAAACTGGACTGTATTTTGATTCATTTTAATTCTGAACTTTGAAGTATTTGTGTTTGCTTCTTTAATTCACAATACTCAGCACCATGGACCATTTGATTATTTGTTATAATCTGTAGATGGCAAAGTGGACTTTAACAATTAGAGAGTGCTGGGTGTGGTGGCGCATGCCTTTAATTCCAGCACTAGGGAGGCAGAGTTAGGAGGATCACGGTGAGTTCAAGGCCATCCTGAGACTCCATAGTAAATTCCAGGTCAGCCTGGGCTACAGTGAGATCCTACTTCAAAAAAATTAAAAAATAAAAATAAAAATTAGAGAGATATGCTGGAGAAATGGCTTAGTGGTTAAGACGCTTGCCTGCAAAGCATAATGACCCAAGTTTGACATCCCTGAACCCACATAAACCAGCTGCACAAAGTGGCGTATGCATTCAGAGTTCATTTGCCGTGGCTAGAGGCCCTGATGTGCTTATTCTCTCTCTACCTACCTACCTGTCTCTCAAAATAAATAAATAAAAATGTTCTTTAAAAAATATTTTTATTCCCGGGTGTGGTGGTACATGCCTTTAATCTCAGCACTTGGAAGACAGAGGTATGAGGATCACCATGAGTTCGAGGCCATCCTGAGAGTAGTGAATTCCGGGTCAGCCTGAACTAGAGTGAAACCCTACCCTACAAACAAACAAAAAAAAATTATTTATTTGCAAGCAGAGAGAAAAAAGAGATAAGAGAATAGGCACACTAGGGCCTCCAGCTGCTACAAATTAATTCCAGATGCATTTTTAAAGTGTACTTTGCCATCTACAGATTACAACAAATAGTCTAATGGTCCATGGTGCTGAGTTTTGTGAATTAAAGAAATAAGCCTGTGTCCTTTGGCTTTGCAGTCAAGTGCCTCAACTGCTAAGCCATTTCTCCAGCCCAAAATGTAATTTTAAAAAAAATTTAGCTGGGCATGGTGGCTCACACCTTTAATCCCAGCACTTGGGAGGTTGTAGGAGGATTGCCCTGAGTTCGAGGCCACCCTGAGACTCCATAGTGAATTCCAGGTCAGCCTGACCTAGAGTGAGACCCTACCTCAAAACACCAAAAAAAAAAAAAAAAAAAAAAGACAAGCATGATGGCACATACCTTTGATCCCAGCACTTGAAAGGTGAAGGCAGGAGGATCAGGAGTTCAAGGACACCTTACCTATATGGTGAGGTTGAGACTGGCCTGAGCTACGTGAGACCCACTCTCACTCTGGTCTCCAGATTAGAGAGATGAAGTGGGAAAGAGACTCAGAGATTAATAAGAACCTGTGTCCTAAGAGTTAAATATGAAGCTATATAATGACTTTTGTAGCAACTAAGAGGCAGTATTTTGAGAAGGAATTTATTTTTAAAATAATAAGATGATAAGATATGGAAAATAAAAGGCTGAAGAGCAGAAAGTTAAATGACACTGGAACAGTAAATCAACTCTTGGGTGTATATTTTCCCTCCTTTCCCCTTTAATGAATAAGGTGGGTTTTTTTTTTTTTTTTTTTGAGACAGGGTCTTGCTCTAGCCCAGACTGAGCTGGAGCTCACTCTGTTGCTGAAGCTGGCTTTCAGCTCCTGGTGGTCCTCCTACCTCAGCCTCCTGATTGCTGAGATGATGAGCACAAGCTGCCACGTCAGGTGCAAGGGTATATTTTTCTAATAAGGCAGTAATTTTCTTCAGAGAAGAAAGTGTTATTTAGAGGTAGTCACAGCTAATCCTCACATACATTCTTGGAAAATGTGTCTGAAAGGCAAGACTATCCCTCCTTTACTCACTGTAGCCAGCTTATCCAGTTTTACTGTGAGACAAGCTTTAGAAGGTATTTCTGAATTGGAATAGTGTAATGTCCCTTGCATTTATAGACTATCAAGGAAACTAAATCTAAACTGAGAATGTAGAGATGGATCCCTGTCCATAGAGAAAGTGTTGGGAGAAAATTTCCAAATAGAATCTTTTGTTGCCAGACTTGCTTGACAAGCCCTTATGGTCCACATTTCTCAGAGTTTCTTCTGCTTTTTTTCATGGGAGTTTTTTCGAATATGGCTTTTTAGCCAACATGTGAAGACAGTCTTCCAGTGTTTCATCTGTCCGTTTACTGCTGTCTTTCAGGACAGATGCTCGGCTAATTTTATTAAGGACTGTGACTTTTTATCAACAGACAGCTGACAAATAACGGTTGTAGGATATCAGGTGGCTGATGATGTACATTCCTAAAACTAGAAATGTATATTTAAAGATCTGTCCTGCTCCCCATTTCTGGGAATCAAACCTGAGGGTTCATACATTCTAGGCAAGCACTTTGCCCCTGAGTTCTACCCGCCAGTATCACCTAGCCTTTTTAATATTCTAGTGAATTGTTACCAAGTACTTAAATCAGTTTTCAAAATGTTTGTTTGTTTTCAAGGTAGGGTCTCACTGTAGCCCAGGCTGACCTAGAACTCACTTTGTAGTTCTAGGCTGGCCTTGAACTCACAGCAAACTCACAGTGATCCCCCTACCTCTGCCTCCCAAGTGCAAGGATTAAAGGCATGCACCATCATGCTTGGCTTGTTTTTATTTATTTAAAAATATTTTTATTTATTTGTTTGAGAAAGAGAGAGAGAGGGAAATAGAGAATGGGTGCTCCAGGGCCTCCATTGAGCTCCAGACTCATGTGCCACCTGTGCATCTAGCTTATGTGGGAACTGGAGAATCGATTCCTGGATTCTCAAGACTTGGCGGACAAGTGCCTTAATGACTAAACCATCTCTTCAGCCCCACATTCATCATTTTTTAAAAATTTATTTATTTGAGAGCAATAATGAAAGAGGCAGATAGAGAGAGAGAATGGGCACGCCAGGGCCTCCACCACTGCAAATGAACTCCAGATGTGTGTGCCCCCTTGTGCATCTGGTTAACGTGGGTCCTGGGAAATCGAGCCTCAAACCGGGGTCCTTAGGCTTCATAGGCAAGCACTTAACCGCTAAGCCATCTCTCCAGCCCACACTCATCATTTTTAGTGTCTACACAATATTCCATTATATTAAATACCATAGTATTTAGCCAAACCCTTTTTGGTAAGCTTTTAGATTGCTTCCAGTGTTTTATGTTATAAACATTCTTGTACTATTTAGTTATGTTTCATCATGTGCATTTATGTTTCTTTTTAGAATAAATTATAAAATAGTTTAGTTGGATCAAATTGTGTACATTTCTTTTTTTTTTTTTTTTTTTGGTTTTTCAAGGTAGGGTCTCACTCTGGCTCAGGCTGACCTGGAATTCATTATGTAGTCTCAGGGTGGCCTCGAACTCTTGGAGATCCTCCTACCTCTGCCTCCCGAGTGCTGGGATTAAAGGCGTGCGCCACCACGCCCGGCTAAATTGTGTACATTTCAAGAGTACCCCACCCCCTTGGGGTAGGGTGTTGCGTTAGCCCAGGCTGACCTGGAATTCACTATGTAGTCTCAAGCTGGTCTCAAACTCATATTGATTGTTGCAGTCAGTTTCACATTGCTGGTAGAAATCACCCAACCAAGAACAGCTTGTGGGAAAAAGAGGTTTATTTTGGCTTACAGGCTCGAGGGGGAAGCTCCATGATGGTAGGGAAAACGACGACATGAGCAGAGGGTGGACATCATCCCCTCATCAACATCAGGTGGACAACAGCAATAGGAGAGTGTGCCAAACAGTGGCCCGGGGAAACTAGCTATAGTACCCATAAGCCCGCCCCAACAATACTCTGCCTCCAGGAGGCGTTAATTACCAAATCTCCATTAGCTGGAGACCTAACATTCAGAACACCTAAGTTTATGGGGGACACCTGAATCAAACCACCACATTGATCCTCCTACCTTGGTCTCCCAAGCGCTGGGATTAAAGGTATGGGCCATCATACCCGGCCAACTAGTTTAAATTCTTATCCAGAGTATTTGGAAATGTTTTCTTCTCTCTAACCTGTCCATACTATGTTCTGCCTTGTGTTAAATTCACCCAGCTATGAGGCAAGAAAGATGACTGTTTAAAGGTGATTGCTTGCAAAAGCTTGATGCCTGGGTTCCATTCTCCAGTACCCACATACAGCCAGCCACTGACCATCTCCCCAGTCTCTGCAAAAGCATTTTAATGTGGGTGATTTGGATGTTGTAATACATAAGAAAGCCCTTTAATAAGATGCTAGCAAGCTTTGCTTATAAGTGAGGCAAAAAGAGTAATTAAGAGGAAAGCAAGTAAAATAGATGAAATGAGCAGAAATACAGGGAGACATTTCATGTATTTTTTAAAACTTAATGAGATGTTTTCCAAGTTTTATATAGTAGCCTTCTTTGAGCCATAAATCTGTAACTCACAAGTGCTTGAAAAGAAATTAGTTTAGATGGAAAATTGAAATTCTTGGCTTTATTGTACACATATTCAATAAGGAAGCAATGCTGGCTTTAACTTGCTTTACTTGCAGGTATATAAATGCGCTGTATGGACAGTAAACTACAAACACTGAAACTTACATGAATGTTTTAATATGTTAAATAAAACTTTCAATGGTTTTGATATATATTTAATAATAGTCATAATTATTACCATGCTATAACATTTAATTAAGTTTAAGTATGTTTAAACTATGTCTGACATCAGTTTTTTATAGCTAGGCCTCAGCATTTCTGGGACCAACCTGAAGGAGAAAAAATTACAGCAGTCCAAGAAGCTATTGCTGAAATCTGTGTGTGAAGTATAGGTTAGTCTAGGCTATTTATTTATTTATTTGGGCATTTTTGAGATAGGATCTTACCTAGCCCAGGCTATCCTCCAACTCACTATGTAACTTAGGATCCCACTCAAGTCCTGGTATTCCAAGTGTATGCCACCATGCCCAGATGAAATTTGTTTTGTTTTGTTTTGTTTTGTTTTTTTCCCCAAGGCAGGGTTTCACTATAGCTCAGGCTGACCTGGAATTTACTATGTAATCTCAGGGTGGCCTCAAACTCCTGGCTATCCTCTTACCTCTGCCTCCCAAGTGCTGGGATTAAAGGCATGTGCCACCATGCCCAGCAAAATTTAGTTTTTTTTTTTTTTTAACAAGGCTGTCACAGACATCCTTTATTTGCTCTTCTGTACTTAAGACCATCTACTAGAAATTGAGGAGATTCAGCCACTGTTTTACTAAATCTCCAATTTAAAAATTTTTATTTATTTATTTGTAAGGAGAGAGAGAGAGAGAAAGAAAAGAAAGAAGCATGCCATTGCAAACAAATTCCAGATGCGTGCCTGCACCACTTTGTGCATCTGGCTTCACATGGGACCTGGGAAATTGAACCTGGGCCATCAAGCCTTACAAGCAGGTGTCCTTAACAGCCATCTGTCCAGCTCATACTCTCTCTAAGTATTTTTCCATCTAGAAACTGAAGCTGGGGATACAGAGGTCCCAGTCATGGATAGATTGTGCCTGAAGAACACATAATCCCAGGTCAGTTCTCAAGGCGTACTGTCATGGATACTAGTGTTTGAGTTGCCCTTTAACCTAAGTCTACGTGTTGGAACATGACCCTCTTGACTTAGGATCACACTGTGTAGCCCAGGCTGGCCTAGAACTCATGGTAATTCACCATGCCTGGCAGAATTGTTGAGAATTTTTGAACCTGAACTTTTCATACTTTTCAACCTTGGCTGTCTTTAACAAATACAAGATTGTATGATTCCTATGAAACAAAGCTTAATAGAAGCAAAGGTAGTGACGTTACTGAACCAAATAAGTGTGAGATCCTAGAATATATATTTTTCATACCAAATCTGCCTTTTATTACACACCCACACTCCCAGCCTCGGTAAAGAATCACACATGGTTTTGCCCCTAGGGAACTAGAGACCAGTCAGACATAAAGCTTAGTGACCATCAAAACTGGAAGTCACTCCTAGTCCTGCCATGACTGTTGAGGGATGATTTCTATTGTCTGTGCAGCTTGACTGTGTGTAATCATTTGTTAGTTAAATGCTTTAAATCAAAGGGCAACATCAGTAGTATTAAATTTTTGTGCTATCTAAAAAGGTGATGCAATATTGGAAGAATTTGCTGGTATTACTTTTTGTTTTGTGAAGTAGGGTTTCTCTCTAGCCCAGACTGACCTGGAACTCACTATGTAGTCTCAGGCTGACCTCAAAAACATAGCAGTTCTCTTACCTCTGCCTCCCAAAAGCTGGAATTAAAGGCATATGTTGTCATGCCTGGCTTGGTATTACTTTTAAAAGTTTATTTATTTATTTATTTGAGAGAGAGAGAGAGAGAGAGAGGGAGGGAGGGGGAGAGGGAGAGGGAGAGGGAGAGAGAAAGAGGCAGGTAGACAGAGAGAGAGAGAGAATGGATGTGTCATAACCTCTAGCCACTGCATGCAAACTCCAGGCACGTGTGCCACCTTATGTATCTCGCTTTCTGTGGATATTGGAGAATCAAACCTGGGTCCTTTGGCTTTGCTGGCAAGCATCTTAACTGTTAAGCCATCTCTCCAGCCCTGATATTCCTTTTAAAACCTTTCATTTATCAGTTCAATACTGGTTGATAGTATTAACTGTAATTCAGTAAGAAAACCATGCAGTATTTGGGCTAGAGAGATGGCTTAGCTGTTAAGGTGCTTGCCTGCAAAGCCAAAGGACCCAGGTTTGATTCCCCAGGACCCATGTAAGCCAGATGCACAAGATGGTGCATGTTTCGGGAGTTAGTTTGCAGTGGCTAGATGCCCTGGTTCTCTCTCTCTCTCAAATAAATAAAAATAAAATATTTTTTTAAATAAAATATTTTTTAATTCAGTATTTGATGTTTCTTTGCCATCAGTTAAGTACTTTTGCATATATTATCTCAGTTTACTCAGAGATCCCCCTGTGAGAAATGATGTGCTCAAATCATTTTCAGGACGAAAATTATGGGTTCAGAGAAGTTAGGTGCTAATGTTTACATTTCTCAACTAATAAGAGGCTTAAGTCTAAAGATTTTTTCAGGCCTTTCACAGATGCTTTCTGTCAAATCATCTAATATGAAAATACACTGGTGACTAAAACACATAATAAATTTTAGATTTAATAATCTAGTTTATAGTAAATATCATATAGATACAACTTGGGATAAAAGCAAAAGAATCTTTGAAAATGGAATAATTACACCTTGTGACAAAATAATTTCCACCATGCTTTATATTTGAAACTGAGGAAATAAGAGAGAAATTTTTGTCAAGTTCACTGTATTTTGTGAGGAAATGACTAATTTCTCCATTTTAAAAAATAATACCTTTCAGATATTTCGACAAGAAAGAAATCTCTCTTCTAAGATGGAATCTGTGATTTGGGAATGTGGTTGATCAACTTGGTGTGTTGGCCAGATGTGCCCTGTGTAATAAAATGAAAAGAAGAGACAAGATGATGTCATTTTCCCATATTGTGAAACCAAAAACAAATACCTTTTGTGAGACCAGGTTAACAAACTTCTGACGGTGCAGAGTTGAAGAACTTAAGAGTGAGATAGGGGAGAAGCTTTCAAGCTGAGACCTGCGGGCATACATTGATCTAAAGCACAGATCGAGGAGGCTGGTCATCTAAATCTCACTCAAATCCAGGAAGAATGGCTATGAGTTGGATCATCTTTTACCTTTGGCTCTTGACTATGCTTGTGGGGCATATAGGTGGGCACAGTTTGTTTTCTTGTGAACCTATTACCTTGAGGATGTGCCAAGATCTGCCTTATAATACTACCTTCATGCCTAATCTTCTGAACCATTACGACCAACAGACAGCAGCTTTAGCAATGGAGGTAAGACTTGAACTCTTCTTTGACATAACTTAGAAAATAATTTACATTGACTTGTCAGCCTAATCTAAGATGTTTGATAAACAACAGGGAATACATTGCTGTTTTTTAATTACGTCTTGTAAATTTGAAAATTTATATAGTTTGGCTTATGCTGTGGTACCTGGGGAATACTGCTCAATCTATTTATTGATTTATCATCTAACTATTTATGTATTTAACTTTGTGTGTATGATTGTGTGAGTTCAGGGAGGCCAGGACATATGTGTGGAGGTCAGAGGATGGCTTCAGGTGTTGGTCTTCACCACCCACCTTGTTTTGTGGCAGGGTGTCCTTGTTGTTTATCATTGTGTACACCAGTCTAGCTGGCTCATGAGCTTCCTGGATTCTCCTGCCTCCACCTCCCCTCTCTCTGTAGGAGGGCTCAGATTGTAAATACTTGCTACTGTGGCTTGTCTCACATGAGTTCTGGGGATCTGAACTCAGATTGTCACATTTACAGAGCAAGTGCTTTGCTTTTTTTTTTTAGGCAAGCCCAACAGACTGGCTCGTTTGCTCGCTCTTTCTTTCTTTCTTTCTTTCTTTCTTTCTTTCTTTCTTTCTTTCTTTCTTTCTTTATTTCTTTCTTTCTTTCTTTTCTCCCCCCCCTCTCTCTTATGCAAGACAGTGAGAACAAGAGAGAGAGAATTGGCACACTAGGGCCTCCAGCCACTGTAACTGAATGCCAGATGTGTGCGCCATCTAGTGCACATGTGTGACCTTGTGCACTTGCGTCACTTTGTGTGTCTGGCTTATATGAGGCCTGGAGATTAGAACATGGGTCCTTAGGCTTCACAGGCAAGCACTTTAACTGCTAAGCCATCTCTCCACTTACCAAGTGCTTTGTTACCCAGAGTCATCTCCCCAACCCCTTGAATTTTTTTTGTTTTTGTTTTTTTGATTTTTTGAGGTAGGGTCTCACTGTAGCCCAGGCTGACCTGGAATTCACTATATAGTCTCAGGGTGGCTTTGAATTCATAGCGATCCTCCTACCTCTGCTTCCTGAGTGCTGGGATTAAAGGCATGTGCTACCTTGTGCATCTGGCTTACGTGGGTACTGGGGAATCAAAACTGGGTCCTTAGGCTTCACAGGCAAGTGCCTTAACCACTAAGCCATCTCATCCCCAGTTCCTTTGCTTTTAAAAGTAAACTAATAAGGCCAGCTTGGTGCTGCACACCTTTAATTCCAGCACTCAGGAGGCAGAGGTAGGAGGATCACTGAGGCCAGCCTGGGACTACAGAGTGAGTTCCAGGTCAGCCTGGGCTACAGTGAGACCCTACCTCAAAAAAAAAACACAAAGAAACAAAAAAGTAGACTAATAGCCAAGTGTAGCAGTTTAAGTTTATAATCCCAGCACTTGAGAGGTGGAACTGAGATCAGGAGTTTCGAGGCCATCTTTAACTATATGAGACTGTCTCAAAACATAAATTAAATTAAAGCTAATAATAATTACATAAGCTTTTTTTTTTTTTTTTTTTTGAGGTAGGGTCTCACTCTAGTCCAGGCTGACCTGGAATTCACAAAGTAGTTTCAGGGTGGCCTTGAACTCACAGCTGTCTTCCTGCTTGTGCCTCCCCATTACTGGGCTTAAAGGCATGTGCCACCATGCCCAGCTTTACATAAGCTTTTTTTAAAAAATAGTACAAAATGCAAATGTATCTACTAAGTACTTGCCACATAGCAAGCACTTTGTGATAGTTTTACCATTTATTCATATGCTCACTATAACATGGCCACATAATATAATTTAGAGAAAATGTTTAATACTTTAATCAGTTTGATAGTGCTTTCATCAAGTGGAAGCCTGCATGTTTTGGAATTTGTTACAGTAAAAGTCAACATTGCTTCAAAGTAGACTAATATAAAACAGGCTGGGGAAATTTAGGAAAGGTTATTAATTTATAGATTTTAAACTGCAGTAGGCACTTAATGCAAAATATTTGATCATCATTAGTAAACATTGGACAGAATGTTTTCTGCTCAGCCTCTGTTTTGTCAAGGTTGAACTAGTGAAGAAGATGGGCTATAGACCATCAGATTAGGCATATGAAGGACAGTACTGTTGAAAACCAAGATCTAGCTCCTAGCATGTTAGCTGTGATACTCTGCTGTGTATTAAAGTCATTTACCAAAAACATTGAAATGCCTTCATTTTTGCTTTCACTAAGTTGTAATTCCTTTGGAGTAAGAAACAAGTCATAAAGATGTTTGTACTGCCTTGGGTTCAACTTCTGACTCTACATGTTGTAGGTTGAAGACTTTGTATGAATTTCTCATGTAACATATTTTCCTAATTTATAAAAAGAGAATAATAGTGAAGCTTCCCCTTTTGTGTGTACATGTGGGTGTGTGTATACCGTGTGCACTCCACAACACATGTGTGGTCAGTCAGAGGACAGCTTCAGGTGTGTCAGTCCTTACCTTCTATCTTGATGAGGCAGTCTCTCATCGCTTACCATTGCACCTCCCAGACTAGCTGGCCTGCAAGCTTCCAGACAATTCTCTTGCCTCTACCTCCATTTTCACCCTAGGCACACATGGATTAGCATTGCAGTGTCTGGCTTTGTATGTGTTCTGGGCACCCCAATTCAGGTAGTCATGTTTGCATGACAAGCTCTGAGCCATCTTCCCAGTTCCATAACCTGGTTATTTTAAATGTGATTATTCACAATCAGAAAATTGAGTGTTCTCACATTATGTATTGAGAGCTCATCTGTATGACCAGTTGAAACTGAGACATGGGAAAAATGTCAATCTACTAGTGAAGATCCTCTCTTAATGTGTTAATTCCTCTCCTTCCAAAATATGCATATCAATACATAAACACTAATTTTTCTTTTTCTTTTAAAACAAACCTAAAAAAACAACAACAGGGTCTACTGTATCTCAGGCTGGGCTTGAACTTGCTATTGAGTTGATGCTGACCTTGAATTTCTGATCCTTTTGCCTCCACCTCTGCAGTGCTGGGTTTATAGGTGTACACCATCATACTCAACTTCTAAGTTCTTAACTTGGTATTTCCGCACTCCTCTCCCACCAGTAGCTTTTTACTATGAACCCCTCCTCCCCAAAAAGTCCACATTTCTGAGTTTTCCACATCATTTTAAGATGTCCAAATTGCTAAGCAAATTATTGGGTCCTATCCAGCATGGAACAGTAATCAACAAGCTGTCAGTTTAGTGACAGTTATTTATAAGGCTAAGTTATTTATAAGATCTAAGCAGGCTTTTTCCTTTCACTAAATAATCGATCTGCATAGGCTAATAAGGCCAGAAGTGTTTAGCACTAAAAGAGGACAGGAGGGCTGGAGAGATGGCTTAGCGGTTAAGCGCTTGCCTGTGAAGCCTAAGGACCCCGGTTTGAGGCTCGGTTCCCCAGGTCCCACGTTAGCCAGATGCACAAGGGGGCTCACGCATCTGGAGTTCGTTTGCAGAGGCTGGAAGCCCTGGCTTGCCCATTCTCTCTCTCTCCCTCTATCTTTCTCTCCGTGTCTGTCGCTCTCAAATAAATAAATAAAATAATAAAAAAAAAATTAAAAGAGGACAGGAGGATTGTATTTTAACTTTTTGGTGTTTTTCATCTTTTGTGGTCCTGTAATTTTAGTTCCTGTGGAGAAGAACTTTGCTCAGTCTCTTCGAGTTATTTGAGTGCTATTTTATTTTATTTTTTTGAGAAACTAGGTCTTTATGAGATAATGAGAAGACTCACATAGTTTGTTTGCTTCCACTTCCTGTTTTCCTCTGTAGTTCTCATTAAAGAATTTCTGTTATTTAAGGTTTTCTTACAGTGGGAGCATAGAAATTATAAGCAGGATAGATTCTAGTAGAAAAATAGAGCCTAGGGGTGGAGAGATGGGTTAGCAGTTAAGGTGCTTGCCTGCAAAGCCTAAGAATCCAGTTTCCATTCCCCAGTACCCACCTAAGCCAGAAACACAAGTTGACACATGTGTCTGGAGTTAGTTTGCAGTGGCTAGAGGCCCTGGTGTACCCATTCTCTCCCTTTCTCTCAAATAATTTATATATATATATATATATATATATATATATATATATATATATATATATGTTTTTTTTTGAGGTAGAGTCTCACTCTAGCCCAGGCTGATCTGGAATTCACTATGTAGTCTCATGGCAATCCTCCTACCTCTGCCTCCCTAGTGCTGGGATTAAAGGCGTGTACCACCACGCCTGGCTCTATAAAATATTTTTTTTTAAAAAAGAGGGCTAGAGAAATGCCTTAGTAGTTAAGGAGTTTGCCTGCGAAGGAAAGGGACCCAGGTTCAATTCCCCAGGACCCATGTAAGCCAGATGCACAAGGGGCTCATGCATCTGGAGTTTGCAGTGACTAGAGGCCCTGGTGTGCCTATTCTCTCTCTCTCTCTCTACTTGCAAACAAATAAATAAAATTAAAAAAGAAATCAGAGCCTAAAAGTTTGAGTATCTTTGGTATCTTTTTAAAGAAATATTTAAAAATATTTACTTGACATATAGCAGTTGTACAAATCTATGTGGTAGTGGTGCAATTTCACAACTATATATAGTGTATAATGTTAGGATCAGAGTAGTTGGCATTTCTGTAACCTCAGACACTTATTTCGTCGTGATGGAAACATTTAAAAATCTTCTCTACTAGCTAATTATTGGCAGCCATAGTTAAGCAATTGTGCTACAGAACATTAGAAGTTATTTCTATGATATAGCTGCAGCTTTCAAATTCTTTCCACTACCTACCACATTACGTCTTTGGTGTTCATTAAGAATAAAGTATGTTTGAACCAGTCTCTTGGTTAAATAAAAATTTTAACATAAATGAATTTTATCTTTAAGGGCTGGAGAGATGCACAGTGGTTAAGGTGCTTGCATACAAAGACTGACAACCGGGTTTGATTCTCCAGTGCTCATATAAAGCCAGGTGCACAAAGTGGCGCATGTGTCTGGAGTTCATTTGCAGCGGTTGGAGGACCTGGCATGCCCATTCTTTCTGTCTCTTTTCTCTCTCTGCTTACAAATAAATAAACAAATAAATAGAAATATTAAACAAAATAATTTTATCATTAAAATTTCTTTATTTTTATTTTTTTAACTGAACTCCAGACGCATGTGCCACCTTGTGCATCTGGCTTACAAGGGTCCTGGGGAATCAAATCTGGGTCCTTAGGCTTCTCAGGCAAGCACCTTAACTGCTAAATCATCTCACCAGTCATTAAGATTTCTTTGAAAAGCAGTTCTTTTAAAATATATAAACAAAGCCGGGTGGGGTGGTGCACACCTTTAATCCCAGCACTCGGGAGGCAGAGGTAGGAGGATTGCCTTGAGTTCGAGGCCACCCTGAGACTCCTTAGTGAATTCCAGGTCAGCCTGGGCTACAGTGAGACCCTACCTCAAAAAACCAAGTATGTATGTGTGTATATATATATGTGTGTGTGTGTGTGTGTGTGTGTGTGTGTATGGTGGTGCACACTTTTTAATTTTTATTTGTTTGGGAGAGAGAGGGAGAGAATGGGCATACCAGGGCCTCCAGCCACTGCAAATGAACTCCAGATGCATGTGCAACCTTGTGTATCTGGTTTATTTGGGTACTGGGGAATCAAGCCTTGAACCAGGGTCCTTAGGCTTCACAGGCAAGTGCTTAACTGCTAAGCCATCTCTCCAACCCATGGTGTACACTTTTAATCCCAGCACTCAGGAGGTAGAGGTAGGAGGATTACCATAAATTTGAGACCACCCTGAGACTACATAATGAATTCCAGGTCATCTTGGGCTAGAGTGAGACCCTACCTCGAAAAATCAAAATAAATTATAAAATATGTAAACATAGTGCCTTTATCACATTTTTATTAGCATGTGGTATCCAATTATGTTAGTTTACTGTGTCAATGTAATTAAATACCTGAGAGGGTAAGCTTTCGAAGGAAAAAAAATTTGTTTTGGCTCATGGTTTTAGGAAGTTCAACCTGTAGTTGCTTGGTCCCATGTGCTAGAGCTCGTGGGAACTCGTGACAGGAAGTTCTTCACCTCATGGCAGAGGAAGCAGAGAGAACAACAACCTAGGAACTTCATATAACTTTCACAGGCATTTCCTAGGCGACCTACTTCTTCCATATCCACCTCCCAAAGTTTTCAGAACCACTCCAAATAGTGCTGTAGTTTCACATCATCTCTATTTTGATTATTGTATCACTGTGGTATATACCATGGTCATTTTCTTTTATTTTCTGTAAACAGGCAATGTAGTGGGTTTTCCCTCCCTTCCCTTCCTCTCCCCCTTTCCTTCCTCATTCTTACCTTCAAGACTACTTCATACAGAGTTGGGGAGATGGCTCAACAGTTAAAGGTGTTTGCTTGCAAAGCCTGCTGGCCTGGGTTCCATTCTCAACTTGCAGTCTTCCTGTCTCAGCATCCTGAGCTCTGGGATAACAGGCCTGTACCTATGAGCTGCCAGACATTTTTCCATCTTTTCCACACAGCCTCTTCCCACTCAGAAGCAACTCCTTCTTTTTAAAGGTATCATTTTGAACTCCAGACTTTTTTTTCATGTCAGCTTGGCAACATGCCAACATTATAAATTTTGAGGGAAGCTCATCTCACACAATAGTGTGAAAAACCTAAGCATCAAGTTTGTGGACCACAAAAGGATCTAACTTAAATACTTAAAGTATTTGATGTATTCTCAGTCTATTACAGTTACTAATTTAATATATTTTTCTGTATTTATGTGTGTGTGTACATATGTGTATGAGGTGTGTGTACATGCTGCAGTAAACATGTGAAGGTCACGGGTGTTTTTCCCTTCTTTATTTGACAGAGAAAGAGGGAGAGAGAATGGGCACACCAGGGTCTCCAGCCACTGCAAACGAACTCCAGACGTGTGCTCCCCCTTGTGCATCTGGCTAATGTGGGTCCTGGGGAATCAAACCTTGGTCCTTTGGCTTTGCAGGCAAGCACCTTAACCACTAAGCCATTGTTCCAGCCCTCCTTCCCCCTTCAGGAGGCAGGGTCCTTCTTGCCTCAGCTGTTATAGATTCTGGATTCTGCTGGCACTGTCTCCTATTGCCCGTTGGAGCCCTGAGATTACAGAAATATGTGCCTCTTTGCAATGGGCTTCACATGGGTACTAGGAAGAATCTAGCTCAGATCAGCAAGCCCACAGGCAAGTGCGTGGAACTGCTAAGCCATCTATCTCCCTTGCTCCATATCCCAGTTAATACTCTTACTGGGGCTCAAAATGTTCGTCTTTGGTAATGGGCACTTCTGTATGGTGGTTCCCAAGTGTTCTTGAAACCATATAATAGTGGTTAGTAAGTCACTTATTTTCTGAAATCATCTAAGCTTAGTTCATAAAATCCTACCCTCGAGCCTTTGATAGTCTGTAGTTGGAAATGGCTCTTCTGGGACACGGTGTGGTTACAGAGTCTGTTGATACCAAGTTAGTCATATTTAGCCATTTCGTGGAGAGCTAGGAAATATGTTTGCTGTTCTGGTTGCTTGTTTTATCTGTGCATGTATATTATTTATTTTGAGAGAGATAGAGAGAATAGGCATACCAGGGCCTTAAGTCACTGCGAACAAACTCCAGACGTATGCATCCCTCTGTGCGCATGTGTGACATTGCGTGCTTGTGTCACTGTGAGTCTGGTTTATGTGGGACTTGGGGATTTGAACATGAGTTCTTTGGCTTTGCAGGCAAGTGCCTTCACTGCTAAGCCTGTCTCAAGTCCTGCATCTACCTTTTAATTACTCAAAATAATGCTTTATGTACATGGATCTGTTTGAGTCTGTTTACGTTTCTTTTTGATGAGTTAAGTTGTTGGATCATACAGTAATTCTGTGTTAAAAATATTTTTTCTTCAGTGGTATGCTAGGGAAATGCACTCCCAAACTATGTTTAATTGTTTTAAAAAATACTGTCATACTGTTTTCTATAGTGGCAACACCATTTAGATTTCTACCAGTAAACGTCAAAGATTCTAATTTCTCTACTTTCTCATAGACAGCTCTTGTTATTTTTCTTCCTTTTTTTCTGTCCCTCCCTTCCTTCCTTCCATTGGATATGTAATATTTCTTCATTCAGTACCTATTGATGAGCGCTTGAGATTTTTTTTCCTGTCCTTTACTGTTATAAACAGTGCCATGTGTTTTCTCACACACGAGTGGATTTTTGCTAGTGTATTAAACAAAATTAAGAGCTGAAGAGATGGTTGAGCAGTTAAGGCACTTGCCTCCAAAGCCTAGGGACCCATGTTCGACCCTCCAGATCCCACATAAACCAGACATACAAGGTGACACAACTGCAAGGTTGCACAGGCACACTAGGTGGCACACCCATCTGAAGTGGCTGGAGGTCCTGGCGTGCCAATTTTCTCTCTCTCTCTCTTGCACTCCTGCTCATTAAAAAGTAAAATACAACCAGGTGTGGTGGCACACGCCTTTAATCCCAGCACTCGAGAGGCAGAGGTAGGAGGATTGCTGTGAGTTCCTGGCCACCCTGAGACTCCATAGTGAATTCCAGGTTAGCCTGGGCTAGAGTGAGACCCTATCTCGAAAAACCAAAAAAAAAAAAAAAAAAAAAAGTAAAATACAAGCCGGGCATGGTGGTGCACGCTTTTAATCCCAGCACTTGGGAGGCAGAAGTAGGAGGATCACTGTGAGTTCAAGGCCACCCTGAAATGACATAGTGAATTCCAGGTCAGCCTGGGCTAGAGGCAGGCCCTATCTTGAAAAACAAAAATAATAATAATAATAAATGAAATACAATAAAATAATTAAATTAAAAGCTGGGTATGGTGGTATACACCTTTTAATCTCAGTACTTGGAAGGTAGAGGTTTGAGGATAACCCAGGACAACAGAATGAGTTCCAGGTCAGCCTGGGGTAGTATGTGACTCTACCTTGAAAAAATAAACAAATAATAAATCAATTTAAAATTAAAGCCAACAACAAATAGGGACTTTGAGATAAAGTCATTAATTTTAGATTTTTTTAAAAAAAAGAACAGCTTAAAGTATGTATTGAGTCCACTTATTGTTGTTGCTTTTGTTTTGTGTTAAGAATGTAACTTAAGTAATTAAACCTAAAGGTTCACAAGAAAAATTTAATAACATTTCTGAGAACTGGGCTGAAGAGAAGGCTCAGTGGCTAAAGGTACTTGTTTGTAAAGCCTGATGACCTGGGTACAGTTCCCCAGAACCCATGTAAAGTTAGATATACACAGTGATCCTTTATAGAATTCATTTACAAGAGGTCCTACCATGCCAGTTTTCTTTCTCATAAATAAATACAATTGTTTCTAAAGAAATTCTGAAAATTGGCCAGACATAGTGGTGTATGCCTTTAATTCCAGCATAGGCAGAGGTAGGAGGATCACTGTGAGTTCTAGCTACCCTGAGCCTACGTAGTAACAGGTCATCCTGGGCTGGAGGGAAACCCTAGCTTGAAAAACCAAAGAAAAAAATCAAAACAACCCCCCCCCCACCCAGAGAGATGGCTTAGCAGTTAAGTTGCCTGTGAAGCCTGGGGACCCAAATTTGATTCCACAGGACCCATGTTAACCAAATGCACAAGGTGGTGCATGTATCTGGAGTTTGTTTGCAGTGGCTAGAAGTCCTGGTGCCCTCATTCTCTCTTGTCTACCTCCACCCTCCCCCAATAAATAAGTACCAAAATTTTTTAAAAACCTGCGAATTGATTTAAAAAACAACAACTGGGCATGGCCTATAATCATAGCATTCAGGAGGCTGAGACAGTAGGATTGTCATGAGTTTAAGGCCAATCTGGGCCATACAGTGAGTTCCAGACCAGCCTAGTCTACAAAGTGAGACCCTCAAAAGAAACAACAAGCTAAAAAAGTTGTAAAAAGGACATAGAGGCACACTGTATCTATTTAATTTTTTTTCTCTTTTTAATGAATTGACCATTACATTTCCATGTTTCTGAAATGGTCAACAGACCACAGATAGATATATCTTTGGGCTCCTCCTTGAAACCAGAAGCTTCAGCAAACTACCAGCCTTGGTTCAGGACCAGTCTATTCCCTTCTCTGTTCAGTGTTGGCTGTCCCACAGGTTTAAGTCAGGCTAGCTATTCTCCCATTTTAAAATTCCTAATATATGTTAATTTTGTCTTTACAATATTATTTTAAGGTATGAATCATGTATATGAAGAGGGACATTTCGAATTATAAAAAATAGCACTCAGGTGGCTGAGGTAGGAGGATCACCAGGAGTTTGAGGCCAACCTGAGGCTAATGAGTGAGTTCCAAGTCAGCCTAGACTAGAATGAGACCCTACCTTAAAAAAAGAGGGGTTGCTGGAGAGATGGTTCAGCTTAAGGTGCTTGCTTACAAAGCCTAATGGCCTGGGTTCAGTTCCCCAGTACCGACACGAAGCCAGATGCAGAGAGTGGTGTATGCATCTGTACATTTGCAGTGGCAAGAGTCCTGGTGTGCCTATACTCATTCTCTCTCTTTCTCTCTCTCTCTGTTTCTCTCCATTTTCAAATAAACAAAAAGGAGTGCCTGTTTCAGTATAATATGTTCTTTGTTGGTTTGCCTCTGTTAAATTTTCTCATCACTGTGACAGTATGCCTAACAGAAACAAGAGAGAAAAAATTTATTTTGGCTCACTGTTCAGGAGGTGTCTTTCACTTATAGTGCTCATAGTGGAGAAGGCATAGCAGAGTTGCTCAGTCCATGGCAGCAGAAATATGTGGTTCATAAGGTAGTGCACCAGAAAGCAGAGAACATGCTGGAATCAGCCACTGGGTTATAACCTTCAAAGGCCTTTCCCTATTAACCTGCTTCCACCAGCTAGGCCCCACCTCCTAAAAGGTTCCACAGCCTTCTAACATGGTATTACTATTTGAGAACAAGTGTTCAAAGTGTGAACCTCTGGGGACAGTTCGATTCAAAGGATAACAGTCTCAAATCAATCTAGGTGGAAAATGGCATCTCATTGATCTTCAGTACTTACAGAGAAAGAAATTCTTTCATAATAATTATTTCTGTAGCATTTTTGTGAGGAAGAGGAGGGAGGGGGGAAGAGAGAGAGAATGAAAATGGGTGTACCAGGGCCTTCTGTAAATGAACTCCAGAAGAGTGCACCACTTGGTGCATCTGGCTTTACGTAGATACTAGGGAATTGAACCTGGGCCTGCAGGCTTTGCAAGCAAGCACCTTTGACCACTGAGCCATTTCTATAGCCCTCCTTATAATTATTGATACATGAAGATTCATCATACTATTGATAAAAGTATGAAATTTGGAGACCAAACATTCAAACCCAAGTTTCACTACTTCCAAACAGTGTAGCAGGGAGAGAGTTACAGTCCTGTGCCATCATTATAATGGAATTGGTTATAAAAATCTAATTAGGCATATGAAAAGTATTGTTTTAAATATCAGTGTCAACCCTTGCCTCGAGGATCACATTAGAAGCATGATAGACATTCACAAATAGTTATTTTCTTTGCCTGGAAGGCTCTTCACATATCCTTTTGTTGTTGTTGTTGTTTTAAGGTAGGGTTTCTCTAGGTAAGAGCCGACCTGGAATTCACTGTGTAGTCTCAGGGTGGCCTTGAACTCATGGCAATCCTCCTATCTCTGCCTCCCAAGTACTGGGATTCAAGGCGTGCGCCACCACGCCTGGCTTGGGTCTCCTTTCTTTGTGGAACCTGGCATGATGAACACTACTGTCTCTCTTCTCCATACTTACCAACATGCTTTATATGCACCTCTATTCATGCAATGTTTGTATGTCATGTTGAAATGAAGACATTTTTTCCTTTTATTAGAATTTTAACTCTTTGGAAGCAGAGTTCCTTATTCATACGACTGCCATCTCTAAGGGATTTATATGTTAATTCAAACATTTATTTAGCAGTAGCAATGTGTGAGGCTGTGTTAAGTACTAGGTACACAAAAATGAGTAAGGACCAACACCTGAGGTTGTTTCTGACCTCACACATGTGTATGTGCGTGCACATGTACACACACACACACACACACACACACACACACACAAAACTATTTTATTTTACTAGTTATTTGCATGCAGGGTAGGAATAAGGTGTGGGAGTGGGGAGTACAGACATGCCACTGCAAATGAACTCTAGAAGCATGCGTCATTTTGTGTATGTGACTTTACATGGGTGTTGGGTATTTGAATAAGCCATCAGGCTTTGTAAGCAAGTGCCTTTAGCCACTAAACCATCTCTCCAGCCTTCAATCTAAAAAAAAGAAATCTGTTTTTCTTGATCCATAGTTAATTTTTAAAAAGTGCATGGGGGTAGTTTAGCCAAAGCTTTACATAGGGTGCTATACTGGTTTTGTTTAAAAATACAAATATTCACACAGAGTAACTAATCAGGTAAGATTTTCACCAAAGCCAGTAGTGATTGTTTCTGAGTTATTAGCACAGTTTGTGTTAGCCATATTCTTTAATGTTCTTTTTTGGTTTTTCAATGCAGGGTCTCTAGCCCAGGCTGACCTAGAATTCACTCGGTAGCCTCAGGGTGGCCTTGAACTCACACAATCCTCCGGCCTCTGCCTCCCCAAGTGCTGGGATTAAAGGTGTGTGCCTCCACACCTAGCTTTATTGTTCATTTTTAAATATATTTTTCTTTTATATTTTATTTTTGTAGTATTTAAATTGAACCCAGAGCATCAGTACTACTGGGCAAGAGCTCTACCCAGTCTCTAATACCTAATGTTTATATTTGCTGGGTTTTTTTTTTTAACTCTAGAAACGTTGCTGCTGTTTTTGCTTGGGTGCTGGATTGAACAGGGCCTTCCTTGCACATGCTAGCATGCAGAGAGTTATACCCCCAGGCTATACACCGTGTTTGTTTGTTTGTTTTAATTAACACACAGTGTTTTAAAAATACTAAAATTAGCCAGGTGTGGTGGCGCATGCCTTTAATCCCAGCACTCAGGAGGCAGAGGTAGGAGGATTGCTGTGAGTTTGGGGCCACCCTGAGACTACATAGTGAATTCCAGGTTAGCCTGAGCTAGAGTGAGACCCTACCTCTAAAGACTAAAAAATAAATGAATTAATTAAATAAAAATAAATAGCTGGGCTGGGTGTGGTGGCGCATGCCTTTAATCCCAGCACTCAGGAGGCAGAGGTGGGAGAATCACCTTGAGTTCGAGGCCACCCTGAGACTCCATAGTGAATTCCAAGTCAGCCTGGGCCAGGGTGAAACCCCACCTCAAAAAAAACAAAAACAAGCAAAACAAAACAAAAATCCTAAAATTAGTAAAGATACTTTATTTTTTAAAATCCAAGCTCTCCTCTACTGGAAGGCCTACAATTTAGTATTCATTAGTATTTATTGTTTTGCTTGAATTATTGATATATATAAAGAAGCACTTTGCTAATGCTACCAAGAAGGCATGTGGTACTTTCTAAGAGAGAAGGATCCTGCAGAACCAAAAAGGGCTTTAGAATTGCAGGCAGTATTTAAAGGGCTTTAAAGTCAGGCAAATTTCATTGGTTTTCTAAAAGACTAGTGTAATGTACCTCTTGAACAATAATTATTCACATATTATGGATAGAAAATACAATTTTTTATTCTTAGAGTTTATGTTTTTAATTTCTATGACACATCCATTGTCTAGAAGACTTACTTTTCTTATTTTTAGATTAAGTTAATATTTACAAGGAAATACTTCTCTAAACAACAATGTAGTAGAATAGTTGTTTTGTTCTTTTTTTTCCAAGGTAGGATCTCGCTCTAGCTCAGGCTGACCTAGAATTCATTCTGTAGTCTCAAGGTGCCCTCGAACTCATGGCAGTCCTTTTACCTCTGCCTCCCAAGTGCTGGTATAAGTATTAAAGGCGTGCGCCACCACACCCAGTTTTATTTTGTTTTTTATATTTATTTATTTTCACAGTGTTAAATGTCAAACTCAAGGCCTTGTGCCTTCTGGAAAAGCACTCCACCAGCCCTGATGTGGCTTTAGAAGCCCGTTTTGTTTTTCTTAAGCTACGATATAGGGTAAAACCAGAATAAAAAGCTTCTAAATTGACAAGTGTACATACAAATAGTAGAGAATTATTTGCAGTTAATCATTTCTGATTTTAGGAACAAAAATATCAGGTTTTGAATTTTTGAATTGATTTTTCAATGTGATAAAGTATTTTCAAAGGAATACCTTAGAATACTTGTTTTAAATCAAATTATTAAATGTAGTAGAATTTGATGTACAAAGTTTATTTTTTGAGACAGATAATAATTCAGATCTATTATAATTGAAAATACTAAAAACATACTTAAGAAAATCATTGTAGGAACTCCGCTTCAGCATATGAAGGTGATAATGGTGAATTTTTGCAAAGACTATTGAATTTCTTTAATAGGCTACCAGGGTACATTTTTGAAAATTAAGGTTTGTAATGAAAAAGAAATGCATGTAATTAAAGGTGTTTTTGCAAAGTTAGAGGGTTTTGAGTTTTTGTTTGTTTTCAGACACAAAATTATTCTTTTTTTATCATTTTGAAAAGTTGTTTTTGAATTTCTTATTTTAATTGAATCTAAACTAGCTACAAATAACATTTGAATTTTCAAGGCCATTCTATATTACATTGCACATTAAGTGAATTTAGTCTTAATACTCCCAAACCCAGTATGGTGGAGTTTCTATGGTTACCAGACCCTTTATAGAGTGACAAAGGTTGGAATTCTGATTCTCATGAGTCAAATTTTAGCCTTTGACTCTGTCCCCTTTTCACACTCTTACTAAGCTTGGGCTGTTGCTGCGCTTGAAGGCTTGTCAGCTAGCAGTTCCTATGGCAACGAAAGGAAATTTGAAAGCAGAGAGAATGGGAGCACAAAGGCTTGGTTGATTTGAATTTAAACAAAGACTATAAGGTTCCATTCAGTGCACTTTTGTTGTAGAAACCTGAAATTTAGTTTTAGAAAGTTACTTCTCCAGTTTGTAAACTTCCTATACTCTGGTCTTGATTTAGTGAACAAAAGTATTACTGTTTAGGGAAATAAATAGTAAGAATCATTAAAAATTCAGCCAAAGTTCCTTGTTTCCCCTGCTTCATAGAACTTTAATACTATTCCTTATATATTTGTTCTCAGTTTAAGCATCTAGGCTACCTTGTTTAATTTTGATTTTGCTGAGATTAAAAAATTAAGGCTAAAATCAAGTCAGTTTGCTTATTTAAAGAGTATTAGAGCCAGGGAGGATGGCTCAACATTTAAAGATGCTTTCTTGCCTGCCAGCATGGATTTGACCACTCAGTGCCTGTGTAAAGCCAGGTAGATACACAAAGTGGTGTATGTGTCTAGAATGTTTGCTGCAGCAAGAGGCCCTAATGCATCCATTCTTGTTTTCCCATCTCACACACATGTGTGTACATGTGTACACACAAATGAATAAAAATATTTGAAAAGTATTAATACTTTGATTTTCTTGTTGCTTTTTTTTTTTTTTTTTTTTTTTTGAGGTAGGGTCCAGGATGACCTGGAACTCACTCTGTAGTCCCAGGCTAGCCTCCAATTCATAGCGATCCTCCTGCCCCTCCGTCCCAAGTGCGGGGATTAAAGGTATACCCTACCATGTCTAACTTTGATTTGTTTTTATAACAGCTTTATTGAATAGTAATGTATGTACAATAAATATCACTTAAAGTGTTTGATGAATTTTGATAGATCCTGTGACACCATCAGCATAATCAAAGTATAAAACATGTCTGTTACCTAAAAAGCTTCCTTATGCCCCTTTGTGGTCTATTCCCCTCTCTTCTCATGTTCCAGGCATGGGTCTACTTTTTGTCATTATGGATTATGTTCTGGAGGGGTTTTGTTGTGTTGTGTTGTGTTGTGTTGTGTTGTGTTGTGTTGTGTTGTGTTTTCCCCCGAGGTAGGGACTCACTGTAGCTCAAGCTCACCTGGAATTAGTCTCAGGGTGGCCTCAAACTTGTGGCAATTTCTTCTTGGATTTGAGACATGCACCACCACACTGGCTGCTCTGGAGTTTTAGATACATGAAGCATACAGTATTACCTTTCTTATATCTTACTTCTTTTATCTAACATCATGATTTTGAGATATTTCAGTTTTGTTTGGCTTTAACAAAAACATTGTTCTAGTTGATTTTCGATTCTTTCTTTCTTTGTTTTCAAGGTAGGATCTCAGTCTAATCCAGGCTGACCTGCAATTGACTATGTAGTCTCAGGGCGGCCTTGTTCCGGGATTAAAGGTGTGCCTACTGTATCTGGCCTTAAGATGTTCTTTATTGTGTTCTCTGAGTGTTAGGAAGAACATTTCATAGATGGTGAAACTAAAGCATAGAGAGCAGAAGTTAAGCGAATCAAACCGGTTAAGTATAAGGGCTTTGGATAAGAGCACCAAAGTTTGACTGACTTGGATCCATCTTTGTAAGCTTTATGACCTTGGACAAGTTAGCTTTCTGTGTCTGGATTTTCTTCATATGTGTTATATAATGAGGATTATAGTGAGTGCCAATTTTATGAAGTTCTTATGAGACTGAGATGTAATATGTATGGGGCACTTTAAAACAGTGCTTGTATTACAATGCCAATAAACTTGTAGCTAAGATCTAGCTCAAGGTATTTATAGCTCAGATGCAAGCAGCACAAAGTAGTCTTTGAAATAAATTTCTAATTCCTGATGGTGCTTATAGATGGAGGTTTTGTTAATATTGATCATTATCTGATTGATATTTTATGTATTACTTAGTACAACACATCTATGTGCATGTATACATAGTATGCATATATGTTGGTATGGAAATGACTTTTATTTATTTATTTTTGAGAGAGGGAGAGGCAGATAGAGAGAATGGATGTACCAGGGCCCCCAGCCAGTGCAAATGAACTCCAGATGTATGTGCCATTGTGTGCATCTGGCCTGTGTGGGTACTGGGGATTCAAACCTAGGTTTCGCAGGCAAGAGCTTTAACTGCAAAGCCATCTCTCCAGGCCCCATCGTTTACCCTTTTTTGGTTTTGTGAAGTAGGGTTTTGCTGTAATCCAGGCTGACCTGGATTCACTATGTAGTCTTGGGATGGCCTTGAACTCCCAGTGATCTCCTACCTTTGCTTCCAAGGGCTGGGATTAAAGGTGTATGTCACCATGCCTGGCTTCTTTAATTTTTTCTGTTCTTTTTCTTTTTTGAGGCAAGCCCAACAGATTGGCCTTTTTCTTTGTTTGTGTGTGTGTGTGTGTGTGTGTGAGAGAGAGAGAGAGAGAGAGAGAGAGAGAGAGAGAGGGAGGGAGGGAGGGAGGGAGGGAGGGAGGGAGGGAGGGAGGGAGGGAGGGAGGGAGGGAGGGAGGGAGGGGGAGAGAGGGAGAGAATTGGCATGCCAGGGCCTCCAGCCACTGCAATTGAACTCCAAATGCATGCAGTACTTAATGTGCATGTGCAATCTCATACACTTGTGTCTGGCTTATGTGGACCTAGAGAGTCAAACATGAGTCCTTAGGCTTCACAGGCAAGTGCCTTAACCACTAAGCCATTACTCCATCCCTTCTTTAACTTTTAATTTAAAAATAATTACAGACTCACAGAAAGTTGTAAAAATGGTACATAGAGATTCTCTATAACCCTTTTCTACTTCCTGCTCCAATCTTTTATATAGCTACAATACGTAATTAATATTGATTCAATCTTTAGTTCTTGTCTTTTCTTAGTTCTTTAGCACTAGCCTACACAAAATTGATTTTCAAGGGCTGGAGAGGTCCGAGTTTCTAGGTCCCACGGAAGCCAGAGGCACATGGTGGCACATGCGTCTGAAATTCGTTTGCATTGACTAGAGACCCTGGCATGCTCATTCTCATTGTCTCTCCCTACTTCTCTCTGTAAAAAACAGATAAAAATAAATCTTAAAAAAAATAGATTTTTCAGGTTACTTTACCCATGGGTTCAACCAGTGCCTTCATAGAAAAGTGGCTATGCCCACCGGGCTGTCTGCCTTGCACTTTGGATCTCTCAAGTTGTTTTGCATGGTAGTTACCCAGTTATCCTTGATAAGTAGTTAACTTAAAACTTGATTTCTCTTTTAAGTTGTTTTTGATGGAAATATTGGTTGGAAACAACTACTCCATTATACTTTCAAATGATAATTATGTAAGTTTTTGCTGTGTATCAGTTATCACATTGATTTACAGATAATTTCTTTGGCATTAGTTATATTGACTCTCAGTTTTCTGACTGTACTATAAGAGACTGTACTGTAAGAGGTTTATGGAAGATATTAGTTATACATCAATATAGAAATAAATTCTTTTTAAACTTTTTATTGACAATTTCCATAAATATAATGCTTAAATACACCATGATCTTAATCCCTTCCTACCACCTTCTCTTTTCGCCCTCCCAAATCTCCCCTTCACTGAAACCTTTTTTCTTTCCAACTAGTCTCTCTTCTATTTTGATGTCACCTTTTTTTCCTCTGTAATAAATAAATTCTTAGTACATAGGCCTACTAATGAGAATTATCTATAACCAGTTCCAAATCAGTAGTGACTCAAATTATTATATAAATTATGTGGAAAAACATTGTCACTAGTTGAAAATCAAGGTGCACATTTCTTGTGATATTTGATGTATCCTGAGGTTACAGTGGTTATTCTAGCCCATTCTTATGTTTGGGTCCACGACTTTTCTTTTTCTTTCCTTCATATCACACTGTGGTATTAGCTGTGTTCACAACATTTGGTTTCATTTTAAGTAACTCTTTAAGTTTTTAAAAGTGTAAAAAAAATTAAACCTAACAAATGGTTAGCCAAAAGAGAGAGACCTTTTCCCAACCCCATGCCCTGAATGACTATTATGTATAACTGCTTATTTTCTCCCTTCCTCTTCTCTTCTCCTCTTAAACTAGTTCCTTTTCTCTTTTTGATACATGTTAATTAAAGAAAATGTAGAAATTAAAATACATAGAGGAAATTTAAAACCCTTGTGCTCTCATCACCAAACAATAAAGCAGGAATTACTCATTTGAGCTGTAGTGATATCTTTTGTGTGTGTGTCTCCTGTGTAAAATGGGTCATATTATTAGTGATTCTCAGCCTGCTTCTTCATTAATACCGTCTATAATAATTATGCGTATAGACAAAGACTGAGTTATTTCTTGGACTTAATCAGGCTCTTCAGGGGTTGGAATGTTATAAACGCTTTAGCTTGTTTATAGTTCGTTATCTAATTCAGTTTTAACTTTTTCCTAGCCATTCCACCCTATGGTGAATCTGGATTGTTCTCGGGATTTCCGGCCATTTCTTTGTGCACTCTATGCTCCTATTTGTATGGAATATGGACGAGTCACACTCCCCTGCCGCAGGTTGTGCCAGCGAGCCTACAGCGAGTGTTCGAAGCTCATGGAGATGTTTGGTGTTCCTTGGCCTGAAGATATGGAATGCAGTAGGTATGGCTCACTTCTTATGCTGCAGCGTGTGTGTGGTAATACTTGTGTCCTCTTTCTTTTTTTTAGAAGTAATTCTTTGGAATTTGTGATTATATGGATGTATAAACTTTGAATAGTAGTGTCAGAGATTTTTATTTTATTAGGAATTTGGAAGGAATAGATGGAAAAGGTAGGAAGAAAGTTAAGAAACTTAAAATAATTAAGAATTATAAGCTGGAAATGGTGGCACACACCTTTAATCCCAGCATTTGGGAGGCAGAGGTAGGAGGATCACCATGAGTTCAAGGCCACTCTGAGACTACATGGTGAATTCCAGGTCAGCCTGGGCTAGAGTGAAAGCCTACCTTGAAAACACCCCCAAAATAAAATATATATATGTAAAAATAAACAGGGCATTCAGTAGAATTTTTTTTATTTAAACCTTTTTTTCTATTTATTGAAGTAGTGCCATACATGAGAAATTAGAAAATACAAAGAAGTAATCATTTTTTAATCTTATCGTAGCAATAACTTAAATGGTATATGTGTTAACAACTGAAGTTGTGTTATTTTTTTTTCTGTCATGTATTAACATACTCAGTCCAGAAAATGTCGTGTTTTTTCAATCACAACCAATATTCAGACTATAAATGGTTTCTAGACTAAAGACTAGTCTTATGGTTTTGTATGCGTGAATATTATAATTAGTTATAATTGATACTATGTTATATAATAGCATCCTAACATATCTTATGTTCTGAAATATTTCAAAGATAAAAAATAATAAATATGTACATACCTATAATCTAGCTTTCTCCTGTCTTAACATTTTGTAATGTTTTCTTTCAAATCATCTCTTTTTTTGTTTTTATTTTTATTTATTTATTTTTTGTTGTTGTTGTTTTGAGGTAGGGTCTCACTCTAGTCCAGACTGACCTGGAATTCACTGTGTAGTCCCAGGCTGGCCTTGAACTCACAGTGATCTTCCTATCTTTGTTAGCAAGTGCTGGGATTAAAGGCGTGTGTCACCACGTCCAGCTTTTTCTTTCTTTATTTTTTTATTTTTATTTTTTGTTTTTTTGAGGTAGAGTCTCACTCTAGTCCAGGCTGACCTGAAATTAACTGTGTAGTCTCAGGGTGGCCTCGAACTCTCGGCGATACTCCTAACTCAGCCTCCTAAATGCTGAGATTAAAGGGGTGCACCACCAAGCCGGGCTCCCAAATCTTCTTTTAAGAAATGAAACACTAATAGGTATAAGCTGGGCATGGTGGCACATACCTGTAATCTCAGCATTCAGAAGGTTCAGTTGGTAGATGGTCTTGGGTAGATAGTTTCAGGCACTGTGGGGTCATGGATATCCAGGCCATTTTGTGTCTGGAGGAGTGCATTGTAAGGAGTCCTACTACCCTTCCTTTGGCTTGTTCCATCTTTCCACCACCTCTTCTGCAGTAGACCCTGAGCCTTGGAAGGTGTGATAGAGATGTTTTAGTGCTGAGCACTCCTCTGTCACTTCTTCTCAGCACTATGGTGTCTTCTGAGTCATTCCAAGGTCACTGCCATCTGGAAAGAGAAGCTGCTCTAACCAAAAGTGAGAGTAGCATTAATATATGGGTATGAACATTAAGAGAAGTGCTTACCAGGCAGTTTGGTGAGTATAGTATATGCATTTAGCCAGACACCAGCAGACGTTACACCTCTAGGGCTCATGATTACCCCTGTCATTTTTTATTATCAGGTATGTATTCCCTCCCATGGAGCAGGCCTCCATTCCAATTAGAGAGCAGTTGGTTTCCCCCATAACAGACATATATTTTATTTATTGATTTTTTTTTTTTTTTTTTGAGGTAGGGTCTCGCTCACTAGCCCAGGCTGACCTGGAATTCATTATGTAGTCTCAGGGTGGCCTCAAACTCACAACAATCCACCTACCTCTTTCCCCTGAGTGCTGAGATTAAAGACATGCACCACCACACCCAGCCCAGTTTTAATCAATTAATTTATTTTTTAACTATGAGAGAGAGAGAGAAAATATTAGCATGTGTGTGCCAGAGCCTCTAGCCTCTGCAAACTTCATATACATGCACCACCTTGCACATCTGGTTTATGGGGGTCCTATCAAACCTGGGTCTTTTGGCTTTGCAGTCAAGCATCTTAACCACTACACCATCTCTCCAGCCCTGTTTCTTCTTTTTTTTAAGCAATAGTTTATTTATTTTATGAAAGAGAGAATAGGTGTACCAGGGCCTTTACCCACTACAAATAAACTCCAGACACATGTGCCACCATGTACATCTGGCTTATGTAAGTACTGGGAATCGAACATGTGTCCTTAGGCTTCATAGGCAAGCGCCTTAACCACTAATCCATCTCTCTGGCCCTTTTTTTTGTGTGTTTCTTTAAGTACTTGTCTTGGTTAGAGATTCTCTGCTTACTCTCCATAGCACCTTTGCTGATGGAATTTTTGATCCATAATAACAGGGATGTTGTTTTGTTCAGCATTTAGAACAGAGTCTGCCACACCAAAGTCAGTCAGTTTTATTGAATTATTTATTGAATTAGTGAATTTTGGAAGACGATATGCATATAATCCTAACCTAAGTAATCAGAAAGATAACTAACAAGGAGCAGAGCCTAAGACAAGCTCAAAGTGGAAAAAAGTACTGGTAGAGAGACTAGTTGGGACATTATAAATAAATTTTAAGACTAAATAAGTAAAATAGAACTAGATGAAGTGGTAAGAAAGGGACTAATGTAAAAATAGATAGATGAAATCGACAGAACTCATAACTGATTAGACATAGGAGCTAAGTTCAATGGAAAAAGAAATAGGAGATGACTTCTGTAGAATTTAAACAAGGAACAAAAAATAAAATCAGAAGAATGGAATTTCAAAGGGGAAAGTGGGGGGGGGGGGAGGCTATTACCATGGGATACTTTTTATAATCATGGAAAATGTTAATAAAAATTGAGAAAAAAAATAAAATCAATATTAGAAATGATGAAATTGAGTATGTGAGACAGAGTTAGGTTGGGAGCTCCATAGCTGATGATTATTCAAGTCAGATCTTAGAAAGGAGATCTCAAAGTTAAAGATTTAGCTCAGGAGCCATGCGTATGTAAATGGCATTTAAAATCAGTGAGCCAAGACCCCAGGGAAGGCTATAGGATCAAAGAAAGCCGGAACTGAACACAGGGAAGCACTCCTTACACAAGGGACAGACAGACAAAGAAGACTGATACAGATTGGTCTGAGGTACAGCAGAGCTCAGTGGCTCACAAAATACAATCTAAGTCTATGAGGAAGGGAAGTCAGGCTGAGGTTGAGACAAGTGAAGGTGATATATGGTATGACCTTATTAATAAAGAAGCTTTGGATCAGGGACATGAGTCAAGTGAGAGAACAAGTGATACCACCATCTGAGTAAAGGCAGTCCAGGCAGAAGAAATGGGGGATGGTCCCAAGACAAATGGAAAAATGAACTTAGCACTTACTTAGATGTGGAAGGCTGAGGCTTGGAAGCCACATTTGGTTTTGGAAGGGTTAAAGATTGAGAGTGCTTATTTGATATTCAGGTGTAGACATTGAGTTGACTAATGGCATATTTCTATAGAAAATACATAGCAGTACTTTGTTATGGTTATATGCTTAAAAATTTACATCAGTGTTTATGCACACATACCTAGAATGCTGATTGGCATGCTGCTAATACTTGTAAATACTAATTCAGAATTTAATATCGCTAGGCATGGTGGTGCACACTTTTAATCCCAGTATTAGGAGGCAGAGGTAGGAGAATCATAGTGAGTTCAAGGCCAGCCTGGGACCACACAGTGAGTTTCAGGTTAGCCTGGGCTAGTATGAAATCCTACCTCGAAAAACCAAAAATTTTTAAATAAGTAGTCAGTGTAGTTTTGAGGGACTTGTTCTGTGAAGTTTTTCACATTGCCTTTCCCTGATGTAGTTAATCTTGCCTTTATCATTTGTATTTCATACGTGTTTTGATTGCCTTGTGTTCCGCACCCATGTGGTGTGTATTGTGCTTATGCTTGTGTTTCTTGTACTCAGAGACAGAGATCATTTCGGGGAGGGGGGTTCTGTGAATGTAATAAACTTCTGTTAATTGTCTTTATAATTTGAAGCCTTGTGAAAAAAAGTGCTTTGTATTAGAAAATAGGTTTTAAGATAGTAATCAGCTATGGTTTTCATGCATGGGGCAGACTTACCCAAAATGCTAGTTTGGGGAAGTATTTGAAAGAGGAAACAGCTGACTAGTGGGAATCTGCAGTTTTAGAATCAGGTATTAGGAAGACAAGTAAAGATGAAGGAAATGGTGAGAACAATTTCTTTAGTTATGTAAGTATGCTTGCAGCTCAATTTTTTTTTTTTTTGTCCTGAGGATTTTTTCCTTTAGGAAATTTGTCAAAATACAGATTTCTGAGTCTTAACCGTAAACATTCTGAAATATGATTTGTGGTGATAGATAGATATTTAGAATTTGCATTTAAAAATATTTTCAAATTTTATGCACGTCAAAGTTTTAAAATAACAGAGAAACCAAGGATGGTAGGAAAGAGCTAGGTGCCATTCGAGCCCTTAAATTAGCCAGTAAGACACGTAGAGACTGAGAAGGGGTGTGGCTTAGTGATGGAGCACTTACCTGGCATGTACAAAGGCTATGGACTCCATCACCAGCAATTAAGAAAAAAAGATAATTAGAGAGTAAATGTGAAATCTAAAAACTAACCCATTGGTTAGGCTGTCTTGTGATAGTCTCACTGACAGTACCTTTGACCATAATTTTTCTCTTGCAAGTGAATATGCATATTTGTATGTGTACAGCATGTGGAGGCCGGAGGTTGGTGTTGTATGTGTTGCACAATTGCTCTTCCACTTTTTTTCTTTTCTTTTTTTTTTTTTTGAGACATGGTCTCTTTGAACCCAGGACTCACTGATTTAGCTAGACAAGCTAGCAAGACTCGGGGATCCTCCTGTCTTCAATTCTCTGGTGCTGGGATTATAGATGCATGTCATATCACCATGTCCAGCTTTAATGTAGGCTGTGGGGATCTGAACTCAGGCCCTCATGCTTACATGGAGAGCACTTTACCCACTGAGCCATCTCTCCAGCCTGTGGCCAATACACTGAAGGGAAATTTAAACTTCTAGCTACTCTTCTGTTGTATCTATATATTTTCACATTTTATATTTTTGGTTTTTGTTTTTCAAGGTAGGGTTTCATGCTAGCTCAGGCTGACCAGGAATGGAGTCTCAGGGTGGCCTTCAATTCACAGCGATCCTCCTACCTCTGCTTCCCGAGTGCTGGGATTAAAGGCATGCACCACCACACCCAGCTATTTTCATATTTTAAAACTATATTCTGAAAACTGTCTTTAGTAAATATGCTATGTATACTGTTTATAATTGATGGCTATGTTTGACTCTTGTTTGTTTGCTTGCTTGTTTTTGTTTTTTTGAGGTAAGGTCTCTCTTTAACCCAGGCTAACCTGTAATTCACTCTGTAGTCTCAGGCTGGTGTAGAACTCACAGTGATCCTCCTACCTCTGCCTCTTAAATGCTGGGATAAAAGGCATGCGCCACCACACCCAGCTGTGTTTGACTTTTACTGGAGTGCTGATTTTAAAGGTAAAATTAAGTTTAAAACCATGTCATTATGTCATTAACTATAGAAAATCTGCATGTATGGCTCAACACACCATTTCTTTATTATATCACCATTTACTTTATTCCTGCTTATGTAATTGTCCTCCAAGAAGACAGGAATAAGTGAGAGCATGGATGCTAAATGTAGAAATTGAAATCTGTAGTTGGCAGCAGATTTCTCTAGAAGTAAAAATAGTTCACATCTTTTGTCTCTTAGGTTTCCAGATTGTGATGAGCCTTATCCTCGACTTGTGGATTTGAATTTAGTTGGAGATCCAACTGAAGGAGCCCCAGTGGCAGTGCAGAGAGACTATGGCTTTTGGTGTCCCAGAGAGCTGAAAATCGATCCTGATCTTGGTTATTCTTTTCTGCGCACACGAGATTGTTCACCACCATGTCCAAATATGTACTTCAGGAGAGAGGAGCTATCATTTGCTCGATATTTCATAGGGCTGATTTCAATTATTTGCCTCTCTGCCACGCTGTTTACTTTTTTAACCTTTTTGATTGACGTCACAAGATTCCGTTATCCTGAAAGGCCCATTATATTTTATGCAGTCTGCTACATGATGGTATCATTGATTTTCTTCATTGGGTTTTTACTGGAGGACCGAGTAGCCTGCAATGCATCTAGCCCTGCACAGTATAAAGCTTCTACCGTGACCCAAGGATCTCACAACAAAGCTTGTACCATGCTTTTCATGGTGCTCTATTTTTTCACTATGGCTGGCAGTGTTTGGTGGGTCATTCTTACCATCACATGGTTTCTAGCAGCTGTGCCAAAGTGGGGCAGTGAAGCTATTGAGAAGAAGGCATTGCTGTTTCATGCCAGCGCATGGGGCATTCCTGGAACTCTAACTATCATCCTTTTAGCGATGAATAAAATTGAAGGTGACAATATTAGTGGCGTGTGTTTTGTTGGCCTCTACGATGTTGATGCATTAAGATATTTTGTTCTTGCTCCCCTCTGCTTGTATGTGGTAGTTGGAGTTTCTCTACTCTTAGCTGGCATTATATCCCTAAACAGAGTTCGAATTGAGATTCCGCTAGAAAAAGAGAACCAAGACAAACTAGTGAAGTTTATGATCCGGATTGGTGTTTTCAGCATTCTTTATCTTGTTCCTCTCTTGGTTGTCATCGGATGCTACTTTTATGAGCAAGCTTACCGTGGCATCTGGGAAACAACGTGGATACAAGAACGCTGCAGGGAATATCACATTCCATGTCCATTTCAGGTAAGGGACATTCTGTTTACAAATTTCAGAATGTGTAATCTTGAAAGAAAGGCCTATTAATATAAAAAAATCAATCTTATTTTTTTAATTCTTTAATTCTTCATGAACCTTAAACTTGTATATTATTAATATTTTAAAGTGAAGATAATTAACAAATTGTAGTAAATACATAATATACATTTGTAGAGGCATTAATTTTCAAAGAAGATTTACATTTTTAAGCTATGTGCTTTTCAAGCAATTTATTTCTATTACCATGAAACAACTTATTGATCTCTTTGGAAGTCAAGGTTCTCAAGGAGAAGTGCTATAAACTGGTAAAAAGGCACTATTTTCTGTGGCAGTTTCACTGATCATCAGATTAAGAACTGTTTGACAGTTTTGCAAAAATAAGGGTACAGGTATACAAACTTATGGTTTTGGTTTTTCTTGTTTACGTGCTGAATATTTGGTGATGTACCTTTGAGTTTCAAAGTGATAAAGTTGGAGAATTTCAGATCTGGTAAGAACTTTAGAGGTTTATTTGGAGATCCTCTCTAATTTAAAGTTCATAAATGTCTATCTCATTTGAAGCTTACACATATTAAATAACTTGCTTATGTGTGGTAAGTGACTAGCTGAGATTTAGTCTTAGGACTGTGGTCAAGGAAAGTACATCAGAGGACCCAAGCCCCCAACTATTACCTTCTTTTCTTCCTCTTAAAACAAGGTGTTTTTTTTTTTTTTTAAAGAATTTCAAACGTGTTTCCTCCTGTTCCTCATCCTCCAGGTTTCCTTTTCTGAATGTCCACCAACTACCTGTCCATTCTCTAATACCTTTTAAGTACTTTTTTGTTAACTTATCCTTTTCTCCCTAGTAGATGGTGAACTCTTTTGGAGCAAGAGTTGCTTTTAATTTTTTAAATGCATATTCTGTAAATTTGTGGGCCCAGATATTAAGACAAAGGGGCATTTAAAAATATTTATCTATTTATTTATTTATTTGTCCCAGCCAGCAGGGAATTGAACAAGGACCCAAGGGGAAGTTAATCTGAATGATAAAAGGCAAACAGACATAAGAAGGCGACCATGCTAGTTGTTTGTCAAGGCCTCAGAGTCTTTATTTTTTACACAGTGGTTATATAGGGGAAGAAAAAGGCAGGGAATAAGCTGGCTGACGTGATTTAGGGCTTTGGAATTGTTAGGAAACCTAGAGGGGATGTAATTAGGTGTTCATCTAATCTTGCCTTAATGGCTTAACATCCTGACTGCACCAGGCTTCACATCCTGACCATAAACTGGCCTTTTGCAAAAGATAAGATTCTGTAAGCAGGTTGCTGACCAACATTCCAGAAGTACCTAACAGAAAGCTGGATGGACCAGCTTTCTGAGTAATGGGTCAGCTTATGAGCAGGCCCAGGCAAAATGGAGAGGCATTTGCTCTATGGCTCCCAACATCTCCTCCCTTTTATACAAAAGAGGGGGAGGCCTACTATTCACCGGTGGGCTGCAATGCCTTTGTTTCTTCATCAGCTACCAGCAGCATGGGGTTGTATTCAGCCAAGCGTATGATCTCTTGGTAGTTGAATATTAGGTGAGGAAGTAGAAACTTAACTTGTTATATGGCGGTTTCTGTTAACATGGCCGAGGTTTAATTCATAGCTCCCAACATTTCCTTCCTTCTTTTATACAAAAAGAGGGGGAGGCCCGCTTTGCAGTGGCAGGCATTAACTAACTGGGGGAGTAGGGACCCGACTCCTCCCGTGGGATGTCTTTTTCCCACAATCTTTGGCCCTTTGTACCATTTGGGGAGGGGAGGCAGGGCCTATGTGGCTGGAGAGTGAGGCATGGGCAGCCTTACTGATAACGGTTATGGTACCAACCTCCATGTAGGTCAGGTTTATCTCTCAGGGAATTCAGACACAGTCAGAAAGGGACCTTCCCTTGCAGTGTTTTGCCTTGCACCATGTTGGTGCCCATATCGCACTCACTTCATTGTGAGCTGACATGCATAGGTCTGGATCCTCATGCAGCTCCTGTAGGAGGGGTAGCTATTTGGCCATGACAGGTAGACTGCAGTGACAGCAGAGGTGTAGAGGACAGCGGTATAGTAAATGAGTACAGAATGTACACAGTATAGTAAATGAGTACAGAATGTAAGATCAAGGGAGAGTGACAACTGCAGGTGGTAGGTCTTCAGTGGCAACGCCTTGATCTGCCAGCTCCAGTCTGTGATAACGGACCTGTAAATGCTGCCTCTTACAGGCTTCAATCTGTTGATGTACAAAAGACATGATTTTATTTATAATAACAGGTCCGATTGTGAGTAAGAGGACTCAGATAAGTAGAGGTCCTTCCAGCTTTGTCCTGTTAGGGAAAAAAGGAGATTCTCTCAGGGAAGTGTTAATTCCCTGGATATGTGAGATGTCACTGGAGGATCATCAGCTTGTTTTACAAGTCTCTCTGGCAGCAATCTCGCAGCATTTTCTTTGGTATCAGACAAGCATACTGATCCTCGGCCCCAAATGAGTACTAGGTCTGGGCCATTCCATTTTGAAGTTAAAGGATCTTTCCACATGGCTTTGGCAAAAGTATTTTTTGTATTTGTGTGCCAAAAGTGATCAGCAGCTGAATTTCCCTGAGTATCAAGGGTTAAAAAGTTTAGGACAAACAAGTCATGATGAAGGATATTTCCTGGAGAGCCTTTTATGGGATATAAATCCCCCGTTTTTAACTTTTGGAGGGTAAATGGACCCAGAAGAGGGGCCCCTCCTGCCAGAACACCCTGGTTGGTGTAAAGTCAGTGGCACAAATGACCAGAAGAGGCTTTTTATAAGAGATAAATGTGACCCTTTGGCTCAGAATTGCAGCCTCCACTATCTTCAGGGCCTCTAAAATTTACCACAGGTAAACTAAATGCAAAATGCTGAAGATCCTCAGGGTGTAACGGAATTGTAAAAAATCAATCCTTTAGGTCTATAATGATTTTACAATATCCTGCAGGAATTGCTACTGGAGTGGGGAGGCCTGGTTGTAGGGCCCCCACAGGTACCATGGCCTTATTAATTTCTCTAAGGTCCTGGAGCAATCTCCATTTTCCAGACTTTTTCTTTATAACAAAGATAGGAGTATTCCAAGGAGAGGTGGTAGGTTCAATATGGCCTGCAGCAAGTTGTAACTGAAGTAACATCGTGGCTGTAGATAATTTCAGAAGTTAAGGGCTATTTATACATTTAAGGTACTTTTTTTTATTTTTGGTTACACATTTCTCTCTGAGAGTTTAAGACCATGCAGATAGCAAAAAAGTTAATTAAGGATTAATTTTAGAGGTCATTAATGGCTCTCCAAAGAGACTTTAGGGACACAGGAGTAGCCCCATAGTTTACTGGTGTCATGCCCGTTAGGATGAGTCAGGGCCATGCTGGCCAAGTAATTTTCCCTTCTTTGGGAAGTCAGGAGGGCTAATTGTTCCTCAATTGTGACTCTCCTGTTTTAGACCGTATACCAATTTTGTTTGGGTCTCCATATCCTCCCTGCTCAGGAAGACAGATGACTTACCAGGGGGCCAGTGTAGAAGTGTCCCATCATCTCCAGTAGCCTCATGACATGGGAGCACAGGCCAAAATATTTTACTTTTTACTCCAGTGATTCCAAATGGCTTTGGCTTTTACATAGGTGATTAACACACTCAGAAAGGAAGTTACATCAGCCTGAATGTATGTACATATAGAGCACATTTGATTACTGAAATAGACTTAAAGAATGGCACAAGGGCTTCTAAAATCATTTTGTCCTATCTTTAAAATTTTTGTTGTACTGTGGCAGCATAAGCCATATATCTGAGGTATAGGAAATAGGCACATCTCACATTTTAAATATCTAACATTTATAAATATAGGCAGAGCCTGTTACCAGTCTTGAAAACAGTAAACTTAATTAATTTAACCTAGAAATTATCAGAAAAGAACAAGTAAGACAATATAAGTTTTTAGCACCTGTGTGAAAACATCTTTGATTAGTTCAGATACCTGTGTGGGTACAAATTACCCAGAGAACATTGGAAACAGAACCATGGAGCTTGAATTATATGTGTGTGTGTGTGTGTGTGTGTGTGTGTGTGTGTGTGTGTGTGTGTGTATCTTTTTTTCAGATGAAGACCATTGTTTGAGCATGAGGCTGTACCCTAAAGTAGGGAATATGTATATGTGTGTGTGTATATATATTTTTTCAGATGAAGACCATTGTTTGAGCATGAGGCTGTACCCTAAAGTAGGGAATGTGTCTTAAGAGTTAATTTTGTTATAAGCACTGGACTTAAGATGCAAAAATTGAGAGAGTTACTTTACATATAGTATAGTAGAATCTGGTCTTTTCTGAGCCTAAATAGTTAACTAAATATTAACATAACCCTTGATAAAAATTTTTTGGGGAATCGAACTGAGTTCCTTTGGCTTTGTAGGAAAGTGCCGTAACCACTAAGCCATCTCTCTAGCCCCAAAACTCTTAACATAACTAAGAGTTGCTATAATTCCCATCCCTCCTTCCTTCAGATTTATATGTGCTTCCTTATACAAGTCGTCTAAGATTCAAAATAGATGTTGTTTTGGGGCTATTGAAGAAATAATGTTTGTCTATGAAATAGTCTTTTAAAATGCCAATGCTAAAACATGTAAATTAGAGTAGATGGGATGCTATTTTTTTAAAACATTCCTAGAATTTTTTAAGCATCTTTAGTACCAGCTGGAGCTCTGTGTGTGTGTGTGTGTTTATTGTCATAGGTTAAATGTGTGTGTTAATGAAATATTTCCAATGTAAATAAAAGACTAGAGTGTGATATTACAACATATGTATCAAACCATAAGTTCTGGTGTAGAAATGTGGCTTTCCATCTTCCTTTCATATTTTATTATCTTTTCTTTTGTTTGTTTTTTCGAGGTAGGGTCTCACTTTAGCACACGCTGACCTGGAATTCTCTATGTAGTCTCAGGGTGGCCTTGAACTCACAGTGATCATCCTACCTCTGCCTCCCGAGTGTTGGGATTAAAGGCATGTGCCACCATGCCCGGCTTATTATCTTTATAACTGGTGAGAAACCACTATCTTCATTTTTTCTTCTCTGAAAGGAGAATCCAGATTAAATCTATCTCCTAAAACTGTTTTTAGGACTGCGCATGGAAACAAGTGTGTCTTCTACATAAGTGTTCACATGTTTATTTTTTTATTGTTACTACTGCTATTTACATATATACAGATTTTTCTTTTTCCTTTGGTTTTTTGAGGTAGGGTCTCATTCTAGCCCAGGCTGACCATAGTCTCAGTCTTGAACTCATGGCGATCTTCCTACCTCTGCCTCCAGAGTGCTGAGATTAAAGGCATGAGCCACCATGCCTGGCTAGATTTTTCTTTTAAACCACTCACTATTAGGCTTTATTTAGCAAATGCAATATTAGTTTCAGACTTTCAAAAGAAATTATATTACATATTTAACTTTACCCTTTCCTAATCATCTGTTTCCTTTTTTCTACCCAAAGGAAACCATAATTTTGGATTATAGGGTTCTAATGAAAATCTCCATACTTAGCTTAAAAATTGTGTGTTTTTGCATATTATATAAATAAATGTTAAACTATGTGTATGCTTTTTTAAAAAATATTTTATTATTTATTCAAGAGAGAATGAGATAGGAAGACAGAGAGACACTGGGCACCCCAAAGCCTTTTGCCCCTGCAAATGAACTCCAGATGCATTCACCACCTTGTGCATAGGGCTTATGGGGGTCCAAATTTGGGTCCTTAGGCTTTTCAGGCAAGTGCCTTAACTGCTAAGGCATCTTTCTAGCCCCTGCTTGTTTCTTTTAATTCAGCATTTGTTTTGATCTGTATTGATGATACTGCAGCTCTAGTCCATGTTTCTGTTTCAGGGGTGGGAGGAGGAAGAAAGGGTTTATTTCATTCAGCTTATCGTCTTGAGGGGAAGTTTCATCATGGCAGAGAATGCATGATAGAGCAGAGGCTGGGCATCACAGCTTATTACATCAGCTGGAAGGTAGTAGCAAGAGTGAACTGGCTGGTCCTATAAACCTTAAGATTCACCCCCAGTTACACACTTCCTATAGTAAGACTCCATCTCCCACAGGCTCTACCAGATGAGTACCGAGTATAAGGCTTAATCACAAATACATGAGGCTATGGGGGCATCTCAGACAAAATGGGGTGTGTTCAGAGTGGTATGGCCAAAGACTGTGGGGACATTACATATTCAAATCAACACACTCGCCACCAGACTTCTCCCATCTTGTTGCACTGAATAGTCAGTCCCACCTGCCCTAAGATCAGTGACTCCCAGAGGGGTACAGTCCTAGGGCTTGACTAACAATGACCACAGTTCACTTCCCAACCTGGCATATGGCCACCTGAACAAAACGAAGCTGCAGGAAACAGGGCAAGTGGCAGTGTTCACTGTGGCTGGAGTGGGGGAGCTTAGGTACATTATGCCAGTGTTTTTAAAACTAATTAGCACAATCCTTAACCTTTATTAATGTTTTGGAAAATCTTAGTGTAATACGTAATAAGGACTTTGAGGGGGGTTCCATACCAAATTCTTGCATGGCTCCACCAAGTGAAAACCACAATTAAAGCACATATCTCTAATGTTTAGCATATATAAGACACTGCAGCAATGGTTTCTGCTCAGATTACTAAAATAAATCTTCTTGTCAGTAATGAGCAAATTTAGGCCCTGACGACAAGTGGTAATTTCAGGGTTACTCACCTGGTCTTTCTTAGAATGAGACTGCACTGTGGCTCTTCTGTCCTGTGATTTGATTTAAGTTTTTGTATTTTCACAAGCTACTTATTCAAAAGAAGTATAATTGCAAAGTTTTTGATGTACCCTAAAAATTAATGACAGAAAAAAAAAAAAACTATGAAGTTGGGGGACTGTTGGAGTCAGGTTCTCATTGCTGGTAGAAATCACCCAACCAAGAGCAGCTTGTGGGGAAAAGAGGTTGATTTTGGCTCGAGGGGAAGCTCCACGATGGCAGGGGAAAATGATGACATGAGCAGAGGGTAGACATACCCCCTGGCCGTAGCAACACTGGCAAGGGGAATCTGGCTGTAGCACCCATAAGCTCACCCCCAACAGTACACTGTCTCCAGGAAGTGTTAATTCCCAAATCTCCATCAGCTGGGAACCTAGCATTCAGAACACCTAAGTTTATGGGAGACATCTGAATCAAACCACCACAGGGACATAGAGGGAAACATATAACCAAGATGGCTCAGTGGTGACTGGAAAGCATGACCCTGGAGATATAATGCCCTTGGGAGGTGGGAGCTGCAGATGGACTTACTTCAAGAATTTGAAGAAATGCCACACCATCCCTAGCATTTGTTGTTTGAATTTTTTTTTTTTTTTTTGAGGCAAGCCCAACAGACTGGCCTTTTTTTTTAATGCATGCAATGGGGGCAGGGGAGGGAATTGCCCCAGGGCCTCCAGCCACTGCAATCAAACTTCAGATACATGCGCCATCTTGTGCACATGTGTGACCTTGCATGTTTGTGTCACCTTGTGTATCTGGCTTACATGGGACCTAGAGGGTCGAATATGAGTCTTTAGGCTTCACAGGCAAGTTCTTTAGCTGCTAAACCATCTCTCCAGCCCATCATTTGATTTCTTAATGATAGCCATTCTGACAAGAATGAGATTGAGTCTCAAAATGGTTTTACTTTGCATTTCCTGTTGACCCCTTGGGAGTCCTGAGGTCTTCATTGGTTCCTGGAACTGGTGGATGGGGGAGAGGAGGCCATGGAGAGTTGTCTGAAGTTGTTTTGGAGCTGCTCAGCTGGTCCCTGCTATCTTCTCCTTCATATATTTTTTTTTTATTTTTAGGGTCAGTGTGAGTGGGAGACTCTCTTCCTAGTACTTCTGGTCTTTTGTGGCTCAGGCAGACCCCTAAAAGTAGAAAGAAGCACATCCCAGTGGTGCTGATTGGGTGGTGGCTGGAAGCTCGTGGCTCCCTCCTGCTTCCCTGCAGGGCTCTCACCTGGGTTCATAACTCCTCACACACCTTCACTTTTTGGTAGAAGGGTATAGTGTGTGTTACCTTGACTATTTTCCCTCAGGTTTCTTTGATGTAGTTCCTTCAGCCATCTTAACCAGAAGCCCTTCTAGTTTACTTTTCTAAAATGTGTTGTCTTTTTAAAAAATATATTTATTTAATTATGTATTTAAGAGAGAAAGAGAGGGAGAGACAGAATGGGCATGCCAGGGTCTTCAGCCACTGCAAACGAACTCCAAATGCAGGTACCACCTTGTGCATCTGGCTTACGTGGGTACTGGAGAATTGAACGGAATCCTTTGGCTTTACAGGCAAATGCCTTAACCACTAAGCCATCTCTCCAGCCTTAAATGTGTTGTCTTTTAAGGAAGTATGTATTATACTTCAAATATATAGAAGTATAGAAAATCATTAAGTATAGAAAATAATCCATATTCTCATAACACAGCTGTGTTGAAATTTAACATTATATAAAGTACATCAACAGCTATCTTTCTAAATACAGAAAATATAGTTGTTGCCTATTTTGTTTCCTTCCATATTCCCAGCCCTGCCTCATCTACCTCCCCATTCTCTTAAATGTATTCATCCCTTTCCCTAATATTTTGTGTTACTGTTTATGTATCCATAAAACTTTGTATTCTGCAGATTTTAAAATGAACATAGATGGAATCATTTTATTCTCTATCTTGCTTTTTTCACTCAATTTTATGTTTTTGAAACTATATTGGTATGTGTACTTCTAATTTGTTCATTTAAAAAATAAATTCATTTGCCAGGTGTAGTGGCTCGCACCTTTAATCCTAGCACTTGGGAAGCCAAGGTAGGAGGATCACCGCGAGTTCGAGTTCAGCTTGAGATTACATAGTGAATTACAGGTTAGCCTGGGCTAACAAAACAAAAATTATTTATTTGCTTTGTGTGTGTACGCATGCACACACGTGTGTATACACACACACACAGCCTCTTGCTGCTGTCAATGAACACTAGATGCTTGTACCATTTTTTGTGTCCAGCATGCCTTAGGAATTGAACCCAATTGGTAAGCTTTGCAGTGAAGCAGTATCTTTTTTTTCACTTTATTTGTGCTTTCTTTGGCTTCTGTGTTTTAAAATGCCCTTTCCCGCTGGGGAGGTGGCTTAATGGTTAAATGTGCTTGCTTATAAAATGCCCTTTTTTGACTCTAAAGTTTTTAAAATGGCATGTCGTATTTTTTCCAGTAGTTTTTACAGTTTGCCTTTTGTTGGTTTGTTTTGGTTTTTTTGAGATAAGAGTCTTGCTGTAGCCATGGCTGACCTGGAATTCACTTTGTAGTCTCAGGGTGGCCTTGAACTCATGATGATTGTGGTGGTTTGATTCAGGTGTTCCCCATAAACTTAGGTGTTCTGAATGCTAGGTTCCCAGCTGATGGAGATTTGGGAATTAATGCTTCCTGGAGGGAGTGTATTGTTGGGGGCGGGCTTATGGGTGTTACAACCTGTTTCCCCTTGCCAGTGTTTGGCACACTCTCCTGTTGCTGTTGTCCACCTTATGTTGGCCATGGGATGATGTCTACCCTCTGCCCATGCCATCGTTTTACCCTGCCATCGTGGAGCTTTCCCTCAAGCCTATAAGCCAAAATAAACCTCTTTTTCCCACAAGCTGCTCTTGGTTGGGTGATTTCTACCAGCAATGTGAACCTGACTGCAACAGTAAAGTAGTACCGAGGAGCGGGGTTGCTGCTAGATACCTGACTGTGTGCCTTTGGCCTTTTGGAGCTGATTTTCAAGAGGAATGTGGAAGGATTTGAAACCTTGGCCCAAGCAATGCCTTGCAGTGCTGTAAGTACAGCTTTATGGACTATTCTGGTCAGAGGTGAAAGACCTGAATGCAGTAAGAACTGTGGACTGTGAGGTTTGGCTTATGAGGGTGAGAAAGAGCTTTTCCTGGACTAGGCTAGCAGTTTGTGTGGGAAGCTTGCTATTGTGCCCGTGTCTTGAGAAGTTGTGCAGTGTTGCTTTGCGTAGAAATGAACTGGTGTGAGCAGAGGGATAAGGCACAGGAAGAAAAATCTTTGGGTAAATGGCAGCCCGTTCAGCTGCAATTGAGAGATTACAACCTTTGAAATTGGACCAGCTGA